>NC_082408.1:47500-1312070 GCF_004011695.2 Ascochyta rabiei | reverse complement strand
TGAGTGCTGATTATGCCGCAGCTCATACATGGTAGAGCTGCGCTCTGAGCATCGTACACCTGAGAAGGCGTCGGATTGGCGCGTAACAGAGAGTGAACACTGTCTTTGAAGTGTTTTGGGGTATCATCGTAATCTTGCACAATGTAATCATGTTCATCATCTTCTGTGGGATCAAACTCCTCCAAGACTTCAAGTCCCGTGGCTGGCGATAGAGATACATTGTCAGCACTGTTTGATGTTTGGTCGCCTGCTGGCCGCATGCTTTCTTGTAAACGTGAATTTAGCGACGAAGCTCCGCACAGATGTTTTGGTGCGAGCAACGTGTGCTTGGAGTTTGAAATGGCATGATGTATGTTGGATGCGGGCAAATCCGATAGCGCAGTGTCATGACAAGTGTTGATAGGCGCAAGCAAGGGCTGGAAGGACATAATAGGCCCATCATCAGCCTGCTGGGATGATGGTAGAGCGAAGGCGTCATGGGGAGTTGTATGTGTGAGGGTATTGGGTAGCGACAATGTCTGTGTTGCCATTCGAGACCCCAGTGGGCTCTGAGTTGGCACAGTCGATGGTTTTTGGGGCTCGAAGTGTGGTGAACCTGAAGGCAACGCCAGCTGGGTTAGTTCTTGACTTCCAGCAGATCGAATACTACCCATCGTTGTGACTTGAGCACGCGGTGAAGTAACGCGATGCGAGACAGAAGGAGGGAAAGACATGGCTGTGTAAGGTGTAGGTTGGGGATTGCTAGTATGCAGCAGATAGCTCGCATGTACTTCTTTCGACGGAGATCTGTCTACTGTGCGATGTGCGCTTGCAAATGCTGAGACTGATACAGATGTTTGATTCCGTAGGCGACCGGCAATTTCAACGGATGACGACGCTGGGTTACTCGAGGAAGTGTTCTGAGATCGTGATGAGAGTATCGTCTCCGGCACTACGTCTTTTTGAACCCCGTATCTCATGAGTCGATAATGAACGAGCCGATGATCAGTGTCCGTAGGGTACAATGGGACTTGGCCTCGAAAAGACAGTGATTTCCCCAATATCTTCCTCTCGTTGTAGATGGTCTCCAGATGCGCTCCTGCCGTACCGGTTGTTGGTTTGCTCTCTGGATCCAGCTCGCCTGACACCCAACGCAACGTGATGTCATCGTACCGTGTCCGTGCGCGCAACAACCAGAGTTGCGCAACGACTGAAAACCACCTTAACACTTAAAATTAGATAAGGCTATAGAGCCACCTATAACAGCTATTATTTTATAATTTTATAGTGTAGTACTAATTAATTACTTATAAAAAAGATGTACTATTTAAATTTAGCTAGTAACTTAATATTGTAGCTACGTAATGTGGTTTTAAGTAGAAGAGCTAGAGACAGCAATAGGGGACTACAACTACTAATATTATCTCTAAGACTATATTTTTAATGCTTTTTTAGCTAGGTTACTTATAAAGCTTTCTTTTTACCCTTTTAAGGTAATTATATAGCTTTTATAGTATTAAGCTCTTATTATTAATACTACTTTTTAGCCTTCTATTTAGCCTTCTAATTTACTGTATTAGCCTTCTTCTTCTTATGTACTACCTTAGCTGCCTCTTATGCTACACGCCTCTCCTCCTTCTTCTTCTCCTTAACTAGCTTCTTAGCAGCTGCTACTTCCTTACTAGTAGCTTTTCTAAGCCTCTCCTTCTTCTCCTTACGTTGTCTAACTTACTTACAGAAGCGTGCTTTATTAACCTTTCTAGGTAACTAGAACACTGCACTACTATAGTACTTCTGCTGTTACTATAAGTCTAAGGTTTTACTCTTCTTTTTATACTTCTTCTATGTCTTTAGAGTCTTTTTAAGGCTATCTATCTTATACTAGAGAAGTAAGGTTTTAACTAAGATATAGTAGATTAATTATCTTATCTTTTTAATATTACTCTTACTCTAGTTTTTAACTATACGCTATAACAACATCTCTATTTTAAGCTAATCCTTGTTACTATAAATAGACAATAAGGACCTATCTAAATCTAAGCTCTCTAGTGTTTTAATAAAGTAGTAGAGGATAATATTAGGATTAAGTAGATAGATACCTGTTACCTTAAAGGACTTAAGTATTAGCTTTTTAGTAAAGCTACACATCTACGCTGGCTAGAATAGGCAGAAGAAGTCTACTCTAGTAATAGGTGTGTTATTTTAAGCCTTATAGATATGTGTTATAACTACTTTTAAGTATACTATTAATAAAGGCTTAAACAGCACTATATTAAGTGGCTAGAGTGTTTAGGTTAAGTAAGGGGGAAGGATAGCTAGAAGGATCTTGTAGTTATTATAGTACTTAATAAAGTCTATTATTACGTAGGATCTATAGCTATCTAGTATTAAAAGCCTCTACTTTCTTTATGCTTTCTCCTTAGTATAGTAATTAAACACCTACTTAAGCTAGGTAAGGCCTATATCCCTATTTGTCTACTCTAAGAAAGATAATGTAACTATTATAGAGTGTTTTTCTAGCTTAATTTTAGCTACCTAGTCTAATTTAATACTAGCGTTAGCTAACTTATAGATAATGCCTAGTAGTAGTACTATTCTATTACTACGTACACACGCTATAAGCGTCTACTAAGCTTAGTTACTATCCTAGATAGATGCTTTAATCTCTTTCTTTATCTATTTACGCTTACTAAACATATGTTTTATCTTACCTATAATGCTATTTATAAAGCCCTTCTTATCTATATTATATATATAGTAACCCTTAATAGAGTAATTAGAGATTTTATACTGTAGTAGGTTAAAGTAGAGTGTATATTTATTATAGGAATTAGCGTTGTAATATAGTTAATCTATCCTAGTAGAGTAACATAAGATAAGATAGATAGAGTACTTCTTAACAAAGTAGGTAACCTAGCTCTTACTAACTGGATTTTAAGCCACTAGCAACGCAAAATTCTAGATTATCTCTCTAGTAGGTGGTAAGTAACAAGTACTAAGTAACTCTATGTACTTTATAAGCTCTATCTCCTGTTATAGCATTAAACGTTGCTAGTTAATGTCCTTAGTCTCCTAGAAGTCCTAAACGTGCTTGTGTCTCTAAGCTAGAGTTACGTGGTTAACGCTGAACCTAGTACTGTATCTGTGCGCGCAACGACTAGAGTTACACAACAACTAAATTATTACAACTACACTATAATTTAACGCGTTGTAACTTAACAACTATAGCAGCTATTAACAAAGCGCTTGCAGCAATTAATGTGCTAAAACTAGGCAAAAAACTTATGTATCAGCATTTTGCTACCAGGTTTAGCATTAACTGCGTAACTCTAGCTTAGAGACACAAGCACGTTTAGGACTCCTAGGAGACTAAGGACATTAACTAGCAACGTTTAATGCTATAACAGGAGATAGAGCTTATAAAGTACATAGAGTTACTTAGTACTTGTTACTTACCACCTACTAGAGAGATAATCTAGAATTTTGCGTTGCTAGTGGCTTAAAATCCAGTTAGTAAGAGCCAGGTTACCTGCTTTATTAATAAGTACTCTATCTATCTTATCTTATGTTACTCTACTAGGATAGATTAACTATATTACAACGCTAATTCCTATAATAAATATATACTCTACTTTAACCTACTACAGTATAAAATCTCTAAATACTCTATTAAGGGTTACTACATATATAATATAGATAAGAAGGGCTTTATAATTAGTATTATAGGTAGAATAAAATATATATTTAGTAAGTGTATATATATAAAGAGAGAGATTAAAGCATCTATCTAGGATAGTAACTAAGCTTAGTAGACGCTTATAGCGTGTGTGTGTAGTAATAGAACAGTACTACTACTAGGCATTATCTATAAGTTAGCTAACACTAGTATTAAATTAGACTAGGTAGCTAAAATTAAGCTAGAAAAACACTCTATAATAGTTACATTATCTCTTTTAGGGTAGACAAATAGGGATATAGGCCTTACCTAGCTTAAGCAGGTGTTTAATTACTACACTAAGGAGAAAGTACAAAGAAAGTAGAGGCTTTTAATACTAGATAGCTACAGATCCTACGTAATAATAGACTTTATTAAGTACTATAATAACTACAAGATCCTCCTAGCTGTCCTTTCCCCTTACTTAACCTAAACGCTCTAGCTGCTTAATATAGTGCTATTTAAGCCTCTATTAATAGTATACTTAAAAGTAGTTATAACATATATCTATAAGGCTTAAAACAACATACCTATTACTAGAGTAGACTTCTTCTACCTATTCTAGCCAGCGTAGATGTGTAGCTTTACTAAAAAGCTAATACTTAAGTCCTTTAAGGTAACAGGTATCTATCTACTTAATCCTAATATTATCCTCTACTACTTTGTTAAAACACTAGAGAGCTTAGATTTAGATAGGTCCTTATTGTCTATTTATAGTAACAAGGATTAGCTTAAAATAGAGATGTTGTTATAGCGTATAGTTAAAAACTAGAGTAAGAGTAATATTAAAAAGATAAGATAATTAATCTACTATATCTTAGTTAAAACCTTACTTCTCTAGTATAAGATAGATAGCCTTAAAAAGACTCTAAAGACATAGAAGAAGTATAAAAAGAAGAGTAAAACCTTAGACTTACAGTAACAGCAGAAGTACTATAGTAGTGCAGTGTTCTAGTTACCTAGAAAGGTTAATAAAGCATGCTTCTGTAAGTAAGTTAGACAACGTAAGGAGAAGGAGGAGAGGCTTAGAAAAGCTACTAGTAAGGAAGTAGCAGCTGCTAAGAAGCTAGTTAAGGAGAAGAAGAAGGAGGAGAGGCGTGTAGTGTAAGAGGCAGCTAAGGTAGTACGTAAGAAGAAGAAGGCTAATATAGTAAATTAGAAGGCTAAACAGAAGGCTAAAAAGCAGTATTAATAATAAGAGCTTAATACTATAAAAGCTATATAATTACCTTAAAAGGGTAAAAAGAAAGCTTTATAAGTAACCTAGCTAAAAAAGCATTAAAAATATAGTCTTAGAGATAATATTAGTGGTTATAGTCCCCTATTGCTGTCCCTAGCTCTTCTACTTAAAACTATATTACGTAGCTATAACATTAAGTTACTAGCTAAATTTAAATAGTACATCTTTTTTGCAAGTAATTAATTAGTACTACACTACAAAATTACAAAATAATAGCTGTTGTGGGTGGCTCTATAGCCTTATCTAATTTTAAGCGTTGAGGTGGTTTTCAGTCGTTGCGCGACTCCGGTCGTTGCGCGCACGGACACGGTAGCAAAATGCTAATACACAAGTTTTTCGCCTGGTTTTAGCGCATCAATTGCTGCAAGCGCTTTGTTAATAGCTGCTATAGTTGTTGAGTTACGACGCGTCAAAGTATGGTGTAGTTGTGATGATTTGGTCGTTGCGCGACTCTGGTCGTTGCGCGCACGGACACGGTATACCCCATCACCGACATCTTGTGCAACCAAGACTGCCTCAGGAGTATCCAGCCCGCGCTCGTAGGCGCGACGGTCATCGTCGTAGGAGCCAAACTTCCAGTATCCATTCCTTAAGTGAATCGGATCACATCGTCTCGCAAAATGGTGGAATTCGCCATTTGGTCCCTACACTGGCCCCCGATGCGCGGTGTAGTATGCGAGATTTTTTGTGGGCGTACGTTCCGATTGGGACATGGTGGTAGGTTGGTCAACGCTCGTCGCGGTTTTGAACAGTCTACCAAGTATCTGTATGGATGGAAGAAACAAAGAACAAGATCGAAGTTGTGGTTGATGGTGAAGCTAACAGAAAGGAGGAAGGAAGGAAGGAAGGAAGGGCCTAATTAAGGAGCAGGATTGAGTGAAACACGGAAGCAAGCCTCTGTTCAGCCTTTTGATGATTTCCGACGACTTACGCAAGGTTGTTGCCTTAAAAATTCAACTTCACCTCGAGTGAGTAGATCTGCACCCGTGCCTTCAGCGCTACTACACCATGGGACTGATCTTGCTGCTTTTTCGTGACGTCACGTGAGTACTGTTTCTGGTGTATCAGCAAATAAAATCTGCGACATAGTGATAAGTTTGAGTCAAGTACGCTTTAACATTTCCCTCTGAGTGCTGCACTTCATGCCTGTCAGACATCTGATCGCGCTTGGCCCCATTGCCAATATCAGTCGCGTTTGCTGCCATCTCCATACGTTAAAGTGCCAGTCGATTAGCTGCAGTTACGGTAGTTCGCATGTCAATACAATCAACAATAACCAAAATAAAAAAGTTCTGGAAACAGGCTGTATGTGGCAAGTAGTAACAGTGTCTCCCTGAGCTTAATGGCAAGTGTAGCTTGGGTGCAAGGCATCCAGACATTCAACAATGAGGAGGGAAGCATGTCTTCGCATGAGTGATCGAATTGTACTACTGGATTAGAGCTTGTCCCAAATTCGGCCAGAGCAAAAGCCACCGCAAAGAAGTCTGGCCCCGTGCCAATATCGTGATAGTCGTAGAACACAGAACGCCGATAATGCCCATATCCACAGTCCATTGCTTTCAGTGGAGAAACTCAGGCCGATAAAAACCTCGATCTTGCCGAAAATCATAGATGTTGTATAGTGAAGTGAGTGCCAGAATGAACTCTCTGAGCCTTTGCGCCCAACCCAAAGCCTGTCCTGAAGTTGTACCATTTAGCGCTTTTTACCATGCGCCTGCAGCAATGCAGCCTTCTCGAGCGCTTCGCGTTGACGAACAGTACCGTGATCCTCATTCATTTCGAAACCAGCCGCAACTTCTTTGAATGAGGGGGAAGCTTCAGGGGCAGGGGAAGACGAGTGAAAGGTCTTGATGAAGGGTGTTGGCGAGGGTGGAGTTCCCGTTGTAAGTTTGACCGCGAGGTCAGCATCCGCTTCTGGTGTTGGTGGCGAGTTGCGGATAGCTCGAGCGACACGAACGTGGTGACCAGGGCCTTTGGCTTGGATGCATGGAAGCTGAGCAAGAGAAGCCTCTAGCTCTTTGGGATCGAGGCCACGAAGCATAGGAAGAAGAACACGACCCTTCTCTTGCTCGTTGAGGCTGTAGAAATTGAGAGCAAGGAGCTCTTCTATGCCACGATGAATAGCAAGTGCCTCTGGTGGAGTTGTTGGCAACGCAGTGACAGAGGTGGCAAGCTTGTGTTTTGTCTTCCTGGGAGCGACCTTCTTTTTCTTGGTTATTTTGGCCGCGGGGTCGGTGGTGACTTTGGCAGAAGATCTTGGAGCATGTTTTCGAGCTGTACGGTTAGCCTTCACATTGCCTGGGCATGGTGCCATGTCGGCGTTCGGGGTGGTGGTGGATATGGACACTTGCTGTGAAGTGCTGTGGATGAGATCGTTGTTGTCACGGAGGAATTGTTGCATGGAAAGCAAATCTTCAGGCGAGATCTCGAAGTCTCGTTGTCTCCTTATATAGGCCGCAGCGGCTTGCGGAGTGAAGTCGAGGTGAGCTTGTGGTGATGGAGTCGTCGGTGAAGCAAAGTTTTCCCGAAACGCGCGCCGCTCATCCTCGGTGACGCCAGATGACCACATAGCTTCTATCGGACCCATTTGTGTTGAGGAAAGCCTCTTGGATGGAGAAACTTCACCACTGATGGACTTCCGCTTGCGTGGACTGCTACTGGTGAGATGACCTGCGGGTGCTGTGAGAAGCTTGTGTTGAGGACTCTCGACCGCCAGTGCAGCCTTCAGCTGTGCGATTTCCGCTTGTGCAAAATCCAGCTCTGTAGCTACTGACACCTTCTCAGTATGCTCGGTGGTGGTATTGATGTGACCTGGAAAAGTGGTGGAAACTTTAGTAGTCTCAGGTGGCGGCGGTGAGAAACACTGCTCTACCACAACCAAGAGGTCATCATTACCCTCATCGAGAGCGAGGAAATCGTTGAAGTTGAAAGTTTCAAGGCAGTCAGCAGAGCCATCAGCAGCAGGCGATGGCCAACCGACGGGCTGGACCTGAATATCCGTACAAGGCCCAGCAAAAGGAGAAGCGAGGCGGGGGACAGCCGGAAGGTCGTCAGGCGATTGCGAAGTTTCCTTTTTGACAGCTCCAGGGTTGTTCGTGAATGCGAAAAGATGATGGAGGTCGAGGTCTTCGTTGCCTGCGACGAAGCTAGGGGTACCACAAAGAGACATTACGAACGATAGAACGGAAACGAAGACCTTGTGGTAATTAAAGGCAAGAATGAGAGTGTGGAAAACAACTCATTGAGCGGCTCGGACGCTTCATGGTCTCTTAGAGCCGGAGGCTGGGAGGCATTATCTAAGCGAAAGACTACTCCACTCAGTTGGTACGTTGAAGTTTTGGTGGAGCAGACCTACATGGAGACGGTGGGATTGGCCCAGTCTCCCATCTATCATCGCTCTACATGAGCAATAAGTCGTGTGATAGTGGGGGTCCACGTCGGGGGGTGCTCTAATACCTTTCCTTCACCTCACCATAGTGAGCTGATAGGCCGAACCGGTCAGTAGCAACTTGACGATCGCGGAGACAATAGCAGCAACAAGGTTTCTGCAAGCGCCGTTGGCCATAGCCCGCTCTGCTGAGTCACAGAGCTTTTACAGAGGGGTTGGGCGGCGAAGACTCTGAGCGAGTCAGGACCGTGAAATGAGTGCCGTGGAAGTGAAGGAGCAGTCTCGGACAAAAAAGATTATGTGAACCCGCACAGGATGTTTCAGTGAATAGCTGTTGCAAGGATCCTTGCGCGTGGATGAGGTAAGACGGAGGTCTTGCTGGTAATCGATTGCGTGTATGATGACGGAGTCGTTGTGTTTCGTCACTGACCCGAAAGATGGCGATACTCAGAGCAGTACGTGCCAAGATCAACAACACACTTTTCCTAGTCCTATGTGGTTGCTTAACTATATCTCGCCACTCGCAACGCTTGTTGGGTGACCGTAACATGCGAGCACTCCATCCGGAATCACCCGTAGACGTCCCTCAATGCGACTGCACAGTCTACGACTGTCGACCAAGAAGGAACACTTTGATATGATTCAACTCGTAGGGCGTTCATCGCCGGAGCTGTTCTCTCAGCATGGATTGATTGGCAAAGATGGAGGCACTACGGCGTATCGTTATTCATTAGGACTATAGGTCATGCCGTCAGGCCTTCTTGCTGAAACTCGGGTTTCCAGTCGACTACCCTCACAATCGCAGGGCTATGTTCGCTCATCCTGCGATCTTGCGTTCCAGGCGGGCTTTCTGGATAATGTCGCGTTCCAATCTCGGCACTTCGCACTCCACCCTCTTCACCCTCTTCTCCAACTTCTCCACCGTAGCTAGACCCGTTGGTCTGCCCGTGATGTCGTCGACGTGGTGAACTACCACGTGCCTCGTAGTTTTGGCACCCAGTTTCGCGCTCCTTCGGTACCCCCTTGTCTTGTGACAAATCTATCGCCAGCCGTGTCTGCTGCGCGTCTGCATCTGCTCGATCAACTAGATCGCGCAGTCTTCCGCCTGTTAGCTCATTCAAGGCATTGCCAACTTTTGAGCCAGGTTGGACCGGCGTCTCACCGCCATTGATCCGCTGTAGCACCAAGTACGCAGCGAGTCCCCACAGGAAGGCGATGCTAGCTGTACAGCTGCCGATGAAAACAACGAGAACCACAAAGAGGAGGGCGAAGCCGGTCACGAAGAGCGTGAATAGGAGGGCGGCAATGGCACCGATGAACACGCAGGTGACAAGGGAGACGACGAAGGTTGCAATGGCGAAGGCAAGAAAGAGCAGGATAGGTAGACCAGCTAGGGCAGTCTGTGCTGCGAGGAATGACTGCGCAGATTAGCAGCTGCTGGCGCCGTCGAGGAGAGTCTGGTCTTACAGCCAGCTTCGGATTGCGCAGGGAGAAGGCGCGCAGGTTCTCAAGAGCAGCTTCACGCTGCTTCGGTGGGAGAAGACGGTTGGTGGTGTGTCCAATGCGAGTGCCTACATTGCTGGCGACGTCCAGGGTGGTGCGCACAATGGCCGACATGGTGGGCTTGTACTCGGTCTCAATGGCTAGCAGCTAGAAGCCGAGGATGGCTCCTGTATGGAGCTTACGAAAGGGTGGATGGAAGGCCGTGGCGGAGAGGAATGGGTTGATCAAGTTTGTTACATGGGCGCAGTGGTTGCACGCGGTCGAGGCACGAGCAAACACAATCTACTGACCAAACAAGCCGTGCCTGCCCTGCCGTCTTGGTACGCTTGTGGACTTGTGGACGCGTCTCCCGAATGATGTCAACGCGGAGGTCGCGAACGGTGGACAGTCTGCCACTAACCACCCCTGGCCTAGGCTCTGTCGCCCTCACCGCCGAAGCCATTCTGCCAATTCGAGAACTTTTTTGGCCGCGACACAGACAACTGCAATTGCCAGGCGCAACACACAAACAGCAACAAAATGGCCGAGAAGAAGAGAAAGAGAAACGAGGACGGCGCCGAGCGGCCGAGTAAGAAGGCCGCGGTCGCGTCCCAGGGCAATGTCAGAGTGGAGCTGCTGCAAGAGGAAGCGCTGGGCCCGCTGCTGGGTACGTCGCGTTGCGCAGCCAGCAAGAGCAGGCAGCAGAGACTAACCGAGGGACAGCTGCGACACCAGGCCTGAGGCTTCCTGCGCGCATCAACTTCAAGCCGTATCAGCACACCAAGATCCTCCCCAAGACCTCCGTTACGACGCTCCTCCTCCAGTCGTCCGACCACGCCCGCCTCGACTACACCGCACAGCAGGAGCAGGACGGAAGCTCAGGGAGCCAGCTCAAGGACTACGTGGGTGTCTTCGACCCGGAGACGAAGAGGCTGCAGATTGTGCCTGTCAAGAGGGTGACCGTGCGAAGCACTCTGCGTAGCGAGACACAGGAGCTGCAGGAAGAGCAGGCGCGACTGGAGGCAGCACAGGGGACAATGACGGCCAAGAGACACGCACTCGCCGCAGAGTTTGGGTCCAAGAAGTCAAGGAAGAGGATCGACGACATCACCATGAATTCGATCCGCAGCGGAGCGCCAGAAGCTGAGCAGAGGAATGAGGGCGTAGCAGACAACGTCCTGGCGAACATGGCTGACAACACCTCTGCCATGCCCACAAAGGCCGAGCTTGCAGCCGCTCTCGACAGCTCCAAGCCTCGACCGACACCGAACGTCACAGCAGAGTTTCCCGGTGATGTCTACACACTGGACGCCGTGGTTGGTAGCGAGCTCATGGGCCTGATACCTGTCAAGGACTGGATGGACGCATCGCAAGCTGGCGAGGGCGTTCAGGTAAATAGCAAGTATGTCGCCAAGCGCATCCTCAAGCTCTGCAGGAACAAGCAAGTCCAGAAGCTCAAGGTCCTACGCTTCATACTGCTCTGCGTCAACTTCAACGCTGCATTGTCTGGGCAAGCTGGACGGTTCGCACGACGGATACCGCCAAAGGGCAAGCTTGAGAGCTTGATGAACGAGGAGGAGAACATCCCGCTCGTCAATGCCATTAGGAGGAAGTTTGGCTCAGAGTATGTCTTCAACCAAGCAGAACTGTTCAACACTGACGTGCGCAGGAACAACGATATGCCTCGCTGGAACATCGACAACCTGATGACCCACGTCGCGGCGGCTGCGCTCATCGTAGACGACTTCGAGGTAGACGTCAACGACCTGCGAGAGGACCTCAAGATTGAGAACAAGGAGTATGTTGATCTGACGCCGTTCCTAACGCCGTTCCTGTTCGCCAACAGCTGACACCCCACAGAATCAAACAGTACTTCCACGAGCTAGGCTGCAGAGTCGGCCCACCTACACAGACCGATATGACGAAATTCAAGTTGACCAAGGCCGAAGCGAACAACCACAACATCGCGAAGCTGCGGCTGCCGTTGGCGTTCCCGAGGGTGAACATCCCCACCAAGAAGAGAAGATAAACGTCGTACAAGGATACAGGCATCAATTAAAACATGGAGCTCCATGGAGCCTCGCATTCTCATCTGCACCTACGCGTGTCAGATCTCCATGTGGAATTCAGGCACAATGAGTTACGAAACCGATCGTCAATCGCATGCGTGCACGCCATCACCCGTGAAGGACACTCCACTCTGCAACCCCAAAACGTCGCACCCCAGGCCACGTTCAGCCATGTCAGGTCCACGGATCTCACTTCGCTACGCCTAGATACATCATCGAGACCCTTATGCTCGTCATGCAAAATGCTCATTCGCGATGCAACCCCACACCCTCATCATGACATCACCATCCGCCACTACATCGTGACGCAGCCGCATATGATATCCTATGTCCAGTGAATGTATATAACGCGTCTGTCGTAGCCGCTGTGACCACGAGCCATCTCACTCATCACACATCCATCTTCATGCCCAAGTCAACAGGACCTCTTCTCGACCAACTCACCGGCGCTTCCCAAGCCTCATCAACACCCAATATGACCGACAGCACTACCTCGGCCGCTGACAAGCTCGGCGCGAATAAGGGTACAAACGCCATTCCCAACGAGGTATGTCTTCTCCTTGCTACTTCCGCTCGCGCAATGCCGCTCTGCGCAGCTTCAGTTATCCTTCACTGTACTCAATTCCAAGCAGAACCCCTCCATCATCTCCTCCGCCGGTGCAATTGGCAAGCAGTTCAACCCGGACGGCGCTATTGGATCCATTGGCCAGGCAGTCGGCGGGCCCTTCAGCAAGGACGGTGTCATCGGCTCGCAGTTTGACGCGAGTAAGGACGGTATCGCGGGACATGTTGAGCGCGCGGTTGATGGTCCCTCCAATCCGGCGGGGAGCGGCAAGAAGGCATAGATTATCGCCGGTTCAACCTTAGCCAAGAGGCTTTGGAAAGTTAATGTAATAACGTCTTACGTTCTAGTGTTGTCTGCTGGGTAAATGATTCATGCTGTCATCGTTTAATATTTTCACATTACGCTATCGTATACACGCAATCACGATGATATGTGATGGTATCTTACTGTGCAGCCAGCTCCCCTTCCATAGCTGCAACACTATCTCCCAAGGCTGCACAGCTTGCCAAAGCTCCAGGCATTTCAGCTTGTGCTATTGCGACATGTCCGAAGTCCATGCTTCCCGTACCCAAACGTTGTATGAGTCTCACTCCCCCCCAAGCCGACGGCCAGGGCCCATGCTGCCAAACTGGGCACCGGTGCTACGTCCGGTACTGGGCTGGTCCGACCCAGTCTCGCGTCCACGACCCTGCACAGCGTGTCCGTATCCCCGGTTCTGCGCCGTCCCCGGCGTCGCACCAAACCAGCGCTTCACGACCTGCGGTGTGAAGATGTAGTTCTTGCCGCCACCGAACGTCGGCCAGATGCGCGTGAGGAAGTCGTATAGATGCGCGGCGACAAGACCCGTGAGCTGGTTGAGAGCCGCCGACTGCCCGTCGATGATGAAGGTCATGAACATCATGGCGAAGGGCAGGTACTTGGAGTCGAAGTTCACTATGAAGAAATTGACCTGGCGCGTCGGGTTGTCCTGGGCGAAGGTGTATGCGTATGCGAGCGAGAGGGCGGGGAGGAACGTGTAGCCGTCGAGAATGACACCAGCAAGCGCCTTTTCATCACCGTCAGCAACTCTTCTCTCAAGTAAACGTGAACATTCGACGAGAGCGAAAAGAAGACGAAGGTATGTAGGGAGCCAACACCGCCGAACAGAATTGCGAATCTGCACAGCTTTCTCAAGTAGCTATCCCACCATGCCCACACACCGCAACAGCCCTTTAATATTTTGCGAATGACGGACAGTGCGATATGCAGGGGTACTCTCCCTCGGTTCCAGGAAGCACTTCAGCCATTGAATCAAGCCAGGTGCGCAGATAATCCGAGGTGATACTCTGTTGCCAGAGATCTACAGAAGTGCATTGTGCAGAGCAGATATGTGCGAGAAGACATGTACTTACGACTATGACCGAGCCAACGAACACAGTGTACATGAAGAAGTCGCCCGGCTGTGCAAAGCGCGACGACTCGCGCTCAATAGCGCTGCCATACTGGTATAGGAGGTACGGGTCTAGCAGAATGGCAAACTTCGGTTTCGTGATAAGAAACGCAGTGAAGACGCGCCAGATCTGTGGTACAATCTTCGTGGTGAAGACCATGTGGCTCGCAAAGATGTACTGATACAGGCTGATGATTTTGCCGTAGCCCAGAGCGGATACAACTACAGAGAGCGCCGTAATGGTTCTGTGGAGCTGTTAGACTTGATTCGTGACGTAAAGAGCTTGCAGCTGCAGTGAAGCCTACCTAGAGACCGGGGGCAGCGTCCAAAAGACATCCATTGTGAAGCACAGCTACGAGTTGAGTGTGTTAGTGGCGGTGTCTGAGGACAGCGAGTGCTGCCTGAAAGAATGGTTTAAGCAAGCCGTGGCCTTTTGAAGCGGCCGCTTGCGTGGGCGCTTATATAAGCTGCTAGCTTGAGCACGGGCCGGTTGCTTCGCTCTTCCACGCTGAAGGTTGCAGTGCATACCTCCGTACATATGGCAGTATGTAAGAAGCGTGTCTTTGCTGTCCAAGCTCATCAAGGACTGATAGGTTTGGGCCATGCACACTTTTTGATACCTCAGAGAGTATTTTGAGGCCTTACGTACTGGGTTGGGTGAATTTGAGGCTCCCCTACTGTGGCTTAAACGAGCATTATCGTGAGCTCAAGCTCTGCAGCCAAAACGCAGCTGCTCAGGAACTGCGAAAGTGCTACTTCGCTTAACATCATAGGGAGAAATGCAAGCGAAAATCACTAAATTAGATGTGTTCGCTGACCTAGCATCTTGCAGATTTTGCGGTAGGCGACAGAAACGCTATGTTACCATTAACCGCATCGTCGTCGTTCAGCCTTCTCCATGACAGCCCGTGCCTCATCCACCCGACCTCTCGTCTCGTCCCAATACAAATGTTTATACTCTCCCAAATCTCGCTTCTCACAGCCCCATCTTTCGTGTCTCCAGCGCCAAACCCCTCTCTGAACACGATTCCAAATCCAATCGACACTGCAGACCAATCAGAGACAAGTCAAGCCGTCTACAGAAGAAAACCGCCGTCCCAAGCCTCCTCGCCCTTACCCGGCGGCTCAAAATTGGTCCGGAAAGCATGCTGAGATGATTCCGTAACGGGGCAATGTGTCAATGTAGTCCGGAAAGCCGAGGAGTCCTTCAAGCGTTCGATCTCGCGCTACATGTTCACAACCTCTCCTCGTGCCTGTGCACAAAGTCCGTTACAAATCCAGTACGAGCCACGGATTTGAGAATCCACCAAAGAAAGATATTCTCAATAAAGCTGGTTCTCCTCAACCCCCCCCCCCCCCAAGCCAGGATTCATGCAAGTCCCTTCAGCAACGCCAGACAAAGCAGTGCAAGCAGGTCTCGCACCGGTCAATATGATTTTCACCTCACTTGAGCGTCTCTCTAATTCTGCTGTCTGACGCGAGGGTCTTTGCATCACCTGAAGAATGTGATAGCAATCGAGCACATCAGGTAAGATATCTTCAGCCCTTCCATTCGTATCGTCCGCGTGCTGTATGTAGCAGACTAGGGAGACATCCTCATATCATTGCAGAGCCACTATAACTTCCTCCACTTTGCACGATTGAAAGGAACGGTATTGAGTGAGGGAGGTTGATTGTGTTGCAGTACACCAGACACCATGCTATGGAGTGACGGGATCACGAACAGCAGCTACGTGAGACCTTGCAAGAACATGGTTCAAAGAGAGAGGGAGAGAAGATGAGAAAATCATGAACACCGGCTACCATGCCCCAGTTGCTGTACTCCGTATTCATCCACCAAGGACCCTGATTTCATCCCACCAATGTCTGAGTCTTTACCGCTGTCGACTTCGCGTTGTGATTATGCCACGTAGTAGAGCTTCATTGCGCAAAGCACCCTCTTCCTGCAAACCGGACAGTTCTGGACCTCCCTCGCGCATTGTAAGCAGGCGACCACATGTCCACAATCATAGAACGCTGCATCTGCCGCATCGTCCCAGCAGATACGACATAAGCGCTCCGCCTCCTGTGCGTTCTTCCAGTGCGTGACGCCTTCGCCGAACTTCTTGTCGTTCCTCCACCCGCCTACGTAGGTATTACCCGTCGCGGCTTCTGTAAATGTTCCAGAGCCGTGTTGTTGGTCTTCCACCCACTCACCGTCGTAAGTATCGCCGTTCTGAAACGTGAAGAGACCGTGACCGTGGCGTTGCCCGAGCTGGAAGCTGCCTTCGTACGTTGCGCCGCTGTGGTAGAACATATTCCCGTGACCGTGACGATGCCCATTCTTAATCTCGCCTTTGTAGTACTCAGACGAGAAATAGTTGTATGTAACATGGCCATTGAGGCGGGAGGGGAAGTTGCGGGCGAATGCGCGGTAGGTAAGAAATGAGTGCGGGTCTGCGAACGCAGCGCGGGCTGCGAGAATGCTGCGTTGCTCGCTTGTTTGAGGCATGGCTACAATGATAACCGACGTGTTGTGCAAATCGACCTGGAGGAAGGAACGTCGGTTTTTGATTGAACGGAGGGTGGTCAGATCTTCTTCTTCCCAGATCTCAATCTTCTTCTTGTCTTCCATGGGCAGGCCAAGGCAGGTGACGAGGGTCTCGTCCACCCTGGCAGACTTCTTGACTACGTAAGTGCCGCGAGCCTCCAGCATCTGCTTGTCTGGGTTGAAGAATTTCAGGAAGAAATAGATTTCATCTACTGGGGACTCTCGGCTGGGTGCACGTTCTACAGGCGCTGGAGGTGGTGGTAGGGGACCGTTCGCTGGATCAAATGGCGGTGGTGGCGGAGGAGGTAGCTCATCTTGTATACCACCCATTTCAGTATCGTGAGGCACCACGGGAGGGTCGACCACAAAAGGTCCGGTGGCTATCGGCTCGACGGTAACATCTACAATCATTGCTTCCTCAGTGCGTTCGATATTATTCGAAGGCGCGGAGATTGGTGTTTGCGGTCTCGACCGTTGAGGCATCATCGCTTGCGGATCAGGTTCATCGGGTTCACTCATAGGCGTGTCCTCCGAGCGTGTAGCAACACCCTGCGGCGAAAGGTTTGTCTCAGGCTCAACATCAACCACGATGCCACCGTTGTTGGCTGTCAGTGATGATACTTCTTCGGACTCATGAATCGTTCCCTCCTCCTGAGGTAGTGGTGGCAGATCCGTATAGTTGATGATGTGCACCCACAAGCGGCGGCAGGCAAAAAATTTTTGGTCAAACCTCCAGTCCTTCAGCAACGTGTAGCGTTCATGGCTGCCGCTGGAGTATTCCATCTTACCGGTACTCAAAAGGTTCGGGCGATCTTGGGAGCCCCGCAATGGATCCAAGAACCAGAACTTGATCTGTCGAGGATCTTCCACATCATTCATGACTGAAGCGAGCTTGCTGCGAATTTCTTCGCAACTATCTTTGCGTGATAGCTGAATCGTACGAACAGTGTTGGCGCTGTGTGCAATGCTCTTCCAGTCGTAGGCATCAAAGGTCCCGGGACCTTCATGCTGGAGAAAGCACCTAGAGTCAACGACTTGGAAATCAGCAGCTTCTGCCAACTCCTCATTTTCCTCATTTGGAGATTTTTCTTTACTGTCAGATGACGCAGCTGGCTCATCGGTCGGTGGCGGCGGAGGCAACGCGTCGATGGTGCTCGACTTTCTATTCTTTTCTACCTCGATTGGTATCCGCTTGGGTACTGTCCACTGCTCAGACTCGGCGCTTGTCTTGAATGCGTAGTTGGTTGTATCTTCACGTGCATACAGGGCAATGTATGCGACAGCGTCGTTTCCGAAGATCCGACCGGTTCCAGTCTTACCCTCATGCGCACCCACAGCTTGTTTCGTGGTAAGGCATGTGACGCGGTTTTCATCTTTGCTGTCCGAGTAGCTGTACCATCTTGACCCTGGTCCCTCCGGCCTTAGGATTGGCTGGTACACATACGACTGGAGTGTTTGTTTGTGGACAATAAAACCGTAGAGCGTGTATTGCACCGTGCCCACTCGGACATGATCGTCCAAAGGAACCCTGTTGAGTAGCTTCACGTATGAGCGTGTTTTTGAGTCGAATTCTTGGCGGTCCATCTCAATTGTCAAAAGCTGTGGAGCGTCTTGATCAGGTGCGATGAAGTCGGTCGATTTGTCGATTGCGTCTTGCATGCTCTCGACACCAACCACAGGCACACGATAACTGGGAATGCCAGTCCTGTAGTGTCGCTCCGGGCCACACATGGCTTTGAAAGCAGCAGCTTCAGACGTCGCGTGCAGTTCCTCTTCAAGCTTGGCACGCAATACCTCCCATGTTTCAATGACATCCAGCTTGTCGATGCGTTCGTGTATGCCATACCACTCAAGTGCGTCAAGTACGTCATCCAGCGCTACAGCACCAGCTCCTGGAACTGCTTGCGTCCGGAGCATGTACAACGCCTTTTGCAAAGCGCTGAGCAAAGGCTTAGGATGAGCGAACGGTTCTTCCTCCAGATCCGGTACATGAACGCTGTACAGCAGCTTCCTGAACGGCTTGAACAACATCCAGGCTGCAACTGCAGAAATCATGTTCCCACCAGGAGCGCTGGCATCTTCGCCAAGCATGATTGCTTGCAGCCCAGTCATTGCAAAGCTGTCCCAAGGGTTCTCTCGGCTGTGATGTTCCCACAGACAGTCGGTCTCGTCTTTGATGGTGCGAATGTAGGCGGTGAAAGCGAGCTTATCGTCGCGGAGAAGCGCCTGTCGCTGGCCTGGTTGGCGAAGATGAATCTCATAGTAGGGGCCATGGAATCTTGTCCAACCCCAGTCGGGCGAGCCCTTGCAGAAACGATGCAGTGCAGTCCTCGAGTAGTTCACGCGAGGCTCAGTGGGGTTGTACATGACGACTGAAACCTGTGCAGCAACACTTTTTCGCTTTGGTACCTGCTTGGATTCCAAGAGCGGCAGAGGTGTATGTTGATGTTCGACAGTGATGGGTTGCACTGGTGGATCTGTTGGAATGTCCTCGCCAGCCGCTTCCTCGGTGCCCGTCTTAGCCACCGAATCGACGCGGCCCTCCTTCTCCTTCGCTGCTGGATCGACGACGCTGAGGCATTCCAGGTAGACACTCAGATAGTCTGAGTCATTGCCGCGAGGATAAAACTTGATCTGCCACTGATGCCCCCCAATTGTGACAACTTCTGACTTCATGACGATGTCACGATTGGGTTGTTCGCGGGTTCCATTGTAGGCTTCTATCGTCCAATCGATGCGACCACTGACGCCGACGGTGTATTCGGGCTCCTCCACAGGCAAGAATGCGCGGTTTTCCCAGTACTCATGGTCCAAAGCACTCTGCTCTGGGGAAGCCTCAATCTCTTTCAACTCGGCCTCATCCGGGAAAGAATCGTCTTCTTGTATTGGGCGCCATGGCTGCCTGCCATCTTCGTCTTCTGAGGAGTCGGACTCGGATTCTGCAGGCTCGACAGGCGGCGGCGGCGGAGGTGGTGGCTGTAGGTCTGTCTCGAAGAAGGGTGGAGGGACAATCTGAGGCACGCTCTCGGTCTGTGTTTGCTCATTATCAGTCACTGAAGGCGGGCGTACTTCTGTAGCACTTACCACGTCATCAGTGGCAGTTGCTGGCTCAGTCTGTATGCTGATGTCTGCTTCTTCTCTCACAGCACCGATTGCTCCGAGTGAGGGTGGCTGCTCAGCAGGGGTATTTGCCTGGATAGGTGAGCCAGTTGGTAGCACAAGCTGCTGGTCTGTGTCGGGCGTTGTGTCCATAGTGTCGTCGTCGTCGACGGCCGCGACCTGGACAGAAACTGTGGTGTTTGAGGGCTCGACGGCTTCCGTGGAGGCATGTTCGAATTGCGTCGGTCCGTTTGCCGAATTCTCTCTATTCTGCATCTCTGCATCGTGCCGGTCGTGTCTCTGGCCGGGAGGCGGTAATGTGGGCGCTGATGAGCTCATGTGGGCGTCGACTGGTGGTGGCGGTGGTGGCGGTGAGGCTGGCATTTGCGCATGATGGAGGGGGTTCGGTGGGGGTGAAGGAGTAAGAAAGGTATGTGAAGTTGGTAGGTGCAGCGAGTGCTCAATGCTGACGCTCATAGCTAAGATGAAGATGGTGCATGTGTAACCAAGAAGCGGCTCTCGACGACGATGAATAGGGGGTGCTTGCAGAGCAAGGCGAAGCAGCCGAGTCTCTCAGCGAAATCATGTACGACAAATATATGCAGGCAGCTGTTTGGCTTGCGCTGTGGTTGTCGCGGAGCTATGGCAGATGCTGACAAGGCTGCTGCGCTGCTGCTGTACGAGATGGCCAAGGATGAAGCTCAGACAGAAATGGATGGAGAGAGAGCTGTCCGAGTCAATGCCAACAGCACGAGGAAACAATCACGGGCGTGGCTGGGGTTAAGCCTGTGAGCCCGTAGCTGCAGGCAGCTGTTGGTTGACGCACAGTGAGGCGGCAAGCTAAGCCGTGAGGAGGTATCCGGGCCCCCGCGCATTGTGGCGCTTGCTGCTGGTTGGCGCCCTCGTTGTTATCGTCGAGCCCTTTGACGCGACTTGTCGCCCTTGTCGCCCTTGTCGCCTTACCTGGTCGTGCTGTTGACTCATGGCCTCCAGGCTGCACAGTGTCGTGATCATGACTCTGGAGGCCGCCTTTAGCTGGAGCTCCTCTCTATCGATTGCCTAAGCTCCACACTTGCTAGGTTGATGCGCACCTTACTGGGTTGAGCCTAAGAGGGAAGTGGAGCCCACCGCGCCTTCCCCTGCAGCTCCCGCATCCACCTAACGCCGTGCTAAAGTCACTAAAGGCACCAAAGTCACCAAAGTCACCAAAAACACCAAAGTCACCATAGGCAGAATCACTTTGACCGTTCTATATCGAGGGATTGCACAGTGGCGTGGAGTCACGCGTCGTAGTTGCGTTTCTACGTTTCATCTCTCTGTCCGCTGCGCGCTCGCAAACGTCGCAGCCACGATGAGTGGGAATACAACGGTAGCTTCTGCGTACACCTTGACACTGTCGCCGTCCAGCTTGATCTTGCCCCAGCTGACGGCCTCGTCGGGTCTCGCTCCTGCGTCGCTCCCGTCGAACTCCTGGGCCGTGTTGACGTACACAGCGCTCTCTGCTCCATTGCGCATCAGGTTGGCGTTGGCGATGTGGTGCTTGACGATGCCTCCGCCCAGCACGATCATGCCCGTCCTCTTGGCTCGCACGGCAATGGTGTTGATCTTGCGGATGTCTTCCACAATGTCGACGCGCAGCTGCTCTGGTGATGCTTTGAAGGTATGGAAATACAGCATGTCGCCAAGACTGCCGTCGGTCAGGGCTGGGCAGAAGACGGGAATGTCGTTCTTCCAGGCCCAATAGTAGACGGAGCGCTCGTCGTTGATTTCCTTGCCCAGGCGGTGGATCATCTTGCTGGGCGTCCAGTGCAGGGGCTCTTCGGTCTTCTTGCTCGCTTCCTGCTCCTCGAGCATGGTGTCGAGGATGGGCACGACCCAATCTTCGAAGGCGCAGTAGTTGCTGTTGGGCACCACGAGGTTGCCTATCCTGTTCATGCCCTTGGCACGCAGCCCTGCGCCGGGCGTGGAGAAGGCTCCCAGGTACGTGGGAGCTAGGCATTTGATCAAGTCTTCCTCAACACCACCAGCTGTGGTGACAATGGCAGAGACGTGCTTGTGCTGGACCAGGTAGCGCAGTGTTTCGCGGAGGCCGGAGGAGATGAGGTTGGATGTGTATCCCAGGAAGATGGTGGTGCCGTCGTTGGTGTCTGGGTCCCTCCATGCGCGCTGTCACCGGTTAGCAGGCAGCGCCAGACGAGACGCATGAGCGTGGGTAAGACGAGACGATGGTGTCGCGGTGCTATTTCCGGCTGAGGCGTGTCCCTCCCTGTCCGCTGCACGGCTAGCCTGGGCTCGGCGGCAAGCAAAGCCACAAGGACGACAGGAACAACGAGGTGCAGCGCGCGCAACAAAGACTCGGACTCGGACTCGGACTCGGACTCACCATGTCGTTGATGATGCGCACGGCTTCGCCGACCGAGGTGGCCTGGAAGCCCATGGTCGCATACCCGGCGACGAGCTCGTCGACGGTGATGCTGCGGCCTGCATAGTCGTTGAAGTCGATGCCGTGCACCTGTTTGGCACCCTCGGGCACGGGCGCCGAGGGCTTCAAGACGGCATCGGTGGCACCAGACGGGGCTGCAGCCTCGTTGACGGGCGACATGACGTGTGCCGCAGAGTCGCACCAAGCGCAGGCGGCTGCAAGTGCTGCAGGTGCTGCAATGGCTGCTGTGGACGCGTCGCGATGTCGGTTCGCCAGCAGAGCCCGCGTGCCAATGCTCAAGTACTGTGTGTGCTTACGGTGGCACACAATCTGCTGCCTTGCAGATTCTGAAGTTGGCGCCCGGCCGACCCCACATGACCATGACCATGACCGTGACCGTGACCAGGACCGTGACCAGGACCGTGACTAGGACCAGGACCATGACCCCTGCACCGGGTACCGAGCAGTGGGAGAGCCACTACGAGACCATCTAGGCTAGGGCAGTCGATCGCACTCACGACGCGCCGGCCCTGGAGGCTGGAGCCCCCTCGTCAGCCCTCGCCGGCGCTCGTCAGCCCTCGCTAGCCTGCGGTGCGGTGCAGTCCTGTGCAGTCCTGTGCAGTCCTGTGCAGTCCTGTGCAGTCCTGTGCTCTCTCAAAAGTCGTCGACGGCCATCAGCGTCTGACCTTGTCTTCTCTCAGCGCCCTCCGCGGGCAGCCCAGGCCACGGCCGTGCGTGCTGCTCTCGAAACGCGGCTGTGTCTTCTGCCACTCCAGCACACGGCTCACCTGCATGCGCTGTGGCTAGGCCTGTTCCAGCCCGCAATTCACTCCGAATCTCGAATCCACATCCAATCAGCGCCCTGTCTCGGCAAGCGCGCTATCCTCCTTCCATTTGATGGATGCACCGACCCGCAGGGGCCGCCGTTTTGGCCTTGCACCGCCGTCATTGCGCTGCGGGCGTGCTCTGAATCCTCGTTCTCGTGTCCTGGTCCCGTTGTTCTCCATCACACACTCACGTCCTGCGACAGCGATCCTCCCCCAGGCACCATGCCATCCATCTGCGCGCCCTCTGGCTAGCCCCCCTCTGGACCCTTTGCCTCTTGCTATCTGGACCACTCCTCACGTGCTCGCGGCCACCCACGCACAAAGGAACGCAGCGCCACGTCAACGGGAGCGAAGCACATCTCTATCTGGCCTGCGGCCCGCTCACTGCACTGCCGCTGCACGCCTCCAGGCGTCACCTACAGCCCAGCAGCGCTTGCCGCCTCGTCTCGATAGCCGGCTGTCGCTGGCCGCCCTCATTGACCCCAGACGACCTCGCAAGGCGTGAAAAGGCCAGCAGCTGAGATTCCGCCGAGCCTGCCTTGGGTTCCACAAGCGTACAAGCGCACAAGGCACACGGCACAAGCGCACAAGCGGATCGTGGTTCGAGTCCGTGCGCGCGCTAGCGGCTCCGTCAAGTTCGACCACGTTACTTACGTCAATATCAACGTCAACATCAACGTCAACATCAACAACGGGAACGGTACCGACGACGCCCCTTCTCTCTTCTCGACACACAGCTATTTGCTCCCACAAGGATCTGCCAGCCCTACGAACTGCCCAGCTCTTCTCTGTCCTCATAGCCTCACCACACTCCGGCTCCCAACACCAGCGCTCTTACAGATCCACGCGCCACGCAATCCCGACACGCAACAACCTTGGAACCCAATCACGCCCATGCCGCGGTTACTCAAGCTCGACCCTAGAATCTCAAGCTGCCACCATGTCCTCGTATCGATATCCGGACAGCAACAGAAACGGACGAGACAGGTCGCCGCCATACCGCGACCGCAGACCTTCCAACTTCGGCGGCGGATACCCCCCAAGGACTGATGACACCGTGAGGCCTAACCCCGAGTCGGGTGGTTTCCCGCCGCGAGACGTGCCCCGGGGTCCAAAGTCGCTCGCCGATGCACCACGTGGCCCTGCTACGGGAGGCCCTCTAGGCGCCCCTCCAACGCCTCGCGATGGCCGAGGGAGAGGATTTCCGAGTAGGGGTGAGCCCACGCCTTTGCGAGACGCGCCGCCACTCAGTAGCGGGCCTGCGCCTCCCATGACCAACACGCACAATTCCTGGAGGGCTGACCGTGACCGTGACCGAGATCGTGACCGAGAATTCGATCGCGATCGAAGAGAAAGACGTCCAACTCCACCACCGCGACGCTCGCCCATTCGAGACCTCCGAGATGCCCGCGATCAGAGAGACTTCCCCCCGCGTGACCTCGATGTCAGCCGGGCCCGACGCAACTCTCGCGACGGCCCACCGTCCGCAGGCTCAACCTTCCCAGACCCTCCCCTGCTTGGCACAGGCTCCTCCTACCGCGGCAGTGGAATTGGGCGGGGGCGAGGTGGAAGGGACTTTGGCGGGCGAGGGAGACCTTTCCACCCTGACGACCGGGATCGGCACCACGATCCGCGTGACCGGCCCCCAGATCGCTCGTACAGGCCGCGCAGTCGATCGCCTATACGACGAGACCGTGATCTTCGCGATGAACGCGAGTTTGATAGGAGGGACCGCGACGACCGGCGGTTTCCAAGAGAGTACGACTCATACATCGGCCCTGCCGGCGCTGCAAAGCCCGGGCCGAGAGCGTTGGACACGCACCGCGGCCCCGGACCGCCTGATTCGCGACACGTGCCAGGAACGCCCACCGGGCCAACCCCGCATCCTTCGCACCATGCATCCCCGGCCGACCGCCTAGGCCCCCAGGTGGACGCTTACTCTCGACGCTCGTCCATTGCCATGGACCCATCTGCCGCCAAGGACTCCCGTCGAGATCCCGGCAAGGACGACCTCCTGCTAGCGAGCCGCGCAGAGGCATCCAGAGAGAGGTATGCTCCGCGTCCCTCGTCGCCGCCCGCTGCAGTCCCGGCCTTTGGATCTAATGTCTGGAGAAATCCCACGCTTGATGTGAAGCCAAGCTCATCGGCAGCACTACCTCCTAAAACTGTACAATCTAGCAACCCAGCTCCAGCTGCACCTGCACCTCCTACTCCAGCATCTCCTTCTACACTGCCTCCTCCTCCGACACCATCGGCCCCTGCGCCTTCTGCCACAGCAGCCCCGGCCATCACAGCTCCTCCAGCGCTGGTTGTGCCTAAGAATAGCTTGCCTTCTGGCCCCGTCGTTGCACCCACTGGGCCCAAAGCAGACAGGATCCTAGATCGCGTTCCCTCCGAGCGACCCAACGTTGAAATACAAACGCAAGAGACGCGACCAGGACCGAACGGACCTCCGCGTATGGATCCGCCCTCGAGTTTACCACCTTCTGTTCCCTCATCGACCGCCAACGCGCCGGAGACAGATCGGGCAGAAATAAAGGGTCTTGTTCCGCGGCCACTTCATGCACCACCCTACCCAGCACGTCAAGGACCTCCCCCGTCTGCATCCTCGGCTCCTGCGAAATCACCTCCACAGGGCCCAGCACCAAGACCGCGCCCACCTCCTACTGCGCCGCAGGCGGCACTTAGGGCTAACGTCTCGCCGTCGTTTTCGAGGACCCCTCTTCCTCCCTACCTCCCAAGGGATACCTCTTCCAGTGCGATACCACCTCCGCCACAGGGACCCCGCAGTGGCAGTGGCGATGCTTCTATCAATGCATCACCAAAGAGTTTGCCAGCTAACATTCCGACTGGACCCAAGGCTGATAGGACACCAATGGCACCGCGGCCACCTCCACCCTATGCACCATCTGAGAGACCCGTGTTTAACGCCCCGAGAGCTCCCATGGGTGGTGGACCGAAAA
The DNA here is from genome assembly GCF_004011695.2 of Ascochyta rabiei. Classification (NCBI taxonomy): domain Eukaryota; kingdom Fungi; phylum Ascomycota; class Dothideomycetes; order Pleosporales; family Didymellaceae; genus Ascochyta; species Ascochyta rabiei. The sequence goes on along the minus strand of NC_082408.1, from coordinate 1,286,362 downwards.
GTATGCAGTGGGTACGACCAGGCCTCATACCGAATAGACCCAGTGTCCCTACAAAGCGAGAGCTGCCAATGGAAGACCGTGAACGGACGTTCGGAACAGCCCCGAAAGCACCAAAGCTCGAATTTCCTAGCTCTACTGTCCATCCACAGCATGCACAGCAGGCTCAGTTTGGTTCCTCTTCGTATTTTCGCACGTCTAGCGGCATGGACCGGCCGAGGGGACGGGCTGCATCCGCAGAAAGATCCATGGCCTCTTCTCTGAAACCTGTGTCGATTGAAACAAGACGGCACTCTGATGTAGTCATGGCAGAAGCCTCCCCTCGCCCCATGCAGCCACCCATGTCAGCTGCATCATCTGCGCCCGAGGCAATGCAAGATTCTGATGATGATCTCGACCTCGACGAAGACGATTTTGCCGAATCAGAAGCAAAGTACAACAGAGACAAGGCACGACTTGAAGCCAAGCTTGTGGATCTTAGTGCGCCACATCTGCGCGCGACTACCCCTCTGCAAGAGATCATATTGTTGTCGTGCGTCACCGCCGACCATCTGCCGGCTCCATACGAGGAACTCGAGCAGGATGCTGTAAAGAGGGAAGACGTACCGCGTCCAACAGCAGTTCCCGTTGCGTCACCCGTCCAGTCTCCTGCTGTGCGCAACCCAGTAGAACTCTTAACGCCCAATGCCGACGAATCGGACAACTATGCGACGGAAAAGAGGGCTGAACGCTCAATTGCGCCAGCAACAGCGGCACTTCGCCTACGACGTGAGGCTTCAAAGGAACCAGAAGTGCTGCTCGATCTTACGGGTCTTCCGTACCTTGGCTCTGGCCCGCCCACCCCGCTGTCTGACATTGAGCAGGATCGGCCGGGACTCCCCGACGCTATCAAGTCCAACATGCTCAAGTTGTATCAAAGAGCCATCCGGCCTGAGCTGAACGAAGAAGACACGCTACGTCAATATGCCGCAAAGTACAAGCAGTGGCGTCTCTCTATCCGCCAATGGGATGATGAACGTGAACAGGACGAGCAAGAAAGACAGCCGTCAGCCGAACCCAGTTTAAAGGCTACCACACCGGATGTCCAAAGCTCCACGGTCGGTACACTGCTCGATGTTCCGGGGCCCACGGGCCGTCGTAGCCACGCCAGTCGCTGGGCTACCGAACTGGACTTGGAGGCAGTGATCAAAGAATCTCTGAAGACTGCCGAAGAGGAAAGGATGGGAAAACAAGATAGCGAGCCAAAGAGGAGCATGGCCGACCCTGAGAAGGAAGCTGATCTTCCATTGGAACTCAGCGAGGCTGAAGCACAACGACGGAATTTTGTCGATACGAATTTTCAGCGTGAACCAGGACAGGGCATCTTCGCTTTCCACTACGAGCCACCAGAGGACGATTTCACGTTGGACGAACACCGGGTTATGGTGGCGAATTACAGAGATCAATATGCCAAAAAGTGGGGCAGGCTCGCAGAGATCCTGTACAGAGAGTGCGGTACCGAGCGAACCTACAAAGACTGCATCAATCACTACTACGCCACTAAGTGGGCCAGAGAGTACAAGGGTAAAGTCAGAGGTAGACGTGGAGGCGCACGAAAACGAGGTGGGGGTACTGCACGTGGACGCGGAGCTATCGTAAACATGGAACGATCTGAAGCTGCAGGAGAGGATGGCCTCCCTCTTCCCGTCACCGAAACCGGACGACCTCGACGCTCAGCGGCGCCCACGTTTGGTGGCATGGAGGCCGATTTCGATCCAACGGCTGCCATACCCACGCAAGGCCGAGTCCGCCGGCAGACTGATGCAGATGGCAACCCAGAGAAAGCCAGCAGACGAAGCAAGGCCAACAAGGAGAAGGTAAAAAAGGTCAAGAATCCCACTCTTGTGGCAGCTCCATCTGTATCCCCTGTCAAGCCTGACCGCAAAGAAAAGGTTCCAGGAGTCAAAGCGGAAGACGAATTTGGGAAACGACCTGTTGTGGAGATGCCCGCACCGATTCACGTTAGTCAGCATGAGGATCGAATGGGTGAGCCTGCACTGTCAAGTTTTGTAGGCGGTCATGTTGAACTTCCGTCACTTCCAGGAAGTATGCCTATCGGCATGATGGAGCGGCAGAAGGCGCAACCCAACGCCAGGCCTGGTCCCTCCAGCTACTGGTCCGTATCCGAACTGCAGGATTTCGAAAAGAATGTCGCACACTTTGGCACAGACTGGATCGGGTTTGCCAACCACATGGGCACAAAGACGCACATCATGATCAAGAACCAGTACCTACGCATGGTTGAAGGCGGAAAGTCAGAGCTCGAGCAAGCGGCGAAGGACGCTGATGCGAGAAGGGAGCGGGGCGATGACCTGGGGCCGCCGCCGACGCCGACTCCTGCGCCTAAGAGACGTTACGAGAGCACGCAGAGTGTACTTCCTCGCAATCTCGCGCCGGCCGAGCAAAACCAATCTCCTCTTCTCAGCCATGTCAACTTGTCGAGGAACTCACCTCCTCAAACCGCTCATTCCACCCTCTTCTTGCCCCAAGCTGCCGCCGGCCAGGTGAAGCCGCCTGTGCCCTCCAGCTCTGCATTCTCTCCGCTGCCAGAGACACCTTTGGCATCTGTGCCTTCAATGGCGCAACACCACTCGCCACCTGCCCAGTTGCCGAGAAGTCAACCGCAACATCATCTTCAACACAACATGTCTCAGCACAAGCCGCATCACAACGGTCCTCGAGCTGGGTACTTTTCCGAGGATTTGCATCCGCGTATCGAGAACCGAATGTCATCGCAAGCGTCCTTTCATCATCCCGCGCGGGCCATGCAGTCACACGTGGCATCGCAGATACGCAATCAAGAGCAACATCAACAGTCTGGATTCCGTGGTTTGAGCCATCAAGAGCGGGAGAACTTGGCCAGATCTGAGCTTCAACAAGAGCAGGAGCACCGGTTCCAAAAACAGCAACATGCGCGGCGAATCTCCCAGGAGATGCACCATCAAAGAGCATTCCCTCCTGGTGGACCCCCGCCACTCATGCCTCCTGTCCGTTCGAACTCGATAGCAAAATCACCCGAACACCGGCCAATGCCATACTCGCACTCTCGTCAGGTCTCACAGGCTCAGGCCATGACTCAGCCGCCGTCAGACGTCATGTCTCAAGCCCATGGCATTTTCTCGGCCGCGCAACAGCTGCCGTCGCGTTCTTCCATTTCCACTCCGCCGGTAAAGGAAGAACCAAGGTATGCTCCACCGTCGGCCATTCCACAAGCTCAGCACACGCCCGTTCTGCAGTCTCAGCACCAAGCTCGACCCTCGTTCAGTCAGCCTGCTATGCAAAGCGGACCACCTCCGACCGTTTCCAAGCCTGCCGCGCCGCCTAGGAAGTCCAACCTGTTGTCTTTGCTCAACGATCCCGAACCGGAAGAACCCACACGGAAGAAGCCTACCGAGCAGGGACCTCCGTCGCACAGCACAACACCTTCGCAACAGACGTCCATCGCGCCCCCACCGACTTCTTCCCAGGCGTCTGGGTCGAGACGCGATATGTTTGGGGATAGTGCCACCACGCAGCCTCCTTATGGTCGGTCTTCCTATGTGCCGCAAAGCTCGATGCCTTCCTCTACTGCCAATAGGTCTATTGATCTAACTAGTGAGCAAACGCCAGGGAGCAGACCTGGTGGTCGGGAAGGCTGGCAGCAGCAGCAACAACGGCAACAGTTTCATCCTGCCCATAGCCAGGCGCAACAGTCTGCAGGGCTTCCGACTTCTCACCCTGGCTTACCTCAACCCGCATTCAACGATTCAAGGTTGTTCGGCAATCATCGCTCGGTCTTCGCTCAGCACAATTCGCAGCGGCACAATCCATCACCGCCACCCATGGCTACGTACGCCAACTCGCCTCACCTACACTCCCGCACTCCGAGTGTAAGTGGGGCACCTGGACAATCTTCACGTCATAGCATGCAGGGTACTGGTTCTGCTCAGCATGCGCAGGCTGCGTCAGCTGCGTCCAGTCAGATTCTCCAACCGAATCCGTATGCTCAAGTTGATCCTCCTGGGGCTGGTGCTCCACCCTCGGGTCCAATGGGTATGCGACCAAGTCCTCATCTGCGCACCAGCCACATCGCTCAGCAAAGGGAGATGACAACTCGCAACGAACATGCACAGGCTCAGAACCCAGGCCTGACTTATTCGAATCCTCCCACGCCGAGTGAGCATCCCGCCCATCAATCAATGCGAGGTCCAGGTAGCATGACAGAACAGTTTCGTGGGCGGGATCCTCGAGACCTCCACCACGATCTCGAATCCCTTAACTCGGATCGTGATACCAGTCGAGAGCTTTCCCAGCGAACAGAGTATCTTCGAGAGCAACTAGCCAACCCACACCTACGCTCCACCCCGATACACGAGGATCTGCGCTACCAGCCGCAGCAGCAGGATCGTGGCTACCTTTCTCAGCGCTCGCATACTCCACTCTCGAGAAACGATGGGCAACAACCTCCCCCACTGCAACACCCACCTCACTCATCGTTGGGTGCGAACAACCACCCTCTGTATGGTCAACGTCTCTCAGAGGAACCGTCGCGATTCTCACAGTCTTTCCCTCGTGACAGAGGGATCGCCGATCGCATTCGTCAAGAATCAGCCCAGCAACAACAGGCTGCACTCAACAGGGAAGAACAAATGCGACGAGAAAGTCAGATGCGGGAGCAGGAGATGCGCGAGCGCGAGCGCGAGCTTAGGGATCGGGAGGCTCATTTCCGCGACAGCCTGATGAGAGGCAACGTGGGACCGTATGGAAGAGGACCAGGCTCTGAGCAAAGGCAGCCGCCTACGGGACCCAATGGACATATGGATTGGGCCAACAGCGTGCGACCGCCGCAACGGGATGGATGGCAGCGATAGAGCCCTTTGTCTTGATCTTGTGTATCGATTTATTTTTTGGGCATTTTGGCGTTTGAGTCGATGTCCGTTTACCTATCTGGGCGCTATCATCGGCAGTTGATTTGGCTTCAGACACACGATATCCAAGGCGTTTGAGAATCTTTTTTGTAGCATGGCATCAACATGGCGGCTTCGAACAGGAGAAGGACATGGGCGGCTTTGTGCATGGTTGGATGCACAGATGGATATCCTGCCCCCTTTTGCTTGGCTGGCATGAGCGTTGCAGCGACTGCTTGTTTTGTACATGTATCATATCACACCCTATACCTGTTGTGTCAAGTAAGCCAGAGTCTAAATCACAATCTATCTGCTTGGCTCTGTGCTTGCAAGTGTGTTCGTTTTATCGCCACGAGCCGAGCCATGATTTGCAAGCAGTCTCTGCCACGAGTTGTCAACGACGACGCAGATGGAGACGTAGACACAAGACCAGCGGGTCTTGCGAGAGAGAGAGAGGGGCGGAAGATCACGTCTGTGGATGACGAATTCCGAAAATAGCGGATTTGTATACATCAAGACAATGATAGAGATTAGAGACAGACAGCATCGACGGGCACTGGCGTGAACATTCGCGTCAGTAGAGGTGTCCTAGTTTGCAGATCGAGTGCTATAGAGTCGTATCCATACTGCGCAAACTCGCATTGTGATTCGTACCTAGGGTCGTTGACTTGTCGTTGAGGTGCTTCGTGGGCAGACGGCTCAGAGGAAAAAAGTGTGTGTGTGTGTGTGTGTGTGTGTGTGTGCGATTCATAGTGGCTAGGTGGGCTGGGCGTGTTGTGCTATTTCGCGCTGCGATGGTCTTAGCATCATTGAGTTGTGTGACGGATTGAGTAATTCTATTTTATTTCTATATCAAGGTTGATTTGCACTGCTTTCTTTAGCGTGGTTGAGCCGTGTAGATAAGGCTCTGCATGAGCGGGCATTCAAATGGATAGGTTATGTCTCTTAAGACCCTATCTTTACTCTGTCTCCGTAAATAAGTTGTTTAATGGGTCGTGGTAAGATACAGCGCTCTTTAGGAATGAAACGCTGCGTAAAGTGTGTACTTTGATCCGTTTAGAGAATTTGAGAGTGACCAGTGTAGTCTGCTAGCGGGTCTTCAGCATATTCGGACTTTACATTTCAGAGTAACTCCACAACCTTAGTTTTTCCCTTCTGCTCAGCTATCTGTTTCGCTGTCATGCCCTTCTGTAGCCCGTCTCTGACCTTGGCCCACTTCTTCGTCCCGTTCTCCGCAAGCCACTTAACTGCGTTGACCTTGCCGTTCTCGGCGGCTAGATGCAATGCTGTCCAGCCTTGCTTTATCGTGACTTCGTTCATGTTCTGCCCGTAGCCCTTCAAAGCCTTCATAACTTCCACATTCCCTCTCTCGGCCGCCAGGATGAAGGCCGTGCGGTCGTAGTTGTCTCGCAAGCTCAGCAGCTTAGCGCGTCGCTCGAGTAGCAGCTTTACGGCCCAGGTTCGATTGTATATAGCAGCGATGTGTAGTGGTGTCCGTCCTTCTCTGTTCTTGATGGTGAGATCAATGCCAGGCGCTGTCAGCAACATTCTCAAGATTCGCGTGTGCCCTTCTCTTGCTGCCAAGTGTGCGGCGGTCCAGCTCTGAGGAGTGAGGGCATTGATGGGATACTCCTTATTCTGTACGTAGAATGCAACCTGCTCCGGTACACCAAGGGCAGCAGCCCAGTGAAGAGGGTTACGACACCCGGGGCCCATTGCTTTTCTGGGATCAGGTCGATCTGCTCTTTTCTTCGCTTCCCCAAGTTTTTCCCAGTCTTTCAGCTCTTCTCGGAATTCTGCCACCACTGACGCCTTCCCTCTGAGCTCTTCGAGCTGTCCTGTCCAGTCATAATGCTTGGCTAGGTTTTTGACAAGTTGGAAGCTGCCAAACAGAGAGATTGTCAGTTGCGCTGAGGCAAGGATGATCAGTTTGTACAACCCAACGTATACTGTATGGAGCTTGTCTTTGGCGTCGCGCATGTCGAGGTCGTCATTAGGCTGAACTTTGATGCGAAGGTGCGACTTCGCGTTTAGAACCACGTAGTTTGTCACAGTTTCTGCAAGGTTATACATCGCAACACGTTCAGCGAGGTAAATTTGATTCATCTAGAGCAGGTTAAGCTGGTTCTTCTACACGAAAATATACGGCGGTTGGAGTGCTTACGGAAAAGGCGAGGAAGAGCGCCGCAGCAGGAATTGCAATGTAAGGTCCTCCCACATTTGCACCAGCTGCAACAAGTTCCTGGATGCTCATCATGTTCTTACATATCCGACCAACCTTCTCTGACGATTTGCTCTGCTGCAACGACTCTGCTTTCTTCTTGATCAGCTTGAGCAGTTGCTTGTAGCCGTCTTCAGATCGGAGCTTCAGCTTTGGTTTACCTAGCTGCTCTTTGATGATGCTGTTCAATTTCTGCAGCCTTTCTCTGCCCTTTTCATCATCTTTCAAAGCTTCATAGGCTTCTTTCCAGATGTTGGGCGTGTTTTTACCGGCGTCATTGCTTATTGTCGAGTTGCCCATCGTGAAGATATCGAAGCGCAGGAAGTTTACCAATCGCTTTGACGTCTCTCAGCCTGAATATAAGCTGTTGACATCAAGAAGCGGGGCTCAGCTCCAGGCATCCTGCTTAGCTGATGCACGCACAGCCCGCACTAGCCAGATTTGGCGGCCGAACCGTGTGGGTGCCGAAAGGTTTCATGCTCGCTCGTGAAGTTTCTGGTGCCTCACCAAATCGTTGGCCCGCGTAAATGCTTTCCCGCATTCGGGACATTCGTGAGGCCTTACGCCCCTGTGGCTGTTCTCGTGGTTGCGACGGGCAAAACTGCGAGTGAACGTCTTTCCGCAGATAGCACAGGCATGGTCGGTCTTTGCACGTGGCTTTGTAACGGAGTTAAAAGTTTCTGCAAGATCACTCATCTCGGGGTGGAATGCTCGCAGATGTCTGTCTTCTGTTAGAAGTAAGCTCCTCAATGCTACTGGCAGACTTGTCACCTCTGAAGATCGCCCGCGTTTAAAAAACCCTCTCCTCCTAGGCAATCTGGCACTTCACAATGAAACGGACGCTCGTGAATGTTGACATGCTTTTTCCTAGCTTTTGCATCTTTGAAACCTTCCGAGAAGTAGCGACAGGTAATCTTGGTGCACTTGAAGACTCTCTCGTGGTCGTAAAACTGGCAGTACCTGACCAGATCGTCGTTGTCGAACATCTTCGAGGAAGGGAGCTCCTCAAGCAACTTGCGATTCCGCTCAAGTGCTGCAGCCAAACTTTTGATACTGACGTCGTGTCTGGCATCAAACCCTCTCTGCTGGAAAGTGAAAATGTGGCTTGTCAGTTCCATCAGTCTGTCATGCACAGGTAGTCCTTGAAAGGCGCTACAATTTGTTCTGCAATCTTCCACTATATTTTGACCCCAGTTTGCGTCACCGTATCTCAACATGAAGTCTTCCAGAGCTGTATTCATGTTATCGAGGTATGTGTCGCGGCTTGGCGATTCTTGCATGAATTTAGGGCCACTGCTAACAAAAGCGTTGACGTGGTGGAACCATTTCGCAACTGCATAGTCCTGGAATGTAAGATGGCCTTCTAGCGCTAATTCTTTAAGTTCCTGCTGGTCGCTGATTGCACTGACATCGAAACATGGGAAGGTTAAGTAACGCAAGCAAAGCGTAGCTAGCTCGCATTCGATGGAAGGTGAGTGGACGTCTTTCATGACTGTCGTGACATAGCTTACCAAGGTGAGCGACTAGTTCTTAAAACACGGGCTGTAACGACTTACGTCTTTGCCGTACTGTGCACAAGAGACACACGATCTCCATTTAGCAAGACCAGAGATCCGCAAATTTCGTGAATGTGTCTACGAAGACGACGATCATTATACTCAATCGTTTCGTTGTCGACGTCGATAGACAATGCAACCTGGATTTCCTTCCACGTTAGGCGTCGTTTGGCACAGATGATCCAGCCAAGAAGCTTTTTAGCCTTTTCCCATTCTTCGGGCGCTGAGACTTGCTTCATACATCGCAGTATTCGCTCATATCTAAGACCAGTTAGGAAGGCACATTTACTTGAAAGCCACCTCTTGAGGTATCGAAACCGCTAGGTCTTACATACGCTCCTTTGAGTCCAATTGGAAAAGTGTCACGTTGTATGCCTTTCAGTAGGTCTTCTCGCGTAGGCTGCGCAAAAAGGTTCTCTAGGACAAGTTTCGCGTAAAGGAACATCCCTGGTCAGTCAGACGTTAGATACAGCGATGCTGGCTTTTCGAATCGCGGGAACGCACCTTTCGCGTTGTGTACTGTCAAGTACTGAAGATATTGTATCATGTCTTCGTTGAACGGAGAAAATTTTGTTGCTATTCGTCCTACCTCAATCTTCACGTACATGTTGATGTCGCTTTCAATGTCCGTTTCAGATAGCTGGAGAATGTGAGCTACCGGCCTGGACTGAGAAGGGTTGCATAGTCCTCGTTTAATGTCTGCATAGTTCTGACTGACGACAAGAAGGCGGAGCTTCCCAGGTTCAGCCTTTTCGCACTGAGTCACCATCTCCATCAGGACGTTCATGACTTGTTTTCTCTCGCATTGTTCACATTCATCGAGGCCGTCAATGATAATGAAAGTTTTTGGAAGAATGGTGCATATGTCATCGAGGAGTCGTGTAGCCTGACTGAGTGACCGCAGAACCGGTTCCCCACTGGATTTGTACCTTGAATGGCATGGGGGGAAAAGTTGTGGGTCTTGGCTGAGAAGCTGCGCTATGATTCCTTTGAGTATTCCTACCGCCGAACTGCTTGTTTGATCGATGTCGTGGCAGTAGTAGAAAGCTGTCGCATAGTTGACCATGCTTTTGCATCTGTCGATGATGGCAGACGCAAGTATCGTTTTACCTGTCTGAGATGAGCAGAATTTACTTGGGCATAGAGACAACGTACCTGCGCCGGGAATACCATTCATCCACATTACTGGCTTAGCGGGAATGTTAGCCTCCGCCCAATGTTTGATATGCTCATTGCTCAGAATCCAGTGGACTGTGCTTTTATATCTTGACCTGATTTTTTGATACTCATCGTGGTCTTCTTGTGCCTGCTGCCCAACAGCTAGCCACTCAACCAAAGCCTTCATCTTCTCGAGTTGCTGTTCAGCGACGAGTTCATCTAGCTTTATATTCATCTCGACAACGTTTTGTTGGTATTGTTGAAAGCGGTTTGAGCTAGCCGTCCGCATGTCAACGAGATTGCTCTGGTATAATTCGTACTGTGCCAACTGCGCACAGTTTTCTACAAAGTCCTTGTGTCGGCCGAGGTTTTTTAAGATGCCTCCAAACTTGGTATCGAAATTTTTCCACATGGACCGGAAAAATCGATTCCAAGCTATAGAGTCAGGATCCATAACTACGCTGAGCTGATGGGAAATGACTGACCTTTGCCTCGAAAGAAGTGAACTGCACTCTCGTGGAAGTCCAAAATGTCGACATACATGAGTTCCAATGCCCCTTTCAGTTGATCGTCATGGCTGAAGAGTTTCTCATATTGTCTCAGCAGGGGCATATGGTCTCCTATCTTCTCATAAGCTTCTAGAAGAGTTTCAAAGTGCTCAACAAACGCGCTGGCAGTCTTCACTCGTCAGATCTGAGATTCTCAGGCTAAGCGACGTTACTTACTAGAAGTAAAAACTTCATAGGTCCCCAAACGAACGCGACAGCCTCTGACACATTCAAGAACACCTCGATAACTTTTCCAAACTGATCCATGGCCTCAATGCACCCCTGTATGCGTCGCATGTTCACCATGTCTCTACGTTTCTCTTGCTCTGCTTGTAAGCGTCTCATGTCTCGATGTAAATCATTGACTGTGGTGCCTCGGAAGGCAGTGAGTTCGGGCCCCGAGAGGCGTGCCTTAAACTTTCTGAGAGCGTTCAATACCTTACTGTTCGAAGGCTTGGTAGACGAAGAAGAAACATTGGGACCCGAAGATATACCGACTCCCAGGAATGACGCACTCCCAGCAGGTGGGACAGTACCGCTTGGTACAGATAGGCTTACATTGCTGCTGCTTGAAGAATGTTGCTTCCGAGCCGCCCTTTCAAAAGCGGTTTCACTAGCAGCCGCGGGGCCTAGCGTAGAGTTCGGCGTTGAAGAAGGGCTCCAAGCTATAGTTGAAGATGAAGGTTGCGTGGATGCGGCATTAGTTACCAGCGTCGATTGCTGCGAGGGCGCACCAGTCGATGAGCGGCTGCTCTGATGTGACGGAGAAGGTGTGGCCATGCTTCGTCAGCCTTGCCCCGCCGTCGTGTTGAGGAGCACAAGCTTGATTGAAATTCGAATTTTCCGGAAAAGGCAGAACTGGGCATGAGAAAGTACTATAGTCAGAATGATGGGCTGTGCTGGCGGTGTTTAGACTTGAAACGTAGATTACACGTTGGAGGACTTGGTGGGCGGAGTAAGGCTGCGGCGCCTACAGCATGCAGGAGGCTGTGGTAGCTTATGCACCGCCATCACATCCCCATAAATCGTAAGCGCTTCACAGTTCAGGTTGTCTCTCCCCATTTCATCTACAACCTCCCCTTGTACAGATCCAGGTATTGTCGTTCATCGATTTACATGTTGTAGGCCGAGGAGAACACGTGCGTGGAGGATTCGCGTCCCGTGCCAAGCCGCTAGTACAACTCGCCGACGAATTCAACCACCCATGTCTCTCAAACACCTACTGAACGATGACGATATCGAATATTATCGTGCGTCCGTCTCTCCTCAGAACTGGAATGACTATGGAGATTTTCAAAGGTGAGGTTTAAGAACCGGCAGGAATACGTTCACTGACGTCGACGTTGGAAAGCATTGAGCCGCAGTTATGGGATCCACGTTTTGAAGAGATACCTGCACCTATCGCATTCACTGGTGACAGCGTCGCACAGCTCTCATACGGGATGAATCTCGATGTAGACTTGGAGATGTATACAAGTGAGCGCGACCAAAGCGAGCAATGGACCAAGGATGATATCCTCCAGGTGGGCTCGTCCACTAGCTACAACTCTATTATCAGAGCCGAGTATCTGTGTTATGGGACAGTAAGTGATCTCAATACTTGTCTGACCGTGCAAAGTCATCGTTTCTCCGTCAGCCAGACCCAATCTTAATACCTCTCTAGATCTGTCGAGCTGCCGTCAAACTTTGCGGCGACATGATGGAGCTAGACAAGAAGCTGGTTTCAACGGCCACAAGTCCCGTAACAGGTCATCTTCAGCTGGCACTGCAAAAGTCTGAGACGCAATTCCTTGTCATCTTTCCTGACGGTCAGGTGTTAGGGGAGATTAATGCACAACTAGAGAGAGCATTTACCAGCATTGAAGAGCAGTGCCTGCAGGTCGATTTTGAGGTCTTCGTCCCCACAAGAGCAACTAGAGAAATCATGAGCAGGGCTATGAAAGGGCAGGATGCCGTGGTTCGGGTACAGATCAATGTATACGGTTCTGGGGCTAGCGCTGACAGTGTTGGCCAAGAATTGAGCCAAAACAAGGTCTACCTCCAGCGCCCAGACTATATCCGAGAGGGTACCACTTATGAGAATCCGCACGTATTGAAGTTTTCGGACGACTGTAGCACGATGAAAATACCGAACGTCGGCACAGACGAACTGAGTAGTAGTAATGCTGCTAGCGAGACATTTCAGCAAGTCATCACCAATGTCTATTCCTCTCTCACCCGCCACGAAAACTTGAAAGGCCTGGAAGGCCACGAACGTCTACGAACATCCCTTTTGGAGTAAGCAAGCTGTAGTACAGTCTATGATAGTCACTCGCTCATACGTCTAGTCATCAAAAAACAGCGCTCGAGTTTATGTCGCAACGCGAGGATGGTCCAGTACCAAGTGAGTATCAACTTTGGAAGCCGGTCGAACGTGAAGGTCAACCTTGGTATGCTGGTCAAGGCCTGTTTACATGTGACGTGACTGACAAAGTAGCTTTCGACACAGCATCACTGGCACAGTCAGTAAGTAATTTGGCACCTGTATTTTAGAAAGAAAAACTAAAGGTTTGCAGGCAGACTTGATCACACGGAAATTGGCGGGGGTATACTAGCTGATGAGATGGGTATGGGTAAAACTCTGTTAATGTTGGCCCTGATCATCCGCACGCTCGATGCGGCGCACCAGTTTGCGCTCGAAACCCCTTTGCAAATTGCACAGGGAAGTTTGCTATTGAAGAATCGGTCTAGAGCTACACTGATTGTAGCCTCCTCTGATCGTATGCGGGTCTGATTTCTCATTTCGAAACATTCACAGCTGACACGCCGATATAGTAATGATCAATGAATGGCTTCAGGAACTCACGAAGTATGCAGGCGTCTGAATTGTAAATTTTACCATACGCTAACAACATCCAGACACTTCGGCACCGCTGAGGATCATATGCTCAAAATCATCAAATATCATGGGCAGAAACGGATACGTTCTTTGGATAAATTGTGCGATGCCGACCTTGTTTTAAGCTCGTATCACACAATATCGAAAGACTACACCAATGCTAGAGGTCTGTTAAACGAAGTGGAGTGGTACAGACTAGTCTTAGATGAGGGTATGTATCTCGATTGTCTCTTCATCACCATGGCTAATCTTCGCGTAGCTCACATCATCCGCCGCCAAAACACGGGCCTTAACCGAACTGTAGCGGACCTCCAAGCAAGGTCAAGGTGGTGCCTGACTGGCACTCCGATACAGAATCGCCTAGAAGATATTGGCTCACTGTTCGCTTTCCTGCGAATCAACCCATTGCACAGTCTATCTGCGTTCAAGAAGTCTATAGCAGTACCTTTTGAGGAAGGCGGGAAGCGCCAAAAGCTCGCCATTGATCGATTCACGCAGCTGTTCGACTCAATGTGTCTCCGTCGGACAAAAGACCTACTTCATCTCCCCGATCCAGAAAGTCGTATCCACAAGATCACACTATCTCCCGAAGAGCGGGCGCAGTACGAGCAAACTCGTCGAATTATGGTTCGCGCTGTTAAGAATCAGGTTAGCGTGTTCGATCAGAAGAGTACACTAGGCATGTTCCAAATCCAGCTCCAGTTGCGCATTCTTTGCAATCATGGGACCTGGCAGCAGCTCTTCTCTTGGAGTCGTCGTAAATTGTACTTGTTGGATGAAAGAGAAGCAAAGGAAGCCGATGTGGGAAGCGACGGCGAAGCCACCTGTTCTGCGTGTCGCCAAACAATGCCTTTGTTTGGTCTTGGCTCGATGTTCCAACGCTACGAAGAGAATTGTCGACATATTCTTTGCTCTGAATGTCTTGAACAAAGTACACAAGGCGTTCAAGACTGTCTGCCGACAAGCTGCCCACTGTGCACCTCTCTTTGGAACTCATCGAAACATGTGCAACGCGCAAGAGGTCAATCCCAGGAAGATATGTACTTCCGAGCAGAGGGCAAATCTTCCAAGGTGGAAACGCTCATGAGGGATGTGATGAAGGACATATCGATAACCAAAAGGTCGATCCTCAACCTCGCATACTTTCATGGACACATGGCTGACCATGGACAGCATCATCTTTACCTGTTGGACACGAACATTGGATTTGATCCAACTTCACCTATTAAGAGAGAAACTTACTCCTAACAACTTCAAACGCATCGATGGCGACTGTCCAACAAGCAAACGAGAGAAGATACTAGAAGAATTCGAAAAAAGCCCTGCTTTGCATGTTCTGATCATGACTACTGGTACAGGGGCTGTAGGGTGAGTAGAAGTCTTTCTCGACCGTCATTATGCCTTTTGATCCTGACGCTAGAACAGTCTTAACCTCGCTATTGCAAACAGAGTGTTTATTGTCGAACCACAATGGAACCCCTCTGTCGAGAACCAAGCAATCGCTCGAGCCTTACGCCTTGGTCAGACACAAGCAGTGTTGGTCACCAGGTATATTGTTGAGAAATCAGTTGAACAGGTTTGTAAAGACCCCTCTTGTGAATCAATTTTGTATACTCATTTATTCAGGACATGCAGAAGTTGCAAGAAGAAAAACTGAAGAAGTCGAACTTAGTCAAAAGCGGCTAGTCATGTGAGACAGTTATTATTACATTAACTTCCTCAACAAAAAGACGAGATTGTGTATATTCCCGAAATTCTTAACGCTTGGAAGGTAAAACTCCAGTCAGTGTTCCTTTGTTGCCTGATGGTCTCTTGAAGAAACTTCACTAGGAGATTGAAGGATCTCCACGTCGCAAAGAGTGCATGCTGAAACCAGGATCCTCGACCGGTGAAGAGCCCTGGCCGTGAGCTCAGCCACCGACACAAGCGACCGAGCTCGTGTACGCTGGAGATCGTAGTGCATGCTGCAGGACTGACGTGGGATCATCTGGATGGACCATTGGCAGGCCCTAGTGAACTTTAGGGAAGACGTCCCTTAGACGCTAAAGAATGCAGTGCAACATGATGCACACAGGTCATGCAGAGATTGATTGACGCGCGCTTACGACTGCTGTACATTGGAGATGTTGACAAAGGCAAAACGATGCAAGATCCAAAGACTGAAAGCTCATTCGAGAATTGGCTCACAATGAGAACCGCACTTTTCGTTCAAACACTTGGTTTTCGTATTTCCCGAAACTTTTGTCCTGCACCGACGGACTGTCCTATCGCCTTGCTATCGGCGGCCCAAGAGACGAGTTTCCATACTAACCAGCTCGTCTGACCGACGTGAAAGGAAAGACAAAAAGTGAGAAAGATCTGACCGATGTGCGCTTTCCCAAGCTGTGAGTCACTCCCGATCGAAAATTCCCAGTGTCCAAGCAAGACATGCATCTTCCATCAAGCAAATGCCGCAGTGCCCTCATCCGCCTCGCCAGCACCCACATCCTCATCGTACTCCCCAGCGCCAAGCGGCTCGACCTTGACCTTCTTGCCCTTGCCTCCCTCCTCGCTCTCGCTCGCACGCTTACGGCCAACGGATGGCGACTTGAGGGCCTCTTCATCACGGCCAGCTTCCTCCTCATCTGATACTGCTGTCTGCTTCTTCGCACTGCCCTTCTTAGCGCGTGGAGTCTTTGGCGTGCCAGCGGCTTTCTTGGGAGCAGAAGCTTTCTTCGGAGTCGTGACTGCAGTGTCACCGTTGGTAGTGTCAGGTTTGACGTTCTTCTTCTTCCAGCTGTAGAGGCGGTTCTCGACGGCCTTGGGGGTGCATTCCGTGAAACCTTCTATTCGAGCAAGTGATTAGCCAACAAGGTCGGGAGATGGAGGAATGTGGAGTGGCTCTTACCAATTTCGGCCGATCTAACGCGCTCAGCGAGCTTTTCGCAGAGGGCTTTGCCGAAGGAGACCTGGCACTCTTCGAAGACGCCGTGGAGGAGCTGCGCGTGGTGGTTAGCAGGTGTGCCTTAGAGGTGCTGGAGGGGTACACATACGATTGAGTCGAGCTCGGCAGTCCACTTCTTGGACATCTTGACGGTGGCGGCGAGCTTTTGAGATTGTCAGTAATAGTGCCATTGAGCAAAGGGCACACAATGCAAGGTACCTTGAGCTTGGTTGAAACTTGAAAGGGTGTAGCCGGAGCTTCGAACTGCAAGAGTGTGGTAAGGAAGGTAGAGGAAGAGCAAGGTTGAGGGGGCAGGGACTTCATCCTACTCCACAAAAGCGCTAAAAGGCGCAACAGCTGAGGCGCAGCTCGAAGGTGAAGGTGAGCACAAAGCTTTCGGGTCCTTACTGCTCCTAAAGACGCCTCACGGTGACTAGGCTCCAGCAACCTTAGACAGGTATTCACAGAGATCTTAATCGAATCAAAAGGAATGGAACATGGTTGAACCCGCATACCTCGGTTTTCACTCGTATTATGTATGTGAAGAGATGGGCCGACAAGGGCAACAAAGAAAATTCAGCCCGGTTCCCAATCAGGTAGCGAAGATACATCTCATTCACCGACGAACATTTTCGCAAGTCTACAAGCAGACATACGAACATGAAGACCACTCTTCATCAGGGAAGTTGCAGTTTTCGAAGAAGAGACCCAACGAAGAACTGAGACTCAGCATCTCTACATGGTCCTTTTGAACTTTGGGTCGCAACTTGCTCTTTCATCAAACAAATGCCTCTTCTTCTTCCTCTTCCTCCTCATCCTCTTTGAACTCCTCCTTCACCCGCTTGGTCGGAGGGGTGAATTCATCCTCGTCGTTGGACTTAGCGTCCGACTCGACGTAAGACCTCGGGGTCTTTGACGCACGAGCGCGCTTGCGGCCGGCAGAGGGAGAGACAGGCATATCATCCTCGGAAATATCTTCATCAGTGACGCTTCTGTCTTCCACGAACTTCTTCGCGGAGGTCTTGCTGCAGCCAAGAGATGCGGAAGCCTTCGAGGTGCTAGGGGTTTTGGGAGTAGCGGCCGCAGCTTTTGGAGTAAATGGAGAGCCTTGAACTGCAGTCTTGCCTTTGTCCAGCGCCTTTCCACCGTTGCGAAAGCTCGTAAGACGGTGTGATACCGCCTTTGCAGTGCAGCCTGGGCCTGGAGTCAGTAGATGAACTTCAAGAAATTGGGCTTGCGCAACACTGACCTTCGCCGATCTCTCTGGCCAAGAAATCGAGCAGCGGCTTTGAGTTCTTGATGGTGTGGAACTTGAAGATGCCCTTGAGGATCTGTAGTAACCAATTAGCTCACGAGCAATGCTGAGGGTAAGCGCTTACAGTCTGGTCTTTTTCGGCCGTCCAGTTCACCATGATGAAGATGGCGCGGCAGGGGTGGCTGCAGCACGGTCAGCGAAAACTCTTTCTGGAAGCTGTCATAAAGTTGTTACCTTTGTGACGATAGTGTTGCTGAGGAGAGGCGCGGTTGCAGAAGCAACTCGAAAGATCTGTGGGCTGAGTGCGATGTGATTGTGGTGTGGAGGCAGAAGGAAACCGGGAGCTCGTTGGAGGAAGGAGTTCTACTTATGGGCTGAGTCAAGGCTGCAGCAGGCGCGGTGAAGGTGAAAGACTGGCACACCGCTTAGACCAAGTATGACGCAAGTTTGAGGCTACATGATAAGAGCTGGCTGAGAGTTGGTTGCAGAGGTGAGATTCTCTTGATGGTGCGCTGGTGCGGCAACTTGCAGCACTCTACCGCCGAACTCGGGGCACAAGAGCGAAGGTGAAGGCTGTCCAGTGTCTAACGTACCTTTGCACAGGGCTTCTGGTCAAGCACCAATGCATGAACAAAAAAACTCCAGACATAAGCTGTACTACGTATATGCCAGGACCTAAAAAAGGTCCACTTTTGTACATCTTGTGTGTATCCCTTGGCCACTTGACGATCACCACTGCTATACCATGCTTTCTACATGGGTAATAGATAAGGGGATGAGAGCATACTGTGCCGCAGAGTATGAATAATTATCTGTGATAATTTCAGTGGGTTGTATTCCGCTTAAGAGAACTGAAGGCGGAACACTGCATTTGCTCCATCTCCCACACACTTCGCTTCAGGTAGCAGTATGACCCATCCACAATCTTCCCTCCCTCCTCGCATCTGCCTTGGTGAATACGCATGCCCAATACAGCAACACATCCTCCACCTCTACTTCCTGCTCCCATCCTCACACCTACATGGAGTCGCATGACCTATCGGAATACCCTCCCGTCCACCCGATACACCTTCGCAAACATGCCCTTCAAACGCAGTACCCCCATCACCCAATTCCTCCAAGACAACTGATCCCCTGAGCAGAAAGTAGCAAGCGCTCACCCAAACATGTCTTCAACATACAAGCCTGCAATAAACACTCCAACTCATTTTCCTTTGATAGACGGATATCAGGACTATTTGCAGTACCAAGTCATTCTTTGTCGTCCAGTAAGGGGGCACGAGGACTGACGACAATTGAACAGGTGCCAGGAGATACAAGGCGTCAACGAGACAGATCTAGAGGTTTTTGCCAGGAGAAGGCAAGAAGGTAGAAACGAAGGAATTAATCTAGAAAGGAAAACAGTATCAGGAGCGCCAGCTGTGAGGAAGGGAAAACAAAAGAGAAGAAACAAAGGTTGATTGTATTCAGCATGGAATACGTAACTACGAACAGCGATTTTCCAACATGTCTCCTAAACTTACGCCACAGGTCTAGCTGCTAACCTCCACGTAACATAAACCATGCCTACTACAACCGCTAATCAGGCCTTTCCACCAGCCAAATTATCCGTCACTTCTTCCTCCTCTTCTCCATAACATCCACGCCATCCCCCCTCGCCCTTGGGGAGCTGAGACGTCCGCCGCCTCTCACAACTCTGTCGAACGTGCTCACGACTCTCCATGTTCTTCAACTCGCGCATCCACGCGTCTTCGTCGTCTTTGGAACTGCTTTTAGCAAGAATGTGTACGCTGCTTGTGGATCGCACGTGCTGGTAGCGACGGCGCGAGTCGTCAATGGACGCTTTACTGGTATGGTGTCGATGAGTGCTGGTAGAAGCTCCGCTTTTGTTGCACTGGTGGTGTGGGTGGCTGAGCATGGTGAGTTTGGGTGCTGATTGCGTGCGGGAAGGAGAGAGACTTGTCAATGTTGATCGTGGGAGGGGCTTGGACGTGTTTGTAGATATCGATGACGACGAGGAGAATCGGCTGTGGAAATGCCGAGTTGGGGAGATACGTGTGTTGATGCCATCGACTGACATCCGCTTTTCTGGAGTGCCTTCGTGGGTAGAGCGATCTTGTGACCGGCGGTGGAGTGCTAGATTATTTTGCCGATCCGCCCGCATGGCTTCCATTCTCTTGAGCTCCTCTGCCCAATGGTCCAAATCTACAAGGTTTGGACCTCGGTGCCGGAATTCTCGGTCTTCTGGGCTGAGTTCTGCGCTTGGGACTTCGTCAATGATCTCTGTCGAGACACGGAGGTCGGTGCGTTGATGGAGCGAGTGGACATGCTTGTGGCTGCTATCAGAAACACTGGCTCCACTTGAGCGTGTTGTTGAATGATTTTCTTTGGTGGAGCTTGTGCTTGACCGTTGCGGGAAGCGAAAATCGTAGCTCCTCGTCGAGCTGACAGTCTGCTGAGTGTTTGCACGCGATCTGGGTGAAATGAGGTCGCTGTTGGATAGTTCTTCCACCATGGAAGCAAGTGCTCCTGAGCTCGAGCTTGTGCTCATTTCGCTCTTGATGCTCCGCAAGAAGTTACCGTAGCTGTAGCCATCGTCGTCATCACTGCCGCTGCTTGACCCAGCAGCCTTAGCCCCATGGAGCTTAAGTGGCGAGATCTGTGCTGCCCATGCAGCTTCAATCGCTATATCGGGGAGCTCTAAATCGGTCCTGCGCTGTTTGCGAAGCATACGAATTACCTCTCGTTGCTCATCCAGTATCGAGACGGCTAGATGAGCAGGTGCCTTGTAGTGTTTTGAACCCAAGTTCTTTGGAATTGTGGCGAAAATCTCATCATTCATCCAGTTGTTCTGTTCATACAACTCGGCCTCGTCTTTGATGGATAGCTGCCGCTGTAGAGCAGCTTCGCGCATGGCGTGGCTTTGCAACTTTTCTGGAAGGTCCTTCACGATGGCCTTTTTTAATTTCAATAGTCGACAGTGTAGCGTCACATCAGCAGCTGCCTTCCTATCTCTCGATATGATCATGTTGACCGGAACAAAATCATTCTCGTCAAGTGAAGAGTGCATGTGGTAACGGGCCAAGCAGTACTTGCGAGCAAGAGCCTCGATTTCACATTTGATCCTAACATAGACTTCCCGAGCGTCTGTATCAGCCAAAACAACCTGAGAAACCGGTACATATTTTACCACGGCGGTAGATGTTGGTGTCTTATGCTGCTCCGTGTGTGGTGCAGAATTCTCCCAGAAACCGCCTCCGGAGAAGGCATTGCCCATCGGTGTAGGTGAAAGAGGTGTCACTGGACCTGTCGGCATGAGGTCCCAACGATATGTTCGTGGCGTGGATGGCGCCAGACTACGCCGTAGAGGCAGTGAAGCGGTCTCAGTTTGAAGGCTTGTAAGCTCGCTGTGTCCCGACGTTGGTGGTGAAGCTATTCGAGGAACTGCAGGTGCTGATGCCGTCGTCATAGCTCGCGGTCGCCCCGTAGGTTGTAAAATCGTGTGAGGTTCATGCATATTGGCGTCGTGGTGCAGCGATCGGACACAGTCTTCTTTGCTCGCAGCTTCGATAGCAGCAACAACAGTCTTCCACTTCCTAGCTGCGAACTTCTTCTTCCAGGCCAGGGCTACCTCCAACGTTCTTTCTCGCTGCTCATCGTCTGGCATGTACTTGAGCGCATGTCGCACATGTGACTTCTCAAGAAAGCCTTTCGGAAGTTGCAGCGGCGGCTTGGGTGGCGGTCTTGGTGGCTCGTTCTCGTTCGGCACCATGCTGTTCACGACGAGACCTAGTCCCGGATCCATCTTGAGCGTCGTAGTATGTGAGGTACTTCCCCTACGTGAGGTAGTGTCGGAGAGAGGAAGAGATTGTTGAGCGGTGGGTTAGCGACGGGCGCAGCAAGCTATACCATCAGCAAGGTTCGAGGTGAAAGTGAACTACAGCCCTGAAGTGTCTTGGCGTACAGATTCCTGTTTCACTCTACATCAGGTTCGCGTTGCCTTTCACCATGCCTCGATCTTGGGTATAATCTAGTCGTGGGCTGAGAGAGCTTCCAAGATTAAGAGCTTCTAGGGATGAGAGGAAAGAAGAGGCAGTGACACTGAAACAACAGAAAAACCCGAACACAGACCTACAATCCCACATGTCACCGTAGATGGGAAAAGCTCGATTGCAGACTGTTTGCAAGCTGACAAGTTGTTAGAAGGATACATCAACGTCTGGAGGTTGCACGCCGTGCGTGTGTACTAGGACTTTCTTAATGCATCTTGGAGGTTGGCTGGCAGGAGGCTGCGGTTAGCTTCTTCTGTAAGGCGTCTGGCTGGTAAGTGAAGATAATAAATAGATAATATGTAGATAATATTGTTCAAAATCAGTCTTTCGAAAGACGTCTAGATGGTTGGTATTCAATCCCGCTAATGCAGATGCATGTCTATTCCAAGAAGGTAAATAGATTCGTGTGAACGACGTTAAGAGCACGGTCGGCCTCGCGCTCCTCAATGACGCACGAGATATTGATCTCGCTAGCACCTGTGAGATGTATTAGCAGGACACCCCAACATAAGAGATTGAATCGTAGAGCATACCTTGCGAGATCATCTCGATGTTGATGTTGTTGTTGCCGAGCACGCTGAAGAACTTGCCACTGATACCAATCATGTTCTTGAGCTGCTTTCCGACCAAGCTCACGATGGCCATGTCAGGCACGATGTCGATAGCCCCCAGCTCACCTAGGTCGTTAACCGCGCCCTGAAGGTCTTTGTCCTGGATCCTATACTCGTCTTCGCCGCCACCGCTCAACATGGCAGACTCGGAATGCAGGGCCATGGAGACGTGGACCTCGGAGGAAGAAATGAGGTCTACGGACAAGTGCCAACGGTCCAAGATGCTGAAGATGTTCATCAAGAAGCCGTGAGCGCGGGTGCGCTTGTTGCTGTGCACGTTGAGAACGACGATGTTGTGTTTGATCGTCACAGCAGTGGGGCGCCTTGGGGTGTTCAAGGCGTTCAGAAGGCTGGAAGAGCGAGTGCGGAAGAGGCCGTCCCTGAGAGGAGAGTGTGAATCCAGCGCCTTGAAGCTGTCAGGGAAGATGATGGTTCCTGCACCGCGCGGGTTCATGACGTTCTTGATGCGGATGGGGATTCGTGCGCGGATGACCTGCTCCATGGTGAAGGGGTGAATGACCTCAGAGCCGTAAAAGGTCAACTCGGCGGCCTCCGAGGGCGTGACGCTAGGAAGCAGAGCAGCGGTAGGGACCTTGCGAGGGTCAGCCGTAAAGATGCCATCCACCTCCTTCCAGATCTGGAGCTCCGTGGCCTTTGTACCGACAGCAACCAGTGCGGCGCAGAGATCGGTGTAGCCACGTCCAATGGAGTTCAAGATTCCGCCGGGGACGTTGCCAAAGAAGCCTGTGATGACTGGCACCTTGTCGCCGCATGCCTCGACCTCCCTGGCGAGAGAGGCAGCCAGATCGGCGTAGAAGTGCTCGTTGAGGCCCTTCTTGGGGTTGACGAAGGTGACGATGTCGCAGAGGTCGACGAATTGGGCGGGCGTGCCGCGGTCGTTGAGCAGGGCAGCCATGTAACGACAGCTGAGCTTCTCGCCCTTTGCAATGATCTTGTCCTCGGCGCGGCTGGTGACTTCCTCGAGGTGTTGGGCCGACTCGAGGATCTTGGTCAGAGTCGCGCATTCGGCGTTGACGTCGTCGGTGAAGGCTGCGAGGATGTCGGCGCTGCGGATGGTGTCCTTGGCGGCCTGGACGTGGTCGGCGCGGATGGCTTCGACGATGTCATCGTAGCCGCGGTGGCCCTGCTGCTCGGCGGCGCGGGCGGTGCGGAGGAGGCGGTTGGTGGTGCCCTCGGTCTTGTTCTTGGTGCTGCGCGCAGAACAGACGATAGCGGCGCGATTGGCTTGGTTGCCAGCCCTGGACGTGGTTGTCAGTGTGGCCGTCGTGGCGGGGGAGATGCAGCGCCCTTACTTGACAATGCCCGCTATATTCTCCGCAAACTTGCCCACGCTCGTTCCTCCAAACTTGAGGACCACCCAGCCGCCGGGCAGATGCTTTTCCTCGGTGTGGTTCGCTATCCGCTCGACCTCGCTCCTGTGACCGTTGGTGACTGCAGACATGGTGGTCGCGTGCAAGGCTTCTTTCAGAGCGAAAAGGGAAGTCGTCGATGTGTGTGGTGTGTGTGGGGGTTGCAGTGAGCTCGGCTGTGCGTAGCAATTGAGTGATTCGGTGACGTGGGGGAGGTGTGCCTGTGTTTCTGGTGTTGCTGAGTGCTGGTGGTGCTGGTGGGGCCCTGAGTCAAATCGTTCTTCCGCTGTCGCTGGCTAATCTCGACGCCAGCCAACTTCCGGCAAGTGCGCAGTTCCTCCGCCGCTTCAGATGCCGGCAGAAGAAAATTACGCAGCATGCTACACGTGAGAATACGCCACTATAAGCAGTTTTTTTCTTTTTTTTTTAATAATATGCAGGCAGGGTCAGATCGTCTGTCTCGTGATTGGGCCCTTCTTACTACGAAGCAGGTGCACTGTACGAAGGACGGCTGACCTAAGAGAGATCCAAGAGTGCACGATTCGCACAAATGACTTCCCAACACGGAGCTGTAGATGAACACTACAAGTTCAGCAACATTCCAATATGAAACTGAACATGCTCCAAAGGCTAGGCAACCTTTGCGCGGAGGAAATGCCTGAGGGAGCCTATTCATTGGACAGCAAAATCACCAGCGATTTCACCTCCTAGCCAAGTAGTTCATGGTCTTTAAACCTCGAAACCGTGCTCATCTGCGTCAGGAGGTTTCCATTCTCCTACTCCAAGGCAACCTCCCAGGCACTCCAAGTTCGGGGATTTGCTTGCCAATCCATCGGCACGCGTAGATTCCAAGTGTGACATGGCGCAATAATCTCCGTTTTCTCTAGCGAGTTGTTCTCGACTGCAAATGCTCAGACCGCGAATCGAGTCCAACCCAGGGACATCTGACGGACGCAAAAGAGGTAACAGAAGGTCTTTCGTAACAACTATAGTGCCCAAAACACTGCGACCTCAAGCGCGGAAGAGTAGTCTCGCAAGGCTGTCAGATCGCTTTTAATATTGAGCAGTAATTCCCTTGCGCTGCACTGCAATCTCTAGCGCCCTCGACCCAGCACCTAGTGGCGGCTCAACCCTCCACCCCTAGCCATTATCTACTTTCGGCTGTGCACTGCAATTGCTAGCGTGACAGAGCAAAGAGCGTGTTACCTAATCCACGTAAAGTCACCACGGCCACCTCCACCACCTCCACCACATCCCACACATCCTACACAAGTCAGTCACAAGGCATCCAAACGACCTTTCAACCAAAGAGCCGAAATAGATTCCCATGCGTTGAGCTACATCCAAGTTAACAGTGACCCCCCAAAAAAGAAACGACGCCCAGCACCAGCACCAGCACCAGCACCAGCACCAGCACCAGCACCAGCCAAACGCCTGCAAATGCTGCCATGCACCCTACAACCACCAGGCTCTCTCAAAAAGGTCCGAAAAAAATGAAAAGAGAGACAGAAGAGGACAAACGCCTGTATCTAAGGTATCGCGCGAGCATGAAGATGATGTAAACAATCAACGTGGAACATGGAACGTGGGACACGAAAAAAGACCGCGCAAAAGACGCCCCCTGCCACATGACATGTGATTCATTGATGAGAAAAACCTCCGGATCAGACTCTGCAATTAGGACCCGCAAGCAGGAGTCCCAAGGCTCTTGTTCCGGTCTCCCTTTCTTGCTGTGCCTACCGCCGTCGGTAGATATCGCTAGGATCGCGCTCGTTTCTCCCTCCCCGGTTGTCGCGACCGTCGCGGTCGTCTCTTCTGGCGGGACTGCGACTGCGGGTCCGTCCGTCCCTTCTGTCTCTTGCGAAGCCGCGAGAGTCGCCGGGCCGACGGTCGTCGCGGTAGGGGCGGGTGCGGTCGGGGCGTTCGTCTGTGTGGCCTTCTCTTGAGTTGCCAGAATCGCGGGATCCTCGTCTTTGCTGGCGGTCGTCGGGCTCGCGTGATCCGCGGGGACGCTCGCCTGCTTGGTAGCTGGGGATGTAAGTGTCGCCTGGTGGGGGCTGGGGTCGTCTCCGGTCGCCTCCATCTGGTCCGTACCGTGGCGGGAGCGGGAGTGGGTGTCGACCTTCGCCTGGTGGAGGGGGCAGGTTGGCGCCATTGCCCCAGTTTGGTCTTCGTCCTCCTTCCGGCGGTGGGGGAGGGGCTGCTCTGTGGTCGTACCGTGGCGGGCCACGCTCATTGTAGCCTCTCGGGGGCCTGTCGACGCCCGGTGGTCCGCGGTCTTGAGGACCGCCATAGCGTCTGTCGCCGTTGCCCCATGAATTTGGTGGTGGACCAGAACCGGTCCATTCGCCATTTGGTCCTACGCCGACGGTTCCGCCCGCGGGAGCAGGTGGGAGCGCCTGCTTTTGGCCGCGGGCGTTGCGGCGATCGAGTTCGTGCGAGTCGGCGAAGGTGGGGATGTCCTCTTCGCGCATGGGCCTGGGGTTTTGTTTGAAGTAGGGGTGGTCAATTGCGTCGATTGCGTTGATGCGGCGCCGCCAGTCGAGTCTCATGAGGTCTTTGATCAACGACAGCCCTGTAGGCGACAGCTCGTGGAACCTTTGCGCCATGGTGCCATTACTGGGCGGGAACTGACGAATCGGCTCAGCGCCGGGGAGCTCGTGCCAGCCAGGCATAGTCTGGTCGTTTGGTGAACCGACAAGTTCGAAAATAATCTGCGCTTGGTGGAGGTCGCTCTGCCCAGCCAAAATGGGTTTGCGCTTGAACATCTCGCCGAACACACAACCTGCCCCCCACATGTCTATCGCGGGGGTGTATCTTCTCAGCTGGAGGAGGAGCTCTGGAGGTCGGTACCACCGTGTGACGACTAATGTTGTGTACTCGCGTCGAGCTTCGCCGTTGCCCTTGCCTCGCTGCGGCACTGGTTCGTCGTAGTGTCTTGCAAGACCAAAATCGGCGATCTGAAGTCGCCCGCGGTTGTTGATGAGCAGATTGGCGGCTTTCATGTCTCGGTGAAGGATGTGGTTGTCGTGCAGGTATTGCAGGCCCTTGAACAGCTGCAGCATATAGCATTTGATCTGCGCCTCCTGGAACTTTACATCTGGGTTGTCGAGCAGCCCTGATAGATCGTGGTCCATGTACGGCGTGACCATGTACAGAATAGCGCGCTTACGACCCTCTGCCCTCGGTCGCTCGACTGCCATCTCTTCGAGCCTCAAAACGTTGTCGTGAGATAGCATCTTGAGCAACTTGATCTCTCGCAGCGCAGTGATTGGAAAGCCATCCTTCTCGTTGTGCATCAAGATCTTCTTCAGCGCAAAGACGCTGCCTGTGCTTCGTTGGCGTGCCTTGTGCACTTCACCAAATGTTCCCTCGCCCAGCTTCTGCAACATCTCGTACTCGCCGATCTTGGAGCATCCCTTGAAACGGCGCTGCAGGCCGTTCTGCAATGTTCCGGTCACCGGGGTCACCGGGGTCACCATGTTGGCGGTCGCAGTGGCGAAATTTTGTTGCTGATGAATTGCGTGGTCGTTATCCGCGGACTCGTTTCGCTATGACGCCCAGCGCGGATCAGTCAAGCAGGTGTCGCAAGTACGCAACGCGGTGGACATGGGAGGTCGTGACGATGATATGGGGCGCGATGCGGTGGCGGACGCTGCCATGGAGTATTTGGACGGGCGATGGCGATGGCGCTGCTATTGTGGCGGCGGCATAACAGCAAAGATTCGATCTACCGACGTGGAGCAAGAATGCGATGGGTGAACAGATGCGCAATCCGAGGCTTGGCGCCCGCCGCACTAGCTCCGAATGCTTTCAACCTCACCTCGACCACCAGCGACCACGCCGAGCCATTGCACCGCACACGCCGCAGGTACGCCGTTGCTGCCTCTTGGGATTCGTCGAGGATGCCGCTGACCAGTTCCCAGGCTCAACCACAACCATGCAGCCCACACTCCGCAGGATGGGTCCGCCCAAGTACGCTGAGATGCCAAACCACCCCATCAAGATCCACCCCGTCCGTCCGTTGTACAGGTTCATGGCCACCGGTCTCGGCGCCTCCATGTGGTTCTTCGTAAGTTGTAGAGCCTGCACTGGATGTGCCTGTGCTAACATCAGCAGTTGATGTACCGCGCGAAGAAGGACGGCCCGGCTCTGCTCGGCTGGAAGCACCCCTGGGACCACTGAGCAAGAAAGCGAGGGTGGAACGCTGCAGGAGAAGAAGATTGTTGTTTGGGTGCTTACTGATCCCAAATCAAAGGCATTGTACATTTACGGGGCGAAGTTGAGAAGTAGGGAGGATGACGCACAATATCCAGAAGAGAATCAAAGTAAAATGTTACAAGCAACACACTGTTCTGCAGCTTTACCAGGAGCCCTGTTTGACATTTAATGTAGCAGACAAGGTGTGAATTGCACGACTAATCTCGGAGGTCTGAGTGATTGAGTATAGATGCATTAATATTGACGGCTTCTCGGCCTTTTCATACGACAACGGTCTTCGGAGGCCATGGGAGTACCACATTACATCGACACCACTACTTCGCCTTCTCGAACAGGTAATGGCTGACACCCCATGTATCTCCGCCGTCCCACTTGAACAACTCCGCACACGCCAGGTAGAAAACCTGCCACCTATTCCACCAAGTCACCACCCCCTCCTTACCGTACGTCTCCTCGAGGCCCTTCATGATACTCTCCTTATTACTCAGCATAGTAAGCAGCCAGTCCTCGCAAGTCTTTCCATAGTGCATGCCGTTCACCCACCACTGCCTCTTAACCCTCAACTCATCCTGGAAGAACAGCAGAAGATCTGCACTGGGCATCGTCCCGCCCGTGAAGAAATGCTCCGTCATCCACCCGCCGTCAAAGTCGTACGGCATCGTCTTGTGCGCGAAAATGTGCACGAATAGTTTACCACCCGGCGCTAGAGCGCGCGAGACTTTGGCCGTGAGCAGCGCGTAGTTCTTCATGTGCTCGAACAGCTCGATGGAGACGACACGGTCGAAGGACTCCGGGGTGAATTCATAGTCTACGACGTCGCCGGTGATGACGGTCAGGTTCTTGAAACCCTTGGAGGCGGCGACGCTGTCGATATGCTGTTTCTGCGTACGGCTGTTAGAGAAGGCGGTTATCTTTGCGTTGGGGAAGATCTCGGCAAAGTAGAGGGATGCTGAGCCCCAGCCGCATCTGTTGTCCATTAGTCTTTATTGACGTATGGTCACGTGGGCGTTCGGGATTGATGTCTTGGTGGGTTACTGTTAGGATAAACATACCCGAGATCTAAGATTCTCTGCCCATCTTCAAGTTCCGCCCTCTCAACATACGTCCTCAACATGGCAATCTCAGCCTGCGCCAGCGTCTCGCCGCCCTTTTCGTACAAGCACGCCGAGTACTTCATCCGCGGCCCGAGCATACCTTTCAGCACAGACGTGCCGACTTCGTAGTGCTGCTCATTGGCAGTCGCAGTCTCAATGGCAATGGGCCGCGTGCGCAACAGCTCAACATACTTCATCTTGGACTCGTACGCGGCTTCTAACGACGTGCTGGCGATGGAGTTGAGACGGTCGGCCAGCTGCGCGCGGATGCCGCGGCGGATCACAAAGTGTGGGAGATAGCCATTGTCGAGGAGGGGGTTGATGACGGCGTCCGACATGACGAGGTCTGGCTATTGTTAACATTCAATCTTAAGGTTTGGAGGATTTCATGGCTGATACCTGAGATGTAGTTCATCTTGGATGGTGTTGGCAGTGCGGAACGGTTGAGTTCCAGTATTGATTTGATCTTCAGCGTAAGCGGGAGCGCGGAACTTCGGCTCAAATATACGTCTCCAAATTATCGCGACTTTGATGCTATGTGGTTGAGACCACGAATAGTTTCATGCCCAAAGTAGTGCGCTGTTTGCGGCTTAGTCCCGTTATGATGACGTCAACATACGCTACATTGAGCGTTGCAAGTCAGCATAAAAATGGTGGAACAAGATGAATGATTCGACTTTTGTTGTTCTTAAACCTCTCAATACGAGAATATGTAGTCGTAGTGAGAATAGTGAATGCGAAACAAAGTATTGACCAATAGGAATTGATGATCTACATATGACGTCTCTGGCTGCATGCATAGCCTCGCCAGTACAAACAAGGACCAGCCTTGGGCCCCTAGTCCCTGGTAGAAATGTGGTTACTTGTCGACAGTCGAGCCGTGTGCTCGAGGTAGCCGTAAGTCCCAGGCCGGTGCATTGCGCCCTACAAAACGTTCTCTCCCCTCAATCCTCTTCCCAATCCGGCCGACAGTTACAGCCCTTGGTCTTCAGATGCATAACCCCAGTCCAGCTTGCTTCCACGAGCCATGCCGCCCACTCGATTTCATGCTCCACGGCGCGGCGGCTCTCACCGGTGTCGATCCGCTCCTCCTTGGTCTTCTGCAAGAAGTCCTTCAACTTGCTCGCACACTGGACAACAGATGGGATCGAAGTCTCGCGACCGCTGACCTTCTTCTCTAGGTCGTTGTGGACCATCCTCTCTAAGCGGCCGACCAGCCCCGCATACACATCGCCACTCTCGTCCCAGGTAAGCAGCGTCTTTGCCTTCTGTTTCAGGCGCATGGTGTCTTCACTTGTGGCTTTTGTACAGGGAAGCGTACGCTGGGGTTTGGCTATGTGGATGGAACCGATATCCCTCATGACGACTAGATCGTCGAAGGAACTATCTTGGTCGATGAGTGCAATACCTTGTTGGAACGGCGCAGCTTGTCTCTCGTCGTGCGGATCCCAGTCGCATTCTGTGTCGGGGTATTCGTCGGAGTCGTACCACAGAGGTTCTGAGTAGCTGAAGCCGTAGCCTTCGCGCTTTTTGGTAGGATGAGAGAAAACGGATGGATCGGGGGCCTTTGGTTCATGAGGGGGTTCAGACGACAAATCTGAAGGGGTGTCTGTGTAGTCGTGTTGTAGAGGCCCGGTAAGGTTGTTCTGTGCGGTTGTGACAAGCAGCTCAGAGAAGCTTCTGTTCAACACTTTGTCCTCTTTGCTTGGGGTGACTGGTTTGCTGGGTGAGTCGATGGTAGGTAGAATAGGCAGGAATGGTCGTGCATCTTCACGGTTTGACGGCCGCCCTCTCCTTCTGCCCTTCTTTAGAGGACCTTGAGTACCTCCCTGCTGAGCGCTGAACGAGAACCGCAGACTGACATCACGGCGGTTTGTATGTCGATCCACTCGTGGAGTAACGATTGAAGACTTCTTGCTGGACGACCGTTTCCTGGGTGTCGAAGGCTGACGAGTAGTGGACTTTTCTACTCTGTGTGACGGAGCTTTGGATTTTGAATGCGCTTTAGTAGATTGGTTTACGACCCCACTCCTACATTGTCGGCTGTCTACTTTTCTTGCTGAAACAACAGAATGCGCGGACCTCTGCGGCGTTTCCTGACTTGATGGTTCCGCTGTAGGAAATGCGCCCGGTATCGATAAGCGTTTCTTTGGTTTGGCTGTCACTCGCCGCAGTGACGGCGTTGCCGCCGGCTGTGGCGCATTAGCAGGAATGCGACAACCTGTCGCAAGTTGCACGCTCAGATGCGTGGAGCAGACTCACAGATTTAGACATGTTGTCTGGCTTTCTTTTGTTATTCCCTGAAGACATCTCGCCGGTCAAAGCACCTTGGATGTCATGCTGGTGGGGATGGCTGGTTGATGTGGGGGTAGCGGCACGTTTCAAAGTAGCGTGGGACTTTCGTGTTGTCGCGTTCTCATGCTCTGCCTCTTGTTTACAACAACAAAAGAGGGTCTGCTGGCGCCTACACAAGTCTTTGCCCCACCGACGTGCGTTTCTGAGGCGATCCCTCGCGTTGCAAGAAAAGCGGGCTACAAGCTGACAATCCGAATAATACAGGAGGTATTTGACGCTATTCTCCTAGCCAATCTACAAGACTTCAGCGACTTTTCTTAAACCTCAAGAGCGGTAATAATGGCACTAAAGGCCCCCAGCATAACTGCTTGCAGCTTAAAAGGCTGCTGCCAAGACAGTGTAGCCAGCTCTCTCTGCAACGCGAGAGGCAGTTGACTAGGATTGGCGATTGGACAGGGTGATTTGCAGGAGGCGAAGGGACAATAGACGAGCAGATCTTGAGTAACGTGCAAATGCGCTTCCATGCGGCGCCATGATTGTTCAGGTATCGCTGTGGTATCGTCTTGCGGGCTCCGAGCCGCTCATGCCCTCTTGAACGCCGTTCGCCCAAAATCGTCTGACCTCTTCACTTTTTGCCATTCTCCATTAGCTCCACGCCGGTCCGGACCACACCGATGGCGGCTCCTGTCTGTATGGCTTCGCTGCCTCCTCCGCTGAGTCTGTACTCGATGTCTGCCAGACCCGACATCCAAGTCACCATGACTTGAGGAGGGACGTCATTCTTGACCAGCTCCTCACTCACTGTAGTGAGAATGTCCGCCAAAGCCAGCCCCTTCATGGTCTTCAGGTTGTTGACTGTGCGCAGACACTGGGTCATGTCGTTTGTCGAAAGCAGTGTGTCCAGTATGAATTTAACGTCTGAAGGGTGCGGTGCTGCAATGCAATCGTAAATGGTCGTCTGCGTAATCTGGTCTCGTACGATGGTGCTGGGGTCTGCTGCAGGCTGCCCAGGTGGTTGCAAAGGCGTGCTAGATGCATGGCAGGCTTGTAACACGTTGAGCGCTCGTCTCATGTCTCCCTTGCTGAGCGTCACCAGCGACTCTGTAGCGTCTTGCGTGATGTTGACCTTCTCGTCTTCGACAACCTTGTCCACCAGATTCCTGATGTCTCGCTCCTTCAGTGGCGAGAAGCGGAAACGGGTGCATCGAGAGAGGAGCGCCGGGGACAGCTTATGTGTGTAGTTTGCGATGATGCAGAAGCGTGTGTTGGCTGTGTACTTCTCCATGATCCGTCGCAGGGCCATCTGCGCTGTCGAAGTCATGGCGTCCGCCTCGTCCAAGATGATGAGTTTGAAGGTGGCAAGCGATGCATCCCCTGGCTTTGGTGCGGCCGAGAAGATCTGTTTTGTGCTGCTAAAGGTCTTGATCTGCTCTCGTACCACGTCGATGCCTCTGTCGTCTGATGCATTCAGCTCCAGGACCATCTGCCTCATGTTCTTATTGCCATATATGCGTCGTGCGAGGGCGAGGACAGTTGATGTCTTGCCGGTGCCTGGTGGCCCGTAGAGGAGCAGATGTGGAAGTCGGTTCGAGTCGACGAACTTGTTGATGGTAGCTATGATGTCTTGGTGCCCTTCGACATCGGCGAGGGAATTCGGTCGGTACTTCTCCACCCTAGACAGAGGTCAGCCACTTTTTTGTCTCTCCCAATGTTGTTGCTAACCATGGTAGCGAGTCTTCGGCCTCGACAGGCAGATTGGCCGCACTTCTCTTGCCCTTCTTTGTGTCTCCCCCAAAGCTGATGGAGGTGTCTGCAACAGGTGCGTCGACGTCCATCTCATCCTCGATATCCGACATGATGGTGGCACTGAGGCTTTGGTCGGAATTTGAGAGTAGAGGAAGACCGAATGAAAGAGAACCGCCAGGTGTTGTTGTTCAGTCTAGAAGCGAAAGCTTTCACGGCATGACGACGCGAGCTGGGAGACGCGACGGACGGACGCGTTAATTGGCAGCCGGGAGCTGCGTCTGCTTAGTCAACCCCCGCGGTTCAGCCCTACGACAGGCACACCTCACATCACTGAGCTGCGCCGTCACCGCCGACGAATCCCACGAGAGCTTCACAACACGCCATCAGACCGGCAAGCACAATTCCAAGATGCCTGTAAGTCCTGGAATGTCTCTCGCGACTGCAATCCATCTAGTTTTGTTCGCAATTGCACACTTAGCTAATCCTTCCAGGCCTACCACTCCGTCTTCCTCGAGGAGCCCAACCAGCAGCTGATCGGTACCTCCCGCCGCCCGCCGCACGCATGCGCCGACTGACAGACACACCAGGCAACTTCGCCCTCCTGCCGCTGCGCACACGGACCCGTGGCCCTGCACAGCAGCTCCCTGCGCTGCCCGCCGACGTCACCGAGCTCAGCATCGACGCATCACACGAGTCGTACGACCCGCTGGACGAGATCCTCGCCCTGTTCCGCGCAAACACATTCTTCCGTAACTTCGAGATCAAGGGCCCCGCGGACCGCGTGCTGATCTATGGGATTCTGTACGTGAGCGAGGTGCTGGGCAAGATCAGGCCGGGCATGGGGAGGAGGGAAGCCGAGAAGGTGCGTCGACAGACACGATCCGGTAGCCGGCAACAGGACGAAGCAAGAAGAAGCTGACACACCCCAAGGCCGTCATGAACCTCGCGCTCGACACCAACTTTGCGATTCCCGGCGACGCGGGATTCCCGCTGAACCAGGCGTTTGAGGCGCCGCCGGACAGGAACGCGGCCGAGGTGCTGCGCCAGTACATTATGCAGATGCGGCAGGAGCTGGCCACGCGGTTGCTCAACAGGGTGTATGCGGACGAGACGGGCGCGCCGAGCAAGTGGTGGCTGAGCTACACCAAGAGGAAGTTCATGGGCAAGGCGTTGTAGACGAGACAAGGAGGCAGTAGTGGTGTGCGTATTGAAAGCAAGATGACAATGACAAGTAAGCATTGTCGTGTGTATTGAAGGTATCTACCAGCTTCGAGTCCATCGTCATAATCCTGGAGGAGCGTTGTAGCCTCATTCGATGCGCAGCGAGCCGTGACCCAACAAGCGCATGAGACGCACACCCACACGCCGATCGAGGGGATATATCCATCCGATAGAACCAAGCACACCACTACCCTTTACCCTTTCGCTGGCGTCTCCCCAGCCGTCTCAACAACCGTCTCCCCAGCCGTCTCCCCAGCCGTCTCGACGACCGTCTTCCTCTTCTTCCTCGTCCCATGCCCTCTGGCCTCAACACGACCTTCAACGGGAATGACGCGGGTGCCAGTAAAAACATAGCCCTCGGCGCCGCCTTTGCTCGTCATCATGGGGTGCGTGCGCTCGGGGAGGACCTGCCACTGCCTCGCTCTCGCGGTCTGCAGGGTGGGAGCGAGGAGGAGCGTTGGGTTGACTGGGAAATCATCATCGTCATCATCATCGTTGCCATCGTCGTCGTCGGCGTCGGCGTCGGCGGTGGTGGTGTTAGTGTCGTGGCGATGACCGAGCGTTCGTTTGCCGTTTCTCCGTGTATCTGTACCGAATTCTCTCGCGATGAACGCTGCTCTGCGCTCTTTCGAGTAGCAGTCCGTGAGCTCGACGAGCGGCTCGACGTTCTGGTGGTAGACGACTACCTTCCCGCCGCCTTTGACGAGCGGGACGAGTTCCTTCAGCACGCCCTTGACGTCCATGCTGGTGCACACGACCAGCCCGTCGAAGCCGCCGCGCCTGGTTTCGTCGACGACGCGCTTGCACTTCTCCCATCGTCGGCGCTTCTTGTAGTAATTGCCCCGCTTGCTGCTTTTCATGTTGGCTAGCTCCGTCTCCGTGAGCTGCTCGGGCTCGATGTAGGATGGGTCGTCTGAGGGAGAGAGGAGGGAGAGCCAGGAGAGCGATTTTAGGTGCTTGTATAAGGGGTGCGAGGGCGAGGGCTGGCCGAAGTCGTAGCCGAAGTACTTTAGGCAGGCGAGGTTGGGCTGGTTGTTTGGGTGCAGGATGGTGAGGGTGTTGGTGTAGGCGGACATTTGGGGGATGTGTGGTCGTGGGGGTTTGCGCGGACGGGTGGATGCGTCGGCTGCGGTGTCGGCGTCGGGCATGGCGGTATCTGGTGCGCTGTTGGAGGACGGTTCTGGTGCGCTGTTGGAGGGCGGTTCTGGTGCGCTGTTGGAGGGCGGTTCTGGTGCTGCTTCTTCCTCGTCATCTGAAGTCGACTCCTCTTCTTCTGTGGGGTAAAGCAGGCCCATTTTCTCGGCGAGTGCGGCTGTGACGAGACCGCCCGTGTCGTCTACGACCAGCCACCTTCCTCCTCCGATCTGGCTGACTCCATCCTCGGCGGTCAAGACGCGGGTCTTTGCGCTGCAGTGGACGTTTGACCAACTGCAGATCAGGCCCAGCAGGTCCTCCCTCAGCTCCATGATCCTGTATGCCTCCTTCTCCAAGATGTGCTCGGCAAGCCTCCCTACATCCAGGGGCAGCGCGGTGAAGCGCCTCAAGAACTTGCGTGACTTCCGGAGAGTGTACTTTGCGAGCGAGAAGGCCGTCTTCTCACTGATGGCCTGGTGCGAGGCCATGATCTTCGCGATGATGTCCTTGCCTGAGCCCGTGCCGGCCTTCTTCAGCTCCTCGATCTCCTCCATGGTGAGCGTCTGGCGTGTCGCATCGTCGACGGTGAGGCGGTTGTTGCGCATGAGCACCTCGCCGTCAGCACCCACAATGTCGAAGCCAGCGCCGCCTTCAGCGCTGTCGTCTGCCTCCTCGTCTGCTGCAGGCGCAGGCGCAGGCGCATGTCCGTCGCCTACTGCTTCTGCATGGAGCTCTGCGGCTGGCACGACGCGCAGCTCGGTCTTGGCCTTGCCGTCGTCCTTGTCGAGGAGCTCGTAGGTGAGGTAGTAAGGCCGGCCGAGCAGGAGGTTGGAGTTGAAAGTTCCGAATTTGCCCAGGAAGATGTTTCTACACGAGCGCATGAGCAAGGCTGGCTCGCGAACCAGGCGTCATGGAGGGCTCACTCCCGGCTATGCAACGTACGTGTTGGGTTTGAGCTCGACGATCTTCAGGATGCCCGAGGGCAGGCGCAAGGCGACGTGCGTGTTGGGGCGGATGTGGGAGTGCATGGCGTTGGACTGACAGGCGTTCACCCGACCAGGCGCGACCGCTAGGCTCGTCTGTTGCGTCTTCTGTGTGTGGTGAGCGTTGCGACAGGCGCGTGCTGCCGGAAAGGCGAAGAAGTAAAAAGCAAAAAGGTAAAAGCAAAAAGGTAAAAGCAAAAAGGTAAAAGGTGAAAAGGCGAACAGTAGCCGCAGCGAATGGCCCTGTCAAATTTCACATGCGCTTCCCCACACTGCACCGCCGCAGTGCAGCGCAGCACAGCCACACGACCCATGCGTCCGCCAACCGCCGCCGCGCTGCAATGACGTTGATTCGCGCGCCGGGTTCATAGCTCCCGGATAAGTACACAGCTGGCCGCGTATGCGCAAGGAAGGCACTCGACGCCACGCCTACGCCTCGTGCAGTACTTGACCGTCTGCTGCTCGCCTACTCAGGACGTGACTGTTTGCTGCTCACAAAGTCAGGACGTGCCTAGTCGTCTTGGCCCAGACTCGACAGCCAAGCCACTGCCACTGCCACTGCCGCCAAACATCCACCCGCGAGGCTTGGGGCTCATTGACCTGCACGCCACTGCACTGCCACTGCAGCCAAACATCCACCCGCGAGGCTTGGGGCTCATTGACCTGCACGCCACTGCACTGCCACTGCAGCCAAACATCCACCCGCGAGGCTTGGGGCTCATTGACCTGCACGCCACTGCACTGCCACTGCAGCCAAACATCCACCCGCGAGGCTTGGGGCTCATTGACCTGCACGCCACTGCACTGCCACTGCAGCCAAACATCCACCCGCGAGGCTTGGGGCTCATTGACCTGCACGCCACTGCACTGCCACTGCAGCCAAACATCCACCCGCGAGGCTTGGGGCTCATTGACCTGCACGCCACTGCACTGCCACTGCAGCCAAACATCCACCCGCGAGGCTTGGGGCTCATTGACCTGCACGCCACTGCACTGCCACTGCAGCCAAACATCCACCCGCGAGGCTTGGGGCTCATTGACCTGCACGCCACTGCACTGCCACTGCAGCCAAACATCCACCCGCGAGGCTTGGGGCTCATTGACCTGCACGCCACTGCACTGCCACTGCAGCCAAACATCCACCCGCGAGGCTTGGGGCTCATTGACCTGCACGCCACTGCACTGCCACTGCAGCCAAACATCCACCCGCGAGGCTTGGGGCTCATTGACCTGCACGCCACTGCACTGCCACTGCAGCCAAACATCCACCCGCGAGGCTTGGGGCTCATTGACCTGCACGCCACTGCACTGCCACTGCAGCCAAACATCCACCCGCGAGGCTTGGGGCTCATTGACCTGCACGCCACTGCACTGCCACTGCAGCCAAACATCCACCCGCGAGGCTTGGGGCTCATTGACCTGCACGCCACTGCACTGCACTGCTGCCAAACATCCACCCGCGAGGCCAACCACCGCCCGACGCCATGGTCATGAAGCCCTCGACCGACCAAGGCCTCGTGCCAGCACCGCTCTCCAAAGCGAACCCTCCCTACCCCCTCACACCGGGCGAAGAGCGCCTGTCCGCTGTGCCCTCGGCTCCCGCGCACAATGCCTACCCGCCCAGCTCCAGCGGTACCCCGGCCTTCAACTTCAAGACCCCCGACATCGCTCACCCGCAGAGAGGCGACGACGACCGCCTGCTTGACGACGACTCGGACTACAGCGACGAGGACTGGGACAAGTCGGACGATGACGACGCCTGGGATGACCCCAGCCCTGCAGGCGTCCCGGATGCGCTCAGGCCCGCAGGCGGGAAGGCGCCAGCGGCCACGTCCAACACCGAGGCCGCTCTCCCAGATGCTTTGAGAGCGGGTCCGCCCGCTGGTGTGCCCATCAAGAAGTCGTGGGAGAACCTCTCGCTCGTGCCCATCGAGAAGTCCGGGGAGAACATCTCGCCCGTGCCCATCAAGAAGTCGTGGGAGAACATCTCGCCCGTGCCCATCAAGAAGTCGTGGGAGAACCTCTCGCTCGTGCCCATCGAGAAGTCCGGGGAGAACATCTCACCCGTGCCCATCAAGAAGTCGTGGGAGGACATCTCGCCCATGCCCACCGGCGCCAGCGCTGTGTCGTACGGCGGCGTCAGCACCATATCCAACGATGGCTCAACGAGCTCCGTGCCGCTGAAGACGAACAACCCCTACCTCAAAATGCAAGCCACCGGCCAGAGCACCTTCGATTCAGACAACGTCTGGGGCGACTCACACGGCCACTCCCAGCGCTTCGAGCCCGTGGAGCTGCCTGCCCACCAGACACCGGCGACGCCCACCAATCACATGGCCAACCTGAACATCGGCAACGACGTCCCTCAACAGCAGAGGGAGCCCTCCGTAGACCAGCCACCTCTGATTGCTCTCGAGGGTGCTGTCCCTCACCCAGAGCCCCCAAGGCACGATTCCACAGATGCCAACCCATGGAGTACGGTCGCAGACGCTGCGCCGCTCAACGGACGGCCTGAAAGCAGCTCCCCTCAAGAGACCCACACCGCATGGCAGGAGCCAGACATCTGGCAGCAGCATGAGCCCACAAGGCAGACTCAGGAAGCCCCTCGTCTCCACAGCGCAGCGCAAAGTCAGGAGTCTTATCAGGATCAACAAGTCCCTGCATACCCATCCCACCAGCCACAGCCACCTGTTCAGTCCACACCACCACATGCAGAGCAAGACTCCGCACATGTAGCGACCCCGCCAACCTATACGCCTCCCTCTGCTCCTCAATCGCTACCTCCTCCCGTTTTCAATGCCCAGGGACAGTCGCCACCTTCACCTCTGCGAGACGAGCCACTGCCACCACTGCCACCTAGGAGGTCGCTGGAGGAGCAACCACCGCCATTCCCTCCACGACCACTCGAGACGGGCATCACCGGGGCTACGTCCCCCGGGCCCGAATCGCCAAACGCCGCTATGAACCGACAGCGGAGGGAACACTACCAGATCAAGCACATTCGATGGCATGACGTAAACAAGCCTGGCATCCGGACCTCGCCAATCCTTACCCAGAACCTGAATGGACCATGTCCTTTGCTCGCTTTGGTCAACGCACTCGTACTATCAACTCCGTCTGGCACGGACACTGCTCTGGTCGAGACACTGCGCACACGAGAGCAAGTCAGCCTTGGCCTGCTGCTCGACGCTGTCTTCGATGAGCTCATGTCGGGGCGGCGCGGAGATGCAGCACAAGAGCTTCCCGATGTGAGCGACCTGTACAAGTTTCTCCTCGCTCTGCACACTGGTCTCAACGTCAATCCCATGTTCGTACCTGACTCCGAAGCTACCCATGGTAACACGGCACTTGCCCACCGCCCCGGAGCCAAGGCTGGAGGTTTTGAGAACACACCGGACATGAGACTGTATCGCACATTCGACA
Source organism: Ascochyta rabiei (assembly GCF_004011695.2). Taxonomy (NCBI): domain Eukaryota; kingdom Fungi; phylum Ascomycota; class Dothideomycetes; order Pleosporales; family Didymellaceae; genus Ascochyta; species Ascochyta rabiei. The sequence goes on along the minus strand of NC_082408.1, from coordinate 1,246,751 downwards.
TTCCGCTCATCCATGGCTGGCTTCCAGAAGCAGGCTCTGAGGCATATCAGGCCTTTGAGCGCGTAGCAAAGTCGTATGAGACGTCCCAATACGTTCAGTTCCAGGAAGAAGAACTAGACGCGAAGCTGCAGTCTGGCGAGGCCTTATCTGACAGCGAGCAACAAATGTTCACAGACATCCACGCCATTAAGGAATTCCTCAGTCAGTGGCCTACCCAGCTGACAGATCACGGCTTGAAGGTCATGAAAGACAGCTTGCAGCCTGGCCAGGTCGTGATTCTGTTCCGCAACGACCACTTCTCGACTGTGTTCAAGGATCCTCGAACGCAGAATCTCGTTACACTTGTTACCGACCAAGGATACTCAACTCATGATGAAATCGTGTGGGAGTCCTTGGTTGACGTCAACGGAATGGGCAGCGAGCTTTTCTCTGGTGATTTCCGACCCGTTGGCAACCACGACTCCGCTCCCCAGGCAGCGTTTCAGCAGCAGGAGCAGGCTCCGGTCGATGATAACCGCGGTTGGACGACTGTTCCAACTCGTCGACCAACCCAACAGCAATCTGCTCCAGCTGCGGAGCCTGCAACCCGGACCGACGAATCAACCTCATCGACCGGTCTTAGTAGGGCCGAGCAAGAGGACCACGATCTTGCCCTAGCGCTGCAACTCCAAGAGGAGGAAGAGGATCGTGAAAGACGCGGAGCCGAACAACGTGTGCGAGACAACGAAGCCTCCGAGAATGCGATAGCAGCGCAAGCACGCGAGCGCCCCGCTAACCGTAGAGCCTCTCGTCCCGGAGAGCAGCCACCGATTGTTCCGCCGCGCCGCAGCAACATCACAGGCTATAGGCCAAACGAAGGCCCAGCGCCGCCACCAACCTACGAAGAGGCTTCAACAGTCCCGCAATACAACCCTCCGCCAGGCCACCCGGCAAGTTCAAGCGCACCACTGCCGGGCCAAGGCAGTGCCTATCACGGCAACAGCGGCAGCGTGGCCCCGGGAACCGGGCCCTCAGGCAGACGTTTTTCTGGCCGACAACCTTCGACTTCTAACATTGGACGACCCGGAAGGCGGCAGAGTGCCGGAGTGGCTGGGCCAAATGGCGAAGAACGAGAGAAGTGCGTTGTCATGTAGACACGCATCTTCCGTCCGCTTCATCTTCGTTCTTACTAACATGAACCCTATTTAGGAGTTTGGCGCAATTCTGCAATCTGTACTGTTCAATGAGCTGAGCGATGGATTTGTGCTGGTTTATACCCTGGCGTTACACTGGTCTGCGGCTAGCTTCGAGTATACGGTAGCTAATGCATAGACTTCGAACATTTGTCCATTTACATCTCCCTCTTTCTTCTATAGTGATAACATCACAACTGATGACATCACACATGGCATCAAGCTGAAAGCAGTGAAGATGCACTTGCATGTCCTGCCGCCAGATGCGCCTCTTGAGCCTATGACGCAATGTCAGATCCTCTCGCTTGGCGTCTGCCACCCTCCACCTCCAACAGGGAAGGCCTCAACGTCGTCCATGCCAATCTACCGATGTCTGGGGCCCCGCGCTTCAACAGATGCCTTGGCCGTGTAGAACACCAAGCCTTGGCCACACTCTCAAGCGTCGGATTGGCAGCAAAAGCCTCTGAGACAAAGCCACGCACCTTGTTGACATCAGAGGTAAGGATGCATCATGCCACACAACAGAATGGACAAGGAGCGACGGGACCGTCGTAGTGCGATTCACAGTCAAGTATAGGTGACCTCCTGCTGTTTCCTCCAGCCTCATCAAATCTCCTTTGACATCACCTACCCCCGTCCATCATCATGGCTACCGTAGAAAAGGGCCAGCCTACTGCTGTGCCAGATACTGAACGCGACCCAAACTATGGCGAAGGCGAGCACATGGACCAGTCACAGACGGATCGCATCATCAAAGGCGACAAGGTCGAGCTACAAGACAGTGACGCTTGGGAGTGCTTAGGCTACTCTTTCAAGACTTGGCGAAAATGGCAAGTCTGGCGGTCGCTTCTTTGCAGATGCTGAATCTGACCCTGCTCGTACTGACTATCTCCAGGCAAATTCTGGTCGTCGTGTTCCTCATCCAGATCAGCATCAACACAAACGCCTCCATGTACTCCCACGGCGTCTCGTTCGTACATGAGCAATACCACGTCAGTGAGCAAGTCGCCCGCATCCCGCAGGCAGCTTTCCTCATTGCCTACGGGTTTGGCTGCGAGCTGTGGGCGCCGTGGTCGGAAGAGTACGGACGCTGGCCGATTCAGCAGCTGAGTCTGTTCCTTGTCAATCTGTGGCAGATTCCATGCGCGTTGTCGAAGAATTACGCGACGATTCTCGTTTTTAGAATCTTGGGCGGCTTGTCTACTGCCGGTGGTTCTGTCACCCTTGGCGTGCTGGCGGACATGTGGGAGCCGGATGAGCAGGAGTACGCTGTTGCTTTTCTGGTGCTCTCATCGGTTGGAGGGTCAGTCGTGGGCGCCATTATCGGTGCCTTTGTCGAAGCACGCCTGTCGTTGCCATGGTATGTTGAAGTGGCTACGCTGCCGTAGAGTCACCCCTAACCAGGTGCAGGATCTTCTGGGTCCAGCTCATTATGGGAGGCTTCGTTCAAGCCGTCCACTTCTCCTGCAATCCAGAGACGAGATCGACTATCCTTCTTGACCGCGAAGCAAAGAGGAGGCGCAAGACTGGCGAGGACCGCAACATCTACGGTCCCAATGAGATCCGCGGCGGCCACAAGATCAGTGTCAAAGAGTGTGCCACCATCTTCTGGAGGTGAGAAAATCATCCCACACTTCCAAAACGTGCAACTGACATTTCGCAGGCCATTCTACATGTTCTTCACCGAGCCCATCGTCCTCTGGCTCTCGCTCCTCAGCGGCTTCAGCGACGCCCTCATCTTCACCTTCCTCGAAGGCTTCAAGCCAGTGTACGAGCAATGGGGATTTGGCATCATCCAGCTGGGCCTCGCCTTCGTCCCAATTCTAATCGGCTACCTGCTCGCCTATCTCTCCTATATGCCGTCCATAATGCGATTCCGGCGCAGACGCAAGCAGAACCCAGGGTCCGTCGCGCCCGAAGTCCGACTATGGTGGCTGCTCTTCCTCGCGCCGCTCGAATTTCTAGGCATGATGGGCTTCGCATGGACGAGTCTGGGTCCAGACTACGGCATCCCGTGGATCGCGCCTATGATCTTCACGACCCTTGTCGCTATGGCAAACGTACGTCCCCTACCCTCCCCACACTCCACGTCTTCTAGCCATTTGATATACTGACTCCCGCTAGTACGCCATCTACCAGTCCAGCATCGACTATCAAACCGCCGCCTACGGGCCCTACGCCGCCAGCGCCACCGGCGGCAACGACCTAGCGCGCGACTTCATGGCCGGCGTCGCCGCCCTGTACTCGACGCCCCTGTACAAGAACATCCCCGGCCGGCCCGTGCAGTACGCGTCCACGCTGCTCGCGTGTCTGGCCGTGCTGGTCACGATCCCGATTTACGTCGTTTACTGGAAGGGCCCGCAGATTCGGGCCAAGAGCCGGTTTGCGATGAGCTTGGACAAGACGCGCGAGCAGCGGACGGAGAAGAGGAGGCGGAGTAGTAGTAGTAGGTCTGTAGGGGAGCAGGGAGAGAAGAAGAAGGGAGTGAAACATGTCGAGCGGGTGTGATTGCAGTGGGCAGGCGTGTGTGGTCTTTTATTTATCTATTTTTCATTGAGATCGATCGGTACTGCTACTTCTCATCTCACTCGTCCCTGTGCTTGTCTCGTACGTGTCGGGCCATGTTTCCCTGCACTGCAATCTTTAGCGCCGAAGACGCTGCAACGTACACTACCCCCGATACAGCATAGTACAGCACAGTACAGTAGACAAGGCGGTGTTGTAGATTTGCACTGCAACCTCTAGCGCTAAAGACGCCACCACATACACGACTGGTCCAGTACACAGGACAGGGCTGGCTCGTGCATGATCAAGACCAGGCTGGCCGACTGTCAGCCCTTTGCCCCCACCCCGCCTTGTCTGCGTCGAGGCTTACTCTGCGGCGCTAGAGATTGCAGTGCAAACGCAAAGCCACGCCCAGTCTGTCACGGCAGAATGACTCTAGTGGCTTGATGGGTTTCGCTATGTGCGCTGTAGTTCCTGGCGCGGGGTAGAGGGTGATGGTGTCGGGGAGGATTGGGTTCGTTCTGTACTGGAACATCGAGCGTGGAAGGAAGGGTAAGAAGGCGGGTGAATGTGTGGAGTGGCGTAGAACAGGACGAGGGATGTTGGTTTTGCGGCTTTGCATCGAATGTTGATGTTGATGTTGATGTTGATGTTTCGCTGGATACACTGCTTTCTCTGGCGCGGAAGAACTAGGCAGAGGCAGGCGGGTAGGTAGGTGTACAAGGGGATAAACCGTGGTCAGCCTTATAGCCTTGCACGTGCTGCTGGTGCGGAGATCAACGCTTACTCTACTACGGCACTAGGGGTTGCAGTGCACTTTTGAAGAGTGAAGCTCACCGGTTTGACTTGCACTGCAATCTTTAGCGTAGAGGAGCGAGCAGGCGAACGGACGGGTCGTCAGGCGCGCGGGCGGATGAGGCGTTGCAGCTGCACTGCAATCTCTAGCGCGGAAGAGTAGACCCAGCCTTCCCCAATTCTCGGCAACTGCTTGATAAATTGCGTAGGAATTGCAGTATATTCTAGCCAGCTTCATAGAGGAACAGCGTCTTGCTCTAGCTCAGGCTGGTGCACTGCCATCCCTAAAGCATGAGCGTGGACATGAGAAACCGATCTACTACTCGACATTTGCGAAGGTCGACTCTTCTAAGACTGCAGGAAGATGAAGACACAGTCGAAGATGAATATAATGGAGACACAGAGCAAAACGTTTTCGTACACCTATTGCATGTCCTCAAAGTATGCAGGCATGTTTCCAAGCAGATACACGGAGCGTTTTGTAGTGCACTATGAAGCGGACAATTCAAGCTGAGCGAGGCTGACGCCGATGCACTGCCCAAATGTCTCACGCTTGCACTGCCCAAATGTCTCACGCTTGCACTGCCCAAATGTCTCACGCTTGCACTGCAATCTTTATCGTCGAAGGGCAGACAGAGCAGAGCAGTGTAGCTTGCAGCCTACTGGTAAGGCATCTTACTGCTGCTGCTAAGCCAGCATATAAGAGGCCTGAATCTTGTGTGATAGTGGTTTTACCTCCTCGATACCTCTGTGCAGACATTCATGTATAGTATAGAATAAAAGTAGCATCGAATATGTGTAGACTATCTTGATCTGTTACACTGTAAGATCGAGATGTATTGCAGCTACATTCGGGCGTGTATTGGCGGTGCAAAAAATTTCCGAGGGCATCGAGATGCTGGTGACGCTAGGCAAGTGTCAGGTTCACCGGGCGTTGCACTGCAATTTTTAGCGTGCAAGAGCCGTTAGAACGAGGCTGATTCTCAGTCCAAACAGCGCACTCTCAGTGGTCGTCTTCCATACCAGGGTGGTGGTACCAGTTTGTTGACTTTGTGACCACTCTTTTCTTTTCACGATATCTGGTCTGCACTGCAATCTTTAGCGTGCAGGGGCCGTTGAGTTTGGGTTTCTTTTCCTCGTAAAAAAAATAAAAAATCATCTGTTTTCAATAGATCATGGGTCTGATTTGTTGCGTCTATTCTCGAATCCAAGCATGAACGACTGATACAACCACTATCATCATTTACCTCTTGTTAGACATGTTTGCGAGTATGCGGCAACACTCTCGCAGAGCCCTTCAGCACTTGGAGGAGTAACACAGCATAACACACTTTGCTCTGGAGCTGAGATGATTCAACATGGATTTCACGACACTGGATAAGTAGCCACTCATCCGGGCGACGAGTTGCGGTGTCTTTGACTAAAATGGCCCACTTGTGGACGGAACTCGCCACAGGAATTTGGGGCTGGGTGTTGAGGAAGAGAACCACCAAACACCTGTGCTCGTTTCGAACACATGCACGCTTCCATACTTTTGTTAAGGCGAGATGATATTGTTGCATCTTCCAGAAAAGCTCAATGGCCACATCTCAAAAATCTGGGCGTACGGTGCATATACCATCATTTCCAGCATGTAGAGGCACTAGCTTCAGAAGAACAACCGACATGGTCCAAGATTAGGACACATCAAGCATACTGTACTACGTTCCGTGTTTTGGGAAGAATGAATAGTTGCGTTGCGTAAGCGAAGGTGCATGATTGCGCAAACGCGCAAGTACTACAATCATTTAGCGTCGAAGAGCGAGGTATGCCGCGAGCATAGCCACAATTATCCACCCAGTGGACTAGCAGAATTACTTTGCGGTTCTCACTTGCTGAAAGCAAAAAAAAAAACGCCCAAGAAGAGTTCGAGAGATCAAGGATTCCTAACAACACCCACCCCCACCCACCTACCCCATCCTACATATCCCAAAATCCAACGCCGCAGTCTTCCTAACCACCAACCCCTCCCGCGTCAACACCCTCTCATCCTCCTGCGCAAACACAATCGCCGCGCTCTTGACGTGCTTGAGCCCCTTTGTATATTCCGCCAACCCGCTGTACACCTCGCTCAACCGACTCGTAACACTCGCCGAATACAGCGGCTGCGTTCCATCGTGCACTCGCGGCTCGATAGCGAGACCGCGGTACGCGCAGTTTCTCCAGACTCTGGGCACTTCAATCACGAGCCGCACGGTGGGGTAGGTGCGTGTGCCCATGAAGCCTGAAAGGGGGCTGAGGGTGGGCGGCTGGGAGAGCAGGAGGTGTGATGTTTGGACGAGCCATTGGTGGACTTGTTGGGGGTACTGCGGGCGTGGCTCTGTTTCTTTCGGTGCTGAGGAGGTGGTTGCGGGTCCGCGGGCGAAGAAGGGGTGCTGGTTTAGATTGTCCAGAATGGCGTGGAGCAGGTCCTGCGTGCTGTGAAAGGCGAATGTGTAGAGGCACTCTGCGTCTATGATGATTTTCGGGATGGTTTCGCTAATCTTGTCTAGTTTTCGTGAGAGGAAGGGGACTGCTTCCGAGTGGATGAGTGTGCATGTTGAGAGAATTTGGACGGGCAGAGTGAGGAGGCTGATAGTGATGGCGGGCTGACTGTTGTGCAACTTTGTTGATTGTTGTTCGATGTGGAAGCCAGACTCGGAGGGCAGCAGCCGACATTCCTTGGTCGAGATTGAGAGGTTTTCGTAAATTATGAATCGCAGCTCTTTTGGAAGATCCAGGAACCGAAATGGCGCTAGTCTTGACATCGCGTCTTGATCGGTATTGAGATGAGAGCTAGAAAACAATGATTAGGTTTTCGAATGAGAGTGAGGGTGAGAGGGAGAGTGAGAGCGAGAGTGAGAGCGAGAGTGAGAGCGAGAGTGAAATTGAATTTTGAAAAGTCGGGGGCCAAGATGCCAGATCATGCGGCGTAGTCGTAAACGATAACCGAAGTGGTAACCGTGGTAGTTGGAAAGGGGATTCCCTTATAGGACTGGGCTCTCACTTGCATTACTCGTGTTCGACGACCCTGGCGTAGATCTTTGGACTGAGGTCAGCTTCACCGTAGTGTTTGAGGCTGTGAACAGTCAAGTCCGCTAGAGGTGCAGAGGCAAGATATCTATAACCTCGACAGTTTGCTGACGCACCACATGTATTGTTGCTTTTTGCAGAATGCACGTAACTGTCTGGCTTGTAACACTGTGGCGGCAAAAGTGATATTGAGCATGTGCGAGGGCTGATGTGCAAGAGTCCTATTGAGCGTTCGGCGCAGCAACAACTGCCAATCGTAACCAATCCGATACTGATTGCGCGTATCCTTTGTTCTCTTGAGCAAGGGCGGCTGGATGAGGGTGTGGACAGAGCCCTGCATCTCGCCGACTTCTTGCACTGCAGCTGAGTAGGCCGACACCCTTCACGAACCTCTATGCCACATGCCCCCGAAGCTCTTGCTCCCTGTCCTCGAACTTGTCTTTGCTCTCACTGGTCTCTCCGCCTTTTGCAGCCTCTTACAGCTCACGTCCGCCTTGACCAAGATGAAGCTCTGGTCGAAAACGTGCCCATTCGCATTACCACATCTTTCTAGAGCTGGCGCCAGCGCTAGCTCAACTCTTCTACCTTTGACACTTTGGCGGTCTTCGTAACCTCTTTCACCACTTTCGCTATCTTCACTGTCCTCATATACGTCTTCCATCTCGCTGTCGTAGAAGCCATAGCCCCAGAATTGGTTTGGCTTCCCACCTGTAAATGTAACGAACCGATAGTCGGCGCGCTGGCGCTTCATCTTCAGATCGAGTGCGACAGATGCGGAGATGATGGTGCTGAGTTGTTCCTTGCTGTCGCGGAGCGATCGAGTAGAATATGGCCGCAGCTTTCGTCGCATACGGCTGCAGATGCGGGATATTCTCTTCAGAACAGGGGCGGCATCGAACGTTGGGCGCCACTTCCCATCTTCCTGTGGTACGAGTAGGTTCACGGTCAATGAACGCCATTGGTGGTATTCTTCGGCTTGTGCCTCGTTCCTTACAGCTGTGAAGGTTAGCTTTGTCGAAATAAATGGAGAAGTCTTGGGCACCTTTCCGTAGAGTGTCATTGATCGGTCGAAGCTTCTTGTCGCCCAGCTTGCCTGCCCAGACATAGCCGCTACCCTTCTGAAAGTTGTTGAAGATTTTCTTCTGGAGCGTGGACCATATATAGGCTTGCACAAGGAGGGGCCGGTCGTCTGGATGTTTCAGATATATAGCGTAGTTGTCCGTCAACCCACCGAACAAGTCTTTCGCTGCGTGGAAGTGCGGGCGCTTACTTCGCGAGCTGGTAGGACCGCTGAAGTATTCCTCGCTCCACACTCGTATCTCGTATCGCAACGCCTGCAGTTCTTCGATGAGTGTCTTCTCTTCTGATTTGAACACGGTCGAGTCTCGCGCTGGGATGCCATTTGGTCCCATGCTCTTCCTTTGAAGCTCCTTCCTCAGTGCATCTCTCTCGCGCGTGACCTGGTAGAAGCGCTGCACTAGGTCGTCTTGGCTACCTCCAGGCCTCACATCTGGTCGCGAGGGGCTCTTGGGAGGGATAAGCGGGCTGCCGCTCTTGCTGAATCGCTCCGGACTCAGCTCAGACGAGCCCTCGGAAGAAGTGTCTGCTCCCCGTGTGACCTTGACAGGCGGAGGCACATATTGTGTCCTTCGCCTCCGTCTGGGTATCAGTTCCTCCTCATCTGACCATTCTGTGTCTGCGTGTTCGAAGGGATTTGGGTCCATGGTCGGCGAGACGGGCGAAGGCTCGGAGGGAAGTCCCTCGGCAGATGGGCAGTGCAGCTTCAAGGACCTGAGGGTCGAATCGCGAACGTCTATCAACACGAGCTAGGTCAGCGCCTCGTTCTGTGGAGCTGCGCAGGGCGATTGCGCACCGGGAGAAAGCGTCGTCATGTCCGCCCTTGTGCTCACATCTCCTATATACGCCCAAAAGCAAAGCTACAGCGGTGAGAGAAGCTCTCGGGCACTGTCACGCCGGCATCCAAAGTGAGACGTCAGCTCAGATCATCAGCTTTGCAGATACGGAAGAGCTGCAGTCAGCCTGGGGCGTGGGGCCCACGGTGCGATCGACGGCCGGCGACCTGGAGACGGCGAGAGTTGGGAGACAGGCCGGGCAGGCCACTTGAGTGAGCAATGAATGACATGCTGGAAACAAGTTTGCGCCAGCCTCGTCACAGAAAGAAGCCATGGACGTGCTAGCTGCGGCGGTTCTGTTTAGCCAGTCACATGCCCTTCATGTGGGACGAGATGCGCTGACGTGTGACGAGAGCTGCGTGCAAGCTTGTGCCGGCCATGCAGCCGGACCTGGTTGGGCAAGGCGACTCGGGTACGTGCCTCTTAGCGTGCCCGTGGAACTGTGCCGCTTCAGACACGCTGCGACCACCACATGTTTGGTTTCACATCTTCGTGACACCGCTTCACTTTCTCGAATGCGCTGGGTCGTTTTCGAGGTGCACACTGCAAACATCACAGCAGCGTAGCGTTGGCTGCAAGACACAGCTCGCGCGGTCGTTGAGCCAACGAACTCGAGCTTCCACACATCTGCACACCGACTGGCTGGGGGGGAGGCTGCAACGAGGAGAAAAAGCGACCAAAGATACAGGGCTATTTTTGAATTCGTGATTCGAGAGCCTGGTAAGGAGCGAAGATAGGTTGGGCTCCCAGACTCATCCCTCCGTTTCCTCACGCGTTCATACTGCCTCCCAGTTAGCACGGTAACGCACATGCCGCAAATACCGCAAAGGTCAACGTACTTGATCGAGATGGTCTTTGCCTCGACATAGTTCATCAGACCCAGCCGACCACCTTCGCGTCCGAAGCCCGACTGCTTCGCTCCGCCAAACGGTATGTTTGCGCTGAACACTTGTGAGGTATTGATGTTCACGTTGCCGGCTTCGAGCTGTTTTGCGATGCGCAAGGCCCGCGGAATCGAGGCTGTGAAGATGCAGGCTGTGACAGTGTGAGAAAACTGGATTGCAAACATGGTTCAAGCACACTTACACGAGAGGCCAAAGCTGGTATCATTGGCTAGCTTGATCGCCTCCTCCTCTGTCTTGAAGGTCCGGATGGTAAGGACAGGACCGAAAATCTCCTCGCGATAGATCCTTGCATCATCCTTGGGGTTCAAGAAGATAGTAGGCTGGACGTACCACCCGTTTTCTCCCTGCCTGGCACCTCCGGTCACGAGTTCCGCTTCCTTTTTGCCAATTTCAAGGAAGCTCATCACACGCTCAAACTGTTGTCCGTCGGCCAGTGGGCCTAGGAACGTGTTCGAGTCCGTCGGCTGGCCCATGGTGTGAGCAAGTTGTTCGAATCGTGTCTTGAGCTCATGGATGAAACTCTCCGCGATATCCTCGTGGACAAATGTACGGGATGCAGCAACACAGACTTGACCTGAATTAAAGAGGAAATTCTGACTGTGGTGCTGAAGCGCATTTTCGATGTTGGCATCCGCGAAGATAAGACTGGGCGACTTGCCGCCCAACTCCAGTGTCACACGCTTGAGGTTACTAAGGACAAGGTCAGCTCGAGGTTTCAAGGTGCGACGAGTAACATGCCTCTTTGCAGCAAGCTCTTGAACCTTCTTTCCAGCAGGAGCAGATCCTGTGAAGGAGATCTTGTTGATGTCCATATGGCTGGCCAAAGCAGCACCGACTTTGCCATCGCCGGTAAGGATGTTGACAACGCCAGGTGGAAAGCCAGCCTCTTTGATGAATTCGCCAAGCTGCAGTATTCCAACAGGGCTCTTCTCGGAGGCTTTGTAGATGAACGTACACCCGGCAGCTAGGGCAGCAGCGACCTTGAAAGCGAAGAAGATACCAGAGCCGTTCCATGCACCAATGCCGGCACATACACCAATAGGATCGTATTGGATGATCTGCACAGATGTAAGTAAGTCCTTAGACGCTTTTTTTTTTGGAAGCTTGCATACCTTGTACATGCCCTCTTCATCCTCGGTCCAAGCTTCTCCGGGAAGCTTGTCCGTCCAGCCAGCGTAATACCTGAAAACCTTACCAAACAAAGCATAGACAAACTTCGCGACATTGATAGGTTGACCCATACTCTTCGTCTCCCACAAGGCGAGCTCGTCGGCATGCTTCTCAGTAAGGTCAGCAAACCTCAGCATCGCTTCGCTACGCTGCTGAGGTGTCCATTTCGACCATTCGCCTTTGAACGCGGTACGAGCGGCGGATACGGCCTTGTCGACGTCTTCTTGCGAAGCTACTTGGATCCCATCGGCGACAAGACTCTCGTCGTGCGGGTTGTAGATGCTCACAGTATCGCCAGACGTGGCATCGACGTACTTGATAAAGGTTAAGCTAGCCCTGTTACGTTTTGCGAGCTACTCACCTCATTGTTGATGAAAAGCTGTTTGTGAACCATTGTTGCTAGACGTTGTCGATGTCAGGCTAAGCCAGAGTGTGAAGGTTTGAGATTGCATTGTCTCTCTTCGACTCTCGTTCTGCATTTATACCCTTGTGCCTGTCCTACGCACGGAGTTACACTGTCCATTCTCCCGTTGACAATGTTGAGTGACCCCGCATCTTCACAATCATCGTACACTGACAGACAGAGTAACAAAACTGTACTTGTTGTCCAAAGCGGTTAATCCAAAGTCAGCAACAGAGGCGCGTACCAATGAGCGGATCGCATGATGAAGTTATCAAGACTCTTGGCCGTAACTACTGTCTTTACCTTGCTGATGCAACATAAGCTGGCCTGGCTATTGTCATCGTAGTGCTAGCGTAAGCACACCATGCGTTAACAACGGACGAATGTTGTCAGTTTCATCGAGTCTACCGGTCGTAGTCTCACCGTAATAAATCAGCGAATGCGTCATGATTAATGGGCATGACAGTGAAGACGAAAGTCTAACGATTACGAGTATGAGGTGTATCTACAAGTCGAGAAAACAGAGAAAACAATGTTGGCGATTTCGTCTCCATTCCAAGTCTACAGATTAAGTGGGAAAATACATTAGTCACCAACCGCTTCGAGCGTCTTCAGTCAAACGAATGTTGCATGCGAAGAGTGGGACCTCGAGTCTCGATGGGTGTTGGTGGTTCACTTGCTGATGTCACTTATGTCGAATGACAGAGCTATACAGGTGAGAAAATGGTAATGCGTTTGACGAATCGGCGACTGGAAGAGCGCTGAAACTTCGTGCAAGGGCGCAGCTTCAGGTTCCGAGAAGGAAGTGTTGAACGTCCATGCATCGGTTGATGCTTCGGGAAAATAACGCAGGTGACCTCGGGAAGTAGTGGGAGGCTCGAGTTGCACCGGATGCTTCTTGCCTGAAACGGCTACCGCTAATGCTAAACCGGCAAGTGCCCCGCGCGTGAAGATTGAGCCTCTTCTTTGCCCATGAATTCACGAGAAGTTGCAACCGCCAGGAGCTACGATTCACGCATGACAAATGATAGAAGGAGGGTCAACTCCGAGGGATGGTTGAGACAAATTCTGCTGCCCAGACGCACTCGCCGAGTTTAGCGGCGAAGTCTGGCGGAGTGCGACAGCGCACGATACAAAGCTGCTTGACGTGCCGGCGGCGCAAAGTCAAGTGCGATCACGGTCATCCAATATGCGGTGCTTGCACGCGTGGTAATCATGTCTGCACCTGGTCAGATCAATTGCAGGGGCAGACATCCGCTGGAAGGATATCCAAACCATCTACACCTGGGACTGGAAGAACTGCGAAAAATAGCGACGTTCAGTCACGCCTCGATCGACTCGAACTACTCCTTGAAAAGGCCGTCATCGGACAGGGTAGCAACCCTTTGGTGCCTGCGACAAAAGACCATGAAGCAGCGTTGACGCTATCACCGAACAGTCAGACCTCCCATGGCGCCGGTATGGTCGATGACGGCGACGGCACTCTACTCCTGGACGACGGACAGTCGAAGTTTGTCTCTTCATTACACTACGCTTTACTTGCAGAAGAAGTAAGTATATCGTCAAATAGGGTACGGAATCTGAATGCTGACACGCCTCAGATACAGGACATCAAGGCTTTGCTTGGTGACAAGACAGACGAGGAGCGAAAAGAAGTGCCGCAGAGCAGTCTCGTTGACCTTCTTTCCCTTGGCCGTGCAGTTTCCGGATCAAATTTGGACCAGCTCTTACCGGATACACAAGAGCAGCGAGACACACTACTCGATGTGTACTTTGCGAACGTCGATCCTATGGTCAGAATCACTCATAAGCCCACTATCCTGCGCAGGTATCCATCCTACATGCACAAATCGCATCCTCTGGTGTTTGCAATTTGTTTCTCGGCTATTAATTCGCTACCTCCCAATGTGGTTCAGGGCAGATTCGGGAGCACCAAGGAAGAGCTGTTGGATCGGTTTCAACTCGGTGTAGAGATATCCCTGGCCAGAGAGAACTACCTGACAACGTCGAGTCTCGAGATCTTTCAGGGATTTGTGCTGTGGCTTACGTGCATCACCAAAGAAGAAGACATGGGTACGACAATCACTCTACAATGTTTTATTTCTCTGCTGACTGGATTCATCAGGTAAAGCTTGGGCGCTTCTCGGTATCGCGATGCGCATTGCTTTGAACCAGGGATTACATCGCGATCCATCGCTGTTTCCGGTTGGCTCTATGGACGCTCTCACAATAGAGCTTCGCCGCCGCATATGGCATCAGTTAGGTCACCTGGACTTTCGTGCCGCCGAATGCAAAGGACAAGAACCAAGTTTGTCTGAGGATTATTACACAACTTTGTTTCCACGTAACGTGGACGACGAAGAGCTTGTTGATGGGGCGAGTCCCGGTCCAGCACCGTACGATGAAGGAAAGTTCACCTCCATCACCTTTCAACTCGTGAGGTACCAGGGAATGTCAGCACTCCGGCGCATCATTCGAAGTACATATCATTTGGAGAGGCGGATGCTTGACTCAGGTCTGCACGGCACATCGAGACCAGATCCTGCGCGAGAACTTCAAGATCTTTACGAGCAGATCAAGAAAATGCTGGATGAGGTGCATGAGGAGTGTCACAGGAAGTACCTTCGCTTCTGCAACCCGGAGATACCTATGCAAAGGCTATGCATAGGCTTGGCTTCGTTACTCGAGTGGCGATGCTACCTCCTCTTCTGGCTCCGTATGCCTAGGGCTTACCGAGATGTTGTCTTCTCCAATGAGATTCGCAAATCGTACGCAATACTGCTGTTTTCTGAGAGTTACGCGCTAAGAAATTGTAGTATCTTCGAGAAGTCGGTGAATTGCATCGAAACAATCAACGGGGCGTCTGTTGACGTTGATGCTGCTCGCTTTCAGTGGCACATCGGTTCGTGATCTTCTGACAGTAATTCTGACCAAACTGACTTTGACAGGCGGCGTCGCTTCGTTCCAAGCTATCATGCATGTGTTGTCCGAACTTCGCAATCCCATGTTCGACAGTCCGGATCGACAACGAGCGCTCAGAGCCCTACAGATGTCGCGCATACTGCGCGAAAACAATGGCGCCAAGGCGTGGCTAGCAGTCAAGGCTATGATCGATAAAGCTATTCAAGAGCACAGTATGTCGCAAAGAGCTCAGAGTCAAAGTTCAAGTGCGTTCGCTAGTCCGAGCGCGCCCGTCCCAACTGCACTCCAAAACGATGGCAACGTTCAGGTTTACCCAGGACAAGGACAGATGCCCAGCTACGCGATACAGGCACCGTCAATAGCGTATAGTCAGACTGCAGCAGCACCTCAGCCTGTGCAGATGCGCCCGCAATCAAGCTTTGTGCAGCCTATGGAACCTATGCAAGAGCAGGCTCCGCCCAGCTGGGAAGACATTAATCTGAGCAATATCAACAACATAGTCGACAGCCAGGCGATCCCAGGCGTTGTACCAGAGTTCGACTTTGGATTCTGGGGCGATCCCTTCAACTACGAGAATGAGCCAGCCACCTTTCCGACTGACGGAAGCTACTTCACACCGTGGACCGGTTGAGCAACAATAACAGTTTTCTTGTGATTACGTACTGATACCCTCTTCTTTTTCTAATAGACCCCGCCTTGGGGAGCAGCTCGGCCTGTGCTATGCGTCACCCTAAATAGAGACACTTACTTCCCTTGATTTCTCAGTAAAAATGAGGATGCACGTGCTTCAACAACCGCCGCGCAAAACATGACCGCCAGAGTGCTTTTGAATATCCAAGTTTGTTACAGCTACATCTCTAGTGGAACTGGACGAATAAAAAGGAAGCACAGCTGCAGACCTCGCAACTTCGGAAGGGGATTTGACGTTGCCACATGCCCATGCTTTCCTTTCAACTTTGAAACCTATGAATAAAGACTCTCAACATGCTCACAGTTGGCAGCATAGAAGTCTGCCTCCACGCTTTTGTCCAACCCCATCCACGCACGCACAATCAAGGGATGGACGTATCGCTCTTCCCGATTTTTCTGCGTCGCGGATAGCTCGATGCTCGCACGGTCGAACTTTGGTCCAAGCCCAACTCTGAAATCAGCCACAACGAAACGACCACAAACGAAGTCGTGCAGGGGAGGATGTGCGTACGCGATGATCGCGCCTAAGACGTAACGCACGTAGGTAACATATCTGCAACGGGCAGTACTATCATCCCCTTGATGAAGATGGTATGTTGCCTTTTGGTGTTGGATGGATATCCTGCACGCGAAGTCGAAACGAACCATGCGTTCTTCTACATCCTAAGAGCAACTAAAAATAGTTTTGCGGAGGTATTGTAGGTTTCTAACTACGCCGGAAGACTATGGACCATCTGAACCATCCGGAACTCCTGCTAGATGCCGCTGCAGACCCGCTGCGGCCAGAGGGTTGGGAAACGATGCGCCAGAGCTTCGCCGCAACATAAGCGCCGTTCCTTCCAGGTACCCGCCTTTCCTGACGCACAGCCACCACATCTGGTGCTTTCCATTCTACGACTAGTCATCAACGAATAGCCATGATGCTTCTTCATATCTACCTGGGCACAGCCATCCACACATAAGTCCCAGATGCCACTGGTACTCGCCCGCGACGCAAAAGAGGTGGGGTGTAAGCGGCCCAGACACAGCCACAAGATGATTTGGCCCCCAACATAACGTCACCGTACATGTTCTCTCGGCGGAAATAAGGCGCGCAGCTTGCTCCTTTACAAAGAATAGCAATCATGGTGCAGTGAACAACAAGGCGATACGAGCGGACCATCATTCAACACGCCCTCATGAAGCCGACCATCACCTTCGAATTACAAAGCCTCCGTTCAGATACTCCCGTGATTCACAAGTATGGCCCCGAAAAGAGAAGCTGGCTGCCTCTTTACCGTTTTACCGGGTGGAGGTCTGGAGTTCTCAACTTTGCAGGCTGCGCAACGTTGGTCTGCGTAATCAATCTTATCGTCACCATCTGGAGCTCATCAACTCGACCAACAAACAAAGGCCTACTGTACCAGGGAGACTGTGACCATGCAAAGAAACTGAGCACTGGCTTGCACGTAGTGATCAATATTCTCAGTACAATATTGCTAAGCGGAAGCAATTATTGCATGCAGTGCCTTTCTGCACCTACAAGATCTGAGGTGGATAGGGCGCACGCGAACAACAAATGGCTCGATATTGGCATCCCGAGCATGCGAAATCTGAAGTACATCAAGCGACACCGACTCGTGCTGTGGATTTTACTGGCTTTTACGTCGCTCCCATTGCATCTCTTGTGAGCTCAGGACATCTACCTAAATCTCTCTCGCTTACAATTCATAGCTACAACTCCGCAGTCTACGTCTCGGTATCTTCCAACAGTTACTTCGCATTTTCCGTGAGCGAATCCTTCTTAGAGAGTGCCGAGTGCATCAACTGTTCTACCCCACCTAATAAGGACACAAACCTGACAGAACCCTTGATTGCTCCATACCCTAACCAAGAGTTTCCCTACCTGCTGAACGGCTTATGGTCCAAAGCTCGTAATGGGACCTTAGACAGACTCGAACCCGCCGAGTGCATAGATCAGTATGCCACATTGATCCAATCAACCAGGCGCAACGTACTCCTCGTTGCAAGCGACGAGAACTTTCCAGGAAAAGAGAGGAATACTTTCATCAATGGCTCTTATGTCTACGATGCCCTGGCATTTGCCTCTATCGATATTTATCGCCCGGAACAAGCTTCCAATGCATATAAATGGCTTTGCTCGGGCTTGCCCAGTAGCGAAGCCCCCTGCACAAGTCGAATTTCGGATATAAAGTCGGACTTCTCTGCATGGAGAGTTGGCCGCGATAATTGTTCATCGACACAATACTCTCGAAATATGTATAGTGAAGGCTGTAACCGTGAAGATCACGACACTTATGCAGTGAGTTACTGCCTCAGCGAAGAGGCAATTCCGCATTGCAAAGTCCACTTCAGCCGCGATATCTCGATATTGGTAACTGTCATCAATCTGGCAAAAGCCCTTTTAATGTTCTACGTGGCGTTCAAGGTGGCCGACGACCCGCTAATCACGATGGGCGATGCGGTAGCGTCTTTCATTGATAACCCAGATCCGAGCACCAGCGGTGCATGCCTGGCATCCATCGCAGAGATCAGGAAGAAACAATATCGCCCAGGCGCCAAACAGTGGAGATCCACCAAGGTCTTGTGGAGACACGCGACGAGCAAGATGCGACGCACTTTCATTATCACCACGATTACGATCGTACTCAGCACAGTCTCATCTTTACTCGGTTTCGGTATCTCGAAGCTGCCGAACGGTATGTCGAGATCGTTTGCCGGCCTAGCCAGTCTTGGGTTTGGCGCAGTTGACCCTCGCGCTATGATTGCCAGCGGCTTAGGAATTACCGATCTAATCTCGAACTCTCTCATCGCCAATAGCCCGCAGCTGGTTTTGTCAATCTCATACTTCATGTACAATGCATGTTTCACAAACATGCTCCTAGGTTATGAATGGCTTTCCTACGCACAGAAGCGCAAGGGTTTGCGCCTTTCCCGCTCCCCAACTGGCGAGCAACGATCAACCTACTTCTTACAACTACCATACCGATTTGGGATCCCACTGGTTATACTGAGCGGCACTTTACACTGGCTCGTCTCACAGAGCATCTTCCTCGTTTCCATCGACCTCTACGACTACATGGACAACAAAAGTGTTGCAGGACAGGATTGGTTGAGATACAGTGTAGGTTGGGAAGAAGATCGGCCCCTGAGCATAACAACTTGTGGATACTCGCCTATCGCGATTATCTTTGCTCTTTTCATAGGCTCCCTCATGCTCGTTGCATTGCTGGGCGTTGGCTTTATCCCGTACAAACACAGCATGCCACTCGCAGGAAGTTGCAGCATGGCGATCAGTGCAGCGTGTCATCCGGAGGTGAGTGATCGGGAACAGCTATCTACTCAGAAGCTACAATGGGGCGTTGAAACGGCAGTAAGGGATCACGAAGGTGTTGGACATTGCTCTTTCTCGGCATCTCCGGTTGGATCGCCAGTTGAGGGACACACATATGCTTGAAGCGTTGACAGTGGACCATCAGCCCTGGGACCATGCTTCAATAGTAAACATGTATTGGTGTATAGTCTACGCTCCTCAGGAGCAAGCTATTGCTACATCTTGATAATGATCTTGCCGTAGAACTTCCCAGACTCGAGACGATCATAAGCACCTTTAGCGTCGGCGAAAGCAAATCGCTCGTCCACAAGCAGTGGACTAAACTGTACTTTTTTCTCTTCCAAATAGCGATTCATGTCTTCAAACTCCCTCCTACTGCCCACAGCAATACCCCTTGCGCGATAGTCAGTCAATTTCTGCAAACACGACATCAGGAGTGCTTACTTGAGCTTGGCGGCCTTGTACATCAGGCGCATAATATCTCCCGGCGCCCAATCAGCCTCAAACCCATCCAGGAATCCCACCATTGATATGGTGCCACCCCTCTCGCAAAGAAAGCTGATGTCGTCCATAAGCGATTTGGGTCCAGTGTTGTTCACAACAAAATGGACTCCTCGCCCCTTGGTGAGACGTTGAATCTCAGCGCCCTGATCAGACACGGTCTTGTAGTTGAGACCCTGGATCTCCGGGCTCAACTTCTTGATGGCGGATAGCTTGTCGTCCGACGAGGACGTGATGATGGGACGGATTCCTGCGGATAGACAGAGAATGAGTGAAAACATGCTCACGCCACCAGTACCTACACCCGTAGTTAGAAAAGAGGCACTGTTGCCGCCATGACTTTTGAGAATCTTTACCTTGGAGCAGAGCATAGGCACCCTCAGGCACGCTGTGCAGCCCACCCAGAGAGTTCCACGCCGTGAGGCCAGCGCAAGGGAGTGTCGATCCCTACACCGATGTCAACCAACCTAGATCTCCGGAGCTTTCTTGGCACTTACCTCTTCCCAGGACATGTGTTCCGGCATCTTGACTAGGTGCTGTTCATCGAACACAGCATACTCCCTCAACACACCCGGACAGTTCGATCCAATTGCCAAACTCACTCCATCGCTCACTTCCTCCCCAGTAACGCTTCCAATGCCTGTGATGGGACACACACGGTCTCCTACGTTGAAGCGCGACACAGCAGATCCGGTGGCGACGACTTCAGCCGCGGCGTCTGAGCACGGGACGCCTTTGTCTTGGAGCTCGATGGGGTATGTGCCGATCAGCATGGCAATCTCGCGGTAGTTGAGAGAGACAGCGTGAATCTTAATAACCACATCGCTGGTATTGAGAGAGGAGGGGAGAGTCTCGTCGTGGGTGCGATAGATACCGAGGGGATGGTCTTTGGAGCCTTTGAGGCCGCTGCGGCGCCACGCGGAGTATATTGAAGGGTAGGCCATGTCTATCCGATTTGATAAGCCGAATTTGGAGGTTTGATGTATTTGGTGTGTGGAAGTCGCAGTCAAAGATAGTGTAGGTCAGCGTGGCTTTATATGATATGTACAACGCCTTCTGATTTTGAGACCGTCGCATTTTGTCCGATGGGAAACGCATGACGTCTTTTTTCTCGAGTGTGATTGCAAAGCATGAGGTCGACTTGGAGACTTGGGGTCTGTTACTGAGGCAGCTTGTAGCGCTAATGCAGTATGCTTATAGCGCTAAAAATGGGTAACGGACGACGAATGTTATTGGGCCGAAAACGATCAAGCGTATCTCTCGAATTTGGGTAGCATTTACAAGGGCTCTTTGCAAATGTCGCTTGTTTCATCGAGTTTCAACTGGAGCTTTTGACTCTATATGAAGTGGATGTCCTACTGTCCGAAAAATCCCAGCAATGCATCTGCAAGCCTCACCTCAGCTTCCAAAGCGAGGCTGTGGCCACATTCCTCGAAGATGTAACTCTGCGTCACATTATTTGCAGCCATCTCCATTTCCGGCTTGACCAAAGAACCGAAGAACTCCGGAGACCCAATTGTCATGACCGGCATAGCCAGCTTGTTCGGCACAAGCTCGTGGTTTATTTGGCCTACAGACTGTGTCAGCCTGGCACCGAAACTTCAAGAGATTGAACTTTACCATTGACCAGCCCAGCTCTGTACGTTTCCAGTATTCCCCTCAAGCCACCAGGACCCTTCGCCAACCCAGTCCACTCCGCAATCGCCTGTCGACTGAGAGAAATTGGGTTATAGCACTCAGCCTCCATGAAGTACGTCCAGAACTCCTCTTCATGGCCGGTGATAAGCATAGTCGCGACATCGATCATGTAAAAGAAGGGGATATGCCAAGTCCACACACCACGCTGCTCATACTGAAGCATAACATTCGACTCGGTGAATTGAGACGCATTGTCGAGACCGTAGCCGGAAAGGAGCATCTCGCCAAAGGAGAGCGCAAGCACACGGTCTCGGTACTCGGCTGCGAGCACGTAGGCGAACTCTGCGCCGCCTTTACTAGTCATCAGTACGTGTCCGAAGATGATGTGAGGTTGTGGGACTCACGGTCTTCTCCGTGCACGTAGAATGTGCTGTGTCCAAGCATAGTCATCAGATCAGCGAGATCCTTCGCGTTTGTACGACTATCATATCCCATCTCGGCTCCAGGCTTATCTGTATACCCAAACCCTCTCAAGTCCGGCGCCACGATAGTGTAATGCTGGCTCAACAGCGGAACAAGCTTGTACCAGTAGTAGTTTGTCTTGGGTGTGCCATGAACAAGAAGCAGCGGGGGTCCCGATCCAGCAGTGTAGTAGTGCACCCTGATCATGTTGAGTCTTGCTCGGCCGTGGCGCACGGCATTGCCGGTGTGGTCGTAGACCTCTGGACGGGTAGACCACGGGATGGGTTCGATGTTGCCGGAGTAGTTCTGCCCTGAAGGAACGAGCTCGGCGCCATTGGTGGGGATCATTGACATGGAGGCATTGGCGGGCGGTGTTGTGCTGTTTTGCGCACTTGCCGAGAGCAGAAACACTGCAACTGAAGCAATTTGAAAGAAACGCGTTTTGACTTGAGGTCCACCGATGACAGACATCTGAGTATGTTGATTGGAATCCGAAATTGTGGTCTTCGGCTACCCGGCCATCGACTTATAACATGTACCTGCATGACCATCTCCACAACCCCGCAAGAACGGTTACTTGGGCGGAAGCGATAAACCTCGGGTTCCTCCACCAGGTTGGAGATTGCCATGCGATGACGTCTCCGAGCATCATCTGTTTGCCGGACGAGGCATCAGGTCATCGGACCATGAGATTTAGAGGGCGGACTATAGTCTAAGCCGCATAGAGTAGCGCTAAGACTAAAGCAATATTAGCGCGCTAGGCGCTAGGACGTGTTTATAACATGTTCTTAAGATATTTTATATAAAATAATAATATAAAATTTTTTATAACTATAACTACTACTAATACTACTAGTATAGCTGCCTAGCAAGCTACTACCTAGCTTAATAGCAATATATGTCTTAAAGAACATCTTAGAAACATATTTCTAATATATTATAGGTAAACTATAAAGATTATTATGCTTTCTACTACCTACTATATAGCTGTCTAGCCCTTACCTTTAATACTGCAGGCAGCCTGTTTATCTATATTAGGGAGGTCTTCTACTAAGAAAACCTAGAGGGTAGAAACCTTTATAGTATAAGAATAAACCTAAAATATATTTTTAATATATTTTAACTTTATATAGTAATAACTTAGTAGGTATAGTATGCTGCGCACCTATATCCTAGGCTAGTATAGCTATATATAGCTAGCGCCCTCTTTATATAGCACTAGCTACCTACCTACTACAGAGCGCTAGTAAGTGCTGCGTAAGTCTAAATACTATAACATGTTTTTAATATATTCTAAGTTTATTATAGTTTAGTATAATGCTATTATAACTACCTACTGTAACATTAAGGCCTAGATACACTAGCAGTAGCTAGCCCTTACCTAAGCCTAAGGCCTACAGCCCCCTCCCTAGCTAGTAATCCTTTAGCTAGACAGCAGTGTAAGTGCAACGTCTTCTAAATGTATTTTTAGCTTATTTTAGTATATCTACTAAATGTCTTCTAGCTTAATGTTGTCTGTATATGTTAGGCGCTAGGCCTAGAGGTACCTCTGCTAGTCTTAGCGAGCTACTATAGGGCTAGCCAGCCTAGACTATATAAAGGTGTAAGAGGTTATTACTAATACTCTAGTAATTAGTCTTATTACTACACACTACGTACCTTAATACACCTGCTATCCTCTTTAACTCTATCCTTTCTTATAATTGCTTTATATACTCTTTATATTCTAATTACTCTTATATTATAATTAAAGATAGAACTAAGCTACTATAAGTCTTAAACTAAATTATCTAGGCTTACTGCCTTTAGAGAGGGACTAAGACAACCTACCTATAGGAGAGCTAGTAGAGCGTAAGGTAACACCTTCCTCTGCAGATAAGGAGATACCTTAACAGACACTAAGTGTCTATAGTGCCTTAAGAGGATCTGTAGGTCCTCTAGGCAGTACACCTTACCCTAGAATTTGCATCTGTAGGGCAGCTTTAGCTAGAGAAGGCTAGAATAGCCTAGAAGTAGGTAATTAATAATAGGAGTTAGAAAACTTGTATAAATAGTTATAAGAGATAAAAGACTATAAGAAACTTTCTTCTTTCTATAAACTTAGACGTAAATATAATAAAGGAGATCTAGTAATAATCCTATCCTTCGAAAAAGTACTAAAAGGGGTAAAGAAACTATAATTATCTCTATCTATAAATCTTTTATAACTTAAACCCCTATAGAAGTATATAAAGCGTAACTGCGCTAAATATAACTATTAGAAGAGAGATTGTAAGAGATACTTCCTTTAATCTCTAGTTAATTTCCTTATAGAGGAATAAAAGATTAACTTTAGTGTAAGGTACCTCTTAGAGAACCTAAAGACGTTATAGTAGGCCTACTACACAACTAACTGCTGTAATTAGCTAACCTAGAAACTAATATAGCAAGAGCTAAAGAGAATTATACTAGATACTCTAGAAATACTAGCTAAATATAAGTAAGCAGCGTATAAATCCTTAAAGTAATATAAGTAGTAGAAATCTTAGTCTCTTATAGATCTATTAGATTTTATACGTCTACTATAGGAGGAACTAGGTAACTTATATATGCTAGAGCTTTAAGTCCTAGAATATATTACTGCACTACTCCCTAGTATATAAAAGGACTTATTTCTTATCCTCTATAATTAAAGGGAATTAATCCTAAAGGTAGAGGAATAAGCTAATATTATTAACTAGAGACTAGGTTAGCATAGCTAACAGCTACCTAAGAAGACTTTAGCTAAAGGTAAGATAACTAACAAAGGACTATAGAAGCGCTAATTTACTAACTCTAGGTTAGAGGGGAACATAAAAACCCTAAAAAAGTTATTTAAGTCTAAGAAGTTCTATAAGAAGCTAGTAAAGGGTAAAAAGGGCTAAGATAGGCTATATAAGACCTAAAACGCGTGCCTTAAGTATAGAAACACTAGTTACTACTGCCCTAACTGCCTAAAGCTAAAGTTAAACTAGAAAGACCCTACTCTAGATAAGTTAGAAAAAGACAAGAGACCTAAAAGCTAATCTCCTCTCTTATAGCCTATATTAAATTATCTAAGAAAAAGAAGAAAAATATCTCTCTTTATAAGGTAGTATACCTAGAATATATATACCTACTTACAGTTAAAGTATCTATAGGTAACACAGAGAACGTAGAAGCCTTAATAGATAGAGAGTTATAACTAAACTTAATTTTAGTTCTTCTAGTAAAGGAGCAGGATCTAGAGGTTATACTATTAAATAAAATAGTAGCTAAAGGTATAGGCAGAGTAGAATTGCCTATCTATAGAGTAACTACAGCAGAAGTATCTATTATTAACTCCTGTAGAAGACAGAAGGTCTAATAGATACCTTTTATAGTTACAGACCTACAAAGGTACAAGATATACCTTAGATTACTCTAAATTAACTAGACAAACCCTAAGCTAAGCTATTTAAGCTAGTGTATACTCTTCTAAGGGAAGAAGTATAAGGACTCTCCTAAACTAGAGAAAATAGTGTTAGAAGATACTAAAGAGTTTAAATGCACTATAAGAAGTCCCTTAGTAGATATTTATATATATATAGTGAACTTAGTAAGTATATATAACCTAATATCTGCTAAAAAGGGCCTAATTTTAGAGGTGTATTGTAAATATGCGCACTTAGGATTAGAAGATAATACTTAGGTCCTACTAGAGTATAGAGAGCATAACCTAGTAATTAATATTATAGAAGAAGCTACTTTCTCCTACTAACTGTTATACAGACTATCTGCAACAGAGTTAGAGATACTTAGGAAGTATCTAGTAGAATATCTATAACGTGGCTAGATATAACACTTAAGGTTGCTAGTAGGGGCGCCTATTCTCTTTTTAAAGAAGAAAGACAGTAACCTAAGACTATGTGTAGACTATAGAGGTCTGAATAAGATAATAGTTAAAAACTACTATCTATTACTACTAATTATAGAGTTACTAGAACAACTAGCGTAAGCTAAGTTCTATACTAAACTAGATGTATATAAGGCATATTGCTATATCTAAATTAAAAAAGAGGATAAGTAGAAGACTGCTTTTTAAACTAGGTATAGACATTTTAAGTATATAGTAATACTGTTTAGACTTACAAATACTCCTACCTAATTTTAGGCCTATATAAATAAGGCACTAATAGGATTAGTTAATATAACTTATATTATATATCTAGATAATATATTAGTATACTCTAAGACAGCGGAAGACTATATTAGACACATTAAGGAGGTCTTAGAAAGGCTTTATAAAGTAAACCTCTATATACGCTTAGATAAGTGTAAATAGCACTATTAATATATAGAGTACCTTAGGTATATAGTCTTACCTAAGGGGGTAAGCATTAACCTAGATAGGGTTAAAACAATCTAAGAATAGCTAATCCTGCGCATAGTTTGTAATATCTAAGTATTTATAGGCTTTATAAACTACTATTAGAGATTTATTATAAGGTTTTCTAAATTAGCCTTACTATTAACCTAATTAACCTAGAAAGGGCTAAATTTAGCCAAATCTAGTTAAGTAATAAGAAAGGAGGAGAGTTAGCCTCTTAAGCTAAGTAAAGAATCCCTATAAGCTTTCTAGAATATAAAGGATTTATTTATAAACGTACTTATCTTAGTTTATTTTATACCTAGGAGACAGACTAGGATAGAAGTAGATACCTCTAGAGGCGCTATCTTAGGAATCCTTAGTTAACTAGTCCCTAGAGAGGGGAAGCTGGCCTAATAGAGGCCTGTAGACTTCTATTTAAAGAAGTTAATCTAAGTAGAGTATAACTATAATACTTACAACTAGGAACTTCTTACAATTGTCTAGAGCCTACAGCATTAGCGAAGATACTTAGACAGTACCTTCTTTAAGATCTTAACAGATTACTAAAACCTAAAATAGTTTATAGAGATAAAGGTTCTTAGCTATTAGTAAGTAAGGGCATACTTAGTGTTATCTAAGTTTAACTTTATAATTACTTATTACCTAGGGTCTATAAACCCTGTAGATAGACCCTTATAGCGTCCTAATTATATAAGAGAGGTATAAGACCTCTTATAAAAGTATAATAAGGCTTTTATATAACTGCTTTAGGAGATCCTAACTAGAAGGAACCCTAATACTCCCCTAGTAGCAGCTATAACCCTTTGTTTGTCTATAAAAGAAAGAAAGAACATAAGGGATCTTAAAAGAGAAGAATTAAGAAAGAACAGTTAGACAGAGCTAATAACAGACTTACACAACACAGACAAACTCTCTAGCACTAAAAAAGAGTTAAGCAACGTTAAAATAGGACAAAATAACCTAGAAAAAGATAATATAGCTAAGAAGAGGCATATCTTACTTATAAGGCTAAAAGATAAAGTATAAGTTATTAAAGAACGTTACAATAACCTAATATTAGGACACTTTAGAGCATAAAGGACCTTAGAGAAGATTTAGCGCAGATACACCTAAAAGGGTATTAATAAGGATATATCTAACTACTGCTATAACTACTTAGTATATAGGAGATTACCTACTACCTAACACAAACTATATAGGTTACTATAACCTTTACTAGTGCTAAGCTAACTATAAGAGGACGTAATAATAGATTTTATTACAGAACTACCTTCTAGCAAGGTGGCTAGGCTAGTGTATAACTTAATACTAGTAGTAGTATGTAAATTAACTAAAATATCACACTATATACTAGCTAGGGCTAATTAGGATAGAAAAGACCTAGCACATACCTAGATTAGAGAAATTATCTGCTTATACAGCGCGCTAGCATAAATTATCTTAGATTAGGGGCTACTAATAAACTTAAAGATATAGGAAACCTTTAACTACTATTCCAGTATAAGTATTAAAGCTTCTCGTTAGCAGGCACATCAGGGAGGATACTTATTATTATCATTATTAAGGGTTAAAGAGATAAGTGATACGGTAGTTAAATTCTATAAGTAAGTGTTACTAGTTGTTGTTGTAGGTGTCTCTCCTTAACAGTTCCTGTTAAGGTCTCTTATACTCCTCTGCTAGCTAGATTATATACACTAGCTAAGCATTCTAGTTCTTACTAAGGAAGTTACTGTGTGCACTAGCACAAACCTCCCCCCCCCTAAGAGCTTAGCCCTATTAAGCAAATAAATTAAGTTAAAACTAAACTCTAAACTAATTACTAACCCCCCTTATTACTCTGCTTGTTCCTTTCCCTTACTACCTCCCTGTTTCTGCAATCTTGTTAAGGCCCTAGTTTCCTAAGTAGGTTGTTAACTAGAGTCTCCTAATAGCTTAGGGGTAGGAGAGTCTAGTATGTGTCTTAATAAACCCTAGTCTAAGGCACTGCCTAATTCGTATGTTATCTAGGTAGTAGCCTCTGTTGCTTTAATAGTTAGACTGTTAAATAACTTATTAAGAGCACTCCTCTGTGTATACTGTCTGTCCTATAACTTCTATTCTTTCTTATGTTCTAGTACTACTCCTTTGTTAGTAAAGAAGGATTAATTAGAGATACCTAACTCTTTATTAGCCCTAAAGCAATACTTCTTAGACATCTTTACCTACTGCTAATGCCTCTTTACTATAGCAACGTTGTTATCCCTGCTCTTCTAAAGAAACTTTACAAGCTCCTTGTTATTAAGACTAGAAATACAGAGTATCTCTTGCTGGAATAGGTAAGAGTTGTACTAAGCCTGGCAATAGATAGCTTTAGAAATCTAGGAAGAGAAAGTTAGCGCTATGTCTGCTAGGAAAGCATAAGGAGCACTACTATACTTATTTAAATAACCTAATAGTAATAAGGGTCCTAGCGTAAGCATCTAATAAGAGCTAGCAATGTCCTTATATAATCCTATCTCTAGAATCTCTATAGTTTCTCTGTCCTCTGTAACTAGCACGTACTAAGGGAGTATAGTTTAGCGCCTTATTATAGATAGTCTAGTAGACCTATGTAGCAGTGCTAGGTAGGAGATCCTAACGTCCCTATACTTACAAGGATACTTCTTCTACTTAGCACCTACTACATCTTGTGCTAACTTAGGGTAGTTAACTGTATCTACCTACCCCTTAATATAACTATTACGTTGTTTAATTCTATTATCTTTCCTCTAAGCTAAGTATTCTAGAACTAAATTATAGAAGCCTTCCAGAGTAATAGTACAGTTGTCTGTATCTTTATTATTAAAGGATACTAAGCCCTGTATTATGTCTATTCCTCTACCTAACTCTATAGCATTATAGAGGTTGCAATCTACATACTTAAAGAACGTCTAATCTCTAGGCTTAGTGTATTTAGTGTAGTATAGGTAGGAGATTAAGTTAGTTTATTAACAGAGTACTGCATAGTAAAGCTAGTACTGCAGATTACCCCTTACTAGCTGTTAGATAACAGAGTAGTACATAATCCTATACTACCCTAGGTTGCTTTTACTATACTTTATACAAGTATAATAGTTATATATATTAAAGCATTTATCTACTATTTTCTAGAGTTCTAGATTATTTTAAAATATAGAGGCAAACACAGAGACTATAATAGTGCCCTTCTAGTTTAGACTGTCTGCCTTAGCTTAAAAATGTTAAGATAGGTGCTTAGAAATAAAGTTACTCTAGTTAAGGTTAAGTACTGTAGGAACTAGACAGAATTAATAGGACTGTAGACTATCTATTGTGTTTAGTGTACAGAGCTATTCTTAAAACAGGATCCTAGTTTTTAGGTTACTCCTCTACTTTCTCTAGCTAGTCTTATTCTTATGTATTAGTATAAGTAGGTTAGATATTATAGTAGTGTTAAGAGTGTAGACCAGTAAGCTAAGTTTACTAGTAGTGTACTAGAAATAGGGAAAGTAAACTTATAACAGGTTAACTGTGTAGTAGGTAATTATTCTTCTACTAGCACCTTCCTTCTTTTAAGTTTCTCCTCTCTTACAGCACTCTTAGACCTATACCTCTAGGAGCTTCACACGCTCTAGATCCTTAAGGAGCTTTTAACCAATCTTTGTGCAGAGGAGAATAAAGGCAGATTAGCTATTAGTATATTTGCACTTAGCGCTATCCTAGATATTATTTATTACGTCTTTACTAATCTCTACGTCTTTCTACATAGACTAAACGTCTAATGTTAATAGGTAGTTAACTTTAGGGCTTGTAACGTCTTAAAATAATCTAAATTCTAATAGCCTAATTAACAATTATTCCCTAGTCTAATAGTCCTCTGGCACTAAAGTGACAGAGCTAAATTGCGTTCCCCTAGACTGTTAGTGCTCCTAAATTGCATCTATTGTGCAGCGCTGCTTTCCTGTTTTATTAACACCTAACTTAAAGGCTATCTAGTTAAGGTTGTTAGGTGTTGCAGACAACAGGTCCCTTTAGTGTTCTTGTTTAATACTTTTAATAACATCCTTAGGGAATTTGTTACCTGTTAGGAATAGCTTTGTATTAGTCTATAGCCTTGTTAGAGTAAGGGATAATCCTCCTAAGGAAATACTTAATCAGCCTGCGGTCCTTATGCTTGTTGCTAGCTTAGTAAGTAACTATAACCTAGATAGTAATGCTAAAGGGGCTAGTGTCTAAACTCTGTTAAGAATATACTCTAGCGCTGCTTATATTAGTGTAAGGAAGTTCTTAGAGCTAAACCTTATAGCATTTAATGCTGCCTACTCCTAAGTAATCCTTTCTTTTAGCAAGTAGGGTGTTCTAACACCTTTTAGGTTAAAGATTAGTGCTAGTAGTTAGGTCTTCTACAGTGTAAGTGCTTACATCTACTATTAGTATGTTTTTAAAGTTAGGTCCCTAGTTAGGCACACGTTCTACTCTATTGCTTTTAGCTTAGGTATGCCTTTACCTAGTACTTTTGCTTTTACTATAAGTAGGTAGGTCTTGTTATTTAGGTGCGTAATAAAGTTTATTATTTCCTGCTAGAGTATAGTAAGGGCGTAGTAGACTGTATTCTAGTTACTTAAGTTATAGAACTTGTCCCTCCTCTTTTATAGTATAGATAGGCGTTAGTAAATTGCTAAGTTAATAAACTTAGTAAGGTTATTAGTATTAACTTAGCAGATATAGTATATAATTAAGTTAAGTGTTATATACTCTATAGTAGACTGTAGACAGTATAGTATTACCACGTTTACTAGAATATTTTTACTATTCTTATTTTTGCAGATATACTTTATAGCTTATGCTATTTCTGTTATCTTCCTCTAGTTATAGTCTGTTGCTAATTAGATTGCTAGGTATTAACTATTAAAGTTGCTTATACCTCTGTATTGTGTAACTAGGTTTAGGGTTTACTAGATAATATCTAATATTAAGTGTATTATAGCTGCTAATTTGTTAAACTTAGTAACTGCTGCACTTATCTAGAAGTTAAGCCTTTCCCTTTGCGCCTGTAGCTCTCCTTAAGTAATCTCTATTATAAACTAGCTAACTGTAGATCCCTCTATATATAGCATTAGGATATTAGCAACCTTAGTAATGTCCTTACTCTTAATAGCCTTTAAGACTAATAACTACCACACTACCCCTTCTTCTAGTTCTAGCTCTTTCTGTGCGATTACCCTTTGCTGTAATATTGTAAACTTTATATATAGTTAAGTAGATATAAAGAAGTTATAAGCTAATATTGTAAAAGAGAGAGTTAGAAGTAATAGGGTAGCTCTGCTTTAAGAGTGTCCTAGGCAGCTGTAGGCCTACTTTTCTTCTGCGCTTTTACTTACTATTTATATTTTTTACTTACTATTTATAGTTTTACTTACTTACTTTTACTTGCTATAATTGTTAATTGTTTATAAACAGTTGTTTTAGTTATAAGCTGTTAGCTTGCACCTTTCTCTGTACTTAGTAAGTGCCTAGGCTAAGTTACTTTTACTAGCGTTAAGTTTTAGCTAATTAGGAGTTAACTAGTAAGACCTAGCAACTGCTGATTAGCTTATAGCTTTGGCGGTTAGGACGCTACCTCCCTATCTTTAGCAGTCCGTCCTATAGACTGCACTACTATTCCTTATTATTAGAGTCTAAATTAGATAAGTTATTGTATATTTTATATTGCTGTCTTTTGTACTGTGTAAGAGGTTAAGGGTGGATTTTAATACTTAGTAAATTGTAACTAGCAGGTATTCTTCCCTTACCTGCTAGAATAGGGGTGCTTAAATTCTTAGCAGCCTTGTTTTGTCTGCTCTGTAGAAACATGTCCTTATAGTTTTAATTCTAGGTATCTTCTCTCTATACCTTTATAAGTCCCCTCTCTTCTAACTAAATATCCTCTAGTAAACGCTTATAGAACTTCTTTATTCTCTACCCTAGTACTGTATATAGCATGCTGGTCCTATTAAGGTCTTTAAGCAAATAGGTGCCCCTATCTAGCTGCGTTCTGTTAAGTAACACTTAGTATAGCCTAAGCTACTTCTTTCTTAACTTCTTATCTCTAGATATGTTAATTTGTCCTACTAAGTCCTACAGTAGAACTAGGTCTCTAGGGTTAATCTGCTTATGCTGAACTGTATTGTTATTATTCTAATATTCCTTTTTTAACGCTCTTAGTTAATTAGTTGTGCTGACTGCATCTTTTAGGAACTAATCCTAGAGATCTAACTACATAGCCCTGATTGCGAGTAGTTAAGCCCTGTTCTTAACCTTCTAGAATGGTAGTGTTTGCTATGTTAGTAGTAACAGTTTAATTAGAAGAACTAGGTTCTAGCTAGTAATAAGTTAATATGCTAAGTATCCTATAGATTATATAGAGATCCTGTTAGCTAAGAGCACTGTTAGGAGGTTGTCTACCTATAACCCCTTAAGCTTTACAAGTGCGTTAATAATAGGTTTATGTCTACCCTCTACTTTTCCTATTACTTAAGGGTTATGTGTAGATGCCTATACCCTCTTAATCCTGTAGATTAAAGTAAGCCTCTTAACTACTTTAGTAAAGTCTAGCCTGCTGTTAACTATAAGTCTTCTTATAGTACTCCACCTGCAGACAATGTCTTTGTATAGGAACTTTACTACTGTTAATAACTTATTATTGTAAAGCGCCCTTACCTCTATCTACCTACTTAAGTATTCTCTAGCTGCAACTAGGTACTAGAAGCCTCTGCTTATTAGCATGTGCATAATATTAACAGTAACTAACTCCTATAGTGTATAGGAGTAGGTACTAGTTAGCATATCCTTTATAATCTTAGTTGCTCTAAGTTAGCACTTCTTACACGTAGAGATTTTTCTCTTAACACTCCTATACATGTTAAGCTAGTAGTATTATTAAGAGACTATAGAGAATACTGCGTTTATGCCCCTATAACTAATAGTTTAGTAAATGTCCTATATAACTACAGTTTAGATATCTACATTATTAACTACACGCCTAATAGCAATATTCCTTAATGTTTTTTAGAATAAGTAGCTGTCCCTCTTAAAGAAGTTTATAGCTTTCTTCTTCTAAGCCCTGTACTCTTTCCTGCTTAACCTAACTAGGGTCTTTAGGGAGTGTAGAAAAACAGCAATGTCCTCTAATTCCTAGGAGTATTCCTGTCTTAGAATCTAGGTAGTCCCTGTGTTAACCTAGTTACCTGACTCTACGTTTGCTATTAGGTTTTTAACAAACTCTTTAACGTCAGATTTAGGTTTATCTAGGTTCTTCTACCCTTCTAGCTTTAGGTATCTTAATAGTGCGTCTGTAACTATATTCTTCTTTCCTGGTATACAGCGTATTTTAAAGTTCTAGAGTAGAATTGCAGCAAGCTACCTGTTTATAACTAAGCCTAGAAGGTCTAATAACAACCTGTTTAGCTAGGTAATTAATGTTTAAGTGTTAGTCTTAATAACAAAGTGTATACTATATAGCTACATCCTAAACTTCTTAAGTGCCTAAATAACTACCTTGTATTTAAGCTTTGTTAAGTGCTACCTACTTTCTACCTTAGACTAGACAGTGCTTTTAAATCGGTATAGGTGTTGTTTTCTGTCTAGGCCTATTTGTTTAAGGCATGCTTCTGCGCCTTTATTACTTACATTAACTAAGAGAAATACTAAACTAGGATTTTTATAAGATATTGTTATAAGCGTAGGTGCGTTAATAATGTGCTCCTTTGGGAGTGATATTAAGCTCTATTCTGTATTGCCCTGTTGCCATACTACGTTATTCTTTAATAACTAGAATAGTAGCTTTGCTTTTAAGGCGAATAAGGGTATCTAGATATAGTAGTAAACCACAATTCCTATAAACATCTAGACCTCCTTTAGGTTCTAACACTCTAGCCAATTTGCAATTTTGTTAACTTTCTTTTATGCTAGATATTGTCCTTCTGCTAAAACCTTATAGCTAACTACCTCTAATTAATTATGTCCCTAGTAGCATTTAAGTCCTAACACTATGCCTCTAGCTCTTTCTACGTCTATAAGGACCCTGTTAAGTTACTAGATGTGCTTAAGCATATATCGCCTAACACTAGGTAAAGCCTCCTTACTATTATAATCTATCTTTAGGCTACTACTAGTAACGTTGTTAAGGAAAGGAAGTGTATCTAGCTAGTAATCCTTAAGAATCTTTATTATAATTCTTTAGAAGACAGCTACTAAGTTAGTAGCCCCTTAAACTAGGGTATATAATTATAAAAGGCTAATTAGCGTTATAACTGCTATTATGTCTCTGCTATCTTTATAAAGTATTATTTAGTTATAACTAGAGAAGAAGTCTATAAGTAACATAATCTTACAGCTAGTAAACCTCTTAGAGAACTTGTCTATAGTTAGAGGGGTTCCTGTATCTTAAACAGAGACCCTGTTTATATATTAAGCGTTGTTAATAAACTAGAATCTACTGTCTTTCTTAGACACTAAATACTATAGGTTTCTATATTAGCTGTTACATCGCTTAAGTGTTCCTTATTCTAATCTTTTGTTTAACATCTTAATAAGTTCCCCTTCTAGACTTCTTATAACAGGGAAGGTCTTAACCTGCTAAGCTTTATATAGGATTGTCCTAATCTAGTATAGAGGAGAAACCTCCTTCTAAATCTGCCTAGATTTGGAAAAAGTAAAAGCTATAGCTACTTCTCTGTTTAGGATTATTTCCTTAAAGAGTGCTATCTCTACTAGGAATAGAGTATTGCTAAACTTCTAATCTTTTATTCTCTAGAGAGTAAGCCTTCTTTCTCTTAGGAACAGGGCATATCGCCTTTTAAATAAGTAATTAAAAGGCCTAATATTATATAGCCTTAAACTAAGTATTAGCTGCTGTTGTTTATATGCAACTCTTTTCTAGTCTTCCTAACTAAGTTCTATAGGTTTATTAGGTTATAGATTATTAACAGGTTAAACCTTTACCCCTACTTATTTATAGAGTGTGTTAACTTCTTAGTTTTTAACTATGTTATGCTAACCTCTTATCCTTAATAATTATAAGTTTATTTAGGATAGTAAGATAAGGAAGTCCTTATCTGCATGTACCTGCCTAGGGTCCCCTCCCTTAGAGATCTATTAGAGGCTGCTAGCATTGTTCTTTGTAAAGATAAAACTACCTAGGCCTTTTAAGATTCCTAAATCTATAGTTGTACGTAGGAAGTAGTAGTTTACTTCTACTAAGTAATAGAACTTTAGTATTATTAGGTCTTTACTAGTATTAGAACATCCTAGCCTAATTAAGGAGTTCCCCTAACTTTTCCCTTATCCTGGTCATACTTAACTAGGGTAGAGTAATAAGGAGATAGGTCTAATACAATAAAGGTAGCGTTCCTCCTACTATTATTAGATATAATACAGTACGTAGTTCTTCTAAAAACGTTGTACTATATAGCTAGTCTTGCTAATAAGCACTATAGCGTTCTAAGGATAACTAATCTTATTAGGTTCCTTACAAGTCTAAAGTGCGTTAAGGTTATAACTTCTCTAATCTAGACTAGGACATTCTACAACGTTCTAACAAATAGATCTATACTACTATTAGCTGTAATAACACCCTACTCTTTTCCTATTAGGTGTGTTATTTCTTTGTACACTATTCCTAGCGCTTAAGAGGCACTAAACCTTATTAAATTTATCTAAGCTCTAGTGTTAATTAAGCAGCTAACTGCATGTAACCTAATGTAAGCCTAGCACGTTAGTAGATCTTAGTGTACTAGCTTCTCTAACCTAGTAGTTTCTATAGTTTTAGCTAGCTTATTTAGAGGATCTTTATTGTCCTATATATTACTGTGTGCTTCTACCTAGTAGCTCCTGCAAGCATTTCTCTCTAATCTAACGTTAAAGCATTAAGCCCTGCTGTTCTTAATTGCAGGGTAATTTTCGCTAAACTTAGCGCTAGTGCAGACCCTTAAAATTTCTAGCTAATTAGCAGTTAACTAGTAAGACCTGTTAACTCCTAATTAGTTTAAACCCCTAGCCCCTAGGATCGCCACGTTAACGCTTCTGCGAACTATTAGGTTAGAGTCTAACTCCTTTATAAGCTTCTGGAACATTGCTTAGATATAACCCTAGGAGACTAAGTCTCTAACAGTAATCCCTTGTACTTCTTAACAAAGAATTGCAGTTAGAATCTTGTTTTTAGACAGTTTAAGTAAGTCTGCTATTCTATTGTCTAAGCTAGTTATTAAATGCTTCCTCTTTTACTAATTTAATAGTAGAATAGTTTCTAATACCCTTTCTTATAATAGCAGTTTAATAATGGTATATAGCTAACTGTAAGGCTAACTAGCAAAAGGTATTATTTACTTACTCTCTATTAGTAAAGGGCTTAACCCTAACAAGTCTTTAATATCTGCTGCTAACTTATCTCTAGCATTATTGTATACTTACTTAACTGTAGCTTATTAAAACGTTAAAGGTCTTTCTTTCCTAACTGTAGCTCTCTAAGCTCTTTCTAGGACAGTATTAACTTAGCGGTCGCGTGCCTTGTCTAACCTAGTTACTGCATTTAAGGAGGAGCTATCTTTAACGTTATATGCCCCTAGTATAATATTCCTGTTATTAATATAATTAAGACTATAAACTTTATAATAGTTATTATTAAGGATTTAGAAGTTCTGAAAAGAGTGCAATAACTTATAGTCTAGCTTGTAATTATCTATTATAGTTAGTGCACTAATACTTCTAATAATCTTTCCCTATATGTCTAGGCCTAGCCTAGATCTATATATTACCCCTCTAGGCCTAGAGTCTACACCTTTAAATAGATCAGGCTTAACTGCAGAGGCTAGCTAGTCTAGGACATCCTGTAAAACTTTAAAGTACTCTTAAATCTTCTGTTTTAACTAATTAAGTTAATAAGTAGGTAGGACAGATCCTTAGATAGGTTTAATTTAATAGTAAGCAGGACTAAAGTAGTATCTGCGTTAACTGTCTTAGTTAAGTTAAAAACTGTACTACCCTATACAGGTAAGTGCTCTGTACAATTCACACTTATAGGCTTAGTAGTTTAGCTCTCTATATAAATTACAGGAGTTACTATACTTTCTACCTTAGGAGTAGTTTACTTTTTATCTTAGGTTAACGTTCCTAGGTGCGTTAGTAATGTAAGAGCTATTGTTCCTTTCCTAGGTGGCACTAGCTCTAGTTGCTTAGGAAATAAAGTAAGCGTAATTAGTAGAAGGCTAAAGGATCTCTCTTATCTAATTGTTGGAGTTTATAAGGGTGCTAACCTCTACTAGGGATAGCTTCTATCTGCCTATTGCCTAGACAAGCTCTTTAACGTCTTTATTAACACTAGGAGGTAGAGGTGTTTTACTCTTACTACCCTAACTAGCTAGTTAATCCTTAGCTTAGGTAATAATAGACTTAGCGTTAATTAGCTCCTTAGTGCTGTTTATAAGGCGCTAGGTTTCCTTAGTATATTTATTATCCCTTCTAAGCGCTAATTCCTTTAAGCCTCAGCACTGCTTATGCACCCTTTTTATAAAATTGTAGATATTATTAAGTATAAATAGATTAATCCTTTATATCTAGTCTGTTTTGCATATTAAAGAGGATAAGGTCCTTATTAACCTTTAGCAGTCCTAAGAAGAAGTAGTATCCTTCCTCTAAGGTTAGAATTTAATTATTCTTCTAATATGTATTACTGTATACTATAAAGTTAGTATAGTAGTGTAATAGTCTAGGGAAGGCTTAAGAGGTTTCTTTAATATAGGCTTTAAGGAACGCTTAATTGCCTATGCGTTAAGCAGTGTCCTAGTCTTTCTAGTAATCTTTTATAGCGATCTAAAGCTTAACCTAATTGTCTAAAGCGTATAGTTTAAGGCGTTTAATAAACCTCCTATAGTAATTATAGCAGTAGTTAGAGAGGGCCCTAACCTTCTACTTGTTACTTAGCCCTCTGTTTTCTGCTATGCAGTTATAGTTATTAAGGAACTCTATAACCTCCTTTCTATTAAAGGATAGTTAGATAGACCTTCCCTTTATTAGAATAACAACCTAACAGCTATTTCCTATTAGGGAAGACAGTGTCTCTATATAGTCTAAAGGGTTGTCTATAGTAGTGTACATTAATCCTTAGTAGTCTGTTATATTAAGAAGATAATAGTTTTCTTATAATTAAAGTAATCTTAATTACTCTGTCTGTTGGAGCAGCTTAGTCCCTGTCTTTTATGTTCCTCTTGTTCTAAGTCCTAAGCAATAGGGCTGAGTGGAACTGTGCGGATAATGTATATAATAAGTATTAGAAATTAGACTAAGATAGTCCCTTAGCTAAGGCTTTTCCAGGTTAACTAGATGCCTGCCTTGTTTTGAACTTGTTTTTCTTGTTTTCTAAATAATAGGTCTGATAATAACGTCCTGGTCCAGAATTAACAGGATAATTCCTAGGCCGTGCCCCAGCCTTTAGAGTGGCAGATATTCAGATAATAACGTCCTAGTCCAGAATTAACAGGATAATTCCCAGGCCGTGCCCCAGCCTTTAGAGTAGCAGATATTCAGATAATAACGTCCTAGTCTAGAGTTAACAGGATAATTCCTAAACCATACCCTAGCCTTTAGAGTAGCAGAATTTCAATGTTGCCTGCTATACTGTGCCCCCTAGTTAGGTTACTATTTTGTTCTAGTATAAGTATTAAAGTATCTTGTTAGTAGGCACATTAGGGAGAATACTTATTATTATTATTGTTAAGGGTTAAAGAGATAAGTAATACGGTAGTTAAATTCTATAAGTAAGTGTTACTAGTTGTTGTTGTAGGTGTCTCTCCTTAACAGTTCCTGTTAAGGTCTCTTATACCCCTCTGCCGGCCAGATTACGTACACTAGCTAAGCATCCTAGTTCTTACTAAGGAAGTTACCGTGTGCACCGGCACACTACTATTTAAACTTAAGACAAGTCTTAACGTTAGCCTATTATCCCTAGATAGATAGCTAAACAGAAAGGCAAAATTAGACTCTTAAACAGTACTTATATTGCTATTATACTCTAGAATAAGACAATTAGGCCCTATAGATTTTAATTGCAGAATTTATATATAATAATAGTATTTACGTATTTATAAATATAACACCTTTCTAAGCCTGTTATAGTATAGATCTAAGGAGCACAGATTAGCCTACTTTAGTATTAAAAGGTAGAGAATCTCCCCTTGCAAAGGAATTAGCCGCCAGAGTTATTGCCTTACAGGCTACCTGTAAAGTAAATATAGAAAAGTTAAATAAGTATTAAAAGAAGTACTTAGATAAGAAATAACTACTAGCACCCTTTAAAGTAGGCGATAAAGTACTAGTCTCTAGTAAGAATATTAGGACAGTACGCCTAAAAAAGAAGCTAGACTAGAAATACCTAGGACCTAGAACTATTACAGCCTAGATTAGCCCTAGTATATACAGAGTAGACCTGCTAGGAATAAAAGGGATCTACCTAGTATTCTATGCGTTACTGCTAGACCTATATATACTAAGAAGTTAACTCCTAATTATATAGAAATAAATATAAGAACTTATAGTTAAAGGGGAAGAGAAGGTGTAGGATATAGAAAAAGTCCTTAACAGAAGGTAACTAAATAATAGACAGTAGGAATACCTTATGAAGTAGGACAGATTCCCTAAATTAGAAAACTTCTAGGAAATTAGTATAAATCTTTCTAAAGAAGCGCTAAAACAATACTAGAAAATAATAAAGTAACTGCTTAGACTGTGTAATAAGACGTTAAGGTTAAAGTCTAAAAAAGGGGGGGACTAAAAAGGCTAAATACCTTTACTTAATTATATTTTTTCCCTATAGGATTTTTTTAATTAATAAGTGTTTAATAGTTTACGCTAAGGGAAAATATAACCCTACCTTACCCTAAGAAATACAGACTAGCTAAAGTAGACATCTTTTAGCCTATTATAGCTATTTCTAATATAAGAAGATAAAGAAAGTTATATGCTATATTATATAGTTACAATTATAAGCAAATATAGGAGAATTAGTATAAAAGAACACCTTTCTAGTATTATTTAGACTATCTAAGAGTGTAATGCACCTAATTGCTATATTAGCCTAAAACTGTCTACTAACTACAAACTTAGGTATTATTAATCTAAACCTTCTATTATAGGGAACATCTATTAACTATAACTACTACTATAGGTATAAGTAGTAGCCTTACAACTACTATAAGGCTTCTTAGCAGCAGCAGCAGCAGTAGCAGCGTTAGCGGCAGCCTGTTTAGCAGCCTCCTGCTCCTCTTATTCCTCCTAGAGTTAACTAAGGGTCTTTCTAGTGCTAGTAATCTAGTACTTTAACTAAAAGAAGTTAGATATTGTTAAAATAGGTTAAAACGTGCTATAATACCTTCTTACAGGAGGTAATAGGCACATCTAGATTAGACTTACTACTGCTCTTCTCTAACATCTTCTTTTGCTTTATCTCAGCCTTAACAGCGCTAGCCTTAGACTAATCTTACTTCTTAATATAGATACTAGATAAGGTTAACTTACGTGTGTAAGTGTTGCTATTATAGATTGTAAGTAGCTCTTCCTGTAGCAAATAGTTCCTATAAAGGTTAAATTATGCTATAATAAGCTAAAACGTGTTAGAACGTACTCTTAAATTATACCTAGTAACAAGCTAGCCTAGTTAATAATAGACTTGCCTATTGTAGTCTTCTTATTAATAGACATAGGTGTAGTAGTAGCAGGTGTTGCAGGGGTAGTCTCAACTCTAGCAGCATTAATAATAGCAGCACAAGTAGTAGTAACTAGGTAGTAACTAGAGTAAAGGCGCGCTATATTGCTAGAAAGCCTTAAATAGCTGTTAGCGTACTTATTAGGGCCCTAAAT
This sequence comes from Ascochyta rabiei, assembly GCF_004011695.2. Taxonomy (NCBI): domain Eukaryota; kingdom Fungi; phylum Ascomycota; class Dothideomycetes; order Pleosporales; family Didymellaceae; genus Ascochyta; species Ascochyta rabiei. The sequence goes on along the minus strand of NC_082408.1, from coordinate 1,206,056 downwards.
ATATTAAAAGATACTAAAACAAGCTAAAAGGAGATAAAACACGTACTAATAGGTAATTCTTATTACTATTATAACTCTCTCTATAGCAGTAGGCCTAGGCTTCCCTATAGCGTAGGCTACCCTATAAAGCTAGGTTAGTAGAGAAACAACAGTCCCTATAGACATTACTATTAGCAATATAGTAGAGATAGAGTATACAGCACTACTTAGCAGTCCTACTGTTCTTAGTAATATTAATCTTACAGTAAGCAGGCATTAACATAACAGCTATAGCAAATAGTAGTTAGTAACAGTTAGTAATAGTTAGTAGTAGGCAGTAGTAGTTAGGAGCAGTCTAGAAAGGTTACTAAGGCGTGTTATGCGGTGCTATCTGCTAAAACGTGTTAGAACGTGCTAGAAAGACCTAGAAAATCCCTTAGCTATCCTTATAAAAGTGCTAGATAGAATAGGTTAGTACTTACTAAAATAAAGTAGGATATAGTAGTAACTAATAAAACTAGGGGTATAGATAGCTTATATGCTGCTAGCTACCTAGTTAGAGCTTTAGCCTGCGCAGACAGCTACCTAGACCCTAGAGGTAAAGTAAGAGGTAAGAGAGGATTTCTATTTAACTTTTACTAGGTAAAGGTAGAATTAGTATTAAACCCTATCTAGCCTTATAAGGTGTCCTAAATGCCTAAACCTAGTTAGAATTAGCTATAATAGGACAGACAGAGTAAACACGTCTAAAGCTAGGCTAAAATAATACAGTATTACTAATTATACTATTGTTTAAGCTAAACAATCTAGAGAAGGAAGGCATTATTAGGCGCTAGGCCTAGAGGTACCTCTGCTAGTCTTAGTAAGCTACTATAGGGCTAGCCAGCCCAGACTATATAAAGGTGTTAGAGGTTATTACTAATACTCTAGCAATTAGTCTTGTTACTACACACTACGTACCTTAATACACCTACTATCCTCTTTAACCCTATCCTCCCTTATAATTACTTTGTGCACTCTTTATAGTATAGCTGCTGCTGTAGGTATACTTAGTAGAGCTAACCCCTACCCTAACTACAACTAGATAGAACACCTAAGTTAGTTTTTCTATAACATACTTTTAATAGGTTTCTAACGTGTTTTACCCTACATCTTCTTTGCTAAGGGCAGTTTAGCCTGTAAGAACTGCAATCTGTAGGTAGGCCTACTAGCTGCAGAGGAGGAGGATAATAACAATAACAATAACAATAACAATAATAACAATAATAATAATAATAATAATAATTAGGAGGAGGATAGGAGAGATAATAAGGAGAACCTAATATCTATTAGGTCCTCTGTCCTCTCCTCTATCCCCTCTAACCTTACTAGCCCTTAAACACGTTTGTAACGTGTTCTTAGCTTATTTTCTATACTATAGTTATGTATAATTACAAAATTAAGTATAGTTACTTAAGATTTTTCTCTAAGTATTTAAGAAATATAGGAAGCCTAATATGTGTATTATATCTTAAAGAATTACCTAGAAATACACTGCTTTTTAAATAGGTATTCTAATATCTATAAGTAGGTAAATATGTTATAAATATGTTCTGTATAAACTTACCTTTAAGATAAGACTTCTTGTAGTTTTAACATAGGTAGAGAATACTTATTTCTTTTAACATCCTAGCACATTCTTTGTAGTTTAGCTGTCCCTTCTCTCTACCTAATTTTATATTACTAGATTAGTAGAGCAGGTACTTAAATATAAGCTTTCCTTTTAGCATATTTCTCTTTAAACGTGTTTAAGGAATCTTTAGTGCTAGTTTTACTATAGTAGGGCTATCCTCTACTAAAAGACTGTTTATAGAAGCTATAGGTAGGCTAAACTATTGTATAGGCATATCTAGAACAAGTTTAGGTTAAAACTATTTATTATTATCTACAATAGGTTCTAGAGGCAAGGTAGGTTAAGGAGAACATGTTTTAGACATGTTCTTAGTCTATTCTAGGTTAGAAGTAGAATAAGCTTTTAGAATACTGTAGTACTGCTTTATTATGTTATAAAAGAAGTTAAGAGCTTTATACTCTTAATAAATAGTAGACTAGCTAGTCTATTAGGCTGTAGGCTTATAGTCTAAATAATACTTCTTAAGATAAGTAATAAGCCTACCTTAATTACTAAATTTCTGCTAAATATGTTAGTAATATAGTATAAATATATTATTAAAGTATACTCTATAAAGTTAGTCCTTATACATAACAGCCTAACAGAACAACTCTCCTTAGTAGATAATAAGTTCTCCCTGCTTATTACGCTTACTAAACCCTACTAACCTAAGAGGTAATGTTAGCAGAGTAGTATACTCCTAGTATAAAGGCTAAATATATTAGGAATATATTTACAGTATATTTGTATAAGCTTATATAAAGTAAGAGAGTCTTAGTACCTATATAGTAGAAGAGTAAAGAGTAGTATTTAATAGTTAGTAGTAGAGGGGAAGGTAGTTTGTTAAGACATGCTAATTCTTTGCTTCTACTAGCGTTATATTTTTTTTACTAAACTAAGCCTACTTAAGGAGTAGGGAAACGTAGCTAGAACATGTTTTAAACATGTTCTTATAGCTAAAGTTCTTTCTTAAGTTACTACACAGCTAGCTCTCTTCTTTAAATATTAAGCTTCTGCTCTTTTAGATAAAAAGAACCCCCTTCACTTAATATCCTACTCCTAAACTTCTTTTTTAAATTAAGCTCTCTTCTACTTCTGTTTAAACTCTTATATCTTATTCTGTAGTTAAGATGCTAATTAAGTATTACTAGATTAAGGTATTTAGAACGTGTTTTTAACGCGTTTTGTGCAATATACCTAACTTAAGTCTCTAGTTTAGTAAGAGATTCTCTTAGTGTACTTTTAATTTGCAGATATCCTAAATCTTTTCTTCTTTTCCTTTATTTAATATAGCTAGAGAAATTAGCTTATAAAAGAGCTATTATATCTTTATCCTTACTCTTATAAGTTAGATTAAGTACTTCCTACTCTGCTACTCTCTCTTAGCGTCCTAAAACATGTTTAGAACATGCTTCCTGCCTATTATATAGACAGCACTTACTCTTCTTATTACCTATATTATTATAGAAATGTTAACTTAGGCTTAGTATACCTTAATTATTATGTCTGTTTCTATATTAATTTCTATTTATCTACTTCTAAACATCTTAAAGGTCTATTTATATAGCACTACTCTAAATACGTTAGTAACATGTTTAAGGCCTATTTGCATATCTTACCTTTTAACTCTAGCTAGAAGCTGTAGCTGTTAGCTAGTCTAATAACCCTTTAACCTAGCCTGCTTAGCTACATTTAAATATAATTCTAACCTATCCTAAATTTATTTTAGAATAAAGCTACATACTTAAATAAGACTAGCAGCTATAACCTAATTTTTCTTATGTTTAACGTGTTTTATAAGCGAGCGCCGCGTACAAGCGAGCGCTGCACCCCACCAAGTTTGCGCACCTCTCCTATCTCAACGTACAATGGCTTAACGCAGCGCTACTATATTAGCTTCAAATAAAGCAGATATCTAGCTTGCTATCTTATCTATTAATTCCTATTAAATACAGAGTAATTGTAATGCTGCTGTTGTCTATAACGTGTCTAAACGAACAATCTGCTGCTAACGCGCTAGTAAGCCTGCCTAACGCAATTACTAACCTAACTTAAAGAAGTTAACCTAGATAGAAGAGGAGGTAATAGTCTAGTATATACTTAACTTAGACTAACGTAGATTTAGGCCTACGTACGCAGCCGTACGTAATATAGCTAATAAGCTACTAGCTGCGCGCAGTGCAGGTTAGGTTAGCGTCTACTAGCTACGTAACTTTGTTAAGCGTACTAAGAGTCTTATAATGCGTTTTAACTAAGCGTATAATAGGCAGAGAGCCCTCTGTAAGGATCTAGTCTTAATTAGCTACTAGTTTAAGCTTATAGAGCAGACAAAGGCTAGGTACAGTATCTGTAATAATAACATCTACAACTTTAACAAGGCTAGCTTTATAATAGGCAAGATTACAACTTAGCTTGTTATAACAGGGTTAGAGAGGAGAGGCAGGCTAAAAGCTGTTTAGCCTGGCAATTGCGAGTAGGTGACAGTTATCGCTGCAATTAACGCTGCTGGCTAGACAATCCCACCCTTCCTTATCTTTGCTGGCTAATACCACTTATCTGCCTGGTACAAGGAGGCAGAGATCCTACGCAACTGGGCAATCGCAGTCAGCAACAACAGCTAGACAACTAACAAGCTTAGAGTTAAGTAGCTAAAGCACTTTATTAAGCATATAGAGGCTTAGGTAGTAGGCGCATGTTACCTGCTTATCCTTAACAGCCACAAGAGCTACTACTCTCTTAAATTTAAGCAGCTCTATAAGGAGAACAACATCTACACGCTCTATATGCCGCCTTACTTATTACACCTACTGCAGCCTCTTAACATTAGCTACTTCTTGCTGTTAAAGCGCGCGTACAGTTGTGAGATTAAGAGCCTAATCTGCTACTATATTAACCATATTACTAAGCTTAAGTTTCTACCAGCGTTTAAGGCAGCCTTTAATTAATTATTCACATTAGCTAACATCTACTTAGCTTTTTAAGGCGCAGGCCTTGTTCCCCTCTAGCTAGACGCTGTTCTATTAAAGCTAGACGTACAGCTCTGTACACCTTCTTCTACTACTCTTACAGAGACCCTCTAGGAGGCTTGTACGCCAAGCAACGTACGTAAGCTTAATACTTAATTAACATTAATACGTAATCGTGTACGTCAGCATAAGAGCTTATTACCTGCCTTAATTATTAAAGCAATTAATTAGCTTAAAAAGGGCGCTAAGGTAATAATGCTCTCTGCTAAGCTAATAAGTAATTAGATTGCCAGCCTTAAGAAGGCTAATAAGGCAGTATTAGAGCGGAAACAACGTAAGAAAAAGCGTATACAGAAGTAAGAAGTCTTAATAAAGGGAGCTAGCAAGGATATACTTGCTTAACGTAAGGCTAATTAGCAGGTTACTCGTAAAGAGCGTTAAGGAGGCAAGCAATTAGGCCTTAGCTGCTAGGCTCTTACGCGCTGTACAAGGTGTAGAGAGACTAGTTATAACTCACGCACGTGTAAGAAAGATACTTTAGATACTGCTTAATCTACTCTATAATTGTCTAACTGTTATGTTATTACGTTGTTGAGATACACGCTTACAGATATGTGCAAACCTAGTAGGGTGCGGCGCTCGCTTGTACGCGGCGCTCGCTTATAAAACACGTTAACCTAGTTAAACACAGTAGATAAAGATTTAGTAGCTAATAGAAATTAATTAGATATATTTAAATATCTAGAAAGAATTTTATTATTAGTACTTATACTAAAGAAGATTGCACAGCTTATAGTACTTAGTAGCTGTTTTAATATTAAGTAGAGACTTTAAGCGTCCCTATAACAAGTTCTTAATATGTTCTGTCTATAGATATACTTAATCTATACTTTATAGAAAGTAGATATTACAGAATTATACACAAATTATAAGTTGCTACTACTATAGTTAATTAGAAGGATTAATTAAAGAGAGATATCTTCTAAATCCTAAAATATATTAGAGGCGTGTTTAAGCAACGTTAGAGCAACTTACTAGCTATCTACTTACTATCTATATTAATAGTAGTTCTATAGAACCTATTTGTATAAAGATAGTACTACTAAATAGATACACTAGCTCTTTTAGCAATCTTTATAAAGAATAGCTTAAACTAACTCTTATATATCTAGCTTTATTATAGGTTAGTAATAATTTAGCTAAGAGTAATAACTAGAACTAGGTTAGAACGTGCTCTTAAGGTGTTATAAATTAATTATACTTTTTCTATAGTTAGGCAAAAAGATAGTAAAGAGAACCTCTAACTATTCTCCTGTAAGTCTCTTAAATAATATGTCTATTTAAAACGTCTGCTGCTTAATAAAGATTTTTACCTATTTATTATAAAAGTAGATAATACTTATCCTAGCTATAGAGGTTATAATGTGTTAAATATACACCTAGTATATATAAACATCTTTAAAACAAGTTAAAGGCACGTTAACTTACTATTGTAGGTTTCTAATGTTTAAGTCTCTACTTAAATAGAACACCTTTAATATCTTTACTATATAGAAACTAAGTAAGCTTCTTCTTATTAATAAGACATATAATATAATCTTTATTAATAAAGGCAGCACTTAGATCCTTAATTAAACAGAATCTGTAGCTAGTAAGATATGTAACTAGCAAAGGCAAATTTAAGAAGTCTACTAAACACGTTAGTAATGTGTTATAGGTTACTTCTTAGTATATACATCTTAAAGTCTAAAAGGTTAGTATTAGATAAGGAATATTTATAATATCTAGTATATAATCTAGTTCTATAATAAATAGAGGAGAAGGAGCATATAAATGTGTTCTAAAGATAATAAGAATAGTGTATAGAGTATGTTCTAGATTATCTAGAATAATTATATAAAATATAACTAGACAGTTATACTAACAAATAATCTAGCACTATTCTTAAGGGTAGTTAACACCTGTTATGCTTAGAACGTGCTTAGAACTTATTTCCTGCTACTTACTACAGGTTTAGAGATTGCCTGTTATAGGCTTAATAACGTTACACTGCTCTCTACTATTCTCTTTATTCTCTAGTGTAGAGAGACTGTTCTAGAAGAGATCTACTAGATAGCTTACATCTACCTCCTTTTAAACCTATTAGATAAGATATTTTTTATCTGTGTTTAGTTAATATAATCTGCAAGTAATAAAGAACTTATATCTACTAATACCCTAAAACATATTAAGAATATATTTAACTATATTATAGTATATCTAAATAGCTTACTTACCTACTCTTGTTAGTGCCTAACCTATAGCTTATATATGTCCTTTTTGAGTGTATAACACCCTTTATTAAACCTACAGTTAATACTAATATATAGCCTAGAGAAGATATTAGCATAATATGCTTAAAATATATATAGAACATGTTTATACACCTATACCTGCTTTTGTTTAGTTATTAAAACTCTCTTAGGGACACTACTCTAAATCTTATAGAGATTGTTATATATCTCCTCTATAACCTTACTATATAAACATACATTTAATCTGTTCTAAAGATATTTATATTACTTAATGCTAGTACACTTATACTTCTATCTATAAGTATAGCTGTTAAGAAATAGACAGAATGTTAGTTGTTTATATAATTTTACAGCCTTAGAGTACTAGAACTTAATTAAATGTGTTAGAAATATAGTAGAAACGTGTTCTAGTAACACACCTAAGTTACTTATGCTAGTATAGCTTCTTATGTCTATAGTAATCTATATATAGTTTTAGCTAGCTAAATAATATATATATACCTATCTTAAAGACCTTTTAAATATAAAGGCAGCGCTGTACTATACTTAGGCCTAACAGTAGTAAGAGTAGTACCCTGCAAACTTTTAGGCATAAATTAAATCTTTATCTGTAATATATTAGAAATATGTATAAAACACATTTATGTCTGCTATACCTAATTTCTCCCTTTACTGCTCTAAATAACACCTAGCTAAGCAGCAAGATCTATTTTAACTACTTCTTGTTAGGATCCTTTTCGGGAGGGGTGGCACGTTATTGAGCACTTAAAGATAGAGAGTGTAATTGCAGGTTATAGATAGACGAATTACTCCTAAGTAATTAGAGCAATCTGGCCAGGTTATATAGATACGCCACCCCTGCTCTATTTACTAGGCCTTTAGTCTTTAGTCTTAGTGCGGAGCACCTAGGGACTAGGGACCTAACAATATCCCCCTTCTAGGATTATTCGTCCTAAGCAATTAGTATTGTAGTTACCTAAACCTAGGCTAGTAATAATAGGCTACTGTGGCCTACAAGGCGTCCTAGGCACTAGGGAGAGGTTATCTAGTAACAGAGGGGATCTTCTTAAACCTGCTGGCAGTTGCGTTTACCCCTATCTTCACCTTTACTCTTACCTCTACCTTTACCTTAAATTTTTGCAGGTACCTAGAGGATAAGTAGGTCTATACGCTACTAGCTTCCTGCCTAGGTATACCTAATGTTACTACCTATTTTAGACTATTACTTCTACACTCTACTCTACTTTTTAGTAAGTTAGTGCTTTTCTTTAGTAAGGGCAGAATTTCCTTTACTAAACTAGGATAACTTCTTATAGGTTATTATAGGTCGTTATAACTCTACAGGCAGCTAACTAGATCCTCTAGGCTCTAACAACTTTACAAGCACAATTTTTAATACTAAGCCTGCTACCTTACCTACCTACTATAGATCTAAACGCAGTTAGCAATAATTTTACTTATAATAGCGTGCAGTTGTTTTAGGTGTGTGTTTAGTGTGTCTGTAGCTTTACTGCAGGCTAGTATAAGTATTGTAGCTAGGTTAGTTACGTTTATATCTAGGTTACGCCTACTAATACTGCTATATACTCTGCCTAGATTATAGAGATAGAATTAGGTAAGTCTAACCAGGTTATGCACTGTTTCTAGTGCTTTTCTGCTAACTAGGAGTGCATTGCAGTATGTATCCCCCTTCTAGGTGTTTATTACCTATTATAGGTTATACTAACTCTTAGCATCTTTACCCTAAGAATAACACAGAGCTACCTAAGATTTAAAAGATTCTCTAGGAGTTAGAGTTTAGCATCTAGGATTCTAACTAGGACATAGTTAATAGTAAGCACTAGTAGCGCCCGCTAACTATATTAGAGAAGAAGTTAGCCAAATTCAAGCTTATAGAGCTCTGTTAGCCTATTTCTAAGGATTACAGCTAGTAGGTCTTCTTTTTAAGTAGTTTTAGTCTATTATAGGTTATTCTAACGTGTTTAGTAGCACGTACATTCCTTACGCTTCTTACCTCTACCTGCACAGTAGCGCTATTGCAGAGGATAAGGACCCTTACTCTAATTTCTGCCTAGACTAGCGTTAGTGCACTAAGAAGTTAGTCTTAGCCTATACTAAGGCCAGCAAGCACAGTCTTAAGGTTACTATAGCTAACAGGGTTGCTAAGGAGACTAATTCCTCTTATAAGCAGGTATGTATACTAATTCTGTTCCTAAATAGGCTATACTAACTTATTATAAGTTAAGGTTTATAATTACGTTACTAACCCTGTTTCTAATTATAAGAAAAAAGGTAAGGCTATAGTTACAGAGATAGCTGTTCTAGAGGTAGAAAAGGATTCTGCTACTAGCTTAAAGAAGGGTGCAGTGACAAAGAAGATTAAGGCGCTCTAGAAGAAGCTAGACTGCTATAACAGTACTTAAAGGTAGTAAGAACACGTTATAATAGGCCCTAATAGGCTATTGTAGCTTATATAATAATATAACCCTAAATAATTTCTATAGTTAGATTTCCCTTAGAAATCCTAGATATACCTAAGCCTTAGGCTTAATTTAATAGAGTACTTGCTTTTATATCTTATGTTTCCTTCCTATAATATAATAAATTTTATACCCTTAGGTTTAGCTGTTTATAATTTGTAATAGGCTCTTATAGTCTATAATAGGCAATAATAGATCCTAAGAGATGCTTATAAGCTTAGCTAAGTTAATCCTAAAGTATAACGCTGTTAAACACCCTAAAAACCCTGTAGGAAAACTAGTAAAGGTACGTTATCTCCTTAGGATACTCTTATTGCCTTTTCTCCTTCCCCTTCTTCTTTAGGGGTTAACCTTAACCCCTATAGGTCTTTTCTTTTAGATTCCTTTTTAGCATAATACCCTTAGATTTCTAAAATTGTTAGAGGACGTTACTAGAAATATTTTAACTAGGCTTCTAGGAGTTCTCTTCTTCTCTATAGCCAGTCTATCTAACTAGATATTCCTACTAATTATGTTCTCCTTTGCGCCTATCTAGTATAGTGTCTACTTTGTAGACATTATTACTGTGTTTACGCAGCGTGTCTACAATTAGGACCTCTAGGTGTAGAATAAGGCCCTATAGATTATAAGGCTCTAGTAATAATATATAGAAGACTAGATATACGCTCTGTAAGCCTAAAAGGTTAACTTTAAATGCTGTTAGACTATACTAGTCTACTATGCGCCCTAGACCTAGGTACTTCTAGTTAAGCTTTTTCTTAGGGCTTATTAACCTAATGTGCTAATTTAACACTATTACTTAATTACCTATTTTAAACGTATGTGCTAAGCGTTTCTTATCTGCGTATAATTTCTAGTATTTGTTTACAGCAATAATTTTCTTCTTATATTCTTGTTGCAAAGCAATAACCTTACTAGCTACTTATACCTCTAGAGGTAATTCCCTAACGCTATAAGGCATACTAGGCTAGTTAGGACTAATAGGATCTATGCTGTAGTATGCTCTAAACAGCGTAGTGCCTATAGTTATATATATGCTATTATTGTATACAAACTCTGCAACTAATATCTATAGGCTCTAATTGTCTTATTCTAGGCAATAATAGCACTGTAGGTACTGTTTAAGTGTCTAATTCTGTCTTTTAGTCTGCCTATCTGTCTATAGATAATAAGTAGAAGTTAATACCCTCCTTAAGTTTAAGTAGTGTTAGAAAGTGTCTTAGTGTTTAGCTGCTATAAGTAGGCCCCTATCTAAGATTATCCTCTTTAGGACACTATATAGGCGTATCACTTCTCTTATCTAGGATTAAGCTAGGTCTGTGCTGTCCTAATTAGCTCTAGCTAGGATATAGTAAGCTATTTTAGTAAGTCTATAGACTATAACTAAGATAGCGTTATATACCTAGTAGCTTAAGTAACTTAGAAGTAATTCTGTAATAAAATCTATAGTAACCTCTTCCTAGGCTGCGTTTAGAGGAGATAAGGGTGCTAGGAGACTATATAGCTTGTAACGCGCTAGTATTAACTTCTTACACACTAGGTAGTCCTTATAGTAGTCTCTTATATCTTTTCTTATTTCTTTTTACTTATAGTAGCGTTACAGCTTTTCTATTATCTTCTTACTTCTAAAGTGTCCTCTAAGTAGATTGTTATAGCATTCTTAGAGCGCCTTAGACTTTTCCTTAGGAGTAGTTAAGTGCTTTAACCTCTTGTTGCCTACAACAGGCTGTTCTAGCCTATCCTAGTCTGTTTTGCTATTGTATCCCTTAGAGGTTACCTCTAAGTCTAGTTTAACTATAGACTCTTCCTTATAGTTATGTAGGTCCCTAGTTATAGTACTTTCCTTTACTTAGAAACTCTAGAGGGCTTTAACAACTTCTAATTATTCTTTAGACCTTTAGGATGCCTATGTTATAACAGCTAACACTAGAAAATTGTTCTTTCCTTAAGAGGTAAGTAGGTCTTAAAGAGGCTAAATAAAGGCTTTGTTATACTTTAACAAAGGTTTCTCTGTCTCTGCTCTATAGTCTAGTCGCCTTAAAGGTTCATCTACAGGATTAGTAGTCCCTAGTTAATATATAAGGATGAAATTAAACTAGGTTAGGGCTAGATAGGATTAAACCTAGTAATAGTTAAGGGTTTTATTCTCTATAAACCACTTTAGGTTCTTATAGTCTATAAGGACCTTAAAGTGTATACCTTTAAGGTAGTAGCACTAGTATTCTAGGCTCTTAATAATAGCTAGTAGTTCTTTGTTATAAGTATTGTAATTGTATTCTGCTTAGATTAATTTACAAGAAAAGAAACTAATTAGCTTCTATTAACCTGTTCTAACATCTTCTAGTACATATTAACTTAGTATGCCTAAGATTACGCTGCCTAATACGTCTACCTCTACTCTTATTTTCCTATAAGGATTAAAGTAGGAGAGTATAGGTACTTAGGTAAAAGCATCTTTAAGTTTCTAGAAAGCAGATGTACCTTTTTTGCCAATGTTAATTTTCTAGCTTTCCTCTCTTCTTATTACCAGACCTCCTCTAGCAGATCCTAGGGTTTTATAGGTTATCTTAGTTAATAGTAAAGCTAATTTAGAGAAACTGTAGATAAATTGTTAATAGTAGTTTATAAAGCTAATAAATACTTAAATATCCTAGACTGTTTATAGTTGTAGCTACTCCTAGATTGTTTTTACCTGTTCTAGGTTAATACTAACTCCTTTAGGGCTAATTACGTATCTAAGATACTCTGTATGTTAAGTATGCTACTTACACTTACTAAGTTTAATATATAGCTTAGACTTACGTAGTCTCTATAGTATATCCTTTATATACTATATATAGGTTTCTTTTATCTCTAAGTAGATTAGGATATTGTCTAAATAGATAATGCAATATATATTAACTAGTCCTGTAAGAGCATAGTTAATATATGCTTAAAACTAGGTAGAAGCATTAGTTAGGCTAAAAGGTATAACTGTATACTTATAGTGTCTATATCTAGTACAGAAAGTAGTCTTCTACTTATCTCCTTCTGCAATACAAATCCTATAGTAGGCCTCTCTTACATTAAGCTTAGTAAAATACCTTACTTAAGAGAGCCTCTCTAGTAACTCCGTCATTAGAGGTAGTAGGTGTTAGTTCTTAACTGTAACCTTATTAAAGCCCTAATAGTTAATGTAAAGTCTTAGGCTGCTGTTTTTCTTCTTTACAAAGAGTATAGGTGCCCCTACTAGAGACTTTAAGTAATATATCTATCCTCTTGCTATATACTCCTAAAGATAGTTTTAAAGTATCTCTAGTTTAGTTACAGAGAGATTGTATAATAGCTAGTAAGGTAGAACACTATTAGGTATTAGAGTTATAGACAGGTTGTAGTAGCTATACTCTAGAAGAGTTTTAGAGTCCTCTTCTAAGCCTATATCTGTAAACTCTGCATATTCTAGAGGTAAATAACTTATAGTGTTATCTTCTAGTCCTCTATAGCCTATAAAGTTAATAAGGTACGCGTAGACGTCTGTATTAGGTTCTCTTATACTACTCTTAAACTGCTTAGCGTCTTCTATAGCTACTTTAGTAAATAGGACAACCTTGTTGTCCTTGTTCCTCTAAAAGAGCATGCGTCTAGTAGTGTAGCTAATCCTTAGATTAACTATATTAATCTAGGGTAGACCTAAGTACACTAAGTATCTTTAGAGGTCTGTTACTACAAATAGTACTTAATAGGTCTTTTTATGCCTATGTAAATTAGTAATAGTTATATCTACTGTTGTAGTACTATACACTGTTAATTTACCTCTATCTACGCCTTTAGCTAGCAGCTTAGGTAAGGGGTCTACTTAGAGATCCTGTTCCTTTGCTAGAGTAGCTAACATTAAGTTTAGCTAGAAACCTCTATTAATTATAGCTTCTATAGGCTTAGAGGATTAAACTGTACACTACATAGTTAATAACTAAAAGGGATAAGAGTAAAGGGCTTCCCTTAATTTCCCTAAGTCCCTTATTTCCTAGTTTAACGTAATGTAGGCAGAAAGGTATAGAATTAGTCTTTCCGCCCTTTCCCTTTTCCTAAATTAGTGTTTAAGCCTTCCTTAGATTCCACTAAGGTGTCCTTCTAGTTAGCTGTGTCACCCTTATCCTTTAGAGGGCTTTAGTACTTAGCTATAGTATAACTAAACTTTCTGCAGTTATAATAGGTCTAACCCTTACCCTTATTTTAGGTGCTAGTAGTTCTATGTGCAGACAGCCTGTTATAGCCTCTATTAGCCTATTTTATTTCTTTAGGGGTTTTTCTAATTCCCCTGCCTCTTCTCTCTTGTTGCTAGCCTTTTGTAGCCACCTCTTTACAGAAGTAGCCTTTAATTCTTTATCTAGGTTCTTTCTGCAGTAGATAACGTTTATATGTTCTTCTACTATTAGAAGGTTGCTACGTCTATTAATAGGGAGCAGAAATAGATCTCTCTAAATGTCTTTACGTAGAGACAAGATATACTCTATTACTTAGAGTTCTAGGGTTTAAGCTAAGCCTAGTTCTTCCTATAAGGGTTAAAGGGCATCTAGCAAATCTATAGGTAACTAATTTAGCTTCTATTTGATTCTTTTAAGAGTCTTATAGGCTTATTGTTTTTGTTCTAACAGCATTCCTAGGGTATTTAACATAACAGCTTTTAGTATTTCCTAGGTAGGTAGCTAGGATAGAGAACTAGTCTATTCTGTTATGTAATAGGATTTCTATAGGGTCTTAAGTAGCTTAGAAAGGTACATTGTCCTAAAATCTACCTTCTAGCTCTCCTTTATAAAGTTAATTAGTAAGCGTAGGAAATATAATTTATAGTTGCGTTCCTAGTAGTTGTATTCTGCTCTTAACTTCTTATTATATCTTTGTAGTAGATCTAGCTTTAGAGGGTTGCCTAATAGGCCTAAGGATGTTATTGTAAGGGTCCTAAGTAGAGTTAAGGTTAGAAGGAGTACTAATGTATCTCCTAACTTATATTTAGCCCTTAATTAACAGAGTTAATTAATCTTACTTTGCCTCTAGGTTCTTTTTAACTAATTGCAGAGGTCTGCTAGTTCTTAGTCTGTTAGAGAACGTAGTGTAGCGTTCTGGACTATTATAGGTGTTTGTAGCCTAGGAGGAGTTAGTAACTGTCCTCCTAGTCTCTACTTATTTACTCTACCTTTAGCTAGACTAGAGTTCTCTGCAGCGTCTCCTTTAGTAGAGGGAGGTTAGCTTTAGATACAAGCAGTAGCAGAGTCTTTCTTAATAATAAATCTAGAGGGCACTAGTGTACGTAAGGGTTAACTGCTTTTAGACTAGCTTACTTATTAGCTCTATTATCTAGTCTGTATTTTAATAACGTGTATTAGGGAGCAATTTAAATGTTAGGATCCCTTTTAGGAGGGGTAGCACGTTATTAAGTACTTAAAGATAGAGAGTGTAATTGCAGGTTATAGATAGACGAATCGCTCCTAAGTAATTAGAGCAATCTAGCTAGGTTATATAGATACGCCACCCCTGCTCTATTTACTAGGCCTTTAGTCTTTAGTCTTGGTGCAGAGCACCTAGGGACTAGGGACCTAACACTTCTAGAGTATTACAAAGACTAAAGCTGCTCTCTTCTCTTTTATTACTATTATAGTTACTATTACTTAGAGTAGGATTAAATATATAAAAAAGGTCTGCTATACTATAAAAACATATTCTTAACAGAACTAAAACATATTTAATTAAGTTATTATGTAACTCTTAGTAAAAACTTGTTACTATACCTAATATAGCTGTACTAGACTATACTATCTTTTAGAGATCCCTACTAAAGTATAGTTGCCTGCCTATCTAGGTTTACTGTGTCTGTGCGCGTAACGACTAGAGTCGCGCAACAACTAAATCATTAGAACTACACTATACTTTAACGCGTTGTAACTTAACAACTATAGCAGCTATTAACAAAGCGCATGCAGCAATTAATGCGCTAAAACCAGGCGAAAAACTTGTGTATCAGCATTTTGCTACTAGGTTTAGCGTTAACTGCGTAACTCTAGCTTAGAGACACAAGCACGTTTAGGACTCCTAGGAGACTAAGGACATTAACTAGCAACGTTTAATGCTATAACAGGAGATAGAGCTTATAAAGTATATAGAGTTACTTAGTACTTGTTACTTACTACCTACTAGAGAGATAATCCAGAATTTTGCGTTGCTAGTGGCTTAAAATCTAGTTAGTAAGAGCTAGGTTACCTCCTTTATTAACAAGTACTCTATCTATCTTATCTTACGTTACTCTACTAGGATAGATTAACTATATTATAATACTAATTCCTACAATAAATATACGCTCTACTTTAACCTACTACAGTATAAAATCTCTAAATACTCTATTAAGGGTTACTATACATATAATATAGATAAGAAGGGCTTTATAATTAGTATTACAGGTAGGATAAAATATATGTTTAGTAAGCATATATAGATAAAGAGAGAGATTAAAGCATCTATCTAGGATAGTAACTAAGCTTAGCAGACGCTTATAGCGTGTGTGTGTAGTAATAGGATAGTACTACTACTAGGCATTATCTATAAGTTAGCTAACGCTAGCATTAAATTAGACTAGGTAGCTAAAATTAAGCTAGGAAAACACTCTATAATAGTTACATTATCTCTCTTAGGGTGGACAAATAGGGATATAGGCCTTGCCTAGCTTAAGCAGGTGTTTAATTACTACACTAAGGAGAAAGCACAAAGAAAGTAGAGGCTTTTAATACTAGATGGCTACAGATCCTACGTAATAATAGACTTTATTAAGTACTATAATAACTACAAGATCCTTCTAGCTATCCTTCCCCCTTACTTAACCTAAACGCTCTAGCTGCTTAATATAGTGCTGTTTAAGCCTCTATTAACAGCGTACTTAAAAGTAGTTACAATATACATCTATAAGGCTTAAAACAACACACCTATTACTAGAGCAGACTTTATCTGCCTATTCTGGCTAGCGTAGATGTCTAGCTTTACTAAAAAGCTAATACTTAAGTCCTTTAAGGCAACAGGTATCTATCTACTTAATTCTAACGTTATCCTCTACTGCTTTGTTAAAACACTAGAGAGCTTAGATTTAGATAGGTCCTTATTGTCTATTTATAGCAACAAGGATTAGCTTAAAATAGAGATATTGTTGCAGCGTGTGGTTAAAAACTAGAGTAAGAGTAATGTTAAAAAGATAAGACAATTAATCCACTAACGTACCCCACGGGCGAGCCGCTCAACGGGCGAGCCGCTCACTTTTGCTAAGCCCCTACCAAACTTCTCCTCCTACACTAATGTCTTCTTAACAACACCATTTAGACGCGTTAAAGGAAGCTCAGATACAGCTTGCGCTCTAGGCTCTTAAACAAGACACAAATCTCTCTTAGCAACGCGCTGCAGCTATCTACAGGGTCCCTTAAAAGACACTAAGCAACTAACACACAGGACAACCTTTACGTACAGATTCTATAGCTAACTTATAGAAGCTAGACAATAATAAGAAGGAGGTAATTATTAAGCATGTTCTTAAGCTAGATGTGTAAGGATTTTCTTCTTAGCTCTTAGATGTAGCTACTATAGCTAATTCTTTGCGCGCTAAGCGTAATCTAGGCCCTATTAGCGTAAACTAGCCTAGTACGTTTGTTAAGCAACACCTAGAGCTTAAAGTTAAGTTTAATTGCAAGTACAACTATAAGAGAGCCCTCTGTAAGGATTCTAAGGTTCTATAGGGCTAGTTTAGCCTAGTAGCTAACATTAAAGCTAAGTATAGCATCTAGGATAAAGACATATATAACTTTAAAAAGACAGGCTTTATAATAGGCTAGATCTCCCTAGAAGCAGTTGTTACAGCTTTAGAACGACAGGGTCGGCTAAAGGCTATCTAGCTAGGCAACTAAGAGTAGGCTACGGCTATAGTAAGCATTAATGCTAAAGGATAGGCTATTCTGGCCTTCCTTATCTTTAAAGCCTACTACTACCTCTCTGCCTAGTATAAAGAAGAGGGTCTGCCTTACAACTAGGTTATTAGAGTCTCTAATAACGGCTAGACTACTAATAAGCTTAGTCTTAACTAGTTAAAGCACTTTAACAGGCATACAAAGGAGCGTACTACTAGCACCTACTATTTACTTATTATTAATAGTTATAAGAGCCATAACTCTCTTAAATTCCAGCAATACTGCAAGGATAATAAGATTATTACTCTCTATTTACCTTCTTACTTATTACACCTTACACAGCTCCTTAATGTAGGTTATTTTACTGCTTTAAAGAAGGCATATAGGCGCTAAGCTAAAATACTTATATATAACTAGATTAACTATATTATAAAGATAGAGTTCCTGCTATACTTTATACGCGCCTACAATGCTGCAATTACTTCTAAGAACATCTAGAGAGGGTTCTAAGGTGCTAGATTAGTCCTATTTAACCTAGACTAGGTTATAATAGCCCTTAATGTGAAGTTGCGCACTCTATTACTACTACTACCTGTTAACAATAAGCTCTAGCAGTTACAAACCCTAAGCAACACCCTTAAACTTAGGTTATAATTAATACTTGTAAAGATAAGGATTTAGAGGTATATAGATAGTTTGCCTACCTTTATAGTTAAGGCGTTTAAGAAGGTAGTAAAAGAAGCAGCAATAATTGCGCATAAGCTAGTGTTAGCGCAACAGGAGATTACTTAGCTTTAAGCTGCTAATAAGGCAGCTACACAACAAAAATTACATAAAAGAAAGCAAGTTTAGGCAGAAGAGACCCTAACAGTTAAGGATAGCCTGCAATTAATAACTCTAAAGGAGTTTAGGGCGCGTAGTAATAGGAAGAAGGCAAAGAAGCAGGTGCGTGCTAAAGGAGGTGAGCCCTCCTAAAGACGCTGTGGACAGTGCAATTAGACAGGACATAACGCGCAAACGTGTTAGAAAGAGGTAGAAGTAGTTTCTAAATAGTATTACAGGCCATACTGCACTTTGCAGCACCAAACTGGGTTGTTTTGGGCCATAATAGGGTGGAGTTTGGTAGGGGCTTGGCAAAAGTGAGCGGCTCGCCTGTTGAGCGGCTCGCCCGTGGGGTACGTTATATCTTAGTTAAAACCTTACTTCTCTAGCATAAGATAGATAGCCTTAAAAAGACTCTAAAGACGCAGAAGAAGCACAAAAAGAAGAGCAAAACCTTAGACTTGCAGTAACAGCAGAAGTACTATAGTGGTGCAGTGTTCTAGTTACCTAGAAAGGTTAATAAAGCATGCTTCTGTAAGCGAGTCAGACAACGTAAGGAGAAGGAGGAGAGGCTTAGAAAAGCTACTAGTAAGGAAGTAGCAGCTGCCAAGAAGCTGGTTAAGGAGAAGGAGAAGGAGGAAAGGCGTGTGGCGTAAGAGGCAGCTAAGGTGGTACGTAAGAAGGAGAAGGCTAATACAGCAAATTAGAAGGCTAAACAGAAGGCTAAAAAGTAGCGTTAATAACAAGAGCTTAATGCTGTAAAAGCTATATAATTACCTTAAAAGGGTAAAAGGAAAGCTTTATAAGCAACCTAGCTAAAAAAGCGTTAAAAACGTGGTCCTAGGGATAATGTTAGTGGTTGTAGTCCCCTATTGCTGTCCCTAGCTCCCCTACTTAAAACCACATCACGTAGCCGCAACGTTAAGTTACCAGCCAAATTTAAATAGTACATCTTTTTTGTAAGTAATTAATTAGTACTACACTACAAAATCACAAAATAATAGCTGTTGTGGGTGGCTCTATAGCCTCATCTAATTTTAAGCGTTGAGGTGGTTTTCGGTCGTTGCGCGACTCCGGTCGTTGCGCGCACGGACACGGTAGTTATAGTCCGCCCTCTAAATCTTATAGTCCGATGACCTGCTTCCTGTTGCCGGACTTGGCTCCGACCCGCCTGGACGCAAGACAACCAACCGATGATCAGACAAATCTGTCCAAAGCCTTCCTTGTCGGGCAGTAGATTCAACATCAACTTTTAGTCTGTGAATACCGTGATGAATGCACATCTCTCGCATCTGACCTCCACCCAACCTCCAGCAAAACAACCTCACAACCCCAAGGCGTCTTCCTACCAACCCCTAACCACCATCCTACAAGTCCAGAGATTACCATGATGCTATCCGAGACATCTTAATACAAAAATATGTGGTATACGTCTAAAATCAACTAAAGCGCGCCGTCTCTCGCCTGCTGAATTATCATGGGAATTACAGCGGCGGTTTGATAGTTTGTACATGGAGTGGAGACCTACGTGTACATCACCGCTGTCTATTCTGGATGGTAGGGAGTTTGGGGTGTTGGCGCTGTTCGAGCTCGCGGCTGCTGGTGTTTAGTGCGGGGTTTCGGTGTTGCGGATGGTTGGATGTACGGACTGCAGGATTTTGGGCTGGGGGAAAGAGATGGATTGTGGTGGTAGAGGATGGGATCGAGGTGGCGCTGTGGGTATTGGTGTGGTTAGGTGAGTACAGGCTTTTGCATGGATCTTAGTTGGTTGTAGTTTACTGGAGTGGGTTTGAAAGATTTGAGGACCCTGATGGAAATGTCGCATATATTCTTGCGTGCAAGATGAGAGCGTCCTACCAAGACATTCCTGGTATACAGATATCAGACAGAGGACAGTAGCAGTCGCTTATTACTGAAGTGCGAGAAGAAGCAACGGCTCATTTGTTTCCAAGACCTCTCTTTCCTCTGCCTTATCAACTCTCTCAGACGCGTCATTGGCGGTCTCTCTGAGATATTGGGTAAGCACCCGGCTTCCAAGATCAGTTCCAAAAAAAGAACAAACTCCCCGAGAGTGGCGCAAATTTCCGTCTCGTCTCTCGTCGCACTCGTCGCTGTAGTCAGTTGCGCGCTCGAGGAGCTGATTCCAAGCCGAACCTGTAGAATACTCCCGCATCAAATGCCTGGCATCGTTGATTTCGAACTCTGGAACTATGAGATTTAGGTCTGCACCAGACTCTAAGAGGAAATGCACCGAACGTGGACTTGCTTCGGCTCTGATGCTCGGTTCATCTCTGAGTGGATTGTCCTCGTACTTGATATTCACAGCCAAAAACAAACAGTGCGACTTAACCCGACTTTGTAGATCCCGAGGCCATGACTGGAAAATATTGACAGGGTAACCATACATATCACAGCGGACGGCAACGTTGATCAGATCGGTTCCAAGCCCATTTACGAAGTCAACAAGCGCTGGAGTTGATGACTCAAACGTTGCTGCATTCATGAGATCCGCATAAACTTCATCGAGCGAAACCAGTAGTTTGGCTCTGAAAACAACATCATTTTTGGTCTCTCTGATGGCATTCTCGGTTCCATTGATGATAGCCTGGCACCAGTCTAAGAAGCTGTCGCTTAGCTGATCTTGTCTCTTGAGCCTCACAATAAAACAGTTGCACAACCGCACATGACATGAGAACAATGATGGAGTTGTAGCACACATCTTCTGCCAGATATCGGCACGTTCGAGATAACCCCTCACGGTCCGGTGAAGGAAATTGACTTCGACGTTTGCGGGTTCCTGAATGCTATGGGTGTCTGCTTTCGAGTAAGCCCTTGGTACACGCATTGATGCGGCGTTTCATCAGTGCCGCTCTCGAATTTGACTCTTGTGGTGTCAAAAGTTTCTGTTTCGCGTTGATTGCAAAGTATAGGTGGTCATCGTCCGCGATAGACATGTCGAGTAATGTCAGTGGTCCTGGAGAAGCTCGATGAATCTGAAGTAGCTGCGATGACCGTTCAGCATGCCAGGGATCCGAACCACCAAGATTCTTTCCAATGAGTTCTTCAAGATCTGTCGGGAGGCTGTCGAGACGTTTGCGCAGATTAAGTGGTCTCTTGCCGTCTAAAAGGCCTTTAAGAAGAGATTTGGAAACTAAAGGAACCTACGGAAATACGCCCTCAGACTTGTTACAAACCTCCCTAATCAAAGAAGCTAAGAAGCCAGGGTCGCTTTTCTTATAGTTAGAAAATGCAGCACTACAGCTTAGTCAGGATCTAACAATATGCTCAATGTCATCATAGGTCAATTTTTCGACGCGAAGATGTAATCCATGTCCAAAAGCATCTTGGAACTGGTTCCAGGGTCGACTGGAGGCACAGATTTTTACCTCCGGCATCTGGATTTCCTTGACAAAGTCGACAAGTTAAGTAGGTTTGCCTTGGAACTCATCCATGCCATCGATGAACACTACGATCTTGTAGCTCTTGATACTTTGCTGTATCACACGTTTGAAAGCCTCCATGAGCTCGTTCCATGACTAAGACCATGATTCTTGTCCAAAGATAAACGTGCCGAAAAGCATCCCATCCAACACTCTGTATGGAAAAGCGACAGGGATCAACTCTGGCGCTTGTCCCAAGATTTGGTAGAGGAGTGATCGGGCCATGCCTTCGTGTGACGTCTGCATTGGGGTTCCGGAAACACAACAGAAGAAGGGTGCCGTCAGTAGTGACGTTCCTTGGCTCCAGCTTCTCAGAAGATTATGTGTCTGCGGATGACCGAGTGCAAAACGAATCAAAGTCGATTTGCCAGCTGCAGCTTTTCCCGTGATCCAGTACAGGGGGTCTGTTTCATTTCGTAATCAGTCTGAATAACTTTCCCATTTTGCATCTTTAGTAGGTGGTAAAAATATTCACTCAAACGCCTTCTGATGTGCAAGAGCCACTCTTTCGTGCCGATGACTGATTTCTTTGAAGCTTCATTTGTGAAGAACTAGCTGGCTAACTCTACCTGTGTCGTTTGCTTCCAGGATCTGATTTATTTTGGAAAGCGACGTTGCGGACATAATGCCAGGTGCTCCACCGCTGTAGGCGTGTTGAACAGCTGCTAGAATGCTAGGATCATTGTCAATCCTGTCCAGTTTGTCAGTTTTGTCCAGTGTTTGTGAACACAGATTGATATTGGCATTGGTAGCCTGTAGTTGGCTGCTGCTTGTGGTGTTAATTGCTTGTATCTGTTCGTGCTTCGCATCTGAGATGAGAATCCTGTGGAATGAGCACTGTCAATACTTGACCGTCTTATACGTGGTGATGCGGGTACAGACCGCTGAGAGACAATGAGGTGCAAAGTGATTTGCTGTCTGTAGCTTTCCAAGTCCTGCCTGAGAGCATCGACATCGTCGGCATTCCATACTGTGAGTAGATGGATACGAAAACTGTCCTAAGCTTGTTGCCGTTTCGGTTTCACCTGCTTGTGCAATAAGTTCAATGCATCGATCAGGCGATGGCCTAACTCATCACATTCTTCGCCGAGGTCTGACATCGCTGCATCTTTAGGGTCGATCGGCTGCGCAGCTTGCTGGTGTATGCATGTCCGAACGTTGCCACCCAGCCTTGTAAGATCTTTAGCGATGGTCCTGAGGTGCGACATCTGGTTAGTATCACGACCATGATTGCTGTTGTATATTTTCCATGTCCCAGACACGATCTTTGCTGCGAAGTCGAGGAACTGATAGACTGTCATCGCCACACTGAGCACAGACAGAGGCTCCATAACGTATGAGGGACTCGTGTCGCAGAGCTGAGGAGAAAGAGATCTTATTGCGATCAGGCTGAAGACATAACGCCCACGGTGCGTGCAGCCTGGCGCTCACAGGCGGGGTGATACGATCCTGCAGCTGCAGCCACAGCCACCTCACTGCATCGAGCCGAGAAAGCTGAGCGCGAGCTGGTCAGCCTTGTCACTGGCAGAGGCATTTGAAACGTTGACTGCGAGTCAATGTTGTCTGGCGTATGCGATGGTCTTGAGGGATATGGGTCAGGTATGTACCGCTGGCGTAAAATCGCAAAAAGCAAGGTTCGTGCTAGAATCGGGCAAGCCTGCCAGGCTAAGGGGTACAAGGAGAGAAGGAACGAGAGGTGGATGCAGGGACTGGTTGTGACTCAAAACAGCTCCCTGATGTGCATTGTTAGTAGAACGAACAAGATCACAAAAGACGACAGCAGCATGCATAGACTGGAAGAGTGTCGAAAGATTACATTTCGCTAAGCAGACGAGACGAGCACATCGCTGTCCAGGTAACTATGACCGACGTGCGTCCAGCCTCGAGAACGAACTGCTGATGCATCGCATCACTCCGCTATTGCTGCTGAGAAAACATGCTGGGATAAAGTATATGGGATTACCGTGCTGCTGCACTTGAATCGGACCAGGAAAACGCCATTGCCTTAGTTTGGCACAGAAAACACAGGGTAATATGCGAGCCCACGAGACCCTTTGAACCAGAACGCCGTGTCCGATATGAACCAGTATGGGGTTAAAGCGCTATACGTAGAAGGGCCTGGCCATTGCTATCGTGGGTATCATTCGTCGTGACATCGTAAGAGAGGATTATCCAGAAGATGGACCCCAAAGTGTGTATCCAAGTGTCCTCGAAGAAGAGTAAGATAGTAGGTAGTGGCCTGAGAGGTGATGTGGGAGGGAAGGACAAAGCACCCAATCAATAGAAAGGATCGCGAAAGGGGGTATCATGTAGGCTTTATCAAGCAATACGCGTGCAGACAGCTCAGCCTCAAATGTTCCACCAACCTGGCTATGTTGAGTCGTCGCTGGGAGCCAGCCTCGCGGGCGGCTACTACTCAGCGACAACGCTCAAACCCCGGCTGTGGTTCATTTTGAAGATGAGCGGTGTCCACGTTCGTTATGCAAGCTCAGAATCGAACAGTGCTGCTACGAGTCAGACCAGGTCGCGACAGCTTCTTGGGTGATCCGTTCGGCGCAACAGCAGACGGACGCGCACCGATCTTCTCGAACCCTTGAAGCAGATCGATACCAGGCTCGGACTCATCGCTGTGCAGGAGATGGAAGATGTCGTCGTCATCCTTGCTCTGCTGCTGCGTGGAAGGAGCGCTGAAGGGCTGCGAAGGGCAAAGACCAGGCAAGCCGTTTTCCTTGTTCGGTCCGGGGAGAGAGAGCCCAAGGCCTGCCAATGGTGTCGATGTCGAAGGCTTCAGCTGCGGAGCTTTCAGCGGTGACATGCCCTTGATGGGTGAAAGGTTAGGAATGTTGAGGAAAGAAGATGCCATCTTCCAATTGGGGGTGGGCGAGTTCATCATGTTGCCCTTGGAGCCAGTGATGTCAGCAAGAACACCACTGGTGGTGACAGCGCGTTCCATGCGGGGACGCTTCATGCTCATGCTACGCTTGAGAGGGCTTTCGTTGTAGCTGAAATCCCCGAAGATGTCGAATGTGCTCTCGAAACCTTCGCCAACAAGGTTGACATGCTCTTCGTTGGGGATCGACACAGCGGGACTCCAGCCTTTGGCGTCGAGGAAGGAAGTGTCGGCCCACATCGCCAAGCTCTTGTCTGGCGAGCCGCCGACGAGCTCCCGCATCTTGTTCCTGTGGTTTCGCAGATTGGTGTTCGGCGATGCGGAGGCAGGAGGCAGGGCAGGACGCTTGAAGACGATGGCAGGGGTGAGTGGGTTTCCACTGATCTTGTCACCTGGGCGGAAGGGCGACGAGATGGGTTGGGCAGCATTCGGCTGCTTCATGTGATGCCTAGCCTTGGACGGGGAGTCGTATGAGGAGCCACGTATCCGGGCAATTTCCTCTTCAGCACGTCCCCTCTTGATGCTTGGTCGATCGAGATCTGCCTCGGAAGTGAGAAGTGGTCCAAGCGGGTTGCCTTTGATGGCAGATGACTCAATCGACGAGTAGTATCCGCTGTCACCGAGACCGTTGAACTTGCGCCGGCGTCCACCTGACCGGCTGTTGGAAGGGAAGCGAGGTGCTCGTGGTGGGGTATCCTCGCGAACAGAGCGCGACCTTGAGACGGGCGGCGGCGGAGATGACTGGATGTCAGCTGGTGGTGGTGAGGATGGCATAGTGCGCGGCGGTGGCATGTTCATCGAGTCATGGCCGTCATGGGCAGCAGGGTCTGAGCACGGGATAGTAGCATCCGAATCTGGCAGTTCAGTCTCGTCTGGCTCTGGGAATCTGCTTGAGTCAAACCCTTTGGTCGAGCTCATGGGTGGGAAGCTAGCAGACGTTGACGTGGAAGGGCGAGGCAGGTCGCTGGGGTATGCTGGGACAAATCCGTCAGGGTTGGTAGAGCGGCGTGTTGACTTGACCTTGTGGTACTGCTTCTCGAAACCGGCATTGATGATCCAGTAGTGGCCTTTTCCAGGATCATCCTTTGGTCGCTCCTGCTTCGAGAAGGCTTTGCTAAGGCTAAGGTTGTGGCGGATGCTGTTCTGCCACCCGGTCTCTTGCGAGTTGCGGTAGAATGCAAATGTGTCTGAGATCCACTTGTAGATCTGCGCCAAAGTGAGACGGCGACTCGGAGCGCGGAGAATGGCCATTCCAATGAGCATTGCGTAGCTGTACGAGGGCTTGCTGCCGTCGTCCTCGACGGAAGGCATGTCGTCCGGCTCTGGCAGGGGTCCTTCGGATTCTTCGATCTTGACTTCTTTGGCGACCTTCTGCTTCTTGCTGCGATCGCGCAATGGCGCTGTATCCATCAAGGCGCGCTTGTTGTTGCAGGTTTGCTTGGCCGGTGGCTCTGCGGCTGACATGGCAATCATCTTGGGGTCCGAGTAGGGGTACGCGTTTTCCTTGTCCGCTTGGGAGGATGGGAGGCCAGGCCAGTGGTGGACGGGCGCCATGGTGTGCGGTTGCTCGGGCTGTCGCGTCTTCATGGGCGCGTCTGTGCGGAAACGCTGCTCCCTGGGTGGTGGGAGGTTGACGTTGACGCCCTTGTCGCCGAGGACGTTGCGTAGGGGTGAGCTGGAGTCGTGTTGGCCTTTGCGCGGCGACGGCTTGGTGGAGAGAGAGGACGGGGCGGCGAGGAGGGTGTGGGCGTCGTTGGACACGTCGACGATGCTCACAAAGGCGTCGAGATAGCGCGGGTCGTAGGCGGCGGCCTCGTGGTGGTCGTGGGGTGGTGCAGGATCCTGAAAAATCTGCATGGACGGCTGTCGGCGCGCTGCTGCCATTACATGCGAGACGGCCGACGTGCTTGGAGAGCTTGTATAGTCTCTCCAGACGCTTTGACGCGTGAAGTCGCGTAGAGATTTGCGAAACGGGGCAGGCCAGGCTACGGAGCACGGTCGGCGAATGAGGAGGTGCAGGAGATTGCGATGACGATGGCCGTGCGGACCGTTGGCGAAGGTGTGCTGGATGTGTTGGTCTGGGCGGTGAATGCAGACAGGAGGGCGCTGTCTGTCATGCGACGTCGAGACTGGGAAGTTGGGTAGTGCTTGGGAGCGGCGGTGAGGGCAGGAGCGCGGTCGAGGCGGTGGGCTGCTGTCTTGCCTGTGCGGAGAGCGATGTGAAGCGGCCGAGCGACTCGCTTGCCGGCGCTAACAGGCAGCCAGTGACGGCAGATCCGTGGGCAATGGCCTGATCGGCGATGGCGGGCGGAGCGTGTGCTTTGCTTGCGTACGGAAATGGTGCGCTTGTTGTGTTGTGTTGTGTTGTGTTGTGTTGTATTGTGTTGTGTTGTGTTGTGTCGTGTTGTGTTGTGTTGTGTTCTGTCGTGTTGTGTACACCAAGAGCAGGCGCGTTGGGACGGAGGGTGCAACGGGCAAACGTGGGGGAACAGGCTGCGTATCAGCGACCAGTGACCAGCGACCAGCGGCCAGCAATCAGCGTACGGGGTACAAGATACGGGCTACAAGATACGGGCTACAAGCTACAAGCCACAAGCTACAAACTACAGGCTACAGGCTACAGGCTACCTACAAGCTACCGGTACAGCAGCAAGTCAAGAGCGACTGGGAATCAGCCGCAGCTGCTCCTTCCTGCCTTGGCGGGCCCGGATGCCGCAAGGGAAGGAGCAGTCGTGCAAGGGGGTCTGTCCAATCACAGCGCCGGCCCTGCGCGTTCCACGCATCGATCGCGCGTCATTGTGGAATGGCGACAGGGCGGCCAGGAATAACGTCGGGCCAGCTCGCAGGCTAGCCAGCTGTTAGGTAGCTCACGGACGCGCGCACACACGCTCACGGCGCCTGTCGCTCGCGGCCCAAGCTAGTCATCTACATAGTACACAGTAGTCATCCACACAGTAGTCATCTACTAGGTAGTCGTCTAGTCATGAGCCCGCTGCTCCTGTTGCGAGCAGATCCAGCTTCGTCAACGGCTGTCTGCTGCTGCGAGGCCGTCGTCGACTAGCGCTGCACAACGCACCGCGACGCTTGTCGTCAACGACAGCCGGTAGCCAACGACCAGCGCAGCGCAAAGCGGTTCTGCTGCACTGCCTGGGCCCTGTCGTGTGCCACTTGCCCTCCACTCGCGAGCCTGGGCCAGCATGAAACTCGACAAGCCACGACGCGGGACATGCTGGTTGCAGCTCACAGCTCCACCAACCAGCGCCACCAGCCAGCACCACCAACCAGCACTAGGGACCAGCCAGCACAGCCAGCACCACCATGCCTCGCTGCGGTCTAGAAGGACGATCATGGCAATCACCGGAAATCGCCTGCTGCATCTCGGCACTCCATGACAATGCGATCCTCACTGTCCCCTCAGAGAGAACACTCAAACGTGCACACGCCCGCACGTCCACGACCCGTGACATCAGGGCGGGTCCCTCCATCACACCGTTGTTTAGCAGATGACAGGTTCATGCGAGGGCCACACTGGTCGCTACCAGTACCAGCTTCTTCTCAACGTACATCTCCTTAATTCGCCGTTCGTCATGCAGCCTGAACCGTTGTCTAATCGGACTGCACATCTACATCCCCGTCACTTCTCCTTTCTCAAATCTCGTACACCTGCGCCAACGCTCGTACTTGCAATGCGCAAGCCACCAGCCACAATCAGCTCCTAAGCGAAACCTTATCATCACGATCCCGGAGTGGGTTCCGTTGAATCCGTCCGCGCATCTGACTGCAATTCAGCAAACCCTCGCTCGAGCCTCCACACGCCCATACGTCCAAATCAGCAGAGCCTGTTCCGTGGATCGTGTTGGAACCTCCCATCCATCCCATCTCATCCCCTGTCCTGTCACCTGTCTTGCCCACCGCGTGAACAGCTCGAGAATGAGGACGCTCACGAGCTTGTCTCTCCGGTGATCTTCAACATGAACAACTGTCTCCATAGCAACACTACCGAACGGCTGATGACGATGCAGTCAGCCCTGTCGTGATCCACTCTTCTTCCCTTGCTCGCAGCGCACCATGCATGTCTGTCTCTGTCCACCCGGCCCGGCAGATCCACACGACCATCGATGCGAACTCCAGGCTGCCAGTGACCTCCGCCAGTGACCGTTACTGGCTCTTTTGTCTCTTTGTCTGCGTGGTCCCACCGCATGCCAGAAATAGCATCTCAGCAAGGCTAGGTAGGGATGTCCTTTAGGATCCTCACAACTACTCAAGCCACGAATCTACACATACTCCAAGCACACAAAGAACACAAAGAACACCACACCACACACTACGTAGACCCCCCGGGGACATCCTGCGCGATGCACAAAGCCACTCAGTTTCAAGCAAGCGGAGAATCTCTCGTCGTGGTACTATGCAATGCAATGCGATACAAATTTCTACAAGCCTGACTATCCAGCAAAAAGACCGTCGTCGGCCACGAAATATGTCTAGAAGTGAAAGTCTTACAGAGTTCAAGCAATCCAAGACAGCGAATCCAAAACAGCGAGCCAAGAAAAAATCCAGAGCGTGAATGAGTGACATGGATACAAGGGGACTCCAACCACCCCAACCCTAATCGCCTTTTACACAACCGTCCTCCATGCATCACCGCCTTGTCCCTGCTTTCCTCCCCTCCTTCCTCGTCCTGGAAAGGCACAGTCTCGGCCTTAGATGCTAATCATGCGCCTAGCAATCACATCGTTCGTCTCGGGCGTAACAGCCTCGAAATCGATGCTCATGCGACCACACGGCCCGTTGGAGAAGCTGAGCGCCACGTCCTCTGGGAAATCCTTCTGGCCCCGCGCAACGCCCAGGTACAGGCTCAGCGAGCCGATGGAGCAGGTTCCGCTACCCGGGTTCGAGGGCGTGCCGGTGCTGGCTGGCTCCGAGATGGGCTGGATGCTCATACCGCCGTCCGAGATGGGCGTTGCGATGGGCACCATGGTCGAGAGACCCGAGGGCGCCATGCCGCTGGCGGTTGCGTACAGTATCACCGTCTCGTTTCCGGGAATCGGGTAGGGCGCGCCTGAGGCCGCGGCGATGAGCAGGCTGGAGTTGGAGGCTGGCAGCGAGGGAGGCGCGGGCGCGGGCGCTGCCTGGGTCAGCTGCAGGTGGCACGCTTGGCGCGAAGGTGCGTAGAAGGAACCAGCGCAGAAAGGCTGGTTCTGGCATGCAATGCAGCAGTTGATGGCAGATGTCGTGTTGACTACGAGGCTGTTGGCGGCGGGGAATCCTTCGGTCGGGCGGAAGACGATGCGGTCGAAGTAGATTTGCTCGTTGTCGAAGCCGGGGACATGAGAGACTTGGCGGAGTTAGTAGGGACACTGATGTTGGTGAAACATGAATGAGTGAGCAGTGCACTTACCAACGTTGTTGGCCTCACAGGCTGCATAGGTGGTAGGACGAGCCACAACCTCGATGATTGTCTCGGTGACACTGAACGTCGCGGTGCTAACAGCAGTAGCAGTAGCCGGAACCAGAACCTCCGTCTTGGGCAGGCCGGTAACGATGGTGGTCGCAGTGCTGTTAACGGTAACTGCAACACGGCAGACGACTCGCTGAGGGTAGATGCGGTTGAGGTTGGAAGTGCTGCCATCAGCAGACACGATGAAGCCTGCAGTGTTGCCGGGCGCGGTCTGGCGCTTGACCTTGTGGATGTGCTCCGAGCGAGATCCGATGAGAGCACGCTTGTAGCGGCCCATGGGGGTGGCAGCGGGGGTGGCCATGGCGGTAAGGAGCGGGAAAAAGCCAGCTGCTGTAGGGACTACGACCGCGGCCGGTACGGACGTCGAGGTAGTGAAGAATGTGGAAGTGATGTTGACGACATCGGTGAAGGTAGTTGCTGAAGGAGTAACGGTAGTGGTCTCCTGAGTGGTGCTTGTCACCGCGAAGCTGTTGGTGGTAGTCGCATAGTTGTACCAGGTGTCGAGTGAGGCTCCGGTAGGTGCAGGGAACATGCCAAAGCGAGTTGTGCATCGAGTGACGGAGGCAGTGACATCCTGGGCCTGTACGGCAGGGATAGCCGCAATAGCAGCAATGAAGAACGGAACGAGCATCTTGAACAATTGCTCGAAAATGGAACGAGAGACAGAAAGAGCTAATGAAAGAAGCGAGAGTGGGCTGCTGGATGGCTACCTGATGTGGATGTTGAGGCCGCTATATACTCGTCTTGATGACTGTTTGAGTGACAGCAAGGGAGCTCTTGCCTCTTGCTAATAATCGCACCATGTAGACCAAGATTCACCGGTTGAGTGGCTTCAACAGCTGCACGTCAGCTCATGAGGTTTGTCCCTGAGCTAGGTCGAGGTGAAGGCACACAAGGTCTCGAAACATGCCGCATGGAGCTCCCATTCAGTGGAGATTCGAGGTCTGGCTCACCTTACCGGTGCTCTCAGTCGTCATGATGTATTGGCAGCCTCGCACAATAGCTATTCAAAGCACTTCAATAGCTCACGAAGTCTCGGATGTGCCTTGAGGGTTCACCCTACGTATCCAGCACCACCAACACGGTGACGATCAAAACCCGGCAGACGGACACGACGATACCAGTGCCGAGGATGCGCGCTTGCGTGTCTGGACCCTGCGCAATCGGATGAGCTAGCGAAGGGAGTGGTACCACAGAGTCTTGATGCAGGTACCACCCTTCCATGCTCTGATGGTTATGGTTGCACCAATGTATGTGTGACATCAAGGACGACATGTGCCTCGGCTTCGTCGAAAAACGTTTCATTGAAACGTTCTTGGGGAACATGGGTTGCTGAGGATGAGGGTTGTGTGGGGAAAGAAGTAACCAAAAGAAGAGGACAGCATCACCGATTCTTCTAAGCCTCGTAGCCGAATATCAGCATACCAACAAGTGATGTAGGAAATATTCATAAGTGACTGGGTGGCGAAACCATTCATGCTTCCTGTGTTACGCGTCCAGCTCTTTGGGTCTCCCTTACGTCCTCACAAATCGTCTGGGAAAGAGAAGTCAGCCACATCAAAACCGGCTCCAACTTATTGAGGTAGTACGTCTATGTTGGTTCTATTGAAAAGTACGAGTCCGCAACATTCGTATGGGCCGCTCGGTCTAGAATGAAATCCAGTATGCAACGCCGTCTTCCAGGAACGCCGGGTATCATGCAACAGACTGCAGAGGAAAACAGAGGCGTCGAAAGATACTACTTGTGCTGATAACGAGTTTCTGACGCGGTCGGTATTGAACGCGCCTGCCTAGACAGGCTCAGTTCGTGGCTTAAGACCTTCGAGAGCCGATTCTGAGACCAGGAACACCCTTAAGGCCCATCTTGCCGACTGTGCTCTTCTCAATGAGAGGCGGCTCTGGGCAGCCCATGGCCTTTGCATACTCGTTCGCAAGGCGCACAAGCTCGGCAGGTGACAACTTCAACTTCTTCAAAAACGTCTTGTTATATCCCAGGAATGCCTGATAAGCCTTGGCCTTGGCTTCCTCTTCAACGTTGGTGAACGCTCTGGTGACGGTCGGTTGGTGCTTGGGCACTTGCGAAACAATGTCCACGGGGTAAGGGTTAAGTGGCAGAGTCCTGTTGATTTTGGGGAAGAAAGACTCCTGCTCAGAAAGAACAATGACAGCACGTCCGTCCTTGCCAGCGCGGGCAGTACGACCGACTCGATGGACGTACTGCTCGGTGCTCGAAGGAAGACCGACTTGAACAACAAGACCGACATTAGGGAAGTCCATGCCACGGCCAACCACGTCGGAAGCTACAAGGATACCGCTTGTAGCATCCTTGAACTGTTGGGTTGTCTTGGTTCGAGCAGGCTGCGACATGCGGCTGTGCAACTCAAAGAGCCTGAATTGAGGCAATGCGTTCTTGTACAGATCATAGAACAAGCCTACGCCGTTGGCAGTCGTGCCGAACACAATCACCTTGAAGTCGGTGGAGTTCTTGTTGTACTCCTGCTCGATCAAAGCCAGGAGGGCAGCGAAGGTTTGAGTGACGGAGGGCACAGTGATGTAGAACTGTGGGACGCGCTCGTGGGTTGGAACCTCATTGGGGTCCACGGTAGAAAGCGTAGTATATCCAGGGAAGAGTACACACTTGGCGACATCCATAACATCTGGGTTCATGGTTGCGGAGAAGCACATGCCCTGCCATCCGTCGTTCTTTGGCGGAATACGACGGAGAATCTTCTTGACCGCCGGCGCAAATCCAGCGTCAAGCATCTGGTCTGCTTCATCGAGAACGACAGTCTTGACGTGTGTGAACCTTTCGCGGACCTCTTCTTCGCCGAGAATGTCGTCCAGTCGGCCAGGCGTGGCAACGAGGATAGTAGGATTGCCGTTCATGAAGGCCTTGAGGTTGGAGGCACGGGATGTACCTCCAAAGGCAGTGTGCGTCTCCATCCTGCGCGGCAGGCAGGCAGTGACGCCTCCCGCTTCCTTCGCAATCTGCAGCGCCAGCTCGCGGGTAGGGCAGATGATCAGAATGCCGACCTTGCCTCGGGGAGGAGCATTACCAGAGAGAAGGTTCTGAATGGCAGGCAGCAGGAAAGCGACAGTCTTGCCAGTACCGGTCTTGGCCTGCACAATGCAGTCGGACGTGATGTTTGGCAACTCGGTGAGAACCTTCTGCTGGACAGGCGACATGAACTCAAAGCCCATCTTGTCCAGGCTGTTCAGCAGCGACTGGTCCAGTGCACCCGCCATCTCGGAGAATCGCTTTGCTTCGACGTTACCGGCAGATGTGCTGTACATGGCCTTGACGTCGACAGGCCCGGTGGGGCCTCCGTTCTGCTGTACTGCATCCTCGACCTTTGGGCGTTTTGGCTGCTGGGCGGCGGTCGAGAGAGGGTTGGCCGCGGGGTTGGGAGCAGCACCGTTGGGTCTGGGACGGTGCCACTTGCGTTTGGGCTGTGGAGGCATGGTGGTAGAGATGTGCCTGTAGTTGCAGGTGAGGTGACGTGTGCTATAGCAACCCAAAGTGTTAGTAGATAGAGAGAGACGTGCTGCAAGGCCAAAAGGAGCAAACGAGCGGGCGGAGGGAGAATGTAGAATAGTCTTCATTGCTTTCACAACCTAGTACATACACAAAGGCTGCCCTAGCGGAGGACAAGAGGCTAGAACGGCAGAATTTGTTTTCCTACAGAGATTTCTGGAGGCGATAACAAAATGTCCACGGTAACGGCGTCGCGGCGCAATGACGCCGGGGCCGCTAACAACGTGACGCTAGCGACATCACGCTAACACACCTCTCACCAGACGGCAACCACGTCTTTTTATGTTGCGATCCTCACTGAACGCGTCGTGAGGTGACTCTTTGCAGGTGCAGCTTCTGTCAAGAGCGCGCGTTCGGTCTGGACTGCTCATTCTCCACGTGATAGCGACACCAGCACTCCTCTGTAGCAATGCCTCCTGCTCAGAAGAAGTCACCAACGCGAACGTGGACCGAGATCGCTGAAGACGCTCAAAGCTATCGAGATGCTACGATAACCTCTTTGAATCCGTCAGCACCCTGTCTCCCTTCGGTTTTGCCGAAGAACGTCCTGCATATGCCTGGTGAGCTGCTTGATCAGTCTGTTTCGTCGATCACAAAACTGCTTCCTGAGGAGCTACTCGTGTGTCTCGCGAACGGCCAGCTGTCTGCTGTACAAGTCACCACTGCTTTCCTGCAACATGCTGCCATATCACAAAGCCTATCAAACTGCCTTACGGAGCTCCTACCTACCCTTGCTCTAGAGCGAGCAAAGGAGCTCGATGTTTACTTCCAGGAGTACAAGCGTCCAATTGGCCCCCTGCACGGCTTACCCATCAGCCTGAAGGAGCATCTTGGTCTTCAAGGACTTCGGTGCACGACTGGGTACGTCTCACACTGGGACACCATCGCTAAAGAAGATGCGCACATCATCCAGGTGCTGCGAGATGCAGGCGCCGTCTTTCATTGCAGAACGACAGTACCGCAAACAATGATGCATCTTGAGACAGACTCGAATCTTTATGGTGTTACCACAAACCCATACAACCGCAACCTCACATCTGGTGGAAGCTCCGGTGGCGAGGGCGCACTCATCGCCCTCCGTGGCTCTTGCCTGGGCATTGGCTCTGACGTAGGAGGCTCAATTCGAAGCCCAGCTGCGAACTGTGGTATCTACGGCCTAAAGCCAACAGCGTTTCGATTACCGACCGATGGCTGGGGTTACATGATGGCTGGTGCGGATACCGTCGAGACCGTAGTCGGGCCACTCTCGACTTCGTTGCAAGGATTGAGGATTTTCATGAAGACTATAATTGACTCAGAACCTTGGCTCGAAGAACCTGCGCTGATACCGATGCCCTGGCGTCCCTACACAGTACCTACCGAGCGGCCATTGCGTATAGGCGTGCTATGGCACGATGGAATTGTGCGACCGCATCCACCAATTACACGTGCCTTGAAGCTCGTCACAGATAAGTTGAAAGAACACAACATCGAGATCGTCGATTTCGCGCCTCACTTACACGATGAAGCATGGGCAATTTTATCCTCGCTGTACTACCCCGACGGTGGGAAAGCCGATTCTGAGGACATGGCCTCTTCCGGCGAACCATGGCGACCACTTTCCGAGTGGATCATCAAAGACAACCCGTGCGTTAAGAAGCTCTCAGTAGGCGAACTAGCATACTGGTTTGAAGAGCGCGAAGCGTATCGCAAGGAGTATGCACTACACTGGAAGAATCACGGCATCGACGCATTGCTCTGCCCTGTAGGCCCTGGCGTAGCGCCAAAACACAATACAGCGAAATACTGGAACTACACGAGTCAGTGGAATCTGCTCGACTATCCGGGGCTTGCGTTTCCTGTGTGTAGAGTCGACAAAAATCAGGACAGTTGGAACGGTGGTGAGCGGTTGTTGGGCGAGCTTGATGAGGTTAACAGGAATCTTTGGGACTCTGAAGAGTTCCATGGTGCACCTGTGGGGCTGCAGTTGGTCGGCAGACGATTCGAGGATGAGAAGATCGTCGGCATTTTTGAGCACATCGCTGAAAAAATCGGTTTACCTTTCGAGGTAGCCATATGAATCAACATGTTGAAATGGAATAGGCTGGTATCTCTTAGGATACCTTCGTACAGATTACATGCAAGGTCTAGCCATCGCTTACAAGAATCCTCACCAGCACTCATTTGGAAGCCGGGGGCGTCTGCAAACATTTCTGTGTAAAACCGGAAACAATTTACATTCTGCGCAGACAGTCCTTCAAGGGAGTCCATACGATACTGTTTAAATCGAGCCAGACAGTCTTTACTATGTACAGTATCTTCACCCCAGATCCGTGGCTAGACATATTCTGTAAGAATGGCTATAGAAATCATTTGGCAAGCTTTTCGCCATAACCCCTTCGTAGTATCGAACCAAGGTTGCTGCTAAAGTAAGGCAAACGCGGATGGTACAAATGTTTGCCTGTAATTGGAACTTGGCCGGGAGGTGTGCGACATCGCCACCTTCAATGTGTGCCTTATCGTTGTCGACCTAGGAGACGAACGCTACCTCACCTGCGACTTACATCGTCATGGCTGAGCTGTGACCGAATCATTGGGCAATTGCAGTTGATGCCCGGCTCCTACCGCGAAGTGAGACGCGCTCTTGGACCGGTTTTAGCCTGTCCTCAATTTTGCCCTGAATCAGTGTTCAAGGAGGCCCCCGCCTGTCATAGTTCCCAGAAAGATTGGGATAACAGGACACCAACATCAGTGGCTTTGGACCTTTGTAGACTCTCGTTTTTGACTTCCAATACCGATCAGTATTGGATGATTGTAAACATCAGCAGAGGTTTTATGTGCGGTCTGTGGATTTCCCCGACGTGGCGCCCGACATATCATGTTGTGCGGATACGAAGACTGAAGCCACGCGACTGAAATTCCTTCGCGTTGTTGCGGGCCCCACCTTGTTCAAAACGGCTCCACCCAACCTGATTGCCGTCTTTTCGACCCCTGGCAGACGCAGCGTTACCCCTTGTACTTGTAGGCTGTTTGTATGCGGACGGTTGTCAGAGGTTAGGACTGTGACTGATGCACTGCGATAAGCCGCCATCATGACGACCGAGAAACAATCATTCTTTAACAGGACGCAGTTGATCACCCACTTTGATAACTATAGGTACGAACTCCAGAGCTCCACGCGCGCAAGTTTCTAGCTGGTGGTACAAGGTCTCGCGACAAACAAATTGCAGACTGGTCAAGTCTCTGGAATTCTGACAGGTCAGACCTATGGGATCGCGGAAGACCTTCGCCTGCTCTTGTGGGTTTCCTGTCGACTCAACCACTCGGAGTGGAGCTCGGCACGAGCACACGCCCACTGAAGGCCCTCGTTCCGGTAAGAAATTAATTTGTATGATCAGCTCCATGCCTAGTCGTTCGAGATGTGTGGATATCAAAAGACATTTGACATACGTACAGGGATGTGGTAGAGGACACGATGTAGCGATGCTGGCACTGAACGGCACTGAAGCGTGGGGTCTCGAGGTCTCGAGGTCTCGAGGTCTCGCAGAAGGCTGTTGATACGGCAAATGCAAACATCAGATCCCAGGTTGCTAGTCCATCAGATGACAATTTTGGTGAGCCGAGAAGACCGGAGAAGCCTGCGGCTGCTGCCAAAGTCATCCCTGGCGACTTCTTCCAAGAGTATTGGGAAAGTGAGATAGGCAGCGGATTCGAAGGCTTTATCCTTATCTATGACTATACCGTGAGTTGCGCAGCCCCATGCCATGAAGACAACATTGACAAGATCCAGTTCCTCTGTGCCTTACTGCCGTCGATGCGACATGACTGGACGTGGCGAATGTCACAGCTGCTGTCGCCAACAGGCAAACTAATTTGCTTGGAGTTCCCTATATGGAAGCCTCTGACAGCTGCGGGTCCACCATGGGGTTTCAGTGGAGTGCATCGGAATATCCTGGCAGAGGGGGGGGACGGGAATTGTTGCGGTGCCGGGACTCTGAGCAAATCAGACAGCGATGCTGGTGCATTCGAACGAATCGTGTGCTGGAAGCCGCCTCTATCGTTTGAGCAAAGCCGCGAAGAAGACGTGATTAGCGTATGGAAGCTGCGGCAAAGCCCTTTATTTTGCTGTCCCGAAGGAGAAGCAAGAGAGCAGCAGGCAGCTCTGTTATAGTGACCGGCACTTACGAACGGAGGCAGCGACATGGGTCTGAGCCTTTGCACGTTACATCCTTCAACTTGACCAAAGCTTCGCCTCAGACGTTGACTTCCGAGATCGTCATTCTGACCTTCTACGTTGACGCCTCCATGCAGGGACTACGTATGGAACAGTAAAACACGCTCCCCGGCCCATGTCCTGTGTTCTAGATTAAGCTATAGCGGCTCACTAGTAGGCGGCAAGCTTACCCCGTTCGCTTAGTCGAGCCTGTGCGCGGAAGATAAGTCTGTGCATGCCCTGCTATAGCAGACGGATTCGGCAGACTTCCTTCGCGTCACAATTTGCTCTGGCACCGTTCTGGGGGCAAAGGATCAACTGGGAACATCGGGACGGGAACTGGGCCTTGCTCTATAAGTGGATCTCCAAAGGGAAACGGGAACAGCAGAGTCATGCAGTAGCATTAGAGTGTGTTGAAGTTTTGTCTGAAACTTCGAATTTCTATTTTCCAGTTCCTCTCGCCGACCATTCTCTTGAATAATGGGACACTACTATTTCGTTTAATCGTTCCTCATACTTTTCTTGATACCCACATCTGGCCCCGATTTCAATTCCGCAGATCGTGGTTCGCTTGAAGCAACCGGTCCCAATATAGTCAGCACACCCAACATGCAGGACCGAGGCGATCAGGTTGCGGGCATAGCCATAACATTCCTCATCTTGACGTGGCTGACCGTCGGCTTGAGATGCTACGTCAGGTTAGTTGCCGCTCATCCGTAAAGTTTCCACTGTTCAACAACAAGACTAACACCAACACCAGAACGGTGCTCGTAAAAGGCTTTGGGCTTGACGACAAGGTGATGGTAGTAACACTGTGCTTTTTCACGGCATATCTATCATGCCAGCTCGGCGGCGCTCTCCATGGAACTGGGCAGCATCGTGAAAATATCACAGACGAGAACGCCCAAACAGCGCTCAAATTCTGGTTCTTTTGCGAAGTCTTCTACACAATAACGACTTCCATATTCAAAATCGCCATTGGGCTTTTCTTGCTGCGCATTACGATCGTCCCGATCCACATCTGGATCATCCGCTTCATCATGGCCGTCGCAGCCGTCCTCGGAGTTGCGTACACTTTGCTCGTCATCTTCCAGTGTAGACCAATCTCTTACTGGTGGGATCTGGATCCAACTCATACCGGCACATGCCTTTCTGCATCGCTAGTCATGAACTTCACTTACGTCGTCTCTGCGTTGAATTCGTTTGCGGACTGGACGTTTGGAATTCTGCCCATCTTTGTGGTCAAAGACCTGCAGATGAAGCGCCGCGTCAAGGTTATTGTCAGTAGTATTATCGGCTTGGCTGCAATGTGAGTAAACCTATCTCACTTTGACTTCATCTAAGAGATACTGACAGCACCAATCAGTGGTTCGACCGCAACCATCATCCGCCTCCCCTACACCTCAACCCTCAAGCCCTACAAAGGAGACTTTCTCTACCGCACAACCGACTTCGCAATCTGGACCACCGTTGAAGTCGGCATTGGGATAACAGCCGGCTGCATCGCAACGCTCAAACCCCTGTTCAAAGCCGCCCTGGGCTCTACCGGCCAAAACTCCGGCATGCCGTGGTCCAAAACACCAAAAGGCTTCCAATCCAGGACCGGCGGCTCCACATTCGGCACCCAGCAGATGCTGGACAACCTGCGCCCCGCCGCCGAGCGCACAGTGCGCACAACCACCGTCACGGGCGGGCGGGGGAGTAGCAGCGACGAGGAGAACATGTTGGACACGGGGGTGCTCGAAGAGCAATGGGAGAACGGGATACGGAAAGGTGTTACGACGACGGTTACGACGGAAGTTGCGCCGGAAAACTCGCTGAGCCACAGTACTTCAAAACGAGGGTTTACTTCTTCTTCTGCCCCGGCCTCGAATAAGCGGAGGAGCTTGAGCCTGGGTGGAGACAGTAATAGTACGTTGGATGATGAGTACAAGAAGCCTGTAGGGACGTTTAATCCATTCCAGTAGTCCTGTCAGCAGAGAACTGTGTAACGAAATAATACATGCCTGCACACGATGTATCTTCTGAGCTCTGTAAGGTTCAGCCTCACTGAGCGAGTGTTGTGACATGAAGACCATAATATAATCTGCGCCAACCCGTGCGTAGTGGCGGAAGCGCACAATTAGTGTTGGGCGGTCGCTGATATCGGACAGTTGGAAGAAAAGTGGAAAGACGAGTACGTGATGATGTTGTATTGTAACTATGCTATTGGCGCTCAACGCTCTTATAGTACTGATATGCAAGTTACTGCCGCTAAAGTCAAAGATTGTGCTCTAGCCAATCTGGTATCATTTCGAACGCCCCATATCTCAATATCGTAACTGCCAGCAAGGCTTCAAGGCAGACCCCACTGTCCTCCGACGGCATCCAAGGCACCCTCAACGGCTTCCTCAAGCGCTTCTACTCTGTGTCTGAGCACCCGGTTCTCCTCGCGCTCCTTGCTCAGCCGCCCCCAGACAGAAGCCTGCGAGCCGCCTTCGCAATTAGCGCAGCCCCAGCTCTGTACGCTAACTGACCCGCCTCTGGGCTTGTCGTACGTGCCACCGCGTTGTAGGCTTTGTACCTTCTTATTTTTTGGTGTGGCATCAGCCTCAACCTCGAGGATAGAAGATCGGTCGGTGCCTGTTGGGCTGAGGCAGTTTCTGGAGAAAAGACTTGCGGCATCTGTTTCGGCATCAGACTCAAAGCCAGAGTCGATGCTGAGTTCCGAGTTTGAGATGCGGTTGCGGCGGCGTGGTGTATCCTGGCAGCTGCACTGGGGCTGACTCCTGATGAGTGCAAGGCTCCTCTTGCGCGCAGCTTCCTCCTCTTGCCTCGCGTGCCGCTCGAATGCAAGGTCTTCCATCAGTACCCGCATCTGCTCGTCCTGCTCGGTCGCTTTGGCCGCCATGGTCTCGAGCTGCATCTTCAGGTGGCGTGCTCTTGTTTCTGCTTCGTCAAGCTCGTCATCTTGCGCGCTTTGTTCTGAGTGCGCATCGACCAAGGCAGTAGACAGCTGGCGGTACGATTTCTGGTAACGCGAGAGAAGGGCTTCAGCGTTGGCAAGGAGATCGTTGAAGGACGACGGTGCGAGTGGGTCAACGGAGCCGTGGGGAAAGAGAGCTTGCGAGATGTTTAGGTTGAGTAGCTCGTCATCGGCGTTGTGGTATGTAGGCGCTGGGGTAGGTGAAGGCACCGCAGCGTTCTTCTGTGTTGACAGCAGCCACGCGAACCTGCTACTTGCAGGAGACTGGTGCTGTGGCTTCGCCAGTGTTTCCATCTGCTCGGATCGGACTGGTGTTTCTGAGGCTGCCCTCGTGTGTGTAGGCTTACGATTGAAGATGTTCATGGTGTTGTTAGCCTCTGCGTCTCCTTCACCCTCCGACTCTGAATCAGATGAATAGAATTCAGAGTCGATCTCTGAGCCCGACTCTGAAACTGAGTCTTCGTCCTGCTGTTGGATACCAAGCTTCACAGGCGCGGAAGATCCGTTGAACCAGCTCTTGGTCGAATCAATTGCGCTCCTTGAAGGGAGGAAGCTAGCCAGCGATTTGGAAGGCGAATGCGACCGAATCGATGCTGCGGAAGTATGTTGCTGTAACGTGGACGTTGCGCGTGTGAGCAGAGACTGGCTGTTGTTGAGGAATGTGCCTGTCAGAGTGCGCTGGTGGGTGCTGCGAGCTGCTCGGGGATAGTCTTCGAGAGGGGAAGGTAAGTCGGCGTGTGGATCATAGGCAGTCGCGTTTGAGGTCAAGACAGAAGGTGGTGGTGGGATGGCGGCAGAGAGATCGATGTTGTCGAAGGTGTTCAGCTCGTCGTCGGCGGGCGGAGCTGTAAATTGCCTCAGTGGGGAGGTTGGAGCTCTTAGACCTCCCCGCGTAGAAAAGTGGGCTGCATGCGAGGCCTGAGGAGGATGTTGAAGCTCGAGCTCAGGAAGGGCTTGTTGAAACATGGTAGATTAAGGGTCCAGAAATTTCCTATTTCGAACCGCAGTTCTTCGACACCGTCGGCAAGCGAACTGATGGAATGACTGTCGTGAAACGCGGTCTTGTTGTTGAGAATGGGTATCCCGGTCGACGGCCAGGCTATCGATAGTGGGGACCTGCAGAAGCGCGAACGGTACACAGGCGGTCAAGGAGGGTAAAAAGGTTGGATAAAAGGAGATCGAGCGAGCTGTAGTGCAACGAGTTGCTGGAGAGGTTTGAGAGCAAGTTCAGATTGGATTGCCGCACGGGGGAAAAGGTGCTGTCGTGTCGCTGAGATTAACAACGTGGTTGGCAGGTGGCTGGTCGAAGCTGGCGAACGGCTAGAACCAGGTTTTGAGGCTGGAGCGTCATCTTTCCTCACCGCAACATGCATCCCATCACTAAAAGGCACCAATAGCCCCAATCAGGTCTCCAAAGTGAGGCGTCCCGTCGCTAGAACCTGCAGTAGTTCTCTTCAAAGGTTTTGCGCCGTCGTCGTGCATGCAAAACGACGACGACGCTAGTGGAACACTCGTCGACCCGTGGGCTGCGAGCTGTCTAATCTAAGCCCAAAGGGCCTGCCAAATTGACCATACCGAGACGCTCAGCGCTATCCGTTGGACTCCACATCGTCCTTGGTCTTAGCTCATCTGATCCTGTCGTTTGCTCTGGAGCAAATGCGCGTCTTCTGAGGTGCCCCATCGCTCGGCTCCATCTTCGGCCAGTACGAGCCAGGGTGCTTTCTCGCGGAGGAAGATGTGTTTTTTGACGACTGGTGGCTCGCACTCCATGGTTCCGAGATCCACGGAGCTCATCGTCAGCGAGACTTCATCTTGCAGGAAAGAGTAGGCCATCGTAATTGGGGAACCGCATTTCGAGCAGAATGACCTCTCTCCAACGTCTGACAATCTCAACAATTCGCGCGTAGATTCCTCCGTGAACGTCAGAGCGCTTCGTGGTACGCGGGTGAATGGGATATAGGCCGATCCAGATACTTGCTGACAGGCGCGACAATGGCAAAAGACTATGTCTTTAGGGCGTGCGCTGGACGTGTACTGCACTCCGCCGCACCTGCAGCCACCTTTGAAGACAACGCCATCGTCGACAACCTTGGCAACGTACTTCGAGCCATCGACAGCTTTGAACGCTATTAGCTGCTGCCTTAAAGGTATCGAACCTCTACAAGCTCTCGTCGCCTTGACTTACGTTTACGCGCAACCCCAAGGAACACAGAGTCAACTTCTTCTACTTTTCCATCAATCGCCAGCTTTTCCCACTCCTCCTTGAAGACGCCCTGCGCCTTTCTCCTGATGTCGTTATTCGCAAAGGTCCTTGTAACGTCCTTCACAATGACGTTTTCTACGAAGAAGTCGTCCCACTGCTCCATCTCGTAGTGTCGCCTGCCGTATCCAGCTTGGTGATCCACTATTGTGACTTTTTCAACTTCAAGGCCAGCAGATTCGAGTAAGTCCTTTAATGAAGATTCTGACTTGCTCCATGACCGATTGTACGGGATCGGCAGCTCCAGGCGCCGAGCGACTCTTTCCAGCACCATGCCAGCTACTAGGTTTCTTGGATGTGTTGCGTCTAGCGCAAGGATGCCGCCAGGCTTCAGGAACTGTGACCAGTGCTCGATCGCAGCCTTTGGGTCGGGAAAAAGGACGAGTGCGGAGGCAACCGTAATGATGTCGAACGTCTTTTCCCTCAAGGCGTCGATATCCTCGAGGTGCAGAACATCACCTTCCAAGAATGTTACGTTTGAGAACTTATCACCTGCCTTCTTTTTCTTGAACTCGGCAACTCCAAGCATCGGCGGTGTCACGTCAACACCAATGACCTGACCAGACGGACCTACAGCGTCTGCCTCGAGGAAAGTGAGGAGTCCAGTACCACACGCAAGGTCCAGTATCTGTTGGCCTGGCTGTATATCGACGTGCGAGATGAACCGGCTGGTGAAATCATCGTGCCAAGTCCCGTCGTAGTTCACTGCCCTCGACTCGTAGAACTTTATGGCATCATCTGCTTGCCGCTTGCCAGCCATGATGACAAGCTTATTGGCGCTTGAACCGGCGACGGGCAGTGTCTTGAAGTGGACCGAACGCAGAGACGGCCCGACTGGCTTGAGGAGTTATATTCCCGACTGTAGGCTCGTGCCTCCTTCGATACTCTCTTGGACTTTAACTGTGGGGTGAACCTGGAATTTTTGACAGCGTAAATGGTCTCTGGGTTTTGTGAGGTCTTACGCATGCATTACTGAGGGGTCCCGAAGATTGGCGGCTCACGCTAGTGCCTGTGTAGGTAAGCTTAGCTGACTAATACATATTTTCTCTTCAACTTCAAATACCTCGAAGCTTGCATAGACCGAATGACAACCATCGAGACGGCAGTGTAACGCGTTTTCTGGTTGGAGCAGGAACTACATAGCATTTTGTGGGTAAGCCATCGATTTAAGGTATTGTCGAAGTGTGTGCCTCTTCCCAATTGCAGAAAAAGGGAAGGGTTTTGTCACGTAAACGTCTCGGCGCACACTAGCAACACTTGTTCTCATGTCTCTGACCTCATACGTTCTGCTTCTAATACAAGTTGACAAGTCTCGATGTTGGTCAGGCACGGCACGAATTACCGAGAGCTGCTGAGACCGTCAAGCCTCAACAAGTGATTAGTCACACCCGCGAAGATTATCACTGTTCAGTCGTCAATCAACCAAAGTCGTCTATGGGGCATATGTA
Source organism: Ascochyta rabiei (assembly GCF_004011695.2). NCBI lineage: Eukaryota > Fungi > Ascomycota > Dothideomycetes > Pleosporales > Didymellaceae > Ascochyta > Ascochyta rabiei. Next base: position 1,161,757 of record NC_082408.1, on the reverse strand, counting down.
CCGGTTGATAGACAGGCTAAATTCGGTGACTTGAAACGGCGGCTGTACTGCACCCCGCACGCAGATACCACTGGAAGAACCATACCAAAGTTTTTATCCTCATCTGGGTCCCAGGACAGATTGGCCATACCCGGAAATGGACGATAAATACGATGCTATGCCCTGAAAACCGTTGTTTGCCAAGATCAGTAGAGTGCTTCCATTTCCTCAGCGGCCGAAGGGAGAAGTAAACACCAAACACATTCTCTCAAGAGCGAGTCAAGCGTCAAATCATCAAGTCTTCCAATCTGGGTCGCTTATTCTGTTTATGGCTATAGCCATGACTGGTTGAACAACACACAAACACAGCGGTATGGGTGTAAGATTCTTCTTGAGTATATTGTGGCAAGTGACTACATCTACCGCGGGTTCTCGGATACCAGACAGCAGCTCTCTATAAAAGACGAACAGCCGTTTTCGTATGAACAGCACGAACATTGAGAGCATCAAGCATACATTCTCAACAACATGAGGTTCTCCATTATTATCCCGCTTCTGTCCGCAACAGTGCTCGCAGTACCTGTCATTGAAGAGCGTCAGGCAACCTGCAACGTCCCAACGACTTTCCCAACAACCACGAACGCGAAGTTGCCCAGCCCGTTCAAGTTTTTTGACGGCAGGACAGTCACCACCAAAGCTGATTTCGAATGTAAGAATCAGGAAGTCAGTGCTGCCCTTCAGGCCCAGGAACTTGGTGTCTTCCCTCCTAAACCATCGAGCGTCACTGCTTCGCTCTCTGGAAGCACTCTCTCCATCATCGCTTCCGAAGCCGGTAAATCGATTACTTTCACAGTTTCGGTCCAGAAACCCAGCGGGTCAGGACCGTTCCCAGCAATCATTGCCTACGGTGCTGCCAGCCTCCCCATTCCTAATGGTGTCGCAACTATCGTCTTCAATAACGACGACATCGCTGCGCAACAAGGCCAGAACAGCCGCGGCCAGGGCAAATTCTATAACCTATACGGTTCGGGTCATAGTGCTGGCGCCCTAACTGCTTGGGCATGGGGGGTAGACCGAATCATTGACGCTCTCGAGATCACCCCCAGTGCTGGCATCGACCCAAAGCGTATCGGTGTGACAGGCTGCTCACGCAATGGCAAGGGTGCATTTGTCGCCGCCGCACTCGTGAAGCGTATTGCGCTCGGTCTTCCACAAGAGTCTGGTGCCGGTGGCGCTGCTTGCTGGCGCATCTCTGACTCTGAGAAGGCAAAGGGCAAGAACATCCAGACTGCCTCGCAAATCGTTGGAGAGAACGTATGGTTTAGCCCAAGGTTCAACGCGTTCAGTACCAAAGCCAATACCTTAGCCGTTGACCATCACCAACTCGCAGGCTTGGTGGCTCCTCGTGGTCTTCTCGTCATCGAGAATGAGATTGACTGGCTCGGCCCCGTCTCCACCACTGCTTGCATGAAGGCTGGCCGCTTGATCTACAAGGCGCTCGGTGTGCCAGACAACATGGGATTCACAGGCTCTGGGAACCACAATCACTGCTCGTTTCCTTCGAACCAGCAGGCTGACCTCACTGCATTCATCGGCAAGTTTTTGTTGAACCAGAGCACAAACACGGCAAACATAGAGAGGGGCCCTGGTGGCGCAGATGTGGGCACGTACATTGACTGGACGACACCTACACTCACTTAGATTCTGTCATGTGTCAGGGAAGGAGTATGAGAGTGTCACTCGTTTGTACATACGCTTGGACACATCAATTCATATTCAGATAGAAAAGATTATACTTTACGTGTCAGTTTCAGCTAGTAACGATGTGTAGTGATTCTGGTTCAGGAAGTAGAATGATGGCTTGTGGGCATCTCACATCGTCCCCTCCCAGCACTGATGTGAACACAATCATCGCGATGACGTAAATGAAAGCTACGAAGCCTTATTGTGGATGTGTGTGAAGCTGCCGGGAGATTCCAAGAATATGTCACGCAACAGGGGAGATCTCTTCGATGTTCAAGCGAGCACAGAGCAAGTTTGATGTTCGTGAGGTCGTTGAATGTGGAGGGGGCGGTCGCGATTGCACTCCACTGGTTCGCCAGACCCGGATCTCCGCTGTTGGTCCAAACGTCCGACTACCACGTCAGACCTCGTACAAGTCGAGAAGGCATGCGCCAGACGTTCATCACTGTGAATATTTGTATAGGAAAGAGTGAGATGAGGAGTGATGCCTTCACCAATCAGAGACCGTTCACCAGTCACATGACCGCGCTAACACCTTTGGGGGAAATGGGGACTCTCTGCACTCGCTCTGCCGCGCCTCGATGAACGTCCACCCCAACGCCGACCAACCCCAACATCACCGAACATCGTCCCCCATCTTTTTTGCGCGCGCAACACGTTGTTTATAACGCGTGTGGCGCAACAACCGACCTTTTCGCACGCGCCTGTGCCTTTTGCCTCCCCTACACCCTATTTGCCAGGCAGCCTCCGCTCCTGCTATCCATCGCGACACTTGCGCGTGCAGGCGGAGTGCCATCAGCCTCATTCACCAAGAGGCGCGCACCACCACCACGCCGCACGATAATGTCATAGCAGCCCGCTGCATGCGCACCTGATCGACCGCGACTGTCCTTTCCCCATAGTGCGCGCTTTTCGACCAGCCACCCACTGTCGATTGACTGCGTTTGAGGCTTGCGAAGCTCGATACTAACAGCACTTTGCGCAATACTGCGCATACAGTTCACCACTACAACCATGGCGTCAGTTCAAGCCACGCCAGACATGTCTGGTCAGGGCCAAGGGCAGCTGCCTGCCAACCTCTCCAAAGAACAGGTTGGGCAGATCTTCCAGGTGCGTTCACTTCATCACACACATACACGCGCCCCGCGCTATCCTCATCGTGTGTTCCAGTTACTGAATATTCTGTAGCGTTACCAGCAGATGAAGGCGGCAGGTGTTCCCGACACCAACCCTGACCTTATCAAAGCGCGCAACCTTCTCGCTATGGTTCAGAAGCGCAACCAGTATCTCGCGCAGCAATCGCAGATGATGAAACAACAACACCAGCGACAACAGAGCCTCTCCGAACAGCAAAATGGGCAACAGAATGGTGCTGTTGTGGCCATGAACGGCGCCAAGCTAGCCGATGGCTCATCCGCTACACCCTCCTCGAGTGGTCCCTCTGCTGGCGCACAATCCGCCGTTGCTGGCGGACAAGGTCCTTCCGCAGATGGTCAAACACCCACTTCAGCCACAAGTGGAGGTAACGGCAGTTTCACAAAGGAACAGCTGTTTATGCTCAGGAGCCAGATCTCAGCGTTCAAGCATCTCTCGAAAGGCTTGCCGTTACCTGCTAACATGCAGCAAATGTTCAGCAACCAGCAAGCGAAGAAACCCCAAAGCACTGCCGATGCTGTCGCTGCTGCTTCACAGGTTCTGGATAGCGCCACACGCGCAACGAGCGCATCTGTTGCACCCAGCGGCGCCGTTTCGGAGCTTAGGAATCTTCCTCGTCTACCAGACACATTCATCGAGCCTTGGAACAGTGAAGCATTTCGCGACGTCAACTACATCTCGCACACTCAGCGCAAGAACCGACCCTACCTCGCCACGATCATGCCACAGGGCGTTGACATCGATGCTGTACAACAGGGCATGCAGGAGCTGCGCAAAGAACGCGAGGTCATCTTGTATAACCGGATCACCGCGCGCAAAGCCGAGCTGGAAAAGTTCAACGCAAACGTCGGTTCCTGGGACACAAGTAAGACAGATACGCCTGAAGACGACGGCAAAGTAAAGCTGGCGCTTGTTATCGAGCAGAAGAAGCTCAACTTGTTGGAGAAGCAGCGCAAACTACGGAGAGAAATCGCCCAGCAGATGATCCATGCGGACAACCTCGCCATGACCGCCAACCGAACCGTTTACCGTAGGCTGAAGAAGCAGTCGATGCGCGAAGCTCGCCTTACTGAGAAGCTGGAGAAGCAGCAGCGCGATGCTCGTGAGACAAAGGAGAAGAAGAAGCACCACGAATTCATTGATGCTATTAGGAAGCATCGCACTGAATTGCACGAAGCTGGTGCAGCCCAACGACAACGCCTGCAGAAGCTCGGCCGCATCATGATCACCACCCACCAGAACATCGAGAAGGAAGAACAGAAACGTGTGGAGCGAACTGCCAAGCAGCGTCTGCAGGCCCTGAAGGCCAACGACGAAGAGACCTACCTCAAGCTTCTGGGTCAAGCCAAGGACACACGTATTTCTCATCTGCTGAAACAGACCGACGGTTTCTTGAAGCAGCTTGCCGACAGTGTCAAGGCGCAACAACGAAACCACTCCGACCGTTACAAGCTCAACAACGCAGAAGACATCTCGTCCGACGAATCGGAAGACCATGGCGACACAGATGACGAGGTGCAGCCAGGCAAAAAGCGAACAGATTACTACGAGATCGCTCATCGTATCAAGGAGACTGTTACCGGGCAGGCCTCGTGCTTGGTTGGCGGTACACTGAAAGAGTACCAGATCAAGGGTCTGCAATGGATGATATCGCTGTACAACAATAACCTGAACGGCATCCTTGCCGACGAAATGGGTCTTGGAAAGACTATCCAGACTATCAGTTTGATCACCTATCTCATTGAGAGGAAGCAACAGCCTGGGCCTTTCTTGGTCATCGTTCCGCTGAGTACACTCACGAATTGGACTAGCGAGTTCGAGAAGTGGGCACCCAGCGTCACGAAGATCGTCTACAAAGGTCCACCAAACCAGCGAAAGCAGTTCCAGCAGCAGATCCGTTGGGGCCAGTTCCAGGTCTTGCTCACCACTTACGAGTTTATCATCAAGGATCGTCCGATTCTGAGTAAGATCAAGTGGGTACACATGATCGTCGATGAGGGCCACCGCATGAAGAACGCCAACTCGAAGCTGAGCAGTACGATCACACAGTACTATACCACTCGTTTCCGTCTCATTCTTACTGGTACACCGCTCCAGAATAACCTGACTGAGCTCTGGGCCATGCTTAACTTCGTTCTTCCTACCATCTTCAAGTCTGCCACGTCTTTTGACGAGTGGTTCAACACTCCGTTCGCCAACACCGGTGGTCAAGACAAGATGGAGTTGACTGAAGAAGAGCAGTTGCTTGTCATTCGCCGACTTCACAAGGTCCTTAGGCCCTTCCTTCTGCGTCGTCTCAAGAAGGATGTCGAGAAGGATCTTCCAGACAAGACCGAGCGGGTCATCAAGTGCAACTTCTCCACACTACAGGCTAAGTTGTACAAGCAGCTCGTAACTCACAACAGGCTTATGGTCAGTGACGGAAAGGGTGGCAAGACTGGAATGCGCGGTTTGAGCAACATGCTCATGCAGTTGCGCAAGCTATGTAACCACCCCTTCGTTTTCGAGGAGGTCGAAGATCAGATGAACCCTACTCGAGGCACAAACGACCTCTTGTGGCGCTCAGCAGGAAAGTTCGAGCTCCTGGACAGAGTCTTGCCTAAGTTCCAGGCTACCGGCCATCGGGTCCTCATGTTCTTCCAGATGACGCAGATCATGAACATCATGGAGGATTACCTGCGACTGCGAGGCATGCAATACATGCGTTTGGATGGTGCGACCAAGGCCGATGATCGGTCTGATCTGCTCAAAGCTTTCAATGCTCCCAACTCGCCTTACTTCTGCTTCCTGCTGTCTACACGTGCAGGTGGTCTCGGTCTCAACCTGCAGACGGCTGACACGGTCATCATCTACGACTCGGATTGGAATCCTCACCAGGATTTGCAAGCTCAGGATCGCGCTCATCGTATCGGTCAAAAGAACGAAGTCCGCATTCTTCGTCTCATCACCTCAAACTCGGTCGAAGAGAAGATTCTCGAGCGAGCTAACTACAAGCTTGACATGGACGGCAAGGTCATTCAGGCTGGTAAGTTCGATAACAAGTCTACAAATGAGGAGCGTGACGCCATGTTGCGAGTCATGTTGGAGTCTGCCGAAGCTGCCGAGAGTCTTGAACAAGAAGAGATGGATGATGATGATCTCAACTTGATCATGATGCGAAACGAAGACGAGTTCAAGCTGTTCCAGGAGATGGACAGGAAACGACTTGCGGAGGATCCATACGGTCCAGGCAAGCCTCTGCCACGTCTCATTGGCGAGAGCGAACTCCCGGACATCTACCTGAACGAAGAAGCCCCAGTTGTCGAAGAGGTCGCAGATACACCTATCGGTCGTGGAGCTCGTGAGCGCACACGTGTCAAGTATGATGATGGTCTTACTGAAGAGCAATGGCTCGAGGCTGTTGACAACGACGAGGACACGATCGAAGCTGCAATCGCCCGCAAGGAAGCTAAGATTGCTAAGCGTGGCCGGAAGTCTGGCGTAAGGGAAGAGTCGCCTGCGCCTTCACGAGAGAGCTCAGAAGAGCCCATACCCAAGAAGCGAGGCAGAAAGCCGAAGCAGCTTGAGAAGCGTAAGGCCGACGAAGCTTCTCTCGATGGAGACGTCGCACCCCGCAAGCGTGGCCGTCCAGCACCAGCCAAAGACACACTCCGACCCGAGCAGCGAGCTTCGTTACAGAAGGTTGTCAATATTGTCTACGAAGCGCTTAATGACCTCGAGGAAGAGTCGACCGACCCTGACATTCCCAATCGTGGCATCATCGATCCCTTCATCGAGCTGCCTGACAAATGGGACTACCCCGATTACTACCAACTGATCAAGAACCCGATCTGCATGAACCAGGTCAAAAAGAAGATCAATAAGAAGGAGTACCAGTCGCTGAAGCAATTCCGGCAAGACCTTGGCCTGCTGTGCAGCAACTGCCGTCTGTACAACGAGGACAGTAGTCTGCTGTACCAGGACGCCAACCTGATTGAGCAGACAACGGTCGATAAGCTCAAAGAGGCTACGCAGGAGTATCCCGAGTGGCAGGACTTTGACGACGCGGCGTCAGGCACAGGTGGTTTGAGCACAGGCGTGACAAGTGCCGTCGGTACTCCGCGCGCGCTATAGAATAGGTATGCAAGCTCCTGTTTGCCTACATGGTTCTCTGCTATTGCTTGTTCTTGCCTGACTCAATGAAGGCCAGGGACACGTATCCGATGAACAAACCCCACAGAGTAGACTTCAGAGCAACGATTTACCTTCTCGATATGTCTTCTTTTTTTTTTTTTTTCGCAGGCTGTATGATTTCAGAGTGAGATTGGGATGGAGGGCTTGCGGTCGTCACAAGAGACTCATTGCAAGCGGGCTTTTCTTCCTCTTCACCACATCACCTGAGCAATGGGAGGGTTCTTTTGGGCTGAGTGTCATGATTGATGGATTGATTGATTGATCGACATGATGAGGCTCGGGCTTGGCGTTGACAGGAGTTTGTTCGGTACTACTGCTGCTGTTATGTGCATAGCTAGTAGACGTAAGATGACAGAATCAATTGCAATACATGTGTATTGTTTTCAGAAGTGCCTTTGCCGCGCGTGACGCGTCCTTTTCTTTTCGTCGTTTCTTCATCACAGCTCCCGAGCTTTCTACTCTGCCTTTTCATGTCTGCTTCTTGTTCCACGCCACGCACTCCTCAAACTTGACGCCCGAGCCTCCGAATATGTCCAACGCACTCCCAATCGTCAAATCTACTTTGCCGCGGCTTAGTTCCTTCACCAGCTCCAGATCAGCTATCGACCGTCCGCCGCCGGCGTATGTCACGGGGATGCTGCACCATTCGGCCAACTTCGTGACCAGCTCGTGGTCGATGCCGCGCTGAAGACCTTCGACGTCAGCGGCGTGAATGAGGAACTCGGAGCAGTGCGGCTCGAGGAGCTGTATAGATTCTGTTTTGGCGTCAATTCCTGACTAGTCAAGAATGGGGGAAAGAGTGTCTATGTACCCTGGCTGAGCTCGAAGTCGGTGATGGTCTGCCACTTGTTGGTGGCTACGAACCACTTGTCGTCTTTGCGTCTGCAGGACAGGTCGATGACGAGTTTGTTCTTGTCGTTGCCTAACGCGTAGAGGACGCCCCTGAGGCGGTCCATGCTGAAGACCGAGTCTGGGAAGAGGTACGAGGTTATGATGACCTACTGCGCCCAATTAGCTCTCTGCTCTTCTTTTTTTTTTTCGCCAGCTCAGCTGCGCTGCGTATCTCAAGCAGACTGCGTGGATAACCCACTCTCTCTGCCCCCCTCCCAATCCACTCCCCTGCGTTGCCCTCGTTGATGCCGCCGCCAACCTGCATGCCGCCCTTCCACGCCTCGAGCGCTTCCTGCGCTGCAGCGTCATTTCCAGGGCCTAGCATGATCACGTGCGCGCCTGCAAGGTCGTGTTCCTTGTATAGCGAGGCATAGTACGCGGAGGGGTGCTCTGAAGTCCAGTTCGTCTTCAAGTCGCTCGGAGTCGAGGTGGAGAGGGTGCCGCCGACAATTTGCTTGACGCTGCCAGCATGCAGGTCTATACAGGGGCGAAACTTTGTCATTGTGTGGATTGTTTCTTTGAGGTGTAAGGGATGACGATGCGGGGTGGAGGGGTGAAAGATGGACATGGATGGCTCGGGGGTCCTTGGCTAGCGTGAACTTTTTGGTGGACCAACTTTTGCAAGCACGAGTGATGTAAATCTTTACTAAAACACACACACGCTCGACACTATGGCACCGCAGCTTGGGAAACGTAAGCGCGTCACGCGCGAGGAGCTCGAAAGGCCATCACGATCGCCGTCGCCTGCGTCCGGGTCCGACAATGAAGACTTGCAGGAGCTGTTCCGGCGCGCATTCGAGGCGAAATTCAAGCCGCTAGACGTGGCGCCCAAGAAGCCGAGAATCGAAGAGACACCAACAGTGGACGAAGCAGAGGAAGACGAGGAGGAGTCAGACTGGTCAGGCCTCAGCGACGACGAATCAAACAAAGTCGAAGTGATCGAATACAAAGACGCTACGTATGACTCCGACGAAGAGGCCTCCAAAGCCGCAAAGCGCGCCTTCATGTCCTCGAAACCGCCCATGACCGCCGCTCCCCCATCCGGCAAGCTCGCCGTTAAGAAGAAGTCCGCCGACGCCGACGAGACGGGCGAAACGGCTAACCTCAAAAACGACCTCGCTCTCCAGAAACTGCTTCGCGAATCCCACCTCCTCTCCGCCTCGTCCTCCGGCGCCTCAACACCCACCCTCACTACCTCGGGCATTGCGCGTCACAAGTCCACAGACCTGCACCTGCAGAGCTTAGGCGCAAAGGGAAGCGTCTTCACGCAGAAGAAGATGCCCATGGCGCAGCGGAAAAACATGGCCCAGAAAGCGCGGCTGACCGAGGAAAAGAGGCGGCACGATGCACGAGAAGCCGGTGTCATCTTGGAGCGGGAGCAGAGAGTCGGCATGAAGGATAAGGATAAGAAGAGAGAGAGGGGCGTGGGCGGCCCGAGTATTGGCAAGTTCAGGGGCGGCACGCTGAGTCTCAGTAAGAAGGATGTCAGGAGCATCACCGGCGGGCCAGGAAGTCAGGGTGGGAAGGGCGCGAAGGGCAAAGGGAAGGGCAAGCCAAGGCGATGAGCAGTCTTGTTCGTCGTCTTGCAAACAATGCTCTTACTCGGCTGCGTGAAACCCACCCTGCTTGCGAGACTGATCTAGGGGGTCTTGGTAGAGAGAGGGCCGTGAAGCACACTGCGATGTCGTGCTCAGTCTGTCACAGGCGAGGATTCAACTTTCCAACACGGATCCTCAGCACAATGTTGTCTCAAGCGCCTACAGTCAGTCTCGAGCAACATCGACGTGGCAACTCCTGCTGTGGTTGGGCTTGAGACGGTTGTCTGTATATAGACTGTGCTGTGCTCAAACCTTGCAAAGAGAGATGAGCATGTCTACTGATGTTGCCATCAAGGTCCTTGGCTGCCTACTGTCTTACAACCGCTCCTCGCCCTTCCCAAGCCCGAATTTGAGGCAATTTGAGAATCGGTCGGGTACGTAAAGCAGAGGGCGTGTTCCCATCCTCTCCAGGCACGTAAAGCATGCACATCATACTCTTCAAACACCGGCTTTCTTCACCTATTCTGTACCAGTTCTCATACATTCGTCACGATGTTTTGTCTCGTGGAGCTGAGCGCTGAAATATCGCCTTTGGCATCAGACTGCGATCCCACACCTGTACCTCACATTCTCGGTGCCTCTACGCTGTCGCACCTTGATGTCACTCTCCATATCACCACGGAGGGAACCAAAACTGCCAAGCGTCCGAAGGAGGACCAAACGCACAAGCAATGCATGGAGAAGTGGGGAAGATGTCTAGCGCCGTCTAGTGCTTTAACCGCATACGGCATGACTATGCGCCGTTACTATCTTATCGCGCCCGTTGATAGAGAGAAACAACAATCATTGGATTGAATTGAAAGCATGGTGGACTTGCACGATTTCATATTGCTTCCTGAATCTACCGATGATCAAAAAGCTGTATCAAGGTCCGAGAGGCGATGCTTCAGCTCAAGGAGAGTACATATACCCCGCTTGGACCCTGCTTCAAGACTCGACATCAGTCAACCTCCCATCCATCGTCTAGTTTCCCTTCGTCGGTGTTCAACTGAATCCAGCAACCCATGATGGCTCTGGATCGCCTCAAGCAAGCAGCTTCGCACCTCACAGGCCAAGCAGTACCGCCTCACCCATTTGATCCACTCTCCGAACTCGAGATTGAAGCCGCAGTTGCTCTTGTCCGCAAAGACCATCCTGATGTCTTCTTCAATGCCGTCACGCTGCTGGAGCCACGCAAGGCGGAGATGATGGCGTGGGTAAAAGCACCAGAGGTAGCCCCGAGACCGCATCGTGTTGCGGACGTAGTGTGCATTGGCCGTGGAAGCAAGGTGTTCGATGCACACGTGAACTTGAGCGAGAGCAAGATATTGAGCTGGGAGTTGACTGAGGGCGTGCAACCGCTAATAACTATGGAGGACCTACAAATCGTTGAGTCTATCGTACGCAAAGACCCCAAGGTCATAGAACAATGCGGCATCCTAGGCATCCCGCCGCAGGATATGCACAAAGTCTATTGCGACCCCTGGACTATCGGTTACGACGAGAGATTTGGCACGACTGTGCGCCTCCAGCAAGCGTTGATGTACTACCGTCCCCATGTCGATGACAGCCAGTACAGCTACCCCTTGGATTTCTGTCCAATCTACAATTCTGACACTCAGGAGATCATCCATATTGATGTCCCGCCTGTGAGAAGACCACTGAGCACAGCACCGCCAAACAATTACCACGCAGCAGCCATCGAGAAAGAGGGCGGGTTCAGGAAGGATTTAAAGCCAATCCACATCACACAGCCGGAGGGCGTGAGCTTCACGGTGGACGGGCGGTACATTAGCTGGGTCAATTGGAAGCTGCATGTTGGCTTCAACTACCGCGAAGGTCTGGTTCTTAGCAACATCACATTCAACGATAAGGGCACAGTCAGAGACACATTCTGGCGACTGTCGCTAGCTGAGATGGTTGTACCCTACGGAAACCCGGATCATCCGCACCAGCGCAAGCACGCTTTTGACCTAGGAGAGTACGGAGGCGGCTACATGACGAACTCGCTGAGCTTAGGATGTGACTGCAAGGGCGCGATCCACTACATGGACGCAGCATTTGTTAACCGCGCCGGACAGGCTACGACGATCAAGAACGCCATCTGTATCCATGAGGAGGATGCGGGTATTCTGTTCAAGCACATCGACTTCCGTGACGACAGTGTCACAGTTACTCGCGCTCGCAAGCTGATCATTTCGCAAATCTTCACGGCAGCTAACTACGAATACTGCGTGTACTGGATCTTCCACCTCGACGGCACGATTCAGCTGGAAATCAAGCTCACTGGCATCTTGAACACCTACGCCATGCTGCCCGGGGAGGACTTGAAGGGCTGGGGTACAGAAGTATACCCTGGTGTGAATGCACACAACCACCAGCACCTCTTCTGTCTACGCATCGATCCGAACATTGACGGTCCAAACAACACAGTCTTCATGGTCGACGCAACACGTGGGGACGGCGAGGTGGGTAGCGCAGAGAACAAGTACGGCAACGCATTCTACGCAAAGAAGACGAAGCTCAGCACCCCTGAGCAGGCGGCGACAGACTACAACGGCGCGTCGAGCAGGACGTGGGATATGTGCAACGAGAGCAAATTGAACCCATACAGCAAGAAGCCAGCGAGTTACAAGCTTGTAAGCAGGGAGGTGCCGGAGTTGCTACCGAAACCAGGCAGTCTGGTGTGGAAACGTGCTGGTTTTGCAAGGCACGCTGTGCACGTTACCAAGTGTAAGTCAACTGTCCCCCTCACGAACGATGAGTATCACGCATGCTGACAAGACCAGACGACGACGCACAGCTCCACCCCGCCGGCCGCCACGTCCCGCAGACATCCGGCGAGCCGTCGCAAGGCATACCAGCATGGATCGAGGCCAACCCCACCGCCAATCTGGACAACACGGACGTCGTTCTGTGGCACACATTCGGCATCACGCACTTCCCCTCGCCTGAGGACTTCCCCGTCATGCCAGCCGAGCCCATGACGCTACTGCTGCGTCCGAGGAACTTCTTTACGAGGAATCCGTGTTTGGACATCCCGCCCAGTTACTGCAGTGTGCCGAGTGGGGTGAGGCAGGGCAGCACGCTGGTGGATCGCATTAGCAAGTTGGCTTTTGGGGAGAAGGAGACTGCTGCTGCGTAAGGTGCTGCGCCGGGCGAAGTGGCGTGCTGTTCGAGCGGCAAGTACGGTACCGGTGTGTAGAGATAGCAGGTTTGTTTGATGATAATGTCTTTGGTTTATGCAAATACTGTTGCTCGCTTCCAGCGTGGTGTTGTTTTTAGTCTTGGCACTGATGGTGGTGATGATCCAGGGTCGTTGTTCGAGATTCATCTTCCAGCCCGGTTGAGATGTGCGCGTGTTCAGCATCCCAAACTAGACAAGGGCGTCGTGTCACGGCCTCGGTCTCGGTATCGGTATCGGTATCGGCAGCGGCCTCGTTGCGACGGATCGAAGGATGGCCATGTGCGCCGTGCGGATGACGTCCCGAGAAGCTTTGAACCCTGCATTTGTGCCCATAGCTCCATCCCACAATTCGGGCACACTTCTTACACCATGACATAACAGCTACATTTTCCCCTCCCGTCACGCTCCTGGCGACCTCTCCCCACTTTCCTTCTCGCTCCCCTCCCAGCATGCGCTCGCTACGACCGGAGGTCTCGACATCGCCATGCCCCGCGCCTTTCCACCCGTGACCTCCAGCCTGGACGGGACGAATGGCACCCCGCGCGCCCCGAAACTCACCCTCTCCGCGTCTGTTATAGAGAGCGTAGCAGGCTTCAGCGCTGGTGTCGTGTCCTGCCTGGCCGCGCACCCATTGGATCTGCTTAAGAACCGGCTCCAGCTCAATACAACGGCACGCTCACGCCTCGGCGACTCCTTCCGCATCCTCAGCAATGTTGTGCGCGACGAAGGGGGCGTCAAAGCCCTGTACCGCGGACTGTGGCCGAATCTACTCGGAAACAGCCTCGGCTGGGGCTTGTACTTCCTCTTCTACGGCAACCTGAAAGAGCTGCTCAAGAAGCGGAAGGCCGAGGGCGAACACCTGGGCAGCGCCGAGTTCTTTTCTGCCAGCATCATCGCCGGTCTCAGCACCGGGTTCTGCACGAACCCAGTATGGGTGGTCAAAACACGGATGCTGGAGAGAGGCGCAAACCACCCTGCAGCCTACAAGACGATGCGCGTCGGGCTCTCCCACGTCTATGCCACTCGCGGCCTGAAAGGGCTTTGGGCAGGCTTTGTGCCGAGCAGCTTGGGTGTGCTGCATGGCGCGGTCCAGTTCTCCATCTACGAAAACATGAAGAAGAGAAGAGGTGGCCAGGTCGGTGGGCAGGAGAGGCTGAGCAACTGGGAGTACATGTACATGAGCGGCGGAAGCAAGCTGTTAGCCGGTGCCATCACGTATCCATACCAGCCAATCAGGGCGAGAATGCAGCAGTACGAAGCAGCGAGTAGGTACAACGGACTGTGGGACGTGATGAGGAAGACATATACGAACGAGGGCTTCTTTGCGTTCTACAAAGGGTAAGTCGTGAACCAGGGAGTTGCAACATTTCGGTACTAATATTAACACAGAGTCATTCCCAATACCCTGCGTGTTATCCCTACTACAGTCGTCACATTCCTGGTCTACGAGAACACAAAAATCTACCTACCGAAACTCTTCGCAGACGACGAACAACTGGCGCATGACGAGGATTGATAATTGCTCGCTTTTCTCTCAAGACATCTATTACTGGCGGTCAGGGAAGCATTGGGCATTGCAGGCGTTTGTAATGAAAGCAAGGAAACAAGAGATTCGAATGACAGTAGAACGAATTGAGTTCGTCACGCAGAGAAGTGCTTATTCAAGCCTCTTATTTGAAAAACCACCAACGTGCAATAGTCTTGTATAGACTTCCACCAGGAGGATAGAGGCTGAGGGATGCCACTCTGCTTATAACCTGCCTGCCGTAATACTGTGCAGACAGCTCCCTGCTCCACTACACGTCACGAAACCCCACCCGTCCGTCCTTGGACGTTTAGCCGTGTCTCCGCCCACCTTCGCGGAGGTATTTTTTCTTTCTTTGGAAAGACTAATCCAGCGGCACAAAGCTAGCTCTGCGAACACTCACACCTCATTCCAGCTTATCTCGACCACAAGATCCCAAGGCCTCGCCACGCCTCCCATAGACGTCTTCCGTAGACGTCTTCCACAGTTACGCAACAGCTTCGTAATTCAGCCATCTCGTTTCTGCATTGCGATACTGTCCACGCGCTGGAGTTGGCTGGGATGTATGGAGTACACGTCTCCCAACGACGCCGACGTAGTTCTAGAGAGACATGCAGGCGTCTAGCCCACGACTGTGTCGACTTCAAGGCTGCAGAATCATGGGCTGGCGGCGAAACCCGCGTCTCGTTGAGTCAGTTGTGTGTTGTTGGTGAGGCGAGGGGTAATGGGGCAGGCGCAGTGAGCATACTTAAGGTGAGAAGGCACACGCCGTCCACGTGGTCTCGGGTGGAAGGTGAAGGAAATGATGGAAAAGTGGGAAATCGTTTTCTTTCACTGGTAGCAAGCTGCGTAAAGAAGACGGATATCGACAGAAGTAGACAGACACCACATGGGGAAGAGCTTTGTTAAAGAGGATTCTCACGTTGTAAAACAAGCACATTGGACTGATACATGTAGATGAAAAGTACGTACTCTAGCTTTTGGGAATGCTCTTCTGTCAAGGCCAGTCAATGGAGCAGCCGGAAAAAGGAGTGTGTTGCAACGAGCAGACAAGGCAAGGTCGTCGTCGGTAAGTATCACAAGTACTAATGCAGAATCTTCGACAGCATACCGGGAGGTCTTCCAAAAGTAATCTTGCAATCGTGGAAAGATGGTCGCAAGAGGTCGAGACTAGAGTGTGTGAGCTGTACATCTGATGGAGGGTCGTTTCCACATTAAAAGCCTCATACATGCTCGCATTGTTGAGAAGAATTGAACGCAGCATGGATGCAGTGTTCCCTGAAGCATTTTATTGGTTGTTACATGACCTGTAATGGACCGCATGATGGTCGTTTGTTTGACAACTGGGGGTTGGAGTGAAACGGAGGACACGTGCATTTGTTATCGATAAGGCGCAACCGGTCGTCGATATCACCAAGTGTCCTTACCCAAGATCAACCTCCAAAACTTGTGCGCAGAATAAAGCCAGATCTACACACTCTTTCTCTTCAGGACATAGAGACGACAATCGTGCGCCCAGCATGGAAGCCGCCGACACATTCACACTCCTCCCTCTGCAGGTGGACAATGCCACAGGTACCATCAGCGCAACGGGTTCCGCAAACAACGCCCTCAACACCGAGCTCGATGCTCTGAACGCACTTCACCGTGGCCTCCTCAATGTCGAGACGCCTACAGGCACGCCGCCGCCGCCTGTTCCTGTCAACCCTAAGCGCTCGGCACAAATTGGCAAACTGCGTGAATCTGGTAACGCCGAGTTCCGCAAAGGCAATCACACTGGCGCCGTCAAGCTATACACTCTTGCAATCGACATGGCGCTCACTCGCCCGCACTGGGAGCCGTCTGGTCTGGTGCGCGAGGAGGTCTCTGGATTGCTGAGCAATCGCGCGCAGGCGAACATGGCACAACAGAACTGGGCCGAGGGCTCGGTGGACGCAGAGGCGAGCGTCGAGATGAAGAAGGCTGGCAATGCTAAGGGATGGTGGAGGAGAGGGAAGTGCCTGCTTGAAATGGGCAGGTTGGATGAGGCAGAGCAATGGGTCAAGCAGGGCCTCGAGTTCGAAGCAACAGAGCAAGATTTGGTACAGTTGAAGGAGCAGATCGAGAGCAAGAAGGGCGGTCAGACAAGCGTATTGTAGAGTGAACTGCGTAGGGCCAAAGACCCGATTCAAGACTCTACACTACGACGGTTCGGTATGTGTGCATTGCAAGGCGTCTGGCGCTCATAGGGATATCTGAAGCATGGAATTGGTTTTGGACAGTTGTAGGCATCGTTGAGCGAGATGCCCAGGTCAGTAGAGGTATCAAAGACGTTGATTTGAACGCGCGATTTTAAGAGGTCCAGCAACTGTTGTGTGCAGTGATGCGATAGTACGCGAAGATGGGCTGTATCAGTGATGAAGGCGGGTACGATCAATTCCACATTCACCTTGACCTCAGTTCCTAAACCTGCGCTAGAAGTCTCTCACCTCACTCATATTCACCTTCTCCACGACACTATCTACACTATCTACACTATCTATAGATATCAGGCTGACGACTTGTCGTCAAGCCGCGGCGCCGTCAACACAACTCAGGATGTCTTCACCACCTAACCATACTGGACCTGACGAATTCAGGTCCCCACTAGAAGCCGAAATGGTCTTCCCCTTTGAAAAATTGCCAAAGGATATCCGCCGCATGATCTGCGACATCATCTTAGAGTCAGCGTATCGGCCACTGCTCGACCGGCGTTATGGGCTCTATTACAAAGCCTCACGTATACCTGTTGTGCTGATTCCGGCCAACAAGTTTCTCCACGAGGAGATCACAGCATGTTTAAAAGAACATGTCGCCGCAAGATCTGTTGTTCTTTTGTGTCACCAGCAGAACCAGACATACGAGCTGGGCGTCGAAAGAATCGCAGCAGCACTTGTTCGTATGGTCAATATAGGTCAACTATACGACAGCCGTTGCCGTCAGAACACTGACATCGACTCGCGTCCCTCGCAAGATTTCGACTTCTGGACACTCAAAGCCCCCAAAATGGTATTTGAGGCGGAAATGGACCGTAGAGAGTCCAAAGATAGTCTGCCTCCGTTTCGCTTCTACTGATCTGCCCTCGACGACTTCTACCGGTCAGCTTTGATGAAACTGCGCCGCAACGCTACTGAAAAATCAGAGTCCGTATTTTTGCCACAGATCCGATCACTGTCAGGCCTGAGGCGCTGGTCGAAGACATTCGCTCGCGCTGCGAATCATCCTATGAGTTAATGTGTCGTCCCTCGGCACCCGTGACTGTGCTATGTCAAGAAGCATCTCAACACACATTGCCGTTAACTCTCATTTACGGCTTGTGGAGCTGTATAGCAGAGATAACGACCGCAGAAAAGGTGGGCCTGCTTGCAATCACATCACCGAGAATCGGAGAAATCAAGGCCTAGAAGCCAGCTGATGGTGGGAAATTTAAGATGCGTGCGCGTGTATCTTGGTGGCCTTTGAGCAGTTGGGCGTTCGGAGCAGTGGTGGTCGTAAGAAGCTTCATGGTTGCTCTAGGTGCTACTTAGACTCAAGAGGGGACGGATTCAATCACGCAATGGAACCGGAAACGAAATGAAACTATATCGAGACGTCGAACACACGTGAAGCAGAGTGATTAAACGAAGCACGTGAGCGCGCGCTTGCACTAGCCCCAAGTGGATCCATCAACGCGCTCTCCTAGGCAGAACCCCGCGCATCAAAAAGGCTCGCAACGCTGTCCGCGGCCATCTGCACGCTATCTTAGCCTGGCCCTGTCACACAGCAGCCGATCTGTGCTTCGCATCTGCAAAGTTTCCCAGAATTTGCCACTAGAGGCGGCAAGAGCGCGATCGATTCGACGCGGCCCTATCACTCGGCGAACGCAGACCAGGGGCATCGCCGCCCTTGATCCACCACCACGAGCCCAGTGCAACTTTCACTTTCACTTTCAATTTGTGGAAGCTGGTGTACCTTTGGTTGCCTCTTTCTCGTTTTCAGTTCCTTCAACAGAAATCTATTCCGGCACCTTTTACCCCACGCTCGAACTTTGCTATAATGGTGCCTCGGCGTTCAACCCGAAAGTCAGCAGCTGGAGTGGCAAACGGAAATGATGTCGCTGCTATAACACCAACCCAAGCTCTGAGTATGTACAAATTCTCACTCCAGAATGGAATTGCCACTGCAAATTCAATCACAGAACCGTCTAACTTCACTTCCAGATGATTCGCCCATGAACAGCCATGTAGACCCTTCCTTGAGCAAGAAGCGCACCCGTTCTTCTCGCACAGCTGTGCCGAATTCCTCCGATAACGACGATGACATTGTCGGAGTCGACCCTTCTATGCCGCCAGTACAACTTCGTCGCACACTGAAGCAAGTCTCGATTCCCGTCATGAGCACCGGTCACGCAGCTGCATCGGTTACAGCACAGTCGGCCGAGTCCGAAAACTCGAACGAGTCTCCATCGCTGGACAACTCCGATTACGATACACCTGCTACGAGCAAGTCGAACACACCGGCCGCCTCCTTTGGTCGCACTCGTGGCTCTGCCCGCAAAAGCGGATTGAGCAAGACTGTCACAGCTCGATCGCGGAACACTATCGAAGACACAGATGACGAGATCGAAGCGGTAGACTTGGACGCAGAGCTCGCCTTGCAGATGCAGCTTGAGGAAGACGAAGGCGAGCACCGTAGCAAGCGCCAAAGAATCGAGGAATCCGACGACGAGGACGACGAAGTTAAGAACGCTTATGCACCACCAGCTCGGGCGCGAGCGAAACCAACACCTTACAAGGGGAAGGGGAAGGGAAAGGCGAAAGTGGAGTCTGACATCGAGACCGACGATGACGCAGACTCGCTGCTGGAAGAGCTGGTCTCTGAACCATCCTATGAAGGCAAGGGCAAGGGCAAAGCGGCGAACGAAGAACTATCGCATCGCCGGAGTCGTTCAAACCGACCCAGTATGAGCCGCAACACTATCCTCGACGACATCATCAGCGATCTGGAGGATTCTGAGGAGTACGATGAATTCAAGCCAGACGATGCCGGCTCGGCGATGGATGACGTCGACAGCCTAGCCGCAGACGACAGTGAAGAGGAGGAACCGCTTATGGTAGCCAGTGCCCGCTTTAAGAAGGTGTCGGCGAAGTTACCAAAGCGTGCACGGGGCAAGAAGTCGTTCACACATGCAGAGAAGATGGAGAAGCAGAGGCGCATGGCGAGATATGCACACATTGAAGACAAATGGGAGCGAAAGCGTGCCATGAATCGCGAACGAGCGGAACAGCAACATCCTAAATTGCGGTCAATGTGGGACGACCTTCAGAAGATCCCTGTTCTTCCCGTTGAGAGGGCAGAACAGCCAAAAACGATCACCCGACGACTGAAACCATTCCAGCTCGAGGGTCTTAGCTGGATGATCCGCCAGGAACAGACCCACTACAGAGGCGGCCTTCTTGGAGACGAGATGGGAATGGGTAAAACCATTCAAGCCGTTTCGCTCATCATGTCGGACTATCCTGCAAAGGCACCTACACTCGTCTGTGTACCACCTGTGGCCCTGATGCAGTGGTCAAATGAGATTCGGGAGTACACTGAGAACAAGCTCAACGTGCTGGTTTATCACGGCACAAATGCGAAATGCAAGAAGATGACCGTTAAGGATTTGAAGAAGTTCGACGTCATCATGGTGTCTTACAACAGCCTGGAATCTTTGCACCGCAAGGAGACTAAGGGCTGGAGCCGCGGGGAGGACATCATCAAGGAGGCCTCTCCCCTTCACGCTATCCACTTCCATCGTCTCATTCTTGATGAGGCACACAGCATCAAGTCTCGCAACACCGGTGTCGCCAAGGCCTGCTTTGCACTCACTGGAACCTACAAGTGGTGTTTGTCAGGAACGCCGGTGCAGAACCGCATCGGAGAGTTCTTCTCCCTTTTACGATTCCTAGAAGTGCGTCCCTTTGCGGACTACTTCTGCCGCTCTTGCAAGTGCGAAAAGTTGCATTGGGCCACAGACGACGATCACATGTGCGTTGCTTGCAATCACGGTGCATCTGAGCACATATCGGTGTTCAACCAGGAGCTGCTCAACCCCATCACCGGCGACGATGTGGATCTCCGCGAGCAGGCGTTGGCGAAGCTGCATATGATTACCGCCCGTATCATGTTGCGTCGCATGAAGCGCGATCACACCAACTCTATGGAGCTGCCCATGAAAGACATCATCATCCACAACGAGTTCTTCAGCGAAGTCGAGCGTGACTTCTCTACCTCAATCATGTCAAACTCGAACCGCAAGTTTGACACCTATGTCGCACAGGGTGTTATGCTTAACAACTACGCCAACATCTTTGGTCTGATCATGCAGATGCGCCAAGTTGCCAATCATCCCGATCTACTCCTCAAGAAGAATGCAGCAGAAGGTAGCCAGAACGTCTATGTCTGCAACATCTGCGACGAGCCCGCCGAAGACGCCATACGGTCCCACTGCCGCCACGAGTTCTGCCGCGCCTGCGTCAAGGACTACATGGACACATGCGAGGCTTCCGGAACCGACGCCGACTGTCCACGCTGCCATATCGCTCTAACCATCGACTTCGAGCAGCCTGAGCTCGAGCAGGATATAGACTCAGTCAAGAAGACATCCATTATCAACCGCATCAAGATGGAGAACTGGACGAGTTCGACTAAGATCGAGATGCTGGTGTACGATCTGTACAAGCTGCGTAGCAAGAAGCAGACACTTAAGTCGATTGTGTTCAGTCAGTTCACGTCTATGCTGCAACTAATCGAGTGGCGTCTGCGCCGCGCGGGTTTCAACACAGTGATGCTGGATGGCAGCATGACTCCGGCCATGCGACAGAAGAGCATCGATCACTTCATGACGAACCCGGATGTCGAGGTCTTTCTTGTGTCGCTGAAGGCTGGCGGTGTAGCTCTCAACCTGACCGAGGCTTCCAGGGTGTTCATCGTTGACCCGTAAGACTAAATTTCCTTCTTTAACAGCGCACCCTGCTGACGCCTTTCAGATGGTGGAATCCTGCTGCAGAATGGCAGTCCGCTGACCGCTGCCACCGCATCGGCCAGAAGCGACCTTGCGTCATCACGCGTCTTTGTATCGAAGACAGTGTCGAATCTCGTATGGTCGCGCTGCAGGAGAAGAAGGCAGCTATGATTGCTGGAACTGTCAATAACGACAAAGTTGCCATGGATCGTCTGAGCCCTGAAGATCTGCAGTTCTTGTTCCGTGGTTCTTAGAGGTATGGTCGTGTTGTTTTTAGTGCTCTTCAGAAGGTGCATGGTTCAAGTGTGTATCTTACACACGGCGTTCACATGGGGATTACGGCGCGCTTTAGATGGCGCAACTCATGGGCGCTCAAAGGCGCTCGACATGACATTCACACGAAGTACGGATGCCAGCGTTTATTTAGCTCATTATGTTTAGAAAGGAAGCATATAAGTCTTCAAGAACAATAGTTCCGAATTTGTATTTGAACAGTGTTCCTATTTGAAGTTTTGCAATCCTCGAGTTGCTCCAGGCGGTGACATCAATCGCCAGCCGGCTACCCCGGATTTCGAACAGCCCTGCAGCCTCACCGCCAAAGCACATCAGTCTGGATCCAGGAGCGAGAATTTGTGATGTCGCAGTCTTGCGGTCTGGTCAGCATTTGAATTTTCAAGCCTGCCCAGGCAGAACCACACATCTGCAGCATACATAGCACAGTACAGCCCATTAGCAGGTAAGAAATACTGCCCGGCAGGCCCAGTGATGACAAAATTGTAAACCCTTCAGAAGCGTGTTCATCTTTGACTTTAACATCTCCTGCAGTATATGCATTCGCAGCTGCAAATCCGAGGAGAAGGACGTTCTGTCCAGGTTGGTAGTACGTAATCTTACGTAAAGGCGCGGCTCTTGCGCATTGAAAGGGCCCTTGCGATCGTCATTTGCGACATCTCAGGTGCGCAGGCGCGTCGAAACCCGCTCTCAAATGCTGATCTTTTGGCGTGCTTTGGGGTCATTTTGTAGTTTCGGCTGCCGGAGGAGCGGGCTGGACTTGCCTTGGGACCGAATCAAATGTGTGTGTGTGTGATGCTCCAGGCCTAACGATGGCGCAGTGGCCGCCGTACTTTGAAATGCAGAGAGTCTATTTCGGTTCGGTCTTGCTTATTGTTCCTGGGATTCGTGTGGTTTGTGTTTATAGAGCGCGTGGCCCCTGTTCGAGGTTTGTGAAGCTTGACTGAGAGGCGGTTCAAGATGAGTGTGTTCAAGAAGGCCGAAAGCTGGCACCTCGACATCGACCGGTACCTCAACCGCATCATTCCCGCTTCGCCGTTGCACAAGCTACCCATACCGGTGTCGAGATTTCTGGGTTATCGAAGAGAGCAGAAGCAAGATGTTGGGAATATCTTGGCAGCTTTCTGGTCATTCCTAGGAGCACTCTGTGGGCTGGCTGTGGTTGCTGCGGTATTCAACAACACAGAGAGCATACAAAGGCATGCGCCGCCTGCATTAATCGCGTCATTCGTGAGTAGTCCTACTCGACTGTGATCTTACTCGTCTAACCAGTCTATGCAGGGTGCGTCAGCGATTCTTGAGTATAACGCGGTCCGCTCGCCTCTGGGACAACCTCGCAATGCTCTGCTCGGCCATACATTTTCCGCCGTCATTGGCGTGGGCATTTCTAAGCTCTTTCAATACCACTCAGAGTACGAGAAGATCAAGTGGATAGCTGGTGCTATAGCGTGTGCATGCGCGTCCGCCGTCATGCTTCTCACTGGTACCATTCACCCACCTGGCGGGGCATCTGCTGTGCTTGCTGCCACGGAGCCAGCCATAACAGCGATGGGATGGTATTTTGTAGGCCTCGTTGCATGGGGAGCCACACTGATGATCGTTGTGGGCTTGTTCCTCAATAACATTCAGAGACAGTTTCCAGTGTATTGGTGGACGCCGCTAGACATCAGAAGGGCGAAGAAGCAAGACATCGAGACTGTACCAGATGCAAGAGGTGGTTTGGAGAGGAGGGAAACAGAGGAAGAGCAGAAGTACAACCAACAATACGAGAGAATTGAAATAACAGGAGCTGAGGTAACGTTGCCTGAGACACTCAGTCTGAACAAAGAGGAGGCAGAGTTGTTGGAAAGGCTGCGAGGAAGACTAAAGCAGAGAGTGGATGCAGAAAGGGCTGAAAAGGGCCTCGACGACACAGCTTCAAGTAGTGGACGAAGCAGCACAGACATTACTATGGTACCCACCAGAAGTGAGGGAGCAAGAAGTAACAGCGAAGATAGTGGTGGGAGGTGACATGCTGAGTAGTGCGCCTAGGCTCGAATGGGAAGTCGAAAGATAAGGGCAATGCACAACCTTTACGATCTCCGAGGATATCTTTGCGTACCAACCGTGATTTCCAACGTCTAGCTAGCCCATGCACGCACAGGTCCTTGGTGGGATTCGATGCCTGATTGTTTTTTGCTGGTGCTGGTGCTGGTGCTGGTGCTGGTGCTGGTGCTGGTGCTGGTGCTGGTGCTGCTGCTGCGGTGACCGTGTACACAGTAAGAGGCCATTCACAACGTCTGTTACACCGTTCAGCGAGCACCTCACTCTACGGTGTCTGAAATGACTGAGGTGTGGTCCAAGTCCGAGAACGACGTGTTGAGGCTGGTGCTTCATCGTCTGCAACCCATTCGAGGCTTCTGCAGCGGAACTGGCAAAGGTAGGCTGATGTCAGTATCTTACTCATGACTCTCGTCTAGTGATTCAACACTGCAGCAGCGACTCCAACCTACTTCGTTGAAGTAAAACATGCGCATTCGCCGGAGTGAGTTGCTGATGAGACGCCGGCAGACGCCCAAAGCCTTACCTGCCCGATGACGATGGCGCAGCTGCTGTTGCTGCCGCGTTCATTGGCTGACATCCGCTTCGCCACGACCAACGAAGAAAAAATTAGGCATTCAGACACGCCTTGTCCGAGTGAGCCTATCCCTACTCATTCTCACACCGACTCCTCCCCCTCCTCTCCTCCTCCTCCTTTCCTCCAGCATACCTTCACTCGTTCTCTGCTATCGAGTGTTGCTTTGCCCTTTTGTTGACCAGACCAATCCATATCGATAAAGATTTGAAGTGGGTCTGCCCCGCCATACGGAACCAACACTCGAAATTCGACGAGTTTTCCTCTTCCACCCCACCACCCCGTCCCTTCTTTTCACAACACTACAACATGGTCTCCGCATCGAAGGCAGCCCGTGAGGCAAAGCGCGCTGCCGAGGGCAAGCCCAAGAAGACGGCCGCCTCCAAGGTCTCGTCCAAGAATGCCTCCAAGGCTTCATCGGTCAACGGCGATGGCGCTGAGGACCTCGAGCTCAACGAGGAGGTCCGCAAGCTCACCATGCAGGAGGACAAGCACGGTCTGTCCGACCGAGTCACCACTGGTGTCCTTGCCTCTCTCCAGGCCTCGCGCGACGTCAAGATCACCTCCGCCTCGCTTGTGTTCCACGGAAAGGTTTTGTTCAACGACACCACCCTGGAAGTCACATACGGCCGCCGCTACGGTCTCCTGGGTGAGAACGGTTGCGGAAAGACGACTCTGCTCAAGGCCATTGACGCCCGCGAGTTCCCCTTCCCTGAGCACATCGACATCTACCTGCTGAACCAGGGTGCCCCCAAGACCGAGTTGGGTGCCCTTGAGTGGGTTGTCCGTGAGGCCGAGAACGAGCTGGCTCGTCTCGAGAAGCTTGCCGAGGAAATCCTTGAGAAGGATGGCCCTGAGGCCTCCCAGCTCGAGGACATCTACGAGGTATGTGATGCTTTCATTTTCCTCACAGCATTTAGCTTACAGTATGACAGCGTCAAGAGTCCATGGATCCCTCCACTTTCCACGTCCGCGCCTCCCTTATCCTGACTGGTCTCGGTTTCAACAAGAAGACCATCAACAAGAAGACCAAGGACATGTCCGGTGGATGGCGCATGCGTGTCGCCCTCGCCAAGGCTCTGTTCGTCAAGCCTGCGTTGTTGCTGCTTGACGACCCCACAGCCCATTTGGATTTGGAGGCCTGTGTGTGGCTGGAGGAGTACATGAAGAAGTGGGACCGCACCCTTATCCTCGTCTCTCACTCCATGGATTTCCTGAACGGTGTCTGCACAAACATGATCGACATGCGCATGAAGCAGCTCCTCTACTACGGAGGTAACTACGACTCTTACCACAAGACTCGCTCCGAGCAGGAGGTCAACCAGACCAAGGCGTACGAGAAGCAGCAGGACGAGATCAAGCACATTAAGAAGTTCATTGCTTCTGCTGGTACATACGCCAACTTGGTCAGGCAGGCCAAGTCTCGCCAGAAGATTCTCGATAAGATGGAGGCAGATGGTCTCATCGAGCCCGTCCAGGTCGACAGGGTCTTCTCTTTCCGCTTCGCTGATGTCGAGAAGCTGCCGCCGCCTGTGCTGTCGCTCGACGACGTCACCTTCTCCTACTCTGGCAACGCAGAGGACAACCTGTACGAGAACCTCGACTTTGGTGTCGACATGGACTCTCGTACCGCCCTTGTCGGACCCAACGGTGTCGGAAAGTCGACTCTGCTCAACATCTTCACTGGCAAGCTCAGCCCCACAAGTGGTGTTGTGTCGCGTCACACTCACTTGAAGCTCGGTGTCTACTCCCAGCACTCTGCTGAACAGCTCGACCTCACCAAGTCTGCCCTCGACTTCGTTCGTGACAGATTCTCGCACATCAGCCAGGATTACCAGTACTGGCGCCAGCAGCTTGGTCGCTTCGGTATGACTGGTGAAGGCCAGACCTCGAAGATGGCTACTTTGTCCGACGGCCAGAAGTCTCGTATTGTCTTCGCTCTCTTGGCCATTGAGGGCCCCAACATGTTGTTGCTCGACGAGCCTACCAACGGTCTGGATATCCCCACCATCGACTCTCTGGCTGACGCCATCAACGCATTCAGCGGTGGTGTTGTTGTCGTCTCCCACGACTTCCGGTATGTCCATCCTTCCAGGTATATTACTGAACGGTCTGCTAACTCTTCTTCAGTCTCCTCGACAAGATCGCCAAGGACATCATGGTGTGCGAGCACAAGACAGTGCGAAGATGGGACGGCTCCATTGGCGAGTACAAGAACCATCTCCGCAAGAAGATGTCGTCGACTGGTGTTCTTGCTTAAGCGTTGTATGGAAGTGTTTTCGCAAATTGCATGTGTTTTCCGAGCTGCGGAACGCGGGTTCGAAGCAAAAGTAATGGCCTTGGAGCAGGGTTCACGATACCCCTGCAGTAGGCTGGCAGCTCAGCGCGACCAGCTTCAGTGTCTGTTCTGCAACGGTAGAGGCAACTGGATACCGCGTTTCGATGCGTTGGGCTTAGAGGAGTTATAGATTTGGGTTACGACCAAAACGATATCACGTAGAATAAGAATGATTACAAGCAGCGTACATCTTAGTTTTGACGTGGTGTGGTTGTCGCTCGGTACGAGCCGCCGAGCACGAGCATGACGATCACCCCGCAGACCTCCGGCGGTGACGAGCTCCACTTACAACACCGTCTCTTACAACACCGTCTCTTACAACACCGTCTCTTACAACACCGTCGTTTGTCTTGGCTGTCACTGCAACACCTGTGCAGCTGTTGCAAGAGTACTTCTTCAGCTTCCACGATACCGAACTACCACCCCGCCAACATGGCGGAACTCAATAGCACCAAGCTCAACGCAGAGTCGCATCTGCTGCTCGTACGTCGCACGCCGCACGCCGCACGCCCGACGTCTGGGCTGACATGCAAACCAGGACCAACCGCTCCTGCGCATGCCGTACGAGCTCTCGCGACGAAACTTCAAGAACGCCCAACGTCTAATCGAGCACTCGACCACCTCTCTCACCTCCACACTCTCCTCGACCACAAAAGCCGCCTCCAAGACCACCGACCCCACACCGACGCTCGACTCGCTGGACGCCATGATCTCGAAGATGCAAGGCCTGAAGCGCAAACTAAGCACGCTACAAGAAGAAGAGGCTAAACTCCACAAAGCAGCCAATGCGCGGCTACAGCACCTGCAAGACCTGCACGAGGTGCAGAGCTTGGTGGACGTCAAGTACGACGAATGGTCACGCGTGCGTCTCTCACGATTGCTGGTCGACTATCTCCTGCGCGAGGGCTACGCGGGCTCAGCGGCGTGTCTGGCGCAGTCAAAGGGCATCGAGGACCTCGTCGACGTGGACGCGTTTGTGTCGTGCCACAAGATCGAGCGCAGCCTGCGCGAGGGGATGAACACGGCGCTCGCACTCGACTGGTGCAAGGAGCACGGTAAGGAGCTGAAGAAGAGCGGGAGCATGCTAGAGTTTGAGTTGAGGTTGCAGCAGTATATCGAGCTGGTTAGGCAAGGGCACGAGAGCGGCGTGTCTGGCATGGATGGCGAGCTTGCAAGGGACGGGGTCAGTATTGGGGGTGGTGGAGGCGAGGTGAAACTCGTCGAGGCGAGGGCGCACGCGAAGAAGTACCTCAGTGGCAGCGGGGACTTTGAACTGCTGGGACGCGCTGCTGGGTTGTTGGCGTACAGGCCGTGGGATGAAGTGGAACCCTACGCCGTGAGTCTCCCATCTTCTAACCTCACTACCAAGAAGAAGTACGTCGCTAACTCAACACCACACAGTCCCTCTACTCGCCCACCCGCTGGTCGCACCTAGCCACCCTCTTCCTAACAACGCACCACACGCTCTACTCCCTCCCGCCGCGCCCGCTCCTGCACATCGCCCTCTCCGCTGGCCTGTCCGCACTGAAAACCCCGGCCTGCCACTCCGCCTACACATCCTCGTCCGCAAATGCCTCGTCGTCCACATCCACCGTCTGTCCGATCTGCAGCACCGAGCTGAACCAGCTCGCCCGCAACGTGCCGTACGCGCACCACACCAAGAGCATCGTCGAGAACGACCCTGTGGTGCTGCCGAGTGGGCGAATCTACGGCAGGGAGAGGCTCCGGCTGTTTAACGAGAAGGTGGGGACTGCCAAGGGGTGGGTGCGGGACCCGGTAGCGGGAAAGGCAGAGGAGCTGTGGAAGGAGAGCGAAGTGCGGCGGGTTTTTGTTCTGTAATGCTTGGGGCCGCATCTCTATTCTCTGTTCCTCGTACCACAGCGAGCCGTTGGCCTGGGCTTGATACGTCGTGTGCGTGTTTACCAACCCGAACAACCGGACTTCCACGCATCCCTCCCTCCAGACGCTGCGTGCCGCCCACCGCGCCCCCACAAGCTAAGAACTGGCACTGTCTCCCAACATCCCTCCTTCTCTCTCTTACTGCAATCCTACCACCAGCCTCCAAAGTCGCTGCGTCTATCCGCGTACACCTCTTCAGTGTAGAACGCGTACTACTCTGCCTATACACACACTTGGCATCTGAGCAAGTGCTAACGCCTTCTAAGCTTGCTGGGTAAAGACGGGTAGTTGGGGTTAAGTAGAAGGGAAGGTATTGTTTGTGCGATTGGGATTTGTTGGTTGTGTGCTTTGCTGGGGGAGAGATGTTTGTAGATGTAAAGCAGGTGGTTTGTGGATGTGGAAAGGGGGTGTTGTTGTTGTGATGGGGAATCGTGGAAGTGTTTTACTTTAATGTTTCTTTGGTCTCTTGTACACTCTGGAATTTGTTGTTTTATCTGGGTATAATATGTGTGTGTGTGTGTGTGTGTGTGTGTTTGGCTGTCTCGCTCGCACAAACAGCAGAGCACTTACTCACTATCCTCATCCTCGCCCAACTTCCTCTTCTTCTTCTTCTTTTTGACCACCTCGCTAGCCCTCCTCTTCCTAAGCTTAACCCCCGCCTTCTCCAACTCCTTCTCCTCTTCACTATCCGCTTCGAGCGCCACCTTCTCGAAGACGTACATCCTCGCATCCCGGTCCTCGCCCTTCCACGCTCCGCCTCCTTCGATGGCGCCGAGCGTGCGCACATGCGCATAGCTGGGGTATTGCGTCGAGTCGAATTTGTAGCTTTCCACGACCTTCAGTCCAGCATGGCGGGCTAGATCGCGGATATTCCACAGCGAGTACGGATCGCCCTCGAACAGCGCGACCATGATCTTGCCGCCCATTTTCAAAAACTCGGAGCGCCGACGCTGCACGAGATTGGGCCGGTTAGCCTGGGCTTCGAGGATGCGCAGGCGCTGTTGCGGCGTGCTGGACTCGAGACAGCTCTTGAAGAAAGACACAAGCAGCGCTTGGTTGCTCCGGACCTGTCGGTTCACGTCGGTCGAGAGGCCGCCGACGTGCGGGAACAGGAAGGCGATGGTGTCCCACCCGCTCGCTGTGTCTTCGTCGTCGACTTCGTCGTCGTCTTCCCGCGAGCATTTGAGTGTCTTGTACGAACTCAACCGCGTGGCGTCGATACCGTGGTGGAGCGGGACCGGCGGGGTCAGTGCGGACAGCTCTTGCTGTGTCGATGTGAAGGAGGGGTATTTTTCAGCGACTTCGGTTTCGCTGTCGAATGACGTCGCCGTTACGTTTGCGCACCCGTGGTCCAGCACGAGGGAGCGCGTGAAGCTGAAATCGCCCTCGCCGACGAGCAGGATATGGTCGTAGGCGCCAAAGGGGACGGGGGGTTTCTGCGAGGCCTGGACGGAGGGCTTCTCTGCCGTCGTCGTGGAAGGCGGCGGCTTTGCAGTTGTTGTGGAAGGCAGTGACTTTGCGGTGTCTGGGCCGTCGCTCTTCTTCCGCTTCCTCGCGCTCGCGGGCGTGGGTTTGGTTGATTTGGCCGCTGCCGCTTGTGCGGTTTTCTTCTGGTGCGCAGCGATCTTGCGCTGCCCGTCGCGCTTGAGCTGGCGACGCGCCTGCTTGGTTTTTGTTTTGGACATGTTGGTTGTATGCAGAACATGC
Organism: Ascochyta rabiei; assembly: GCF_004011695.2. Classification (NCBI taxonomy): domain Eukaryota; kingdom Fungi; phylum Ascomycota; class Dothideomycetes; order Pleosporales; family Didymellaceae; genus Ascochyta; species Ascochyta rabiei. The sequence goes on along the minus strand of NC_082408.1, from coordinate 1,131,675 downwards.
GCATGCTGCAGGGCGTGGTGAGTTGACTTTTTGGTGGGTCCCGGCTAGCGCGCTTTCATGTGCACTCCCGCGGTCACGACGAGCATGGGAACACGAGTGCGAGCAGCGCCGTGGTACAGACCAAACGTGGATGGCTTGAAAAGACTAAATGTACAATGGACGGGACTCGGTACAAGAACATGCCCTGATGCAGCAACTGCAATCTGCCCCAACTGGCTATGCGCTTGGAACTTTGAACAGATCAACCCCATTTCTCACTCGTTTCGCAGCGAAACTATATCAAGTCGCGCTTGATGAACTGGTCGTACAGAGACTTGCCGAGCGAAGCAGGCGAGCGCTCAACAATGACGCCAGCGGCCTCGAGAGCCGAGATCTTCGAGTTGGCGTCGCCCTTTCCTCCGCTGACAATGGCGCCAGCGTGGCCCATTCGCCTGCCGGGCGGCGCAGAGATACCGGCGATGAAGCTGACCACGGGCTTGTTGGCCGTGTTGTACTCCTTGAGGAACTCGGCGGCGTCCTCCTCGGCGGTTCCACCAATCTCTCCGATCATGATGATGCCGTCTGTCTCGCCGTCCTCGAGGAAGACCTTGAGGCAGTCGATGAAGTTGGTGCCGGAGAAGGGGTCACCGCCGATACCGACGACGAGCGACTGGCCCAGGCCGGCCTGAGTGGTCTGGTTGACAGCCTCGTAGGTGAGGGTGCCGGAGCGGGAGACGATACCGACGCGGCCGCGCTTGTGGATGAAGCCGGGCATGATGCCGATCTTGCATTGGCCCTAGGGTGTGTTAGTGGAGGGTGTTTGTAAGGGTGTTTGTGAGGGTGTTTGTGAGGGTGTTTGTGAGGGTGTTTGTGAGGGTGTTTGTGAGGGTGTTTGTGAGGGTGTTTGTGAGGGTGTTTGTGAGGGTGTTTGTGAGGGTGTTTGTGAGGGTGTTTGTGAGGGTGTTTGTGAGGGTGTTTGTGAGGGTGTTTGTGAGGGTGTTTGTGAGGGTGTTTGTGAGGGTGTTTGTGAGGGTGTTAGTGAAGGGTAGAGAGTAGAGGGCGTTAGAAGGTGGAGGGAATGCGTACGGGAGCGATGATACCGGGGCAGTTGGGGCCAACCATGCGGGACTTGTTCTGGGTCTTGAGCATGTCGGTGATGCGGACCATGTCTGGGCGAGTCAGTATGTAGTCAGCGGTCGGGGTGGGTGGTGTGTAATAGAACATAGCTTTGCTAGTCATCTACAAAGCCTTGCGTACCGTGCTGGGGAATGCCCTCGGTGATGCTAGGTCGTGTCAGCGCTGTGGGTGCAGGCGTTGGTAGGCACACCTACGTCACAATCAGAGGGATCTCAGCCTTGATGGCCTCTTCGATACCGGCGGCGGCGACGGGGGGACTGTTCGCTGTCAGGTCATGTGTTGCATGGACGGCGGTGGTGGAGAGAGGGCGCACGGGACAAAGATGGCGGTTGCGGTCGCGCCCGTCTCCTTGATGCCCTGCTCGACGTTGGCGAAGACGGGGAGGCCGAGGTGCTCCTGGCCGGCCTTCTTGGGGTTGGTGCCGCCGACGACCTTTGTGCCTGCGGGTGCGTGTCAATTGCTGGCAGACGGCGGTTGGTGTGGGCGCATCGCATACCGTACTCGATCGCCTGCTGCGCGTGGAAGCTGGCGTGTCGTTAGCACCCGGCGCTTTCCCCTCGAGCACCTGCCTCGCACTCACGTTCCCTGCTTGCCGGTGAAGCCCTGGAACAGGACCTTTGTGTCGCCGTTGATGCGCAGGTTCTTGATCGTCTCGGCGTACTGCGACGAGCCCGTTGCGTACTGGCGGCGCGCGGCCGTTGTGAGCGCCGAGCGCATCGGTTGTCGGAGAGCCTGCATGCTGACTATGTCGCTCTCACGTGGGGGGCGAGGTGTGGAGAGGGGGTGCGTGAAGAGAATGCGATGTTGACAGTCGTGCCTGGACGGGCACGAAGCTGCAACGCGCACGGCCCTGCTCTTTCGTAGCTGGTCCCGGCCGAGTAAGATAATAACCCGGCTGAGCATTCTACAACACCATCTACTCTTTATTAGTTACTTCTACAACACCATCCACTCTTATTAGTTACTTCTACAACACCATCCACTCTTATTAGTTACTTCTACAACACCATCCACTCTTATTAGTTACTTCTACAACACCATCCACTCTTATTAGTTACTTCTACAACACCATCCACTCTTATTAGTTACTTCTACAACACCATCCACTCTTAAGTTACTTCTACAACACCATCCACTCTTAAGTTACTTCTACAACACCATCCACTCTTCATTCAACACTTTCCACACCTCTTATAAGAAGAGTACATTTCCATGATATATAACGATACATGAAATTCAAGTATAGAATGTGAATACTTGATTCTTGATTCTTGATTCATTTGATTCAACTCTGTTAACGTTATACCATTCACTTTACACTTCTCCAGGAATGGAGAAGAAATCATGCAATACAGCGTGCAACTAGCCTTTGAGACGTGATAAAAGTATAATCTTGATAGAAGCAGAACCATAAGAGTACAATCATGATGAAGTACAATCACAAAAAAGTACAATGATTAAGTACAATCATGATGAAGCACATGGATAAAGCACCTGTTGATACCATGCTACAACAATAGCCTAGTCGTTGAGCTTGCCGTAAAAGGGCAGGCCGATGGCTTGGGTCAGCAGACGGGCGTCCTTGTTACTTGTGGCGTCGGTGACGATGGTGATGTGGCAACCGGGGATCATCTTGGGCGGGTAGCTGGTGGGGGTGGTGGTCAGCGGGTGTCTTTCATGTCCGTGTGCGGCACTCACGCATCATAGTTGACCTCGATCTCGGGAAACAGAGCCAGCTGGTCGGGCGTCAGGCCGAAGGTGATGTTGCCGTGGCCGTCGCCAGAGGAGCCGGGGACGCCCTTCCACTCCTTGATCCTGGGCAGGACGACGTCGATCAGCTTCTCGAGAAAGTGCGAGGCGTCTTCGCGGACCATGGTGGCGGTGACGGAGACGTAGCGGCCCTCGCGCAGCCCCCAGCCGACGACGTTGTGGCGGGCCTTGTGGGACTCGACGCGGACGTTGGTCATGGCCTGCAGGACCATGCCGGCGACGTGCATGTGCGCGCTGTCCTGCATGGCCTCGGGGACCATGGAGTGGACGACGACCTTTGTGATCTTGGGGATGTTGCGGAAGGTGCGCGGCTCCTGCAACAGACGCAGGACCTCGCCCTTTCCTCGCGGGCCTCGGAGGGGGCGGCCCTTGTAGTAGGGCGAGTCGCCGGTCCACTCGCGCAGGCGCTGCTCGAGCTTGGGGGCGCGGTAGCCCGGGGGGTAGTGCTGGTAGGTCATGGCGAGGATGTCCTGGGCGATGGTGCTCTGGTACGTCTGGTCGAGGCGGGGCAGCGTGAAGGGGCCGGGCTGGAAGCGTCGCGAGGCCGGGTCGGAGACGGGCAGAGGCTGGTGGGGGTGCAGGGGGCCGCGGTAGTATTTGGGCTCGCGGTACTGGTATCTTGGAGTCGTTAGTTGCGAGGACGGCGGACGGTGGGCGTGGGTGTGGGCGTGGATGTGGGCGTGGGTATAGGCCTGGGCATGTGGTACCTGCTGGGCGGCAGCTGCTTGTTGCCTCTCCTCCGCGCCCTACTCCTCGCTATGGGGTCGAAGTCCTTGACGGCCTCGGCGGGCTCTGCGGGGGCGGCGAGGAAGGATGTCGACTCGACGTCGCGGGCGGCATCGGACGAGGCATTGCGGCGCAACAGGGGCTGGACGGCGTGGACGGCGTGGACGGCGGGCCTGGCGTCTCTGCACAGGGCGGCGGCGGTGCGGTAAGGCAGCTCGCGCAGGGCCATGGTGTGTGACGTCGGCCTGGGTGATGGGGGGGAGATTGGCGGGAGTCGCGCGCCGGTGGTGCTCGCGGTGCCTCGCCATGGCGGCGAAAAAGTGACGGGCCTTGGCGCAGGAGCGCGACGCGAGCGCGGCAGGGATCAGCCGTCGCAGCTGCAGCCCCAGGCCCCAGGCCCCAGGCCCACCAATGGCTGCCCCACCCGCCCGCAACTGCCTGCCTGCCTGCCTGCCTGCCTGCCTGCCTGCCCGCCTGCCCGCCTGCCCGCCTGCCTGCCCGCCTGCTGCTGCTCCACGCCCGCCGCCCGCCCTGCTCCAACACGCCGCACGCCGCAGTGGCTGACGGCACAATCTGCGCCGAACGCAGCACGCCGTCGCGCACACGCAGTCCCTGTCCAGCCGTCCAGAGCGGCCGTCTCGCGCTCGTCCCTCACACCCGCCCGCCGCCGCGCTCCCTCTGCTCGGTCTCGCCTCTGTCTCGCGTCGCCGCCGCCGCCTCGTCTGCACCTTCCCGCGCACCCTTTTCCGCTCGCTGCCTGCCCGCCTGCCCGCCTGCCCCGCGGCCTGCCGTCTCCCGCGCTCTCGACACCACCTGCTCGCTGCTCGCTGCTCGCTGCTCGCTGCGCCGAATGGGAGCCGCCCCTCTGCACCCAGCACCACACCATGCAGCGCTTTCTCAGCCGTCGCGAGGAGCACCGCGCCGAGAAGCGCAGGTCCAAAGAAGCCGCCCGCAACAAAGTACGCCCCCCCTCTGTCTCTGCCGCTTCTTTCCTCCCTCTGCTGTGCCCCGCCTGCGAGGCGCTCCCTCGACACGGGCACCACCGTCCTCGGCCACCGTCCGCCGGCCTCGAGTCGCTGCATCACAAGCTCCCCGCTGCCCTGCGACACAGCGTGCAAGACGGCTTCCTATTCTTACCCACGCCCTCTCGCCCATGGCTTATCCAACCCCTGCCTCCACCCTCACCTCTCGACTCGTCTGACCATGTGCTGCAACAGTCTCGCCTCGGCACTCCCGTCTCCTCCGACCTGTACAAGATCTTCACAAACGAAGAAGCCAAGACGCCCGCCGACAAAGACGCCCAGAAGAATGTACGTTGCTCGGCGAGGAGGAGTGACAGACGAGCGCTGACGCTTGCAGGTCGCCATGCTGCTCTCCCGACTGCAGGGGGCCGGCATAGCGAGACTGGGAAAGGAACAAGCGGAGCATGCCCTGGACTGGTACCCGGACGACATCGACCAGGCCTACGACGTCCTCGTACTCGCAAACGAGTCCATCGAGGGAGAACTGAAGGACTACGACCCCATTGTCAACATGGTGGGCGCCATCAACAGGAACATGGTTACGTGCTACCTGGACGCCCTGCTCTTCGCCATGTTCGCGAGGCTGGACAGCTTTGAAGCCATGCTGTACGACAACTTTGACGACGAGCCCAGAAAGAAACTCGCCGCTACCCTGCGTCTGTGGGTCAACCTGCTCAGGACTGGACGTCTGATCAAGGTTGAGCTCGTACGTACTACAGACACCACCAATCCCCTCGACACTAACGCTCACCCAGACAAAACACCTGCAGGATGCCTTGGCAGCGTGCGGGTGGGAGGATGCCGCCAACATCTGCCAGCAAGACGCTTCAGAAGCCTTCACCTTCATCACAGGTGCTCTCGAGCTACCCTTGCTCACCCTGAAGATGGACATTTACCACACCGGTCGCGAGGACAAGGAAGACGACCACAAGTTTGTCAACGAGCGGCTGCTGGAAGTCGCCATTCCCGAGCAGGACGGAGAAGGCATCATCACGCTGGAAGACTGCCTGGAGACGTACTTCAACAACCGCATCGAGGTGAAGCGATTCTTGCAACGCCAAAACACCATCGGCTCGACCAGGTCTGTAGATCGAAACGCGTTCGATCGAGATCCCGAGAAGAACGAGACCTTCCACGTCGAAAGCATCGAGCTCACGGGCCCAGAGTCGCCCGTGGTGTCCACCCCGATCTCCATGGCGCCACCGAGCCCGCTGACGCCTATCCGACCAACGCTCCATGGTCGTCGACGCGCGGACAGCATCTTCAGCCAGCGATTCAAGAATGCACAAGACAACCGGTTCGACGAGAAGAAGCATCTAGACGACATGTTGAGCAACAGCTCCAGTGGGCGGCCACGGTCAGCGTCACTTCTTAGAAAGGAGGTTCTGATGCCCGCATGGCAGTTCTTCAGCCTGATCCGTACGTTGTTACACCACCACCGAGGAACCCACTGACGAAACCGCAGCCTGGTACACGGACAATGTCCCCAGTACGGATGCGCAGGTGGCGGCCCACTTCTCGGCTCGACGTCCTGTCCTCGGTATCTGCCTGAAGCGCTACACCATGACCCCCACCGGCGCACCCAAGCGGCTCAACACGTACGTTGACATTCCGCTGGAAATCGCTTTACCGCATTTCGTCTCGGACGAAAGAATGGCAGACGAAGGCCCTCTGTTTGGCAACTTCAAGCTAGTGCTACAATCCGTCGTGTGCCATCGTGGCGTCTCGGTGGACTCTGGCCATTACATCTCGCTGGTCCGCGCCAACGCTCACGAGCGACCAGATGCTTCCCAATCAGACGATGACGAAAACCTAGACGCGTGGCTCAGGTTCGATGATCTAGCGAGCCCGCGTGTAAAGGAGGTCGACATCAGACAAGCGCTGCGTGAGGAATCGCCGTACCTCTTGTTCTATCAGGTGCAGCCGATTGACGAGGTGTTGGCATCGCGAGGCGACCCTCCCACGTATACCGAAGCACAGTCTGAAGCCATATCAACTGTTCCTTCGAGAGAGACACTCGTCTCATCGCTGGATCCTGATAGCGGCGGCGAGTGGGACAAGGTGAGACGGACCGACGTGCACCCAGAGTCGGTGGTTTCGGACGGACCGATCGGTCGCGCGAGCATGTCTAGCAACAGACGCAGCAGCGTTGCCTTTGACGACCTGGAGAGTGTGTCCCGCGGTCGCACCGAGCCTCACACGCCTGCGGATGAATCGAAGATGGGATTCTTGTCGGCTTCACGACGGAGTTCGCGTACATGGCTAGGCGGTAACAAGAGCCGACCTACCAGTCAGAGTGGCGAGGGACGATTGTCCCTTACGCTCTCGAGACTGACGGGTCGCGGGAGCAAGGACAAGTTGACCATTGCCGAAGGTGGATCTACCGAGGACCCTGTCATCGTCGTTGACTCGGTCGAAAGTCAAAACGGTACACCTCCAGAGGTGCAGAGCCCGAGCCAAGAAAAAAAAGAGGCTGCCATCACACGCAGCAAGAGCAAAAAGGGGAAGATGGGCCATCACAGGAGCAAGAGCAGAGATCCTCTGGGCGAGCCGTCAGAGAAGAGCAAGCACAAGGACAAGAACCGGCCTGATAGGGAATGCTCTGTCATGTGAGGCGCGGGTGTACTGGCGAGCTGGTTTCCACATTTCCTTGTTGCATAGCGTTGCATGACTTGACCTCGGAGGCCACCATTGTCTGGGTTAGCGAGGCGTTTTGAGCATACACACGGGTTCGTTGGGGGTCCCTCTGGACGGAGACGAGTGTGTCGGGGCCAACCAGAGCATAGACGAGATACCCACCGCCTGAGCAAGGCTGCGAGCCGGAAGATGGTCCAAGGATCACGAACAGCTTCTCTCTCGTCCAGTATGATGCATGTGTGGCCTATGTGAAGTGACACCCCTTTGCTTCGCACAGTGTGTTGGTGCCTACGGACGTGTCCGGAGAAGGCGTTGGACGCCCCTAGAAGGGCGATGGTCGCATTGGGCTAGACGCCGAACCAACCGCGGCTGGGAAGGTGGCCTTTGGTGGTTGGCCGCTAGGGCCACCTCACAAAAGTCCCAACACCCTTCACTCCCACTGTCCCCGACTCCCCGCGCCGCATCCCAACTTCACGGTCCTCACGCGACGCCGCTGCACCTCCTCACCTCCTCACCTCCTCTCCTCCCACACATCACCGCCCCGCGACCAGCCGTGCCAGCTCCACAATGGCCATCTCGCCGCAAATGTACGTCACTCGAGACAGCCCTCTCCAGGACAGCTTGCTAACGAGCCGCGCAGCACCAACCTGGTCATCATCCTGTATGTCTCCCTGTATGCGCTCTCCCACGCGCCGCGAATCTGACCATGGCTAGGGGGTTCATGCAGATCTCCAAGAAGATCCCCTTCGATGACCCCAACGTGCTGAACGGCGTGCGCGCGCTGTACATTGTCTCCAACATCATCATCGCCGCCATCTACTTCTACGTCCAGATGCAGATCAACAAGAAGAATGGTGCGTCCGCCACACGCGCAGCCTGCAACGCCGTAGCAGCGACCGCCAGCCAGCGCTAACTGCCCCCAGACATGACCGTCGTCAAGTACGTCGAGCCCGCCCCCATGGGATCCGGCGAGGAGCCCAAGTTCGTCGCAACCACCGTCAAGGCCTACGATCTCCAGCAGCTGCGCGCCCTCTTCAAGGGCCAGATGATGGGTGTCGGCATGATGGCCGTCATGCACCTCTACATGAAGTACAGCAACCCGCTCCTCATCCAGTCCATCATCCCCCTCAAGGGTGCCTTCGAGGGCAACCTCGTCAAGGTCCACCTCTTCGGCCAGCCCGCGACCGGCGAACTGGCCAGGCCCTGGAAGGCCGCCGCCGGCTTCATGGGCGCCATGCAGGGTGGCGAGATCAAGACCGACAAGAAGAGCGTCGAGGCCGCTGAGCGTGCTGGCCGTGGCGGCGTCAAGGACGAGTAAGCGGCGTGTCGTGCGCGACCCAGCAGCATCGGTGACAGATTGAGCAACACCGCCTATATATCCTGCAGCCTAGGCCGTCTTCGGTGTTTATTGTATAGTATTGGAGAAGTCATGACATTATGTTCACCGAAACGACGATGTTCTCTCGTTCCCGCAATTTGTACCGTGACTCACAATCACAGCATGATGATCTAGCGTCGCCCAACTATAGCGCTGTGCAACCTGCTCATATCACAGATACAAGGAATCGATCGAAGTCGTGTCCACTCGTACGAGAAAGAAAAAAAAATCGGTTCCTTGCCAGCAGCAGCCTACACTTACGCTACACCTCCCTCCCCTCACACGCGCCCCCAACACAAAGCGCCACAACCTCAAACCCTCCACTGTTCCTCGCAATCCCACTCACATTACTCTTCAAAAAAATAAATAGCAACTATACGCCATCCCACCGCTCTCCCTCATCCCCCTCGTCTGATCCCACCACCCCGGTATAAACCCGCCGCCCACGCACGGCCGGTCCGAGGTGGACTCGTGCGCGTTGTACATGGCGCATGCTTGGACGCAGTCGGAGGGTGTTGCGCCCGAGAGGGCGATGAGCTCGGAGTTTAGCAGGCCTTGGCTGCACAGCGTCGTGTAGGGAGGGGGTTTCGAGGATGGCGGTTACGGATATGAAAGTGCTGTCGATGTCAATATCAATGCTGTTGGCGATGGCGATGTAGACACGGATCCACCACCTCCTTGTACCTACCGCTCCCCATCGCCCTGCCGATGTACTTGTCTCTAAGACCCAATTAAACAGTTACTTATAGACTTTGTCTAAAGTGTAAAACTTAACAGTAACATCTAGACCATTAGGCAGACTACGTTAGTCGCAGATTACGCTGCTGACTTCTAAGCTATTGCTTGCGACACTAACTAGGACAACACTGCTCTAATAACCATGTTGAGACAAGGTCTAAAGCCCAAGGTTAAGGAGGAACTTATGCGCACTAGCGCAGTCGTTAAAACCCTCAAGGACCTAGAGAGCAAGGCTATTGACATTGATACTTGTCTCTATGAGCTTTACCTGGAATTAGAAAAAGATCTGCGTGTGTAAGTTATAAGTAACATGAACAAACACCTACAGCTACAGAACTGATAGTAAAACAACCTAAATTAAGGATAATAAGGAGGTTATTACTAGTCTAACACTAGACAACGCATTTACAGCAACACTTAGAGTAGATACTCTAGACGTCAAAACCAGCCCAGCTTCCTCCCGATACAGCTCACGCCTCCCAAAGCAGCACTGATGCCCGTGAACAACACAAGCGGACCGTATTCAGTCCCATACAATCCTTCACCCCCAACTTCCCCGGCTCTGATCAGCGCCTCGCTCACCGGTCCACACGCCACATTCCCAATGCCCCGTCCGGCGGCCAGGACTGCAAACACCATGGTCAAATCTACGCCCTGGTGACTCTTGTCTACTGCCTTCATGACGCCGGGGTACGTTGTCGAATAGCTCCCCGCGAACAGGCCGTACACGACGCAAAACACCAGCAGCAGCGGCAGCGACGTCGAGAAGCCCCAGAGGAGGAAGACGGAGAGCGTGGAGCCGATGGTCGAGACGAGGATGCAGGTTGAAATGTGCCACCGGTCTACGATCCCGCCCATGGCCACGCATCCGAAGACCGCTGCGATGTTGATCAGGATCAACGTCAGGGCTGACACGCTGTTGGATGCGCCGAGCGATTTTGCGTAGGTTGGCAGGTAGATGGAGGGGACGAAGTAGCCGAAGCCTTCTAGGATGTTACCGAGTTGGAGGATGAGGAAGGTCTTGTTCTTGAGGAACGAGAGGTTGAAGGAGCGGTGGCTGGTCGTCTGGGCGACGGGGAGACGCGGTTTGAGGAAGAGGGTGAGGGGAGCTGTTGCAGCGAAAAGGACGAGCGCCCAGATTCGGAGAGTCGTGCGGAAGCCGTAGCGGTTGAGGAGGAACTGCAGCAGCAGTGGGATGATGACGCCGCCAAGTCCCGTGCCAGCCTGTGGTGCATGTCAGTTTTGCTCGCGATGGTTTGCGACGAGGACCAGGAGATTGTAATGGTTCGTCATGGGAAGTTGGGCCTGGACATACCCACATACACCCAAACGCCAACCCTTTCTTCTTAACAAATCACTCGTCCATAAATGTAATCGCAGGGCTGTAGCACATGGCGCCCCCAATCGCATAGAACACGCCCTGGCTCGCAATCAAATGCGGCACCGTCGTGCTCAAACTGCTCAGCCCCAGCGACAAACACATGATGATCAGTCCGACCATAATACAAGACCTCCTGGCCCTTGGATACCACGCCAGCAGGCCAAAAACCAGCGGAGCAGAGAGATACATGAGTCCCATGGCGCAGGTACCGATCAGGGCGATGTTACGCGATCCTTCAAAGGGCGGGTGCGACGAGTAGTATTCCTGAAAGATGCCGTACGCAAAGGGGAAGCCTGGTGGAAGTCAGTACTGTGAAAGACGGTGGAATGACGTCGAGGAAGTACCCCAGACTAGAATCTCCAAGACAAATGCCGAGAACAAGAACAGCCATGCATCTTTCCCTCCGTCGACTGGTGGCAGCGAGAACTCCGGCTCAGCTGCCCCGGCTTCCTCGTGGTGCGGGTTGATTTCATTGAGCTCGCTGTTGGAATCGTGACGGGGCGTGTGAAACGAAGCCGACGTCTCGTTTGTGTAACCTGGCTGCGTAACCGCGGCGGTAGATGTACCGTTGTACAGCGACGGCTGCATAGACGTGTTGTTCGCCGTCCCGTGACAAAGGACGTCGACAGCATCGAGTTCGACGAGTTCGGAATTCCGACGTGCGGCTGACGCCTGTTCGAGTTCGTAGCCTGAGCGAAGGGCGACCATGGTGCGCCTGTTTGATTATCACGGTGTAGATGCAGCCGCTTTCTACAATTCGCTTCTGCAAGTCGAGTTTATATAACGGCGCAGGAAGGCTCAAGTACTGGTAGACCAACTAGCGTGATTTTACTCCGAACGCCGACCGCGATCGCGTTCCCCAAGCGATGGGCCGACGTGGACGACACGCAAACAGCGGCGCCAACAGTGCATGGAACAGCGAGCTTACCAGAATCATGAAAAAAGGAAGAATAGTATCCCACGTTCTGATTCGTCCGTTGTGCCTACCGCGCCGAGTCGCGTGTCGAAAGCACGCCCTACGATCATGCACATCGTCATGATCCGCTGTTCACGCCCAATCCAAACTCTCAACTCTAGCTCATCAACCTCGTCATCCTCCCCACCCGTGAGACACTGTGGGGCTTTCATTCTTGCGATGAAAGGATACTGCAGTGGAGGCCGAACGAGTGCTGGATGATTTTGCTTGGATGAGGCGAGCGCTGCTGCGTTCCTTTGTCTCTCGTTTCTGCGCTTTGATGGCTGGCACGTTGGCGCGCGGTGAAAGCAACAGACATGGACCGAGTCTTGAAAGAACAATTGTGTTGCCCCACGGCCTTGATGAAGCAAGCTGCGAAAGCCACAAAGACGGGTTTGACATTCCGAGTGAACAGGTCAAGTACATGCCGTGAACACGCAACCTTGCACGTACTGCTGCGTCGCTTACAATTCATCCATCTCCGCCAACTGCACTCTGCTCATCGTATACGCCCTCAGATCCTCAAGTATCAAACTCGCAACAACTGCATGCCCCTCTGGACGCATATGAAATACGCGTTTATGGGAATCCGGTATCAGCCAGTGAATAGTGTCCTCAATAATACCTTCTCCATCCACCAAAGTGCCATTCCCATCGACAAAGCCTTTATCAGCATCGAACCGCCACTCCGGGTGTTCATGAAGCGTCTTATTGATCTGCTCGGCAATGCCACCCTCGAACGAACCCCGCGGTACAGCATCCCCTGTGCTGTTCTGCAAGCCCGTTTTGTTCTCACCCCGGTCGACCGTGTCCCACTCGTACAAGACGAGAGCCCGACGATTCGGATCTGGTTCGTGGACGCCGAGCTCGCAGTAGCGGCCTTGCAGCGCTGCAATGCGGGCGTCGTAGTCGATAAAGTGGACGTTGGGGCCTGCGGCTTCGGTGGCCCTGCGCAGGACGGCGTTGACGGATAGTACCATGTTGTTGAGCGCCTGGCGCATCTCGAGCTTGAGATATTGCTTGTGACGTTCGACGTTGCGCCATACGGCCCACGTCACATTATCGCAGGAGTCGTCTCCGGTGCCGAAGAAGCGCGCGTAGCCTGTGACGTGTATGAGACCGTGTGTTGAGTTCAGATATGGCTTCGTCGCTTCAATTAACCTTGTGACGTTCTGATAGAGCTGCGTGTCGTTGCCAATCTTCTCTTGGGCCTCTCCTACAGACTTCTGGCACGCATCCTCCCCAGCCATGTAGAATTGGTAGACACAGTTGCTCAGTATAGGTGTGAGACCAATATCATTGCCGCCTGCAGATATAGTTATAAGATCAAGGTTGGTATGGAGCGCTGGCACCTGCTTAGCCAAGATCTCAGCGGTATCTGCGCCTGAACAGGCCAGGAACTGATGCGTCGAATCCGTATTCCTCGCATGGAGAGACTCGTGCACGATGCTAGGGTATGCCGCGTTATATCGAGAGCATGCAAAGTCCACTCTTTTCCCACTGCCTAGGCCTGCAGCGTACGAGTCGCCAATCGAGGCGAGGTTTTGAATCCAGGAAAGGTCGACTGCAGAGCTCAGAGCAATGTCAGTGGCCCTGTGCAGAGGATTTGTGGAGGTTGTCACTGCAGTAAGCCATGTCGACCCCCATTTGGCTAGCATTCTGATTGAAGGATTCAGGGCCCATGCGCTCTTCGAAGTGATGTTTTTGTAGGATGGAATGTGCTCAGTTAGCGTTTCAGAAGCCCAACAGGATAATGAGACAGCAACATGCTCTATTTCACCTTGCCGTTGATGGTTGCTATTGATAAGGCAGCAAGCTCCACACGAGGTGACATTTGAAGAAGCGGTTGGACGACACAGCTTTAGCGACTGATAAAACGCGACGGGAAAAGATACCGTCACGATGAATTGCAAACGTATGCTGGATCGTTGTGTGGACTTGGAGATCACGAGTTGAAAATGCGGCTATACAGCTTCTCATGCCGCCCAACCCACAAATCCATCACTGGCACGCTTTGTCCAGCATCTTCCACTTTGCGCTGCCACCCCTCGTCTACAAGTCCTCGTATCCTGTCCTGTAGGTCGGCGCTCGCGAGTAGGGCTTGCGCCTGGTATGGGCCCATGACACTCGCGCGTACGGCAGCACTCATGACCGTTCGCGCGTGCGAGAAGAGGAAGAGGTACGCGGCTTCGTGTAGCGGGACGGCGAGAATGCGGGTGACCAGACCCCAGAGCGGTGCGAGATGGGCATTGGCGTGCGGCGAGGCACGAAGCGCGGCAGAGAAAGCCGTCAGAGCTTCGATGGCTGCCTTCTTGTCTCCTGATACCTCTGCAACGTCGGAAGAGTTTTGGTATTGCGCCCTGAAGCTGCGGTCCCACACAGCGAGAAGCGCGCGGCCTTGCGCTATGCTCGCTCGTCGTGCGACAGTACAGGGCGTGCTCGCATCAAAGTCGTTGTCAAGCGTCTCGATCTCTTCTGGATTGCGGTACCCGGCTAGCACGTACGGGAGGGCAGTACTCGCGAGCGTAGACAAGGACAGACGGAGGAATGTGTTGAACAACGGCAGCTGTGATGCAGACGGCGGAGATAGCTTGTGATGTGCGAGGTATGATTCAAGACCGCTGCTGAAGGCGAATGAGCCTAGCGGCAAGGCCGAATCAGACAACAGGAGCAGAGCATGGAGGGCTGAGGCACTGCTGTTAGTGAGGCGTGATGTGGGCACGATGAGCGATGACGGACCTGCCCCATTGTTTACCGTAGGAGGTGCTGACACACTCTGCTGAGGGTTCAGTTGTGCTTTGGCGTCGCAAAGACGCCTCTCAAGGTCAGCTATCTCATCCTGGAGAGATTGCTGACTGGTCGGTGAAGAAGTCATGGAAGAGAGGTGAGTAGGATGCGGGACGAGATGGATTGCGTCTGCGCGGCTTAGTATGCTGCTTATCGATAGAGCAGCCCACCATCCCACTCCTTGCTCAAACAAGGCAATGTACAATTCCAACCTCGTGTCTGTCGTGACTGGATAGCAGCAAGCCCAAGCCCAAAAGTAGTCCCAAACGCCAGAAAAAGTCATGATGCCCAAGCCGTACCCTGTCATGCATCCGTAGCATGGGGTATAGATCCAAAGAAAAGCGCCTAGCCAAATGTTCGACTGTGCTTCACTGAAGGTGCAAGTGTAAAGACAGCTTTCACAGCATGCAGCTATGCCTCGTTGGTCGTCTGGTCGGCCTTCTTGGGGATGTCGGCGAACATGGGCTGGCCCTTGGCCGCCTCGAAGCTCTTTGTGCTTGTCTTCTGGAAGAGCGTCTGTGGCTTTGACCTGCAGTTGTGTTAGCACAGGTCTGTACCGGAATCTTTTCATATGCTCACTTCTTCATCATGTTCTTGTTGCGGAAGTTGCTGAGCTTCTGGGTGGCCGGCGACTGGATCTCATCGGACGGAGAGACGTACTTCTGTGCTCTGCTGTCTGTTAGGTTCGCGCACGACCGAGCCGACTGTGCCTACTCACTGCTCGTCCTTCATACGTGACTCAAGCACCTGGCGGTGGTACTCCATGCTCTTGGGCTCAGAAGGCGCGGCAGGCTTGATTTGCGCGTTGACGTCGCGGCTGCTGAGGACGTGGGAAGACATGGTTGTGTGAATGGGTTGTAGAGGTTGAGTCGGTCGAGACGAGGCAAGTAAGTTGTGCAAGCGGTGGTAGTGGGTGGTAGTGGATGTCGTGGTCGGTTCTCAGCGCGCCGCGATGCAGCCGTTAAGAATGCGATTCTTTGGTCTTTCGTGAAGCCTGTTGCTAGGGCAACTGCGATCGGCAAGCACGAGCGACGAACCATGACGTGCATGCTGGCAGCCTTATCCCTGTGCGTTTCAGCCCTATTCCCTGTTCTCCACCTGTTGGAGGTATTCATCCGGTCCGCTCTTGTCGACCAGAGTGACTCACACGTTCTCTGGAGTCTGCGTCTGGCTGAGCCTGTACATCCTGCACGCGATGCCATGCTCCTTGCTGATAGAATGCGGAGTATCGACACACAGCAGGAGGAGAACAAGACGTCGTCTTGACAACGGCTGAACGGCGTTGTATCTCAAGTGCACAAGTTTTGGTCAATTTGGCACGCAAGAGACCGTCTGGCAAGCTGATCTCCAAGACCAGCCATCACAACTTCGCACCCCCCCTCCCCATCACCTCCTCCACCCCAATCTCGCTCGTCATCAAAATACACGTATCCCTCAAACTGCCCACTCTATGTCTGTGATTGACCTCCTGATAATCCCGACTCGTCAGCATATCCCTAAAATGCTCAATGCTAGGATAGTGCGCAAGCGCAATCTCATCCCAGTCACCCTCGAGCTTCTCCGTCTTGCCATTGACCCCCGTCACGTTGCCGACAATCTTGGCGTTGCCGCCATGCCGTGACCCTATCGACTCTGCAAACGCCGCGCCGTACTTGAGGTAGGCCTCTTTCATGCCCGGGTTGAACGCGAGCAGGTTGAACATGGAGACTGCTCCGCGTCCTTCGCTGCTTGGGCCGGACACGAACGAGTCGATCCAGGTGTTCAGCTCGGCGGAGAGCTCCAGATCTTGACTAGATTGCGTCGTGGCTTTCTTCTCGTTGGGGCTGCTCAGTGGCGGTACTGATGCTGGTTCCGGATGTAGTAGCTTCTTGTTGTTTGTGGAGAAGTCTTTGATCAGACGGGACGGTACGCCGGCTGTGACGCTCCAATGGTGTCGCACTAGCTTTTGCACATCACCTGGGAGGCTGTCGGTGCTGGGTAAGATGAGGAGGATATCCCATGCAATGTTTCGGGCTAGGAGATGCTCGGTTGAGATCTTGGTGGGAAGGATGATCCAGCGGATCACGCGAGAGACTACAAGAGGTTTGGCTGTGCTTGACTGAAGGGTTGATAGGAAAGTGGAGAGAGGATTGGGAGTGGTCTTGTGAAGGGCGAGGAGATGGAGGGTGCAGAGCGGCATCGTGGCTGAAGAGGTACGTGTGGGAGTGTTCGAGGAGCGTATAAACTCGGTCCGACAATGAAATGAGGAATCTTTGAAGTGTACCTTACGTGGACTTGATGGAGAAGCGTTGGTAGATATGACGTAAGGCTGCGGCAGCATGCCGAGGTTCAGCATGAGGGGCTAGTTGAGGGCTCTCAGTCCATTCGATATGCACAGGAACTCAAACTTGTAATAGAAGACGTTGTCATTCGTTGTATTCGTCTTGCTCATCATCTCCAGCTCTGCCCTTCTCTGAAATGGCTTTTTCCGAAGTAGCATCTTCATCTGTAGCGGTGACTTGGAACGACAGGTGCTTCCAGTCCTCGATCTGAATGGCATTAGCAGCGATTCCTCGACACGTTTCGAAGTTGTGCGCATTTACCTCTTCCGTGATACTCCTCAGACGATCGCGAATGCTATCAACAGCGTAGCTGCCCAGGATCAATCTCAAGGGTGGAAAGCTGCAGTGACCCAACTGCCACACGAGCTCTGCGCTTTTCACAGCGCTTACGGGTTGCCTGTCGTTCAGCCACTGCACCATTCGTCTTGCATGCTGAGCAGGACTCGTCAAGTTTGCATACGGCTCGCTTGGATTTGGCTTCACCGAAAAGTGACCGTACCGTTTGGGCTTTGGAGGCCCTGCACGAGGCGTGATAGGATAGCTGGAGGGAACGACATTGTCGTCTGGTTCGTCCAGTCTAACATGGCCAGGCTCAACGAGCGTAGCCTTGATATTGAAGGCGTCGATTTCGTACAGCATGGACTCGATCAAGCCTTCGACAGCATACTTGGTTGCGCAATACGGCCCAAGTCCGGGAACACCCAGAGATCCGGCGGTGGAAGAAAAGATGAGATAGCGACCGGCATTCTGCTGGCGGAGATAGGGAAGGGACAGCTGGATGATGTGGAGGGTACCGAGGAAATTGGTGCTGAACTGGTTGCGCAAGTCGTAGTCATCTTGGTCTTCGCACGCGCCAATGACACCGTATCCTGTGCTGTTCACAATGATATCCATCTTGCCCCAGTGCTCGAGGCTCTTCGTCAACACGTGGCCGACAGTCTCTCTTACTCTCACATCACACAACAATCCCAAGCAGCGGCGATCCTGCCACTCCTGCATCTGCTCAGGTGTGTTTTCATGCGTCCAGCCGACAGCAGTGCACTGGTCGCCGTGGGCTAGAATGGTACGAACGAGAGAACGACCAATATGGCCGGTAGCTCCGAAGACCTGCAAGTCACTTGATCAGCTTTGGCGCATGTCGCGGCAGGGACTCTCGTACAATCCATACTGCGCGCTTCGGTGGATTGCTCTCAGACGGGGGCTCGCAGGTGGCGGGCAGTCGCAGGTCAGGGTTCCGGAGGGCGGTGCCTGGTGAGAGGCTCTGGCTGGCCGTATCAAAGTCCATGGAGGAGGGCTAGCGAGGCTCTGCGGTGTCGCGTCACCATGGGGTGGGTCACGAGGCGGAGGTGCGGGGAACCAATCGGCGTGGACTAGATCAGACGGAAGCCAGCGTCTCGCCCACTCGTCAACGCATGACGAAGCGCCTCTCGTCGAGCAGGAAGCGCACGCCGTCCATGAGCATTTGAATGGGAAAGGCTTCCTTGCGGTTCATGAAGTTGCTGACCAGGATGAAGAAGAGGACAAAGACGTCGAGGTGGAGAGGTGCGGACAGGAAGAAATGGTAGGCCAGGAACAGGAAGGCCTGGGATCTGTATCTGCCTCTGATGGAACGGACGAGGCGAGCTGCCCTGACCGCACGGGCTGGGTCGACGGTGGAGGCTTTGTGGATGACGACTCTGGAGAAGTTTGCCATTTGGAGAGATGCAGCAGCAGTGGATTGGATCGGTCGTGTACCAGCCCCAGCGGCCCAGCAGCTGCGAGAGGGAGCGGACGCGCGAAGCTTATCGATAGAGCCACCCCTGCCGTGCATTGCCGTGCATTGCATTGCATTGCATTGCTTCACCAGTGACGTATGCACTTTTAGTCTTTTACCAGCCATTGACCACGACAACATGTCGCGGCGCTAACACAGACTCGACGCAAACACCGCCATGGCCAGGCCAGTTCCTACGCCGGTTCCTCCGCCGGTTCCTACGCCGGCGATGCAAGGCTCCTCGTCGTACAACTCTCCACCCATCGTTCACGTCCCCCGCTAACGTGCTGCAGACTGTCCTTCACCCAGGGCTTCCTGCTCGGTCAGTTCTCGATTGCGCTGCTCATCTTCTTCTTCATCAAGTTCTTCATCTTCGGCGAGCCTCCGTCCGCAGACGACCGCGCGCTGCACCTCAACTCGCTGCGGCGCGCACGCACCCTCGCCCACCAGCAGTCGCTGCACTCACTGAAGCAGCGCACACGCTCCAACTCCACAACCACTCCAGCCCTGCGCCACAAGCACTCGCGAAGCATCATCAAGAAGGGCGAAGAGAGCAGGGGCGGGCCCAGCATAGCCACCATCCTCGCCAAGACCTACTACAATGTCAAGGGCCACCAGCCAGAGAGCCTGGACTGGTTCAACGTCCTCATCGCCCAGACAATCGCCCAGCTGCGCGCAGACGCAAGACAGGATGGCGCCGTCCTGACCTCGCTGACCGACGTGCTCAACTCTGGCAGCAAGCCTGACTGGATCGGCGAGATCCGCGTCACCGAGATCGCGCTGGGCGACGAGTTCCCCATCTTCAGCAACTGCAGAGTCATGCCCGCTGAGGACGGCTTCTGGTACGGCCCAGGCACCGCAGGCGACAACGAGGGACGACTGCAGGCACGCATGGACGTTGATCTCAGCGACGTCATCACAATCGGCATAGAAACAACACTGAACCTGAACTGGCCGAAGCCCTTCTCCGCCGTACTCCCTGTCGCTCTCACAGTCAGCGTCGTCCGCTTCTCCGGCACTCTCGCAATGTCCTTCATGCCATCCTCGTCACCGCCCTCGACAGCCGCAAACACGCACTCGCCATCATCCAACTCGCATCCGCGCGACGCACAGAAAGGCCCCTCCGACCCGGCCCGCCCGTCAACGTCCTCCTCTTCCAACCCCTCAACCTCCAATCCCATGCCCCACCGCCCGACTACCCTCGCCTTCACCTTCCTCGACGACTACCGCCTCGATCTCTCCGTCGGCTCGCTGGTCGGCTCACGCTCCCGCCTCCAAGACGTCCCCAAGATCGCCCAACTCATCGAGTCGCGCGTACACGCCTGGTTCGACGAGCGCGCCGTAGAGCCACGCTTCCAACAAATCTCCTTGCCCTCGCTCTGGCCGAGGAAGCACAACACGCGCGGCGGCGCAACCGAAGACGCCGAGGACGAGGGCGTCGACGCTGCATCGCCCGCGCCGCTCGACGACGACGTCGCAGTACCTGCCGCAGGAATGGGCCTCGGGTTGGAAAGCACTGCTGCAGGCGGCGGCGGTGGGGGAGGCAGTTTCATCCCGCCCGCCACCTCTGCGCCCGCGACGCTCGAGGAGCGCATCGAAGCCGAGGGCGCCAAGCTGCGGGAAGCGGAGATACGGGCCGGCGAGCGGAAAGCCGTCCAGCGGGGCGACGATGGGATGCGGTGGCGGGGGGAGAGGGAGAGGGAGAGACAGACTGAAAGACCAAGGGACAGGGAAAGAGAAAGAGAAAGAGAAAGGGAGAGAGGCGAATCAAGTAGACCGCAAGCTCCGAGTCGATTCAAGAGCGAGCACTACAGTGGCCAAAAAGGCATGCCGGGCGCTATGCTCGAATAGACGAGACGAGACGACCTGTAATAAATAAACACAAACATGTAAAAACAGTACAAAACGAATGAGAGTACGATTCACGTCAACAGCATTACAAGCAGCCATCTCTCACCTCACTTCACTGCCAGCCAACCAAGTCTCAAACTGTGCTGGTACAACACAACACAACACACATCATAAAGTGCCGTAGTGGTCATCTTCTTTCTTGCATTCCTCTCTACCCTCCCTCCGTGGTCACTTGTCCATTCCACCGTGTGCATCTATCTGCACCGGCGCTTTTCTAGTAGGTAGTGTACACGCTAAGTGACAAGAAAAAAAAAAAAAAAAACTTAAAAAAAATTCACTTCTCAGCCTGACATGGCATCTATAGCGACACAATGCGTCGACACACAACATCATCTCCGAGCCTCTCGATCAGAGGAAAAGGGGTTTTCCAAAGACGGCTCGCAGGCGCAGACAGATTGCAGCGGTGTATGGGTTGGGTGTGATAGTGGCCCGCATGGCGACTTCACGTGCGTACATGTGGAATCAGGAGGGCTGATCAGCTGCTGGGACTCGGCAGAGCCAACGTGGTATTTCTATTGCCAGCTGGGGGTCGACGCAGGGACTGGTAGAGTTGTTGAATAGGGCGGTTGTTGGGGCGCCTCTGGCTTGGTCGGGTGGGATGGGGACGGGTCTTGCCTGAGCGCCTCTTGCGTTGCGCTGTAGGGCGGTGTTGGCGCGGAGAAGAAACCGTCCAACTTGGGCAGAGCTTTCAACTCGACTGGGGGCTGCTGCTGCTGCTCAACCTTAGGTGCAAGGACGACCTCAGGTTGTTGAGCAGAGAAACCATTGGTTATAGCGGCAGGAATGACGTGTGGTAGAGGAGGTGCTGCGGAGTAAACGGATGGTGGAGCAGCAGCGACGGCAGGAGCTTCTGGTTGACGGGGCCCGTCGGCACCTGCCATTGGGACGTCCTCTTGAAGTGTCGTGCCGTTGAAAGACGCTGGATCAGGCTTCGGTTCAATAGCAGTATTCGAGTCTTTACTTCGGTAATGCAGAGTAACGACGAGAGTCTGGGGCTCCGGCTCTTCCCCAGACGACTGGTCGGCAAGGTCATCCTCGTCGTCGCCATCCGCGTCCATCTGATCAGGCTCCTCTTCTTCGTCTCCGCCCTCCCAAGACGTGGCGTCATCATCCTCTTCGGAGTCCATTTCGCGGTTCAGATGGCTACCGCCTGAGCGGTTACCGGCACGTGTAGCTCGATTCTGGCGCGGCTCCTCTGATGCATCCGACCGCATGTACTCTCCAGTAGCAGGGGACGCTCGATCAGTAGTCTGTCCGCTGTGTAGGATTTCGCCATACGTGCCGGCCGCGCGAGACCGAACATGTCGACCACTGGCAGTGACAGTAGGACCAGAGTGCATTGGCGACGAGTCTCGAGCAGACTGTCGGCCTGATCGACGAACAGGAGCATCGTCAGAGTCGAAGTCATCGCCTTCATCGTATGTGTATCGCTGGCGCTTGCCGCGCGTGCGACCTTCGTAGAGCGAGAAGCCTGGTTCGGGGCGGGTGAAGGCTGCAGTTCGGTTTACACGGTATTCGCGGCGCTTGCGCTTCTGCAGATTTGTCAGTGCACTGAATTGTAGCAAAGCTGACAGCACTCACCACTTCCGAGGCCTCGAAACGTGGTACGGCATTGATCATGCGCTCGCTGAGCGTCTTAGCCTCCCTATGGCCGTCGTCCTCGTCCAGGGCCTTCGCCAGCACCCTCAGTTCGTCGATAGACCCAGCGACACTCCACCAGGTCGCTTTGGCTGTGTGCGGGTTGCCTTCGCGGTAGACGCGGAAATGCGTGTCGTTCTGGCCCTCGACCAGCCAGTAGCGGCGCTTCTCTCCGTCGCGACCCCACGGCTGCACCGACAGCGGTATGTTTGTGTCGAGTTTGTCTTTCGTGGTGCGTGATTTGTAGGCTTGCGCGATCATGGCCTTGACTTCTTCGCTCTGGTTCAAACTCCAGAGGCAGAGGGTGTGGAGGAGGGTGATCTGGCCGGCCCGTCAGCTGCTGTCAGCATCGTCGCACTGCGCAACTTACGCGCTCTGTCGGTGTCATGGTGTTGAAAGAGCGACTGCCGCTGAGGGGGTTCGTGCGGTTCCACTTGGTGGGCCACTGTGATTTCTGTGTCTGGATCGCTTCTTCGAGGGCTCGGCCATAGTGACCTTTTCTGGAAAGCGCCGACTCTGTCAGCTGTGAACTGCGCCAAGTGCTTCGCTATAGCTATGCGACCATCAAACATGTATGCGGGAGGGAAGACGGGGTCGGACTGACTCGACAGGCTTCTTGCGATTCAGAACCAGCCCAAGCAAGGCGCAAAGGAGGCCTTCAACGTCTGGTGACGGAGTACCCTCTGCGACACCCAGCTCGACGTCCTGGGGCCCAACATGGGGCGCGTTGCGAGGAAACGCTTCGTTGAATCGTGACCGGAACATGACTACGAACTACAGGGCCAAAAAGTTAGCGGAGCGCTGACGTATGGGCCACCCATGCACACGCCGTGATCACGTCGCGACGAGACGCGATTGACGCGTCCAACACGTACAGCGATGTCTGGATTGTCTTCTGGGACATATTCATGGGGCGGCGACGCCGGGCGCTGTCTCGGTGGCGGCGAGGGGGACCTCTTGTTGAAGAAGGTCAGGATGGTGCTGTTCTTTTTCTTCTTCGAGGGTGCAGCCTTCGCCGTCTTTACAGGCGCAGTTTCGACGCTCATTTCGTCCTCGGTCGGCGGCGCAGAGGAGAGCGCAGAGTCGGAATCCGAGTCGGACATTTTTGTTGTTGCGGCGTTGATTCGTGGTGGTGGTGGTCGAAGCTGGACGAGGGAGGAACGTCGTCAACGGCCAGGGCTAGGCGCGACGGGTGTATGAGGTAACAGCACAAAGCCTAGCTAGTTGGAGCACTGAAAATCTGGGGTATTCAGACCAAACTAGAATCAGCCTGCAGGCAGTTCTACACGGGCATGTCAACAGGTACCGCGAGGTAGAATGTAGGCTCGAAGAACGTATGTTATTTCGATCAAGCAAAGAGCTCCTTTCGGCTGTTGGTGTCTATAGATATAATCTGTGATGCGTGCTTGCTCTCGGTATGCGAGATAGTACCGGCCCAGCGTCTCCCGTCCCAGGTAGCCAGTAATCGACTGCACTGAACCCTACCTTGCTGTTGCACGACACTGACTGTATCCCCGCATGATCGAAGAGCGTAATCGGCAGTTGTCGAGTGTGATGCCGTACAAAACGTGTAGGCGCTGGCGCTGATTGCAGTACAATCTGTACTAACCGCGTCATAATATCTTCAACAACCCCCAATCACTTCCCAGCTTATACACAGTCCACCTCGGTGGGTTCATGAACATTGGCTGTCTGTTGGTAAGTTGTTCGAAGTAACCTTGAGCTTTTGTTGATTTCATCCTCTCGGTGCATCGTGCGGTGATGCATGGTGCTACCTGACCAAAGATTTGTAAGCCCACGGTCTGGCGGGTGATGGTCTCTTTTGCAAGCGCGACACGCCCCCGATGATGTTCTGTAGCCATAGGGTTCCTCTTGGTGTTGTGTCCAGCTTTTCCGTCCCAGCTACGCAACCAAGTGCATCCACAGAGTCGAGTACTGGTCTTGATAGAAATTGAGACGCCGCGCGATGTGTCGCGGGTTGATAGGCGAGTTTGCGTGTTGTAAGTCGACTGACAGATTGCCTGTATCTGTCCCCGCATTGGGACGATCCCTGACTCCGTCCGCTCGTATCTGGGCTGCAGAAGTGTAATCTCACCTACCACTTCTGTCAGCTCTTACATTCCTTGGCCCAACCTTTCAGATGTCACCAAAAAGATAGAGGATGCGGTAGGGAAGACGACATGGGGTAATGAAAGCAGAAAACCTTGTGAAGCGACACCGACGGATTTGACATGCTGTGTGGTGTATCTTTCGCCGATTTTTAGAACGCTCAATAGCAGGCCTGGGAGCGTAGATCTGTTGTGGCTCGTTGATACCGCAAGTCGATGACCGTGGTCCACTGGAGGAATGTGGAGGTCTTCAGCGCATCGAGGTCACGTGCAGACCACCCATGGCCCATGACCTCATGAGCTGAAGTCTAGTCATTGCTGTTGCTCTGCGGGCGCAGGCGAACAGGTCCGCGGGCAATACTTGGTGGCCAATTTGGTGCACTCCCTCGACGACATCCGCACTGAGAAGACTGGGTTCCTCGTGTAACGAAAGACACGCCACGTTGCTAGAGCCCGGTGTTCAGGGCGAAAAGCCATCAGCCCGTCGTTCCACGCCTTCGTCGACCGTGCCAGGTGTCGAAGAGAGGGGCGCAGCGCTCTGCAGCGACAACTCGGCGAGTGCCTCGATGACGGAAGGGGAGCGCAGGTGGCCTCTACGCCTCTACCCAAGCGCAAGCGCACGAGTCCAGAAGCAAGACTAGAAGGCGTCGGAGTCTTGGTTTGGCACCGTCTAAATGCCCGTGGCTTAACCTTCAATGGCGAAGGCTATTCTAGTGGTCTGCCAGTGCAAGCAAGCAGCACCAGACGGCAGCAGTTCCAGTGCAGAGGCGTGCATCTCTGAAACCAAGCAAGGCGGGCGAGAGTGAGCATCTGCGACGAGCAACAAGGCGATGACGTGCGACTGGGCTCTGTCAGCGGCAGCGAGGTGCGTTTGGTTCGCTGCCGAGGAAAGCTGTCACTGCCAAAGATAGAGAGCGGGCGCACGAGCAGAGGGGGTTGGCGACAGGAAGGCCGAAGCCAGCGATTGGAGTGCGATGGCCTCTGGCGCAGTGGAGCGGCTGGCCGCGCCCCGCAGCGACGGTTCACTGGTGGCGTTTTGGGCTGTCGCTGATCAACCGTTGGAGCGAGCGAAAGTTGCAAGCAGTGATCTAGAAGGGTTCAGGGCGTGTCGACACGCGTTGAATATAATTATGGGCCCGCAGTCCCTCGCTGGAGATTGACCACCTACCCCCTTTCCTCCAGCTGCGTGTGCTTCACCCTCGTTCCGGCTCCTGTTCCTGTTTCCGTTCCTATTCCCATTGCCATTCCCAGTCCCATTCCCATTCCCAGTCCCAGTCCCAGTCCCAATCCCAGTCCCAGTCCCAGTCCCTTTCTCTTTTCCCTTTTCCCTTTTCCCTTCTACCTTTTCCCTTTCCCTTTCCCTTTCCCTTTCCCTTTCCCTTTCCCTTTCCCTTTCCCTTTCCCTCTCCCATTCCCTCTCCCATTCCCTTTCTTCTGTTGTTTTCTTCCTGTCTCGTCTGTGCCGGGCATCCTTCGCGCCTCCTGCCTGTTTGACTTGCAGCATCACCGATATCGATACCGCTTCCCTGTCTGCACACGGCCCACCGCTCGCTATCACAGAACCCCCGCCCACTCCGGCCTCTCCATCACCGCTACCGCAACCATGAACGTCAACAAGAAATTCGGCCGCTTCAAGCAATGGGCCGGCGAGAAAATGGGCGGCGAGGCCCGCACCGGCACCTCAGAGGAGTTCAGGGCGCTCGAAATGGAGATGGAGCTGCGTCACGAGGGTATGCCCTGCAGCCACCGTGCGATTTCACCGCGCTGACAATGCACAGGCATGGATAAAATGCAAAAGGCCATGGCCGTCTACGTCAAGTCCATTTCAAAGCGCGCAGAGGGCGCCGACAAGGAGAAGCAGCTCCCCGGCGGCCACCTGGGCTCCTCCATGGTGACCCACGGCGAAGATTTTGAGCCCGACTCCGAGTTCGGCAACTGCTTGTCTTGTACGCACACTCGCCCGGCGTCCACAATTGCATCGTTCTGCATCGTTACTGACTGCCTGCAGCTCTGGGTCGTGCCAATGAGCGTCTTGCTCGCGTGCAGGAGACGTATGCACAGGGCGCTACGTCAACCTGGTTGGAAGGTCTTGACCGCGGCCTCATTCAGATGAAAGAGTACCAGGTACGCCATTGCCATTGACTCAGGGGGGTGTGGTTACTAATTGACCACAGAATGCGCGCAAGAAGCTCGAAACCCGCCGCCTGGCCTACGACACCTCCCTCGCCAAGATGCAGAAGTCAAAGAAGGAAGATTTCCGCATGGAAGAGGAGCTTCGTGCGCAAAAGGCCAAATACGAGGAGACCAGCGAGGACGTCTTCCGCCGGATGCAGGACATCAAGGAGGCCGAGGTCGATCTGGTGCAGGACCTCTCGGCTTTCCTCGAGGCAGAGCTAAGCTACTACGACCGCTGCCGCGAGATCTTGACCAGCGTCAAGAGGGAATGGCCTGTCAGGTGAGCAGACGCATTGCTGCATTCGCTCCAGAACTTGTACTGACACCCCCAACAGAGAGACGGCCCCCGCTCGTACTACGCGCTCGCGCTCGAACACAGCCCACGGATACGCCGAACGCTTCAATCCGGTCGAGGAGGAGCCTGAGCCATCACCTCCACGCATGACCATTCCCAAATTGGCTTCTCGCAGCCGTTCGCCAGCGCCCGAGATGGCCGGCTCGCCCGGAGGCTATGCTCTGCGTCCCGCGATTAGCCGAACCTCCACACACGACGGCTACTCGAACGCGCGTGACGACTCTCCCGCTCGACGATTGACTCGTGTCCCGACCGACTCTTCCGCAATCTCCAGTCGAAACAATTTGCGCCCCGTCCGTCAGCAAAATGCATTTGCTGACGATTACGAGGACGACGATTACACTGGCTCGGGCAGCAGCTACAGGCGCGACAGATCACCGCCCAGCCCTGACTTATCTTCTCAGGGTAGTGGTAGCGTCATGTCGCGAGCAGCGAGCTGGACAGCTGCAGATGGCGGTGCCGCGCCCGGCGGGAAGAGGGCACCCCCACCACCTCCCTCAAGGGCGAAGAAGCCACCACCACCTCCACCTCCGATGAAGCGAAGTGCGTTGAGTGAATCCACAGTGACACGATACTAGCACAGCATCTTTATCTCTCTTCTTTGCTGTTACTAATCTACTTGTTCGTATAGGGCCCACGTCCATGTCTGGCAGAGTTGTAACTTGGTGAAAGCGACACAGCTGCAAACATTGGGCAGAAACTTGGCTCTCCATTAAGACTGCAGCGCAGTCAGGCGTTTTGTTATACATGTCCGTAGGATCACTTGTTTCTGAATGGCCTTCCATTGTATGTCAGGGCGTTCTTCTAGGAGCGAGCATTACGGAGGGGCCCATGTAGCAAAACATCAAAACATCACAAATCCGACTTCAAAGCTTGACTTGCACAGAGAGTAGACATCCAACATTGCGAATGACTGTGAAGACGATACGTGACAGACCCGCCTTTCCATAACAACTGTGCCATTCGTACACCCGTACTCTTGACCCTGACCCACGATATACGAGCCGATCGCATCCGTATCGCTGGCAACAATAAGAAATCTAAAAAAAAGAAAAGAAGATGCGTCTTGCCAACCGAGCCTCTAATTCTCGTACTTTGGTTGCGGGTTGGGAAAGTTCCAGTTCTCCTATCTCTCAGTCAGCAGAGCCCTTTCACCGACCAGATAGATACCTGTCAACGCGAAACAGACGAAAGAGAAGACAAGAAAAAAAAAAGGGAAAAAGGAAAATCGCTGGGAAGGAAACCAACTCACCCATTGCTGCAACCCGCCATTCGGACTCGTAGTCCCGAAATCCCCACCGCCTTGCCCGCTGCTGCTGTCCACAGGCACGAAAATCGCATTCCCATCGTGTCCGCCGTTGTTGCTCCCCATGTTGCTGAAGATGTCGAAATCGTCTGGATTTCCCCCGCCGTTCAGACTGCCCAGGATGCTGTCGAAGTCGACGTTCAGCCCGTCCAGCGTCGTGGTGCGGTGCAGCTGGCCCGGCGGGCCTGGGGCCATGCGCGGGGTGTTTACGAA
Organism: Ascochyta rabiei; assembly: GCF_004011695.2. NCBI lineage: Eukaryota > Fungi > Ascomycota > Dothideomycetes > Pleosporales > Didymellaceae > Ascochyta > Ascochyta rabiei. The sequence goes on along the minus strand of NC_082408.1, from coordinate 1,103,385 downwards.
GTTGGGCGAGGTGGAGGAGAATGAGGGGAGGGGTTGTAGCGTGGGGTGTTGTTGGGGTGCGAGGTTTTGGCGCTTCTTGTTGAAGCCCTTCATTACGTAGAAGGCCTCGAGGTTCTCCTTTACGGTCCATAACAGGTCAGAACACCGCTCGCGCACGCCGATGCCGTAGCAGTGCCCGAAAATGTGGTCGATCATGGTCATCATGCGGTCTTTGCGCGGGAGGTCCGGCGTGCGGTAGAGTTCGGTGAGGAGCAGGAGGACGGCGTGATATTGTTGGTACGTGGTTGAGTACCAGGCCCAGGAGCTGAGGGATGGGAGGGTATCCAGGGTTGCACCGATCTCGAGGGTCGTAAGGGCTGCAGTGAGAAGGACGTCGCGGAGACGGTTCTCGGATTCTGAGCGCGGTTGGAGAGAGGTTTGGGGAAGATGGCGGTAGAGGAGCATCGAATCGCAGCGTGACATGAGGAGAGTGGCGACGAGGCCTGCGTATCGCTGGATAGGTACTGTAGCATCAAGGAATTGCAGGTACTTGTTCTGAATTTGGCGTCTTCGCGCTTCGACGCGACCGCGCAGGTCGTGAAGTGTAATATGTTTACGATCCATCTCGATTCTGCCTCGGAAAATGAGACGATGGATCTCGTTGCACTCATATCGAATGAGCGATAGAGTGACGTCTGTCCATCCGTGAACTGAGGTTGGGTTCTGCTGCCATTCTGAGGTTCCGAACTCAAAAACATCGTCGTTCACATTAAGGGGCATAGCGATGTCGACATCGTCAGATCGGATTGATGGATGGGGGCCTTGCGCCTCGGCAGTCTTGAAGTCGAGGAAGCAGATCTGGTACCATAGCAACGATCGGACATGGCGCTGCAACGGTGTAAGGCTGGTCGCAGAGCTGTGGCTGAGACGGTGTATGCCTATACATTGTGCTAAGCGTACAAGTGCGCCCACTACAACAGACGTGGCTCTTGATATCTGGGCTCTGCAAAGAGGGATCTAGCGGGATTAGCGTGACGCGGTAGTTCAAGCGGCAAGAGTATTACCAAATATATGGTCAGCGCTTGCAGTGTTCTGATATTTGACGTCTTTGCCCAATTGGCACGTAGCAGAGCCCGCTCGGTGGCTTTTTGTAGCCTCAAGAACAAGTCTTCTTTGGTAATACCGAATTGTGACTTCGCTTGCAGTGGTGATACTGATGCAGCTGCGGCCATACATACCGCCAATATCAGAGCAGTACACGAGTTCTGATTAGGGCTGCCAATTTCAACGTGCATCCAAAATCGCTCAAAAAGGCGTTTGAATGAAGGAATATGCAGGACATGGGCCATCGGATCGACAGCGTCGAGGTAGCGCTGGAAGAGCGCCTCAGCTTCCATCTTGGTCGGGAGCTGCGGGGCACTAATGTCATTGTTGCTGTGTGCAGATATCGAGCCACCGAGCAGCAGGTTCAATGCCGGCGCAAGTGAAGGCATCTGTTCTGCCGACAGAAGCGCAGATGACTGCGACTGTCTTTGGCCAGCGACTGACGAGATTGAGGCGTTGCGCTCGGCGAGAAGCTTGCCCAGCTACACGTGACATTTCAGCGACCACATCTGAAGGGTCCTGCGAACGCAGGCGGATAGAGCGGACAATACCTCTTCGGCATACTGAGGGCGAAAGAAGCCAGTCACATTTTCACAGATGATCATCCTCCCAATCCTTATGGTGAGGTCTGTCGCGATCTGATCTTCGTCGTCGTTCTCATCCTCGTAGACATCGTCCTGGGTCTCTTCGGGTTCCGCTGGGAGCCTCTCCCAAGCATCTCCATCAACCTCGACATCCTGTTGATACTCCTGCCACTCGTAATCTCTGGGCGGAGTTCCTGGCGTGGTCGTGTTGACCGAATTCGGGTTCTCGTATGGCTCATGATCAGGCAGGCTGGTGGAGCTTTGCGTGCGCACCGGGATGTTTCTAGTCCAGTCCGGTACAGTAACGTTGGATCCAGATTTCGAAGATGCGCGCTCCCTCTGTTCCCGCTCTTTCTTGCGCGCCGCGCTCTCCGGAACGGTGATGAAGACACATTCTCGACCAAAGGCTGTGCAATTCTGGCAGGGGTGCGTTTTGGAGCATCGCGACTTCCGAGTTCGGCACTCGACGCATGAATTAATGGGGCGTGGGTTTCTTCTGCGAACCACTCGAGACTGCAGTACTGATCCTTGTTCTGGCATTGCTCATATGCTCCATCTCTTCGCCATTACCAGGAGAGTTGTTGAGGGTTTCGGAGGGTTAGGAGTGGCACGAGCGAGTCTAGAGGGTGGCTGACGATTGCGCTAAAAAACATGTGGGGTGGGCCGCAAATGGAGTCGCGTTCGAACAGAGCTACGAATTTCCTTCGCCGTCTGTCGGAGCGACGCAGGTACCACCATGCATATGTACACAAATGATTACCTTGCCATCAGGCTAGCTCTACCTGGCGTGACCAGAAATTTGACGAGACGGGCTGCTCCACCTGCGGCGAACTAGGTAATCGCGAATAGCAGGAGCCTCAAGGACCCCCACCCTACTGCCAATCCACGTTTGTAGTGCGCAACACACAGCAGACGTGCTCAGAACATCAAGGCAGCCGTCATAGCGCATGGTCGAACAACACCTATGAGGGATTTATGGCACCAATCGCTGATAATGTCGGCTGTAAAAGCCTGACGAGGTTGTAAGATTACCGGCAGAATGGGGCTCGCTACCTGTATTGGCGAACAGCCACAGACTCCAATAGCCAACACCAGAACACCGGGCTCCGGATGTACACTTGATATGACCCTCAATCAAGAGCGCCCAACAAGACGAACGACATGTGAAGCGACCATCCTCAATCGGTAGGTCGCTGGTAAAATCATGTATCGCAGCACGGCTACCTGCCTACTTCCCGCCGCAACCGGGCTGCAGCTGAAGTAGCCGGAGGCTCAGGCCAAGACTCTACTGCATCCTCGACCTCTTCCAAGAACGAGGTGCTGTTATGCACGGTAGTCCCCCCGAGAACAACACGGACGCCGGGAGAGCTCGCGTTCACTTGCGCAACCATCTTGGCTTCTTCGTAGGTTGTTCCACCTACCATGAACACGATGATGTCTTGAGGCTTGTCTTTGGTAGTCCCGCCACCTTCCACAAATGGGTACAGTTGCTGACTCAAGCGTCCCTTGATCAAGTCCTGCAATGTGGTCTCTAATCGAGGAGAGTGCTGAGTGTATACGTTCTCGACGCCTTTCAGGCCCTTGAAGCGGTCTCTGGCGCCACCAAAAAATGATCCTGGCTGGAACAAATCTGGCATGCCTCCTGCAGCTGCAGCTGATTGCAGTGAGTCGTGATAGGTAAGAAGTTTTGTGATGAGGTTGATGCGGTTCCTTGACAGGCCTCCTGCTACAGCCAGCAAGTCGAGCAACATAGCTGTTGAGTTCGAAGAGTTTTTGTGGTAGCGCAGCGCATAGATAGCCACAAGTCGTAGCTTGTTGTTCGCTGGAACCTTTGGATCTTGTATGATTTTTTGTAAGGACTTCACATCGTTGGAGTGGTTGTCCTGGCATGCAAGGCTCTGCTCGAGCTCACTAATGTCCAGTAGAGTCTCTTCGCCGACTCTTCGGCTCAGCTCACCCACGAGGGTGACATGCTTCGTAACGTTGCCGGATAGCTTGCGAAACTCGGGAAAGTCCTCGATGAAGCGCTTCATGTCTGCGATCGAGTCGAGCTTCTGTGTGCCTTGCTGCTTTGTGGCGAACTGTTCGACATACTCCTTCGCGTTTTGCCCGAGATCACCGAAGTTCAGGTACATGTTCTTTTTGAAGAAGGGATCTTGTTCTTGAGAAAGGACAATCTCTTTCATCTCTGGTCGTATCTCAGGCACATCACGCAGGTCGACTCTTCCGTTATTGATCCCTAGCAATTCATGAACCATGGCTTGGTAGGTCCACTGTGTGAGCAATGGCGTGACCGGATCGTCTCTTCGGTCAACCACTAGCAAGATGGGAGGGGTATCGGTTTTTCTGAAGTCGAATAGTTGTTCCTCCTGAGTTATGTTGTAGCGTACTTCAGTCGCTAGTTTCTTCACGAGGAGGCTGTTCTTCTGGTATCGAATCAACGGCTTCTTCTTCAGCGCAAGAAGTAGGGCCAGAACCGCTTCGGTAGATCTTTGTAAAGAGTTTTGGTTCCACGAGTCCGGGCTAGTACTCCATATCCTGTGATCTGGGAAGCTGAGATTCAAGGAAATCAAGTCTGGGTTGATGACAAAGAAGTCGGCGAAGTGCTCCTGAATAGTGCGCACAACCTCGTGATCGTCTGCTTCGGCCAGCCGCTCGAGTGAAGACTTTTTGATGACGTTGCTGAAGTCTAGGTAACGTCAGATCTCCACAGACGACCTCGAAAGCCTTGATAACCCACATATATGGTATTCCCCGTACTTGGGGTCCCGCAGCTCCTCAATCAAACTCTGTATCGATTCTGGCGATGGTCGTACGAAGCATAAGCACCGAAGATGTCGCATCTTCTCTCGTTTCTGGTTCTCTATTCGACTGATTCGCTATCAGAAATGCCTAATCGTGCTCATGGGAGGGTAGAATTAACTCGGTGAGGTAGACTTCATGTGTGAGAAGCGCTGACTGCGTCGTCGCAGAAGACACTATGGACACCTGATTCGTATAAGCGCATGTTCACACACTGCCTGGTGGAGGAGACAAACCCACAGTCTCATTGTCGAGTAAAAGTATCTTCATCTTGGCTGCAGACGTGCCGGTCGCAGCGCTGTCTCCGACCGACACCATCTTGGTGATGTAGCCGGAGACGGCCTGTACGATGTCCATGTTGCAAGTCGAGTTTACCACTCTCGTGTGTATGTTATCTCCTTTGGTCGCTATGGGTTCTACGGTATGTAGAGTTGGCAAGTCCTTGTTGACGTCGTTGTTGAAGCTATGTCGCGGTACACGAGCCAGATCGCTCGCCGAGCTGCCAACGCCGCGGGAATGGGTGACGTAAGCTGGCTAAACTACGCTTCACAAACACTCTTCAGCGCGCGACAGCCTAGTCGAGACAGCGCAGTGGGAATCCAGAACGCCTATACGGCTCTCTGCATGCCGAACTGCCAGCCGGACATAGTGCCTCCTGTTGCCTACGCGTGTGCTGTGAGGCACGACCTCCTCTCTGCTGCGGGGTCGTCGCTGTAACGAGCCAAAGCTGTCTGAAAGCTCGACGACCCATCTAGGTCGCCATGACTGTCTTGCTGCCTGTTGAAAAACTGCTCTGTGTTAAATGCCTTGGAACCTCTATCAGATTTCTCCTTCGTATCTTGCCTCAACTACACTTGATACACACTTCGCGATACTTTGGTGGAGCGATACTATTTTCAGGTGACGTAGCTACCTACCTGCTTGCTTAAGAATCACGCAGGAGTAATCCTACCTCCCCCCCTACACTCCACACATCTACGCAGGACTGATAGAAGGAACGCTCTTGTCGGTTAATCAAGGGACATTTTCCAAATCTCCGCCCTCATCTACCGGAAAACAATCGACACCAATTGTCTTAACCAGTAGTAGTCGTCATGACCAAGCTCTTCATGTGAGTTAACCCAACCACCACCACCACCCAGCTACATGTAGCTTACCAATCCTCAGTACAGGCGCCACCGGCTACATTGGAGGCGACGCTCTTTATGCAGTAGCAAACACGTATCCAGACCTCGAGATCACTGCACTTGTGCGTAACAGCGACAAGGGCGCAAAAGTTGCTTCTCAATACGCCAAGGTCCGCCTGGTCTATGGCGACTTGGACAGTACTGAGCTTCTTACAACCGAGGCTTCCAAGGCTAACGTTGTGCTTCACTGCGCCGACTGCGACCACGTAGGTGCTGCTACAGCTCTCGTTGCTGGTCTTTCCAAGAGTACCGTACCAGGTCCAAGCTATCTCATCCACACCTCGGGTACAGGTGTGCTATCGTGGGCCGACTTCGAGGAGAAGACCTATGGATACCATCGTGAGCACACGTACGATGACTGGGATGGCATCAAGGAAGTCACATCTCTGCCAGATGCAGCATTCCACCGTAACGTGGACAAGATTGTACTCGGAGCCAGCAAGGGCGCGGGAGAGGTCAACACAGCTATTGTCTGCCCACCATGCATTTATGGACCCGGACGTGGCCCGGACAATCAGAAAAGCGTTCAAGCTTACACATACTCTGCAGCTACGCTGAAGCGTGGCAAGGGCTTCATCATCAACGAGGGTGCCAACATCTGGACTGAGTCACATGTTCAAGACCTCAGCAATATCTTTCTTGCGCTCGTCACATCAGCCATGGAGCCCAAAGGTGGCAAGGCAACATGGAACGACGAAGGCTACTATTTTTCTGAGACTGGTACTTTCGCTTGGGGCGACATCGCAAAAGCTATTGCAAGAATTGCTCACGAGAAAAAGCTCATCGATACGGCTGAAATTGACACCATTACCGCTGAAGATGCGGACAAGTTAATCCCAATGGGCAGCTACTTGTGGGGCACCAACTCTAGATGCAAGGCTAGCCGTGCTAGCAAGGTATTGGGTTGGAAGCCGCAGCAGAAGAGTCTGATGGATCTGTTGCCTGACATTATTGAGGGCGAGGCCAGGATGCAAGGCTTAGTCAAAGGACATGCTGTCAAGGCTGCTGGGGAGGCATGAAAATTTGTTTCGGAGCGTCGTGTTCCCTTGATCAAATCATAACTATCGTACAAAGGTTCGGTAAATAAAACAAGCAGTTGATTGAGTGGTGAAGACCAATGTAATCCAATGCTATCATAATACAGAATGGTCGTCGCCTTGTGATATGGTATCCAACTTCAGTATCCACATTTTACTCCTTCTATTCTACAATTTCTGTGGACAACAGTCTTCCTTCGAAACCAGCACACTCGCCTGGTTCTTCTGACTCGGGAAATCAATCGCCGGATTCCTGTCAAAGAAATCACTAGGCTTGTAATGCAACTGATAAACCTCGCATGGCATGACCGGCCAGTCCTCAACACGGGGGTTGTGTGTAAGACCGAAGACGTTCCAAACGACCAGGTCCTCGTTGGTGATTTCGTCCTTGCGCGCTGCCATATCGTGCACACCGCCCTGCTCCATCTGGCTCTGCAGAGTGAAGGGGCCTGCAGCGTACAGCTCGTCGTCCCGGTACTTGGTCACCCATACGTGGTGGTTTGTGAACAGAGCACGCTGAGCTTGGATAGAGCCTGGTGCTGCGAGGAGCTTTTGGGTGGGTAGTGGTGTGAATTTGTAGCCGACGGGGTTTCCGCTGTGGGGGTTCTTCTTCTCCTGGTTGATAATCTTGAACACACGGTGGTCCATTGGGTTCGCGTCGAGACCGGCAGAGCGATTGACGACTGTCTTGCGGATCTCGTAGAAGTTGCCGTTGGGGTTGGTTTCCTTGTCCCATGGCGCTGGCAGCGACTCTTCATACGTGACGGTGTTCTTATGGCCATCAATAGCAGGGTCGAAGCGGGCTGCGAAGATGTGCTGATGGTTCTGCGCAAGGACACCGCCGGAAACAACGTTTCCGTATAGAGAGGTCTTTCCTGGGTCGATGTTGACGGTCGAGACAATACCCGTGGCCCTGACCTCGAGAGTAATGCCTCCTGCAGTATCGAGCTTAAAGGCAAACACGTATTCGTAGTTTGCGAGTGTGATAATGAATTGGACAACGAGCTCGCGCATACGTGTGACGACGGCTCGGCCCGTCCTCCAGTTGGTGTGCTTCCAGCCAATGCCGTTGTCCTGCTCATGCAAGCAAATGACATTGGGATGTTCCTTGGGCTCACCGTCGTTCCCAACAATGATTGCATCGAAATACTTGATAACACCGAGACAATCGCAGCCGAGCGACAGGTTGTTGGCGCAGTTTCCAGCACCTCCGTCACCAAAGTCGAAAGCCTGCTTGCGATGGAACGGGGAGCGGGCGTCGGCATATGGCACTGTCATCTCGCTAATGCTCATACGGTACATGATACTCCTGCCCTCGTAGCACACATCGTGCAGAACGGCACCTTCACGTGGATTGAAGGAGACACGGAAGCTCCATTTTTGCCATTCGACAAGTGATTCGTCCGTGACCTTGAAAGAAGGCCCCTCAGGCTGCGTGATGTTGATGGGCTTGACATCCTTGCGAACACCTCCTTCAACAAGTTCAGGAATGTACTCAGCGGATTGGCAGTGGTCAAGAATGCGCGGAGAATGTGTCTGGCCAGTAAGACTGTCGCCTTTTCCACCAGTTGCTAGACGATCAAGACGCACAATTTCTTTCTTGTGTGCATCCATAACAGGGATGAGAGGGAGCGGGTAGGCGTAGAAATTAGAGTCGGCGTTGCCATTTCGAGTATCCTGGGCGAAACAGAGACCCTGGAAGTATCTGCGGTTCTCAGCGCCAATGTCGAGCCCGCCATATGGCCTGAAACATGTAAGTAAGTAATGGCATGGCAAGGACTGCATATAAACTTACCATGGCTCGACTACAAGTTCGAATCCTTCGGGTAGCTGGAACTCGGCAATGGCTTTCTGGAACTCCTCGCTTCTTTTGCAGGCCTGGACAAGGTCATCGAACTCCCACAGTGTCAAGCTGGCCTGTCCCTTCTCTTTCGGGACAACGTCGTGCCTGACTCGTTTCTTCTGCTCAACATCGATGATGGATTCGTTATACTCCGGTATGCGGTCCGATCCAATGACGTCGTACATGACTTTGGCCAACCTTGGTGGCCTCTTAGAAGTCGGCGACTGGCCTGGTTGTGCTGCATGTTCAGCCTTGAGGTACGCCTTCATGAGCTCCTTCTCTGGCTCTTGCAGAAAGATTTCCCGAAATTGAACGACAACATCTTTGTGCAACGAAAGGACGGTGTCGCGGGCCACACGAGTCTCCTCGGAGTTGAGGATTTTGAACGGGTGTGGTGCCATTGCGGCCGTTGACTGAGCCGATGCTGATGGGCAGATAGTATGGTAATCACCCAAGCTTTGTAGTAATCGTGACGTGTGAAGATCTACTTGAAGCGGATGAAAGAGAGGCGGGGTGGGCTTGATGTTCAACGAGCGAGAGAAGAGATGGGGGGTCTACTATGTTATATACCACGTAATACTTCTAGGGCCTCGCGACCCGTGTTTCCGATTCCGCGACTGTGAGAAACTGTAATAGAGTCGAAGTGGGGTCGATAAATGTAGGACGCCGGACTTGATAGAGCAGGACGGTGGGGCCAGGATCTACCTCCATGCGGAGCGATATCGGGTGTACCTGCTCATTGCGGGCAAGCGTGTCTCCATTAAGCATCCGGATTGGGTAATGCACGATAGGTATAAGACACTGCTCGTCTAATTGACGACTGGCAGATCATCTGAGGATGCTTTAGAAACAAGGTGCTGTAGTTCGAAGCTCTTCAATTGAAGTGGCAGGAAAGAACGCTGCACCTGGACCTTCTTCTTAAAGCAGCTAAGCGCAGACTCTTCTCACATAGACGAGTGTGACTGCAAACAGTAACTACTGGTCATACTTTCAAACTACATGACTTAATAATTGTTATCTTCAGACAGATAGCTTGCGCATCAAGCAGATGTTTCGTGGAAGCGATAAGACGCACAAATCTCCAGCGACATCGCAGCGCTAATGCGGAATAAAAGCCGCACGCTATTAGATGCACCATCATGTTCACATCGACACAATGAAGAAGAGAATAGTCTCGCAGCATAGCAGTGGTTCACGCTCATCATAGTCATTTTAGAGCTATTTTCAACCTAGGGTCGTGATTGAAGGGGCATCCACGTGTGGATGAGGCCAGTGTAGCTCAATTGGCATTCGCAGACGCGTCAAATGCTCGAAGCAACGCGATATAGGGATTTTGACATGTTTTTCACGCTACTAACGTCGAAAGCGATCAGCATCTACCCCGGATTCTGGGCCAGGTATGATTCCTGATATCACGGCGCCCACGGCCGGAAGCCGCTAAGATCATGCACAAGGTGTAACTCTGCTTCCGTAAAGGGTATCTACATGGGTGGGTCGCTTTCTGAGACTACTCGGGCTTGCACCCGCTCGCTATCATAGGCCTGTTTGATTGTCATTGATTCTGATTGGAGTCGGAAACCTACAACGTGGTTCCGACAAGTCCCGCCTGCGGAACCCAACAATGAAACCTCCCTTCAATATCACGCCACGACAATGTCGGTTCCATTGAATTTCAACAATCAAGAACGATGTTGTATTATTACCTAAGCATGTCCCCGCCTCCACCCTGTACGATAGAAGTCCCTTACATCTCCAGAATTGGACACCAATTGTCAGCACATGTGCTTGGAACATCATTCGACCTCTCTGCGAGGACCGGCTAGAAGCTCGTTGTTATCACAACTTACTATGATCGTCAACAACAGTATCACACCAAGAAATCTCTAGATGGCGATTGTGTACCGACAACAGTCTCCGAGCCATGAAATGAGTTGGGAAGGAGTACAACGGAATGGTAAAGATGTCGGAAATTAAGCTCTGGATACCAAGGGGGTCTACTATCTGTATACTAAAAGGTGTATTGCCTACGAAAGAGCTTCGAGATTCATTACTCACGTTGAGGGTGTACAAACCCGGAAAGCTGTCGGCAGAAAGCTGTATTCGTCTACGACCATAGCTCGATAAATGTCTTGAAAGATACACTTTAGGATACCACAGATCAATCTCTTCAGTCGAACGAGCAAACAAAAGCCCAAAAGGCTATTGTATATGTCTCACGTAAGCGGGCCAATCATTGCCACAAATGTAGTCTCCGAAAGCCTCAATAGGACGCCTGACCCCGAACATTCTATGAACCACACCACCATCATAGCAAAGCCCTCTATCAACACTCAGAGTTCAGCACAACCCACCATTGACCCGTATATCGTTTCCTATATCCTATCATGACAGATTACGACTTCTCCACCCGTGCCGGCTTCCAACTCGCAATGAAGAACGCCCTGACTACGTCATCACCTGAAGAAACGGAAAAATACGCAGAAGCAACAGTCACATCCTCCTTCTACCACACCTTTAACGGCCAGCGCCTAGAGCGTGATGCATGGTACCAAAGTCTCGAGAACTGGCGAGGCAAGATAACGCACTACGATCCAAACGTGTATGTATCGCACCCGTTTCGACTCAAAGCGTCTAGTGCATGAACGCTCACTTCGGTGCTTAGAGAAGAGTTTTTGAGAGATGGTAGTCAGCTTGCGGCGCGCATGACAGGGGTAGTCCAGCTCGATGGGACTGAAACGTTCTTTGAGAGTTTTTTCTTTGCAACAGTTGACGAGGAGAGCGGCAAGCTTGCGTCATTGACGGAACGAGCGGTCTGGGGTGCAGTGGGAAAGGGGGAAGTTCATGGAACGGCATGAATACCGTTGGATGCAACTACTCTCGAGGATAGATTTCAGTGTGTAGTCTTCCTACAGCCACCTATGTTGTTGAACTGCTATTCTTCTACTGACTCAACGTGCCCACGTCGTTTTTCTGAATAGTCAGAAGCAGGACTGCAAAATCCAGCCCCGTTAGGTATTTACGACGATTTCCTGTCACAATAGCCGGAGATTGACTCAATTGACCATTATTAATGTACAGATAATCGAAGGTTGCAAGTTTGACAGCGTTTCTCCAGTGGCTAGAAATCGTCGCGTACGGTGGGAGCTTTGACGCTATGCTCGGGTGTGCGCCTGCTCGATTATCCGGATTCGTGACGAACCAGAATAAGGTCCTAAACATGAGGTAAGTTTTTCACCGAGATCCTGTGGTCACTATACAACTACCGCATTTAGAGTCGCGAAAATCTCTTTTGATTATGGTATGTCCGCTATCGCTACGTACCGGTCTAATGTAGCTTTACCGTCGACCATCTTGTATCGGCATGTACGCATTCCCCATTCATCATACCATACACATAGCATTCACCGATGAGCTTGGAAAGATCCTGCTCTGGAAAGCTCATACGCATCACAAACGGCGTTCTGCTACCCGCAACGATGTGCACCTTGTCTCCTGCCTTCACTAGCCCTGGTGCGATACCACATGTACCAGACTGTGTCACGAAGAATTTCCAGTCCTTTATGCTGTCTTGTACAAGTGCATGGTAATTGAGACTTCTACCTTGCACACGGGTCAGTTCCACACCATCAGAAGAAGCGACCAATCGTTCACCAGTATCCTCACGCAGGTACTGAGCACTTGGGCCGGTCTTTTTCTTGAGTCCTTTCAAAACTGTCCGAAGAGCGTTGTAGGAATCACGAAGGTTGATGTCTCCTCCAGTTGCTATCTTTGGGTGCTCGGCACCTGCAACAGGTACACGCCACTTCAGTACATCGCGCTTCTCGCGACTGAACCTGGTTCTCAGATGTGCATCGATCAAATCGTCGATTTCCTTGAAGTATTTCTCAAGTCGGGCTGGCTCGTGCGGCCGATTGAAGCAGCCACTGACATGTGTGATGATGTCGACCTGGATAGCGCGTACCTCGATGATGTTACGGGATTCCGAAACCACCCCAATCTTTGGTTCGGCGTAGCTCGATGCGTTGTATACAACCCCGCGCTCACTGGATTTACTCAGGCTGTCTGATTTCAGAATGGTCCAGTCCGGAACCCAGGATGGAAATCGATCGAGCTGTGGACCCAGACCCGCACGACAGAGTAGATGAATACCAAATCCTCGTTGAATGAACGTACGTGCAAATTTGCACACGATAGCTTCGAAGGGAGATGCGTAGTCGGGCTCAAACTCAGCTAAGTTACCATCGTTGGCGAGTCCAAGCAGAGAGAAGAACCTGTCTCGCATGAAACCAGATTCTGTGTGGCGAAACGTCTCTAAAAGAAGTAGAAGTGGCCACCGACGCTTTGTTGCCTCCCACTCTCGATGTTCCCCCAAGATCTTGAAGGATTTCCAGGCTGAAATATCGACCTTGGAGGTCCGTCTGAACCTTTTGTCCACGAGCTCCATAGTGAAGAATAGGTCGCTCCAATCTACCATCCACTGACCGCACACAACTTTGACTGATGGTGCTGCTATAACTTCTTGCACGATCCAGGCCCTTTGAAACCATGCGACCTTGAAAAATTGGACAACTGAGTCCCATACATCCTCTGTTATTGGGGGCATGTCTTTTCCTGCCCAAGATGCCGGAATTTTGGCCAGATTGTCTGGCCATCTTTCGGAGTCGTAACCGTAGACCGCATTTCCACGAATTTGCATAAGCGTTTCCATGGCGGCATGATACTTCTCTTCCGTAGAAATGACTGCAAGAGTACATGTTGCGCGTTGAAAAATTTGTGGGAGTTTGCGAATCTGGTGCGTTTTCTCGTGCGGATTCTCCTGGTCAATGCAGATGGCATCTATCCAGAGTACCACAGAGCCTTCTTTCTTTCGAAGTCTAGTGAGAACTGTTTTGAGAGAGTCTCTCACTTGTAGTTCACCGTCCGGCATTGAGATTGAATGCATTGTTTGCGCATCAGAACCCCACGTGTAGGAAACGCTTTCATACGGTACACCAACTTTGATGGAGTGGCTACAGATCATACCACGCAGAGGGTCTTGGGTATCTGCTGCGGGGAAAAGAGTGAACAATCGGAACTGTTCGCTACAAAGAGGTCGGTATATGTAAGGAGTTGAGTCTAACTTCGCTTTTGGACCGCGCAATGTTGTGGCCATATCAGGTACATCCCGCGGTAATCGACTAGGTTCATTTTCGTTTTGCCTCGATTCCCCTTCGATTGGCTTATCACTTGTGGAACTGTGGTTGGTGTTTTGCGGATCGTGCTGAGAAACCGCGTTGGACTTGATAGCAGCCGCAAAAAGTGCATCACTTGGCAACGTGAGCTGACCGGACAGAACTAAATTCCAAGGGTCTATAATGAATCGATATCGGGGCCGTTCGCTGTAGATATGACTAATTCTTAGCAAGATCAGGACGTCTTTTGGTGACTTCATATTGGCTCCGGATAGGTGGAAGCGGCGCATCTGTACGCTGGGTTAGTAGACATGTATTGAAGCTCTCAAACTAACTGCTACTCACCAACTCTACTTTCTGAGATCCCCATACAAATGAATCTTCCCAGTCACCAGATGACGGTGCTACCAGAAAATGGTATGTGGGGCTGCAGGCGCCCCAATCCTGGGCTTGTTGGTCACCCAGTTGGCTTGAGAAGCGTGTCGTTACAGCCTGGGATATAAACGGCTCGTCCATTGTGAAAGATGCGACGTGCTCGGTTGTTGGCTCTGGCATGGTTCCCGCTCGTACACGAAGCTTACTTGTCCAGTACAAGTCTGGAATGTATGCCCACCCCAATGTCTTCTCAAACATCCGTGAGGCAAGCAACTCTCCTAGAAACTGGAGTGTATTGTTGGGATCCAATTTTTGAGTATAAAGCACACCATGTGTTGAGACTTTGGAGGCCATGTTGATCTCCATCATTTTGATGCGTCGATCTGGATCAAGTTTGCTACGCTTGGGCTGTAGGTCGATATTCAGCCCCTTGTTCTTACTCCCATGAACTTGCCAAGGGCTGGGTATAGACATAAGATCTCCAGAAGCGACGTGATAGTCGGCGTGTGGTTCTTGGTGGCTCTCGAGCACTACAATAGTGGTCAATATCTTGCACATACTTGGACGGAAGTTTAGAGTCGAATTTACCTTTCACGATGTCGACATCGTATCCGTCGGCTTCGAATCGCTGCTGAACGTCCCGAATGTTCTTGTTGCTGAGCGCTTCATAGAGCAAATGCCGTCTCCGCTCATCTTTGATCCCAAGATATTGGCCAATCTCACTCACGACGTCGAAAGGTAGCAAGTTCGAGTCTTTACCATCGTCTTCAATGTATATTTGAAGGTTACACTCACTTGAGACGGAGTGAATGAATCCTTTGGTGGGTCGTCCGCTGCAAGCTGAATCTTTGCATCTAAAATCGTGGTTTATGACGATCGATTCTGCCGAACTGATTCGTATCCAATCAGAAGATTGTAATTTGTTGGAATTTGTCGTCGATAGAAGCCTTTGGCAGATGGTAAGATTAACTCGATGTCCGGCATAGACACAAGAATGGCCACTTGGGAACACTCACGCTTTGAGAAACTCATTTTTACCCAACACTGCAACGGTCTTGGGTTGACTGTACCTCAAAGGACCTCTCGGGACGGTAGAATCGATGACTAGATCTGGTCTGGATAACCGGCGAGAATCTAGTCTCATCGCTGATATGAAATGTTTCATACTCCGGATCTGTTGGACTGTGAAAGCCAGGAGCGGTAACTTTCCTTTGAAGCTCTGGTAAAGATGCGGTCTGTCTGCAATGAACCAAGATGCATCTCTGTTGCCAACAAGACTATCATAGGAGTTGTCATCCTGCGATTCGGTGCTCACCTTGAATATGGGAAGAACTGGTTTGTCATGGATAAACTTTGTCGCTTTGGCAACATTGATCTGGCCCATAAGCCCTAGAATGTCGCTTATGTTTGCGAATAGAGTCGCAATCTCTGCTGTATTCATCAACATGTCAACTCTACTCGCTTTTGCGAGAAGAGGTCCAAGAAGCAAACGCTCGCCACCAAGTAAGCCTTGGAAAAAACGCGTGGCTTGAGGGTAATCTGATTGGATCAGATCTTTCAGTAAGGAGCCCTCGCTTACATCGAGCCAGCCGATGGGTTCGCTGGATCGGACGGCCTGCAGTTGACTTGCCCGTGAAGCCGAAAGCTTTTCTTTCCGTGGATACGGCGATTTCACGTAGATCAACTTTTTCTTCGAAAAGGTAGATCTGGACTTATCAGCGTAGGCAACAGCTCTCGGTTGAAAACTCACTCCACCAGGACTTCATTTGCATCATACAAGTCTTGAATCTTTTCGTAGATATGAGACAGAACGGCAGTTTCTGGTTCGTCCTTTGCGTGCAAGTGCTCCAAGCAATGCGTGTAAAACTCGACATCGCTGTCAACATGGATACCAAGTAGATGCAACTTCTGATTCGTTATCTTATCCCTGGTCGCTTCCAGGGTCAATACCGGAAGATCTGCTATGTGTACTTCGACGTATGAATCGATTCCAGATATAGAGATCGAGCCTAGGCGCCTCATGCCATGCTGAGTTTTCACCATGCTCTCCTGGATTTCCAACAAGAGCTTTTCTCTCGATTCGCGAATATCGAGTCTTGTGAATTGTGTAATATCTGCATCGAACCACCTCGAATACGCGTGCCAATTTTCAAGCAGTAGCTGAACAACGTCGGAAAATTGGCACTCCTTCAGAATGTATTTGAACTCTTCGGAAAGATCGGATGTTTTCCCCTGATGGAATTCGCCCTCTTGTACTAGGCGTGGTACTGCAGATACATGCAGAGTGTTCTGGAGAAATAGCATCCAGCCCGCTTCAGTCTCCTGCATATATGCATGGTCAACCGTCGGATAGCGTGATATCATGACTTCCGAGATTCGAGCGTACACAGAGTCTTCGGAAGTAGGTACAGCACAGTACGCTTGCGACCCTTTGCATCGACCACCATCAGAGGTCGCAAACCAAAGGTCGGTAAACCGTTCAGGTCGCCACCTGGCGTGATAGATGTACTTCGTATGAGAAAGTAGTTGTTCCAACGTCCAGTTTTGGGGGTTGAAGCTTGAAGAATTGTGGCAGCTGCTCAGATGTTCACACGTCCAGGTTGTGCTCATTGTCACAACTTTCAATTGCGCAAAGAGGCTTCTGCGCATATCATCAGCTGCTGCAGTCTCTTCGATGATAAGAACGCGACCTGGAACATCTTCTGCGAGAATGGTGGGCGTCGATCTACCTCCTACATTGTCATACGCGTCCGATGAGGTGATCTCGCCCAGGGCGCTATTCGCTGAATCTTCGAGAGCATTTGGCCGTGATGCAGTACGCTGTGGAAGCATAGGTCCGTCACGTGCGGATACCCATGTTCCGTTTGAAAGAGGTACGATTGGCAGATTATAGGCGACCTGCCGCAGGCCTTCCGGTGCGTCTACAATCAAGCGCAAGAGTACTCGCGCGAGCTGTGAGTGCCATTGAGATGTACGCGAATAGAATTCTGCCGCAGCTTCGGATATGAGTTGCTGCAAGTGTGACAAAAAGATATCGTCAGTCATTGCAACAACACCTAAGGTGCGTAGAGGTCCTATCGTACACTCTGGATAGCTGCTGGATAGATATGTAGCACTATGCAGTGTACAAGCTGTCAACGGTATGCCGTTGCAATCCGCATACATGCCAGGGTGAACAAATAACAGCTCGCTAGGGAGAGCGTACGGTCTCTCAACAGATTGTGATAGGAGGACTCTGCTGCACTTGAGAACAGTGTGAATGGACTCCTTACATGGCTGGAAGAACTTGTGGACTTTATCTGTCGGCATGTACAATGGCCAGTAATATTTCAGCAGATGGTCTGAGCTGTTGAATCGTTCGACAGACTGCACGAACGCTTCCGTGACCCCGGCACGCAAATGGCAATTCCAGTGCGCGGTTGGATGAATAGACTGACGATTAGCGACAAGTAAAAAGTCGCCTTGCAGTGCAAACTAACGAAACGTCAGTCAAATCCAGACTGTAAGGCTCTCGAATTTCTTACGTCCAATCCAGAGTCACTGATGGGGAGGAATGCGAAAACCTGTTCGCCTCTCAACGGCGGAGGCGGAAATGCTAGTAGCAGATCTGAATGAGTGTAATTCGGTCGCCTCGTGTCTCTCGGAAGATGGGATACCCGATACCTGTGTACAAGATACTCTAAGTCCCCTTCTGCGGTGCAAAGTCTCCTAATCTGAAACCTCCCATCTCCATCGACGTCTTTTCGTTGGAGTGTTATACTTGAGCTTGTATCACCGACGGGTGCCAATTCAATGCTTATCTTTCGAACCTTTCGAAGGAAAAGCAAAAGGCTTGCGTCTAACCCTCGAAGATAATCTATGAGCTCGATGGCGTTTTGGTCGTTGGACAGCTCAAGTCCAATGGACGTCAACTCTGGAGTTGTTTCGCCAGGGAACACTGTCCAGATTGGATTGATCATGCCCAATGGCAAGTCCTTGTCGAACATGAACGTGTAGCCACGAGATGATATGTAGACTCGATTCGCAACTTTGAAGACGCTTTTGAATCCTATGCCTTTCTCCCCAGTGGAGGCTCTTGAATGAGTTTGCCCTGACTTAGTACTGTTGCTCACCGAGCAAATAGCGGCGACATCCTCTTTACTAAAACCTACCTCGTTGGTGTCGATCTGAAGCCAACTGGCCTGTGTAGCATGAGATCGAAAAGTGATCTTGAGGGCAGGCTCCGTTGTATAGCTACTGTCATCCGCATTTTGCAGAAGCTCTTGTATGAAATGGGGATTCTCGCCGTAGAGGTCGCCCGACACGCTGGGTGGTGATTAGAGCTGAACCTAGGATCAAGCACGCTGCGACGAACACTTTCAATAAATTCTCCATAATCGAAACCATGGCGGGATTAGAGTTTGTAGAGAACCTTTGGCGGAGACTGTCTATGTGCGCTCGCGCGTCGTGAAGCTTTGCCATCAGCGCCATGAATTCTTGTCGAGGTTGTGATGAAAACTTTGGAAGGCTGAGAAGTGACAAGGCTTGATAAAGTAAGCGGGGGTAGGCCGCATAGGGGGCAGTGTATGCGCAGGTCCGAAAACTACCAACTACAAAAGTGTACAATTGAAGCGAGATTTTTTGAGGAAGTCTGCATTTGCAACGGGTACATGGACCTTAGTACTTTGCGGTTGCCTCGAGGTTATAGTCGGTAGCCCACCCGGTCAGTTAATTGGTCGCGCCCACAGCCCACAGCCCCGGGCTGTGGTGGCTTATACGAGAAGAAAGGTTTCGATTAGTTGGCTCCATTGGTTCAGAAGAACACGTGGCGCGGGGGCCTAGAGAAGGGTGTGGTGAGCATGCAGCCTAATGGCTGAGAGCACACCGTTCAGGAATTATCAATACAGCACAGCTGAACTGAAGGCCACAACTTCACAGAAAGCCTGAAAAAGTAGGTCTAAATCTAGGACCGGTGAATTAGGTAAAGGAAAGACGTCTTTCCATTCGCCGTGACCGTTTGCAAGCGTTGTATATGTGTGACACTGTGGGAGTGAAGGCTGACAAGTAGACTTTGGGGTTATGCAATGATTATTTCAGTATTTTGCAAGACACAAGTACTTGGATGATGGACCATCCTATGTGGGACATTGCGTGGTATAATTGAACGGTTGAACAAAAAGTATATATTAAATACTACTTGGGGCACTTTCATATCTCATTCATTCATCGCATCGGTGGTTTAGTGGTAAAATTAGCCGTTGCCATCCTCTATAGGACAGTTTCGGCTAGCCCCGGGTTCGATTCCCGGCCGATGCATTTTGCCCGTCGCGACGTCTTAAGTTGGTGTTGTGTTTTTGTGTGAGGTGTGCCATCGAGTTTTGGCGGTCATTGGGGTCACGTGCTCAGTGCATGCCAGCTTTCTGCCTAAGACCTCTCACTGGTGAAGAAGATGGCGAAGAAGAAGATGATGATGAAGGGGAAAAGGAGGATAACTGGGCAAGACAAGATTGATTTCTGCACGCACATCAACGACTCTGATAGTTCGTTTTTCGCGACTCATCTCACATTCAAAGTGGGCTGACATTGTTAATTGAAGGCTCGTTGCTTTGCGAACTATTATTCTTGCTCTGCCTGTTCGATACGTTTTTGGTCCAACTGAAAGTCTCAAGGCTCGCAAGGTTTTCGGGCTTGGTGTTGTTGTGTGACTCGCCCCACCAGAAACGTGCCTGGCACCGCCACGTGCACTGCCACGGACCCGCCTCTCGATTTCGAAACCCCTGCCATCTTTCGACAGCACGCGCCCACTTGACGCAACGTTCGCGTACGATGCGCCCACTGTCTGTGCAGTATGATGACACTCATTTCCGACGCGTGCCTGGGTTCTTGCAGTTCACTGCACAACGAGGCTGTGAAAACTCCGTTTCTTAGCGGTGAACAAGACGCTTCATTAACAGCGCACACCTACTGAATATTTGACACTAGTTCTCTCAAGTGTTCAACCAGCACTACTCACTGACGAGATTTCTGTTTCCTGATCATGGCATTCACAGGTCGAACGCCTGAATCTCTGATTCCTCGATCAGACTCTAGGAACCCAGCGACGACTTGCAAAGGCATCACTAAATCAGGCCGACCATGTAGACGTCCCATTGATGCCAAAGTAAGCGACGACGCGGGTGTTCTTGCAGTCGTGTCAGTCGCAGGTGATAGCGATAGCGAAGACATTGGCGCCGCGGCATATTTCTGCTGGCAACACAAAGACCAGGCTGAACAGCTGGCGGCTATCAAATCCAATGGACCAGATACGCAGCTCTATCCTTTGAAGGAGCGGAGCAGCATAGATACTTTGGTACAACGTTTGGGAGTCCTGGCAGTAGATGACTCTGCAAAAGAACCGCATCGGAAAAGAAGGGATAGCAATAGGCAAGGAAAGCCGCCACGGAGGATCAATCGTCCAGCCACTTGGGATCGTGTAGAGGGACCGCTGATTTCGGTACCCAGCGATGTGATGGCAGCAGAGAAGAAACGCAGGGATAATCGACCTTCAAAACCATCGACGCAAAGGAAGAAGCCAAGCTTCTGGCGGTCTTTGTGCTGTGGTGCTGCAGACGACGATGACATCGATGTTGTAAGGCACACGAAGCGAACGAACCACCGCCCCGAGTACACCTCCGCTCCACGGCCTGTACCAGCCTCACAGCAATCGACCGGCCCCAAGCCACTTACCGACAAGCCAGCGAGGCCAGTTAAAACAACCTCTCATGACGACTCAGATACAGCAACCATGCTGAGATACATCCCTCAGAATGTATCTCCACAGCTAGCAGCAACTCTGCTGGCCGAGCTCTCCAAACCCATTTCATCACACGATGACGAGGGCTACATATACATCTTTTGGCTGACGCCCGAAACCTCCGGTCCCGCACCTTCATCAACTGCATCTACCCTCCTCACTCCACCGTCACGGTCTGATCAAGGACGACGAACCTCCGATGTACTACGGCAATACTCCGTAAAGAACAATTCACGACCACGTTCAGGGCCCACGCGCCAAAGATCTGGCAACGATGATGCGGCAAGCGGGGCCGAGAAAGAAAAGGACACCATCCTCCTCAAGATCGGGCGTGCGAACAACGTGCACAGGCGTATGAATGAATGGACGCGTCAGTGCGGTTACTCCCTTTCTCTCGTACGCTTTTATCCTTACGTTTCGTCCTCGACACCGACACCTTCACCACAAGCTTCACCGGCGAATTCTCGTCGTCAATCTGCGCAGAATGCTGGGGGTTCCCAGCGCGCGTTTGATGCTGGCGTTGTGCGCAAAGTCCCAACTGTGATGCGGGTAGAACGCATGATTCACCTGGAGCTAGCGGAGCAACGGGTGATGAGAAAGTGTGAAGCGTGTGGGAAGCAGCATCAAGAGTGGTTTGAAGTGGAGGCTACCAAAGATGGCGTGAAAACGGTGGACGGGGTAATCAAGCGGTGGGTCGAATGGGCGGAACAAGCGAACCAGGAACGTGTATGATAACAAATAATGAAATAAGTAGTGCCCATGAAGGTGGGTGGATGGCAGATGGGTGCTTCCTGAATTATCAATTGTTTGCGTATTACGGAGGCTTTCACCTACAGAGCTGCTGGTCTGCGCATTACACAAACAGTTTGTGGCCGTAATAACACTCTAGAAAGCGCCGTTTACAACCCACTCTCCCACTGCACAACTTCACTATGGCCGACACACCACCTTTCGCCTTGAATACACTCAAGGCCGACTTCGAGCTATCTGACGCCCAGTTTGACGCATTACCACCGCTTTCTGAAGTAGACCTTGTGCGCCAAACCGACAGCCACCTAATCGAACACGCTACTCTGACTACCGCCGCATACCACCCCTTCAAACTCTTCATTGGCGAATCCAACATGGATGCGTTTCATGTGTATCTCTACCGCACTACGGGCTCCAAACGGCAGTATAGGATGGAGATCACCAGTGTCGATCTCGAGAACGGCAGCCACTATGATCCAATCGACGCCACCTATTATGGGACAATAGGAAACCTTGCCTATCCCTTCAACACGTTTCTCGGTGGAGCGCGATTCGTTGCTGTAGTAAAGTGGTACTTCACCGTAGGCTTGCGCACTGGACTGTTCGACGAAGATTCAGGGTTTGCATTGAGCAGCTCATGGCGCAGGGATTTGCAGGGCGCTTGCAACGAGCTTCTTGCGGCTACAGACATGGAAGAGCGTACGAAGCAACAGGCTGAAGCGATACGAATCGAGAATAAAGGACATGTCAGAGAGAAGCACCAAAAGGAAAGCCTGGAGGCGGCCAATCGAACGGCTGGGTCGCGCCGGGCAAAGGGCAAAACAGGAAGCATCACTGCAGAAGCCAGGAAACATCCACAAAATTTTCTACCTCACCAAGAGTCAGAGTCAATCAAGGGGTATGATGGTCCCAAGGACGCAGAAGACCCAGGATCAGGACAGAGTTCGGTTGTCGAGCCCAGTCCAATGCCTCCTGTTGTGAAGTCACGTGGCGATCGTAGGCGGGAGGACCAAGGCGCTACTCAGACGATTCGATCTATAAGTCGGGGCATCGCAGCCTCGAACGAGGACTTGAGACGAAGGGCGCAGGGCATCCGTGAAGCACAAGGCAGCAGGCTAGATGCAGTCGATGGCCGAGCACTCGACTACAATGTTGGGCAGAACGTTAATGCTGAGGAGTCCCGGCTACAAGACACAAAGAGGCGTATGGCCATTTATGAGAGCCCAGATAGGGATGGTCTGCTTGAATATGGCACGACCGACGTGGAGGCTGAAGCTGTATCGCTGGAAGCAGAGTATACTATGTTGTTTCGACGCCGGGAGAAGACCAATCATCGTATGCGCGCCATTCAAAACGAGATGAGTGTGGTTGAATTTCAGGCTTTGCTAGAAAAGATCGTGGATGGTAAAAGTTGAAAGGTACGACCAGTTTTCAGAGTAGAAAGTCCTGGCTGTTGGAGAACATGCATCATTCATTGATCGTGTGGGAGGGAATGCGGACAGAACTGCAATTTGAAGATCAGCATTCAGCAACGCGTAACAGTGTTTTCCTATCAAATCTCCAACGAAGCCAGATTTCACATGCGCAAAACCTGGATTGTTATATAGAAGTGACAACTGTAACGGATTTGATGTATGCAAAGGTGAGGTCGTTCGTGTGGGTCCACACAGGACCCCTGTATCAGCGTGTGGCCCCTGCCCTGCCATCCCGCGTCCGCGGTTCCTCGTCGGGAGCTTGAGATGCACAACGACAGCAGCGCGCCGCCGGTCTTTCGTTTGTCGCCGCTCTCCGCTCGTTTCCTGCCGCCAGAATGCTCTCCGGAATCCTCATCTTCAACCAGAAGGGCGAGAACCTTATATTTCGCGCCTTCCGCAACGACTGCCGCCCACGCCTCGCCGACGTATTCCGCATACAAGTCATCTCCAACGCACAGGTGCGCTCGCCCATCCTCACACTGGGCTCGACCACATTCAGTCATGTGAAGCATGAGAATATCTACCTGGTCGCCGTGACCAAGAGCAACGCCAATGCCGCCCTCGTCTTCGAGTTCTTGTACCGCATGATAGGCCTAGGAAAGGCATACTTTGGGAAGTTCGACGAGGAGGCTGTCAAGAACAACTTCGTGCTGGTCTACGAGCTGCTGGACGAGATTCTGGATTTTGGATACCCGCAGAACACCGAGACCGACACACTCAAAATGTACATCACAACAGAAGGAGTCAAGTCGGAAAGAGCCATGGAGGACTCGTCCAAGATCACAATGCAGGCCACCGGCGCCCTGTCGTGGCGGAGAGCAGATATCAAATACCGCAAGAACGAGGCCTTCGTCGATGTCATCGAAGACGTAAACCTCCTCATGTCCGCGACCGGCACAGTCCTACGAGCCGATGTAAACGGCCAGATCATAATGCGCGCCTACCTCTCTGGCACACCAGAATGCAAGTTCGGGCTCAACGACCGCCTGACACTGGGCGAGGACAACCTCCAACAGCCCTCGGGCAACAAAGCTGGTACCAAAGCAACGAAAGCGGCCGCTGGCAGCGTCACACTGGAAGACTGTCAATTCCACCAGTGCGTGAAACTCGGCAAATTCGATGCAGATCGCATAATATCTTTCATCCCACCGGATGGCGAGTTCGAGCTCATGCGATATCGCGCAACCGAGAATGTCAACCTGCCCTTCAAAGTCCACGCTATCGTCAACGAAATCGGAAAGACAAAGGTCGAATACAGCATTGCCATCCGCGCGAACTACGGGTCGAAGCTCTTCGCTACAAACGTCGTCGTACGGATACCTACACCCCTGAACACAGCTCGCATTACGGAGCGCACATCACAAGGCAAAGCAAAATACGAGCCCGAGCATAACAACATCGTCTGGAAGATCCCACGATTCACAGGGCAGAGCGAGTATGTGCTGAGCGCAGAGGCGAGCTTGACAAGCATGACAAATCAGAAAGCATGGTCGAGACCGCCGCTCAACCTGAGCTTTTCGCTACTGATGTTCACAAGTTCTGGGTTGCTTGTAAGGTATTTGAAGGTGTTCGAGAAAAGCAATTACAGCAGTGTGAAGTGGGTGAGATACATGACACGAGCGGGCAATTATGAAATCAGGTAAGCTTGACTTTGTATGAGTTTTATATCCAAAGCTGACAGTACGCAGGTTCTAGATAATGTATAACACACAGCAACCGCAAGTACTTATTTGTCTTGTGATCTCCCACCACATCGATGTATTGATGTTACGCACGCTGCCCTTACCCAAGTCGAGTGTGAAGTGCACCACGGTAGCACTAACTCGTGCCTACTCCACTCCTACTCATATGCAGCACGAACGACCTTGCTCTCGCTGAGTATCCTATCATATTGTAGACAAAGCAACGCAGCCCTCGAATACACTGTGTTCCTGGCGTCTGAACGAACACTGTTGGACGGTCCATCGTTCACTCGTTCATCACCGTATGGAGCAGATTGCACTTATACCTTGATCTTCTCTGCAGCGCGTCCACAGCGTGAGCGGGAGGGATGCTCAGAGATTACGAAGGATCTATCGAGGTTGAAGGTGAGGTGTGGACTGGTCACTAATAGCACCAGTGAATAGAAGGAACATGAAGCATTTGGCACAGTGGTAAGGATCGTCATCTTGCTCAAGCAATCACTTTAGACCCTTCACTGAGCTATCAGATCATCATCAGTGACAGCTTGGGGAAGAGCAAAGTCATATTGTCAATCTGGGATTGACTATCGAAAGATGCATGTGCGGCCGGTAACGTCGAACTCGGTCCCAACGCACTCGGTCCCAACGCACTCAAGGCAATTCTCTTGCGCTCTCACCGAAGTAAATCTCCATGGGTTTCTTCAAATTCTGTCTGGTGGTGCTTGGACATGAGGCACTTCTCTGAAGTAACGAGAATGGTAGCAGTATACTGCTATTCCATCGCGCTTGCTGCCAGGAAGCGAATATTCGTTCGTCTTCTTGCATAGTTCTGCTTGATCTGAAATAGAGCCTTTTGTTTCGCCTTTGATGGGGCGCACTGCACTATAAGGTCTTTCTCTACTTACATGCCATGCAAGCTGTGGCAAGCAGGATGGCCGAAAAAGGAAAGGCTCAATCTCAAGTGCCGATCTTGCCCCATTCGATCTGTCTACATCATCGATATTCATGCTCAACTCTCCGAATAGAACTGCTCAAACAACCAACTCAGACTCTTCGAGCAGACCTGTGGGAATTTCAAAAACGAATTTATACATACATGCTTCGTAATAACCTTTCGCTCTGCCAGCCGAACCTCGTCCCTTTGACACCAACATGACATTCTTGAAATACCCCTTGTTCTGGAACTTCAAGAAGCCCGGCGATAATGACTGGCATCCGCGCGTAGGTCAAGGCGCTGCGAGGAACGTTGATACCCTCCCAGGGTTTCTCCAACGTACCGATCTTACTGCCACTTTAGTCGATGCCGCGCCATTCGTCGCAGGCGTTGGGGCATTTCGACACGCATCACAGATGTTCGATTTTGGCTTCACGGCACACGCGAACGTTTTCCGGAATCCAAAAACTATGAATTCCATGCATAGATCGGTTGTGTTCTTCGTTCCTCTGACATTGGTCTTGCAAGGGGCTGGAGTGGAGTATAGAACATTGATTCCGCGCTGGTGTCACGAGAGGGAACGCCAGAGGAATGAGGATGAGGTGAGGCAGCATGTAGATGCTGGTGCTTACCTTGGCAGCTTGAGTTGGGTGGTAAGGATGGCGTTCAAGGTTGGGGTCAGGTATTGGGCGCCTATTGATGTTGTGCTTGGTGGCGCATTGAGCGATGTGCTTCACAGAGAGTACAACAGGACGCACGACTTCTGAGCACTGTTAATGGTTTACTCTGCCTACTGCGCAGATTGCCTTATAGGCTTCATTAGATGAAGACCCACTGCTTTTTGGGTGGATAGCTTGAGTTTTGTGAAAGATGGGTAGAGAGATTTTGTTACCTCAAACGCATGAGATGTTGTGCAAGCTAATGGCAATACCTGATTTTTCGGAAAAACGCAATATCCCATCTAGACAAGGACTACCCGTACTAATCGACCGACAATCCAAAAGGCTTTAATAGTACCATGTTCAATCGCTTCGTCACAGAACCTTCTGGTGAACCGTCAAGAATAATCGTAGGTGTTATTTGCGGACCGCCGGTCCAAAGGCAAGGCCACCATTACTGATGTGAAAGCGGAAGTCGCAGCTTATCTAAGTCTTTGCGGCGCTGGTGATGTATGAATATCTACTCACATGTCAACTTGCAAGCACAAAGGGAGACCATCCATCTTTACTGTGATACTCGTCTTTTGGATCTTTCAGAAGCATGTTGTAGTAAACGGAAATCGTGAGACATGCGGACAAAAGTGCCGATTGCTGACGTAGTCATGAGCAAAAATGCGACAGGGTGTTTGAAAACAATGAGTGCAACCGTCCAGGCAAGCATAGCATGCGCTGGCCAGAAAAACTTCCACAGTATACCCCACAAAGCTCTTGATTTATATTGAAAGCGATTGATCTCTGAAGGCGATATGATGCGGTCCCACCTCATTAACCGCGCCCAGAATATCTAGCATGCACTAGTCTCTCTTTCTCATGGGCTCAAATCTATGACACCAAGGACTGGAAGCGTCTCGCCAGCATTGTGAATCCAGAACTTCACATCGACTACAGATCCGTGATGAATGAGACGCACAAGTGGCCTTCGATGCCTGCTTCCGACCACGTCAACATGATGAGTAATCCAAAAGCGCCTGGGGAACCCATTCGTTTCGACGCAGCGCTTTCTTGGAACGTCGACGCGGGAGAAATCTGGGGAAGGGGAGATCACGGGAACCTACCAGATCAGAGCTCATCACATCTGCTTCAGCACTGACAACGAGGGGAAAAGAGGGATGGAGGTACTGGCCAGTGCGACAGGGCTTGGGGTAATCAAGCATTTCTTCAAGAGAGTTGAGGGGGCATTTGGAAACTTGCTGATTTGCAGCCAACGGTATAATTTGATGAGGGGGATCTGCAGGCGTTGCTCTGTATGCCACTTTAAGGGCAATGAGATAATAGGTTGGGCTAGTGGTGCATGTGTAACAGTACTTTGATGCTGCCATGGTAGAAAATACTATGCAGATACTATCACAAAGCTACCTAAGTTCATTTTCAGTAGAGTTTTTAAGCATAGTTTCATTTGCTTCGGCAGTCCAGAACGGGGGCACTGCACCCTCAGTCCCCAGATTCTGGCCCTGATGCGATGGAATCTACCGCGTTGGAATACATCAAAATGGATATGTTTGTTTCTATGGGCTTAGTGACAGATCAAACTTTACTCGGCAGCTATTCCTACAGACCTTTCTATCTGTGAGTCTAAGGCCTGTGCCGCACATATTACGACAGGCACACATGAGCCTACATGATGGCCCAGGAAGCTGCTGTTTTCTTGTAGCTTGGGAAAGCAAAAACTTTACGAGTCGCAAATAGAAAAATCCATATGGTCGACCATGTTGAAAGCTGATCTCAGAGTCAACAAATAAGCCACGCCTCAGGTTCTATATCGCCTCCATCCCAAGAACACGAATGCGGAACAAGTTGGCTTGGGAGAGAAGAGGTAGTTTTGTCCATTAAAATTATCATGTTCCCTGGCCTGAGAAGACATTGGTTGCTAAAGGCAAATACTCTTCCTTTGAGGACAGCCTGGGAAAATATAGGGTGTTGCGCAGAATGAAGCTGCTAATAGTCTCTGCAATTAATTTGTTCCCTGTGGTGTGGAAACTTCGAGAAGTTGATCTCGAGTCCAACATTATAAGTTATATACAGTGTCACTGCATCTTTGGAGGATTGGAGTACGCCTAAAAGAATATTTCGAAGACTGACTCTAAAGCCCTGAGTCTACGGGCATTGTGACACTCTTTCCCACAATCTGTACGACTTCCCGGAGAAAGTATACAGTATCTTACAGACACGACATAGTCTTCTATAACATATTACCGCCGCCACATCCCAAAGAGTCCCAGATTACGTCTTGCTCCAGAAGTCGCAGTCGCAGTTGGTCCAGTCGCCGCAGACCCGCCATTGGTCGCAGACGCAGTAACTGCAGTACTGACACTCGCACTTGAAGATTCATCTATATCGTCCACGGCTCCAAAAACATTCTGGCGTAGAGTGCCGCCACACATGACTTTCGCATCACCACCACAAGGCATGTTACACTCTTTCTGGTCCGCCGCCAACGTCCCATTATTACTGTCACCGCACCAGCACTCGTCGCCGAGCTTGAGGCCTGCAATTTTGTACTGCATCTTGTGGCATTTTTCTTTGCACTTGTCCACCGTCTCTTCCGGGTCTCGCGGGAGCCAACGAGTGTCCAGGATCCACGTTCTGATTCCGTTCTCACCATCGTTCCAATTGTCGACATAGCATCCCATGTCTTTCCATGTACTGGGAGATGGTATTGGTGCTATCGTACTGGTTGTATGGGATTTTGCGTCGCTTTTGGTAACCGGTATTCTCCAGCCGTCACTATCGGTTGTCATGCTTGCCAGCGGCATGCCATGGCTGTAATCTGAGAGCGAAAGGGTGGTGTAGTACACGCTGTCTTCGATTGTTTCGTTGGTTAGGATACAGTAGCTTGTCAAGTTGAACCAGGGAGTGCAGTCCAGTCCCACGGCAGGGTTCCAGGCGTGGAAACGCTTGGGTTCTACGCCCCACTCTCGCAAGGTGCTCTCGCAGGTGTCGACAGAGCTGTCGTAGATGTCGGCCCAGCCAATGCAGTCTTTTGTCGTGCGCTCATCGTATTGCAGTCTCTGGGTGAGGGCGTGGCGGCTTAGTACTGCGAGGCTCAAGAGTGCGGGAGTCCTCATCGCAGCGGTCGGTACAGATACAAGAGCTACGACAATGCTCCAAAACCTGCGCTAACTCGATTATTGACAGCACAGGAGCAACGAAACGATCTTGTTGGAGTCTTTGGCGAAATTCAAGTAAGCAGATCAGAGTCGAAGGGGAAATCTATGAATCTAGGTCTGAGGATATCAGGCAAGATATACGCTCGTGAGTTTCTGTCCTGGTCAGCCCTTTTCGTAAAATGCAATTTCGCGTAAAGCGGCCCAGAGCAGGCCGCAGCATCGTAGTGCTTGGTTAGGAAGGTGGAAAACGGGGTGGCTTATTACACTGCTCTAGCCTCTTACGATTAGTGTGCGCGTGAGTCTTATCCTTCGTTAGCATCCCTTCACGGGAAATTTCCTTAGCAAGCTGGATGGTCCTTACTAAAGTCTGTTGGGCATACTTTCCTTTATCCTAACAGATTGACTACCAGAGCAGCTGAGTCGCCACCTAGAGCGTGCCACGCAGTATGACATTATGTCCTATAAGCACTCCTTCCTTTACATACGACCATGGGACGTTGAAAACAAGACTTCCCGTTCGCTCAGCCCTATTTAAGTAACGTACCAGCGGATTGGTAGTCAGTCAACAAACAATACTGATATCCCAATCTTGTTTTGTTTTGTTTGAGGCCGCTTTGAGTTAGTTAGATGCCTATATAGGACTAGCTCCTGCTATATTGGGTAAGCGGCACCTCTGAAAGTGAATATCGTTTTGTTTGTTGACAACTCTGCTAGCAACTCCCTCCCCTTCTACGAGTTTGCGGGAACTATTACTTCTTGTTACTGTACAATGTATATCTGCTCACGCCCATAGAATAGGATGCTGAGCACTGCCACGATTATGCCAAGAAGCCTAGCGACAAATCAACGTGTACGGAGCAGGCGCAATGGCGCTAGACGGCAAATTGTCTTCTGCTTTGGCTGTTCTTATCGATCAGCTTTGAATGGTGCCGAAGCAGCTGCTTTGGCTCACCGATAGTCTATCACGACTGCGTCCTGCTTTTGGGTCAGTCCTCGAGTTTTGAGCACTTGTTGATTTGATGACCCCCCGAACGACTCTCTCCCCTCCTAAACAACAATACCTATCTCTACGTACAATAATGACACGGTATGCTTTAGACTTCCGTCGAATTTGAAATGTTGCGTATACGGATTTGCGAAGTGCTGATGGGGATCTAACTAAGGAAGTCAAGGTTACCGGGGGCGTATAGATCAGTGACGTATTTGCTGACTGTACTGTATGCTTCAGCCTCACTCTGTGCCGAGAGAACTAGGGGCGTATAACTCAGGTACACAAGCTGCAGTTCTATACGCCTCTAGTAAAGAAGAACGATTTGAGTAAGGAAGTGTTGCAAGATCATATAAAAAGAATAGCAAGTCCAACTTGATCTCATCATCAACAAGAGCATTAAATCATCAACGACGCACTCTCAAACACTACACCTACTTCTTCAGTATCCTAAACATGCTTACAATAACCTCCAAAATGATTATTGCGGCCGTTGCCTTGCAATTGGCAACAACCAATGCTTTCCCAACACCTATGGGTAGCAGTCCAAGCGACAACACCGACCTGATCGCCCAACTCTTGACCACACCTACGCAGATCAAGCGGTACCGCAAGTTGCTGACCGACTCGACGGGCAACAAGCTTCTTGACAACGACCGCCTAACCAACGCCACGATTTGGGATTTCTTGCAGAACAGCAACGCGGTCCCTGGTGGCCAAGGGGGCTCCACAAGCAGCGCGAACCTCGAGACGTTCCCCTTCCTGATCAATAGCGGCGTCACCATGACCATGGGAACGCTTGGTCCATGCGGCATCTTTCTCCCACACATACACCCGCGCGCGAATGAGTTCTTTGTCGTCAGCGAGGGCGAGGTCGACTTCGGCACACTGCTCGAGCTTGGACTATTCGAGAACCTTACGCCGAACCCTGAGGTGGGGGGCAAATTGGGGAAGAACATGGGCACACTGTTTCCCATGGGTAGCGTGCATTACCAGTTGAATAATAGCCCGGGTTGCAAGCCTGCGACTATCTATACAGTGCTCACTAGTGAGGATGCCGGAAGTACGCCTGTTCTGATGGATCCGGTACCAGGGAATGCGACGGTTGGAAGGGTCAAGAGAGTTGATGCTGGGAATTTTGAGAGTGTGAGGGCTGTTACTCCTTCGCATATTGCGCGGATTGTGGATGAGTGTCTTGCCCGTTGTTACGATTGATCAGGCGGCGCTGTGTCAATCTACAGTCCTTTTAAAACCTGTTGAAAGCATTATAAAGAGTAGTGAGGGGGGTTTATAGAAATTCGATGTTGTTGCTGGAATACCAAAATGGAAAAAGTAAAAGCGATGGTCGAGAGCTGCCGAAGAGAGCTACCAATGAAAAAAGCTAATTCAAATCAGGCAGCCGTCACCTAACCTACGCCACCAACTGAGGACATCACGTGGCGCTTACTGCTTACTATTCAGTAGGCTGTACACAACCCTTACGAACCGAAGCACTTACGTCGCGCGGATTCCACAACTGCTGTTGATCACCAGCAGTCTTTATAAAACTCTACCTCGATGCCAGTTAAGAAAGAGTCATCCCAAAAGACGAGGCGATGGCATCGCAAGTCAAAGGGTGGATGCCACGAATGTAAGCGTCGTAGGAAGAAGGTGAGTCCTTCCAGTACTGCAGACATAGAGCTTTTTTTTTCAGCTAACGCATCGACTCAGTGCGATGAGAGAGCACCGTCTTGTACAAGATGCGTTTCAGGCTTCTTGGAATGTATATATCTCTCCAAAAATCCTTTAACTAGGTTGATGAGCGTCGATCAGCCTCTGATCCAAGGGGTTTCAACCGCATCTGATAAACGATCCTGGAGCGCTCCGGTACCGTCAGAGGTGTTTCCAATATCTCGATATCTGGATCGAGCCTTTTCATACCGACAAGAGACATTCATGAATGGACATACTACGAGCTTCCTGACGGACACCTACCTTTGTCAATACTACTTGTATTACCTCTGTCCTAATTTAAGCATCAGCCAGGGCGACTCCACCTCGCATTCTGGGCCTCTAAAGATGCCTAGTTCAGCGCTACGAAGTGAGGCGGTCTATCACTCTCTTCTTGCGGTCTCTGCAGTACGTTTGGCGTGGGACATGATTTTCAAGAGCCCATATCCCAAGGCCAGCGCAGTCTATCAGGTCCTACTGCGTGGTTATCAGCACTTGGGCCAGGCAAGTGACAGGATGAGAAAGACTTTATCAGACTCCGGAAGCACTGACTTGGAATCTCTCATCACCAGCACCCTGGTACTGGTGCCATTTGCGGCAGCGAGTCAACAGATCGACCATTGGATTTCAAGCAGATCTAAAACAGAGCAATCGAACGTCAGGCTCTCGTCGACCCCGCGAAATATGATAACATTTGTCAGAGGAATGAGAGGGATGCTGGAAGTGCTTCCCCCAGATTTGTCGGTAGTGGGATACGATAATCTTGCTAATATTAGCCAAGGAATGAACAAGGCTACAAGAACAGCATTTGGCAGTACTGAGTCATCTGCGTCCAAGGAAATTCCCTCCACGAGCAAGACAATCACTGTCGGTAGTCGTCAAGCTCTCGTTCGACTCGGCTTGCGGCTCAACTCACTGTGCTCCGAGTACAACGATCCACTCAACCACGAACTAATCGCTTGCAAAAAGGCGTTCGAGGTCTTGGAACAAATAAGAGACGGTGTGGAACCTGTGCTGGATTTTTCCAAGCCAGGCTATCTCTCCCCTCGCATTTCGATCCCATCACGATCACCCTCATGGCTTCGATCCTTCATCTGCCTTCCATGCGAGCTCGGAGGCACCACCCTACTGCCACACGACCCATTGACTCGTCTCCTCCTATCCTTCTACGCCCAAGTTCCCCAGCAATACCTCGACATCGTCCTCCCCTTGCTCGACCAGCGCTTGGAGACTCCTGCTGACCCTTTCTCGGACTGGTTGGCATTAGGTCTGAGTCGAACACAAGCCTTTGCGCTGGACGTGTACGCGCATTGGTCAGTACTGATGTCTCTAGTGGAAGAGCAGTCCTGGTGGATTGGAAGATTGCCTGTGACTACACTTGATGGTTCAGTAAACCGATACGGGACAGCTTTTGCAAGGCGGCTGTGGCCAGAGTGTGGGGAGCAGGAGGAGTGGTGGCCGGGAGAGATGCTGCGCGTGCTGCGAAATGCCGAAAGAATGGTACTTAAAGGTGTTGAAAAAGACAACTAAGCAGGTTTTTAAAAATGGGTATGCACAAAAGCCGTCATTTATGGCGGTATTGTCCTACATAATTGTAAACACTGTTGAAAGAAGGCACATGCCTTACTAGCGAATACCCACTGGTGTATATTTTTGCGCCTTGATTCATCTTTCTTTTGCTCGCTATCTTCATTGTGCCGTCCCACCTTATCTGTCTTACTCGCCAAAATTTGACTGTGTAATGGGTCTTCTAGGTGGGCCATGGATTCCATTAGTCGCAACGTGCATCTTTAGCCGAGAAGTTACGTAGAGTGTAGACATGTAGGGGACCAATCCATGAAGCCACCGGTTCGATCGTTATCGCTGCCGTTTCACCCTCCACCTAGTTCTCCTAATACTAGGATAATAACATCAAGGTGTGCGCCATCGCCATTTCTTTCAAAAATGATACCTCTTCACAAGTGTCTCGACCGGCACCGTCACTTCCGCTGAGGTACGCTGGCAAGACTACGCCCTTAACCTAGCTTGCCCTTCCTACGCCTTTTTCTCTAGTGGCGAGAGCTAGATGATCACCTCGGGTGCTGACTGCAGTGCGAACCTGCTGTCGTTTGTTTTCAATCCTCAGGCGGGATACTCAAAAGAGCAAATGATAGTAAACCTAGTAGAGTAACCATTGCGTAAATGAGAATTTTGGTTTGGTGTCAACATGCCCACGAACGCGGCATCTACTCATCATGCTGAGTTGTACGATAGTGCGATGTTGTACGATGGAACCTACACCCCTCCACATCATATCTTGAATCTACCCAGGCATGATTCGCTTCAAGCCGTTTCGACTGGTGATGGGATCCCTGGTCTGGCCAGCCTTTGTCACCCTTGCTTGACACAATGTTGAGCGGCTTACACACGTACACCGGGCCCAGAAGTAAACACAGCACAACGGTTGTGAGGGATTATCAAATACATTTTTCAAACTTTATGTTCTTATCGCATTCTTTCTCTATCCTGTGCAAATTCTTCCGACAATCTATACATTCTCTCCGCTGGTTCCCCCTCTTCGTGCTCGTGTAGTTCTTCTCCATCACTGCCCGCTCCAGGCTTGTTCATGATGTACTCTCCTCTTCTCTTCAACACCCAACCGTGTCATGTACAAAAAGAAATCCTTCAAGCCGGCATCACTCAAGCGTCTCACCGGAAGTATGATGGTTCCATGCCACCTCCAGGCATATTTGTCCAGAATCATACCCCCGTAGTATACATTGTGGTTCGAGGATTGCCCTGACGCGGAGAAGTTGATCGTCAAGGTGAGCACGGAGACTTTCATCGCATTTTCCATTAGTAAAAAAGTATCGAAGTAGTCGTACCAAACTGGCACTCTGGGAAGAAGGTAGGCCCGCTCCGAAGTCGGCAAAATATATTCCAGCCAGCGGATGTGCCGAAGAGTATTGCGGGCAATCGCGGATAGATAGAGACTCAAGTCTATTTTCTGCATGAAATGAACGCCGGTTACAGGCCATCTGTGGTTGTAAGGATCCATAAGCTTTATGACGGACTGTTGTAGGGCGTCACCAGGATTTGGTTGCAGGCATAGTATACTGGAATAGCATCCTGACGGACCTGGCGGCTGACAGAGAAGAGCATGCGAGGATCGCACTGGCAACTACAAGATGAAGACTGGATTGTGCTATGGGCTAAACAGTAGCAAATCCTTGTGCGGTCTCTGGCTTGCAATCGCTGCAGCAGTGAAACCAACTGATGTCGTCAATGTTTAGGCCAGGATAGCAATGGCAAGAGCATGCATATCTGAGCTTATCAGCTGTTTTACCGTATCTGGTGTATCTTCTACAGTAATTGCGATGCAGAGATTGTTCGATGTCACTTTGTGTTGGAACTCATCTCTTGGAGCATCCACTGACAGTTCAGATCATACAATTCCGCACATGTACCACAGTCTTTCAGTCGCGGTAGTCACATCATAGGCTTCAGGATGGCTTACGCATCGTCCACTGTCTTTGTGCAGAAAACGACACTTAGCCTCAGCTTACCGGGTCTGACCAGCTGAGAAAGTCGACACAGGATCGAAGTCCAGTCCTTCGAGACTCGTTCTCCCCACTCTGTTGAAAGGTCCAGGTGCTTTGATGACGGATATCAATCGCTCCATCCATCATGCCATACTACAGTCTTGGGAACATTGAGCCGAATTGTGAAAAGAACCCAGGTTAGAAAGCGCATGATCACTCACGCGCCATAATCTCGTGATAGCCTCGACATCTCGGTGTATCTGTTTGGACGTCAAAAGCATTCTTTGGTGCACGCCATGGAAAAGACCCCACACCGACGCCCCATAACTTTTACATCTTCTGCCACATCGTCAATCTTCCAAATTTCGTCTGATTCAGCATCACTGGGTTTTTTCTCAGACTGTACAAGCTGTTCGTATCAAGCCTACGACAGTCCCTTATTTCAGGGTAGGCGCCCATCGGGTAGTCTTTAAGGTCGGAGTAGTTGAGGTCAGCGAAAACGTGGTTGAGCCCAGCATAATCATATACGAGCTTACACACGGATCGAGGGAGATGGAGGAAGCCGCATCCCGGAGGAGTGAACGGGTCTTTTGAGATGAAGTAGTGCTCTAGTCGGCGTTGCGGCATTGTGGCGTGCGACCTTGGCTGAACTTGAGTGCGATTCAGCCAGATGCGCAATGTACACAGTCTGACGAAATGTAGAGTGAGGGGAACGAGAGGTTACTCTCGTTAGCGCAGAGATGCGCGTACCTGCGGGCAGAACTGCGCCAGCTATATATAACCAGGTTGGCGTCCCAATCTCTATCAACATCTAATAATTTACACGAAATAGCCTCTGCCTCGCTGCTTTGAAGACTTAGACTTCGAATATATCTCCAACACCCCGTTCTTTAACTTATAGGTGCACTATTTCATGACAAATACCTTATCTTGTAACATGTACAACTATCTATCTAAGCTCTCTCGCCCGGATTGCTGTCTTTTGTAATTCTGTTTTGAGAAGACCGTTATCCGCATTTCTATTTTCAGCAATTATGCCTTTAAACAAGCTAGACCTTATCTAGGTCCATGTACCTCTCTTTTTAACGCAGAAACACTAGACCAGGGCAAAGGTTCTGACCTAACTGCCCTCGTATACCTTTTCTGCGCGCGCAGTGCGTGGATTCGCGCAATGCACGCAACTACTAAGTCAGAACAATCCTCAAATTTGCGTAACTTTTCTCTATGACGCTACACTGTAGACAAAGTCTATAAGTAATTATTTAATTAGGTTTTGAAGAGTTTTTTTGTAAGATGAGATCTTAAGAAGTCACTTATCTAGTTAAGGATTAGAAAAAGCATAGAGCAGACTATCGACTCTGTTTGTTGATAGCACTGCAGTGCTCCATTGCATGTGACTGCAAGACATTAAGAAAGACTCTCCCTTCCCAAGGGACGCACACTCTACCGGTGGGGTGTCTCAGCGTATTCCAGTAGCTAGAGTGCGTGGTCCTGAGTAGTTCAGAACCGGCTGTGTTATTGTGAGACAGGTTCTCCGATGCTGACGCCCTACACTATCGCTGGCGCGGCTGTCTGCATATGACAACCAAATATTGACACATCGGTATGTCGTCAGCACGGGCTTCTCGTTTAGATTTCATGTTTGCGAATTTAGGTTTCATTCATGCATTGCATTTATCTACAGACATGGCAATCTACACAACGACCTTGTTCGGGGCCTCCTGCTCCTCAGGCTCATCGAAGACGTTGATGCTCCAGCGAGGCTTGTTAGCAGTGTACGGCACGTTGTACCTCCTGCGGCCCTGGTGCTCGTCCGAGAACTTCTGGATAGCAGCGACTTCCTCCTCGCTCAGCTCAATCTCCTTGAAGTTTTCTGCAATCCTGGATGGGGTGACGGACTTGGGAATCACGGAGTGGCCGCCAACCTGGCTCCAGGCAAGGATGACCTGGGCGGGTGTAGCGCCCTTCTTCTCGGCGATGGCCTTGACCTCCGGACGAGTGATGAGGAGAGGGATGTTGAAGAAGTTGTTGCCGAAGGCGGAGTAGGCGGTGATGTGGATGTTCTTCTCCTTTGCGTAGGCGATGAGCTCCTTGCTGGGAAGGATGGGGTGACGCTCGATTTGGTTGACGGCAGGAACGAGGCCAGTCTTCTCAACCAGAGCCTTGAGGGTTTGGTATGTGAAGTTGGAAACACCAACAGAGCGAACCTTGCTCTTGGGAAGCTTGTTCACGGCCTTCCATGTCTCGCTGTTGGGGACAGAGTTGTCAATGTTGACCTCATTGGCGTCGGAGGTGGCAGGGAAGAGGTCAGAGTGAGGGTCCTTTCCAGGGCCGAAGTTGACGGGCCAGTGGATGAGGTAGAGGTCAAGGTAGTCAAGCTCGAGCTCAGCAAGGGTGTCGTCAAGAGCGGCTTCGACGTGCTCAGGGTTGTGTTGGGTGTTCCAGAGCTTGGATGTGATGAAGATGTCCTCACGCTTGAGGCCAGGGATGTCCTTGAAGGCGCGTTTGATACCTTCCGCGACCTCCTTCTGGTTCTCGTAGCTGATTGGTGCGAAATATGTTAGTCAGCATTTCTAGCCACGGGTTGTGGAGGACTGGTCATAGCTTCTTGAAGGTCCCCACTGAGGGGCATCCCAGCTTGACCTCCACCGGACTGTCACCGTTGGGTATGAGGTTGCCGTGGCAGCCTCGCCGGCGGCAGCGGCGGAGAAACTCTTGCAAGGAGGTGGAAAAGAACGTGGGGTATAAAAACGTACATTTTGGCAAGGTCCTGAAAAGAAGAAGGTTAGCAAATTGTGTAAGCGGCAGAGTTGATGGATGTAGTGAAAGGACGGCTGCTCAGGGTCCAGGGATCGTCAGGGTCACTCACAAGGTGTCGGTAACCAATCTTCAGCGCCTCGTAGACACCGTTGCCCACCTCACCGGGACCGGCTTGCCATGTGCCATATCCCAATTGACTATACCAATGTGTTAGTAGAGTCGCATTGCGAGTCCTGGGCGTCTGTAGAGCCTACGGGATCTTGTAGCCAGTGTTGAGGGTGGCAGTCTTTCCTGAAGACATTCTGAAGGATGCGTATGCTTTGAGTGATGAAAAAGAGGTGCAGCGAGGTGTTTGGAGTCCCAGCCACGAGCGCGGGATGCTCTTCATTAAGTATCTCATCACGACAGCGCTCGGCCATTAGGTCGGCTCGATGGCGTTATGTACTTGCTGCAGGATTTGATCCATTGCGTGGGATGTTGATCGTAAACAGCATAGTGCAGTACCATGTTGTCTGGGATGGTTGTCTCAGCTGTAGATGACGGGATAATTGTGTGCTCTCGCGACGAGGAGATACCCCGCTGGCGTCATATCGCTCTACACTTAGCGCTTGCGTGGGGCTCGTCGTCGGTAACAGGTGTGCCGAAGACACCTCAACACCTAGATGATTCACCTTAAACATCTTTCCGTATGCCAGACTGCTTCTCGAAATTGGACCACGCCCGAAATAGCCATGAAGCTGATATGTGTGAACAAAGGCCAGTGGTTGATAACTCCCTGAAAGACACAGTATGGTTTACCATGCATCCTCTTGTGCACCTTGAACGTGTAACCAAGCAGGGGCAAAACTTCGATCAAGAACAAGGCCTGGCAACACAAAACTTTCCGCGTTACCCATGCCTTAAGCGAGCTCAAAAAAGGTTCTTTTACTCCCAGCCTGCCTCCAGGGCACTGCTGCCTCTCCGTCCATCAGCCCGGGCACGTAGCATTCCCCGAGGAACTTGTACCCAGAATCCACGGGCCTCAAGAGATAAGGCACATTTCCACCAAAAAGAACAACGACAACATCACCCTCTTTCAGAGCGTTCGAACCAATACCCATGGACCCATTCTTGGTTACGAAGAATCGTCTGTCAACGCAAGCTCGCACAAATGCTTCATGAAATCGCCCTGAATCGGGTGTTCTCTGCATCTTCCACTTCAAGCGTTGGGAAAATGGCACGCTAGGGATCGTCTTCGGAGCGTGTTGTGTGAACCAATACAAGGCGTCGTCCAGGAAGCTTGGATCTTCATGGATAGGCCGGTACGCGTTGTTGACGCCTGTGGTCAGCGTCTGAATGAAGGCGCCTGCTAGGTCGCCGGCTTCAAATTGGCATGATTTATTGGTGGGTCGACGCACTAGTAGTGTCCATGCGGCTCGCACAAAATCCAGCTCTTCCTGGTACGTGACTGCACCGAAGCCGTAGCTTGCGAGCCTCTCGCCATAAGCCATGATGACATCCACCTCAAGCCCTTGGAGTGTCAGCGCATTAACGTTGTTGCTGATACCAATCGCCAATGGCAATTCATTGCTCGCATTATATATGCCGGCAGTTTGCCTAGTCAAAAGCGCGTTCGAGGCTTTTTCGTAACGCCAATCAGGAACCCATGATGGCCAACCTGACATTGATGAAGTTGTCTCTGCCTCAGACAGAACATCTAAATTTCCGTGCTCAATGATCAAGAACTTGGCAATGTCTCGATAGACATCAAGAACAGTCTTGGACAAGTAGTCCGGCTCGACAAGTCCATGGAATCCATGCTTATCCATGAGTTGCAGTTCGTCCGCCATTCCAAACGTTGCATAGACTTTGTCAACAGGATTCGTAGCTTTCCTGGTGCGAAACTCTCGGAGCAGATCCAACAACGGAACCTTGTTGCTGGGCCATAAGCACAACATCCAAACGGAAGCTGACTTGGATACAGGCAAAAGATCTTGCTGATCTCGCAGTTGATACTTGAGCACTGTCGGGATGGCATAGCCCTTGGATCGAAACCAAACCGCTGCTTGGCCAATAGCAGCCCATTCAATCTCCCAATCGCCTATAAGCACCGTTGCCTTGCTGGCTAGCACTGCCTCTTGTACGACCCACACTCGTTCGAACCAGGCGTTCGTGAAGAAGTTTCGTACAACATCCCATTCTGGTGCATCAGGTGGCGGAAACCCGTACGCTATGTTGCGGTGAGCCGAATCACCAGTGGGTTTGATAGCGGCCAATCTATTTCTGGGTCCTTTGGCATTTCTTAGGGCTTGCGCGATGAAAGAGAGCGCGATCGGTATCCCTCCGTATGTGCCGATATGCGCATTCGATTGCAGGCCCGCCCTTTGTATTCCGAGTGACGCGACAAAGGCAGGTGGTTCTTTGTGCTCTTTACCGAGCCAGATCTTGACATTTTGCGCGCGTGCGTATATCTGTCCCATCATCTTTACTTGGTTTGCTCTCTCATCGCCATCTTTTTGGTTGATGCAAAGTGCGTCAACCCATAGCAACGCCTCATGCGCTTCAACTCTCTCCTCGTAGTGCTCGTGACGGTTTCTTGCAAAGCCATTCCACGCGTTTTTGCTCGACAGCAAAGGATGGTCTTTATCCCAGGGACTGGCTGAGCCCGATCCTGGAAAGCGTCGCAGGTGCGTCAAAGCATCGGCAAGCTGTTTTGTGATAACCGTCTCAACCCCATTGCAAATAATTGGATCTGCGTGCAGTTCCTCTCCCCAGACGTACGAAAGCGCGTCGTAAGATGGCGACTCATGAAGGTCGGATACAGTGACGAAGCCACATTCTATATCTTCTGAAGGAAACCCGGGTTTGATGGAGAGAAGTCGAATTGAAGAGCCTCGGAGAGGTTGGTAAAGTCGTCTCTGGGCGTCAAGCGGAGTGGACGTCATCGTGAACGATCTTGCATCAACCCCTTACAAAGGAGGCAAACACATTCAACCACAAGTCTGGGGATATTCGCACAAGGCGGGACTGTCCTTTCCTTTCAGAGATCATTAGGATTATACTACGATATACTTCGGAGCTGATCCCCCTAGACACCCTGGGGGCCATAACATGAGCCAATTAGCA
This sequence comes from Ascochyta rabiei, assembly GCF_004011695.2. Taxonomy (NCBI): domain Eukaryota; kingdom Fungi; phylum Ascomycota; class Dothideomycetes; order Pleosporales; family Didymellaceae; genus Ascochyta; species Ascochyta rabiei. The sequence continues at coordinate 1,061,780 of NC_082408.1, read as the reverse complement.
CCGAGCTCTTACCGCTCTGAATTCCGGACAGACATTCCATCACAACTTCGATCCTCCTGTAAGATTTCGCTGCATCATCTTCATACACCTGCCATTTACGATTGTCCCCCTATTCTGCTTGCACGTACCAGTCACACGTTCCGACAGGTGATAATCTCTAAACAGTAGCTAGGGTGCACACAGACGCTGCTACCTTCATCAAAGCCGTCCCAGCGCACTATGGGTCTGCAGGAGAATGTAAAGACTGATCTAAGGCTACGAAACCTGAGTGAGTGCTACTGCTAAGATCTGAAAGAAGGGAGCCAGAATGCTAAGAGTGTGAACCAGCGATCTATGCGCAGTGGTGATTTGCCCCATCGACCAAGTTGCTTAATGGGTGAGGTTTCTAATGCATGCAACAGGATGTCCACAGTTGCAGCGACGTCACTGTACCTGATAGGCGTACCTTTACTGGTTGCATACCTCTTCCATGTATCAGATGTCGCAGCATCAGCATGGTATCTCGTTGAGTCCTTGGTGCGCGCTCTGTAAGTACAGGCCCTCGTGCTTCGAATACCGCTCGTACATCGGCACCCTCCATTTCTGATCTTCAATAGTCTCTTCCCGCTTGCTCCCCTAGCTTTGGAGCTCCCTCACTATGTCCGCCGCACCCCGTTCCTGTATCTCGGTATGGCATCGTGGGTTGTGTTCATCACACACGTCGCCATTAGCGACTTCATGTATCCTCCAGGCAGCATCGAGCTTGATCTCTGGTTCAGAGAGTTTGTGGAGCTGTCACTTCTCAATGTGACTATGTACCTGGCGTGCTCCAGCATCTTTTCCGCGCATGTAACCCGGAGCCCTTCTGACTTCAAGATACGAATCGCAGTGGACATACTCTGCTGTGTACATCTCACGGTTGGGTGGTTTGAGCCAGTGCCAATGGGTTATGAAGCCGGGCAGAATGTACGAATTTTCTATCTCGTCGTAGCAGGCATGTTTGCAATCGCTGCGTTTTTATGCGCTGCAGCCTGGGTAAAGCGGCACCGTTGGGTATACAGTGTGGCCCTTGGGGGGACCGCTATCGAACCGATGGTCTTGACAGTACCTGTGGGAGCTCCGAGAAATCAGTCTGTTCGAGGTGAGGCCAGGGAAGGTGCCATTCGTCTAGTGTAGGCAACGGTGTCTTGTGCATGTACCATGGCAAATACACTGCACCTTCGAAGCAGTGCGTGCTCGATGGTCTTTGGAGGTCAATTCACCCATGTAGAGCAGCAAGAAAATCAAGTCAAGGTAAAAATCATCACGATAAGATTCGTGCCTAAGAATCCTACAATAGACATTGAGAGAAAGCGACACAATCCCCAATAAAGGTATTCCAGCCCATCCAAGCTCGTAAAACAATGACAGAGACAACTCCCGACTGACTGGCTTGACCAAAGGCCCCCCTTTTAGTAGTTTATGTGGTATAAAGAAAAAACTCATATCTCTCCGTCTCTCGCTGCGCGGTCCTGCTTGGCCATGTCTACAGCTCGAGCACGACTTGCTGCATCTTCGTGTCCAGCTCTGCTGTCGTCTCGCGGTGTGTGAGCGGTACGTCCGTCTCCGTGGCCTCTTGTTTGATGCGCGTGGATCCCGTGGGGTCGTCGACGAGGTCAGGGTCCGACTAAGGGCCGTTGTACCTGTCGAATTTCCAGATACGGGCGCGCATGTCACCGGAGCCGGTAGCGAAGACGCCACCTGTTGGGCTGGGGGCGACAGAGATGACTGTTGAAAGTTAGCTGAAAGGACTTGGTGCAGAGGGGGATGGAACATGCCCGAGTTCTTGTGTCCCTGCAACATGAGCTGCGCGACACCTGTGTGAGGGTCCCAGAACTGCACACCTCGGTCCTTGGAACCACTGAGCACCCAGTCGCCGTGCGGTGTAAGCGCGACACTGAGAACGAAGTCCTTGTGACCCTCGAAGGTGCGAACGCATTTGCCACTGGGGGCGCTTCCGGGCACGAAGCGTGAGGGCGTGGTCAACTCCCACATCTTGATAGTCTTGTCGAGAGAACCACTGACGAGTCTACCGCCTGAAGGAGCAAATGCAACACTGTAGACGCTATCCTTGTGACCAGACTCGCCCTCGAGGCGAACGACGAGCTGTCCGCTCTGAATGTCCCAAACGCGGACGCTCTTATCCAGCGAACCGGCTGCGACAAAGAGGTTATCAGGGGAGATGGCAACGGTGGTGACGCCATCTTCAATGGAGAAGTTTGCGATCTGCGAGTTGGACTCGAGGTCCCACAGGCGGACGCTGCGATCGCCGGAACCGGAGGCAATGATCCTGCCGTTGCGGGCGAAGTCCAAGCTATAAATGTCCTGCTCGTGGCCAGTGAACTGGTGCTTGATGGTGCGCGTGGCAATGTCCCAGACACGAATGACCTTGTCCTCGGCGCCGGTAGCCAGGTACTGGCCGCTGGGGCTGAAGCACACGCTCCTGATGTAGAGATCGCCATCCTCGGGGAGACTGCCGTCTTGGAGGTGCGCGACAGGGTTTCCAGTTTCGACGTCGAAGATCTGGGCAGAGCGGTTGCAACCAGTGGCGACGTAGCGGCCATCCAGACTGAAGCGCACGCAGCACACGACGCTCTGATGGGGCAGATTGTGAATCAGGTCCACGTCAAGCACGCGCCTGGCGCGGGGGTTGAAGACGGCGTACCAGTCGTCGCCCTCCTTCTTGTAGTGCGCGGGCAGCTGCTCGACGTCCAAGTCGGCCAGGGTGTTGCTGTGGGCCAGGGGCACCGGGACCTGGTGCTGAGCCATCAGGGCATTCTGCTGGTGGTGGGGGGGTGGGGTGGGGCGAGGCACCTGGGGCGAGCCAGGGTAGGGCGCTGGATTGTTCTGCTGAGGCGTCGCAGGGCCTCCAGGAGGACCGCGAGGAGGACCTGGGCGCTTGCCGCCGCTGGGGGAGGCTGTAGGTTGTGGGGGCTGGCCGTAACCTGGACACGGTTAGTCAGCTTGTGCGGCGGTATGGAGTGAAGGCGATGGTAAACGGGCGACGGCTTGTCTACCAGGCAGTCGGGCTCCATGGAGAAGAGAAAGGGAAAGAGCGTGAAGCTCACCGTTGGCCGAAGGACCTGGCTGGTACCCACCAAAATGCTGTGGCGGGCCCGGCGCAGGGTTGAGACCTGGCGGGCCTTGCGGGCCACCTCCCAGCTGCGGAGGCATGCCGTGGGGAGGGTTGGCGTCCTGGGGCGGAGGGGCCAGTCCGGGGCCGCCCTGGTTGGCGCTGCCTGCCATGATGCCGCCGAAGAGATTGCTCGGCCCGTGTCCAATCTGCGGCGGCTGGGGCTGCGAGGGGCCGTGGTGGTGGGCGCTCTGGCTGGGGCCGCCGCGCTGCTCGAGTTCGCGCTCGAGCTGGGCGATTCGGTCTTCGTACCTGCATGGCGTGTTAGCGCAAGGGCGCGGTGAGGGCAGGGCGAAGGGGGCATGGGCGTACTTGGCCTTCATCTGGTTGTGCTGGGTGTCGAGCGCGTAGACTTTGTTGCGGATCAGCTCGATCTCCTGGATGTGACGGGTGACTGGGGCGCGAGTTAGTGTCGCCATGGCCATGGCGTGCGGACATGGGCGCAATCGCAGTGCAGCGAAGTCACTTACTCTGGCCCTCGTAGTCGACGCTGCGCTGCGACTCGGTCTCGAACTCGGTCCGGATGTTGTCGAGCAGCTCGTTCAGGCGCTGGCTGGGCCCGCCTTGGGGCACCATGGCGCGCGGGGGCGGGTAGCCGTGGTTCATCGTCGGTGCTGCGAGGTCAGGAGAGCGAGATGCTGCCTGCACGTCTGCTCAAGCGCGCTGGCTCGGCTGCGGCGGATTGGGGGTGGGATCGGGACTGCGGCGGCCGGGGTGAAGCCTACGCGGCGGGCGAGAGCTGGCAGAGCTGACAGAGCTGACAGAGCTGGCAAGGCTGGCAGGGCTGGCAGGGCTGGCGGCCAAGGCGCGCAGCGAACAACAGCTGCTGGAGTGGGAGCGTGTACGCGGGCCGGCCCTGGGATGGACGCGCCGGAGAGAGTCGAGATGGAGGCAGAGGCGGTGGTGCGGGTGCGGGTGCGGGTTCGGGTGCGGGTGCGGGTGCGGGTGCGGGTGCGGGTGCGGGTGCAGGTGCAGGTGCGGGTGCAGGTGCAGGTGCAGGTGCGCGTGTGTGCAGGCGCGGTGAGGGTTGGAGGGCAGACAGAACACGAACCGAACCGAACGGGAGAGGTTGCGCCTGGAAATGGAAATGGAAACGTGATGGACAAGTGGATCTCGAGCGCCCTGGCCTGTGCGCTTCCCGCATGCTCGGCTGCGCTGCACGCACTCGACACTTCGAAACATGACCGCCGGCACCGCCCTGGCGCCCTGGCCCAGCCGCGGTCCAGCGCCTCTGGGGCAAACTCGGCAAGCACCGCGCACCGCCACCATCTCGCCAACACCGCCAGTGCGCTCAGAACGCTCTCCATCCACATCTGTGCTTGAGCCTTGGAGTCCCCCTCCGCCCTTGCCCTTGGTGTTCAGACCTGGTTCATCGTCCGTGCTTGGAGTCTGCATCCATGTTTCGTATCCAGAGACCTCATCCATCGTCTGTGTTTCCTGTGTAGAGACTGCATCTCTCATCTGCAACCAACCCTGCAACGTGCTCGTGCGTTGTGCTAGGCTGCTCCTGCAGCGCTGCAAGGCCCCAGTGTCGGCGCGCTTGAGCAACAGGAACACTGCATGGCCCCAGTGTGGACACGGTTGACACAGTTGACACGGTTGACACGGTTGACGCAGTTGACGTGGTGAACGCAGTTGACGTGGTTAACGCAGTTGACGCAGTTGACGCAATTGACACAGTCGACACAATCGACACAGTTGTCACAGTTGAGCTTAGTCGCTGACCACCTCCATGTCTTGGCCCCCACTGCACTCATTACTGTGTCACGTGCAAGCTCGCAGTGCTACCAAATGGTAAGCATCAATGCCATCCATCGTCTCCTCTCATCTCGGCATCATCCCCCGCGCACCCACACACACACATCCTCATGACAACACGCCCTGCGCTTCCATGAGGCTTCCGTTGTAGAGGCAGCGACGCAGGCGACAGGGCGCTGATTCACTGCGTCCGTCCACGCGACAGACAGCGCTCAGCTCCATCCACTGCATCTCCTGCCGCTTGCGTGACTGCGCTTCCCGCCATTGGCAGATCACAGGCGTGAAAACTCGTTCATGTCAACCGACCCCCGGAGCTCTTCGCCGCAGCGCCACAATGCCATGGTGCACTCGTCGTGGTGCATGTTCATGTAGCCATCTCCGTGGGATGAGCGGTCGTGGGCGGCTCTAGCGCGCCTGTCGTCACCTCATCCCGCCCGCGTCTACTTCGTACAGCTCTGATATTCCTGACCCTGTTTCGCCACGATAACCACAGCTTGTCGTCTCCCCATGACTGTGCTTCACCGCTGATCCTGGCAGACTTGTCCCTCGCTGGTACGTGCCGAGTGTCGCACGCCCAGGGATGTTTTCGAGACCCACTCGAATGCCATCCGTCAATGGTCGATGGTCTCCCGGCCAGACAACATGCCGTTGCATTCACTCAGCCAGCAGACGGCAGCCAGCCATCGGACGCGCAGCTGCTCGCCTTCCCGCCGCAGTCACACGCAGATGATGGAAGCCATCAAGTCACGACCGGTACTCGCTGCTTATAAGCCTGCGTCTTGCTGTCATGTACACTCTATCCGTAAATAATATTCTTGTACCACTACGTTCGGATTCCTGAAGTCCACTGCTCGCTGTGTACAGTCTACCTGATTAGGAAGTATCACGTTAGCTTACGTCACAGATTAAATCATTCGATACTTAGAACCAAGACAACCGCCGTACTAAATGCAAGGTACCATTCCATTCCACCACTTCTCTCTCCCACAGCGTCCAGCAATGGCCCGCCAAAAAACTCGCAATGCCTTCATGGCAAAGACGTCGGTCAAGCAAAAGCTGGCGGGCGAAGACAAGACAACCTCCACCAGGCTTGAGGTGGGTCAGGCTCTGCGACCACCACACACAAGCTGACGTTCCCCAGGCTGTATACATCGGTATAGCTGTCGCCGACAGGCTCAACAATGCGGTTGAGGTTGCTTTCGTCATCCACGACGGCACTTATTCCATTGACTTTGCGACCACGTCCATTGGCGGGGATTCGAGCAGCAGCTCCGACTCCTCAGCCGCAACGTCCGAATCAGGCTCGGGGGCTACCACCCCTGCAACCGCTGAGCAGCGTGCCGAGTTCTTTGCAGAAGATGTCATCAGCAAGATCAAGCACTACCGAGATGAACACTACTACAAGTTCGTTGGTGCCGGCTTGACGACCAAAGCCGTCCAGACGTGTCCGCAATTGCCAGCACGCCTATGGCTCGAACTAGATATCGTCCCTCTGGTGCTCGAGCCTAGCTCTGGAAAGGACAACACTGGCAGCCCAGATGCACCGAAGTATATGATGGTGGATGAAGAGGCCGATGCAGTGGTGAGAAAGGCTCTGGGGTAAGATTCAAAGTGACACTGCTATCTTCTGTCTAACACGTGCAGATATTTTGGCAGGGCCAACCAGCCTCGCCTCGAAGTTGTTTATCGGAATCAAGTTGGTGTCGACAGTAATGGCGCGGCCCAGATTGCAGATGAGCCAACTTACCGTAAGACTGTCCATCCCAACACGTACGCAGCGACCATGGTCTATGCAGATTCGCTCAAGAAGAACGGCACCAAGATTGCCTTCTTCAACAGTACTCCCCAGGGCGGTGGTGTTGCCTTGATGCGGCACGCGCTGATCCGCTTCCTGCGGTTGATCGATGTTGACTGCAAGTGGTAAGTAAGTCACGCACATCACCTGACGCATACTCACAGATACAGGTATGTCCCCAAGCCTAAGCCTGCAGTCTTTCGTATCACCAAGAACAACCACAACATCCTCCAGGGAGTGGAAAAAACAGGCCTTCGTCTTGATCAGAAATCAATCGACATCCTCGACGAGTGGGCTAGGCAGAATGCTGAGCGATACTGGATAGCTAAAGGTGGACCTCTTGCCCCTCGCTCAGACGGTGGCGCCGATGTCATCATCGTCGACGATCCGCAGATGCCCTCTCTCGTCAGGATCGCAAAGGAGCAGGACCCGACCCGTCCTGTAATCTTCCGCAGCCACATCCAAGTACGTGCAGACCTAGCGGATCAGGAAGACACGCCAACCGCCGAGGTTTGGAACTGGGTGTGGAACAACGTCAAAGATTGTGACGCCTTCATCAGCCACCCTGTTCGCGAATTCGTGCCCAAGAACGTATCGACGGAGAAGGTTGGCTACCTCCCCGCCACTACAGATTGGCTCGATGGTCTCAACAAGAACCTCGACGATTGGGACGCACAGTACTACATGCATCAGTTTGAGATGTCATGCCTCGACAAGGGTGCCAACCGCCTTGCCTATCCAGCGCGTCCGTACATCACGCAGATTGCACGTTTCGATCCTGCAAAAGGCATCGACGACGTTCTGGCCTCGTACGCAGTTCTCCGACGAGAGTACATGAAAGACCAACCGATTGAGAAAGTGCCCCAACTCGTCATTGCCGGCCACGGAGCGATCGACGACCCTGACGCGACCATCATTTTCGACGCGACTGACAAGCAGCTCAACGAACTCTACGCCGACATCAAAGACGACGTGGTTGTCATGCGCATTGGCCCCGTCGACCAGTTCCTCAACGTAATCATGGCAAACGCCCATGTCGCGCTCCAGCTCTCGACGCGCGAGGGCTTCGAAGTCAAGGTCTCGGAGGCCCTGCACCACGGCGTGCCCATCATCGCGACGCGCCGCGGCGGTATCCCTCTGCAAGTCGAGCATGGCAAGTCGGGCTTCCTGGTCGACGTGGGCGAGCACGACGTCGTCGCCAACTACCTCAACCACCTCTTCACCGACGAGGAGGCGTACATCAAGATGTCCGATTACGCCGGCAACCACGTCAGCGACGAGGTCAGCACCGTCGGCAACGCCCTGAGCTGGCTGTATCTCGCCGACGAGCTCGCCAACGGGTCGAGGAAAGTCGAGCCCAACAGTCGTTGGATCAACGACATGGCCCGCAACAAGGCCGGCTATCCGTACAAGCCCGCAGATGGGGAGACGACGCTCAAGCGCGAGAGCGAGAAGCTGGACTTGACGCACCAGGCGAGCCGCAGCCGGCGGGGGAGCGAGGCGTGGTGAGGCGGGGAACGACGTAATTTTTCCATCGAGACTGTAATGACTGGATACCATGCGTTAGAGTTGTTAAGAGATAAAAGCCACTCGCACTGAAGCATTTCCTGTTGCATATGAACAGTAAGCTCTAAACCCAACAAGCGTATTAACTAAACTTTTTTTTAAAAGCAATTCCACAACTATCTTCTACTCAATATACTCTTACAAATCTCAGTCCTACAATACTATAAGAGATGGCAATACATAAAATTAATACACAACAATAGAATATATGCTACTCAACTAAACCAAACCAAACTAACAGACACAGCGTCCTCTCTTCTTCACTACCTCTAGTTGCACAAAAGCTTTTTATTACACTAAAATAGCAAACTCTAAACATAATAAGCGCATTAACAAAGCCCTCTGTTGTAAGCTATTCAATGTCTATCTTCTACTTGATATACTCTTACAAATCTCAGTCTTGGAATACTATAAGAGATGGCTATATATAACAGTAATACACAACAGTAAAACACATCACTAGCATACACGCCACTAGATCAAATCAAAAAATAAACTAATAGACACAGCGTCTTGTCTTCTTCACTGCTCACCTCCAACTCCATAGCCCAACGTTGATGCGGAATGTAGTGTTCTAAGATGAGTGCCATGGCTAGCTGTATCCACGGGAAGAGAGGGCGTGCTTGCGTGTCCTGGCTGTTGGGTCGGGTGGTGTGGAGATTGGATGTACGGGTCCTGTCGATGTTATGGCATGCGTGTCTCTGTTTTTTTTTCTTTTTTCCTTTTTTTTTCTTTTTTTGCGACTAGCATGGCGGATGGTAGGTGCTGTGGCCGTGGTGTTGGTTGGCTAGGAGAGAGGGTGTAATTACAATCACGCAATAACACCTCTGGAGGTTTGCAGAGATACACTAAGACAGACGTGGTGATAAACTTGTGGTGTTGCGTACTCTAGCAGAGAGGTCCCTACGGACGTGGTATCATTCCAACCAGCTGTCGTTTCACAGCAACTAATCAAACGCCTGCAATGCATTTTGTTTCCCCAAACGCCGGTGAGAAGGGAGGTGTCGTCGCAGTTGCTCCCGTCTACTTGCGCTTGCTGACTCGGCCCTTGCCAGTGAAGGGCTTCAGGGCGCCCTTGCCGCGGCTCGAGGGGAAGGTCATCGAGTTTCTCGGCTTGCGGGCGCGCTGGTTCTTCGTCCTGCGGTCGTTCTGGCCGCGGTTGGGCTTCTTTGCGGACGACTTGGCGTCGACATCCATGTCTGGAGAGTGATGGTTAGCCTTTTGCTCGGTTCCAGCGTTCAGGTCGAAGGTGGAAGCGAGTCAAAGGCGAATTGCAGATGTCCGGCGGGCGTGAAGCCGACAATGTCTGCGCTGAGGCCCAGGTAGAAGCAGAAGTTGCGCATGTCGCAGTCGTCTGGCACAGGGCTGCAGGTGCTGGAGTGGGACAAGGACTGTGGGACGGGAGCAGCGAGGAAGAACGAACCTTTTGAGAGATCCTCCTTTGCTTCTGTGGCAGCTGCTGTGTCGTTAGCGCGAGGCAGGCAGGATGAGGCGGGTGGATCCATACCCTCTTCATCGACGTCCATCTGCTTCTTCTCGGGCGGCGCGGGCTTCTCGGAATTGATGGTTGCGAGGAGCTTTGCGTGGAGGCGGTCGGCGCGGGCCTTCTCGACGGGGCCAAAGACGTTTGCGCGCAGCTTCCTGCGGTTCGCCCTCTCGGTGGATGCGCGGAGTCCCTTTGCCATTGCGGTGGTTGTGTGCTTGGTGCGGAAGGGTGTGGGTGAAGGGCGTGGTGGTTGCTGGCCGAGCGTGGAGGGGAAAAGTTCACAAGCGCAAGGGACCAGCGGCCAGGCAGGCAGGGACCAAGCGGCCGAAGAAATTCTGGTGGCGAGACGGCTATCGATTGCAGTGGGCCGAGTCAGCTCGTGGGCCGTGCACTCAGGTCGTGGCCGCCGGTGACGCTGACTTTGCGACCAAGAGCTGGGGACGCGGGCGCTGCGAGAGACGCTGGAAGCACGTCGACTCGACCGTCGGTATAACAATCTCGCGCTGCAGCAAGGCCCTCGACTCTGCCGCTCCTGTGGCTGTCTGCCCAGTGCTCAGCGCGTGTCCTTCACCATCCAGCGTCCAGCATCCAAGGAAGCCGCGACCCAACACCCGCGAGCCACTGGGATCGCAATTCTTGATACCCTGCGGCAACAGCCTTCTCTCACCCACCCCGCAGCAGCCTCTCCTACCGCGGCCCTCCATGTCTCGCCGAGAAGCGTCTACCTGCTAGCACCTCTCTCCCGCCGCCCACCGCCCGCCGCCATCCACGGCCAACCACCGCCATCACGGGCGACGCACACGCCATGGCGTCCAGCCTGCACCATCTGGCGGCCGGCATCACGGAGCGCTCCAAGACGCTCATCAACAACGACCTGAAGAAGATCCTGAAAGAGGAGGGCCTTTCGCAGACGGGGAACAAGGCCGCCCTGCAGACGCGCGTGATTAGCCGTACGTCCACGTCGAGACGTCCCAGGTGCGCCCCGGGTGCTGTGCTAACCTCACCCTCACCAGTCATCAACAGCGCCGTGAACACGGCCAACACCGAGACGCTGCGGCGCTTGCACTTCAGGGTCCAGAACCACGGCGAGGCACCCACGCCCACCAGCAGCAGCAGTCCCACGGCCCCGACCTTGCCCAATCCCGCCCCGCCTGCCATGAACGCGCACACACCGACCAATGGCTACTCGAGCGCCAGCCAGTTCAGTGCCCTCCACCAACTGCCACCACCCCGTACGCTTCTGCTGTTCGTCGACCGCATGCGAGCAACGCGACTAAGTGTGACCTAGGCCCTGCTGCACCCTCCTACTTCTTCAAAGACAGCCCCTTCTTCGAGGTGCGCGAGCTGGTGCTGACCAACATCACCCTTGAAGGCACGTCCACCTACCCTTCCCCATGGCACCCCAGCTAACCTCGTCAAGCGTCGCCAAGCCACCGCCAGAACTGCACCCGGAACCTGATCATCAACGAGCAGATTGGCGCGCGTCTCAAGTCAGATCCATCACTGCGCCTGCTGTTGTTCTCCGCGCTCGAGGCACCACTCCCGCCCTTTGCTCGCACTGACATCACCTTCCCCGCGCAGATAGAAGTGCGCATCAACGGTGACGAGGTCAAGGCCAACTACAAGGGCCTCAAGAACAAGCCCGGCTCCACGCGTCCTGCAGACATTACCAATTTCGTCCGCATCTCACCCGCCAACTACCGTAACCATCTCGTCGTCACATATGCCCTTACGCACAAGGCAAGTTCAACTCAACACGAGGTTTCTTTACCCCCTGTGCCACCCTCGCAGCACGCACACGCGCTGACTCTGCTGGTAGAAGTACAATTTGTTTGTATACATGGTGAAGAAGCACTCTGCAGCAGACCTGACAAAACAGATCGCAGGGAAGCACGTCATCTCAAAACAGTCGGTGCTCAACGAGATGAAGGCCAAGGCGGCCGATCCTGACATCGAGGTTGGGTCGAGTGTCATGTCGCTGAAGGACCCCATCTCCACATTACGAATCAGCATACCCTGTCGGTCCACCGTGTGCACGCACAACCAGTGCTTCGATGCCGAGTCGTTTTTGCAGTTACAGGAGCAAGCGCCGACCTGGATCTGCCCCATCTGTAGCAAAACGGTCCACTTCAACGGCCTTGCTGTAGACCAGTACGTCGAGGAGATCCTGGCCAAGGTCAAGAATGCCGATCAGGTCACAATAAGCCCCACAGGCGAGTGGTCGACGGAAAAGGCCGCCTCGCCTCCTAGGAAGAACGGAGCCGCCGTGGCGGACGACAGTGACGACGATCTGGTTGAGATTCCAGACTACCGTGTCGCCTCCATCAAGAGCGAAGCCGTACAAACACCCACATACCTCAGCACGCCCCCGATGCCATCCAGAGAACCATCGGCGGCGCCTAGATCGGGGACGAAGCGAAAGTCAGAAGTTGTGGACCTGACGTTGAGCGATGATGACGAGCCTCCACGGCCGGCTAAAAAGGTAGCGTACCGACCCCCAACCAGCCTTCCTGAACCGTCCCGTCGCTACGAGCTTCCTCCCCCCATTCCCCGTCCCTCACAGTACGATGAGTATTCCTCCTCGTATCGCACCCCACCTTCAGGGTCACGCTTGGACTACCCACCCCGCCCCCACACTCCCTACACCAGGCCCGAAGGATGGGATGTCTATAGGCCACCGCTCCCAGGCACACGACCGCAGCCCCAAGACTACACCGGCTCTGGCTCAGGCTCATCCCGATACCCTGCCTATCTCGGCTCCTCCCCTTGATACATGTGCGCGTCTTTGTACCACATATACTTTCATTTGTCACACGGCTGAACTAATATCGTCTTCAGGCAAGGGCAGAAGCGATATAGGTGCCGCCTAGTTCTCCACTCAGTATAGAGCGTTGGCTCCGCAAGAGTTGTGCGAGCTATCGACTGAGCTGTCCCTCTTTCCGCTCTCTCTGGTCTATTGTGTCTTGGATTTTAGCACGGGCGTATGGATGTCATGGTAAGGATCAGCGTTGCCGAGCGCGGCGCACGGTGGATTCGAATATTTGAGATACCTAAGCATGTTCATTTCTTTTAGTGGGGTTTTGGTTCCAGTAACCTGGAAGAGCGAACCCAGGATGTCTATGAAGAGCAGAGTTGGCAGTACAGCAGATGCAGAACAACGATCGAACTATACCACCGACGACTTACTTAAACAGCGATCTTCGTGTGAATGCATACCGCAGAGCTATCGTGGGAAGAAAAAATTGCGCAGTGGAAGTCGATGAGCGAGGCTAAGCACGTTCTGGTCGACCGCAGGAACCAAACTCACTGCTCCAGGGAAACATGGCTCCTTCTCTTCGGGTCCAGCCCGTTTGGTAGGAAACAAGAGATTTTTGCATTTAACTCAAACTCACCATCACCAGCTTCAGCCTACAACCACAGTCATGCAGCCTCCTCCGTTCGAGTGTTTCTGTGGTCAGAGTTACACTCGAGCCATCGATCTGGAAGAACATCGAATAGCACGAGGTCACTTCCCATCTCAGCGCTGCGGAACACACTGCAGACATCCCAACAAACCTTTAAACTCGTCCAAGTCCAAGGCCGAAAAATGCGGCGATTGCGGCACGGTCTGCGATTGCATCGACATCCTCCGCAACCACCACATCGCCACTGGGCATTGCTATTGCTCGGTGTGTGACTTGCGCTTTCAGTCCAAGACAGCCCTAGCTTCCACCAGAGGACCACCGTCCACGTCTCTGAATCTAAATGCTGCGACTGTAACCTCTTTTAACGATGTCTGCGCTCTCATCACTCACCTGGCGAGCAGTGTGCACCGAAAACTCTCCGTCACAGCAGCACCCGCCGTCATGCATGAGTGTACCGACTGCACACAGCCCTTCCAGAGCGCGCGATCCCTCGACCAGCACCGCAACTCGATCAAACACAGGCCCCTCAGCGCCCTGCGCTGCCTTTTGTCTACAAAGTGCGGGAAATCTTCTCCGCCCCGTCGGCTCTGCTCCATCACCTGGAAAACGGCAGCTGTCGCTCAGGCATGACAAGGAATGAGCTGTATGCTCTCGTCCGATCCCTCGATGAAAATAACATCATTACCAGCGGCCCAGCACTGCAGCACCGCCCCCCTGCTCCTCCCCTACAGAACACGGCGCCAGCACCGAGGTTTGACGACGCGGTGCTGGTCCCTGATGTGGAAAGAGAGGGCGAGTGTGAGTCCTTCGCGCCGCTGGCTTCTGAAGACGGTTCGCTGAATAGTATGGAGCGTTGGAGTTTACTCGAAAGCAGCCAGTCACTATCACCACTATCACCACCACCCAGCACGCATACTTATCCACTGAGGTGTCCGCTCTGCCCATTGACAGTGTAAAGAAGGTTGGTGGGGAGAAGGAGAGGCGATTCGCGACTTTGAGTGCGCTGGCGCAGCATCTTGAGAGTCGAGCGGGGGTTGTTGTTGTTGTTGTTGTTGTTGTTGTTGTTGTTGTTGTTGTTGTTGTTGTTGTTGTTGTGAGGTAGTTGTTGTGAGGTGTGTAGGTGTGTGTGTGGGTAACAATAGAGAACCAGACAAGCAGCTGAAAGTCAATTGTCATTAAATTAGAACGAGGAAGTAACACCATCGCAATCACAAGATTCGCATACACGGACCAGTATATAGACCTGTTGAACACCGTGAGTAGTTGGAATCCACCGCAACGTCGGCCGAAGCCTCGCTTTCACCACCCTACATCTATCACGCTGAAAATCCACCACACCACCATCTTTCCCCAGAACTTTCCGATACCAAACTACGTGATGGCCTGTAGTGTACAGCTTAAAGCAAGACATGCATTACTTTCCCAACTCTCGATCCGCGCAATTGGAACTCGTGGCAAGACATGCACGGCCTGTGGATTTATTCACTGCACCTCCCACTCCGTCGCGAAACCACACATCCGCACACGCGACATACATGTCTGTGTTGCAAAGCCATGATCTGCGAGGTGTTGTTGTGTCGTGTTGTGTTGTGTTGTGATGGAGTGGTTGTTTTGTGTATGCTTTACGCTGATTGTACATTGTGTACCGTACACCACACTACACACCACACTACACACCACACTACACACCACACTACACACCACACTACACACTCAAGCCTACTATACACACCGAAAATAGTGCACACTCCTAGCTGGCTGATTGTAAACATAGCGTTTTGGGGTGCTTGTGCTTGCTCTGCTATGAGCGGGCGCTGTTGCTGTCTGTAGTTATAGTTGTAGTTGTGGTTGTGTTACGACTGCGCCCGACACTACATCCCATGCCTGAAGGGTTTGGGCTGTTAATCCGTTTCCCCCCTGTGAACATGGAATGTGCTGAATGGCGCTTATTCGGCTTATTCGGAGAGAATGGTAGGTGTATGTTTCTGCTGGGGTTGGATTTGGCTTGGTTGGTGGGGACTAGCGTGAGTACAACCTCGTTGATGGGATGCTGGCTACGGCAACTGCTTGAGAAGAATGTCCTTGATTTAACTACATGATAGCGAGACGGTGTGATGATGCCTAGAGCGAGGTGTGTTCGAATGCGCTACAAAGGGGCATCGATCTTTGGCGTTGCAGTGTTAGCGTCGAGCACGCGGTTCATAGGATCAGAACTCGGTGACATAGGGACTACCTGAACGATCAGCGGTTCAACAAGGTCGAATAAAGTGATGCGACTACTGGCACAAAGCTCTGGATCAAAGAGCGGAGATATGCTCGAAGAGTGTATTCTGTCGCAAGTCCGAATCCGGAAGCCTGATGTTTTGGAAGAGGTGTGTGTGTACAGCGAGATGGTGCGAAGAAGAATTATTATAATAGACGGGCACGAGATCAAAGAGTGGTTTGGAGGTGGCGTGGTTGAAAGCGAATAAGGCTATGTGCTGTTATGATGGAGTTGCTTCTACGCTTATTTGAATGCAAATGCTTATGCGCCTTTCGTGCAGTACTTGCGTGTCTGTCATGCACTGAGGCGCCACAACTTGTCGACAACATAACCAGATTCGTCCTGCAAGCCACTGCGAGAGCTCAGCAGAAGTGCAAATGGCAAAATTCTGCTATCTGAATACAAAAAGTACTAGGGCTGACAGCATCAACGTGCAAATTCTCTTAGATACGGGTTCTGCGGAAAAGACTGCTCGTTGACATCATTCAATTCACGTGCAGACATGCGTATGTGAAGCGTTGTGAGGATCAGGGATATCGACGTATTGTCAACACGGAGCTTCGGAGCGATTCTAGTTTATAGACTGATAGCTTAATATTCGAGGAGTCCGTAGTGATTTTGGTGAGGTCGTGGGGCTAGCTCCGTCATGTGACATGGGCGCTCGCTTAGTGCTGCACAATCGCAATCGACCAAATTTGACTCCTCGCGATACCCGGCAATCAACTAACCAGCAGCACCACGGTTCCCGTCACTTTCCCACACACACGCCGGAGGCCAGGAATCATTCGCCATGTCTGACAACAAGTCTCACCGTCTCTACGTCAAGGGAAAGCACATTTCGTGAGTGCGCCCCGAGCCGCCTATCTCGGATTGAACGCATCGCTAACAGGGCCACAGCTACCAGCGAGGGTACGACTGAATCCGCACTGCACTGCAGTTCTCCGCTCACATGGCCACAGAAAGCGCAACACCAACCCCGGCACCTCCCTGCTCAAGCTCGAGGGTGTTGACGACACCGCCGCCGCACAATGGTACGCCGGTAAGCGCGTAGCATGTACGTACAACAAATCCAAGGGAGCACCAGCGTGGGAACATGGAGGTTAATGAGTGCGCAGACGTCTACCGTGCCCAGCGCGCCATCCAGGGCTCCAAGATCCGCGTCATCTGGGGCAAGGTCACCAGGCCTCACGGCAACTCGGGCGTTGTCCGCGCCAAGTTCAGGTCGAACCTCCCTCCCAAGTCCTTCGGTGCCTCCGTCCGCGTCATGCTTTACCCTTCTTCGATATAATTTCGGCCACATGTCAGGGGACGAGACGAACGAACGATTGGTAGATGATGAGCGATGGAGCGGTTAGTGACACGGCGCAAAACCCGGCAACGGCATCGGAACGAAGCAACACGACAGCGGGGAGGCTTTCATGCACAGTTTCATTTACATGGCATGTTCAGGCTGGTTAACGGTGTCATTGTTTTCGGAAATCCATGACAAGGCAATGGCAAAATCAATCAAGATTCCTCCCAAGATCAATGGAAAATGATCAACCCTTTCCGTCTAGTGGCACTGTGATGGATAGCGCAAGGCAGATCTCTTCGTTGGAGCCGACAGGATGCAGACGTGATACTGATAGGGAGCTAATAGGCGTAGGTCGATTCTTCACAGGTTTACTGCTTCCGATCGTCGTCGAGACAACCGAAACACTACGATAGTCATCGACCTGGTTCATCTTGCTTACGGACGCCTGCAACTCACTCCAACTGTCGCTGTGCGGCGTAGCTATCGACTTCCTGCTCGTAGGACAGGGACCAGTCGCCCGTTTCCTTACTGAGCATCTGATCGAAGTCTACTACGATACTTTAGCAAACCGGTTAGGACAACCTTGTCAGGACGACGCCAAGAAGACTGCACCACCTGCCATAGACTTGTCGGCAACGTTATTAGAGTGGTGTATGGAACAACTACGGTCTGGAAACATTCTTTACAAGACCGAGAGCGCTTGAAGACGAGGAGATGACACTGCAGCATATCACAAACGCTGCTCCTGATGACGGACAGGTTGGACTACCACAACAGCGTTTCAGAAAACAAAGCCTGAGATAGCCAACAGCTATGAGCGGGAGACATATCGTCATGCCGCGATCCTTGGCATGACCTTCACCAACGCGACTGTGCTCGCTTAAAGACGTCACATGACGCGGCGATAATCATCAGGCTGTGACCCACCACATGCAGGACAGGTCATCGATATGCGATCTGTTGTCGCGGACTAAGTCAACGATAGCCTTGTCTTTACCATGAGCTGCTGATGCTGGATACCCTTGTACTTGGTGACCGCACCCACCAAGCTACTGTCTCTAAAGTTCTATTCAATGTAGATTCTCTTCTGTCTCGGCCTTGACTGCCTCCAACTTTCCCCTCTCAATTATCGCGCGAGACTGTTCTGCTCGTGAGTGGATAAGTGCACAGTGTCCTACAACATAATGTCAATTGATTGAGTCTGCCGGCCGGCCACATCGAGTGTCTGTACATGTAACATATGATAACTGCTCAGCCGGTTTGCCTTGTACGTATTGACTGCGCATATAGCTTGCACTTAATTACTGCATTCAGTGAATATGTAATCAGCCGTCGGTATCGTGTGCATGTTTGCGTGCGAGACGCGCCTGGGGAGCTTGCGCCAACCTAGCGAGTTTGCTCGACGAAACCTTTGGAGAAAAGTACAAAAATCATCAGGGTCAAGACTGAATCTTTGTTGTTGCTTATTGCTCTGATTCACGATACAGGCAGGACCTGCAAGATGACACTGTTCTTCGATACCGAGCTGCACGGTGAATTCGCCGATATACACCTATCGGCCCGGCAGGATGCTGAATAACTTGATCGTGTCGATGCTGAGCGAGCGACCACAACATGCTCCCGGTACAGATCCCACGCTCAAGACGCCGTCTTGGGGGGCAGACCCGGTGGGCACGGCTAAGCAGATGCTCGCGTGGTGCCAACAGAGACGAGATGCTGTCAATGACCTGCAGCCTTGTCGGGCGGCTAGGGCCTCAACAAGGTCCCGTGGACCGCTGAAGAGGGGCCGGAGGATTTCTGGGCACCCAGCAGCAGTCCGGACGTCCTGAGGCCTGCTGATACCTGTGCACCCGTTTCGCGATGCAATAGTATTTACTACAGCGAGTTGTTGATTCCGAGGCCCTGTTGTGCGGCATTCGCGCGTAGAATGAGAAATTGCAACAGCTTGAAACGAGTCCTGCCTGCACATGTAATAATAGCCTGTAGCTCTGCAGACGGCCAAATGATTCGCATAATTCTCGGCACTGCCAGTGAAGCAGTTGCTGCTGCACAGATCACGGAGGGCGGTGGGGTTTCGCACTCGGCGTTAGCAAGCAAGGCTCCGGCGAGCAATGTGGGTTCTGGCTGGCGCCGGAGATGCTTTGCAAGACGTGCAGCGGCTTAGTGATACTGGGCGACCTGGGTGTTTACTGATAAAGAGCTCAAAGAGGTTGGAGCATGCGCAATGTAAGATTTCGTGGACCGTGTTCCTCGAACAAATCGTCATCATTGGAGCTCTGGCGGCGAAATTGAGAACGCGCCCATAACGTCACAAACACCACGTCTACTGCATAGAGCTAAAACCAGGGCCCCGAATAAACCCCACCACGTCGAAGCTTTTCCTCCAGCCAACAATTCATCCGCGTCTTCCGCACTTCACCTCGAGACGTGTTCCTCCTTCCTTCCCCATAACACCCAATTGCCCTTGATACCCCACCCCACCGCGCTCCTCAACACTCAACACTGTCAACCACAGTCCCCCCACTACCGGCGATTACTATGGCGGACACTGTTATTCAGCCTGAGGTCGAGGCCAATGCCGGGTACGTTTGTTTTGCTGCTCCGTTCTCTGCCTCGGCCGTGCTATCGCAGATCCTGCCGAGATATTTGCCGTGGTGTTGATGTTCAGAGCGGAGCGTGGTGGACATCTAGACGTCGACGGAGGGGTAGCACGGCGGCCACGCAGGGAGTGCGCCTGACGAGTATCGAGGAATCATGCGCTGACTAAATCTGGCTCCAGCACCATGGAGCTCAAGGACAACACCATCATCGTAGTCCTCGGCGCGTCCGGTGACCTGGCCAAGAAGAAGACCGTAAGCACTCGAGCGCCCAACCGGACGAAGCTCAACTGACCAGCCTCTAGTTCCCTGCCCTCTTCGGTCTTGTAAGTCACGCCGTCGGTCGCCAGCATGTCCAGTATTGATATTGTACCCAGCACCGCAACAACTTCCTCCCCAAGAACATTCGCATCGTCGGATATGCGCGCACAAAGATGGACCACGAGGAGTACCTCAAGCGCGTCAAGTCCTACATCAAGACCCCCACACAGGAGCTGGAGAAGCAGCTTGAGGAATTCTGCGGCTACTGCTCGTATGTTTCCGGCCAGTACGACAAGGACGAGTCGTTCATCGAGCTCGAGAAGCACCTTAGTGAGCTCGAGAACGGTCGCAAGGAAACCAACCGCATCTTCTACATGGCGCTTCCCCCCAGCGTCTTCATCACAGTCTCGCAGCACCTGAAGCGAAACAACTACCCCAAAAACGGTATCTCCCGCGTTATCGTAAGTCGGCTACCTGCAGCTCCCCTGGACTTTGAAGCTGACCGCGTGCGCACAGGTCGAGAAGCCCTTCGGTAAGGACCTGCAGAGCTCCCGCGAGCTCCAGAAGGCGCTCTCGCCCGACTGGACTGAAGACGAGCTCTTCCGTATCGACCACTACCTCGGAAAGGAGATGGTCAAGAACATCTTGATCCTCAGGTTCGGCAACGAGTTCTTCGGCGCAACCTGGAACAGGAACCACATCGACAACATTCAGGTACGAGAGGCCACTTGCATTCAGGCAAGTCAGTCCTAATTTACGTGTAGATCACATTCAAGGAGCCGTTCGGCACGGAGGGCCGTGGTGGTTACTTCGACGACTTCGGCATCATCCGTGATGTCATGCAGAACCACTTACTGCAGGTCCTCACCCTCCTGGCCATGGAGCGCCCCATCTCCTTCTCCGCAGAAGACATCCGTGACGAGAAGGTTCGTGTCCTGCGAGGCATGGCCGCAATCGAGCCCAAGAACGTCATCATCGGACAGTACGGAAAGTCGCTCGACGGACAGAAGCCCGGCTACAAGGAGGACGACACAGTTCCCAAGGACTCGCGATGCCCCACATTCGCCTCGATGGTCGCATACATCAAGAACGAGCGATGGGACGGCGTGCCTTTCATCCTGAAGGCAGGAAAGGCTCTCAACGAGCAGAAGACTGAGGTCCGCATCCAGTTCAAGGATGTCACCTCTGGCATCTTCAAGGACATTCCTCGTAACGAGCTGGTCATCCGTGTCCAGCCCAACGAGTCTGTCTACATCAAGATGAACTCCAAGCTTCCCGGACTCAGCATGCAGACCGTCGTCACAGAGCTCGACCTTACTTACAGGCGGCGATTCTCGGACCTCAAGATCCCTGAGGCTTACGAGTCCCTTATCCTTGACGCGCTCAAGGGCGACCACAGCAACTTTGTCCGTGATGACGAGCTCGACGCCAGCTGGAGGATCTTCTCGCCTCTCCTGCACTACCTCGACGACAACAAGGAGATCATCCCCATGGAGTACCCCTATGGTGCGTACCACGATTCTCAGTATGGAGTGTCATGCTAATTTGGAACATAGGATCTCGCGGCCCTGCCGTTCTGGATGACTTCACATCGTCGTACGGATACAAGTTCAGCGACGCAGCAGGTAAGACCTAACCTCTGTGCCACGACTTGCGCAATCCGCTAACACGCTCGCAGGCTACCAATGGCCCATGCAAGAGGAGGGCAAGTTGTAGATTGCACCTCATGCAGAAAAGTTGGTTATACCACAGTAACGGAGTCACGAGACCGGATATATGAGCAATTTTGCAGAGTTCGGTCGGCGATTGTCCAGCGCTGCCAGGAAAGGCGCAAAGGCGAGCATCGGGCCAGGATCCATAGATTATGAATGCAACGGCGTTTTGTCTGTCGTAAGTCGGCGATTGCACCATGGTGACTCAGCCTGCCGGGGCTCAGAGTCGACGCGTGATGGACCCTGTGCGAGCGACGAGCCGCGACCTGCCGATGCCGGCGGCATGGAGGGGCCTAGCGGGATTGCATCATGCAAAAAACTTCGAGCGTCTTGAAACCCGTGAGTCGATTGTTGGAGTCAGTGTGACAATTAGCCTGACGTACTACTCACCCAGTCCCAAGGGTGGATTCGATCTGACTGGCTTGCTCGTGGTATTGTAGTTAATAATTGACGCTGCTGCTGTTCTTCCTCGTGATTACCTCTCCACACACTTTCCAAGACCCCCCGCATCGAAACTCGAGAAGACGCAAACGAGGCACTGCATTTAATATACCCCTTGCAGATCTCGGATTCGACAACCCATTCGAGTTACGGCTTATCTCCCGTAGACTACCTCCGCCAATATCCGCACCACCTACACCATGAGTCCTCCACAAGACATCGCAGGCGGCATCAGCAACCTGGCGCGCCAGGTCTCGAACAGCCTCTCCCTCAGCACCAGCCCAACTCTTCAATTCCACAGCCCGCCCAACAGCTTCCGACCGCCGCCGCAGCACGCCGGCAGCTTCAGCAATGCTGGCACACTGTCCGCCAACCAGCTGGCCCAGCGCCTGAAGCCCTTCAACACAAAGGAGATCAAGGTGCTGCTGCTGGAGAACGTCAACGTCGCCGGCATCGAGATTTTGAAGAAGCAGGGCTACCAGGTCGAGGCGATCAAGAGCAGTCTGCCCGAGGACCAGCTCATCGAGAAGATTCGCGACGTGCAGGTCGTCGGCATTCGCTCCAAGACCAAGCTCACCAAGAAGGTGCTGGAGGAGGCCAAGAACCTGATTGTCATCGGTTGCTTCTGCATCGGCACGAACCAGGTCGACCTCCAGACGGCCGCCGAGAACGGTATCGCTGTGTTCAACTCGCCCTTCAGCAACTCTCGCTCCGTCGCCGAGCTCGTCATCTCGGAGATTGTTGCGCTCGCTCGTGAGCTGGGCGACCGCTCGATGGAACTGCACAACGGTGTATGGAACAAGGTTAGCAAGGGCTGCTGGGAGGTTCGCGGCAAGACACTGGGCATAGTCGGTTATGGACACATCGGTAGCCAGCTGAGCGTGCTGGCCGAGTCCATGGGTATGCAGGTCATCTACTACGACGTCGTGACCATGATGGGTCTTGGTACAGCGCACCAGGTCGAGACGCTCGATGAGCTGCTCGAGCAGGCCGACTTCGTCTCGCTCCACGTCCCCGCGACAGCGGACACCAAGAACCTCATTGGCGCCAAACAGTTTGAGAAGATGAAAAAGGGCAGCTACCTCATCAACAACGCTCGCGGCACCGTTGTGGATATCCCTGCCCTCATCGAGGCCTCACGCTCAGGCAAGCTCGCCGGTGCTGCCATCGACGTCTTCCCCCACGAGCCAGCTGGCAACGGCGACTACTTCACCAATGACCTAAACTCATGGACCAAAGACCTGGTTGGCCTCAAGAACATCATCCTGACACCCCACATTGGTGGTAGCACCGAGGAGGCTCAGAGCGCTATCGGTGTCGAGGTCTCAACAGCTCTTGTGCGCTACGTCAACGAGGGCGCGACACTCGGCGCGGTCAACATGCCCGAGGTAAATCTGAGAGGATTGTCGCTCGAGGAGGCCAACTGCATGCGCGTCATCTACATCCACAAGAACGTCCCCGGCGTGCTGCGACAAGGTGAGCCTGAACATGGACTGGAAAGTGAAGGCAAGGCTAACATTGTGCAGTCAACGGTATCCTGCTCAACCACAACATTGACAAGCAAATGTCCGATTCAAGGGGCGAGGTTGCGTACCTCATGGCGGATCTCAGCGATGTCAAGGAGGGCGAGATTAGGGATCTCTTCCACAGTCTGCAGGGGCTGTCTTCGTGCATTCGCACAAGAGTGCTGTACGGTTAGAAGCATCTTGGTTGTTTCTCGAGGAAGAGCTGTAGATTTTTTAGATTTTCCAGGTTTCTTCGTACAGAGAGACGACTGTTCTAGAGTACCAAAAGCATTCAACATGGCGTTCAACAAGCACGTTCAGCAAACACGTTCAACAAACACGTTCAGCAAGCACATGCAGCAAGCACATGCAGCAAGCACATTCAGCATGAAAGGGGATTATCAGTTTTGGTAACGATATGCCAGGGTTTGCACGTGATGTGGGTAGCGGTTTCAGAGTGCTCGGCCCGCATCGCCCACGACTGACGACCAAGACCAAGTGTGGAGCAGAAGGATGCCAACGAGATTGCCATGTGGTTGCTCTCCATGCAATTTCGTTTCTAATGCAAACCGAATGACGACGAGTTGGCGAGTGAAGCATGCCGCAAGCTCCAGATGGCTGACAGCCAATGAGCATGCCCTTCTGGAAATTCGCCAACAGCAGCGTGATCGGCGCAGCGAGTGGTCCCTGACAAGACGACACGCTTGCAGGGTCGTTGCTGGAAGAAGCCGAGATGACATGTGCATCGATGCCTCTGCAACAGTGCACTTGGATGTGTTGCAAGCAAGCAAGCAAGCAAGCAAGCAAGCAAGCAGCGGAGGAGTGATGCGTGAGGCGATGGGGTTGCACAGAGATTGATACGTGCATACGGCACGAATGCCGAGCGGCCAGCAGCAGGCGATATGCAGGCGCAAGGGGAGTGCGTTGGTGGTGAGACGAGCGCAGGCGGTGGCCTGGTGCTGCTGGAGTTGGTTGGCTGGCCCTGGCCGGCGCTACTCTCACCGCTGACTTGAGCACGCCGAACATTGTTAACTTCTGGAACGTGGAGGTCGTCGTGAGCCCCAACGCATCAACCCCCCGACCACGTCTACGCGCACGAAACTCCAAACTATGCTCCGCTCGCTGTGATTCTGCAGCGCCCCATCCAGCTGACACCATCCACCACCGGCAGCGAGCGACGCTGGAGCTGCACGTCCACGCAGCACCCCCAACGTTGACGTTGTAAGGGCGCACTGGACCCTGACTGACCGACGCCCTATCGCGAGGCCGAGCGGGCAAGCACAACACCGCACCGCCCACCATGGCACACATCTACGACATTGGGACGCGGGCATGGCAGCCCGACACCACCGAGGGCTGGGTCGCCTCGGAGGTTGCAGACAAGCAGATTGACGGCGACAAGGTCAAGCTGCTCTTCCAGCTCGAGAACGGCGAGGTATGCACCCTGACGGTCTCCCAAAACAGAGGCAGACGTACTTGTACATGTCGAGGCAGATGCAGCGTCTGGCCAGAGGCAGAGGCAGAGGCAGTGTAGAGGCAGAAGCAAAAAGAAGGAGAGGAGGCAAGATGGCAAGACAAGCATCATCTGACGCGGCACCACAGACCAAAACCGTCGAGACCACGCTGCTCGCCATCCAGACCGGCAACGACCCCAATCTGCCGCCGTTGATGAACCCGGCCATGCTCGAGGCCAGCGACGACCTGACCAACCTGTCACATCTCAACGAGCCGGCCGGTACGCACACCCCTATGATTCCATGACAAGCTCAGCGTTCGACGCTCAACGCCCAACGCTCAACGTTCAACGTTCTGCATTCGAGTTCAATTCCAGAGTCGGCAACTGACACGGCACAGTGCTCCAGGCCATCAAACTGCGCTATCTGCAGAATGAAATCTACACCTACTCCGGTATCGTCCTGATCGCGACAAACCCCTTCGCACGCGTCGACTCGCTCTATGTCCCCGGCATGGTGCAGGTCTACGCCGGCAAGCAGCGTTCCTATGGCGCTCCTCACTTGTTCGCCATCGCCGAAGAAGCCTTTGCGTAGGTTCTAGCCACTTGCACCGGCCACTCTATGACAATGCCTGTTGCAAACACACCTCTTTATCAAAGCTGACGCAGACAGCGACATGTTGCGAGACCAGAAGAACCAGACCATTGTGGTTTCTGGAGAATCGGGTGCGGGTAAGACCGTCAGCGCCAAATACATCATGCGATATTTTGCGACACGCGAATCGCCCGACAACCCCGGCAAGCGGAGGGGCAAGATCGACTCCATGAGCGAGACGGAAGAGCAGATTCTGGCAACCAACCCCATCATGGAAGCTTTCGGTAACGCCAAAACCACGCGAAACGACAACTCGTCCCGTTTCGGTAAATACATCGAGATCATGTTCAACAAGCAGACGGATATCATCGGCGCGAAGATCAGGACATACTTGCTCGAACGGTCGAGGTTGGTGTTCCAGCCGCTCAAGGAGCGGAATTACCACATCTTCTACCAGCTCGTTGCAGGTGCTACCGACGCCGAGCGAGAGGAGCTGTCGCTGAAGCCCGTCGAGGACTTTAGCTATCTCAACCAGGGCAGCGCACCCATCATCGACGGCATGGACGACAAGGCCGAGTTCGAGGCGACTAAGAGCTCTCTGACAAAGATTGGTGTTCCGCAGGCGACCCAGGCCCAAATCTTCCGCCTTCTTGCGGCTCTGCTGCACATGGGAGATGTCAAAATCACAGCGACACGCACAGATTCCAATCTGGCCCCTGACGAGCCTGCGTTGGTCAAGGCTTGTGGCCTCCTTGGGATAGATGCAAACAATTTTGCCAAATGGACCGTCAAGAAGCAGTTGATCACAAGAGGAGAGAAAATTGTCTCGAATCTGACACAACAACAAGCCGTGGTCGTACGAGATTCCGTCGCCAAGTTCATCTACTCGAGTCTCTTCGACTGGCTGGTCGAGCGTACAAACGAAAGCTTGGCTACAGAGGAGGTTATCACGCACGCCCATTCCTTCATTGGTGTGCTGGATATCTATGGTTTCGAGCATTTCGCAAAGAACTCGTTCGAACAGTTCTGTATCAATTACGCCAACGAGAAGCTGCAGCAAGAGTTCAACGCTCACGTCTTCAAGTTGGAGCAGGAGGAATACATGAGGGAACAGATCGACTGGACTTTCATTGATTTTGCTGACAACCAGCCTTGTATCGATTTGATTGAAGGCAAGCTCGGTATTCTGTCTTTGCTGGACGAGGAATCGCGTCTTCCCATGGGCTCAGACGAGCAGTTCGTCACTAAGCTGCACCACAACTACTCCGGAGACAAGCACAAGTTCTATAAGAAGCCGCGATTCGGCAAGTCCGCTTTTACTGTCTGCCATTACGCTGTAGACGTGACATACGAGTCCGATGGCTTCATCGAGAAGAACAGGGACACCGTGCCGGACGAGCACATGGAAGTGCTCAAGGCCTCGTCTAACAAGTTCCTGGCCGAGGTTTTGGATGTTGCATCGCAGATTCGCGAGAAGGAGACCGCCGCCAGCACCTCAGCAAAGGCTGGTACCACAATGTCAGCAGGCCGCAGGATGGCAACGAACAGGAAACCCACCCTCGGAGGCATCTTCAAGTCTTCTCTTATCGAGCTCATGTCCACCATCAACTCGACGGATGTCCACTACATTCGATGCATCAAGCCCAACGAAGCCAAGGCAGCCTGGCAATTCGACGGTCCTATGGTTTTGAGTCAATTGCGCGCTTGTGGTGTTCTTGAGACAGTCAGGATCAGTTGTGCCGGATACCCAACAAGATGGACCTACGAGGAATTTGCTCTCCGCTACTACATGCTGGTACAGTCTTCGGGATGGACACCTGAGATCCGGGACATGGCCAAGGCTATCCTGCACAAGGCGCTCGGCAACAGCAAGAACGACGGAACCGACAAGTATCAGATGGGTCTTACCAAGATCTTCTTCCGTGCCGGTATGCTTGCGTTCCTTGAGAACCTGCGAACAGCCAGGCTCAACGACGCTGCCATTATGATCCAGAAGAACCTGAGGGCTAAATACTACCGCCGCATCTACTTGGAGATGCGTCAAGCCATCGTCGCCGTGCAGTCTCTGGCAAGAGGCTACATGACTAGGGGACGTGCAGAGGAGGCTCGCCAAGTCAAAGCTGCCACCACAATCCAGAGGGTTTGGCGTGGGTCCAAGGACAGGAAGCGATTCCACCTGGTGCGACGATCTGTTATTCTGTTCCAGGCTGCTGCAAAGGGGTTCCTTTGCCGGAAAAACATCCTCGACACAAGGCTCGGCAACGCTGCGCGCATCATCCAGCGCACCTGGAGGTCACAAAGATCGCTCAAGGCCTGGAGGCAGTACCGCAAGAAAATCGTCACGATCCAGAAGTTGTGGCGTGGAAAGACTGCACGAAAGGAGTACAAGGTTCTTCGTGCCGAGTCTCGCGACCTGAAGAATATTTCCTACAAGCTGGAAAACAAGGTCGTCGAGCTCACACAGACGCTTGGCTCCATGAAGGAGCAGAACAAGTCTCTGAAGCAGCAGGTCGACAACTACGAGAACCAGATCAAGTCATACAAGGAGAGGAGCCGAGCGCTGGAGAACAGGCAGAAGGAGCTGCAAGTCGAGGCCAACCAGGCCGGTATCACTGCAGCCAAGCTGAGTCAGATGGAAGACGAGTTCAAGAAGCTGCAGACAAACTACGACGAGAGCACTGCCAAGATGCGACACCTGCAGGAGGAGGAGAAGCAGCTGCGCGCTTCCCTCAAGCAGACCACCGACGAGCTCGACAACTCCAGGAGGAGGAGCAACGTCACCGAGACCGAGAAGACGTCTCTCCGACAGCAACTTGCCGATCTTCAGGAGCAGGTCGAGCTTATGAAGCGCTCTGGTCCCATCCACAGCACGCTGGAGAATGGCAGCACGCCCATTGCGGCCAGCAGCCTGATTAACCTTGTTTCTTCGAAGAAGCCCAAGAGGCGAAGTGCTGGACCCGATACCCGCGACCTCGACCGCTTCAGCGCTACATACAACCCCCGCCCTGTCTCGATGGCCGTTGGCTCGACTGTGCACAGGCAGAACCTGTCCGGCTCGACATTTGCCCAACTCGATAACGTCGAGCTTGAGCTCGAGAACATCCTTGCTGATGAGGACATGCTCAACGACGAGGTCACTCTTGGTTTGATCAAGAACCTGAAGATCCCATCTCCCACCACCACACCTCCTCCCACAGACAAGGAGGTCCTCTTCCCCGCCTATCTCATCAACCTCGTCACCTCGGAAATGTGGAACAACGGCTTTGTCAAGGAGTCCGAACGCTTCCTCGCAAACGTCATGCAGTCCATCCAGCAGGAAGTCATGCAGCACGACAGCGATGATGCCATCAACCCTGGCGCTTTCTGGTTGTCCAACGTCCACGAGATGTTGTCCTTCGTCTTCCTGGCTGAGGACTGGTACGAGCAGCAGAAGACCGACAACTATGAGTACGACCGCCTGCTTGAGATTGTCAAGCACGACCTGGAAAGTCTTGAGTTCAACATCTACCACACCTGGATGAAGGTACTCAAGAAGAAGCTGCACAAAATGATCATCCCTGCTATCATCGAGTCGCAGTCACTGCCCGGTTTCGTCACCAACGAGAGCAACCGTTTCCTCGGCAAGCTTCTCCAGGGCAGCAACACCCCGGCGTACAGCATGGACAACCTGCTCAGCCTGCTGAACAGCGTCTACAAGGCTATGAAGGCCTTCTACCTTGAAGACACCATCATCACACAGTGCGTGACCGAGCTTCTCCGTCTTGTCGGTGTCACCGCTTTCAACGACCTGCTCATGCGCCGCAACTTCCTGTCGTGGAAGCGCGGTCTGCAAATCAACTACAACATCACCCGCATCGAAGAGTGGTGCAAGTCGCATGACATGCCCGAGGGCACTCTTCAGTTGGAGCACCTCATGCAGGCGACCAAGCTGCTGCAGCTGAAAAAGGCTACCCTGAACGATATTGAGATCATTCAGGACATTTGTTGGATGCTCAGCCCCAACCAGATCCAGAAGCTGCTCAACCAGTACCTCATTGCCGACTACGAGCAGCCGATCAACGGCGAGATCATGAAAGCGGTTGCCAGCAGGGTAACGGAGAAGAGCGACGTGCTGCTCCTCACAGCGGTGGACATGGAGGACTCCGGCCCGTACGAGATTGCGGAACCCAGGGTCATCACCGCGTTGGAGACATACACTCCTTCTTGTAAGTGATCATCTACCCACCATTGAACAAAACTCTACTAACAAGAATGCCAGGGCTGCAAACCCCGCGCCTCAAGCGCCTCGCGGAAATCGTGTCGCAGCAGGCGATTGCGCAGCAGGAGAAGATGGAGTTTGACGGGCCGAGCCCCAACGAGAATGGCAACGGAGCAAATGGCTTCCACAATGGGCATGAGTCCATCATGGAGGAGGTTGGCGCGTAGACGGATGCACGAAATGGCACGCATGGCACACACTAGACACGACGCATTATGATTACTTGTAGTTGTAGCTGGGTCGCTTCGGCACAGGCTCGGGCGCATGGGCATGAGCATGGATCGAATTGAGACGAGACATACAGTGAATAGGAGAGAAAGAGAGAGAGAGCGGTGATGCAATGAGCAAGAGAGAGGAGATGAGAAGAAATGAGATGGGTTGAGGTTTGGGTATCTAATGGAGCACGAATCGAGGATTGAGAATCTGTTCTATATCTACGCATCCATCCATGCGTGTGTGTGTGTGTGCAATGCGTGGCTTCTAGTGTCGTCGATTAAGTCGCTTGGAGGTGCAGACATGGGTACAAGTACAGATGTATGTGTATGTGTAAGCAGATTCCCTATCCGTGTTGTGAGCACTTCCTCTCTCTCTCTCTCTCTCTCTCTCTCTCTCTCTCTCTCTCTCTCTCTCTCTCTCTCTCTCTCTCTCTCTCTCTTTCTTTTTCTCTTCCTTTCTCACATTTGCCACCTTGGCGTGCTCTCCTTCTGCAACACCAACGCCTAATAAACTTACTACAGCTGACCACGGCTCCCCACAGGCTCCTGCCAGGCTCTTAACGGCTCCTGACAGGTTCCCCAAGGCTACCGATAGCTTCCTTAATACTGTACGGTACTCCAATCTACTGCGCTTCATGGCACTGCACTTCTTCACTTCACTGCGCTCTACTGCACTCCACCGCACTCCACCAGATACCAAGCGCCTCACCTAATCAACCCCAGCCACCCCACATCCAACACTCACAGCACCAGCGACCTAGTCTTCAGAAGTGACACTTTGTCAACAGGCCAGTCTTCTCTTTTGCTCATGCTCTCGTTGCTACGAAACAAGGGCACACACGGCAGCGCCGGTGTTTTATAGAGCTGAATGCTTTTTTTTGGTATGACCTACTGGGTATCGCTTTCACTCTTTGGTGATTCTAGCCTGTATCCTAAGCCTCTCCCGCAGGACGCCTTCGTCCCTGATATGGTCGCTCTAGTCAACCATAATGAGACTAGAGTGAGCAGTGGACGCCCACGTTTATCGTCGATCGTGCAGTTGGCCCGAGGTGCCATATAGGTACCGACTGGTTCGAAGCAGGCGATTTGTTCTGGAATGGGAAACTGGCGAGGTCGTTGATCGAGACATCTTCGAGATGGGGATAAAGGTGGTTGACTCGGGCGAGAGCTACTAGAACAAGGCGCTGCTAGCTGAGTTCAATGTCGCTTGGGGTGCTATTGTGCGGAGAGGGATTCGTAGGATATTAGGAGCGAGGACTTGGACTTGCTCATGGATCATGACGATAGGATCCTTGATAGAAATGCATGGCTCCTTTCGATTTGCTCGGTAGAGTCTGTGAAGTATTTCTGGCGAATTGAGAAGAGGCCGCCGGTATGGGAGGTTAGCTCGTCGAGTTTCGTATCGCCACTGAATTGACAAGCTGTTTTAAGACTCTAGGCCCAGTGAGAGACATGCCTAGAGCCACCTTTAGCGAACCATTTGAAGTACTACAGCCAAGCCGAAGAATGGGCTTGTGGGAAGCAAAACTATGTGATGACCAAACACAGATTTGCGCTGGTTCTCTGCAACTATCGTCGGGTCAGTCTAGTCTGGCAGGTGGGCGTATCTCGACCGTACACTGCGACGTGCGGATTGTTGAAAGCGACAATGGCTACCACATCTGACGGACTGCCTACGAAGCTGCAGCCCGAATAAAAGACTGAACGAGATAAGGTTCGATAGACAGTCAAGGCGACCCGATAGACACAAGTTAGTCGTTCGCAGATGACTTGGCCTTTTCAGCTCTTCCAATGCCGGTATTTTCGTCCCACACACACTCGCCTGCTAAAAGAGTGATTGGTCATGGCCGGAGCTTTTCACCAAACAACAGCGGTGATGAGCTTGAGTCTGCGCCGGCGAACCGGCAAAAGCCTTCGGGTGTGTTCAGCTTGCTGAAGCTGTCTTTCGACCGAGAGCTGCTTCGAACTGGTCCATCCAGACTCTCCTCTCCTGATACGTCGGTGACCCCAGCATGTGAGCCTTGCCGTCTACGCCCTTTCTCGAGACGATGGTTATATATTGTATTGAATTCCTGGGTACTTCGTCGAACATCGTAGCCTTCTGGAATTGATGTTGGTCGCATGGAAGGCTGACGTCGAGCTCGTTTATAGGGATCGGCTTGGAGGATTAGCGTTATGTAATTCGGATGGACTTCGGAACATACTGCGTCCAAGACTACGACCTTGTCACCGGTGGTTTTCTTCTGTGGTTTGACTTTGCCCCAAAATAGGAAATTGTCAAGTAGCACGACATGTACAGCATGCCAAGGTCCTTTGCTTTTCAACTTCATCGTCATGCCGCCTTGATATCTCACACGGCGACTGGTGTCGAGCAATCTGAGCTGAGATAGAACATCAGTGTCGAGTGTGTGGATACGGCGTTCAAGGTTCTGAATATCTTCACGGCTCTGCGACTCTTCAAGTACGCTTGAAGATGCCGACTTCAGCCAGTCTAAAGCATCAAGAGCGCGCGTCAGTCGCTGAGCCTCTGCATCCGCATCAGGATGTTCGAGTTCGGCCGCAATGCTGATAAGACTTCGTGTGCTTTCGATGCAGAGATCAAGTTCAGCAATGGGCAGTCTCAGGTAGTCCTCCCAGCTTTTACCAAAGTATGCAATGCTCAGGCCGAGGGTGTTGACAAACGGCGTGAACTTCCCATCGGTGCTTTGCGTCGCTCGCAGCGCTCCTATGGCGTGTGGTAGGGCTTTACAGTACTCGCGAAATGTATGCTGCACAGTGTTTGTCCACACTTCGAAAATGGCGGGGTCGCAAAGCGCCTGATCGGCTTCGAGTAGCTGCTGCTCCATGGACAACCAAAGAAACTTCTTGTTAGTAGCAGCAAGGCGCTCGCCAATCAGGACAACATTCAGGTGCTGCTCAAGTAGTGGCCACTGCTGTATGATGTTATCGTAAAACATCTTCCTAAGCCTCATCATCATTCGGTCATAGAAGTTGCGCTCAGCCTCTACGAGAAGCAGCCAAACTGCATGCATTTCGCCGCTTTCGAAAGAGTTAGGTGTGACCTGGGATTCTGGATTAGTCGGCCCTATGTGCAGGTCCCCCAGCACAGCGTGCGATGCTTTGTGTGCGAGTGGCAGAGGCTTTCGCATGGGTTTTCTTGAGATTGTTTGGCTCTGTTGCCCTGGCTCGTAGGCTGTGTATGAAGAAGCTTCGGAAACTCTTGACATGATTGACCCAGCATCAGACGCGTTCAAACTTTCGTCTGAAGACATTGACCGCCCTTTCTTCAATGTGGCAACGGAGTCTTGCGACCGCAGTTGAGGTCCACTTGTGCGACGTGGTGGTAATGGTGGATTAGCACAAGGTACAATCGGTGAACTTTCACTGTAAGATCGCGCTGGAGCACGTGTCTGATTAGTGTTGACTTTGGTTTCTATTGTGTCGAATGTGTCAGCCCTGACTGGTGTCAAGTACGGTGCTGTCGATGTGATGCGGGGCATGTACGGCAGCATGTCTCGCTCCAGAGCGTCTAGACTGTCCGTCTCCTCGTCTTTTGGGGTTAACTCTTCGGGTGCAGATTTAGGCAAGGTCATTGCTACTTCTGCCTCAGTCTCAGAGGTAAATTGAGCAATGAGCTGCTGAGACCTGGCTGCAATGACGGGATTGCGTTTCAGCTCGGGCCCTTGTATGGTGCCCATTTCGGTTGAGTCTTCCTCTGCAACCTCAATCTCGACTGCTCCAGCTTCCTTCATCTCGGCAGCGACATCCGCAGCCATTGAAGCGTCCATGGTGTAGCGTGCCATAGCTCGTCGATAAGCTTTCGAGTTGACAACTTGGTCGTCAAACTCGAAACGCGTAGACTTCATTATCGATTCGGCGTCTGCTGTGTCGGCGATGCTGCTATCATAGCTGAATATTGAGTCCGGTACTCTGATGCGAGGATGCGACTGCCGCAATGTCTTGGATCGCTTGACGACCTGGTCCAGCTTACTGCTGTTCTTCTCGATCAGCTTCCTGATGTCTGCCATAGACTCCATCTGCAGTCCCTGGATGAGTAAACTGAGTGCGGATTGCTGCCCTCGTATTTGTGTCAAGAGCTCTTTGAACGTATCCTCCTTCCAGAGAAACTTGGCTCGGTCCTTGAACTTCAGATCACTGCGCTCAGCCTTCTCCGCCAGATCGCGCACCTCCTCTTCCAAGCAGCCGTACACAACTCGACATCCTGTGAGTGCGCGATCGAAAGTCTCGAGCAATTGCGGCTTTCGTAGTAGCGCATCGTGCTGTAGGAGGTTCTGCACTTGGGACAGCGAGGCGGCAATGACCATGGACTCGGAGTAGATGGCGGTGATAAGGATCGAAGCATCCTTGTATCGTTCACGCAGGTCGTAGAGCTCCTTGGCTGAATGGATGCATTGCGGCAGGGCGGCCATCTGTACAAGATGTGTTAGCCCAGTCCCTAGAGCGTAGCGTGCCTTGCTTCTCCACGCGCCTATCATGTCACAAAGTGAAGCTCATTGACATGCACATACAATACCGAAGACCGCTGAGACGGGCTCCATACCTCTGCGCTACTGCTCTACAGCTGTCACGTAGCACAAAAGCTTGGAAAGAGGAGGATGTCATGACGGAAACAAGGAGACCATACAGTCCGTTCCACGGTTTGGCCCCCTACGCGTCGCGCTTTCCAGGGTCCCGTCAGCGCACGTCCCTACTGCCGCAGCTGCCCCACCAGCCACGGTGCCCACCCTTTCGTTCATCATCTTGATCACAACGCCGTTGTCGTTAATTATTTTCTTAATCAAACAGTACGAAGACTGGAACTTATCAAGCTCTGTAACGCCACAGAATTTTCATAGAGGTCACAACCTCTATCAACGTATTGAGAGCCATGGTGACAACTAATCTATATCTTGCTACGTCATGTTTGGCCTAAGTTTGATCTATAGGACGCCCCGTACGTTAAGATTCAAAATAGCAACGTACTTTTCCTGGAAAAAGACCGTCTGCTACTCAATTTGAGCCTTGGTTGGATTCGTTTCCACTCTTCCCACGAGATATCCTCTTGATGCAACAACGTACAAGTACCTTAACTCCAGCGGCCTGATCCTCAGCTCAATATGGCGTATCAGCCTCGCTGATCTTACATCCGCCTGAGAATCCGTCTCTAGAACGATCATGCGCCTCTTGTTCTCGTCCTGGGTCATCTTCCTACCGATTTTCAGTATCAAGCTCAGCCAGCTCACGACCTCCTCTTTGTACATGATCTGAAATCTCCTTTGGCTCTGCGATCCAAGAGGAATCATCGCGTTTCTCAGGAGCTCATCCAAGGTCATTTCGCTGCCGAAAGGGTCTCTGTCATGCAGTACATCAGGATTGTCACCCCCAAGCTCGAAGATATCCAGAAGCTGAAACTCTGCAACTCTGTTTAGGGTGGCGACGATCTCATTTCTGAAAGTGTCACCGACGCAGTCCACTTGAAAGGTATGATGATTCCGACTGATGCGCAGTTGCTGCTTCTTGTCGAGATGGTACACTTCGCCTCGCACCGCGCTTACGCGAACTACGCCGCGGGGTTGGACTAGATACTTGTATATGATATCTCGAATTTCGCGTGGTGGAAGATTTGCTATGACGCTTTCGCAAATGTGCCGACATCGAAGCTTTGCTGACTTCTCGCCATGACGTTTAACGAATCTGTTTCGCTCCGTCAGCAGCCCTAGAGGTCGATAATGATATCGCCTACTTGTTCACTTCGCAGCGCCGAGCTTTCAATGCACTGAACAACGTTGTTGACACTATGGTATCATCTCTCAGGTTTTTCCAAGCAGGTATCGATTCGATGGAGTTCCTTCGTTTTCTACATCGCGATTTAGTAAATAGCCAACAAAAGTGATGCTAACGACTCAATGAGACACAGTCAAAGTCCGAGACCTGACTCGCACCGCCATATCAGCTGCTGTTCTTATGGGCAAAGACATGTCGTAGCATAAAAGGTGGAGATTGACACATTCATTAACTCAAGTCATGATGATGTTGATCAATACTCCCCAGTTTGCTGAGCAGCTCAAAGATATGTTATGCACGATACGAGCAATCTTCCTTTGCCATCAGCTGAGTCGGCAGAGACCGGATCGACGCAAGATATGTACATAGAAGACTCGTAGAGAAGGAAACTGCAACGACTTATTGTAAGGTACTTCATAGCTCACGATTGAGTCAATTGACATGACCAATAATCATCTGCAATCTAAATGTTGAGGATTTGAGCTCGATATCAGCATGATCCGAGAGACGCTTGGCGATGCTTGGCGGAGAATTTCGGTCCACCAAGGACCACGTTGGTGGTTTCGATTCTAGATTGGCTCAGTCAAAACCACCTGAAATGTAGCTCTCGAAGAAGCCGAAGTTTGCTGGACCATGGCGGCAGCTAAACGTACGGGGTGCATGAGACCTTTCCACTTGAGCATTTGCGCACACGCAAGGGCACTAGTCAACTGACCAAGCTCTCCGACGCTCGTCTACCATCAGCCAGTGATCGCCTAGTTGGGCAAGATAAGGCTCATCGACATATGGTCGACCATTGCAGGGAATCGTTCCCTGTTCGAGGTCCCACAAGGTGCCCTTCTCGGCATGCTCTTGTACGAAGCTTTGGCACTCATGGATTGAGAAGTCTATTGTGTGATGTAGCCAAATTGATCTGATCATGGGTATGTCGACCACCTCGTTTCTGTTCTTGATTCGGCCTGAAAGCAGCCGATCGGGTATCAGACGCCGGCGATCAGAACCTAACATGATAATTTTGAAGGGCCGTTGAGTGGATTTGAAGTACTCCGCCCAATCATCCAGTGACTCATCGTTTCCATCGGAGCGCGAAAGGACCAAGGTCTCTATGGCGGGTAGTCGTGCAATGTCTTGCCAGAAGTAGAAGGTAAGATCAACGTTGTAGAGGGCCAGACGCTTCAGCTTCTTCCAGCTCCTCCAGACTACGGGATGGGGGACACCGTCTGTGACTTCGAGGTAAAGCTCATCGCGTGTGCTAACGAGCTCTTCAAGGTTCTCCAGCCGCTCAAAGCCTTCCCTTAGTACCCGCCTGACTGCGAGGTGATCGTCTTCTGGGTACAGACTCCGCAGAGGGATATCAATGACCAGTCTTTTGAGAGTACTGCAGGTGTAATTGAAGAGCTCACGGACCCAAGAGCACAGAGGTAGGTCATCAATAGTCTCTTGGAACGGTGACAAGAACAAGGCAGAGACATTGCGAAGCTCGGATTCGTTCTTGATTGCCAAGAGGTATGAACTCAATCGCTTTGAGGATGAGAGGTACACACATCGTTCGCGAAGATAGCGATTGGCCAGGCGTCTCGTCTCATGGCAGACCAAGGTAAAGGTAAGCAGCAGTTTCGTCACGTCATGAAACGGAGAGAGTATCGCATCCGAGGCTGGGAGGGAGCAGGTGATGATGTTGAGCACGAGTTCGAGCGGAAGATGTTGATGGACCTCCATTGTGGGTCGGAGGTCATTGCGAGCGTGGTGGGGTGGGCCAAGAGAGAGAGGGAACGATGCCGCAATGGTTGTACGAGCTAACCTAATGAAGATTTGCCGCAGGATGACCCCTGCAGAATTGTTGGAGGGCTTCGAGTGCCCCACCACCCCGCCGTCATTCATTGTCGCATCTCGGCCTTGACGTTGTATTCGCATATGACACGACGCATTGCAGCCATTTAGCACCTAGCAGCCACCATGGAGTACGATACTTTCACCGCGACCCAGTACAACACCAGCGACGCGACTTCGTTCGCCCACACATCAGCGCGCGAGCGATGGCCGATCATCATTACCCAGGGCATTGACGACGTGCACAAGTCCACCTCGGCGTCCAAAGAGGAGGAGACGGTGAAGGAGGGCAAGCAGATCGTCGCGGACTTGGCCAAGCTGAAGTACGAGCTGCAGCACGACCGCGAACTGACGCCGATCCCGGACGACGGCGAGGCAGACGTGACCGCATACAACGAGGAACTGGCAGCGAGAGGGAATCCCAAGTGGCACAGCGTGCCCTGGCTGTACGCCGAGTGCTACTTGTACCGGTATGGGCAATTACTCAGCGTTCCCTGATGCAGACGCTGACAGGCCTAGGTAGACGCATTTCGAGTATCTTCAGGCAGACCAAGAACTGGCGCTCCTACGACCTCTTCGCCCGCCAGAAGATGTCCACCTTCAAGTCCTCTCGCCCCGCCGTCCTCGAACTTGCCGGTCGCTATAAAGACATCGTCACCGAGTTGCAGCAGAAACGCGCAGCCAAGGGCGCAGAGACGCAGGAGCAGCTCGAGGCCGCTGAAGAGATTCTCTTCAGGGAGATGTGCGAGATCTGCCTGTGGGGCAACGCTACCGACTTGTCCCTCCTGACAAACCTCTCATACGAGGACATCCAGAAGCTGCAGGGCTCAGAAGCGCGCAAGAACGCGGAGAAGAACATCCTGGTTAACGACCTCGACCAGGCCTTCAAGGTTTTAACCGCTGCACAGAAGGCAGGCAAGAAAGACCGCAGAGTCGACATCGTCCTCGACAATGCCGGCTTCGAACTCTTTGTCGACCTCATCTTGGCGGGCTACCTCGTTGCGTCAGGCCTCGCAACCTCCGTCGTCTTCCACCCCAAGTCAATCCCCTGGTTTGTATCCGACGTGCTGCCTACGGACTTTGCCGCGCTACTCAGCGCCCTGGCGAGCCCACAAGCATTCTACAGCGCCCCTTCGGAAGAGGACGAGGCCGCCGGCAAGCAGCCGCAGCCTTTGTCAGACGCCGAGCTTGGCAGCTTGCAATTCCTTTTCCAGCACTGGATGAGCATATACTCCGAAGGCCAATTGGCCCTGCGACCAAACGACTTCTGGACTGCCGCAGGTGGCTACTGGAGACTTCCCAAGGCGGAACCGCAGCTATACGAAGACCTCAAGACGAGCGAGCTCGTCATTTTCAAGGGTGATCTGAACTACCGCAAACTGACCGCTGACGTAAGCCATCCTCCATAATCGCCTCAACACACGCACCACTAACATCTTCTAGGCCGAATGGCCAGCGACAACACCTTTCACAGATGCTATCGGCCCTATGGGTCCTGGCTCCGGTGTCCGTGTTCTCGCACTCCGCACATGCAAGGCTGACGTCGTTGTTGGCCTGCCGGAAGGCAAGGACGAGGAGCTCAAGCAGATGGCAGGCGGGAGCACAGAGAATGGAGCACGGAAGTGGGCGTGGAGCGGTAAGTGGGCCGTAGCTCAGTTCTCGGATGGTAAGGCGTAGACGAAGCTGTGTGTAAATAGAACGCGGTATATAGCATAGATCTATTGAGACAGAGCACCAGGGAGACTGTGTCCACAGCACGAACACTGAGCGGGATGCAAGAATTTGTTCTTCGATCCACTGCAAACCACACCTGAGCGTCTAGGGTGAATTCAGCTCGGGCCAGAGAGCCGAAAAACATCTATTGTTCTCGCGTATCAATCTCCCAAAGCTGAGTACGAAAGCATGACCAGTCACCAAAATCTAAACTTCTCGTACCAAGCCCTAGAAGGAGCAGACCCCTCCTTTCAATGAGACTACTACTACACACAACCCAAGGAATTCTAGCTACTCTAGCTTTTATTTTTGAGACAAGAGTAGGCACACGCAAGTGGTACCTACAACAAACAACAGACACCTAAAATCCTCTGTTGACTTCTTAGAGCATAGGCTCTCACTATAGGACTTTGAACACACATTTACTATCCCCTTTTACAAACACGCTCCTTAAATTACTAGAGTAGCTTAACTGCTCTCGTCTTATATAGTCTTAGACTCACACAGGACGTTAAACTTATCAATCAATCAATCAAGCAGACCCCTCAACATGACTTGTCGATTCAGCGAGGCATCTCGAGCTACAGCATCTGTAGCGTTAGCAAAAAATACCATAGTCGGACACAAGCCGCTTAAGCATACCATCTAGCTCCTTTGCCACTTTCTTCATAGCCCGCAACGCTTTCTCATAAAAAGGGCACATCTCCAGATCCTCAGCACACCAGCCTGCGTGACCCGACTCGTAGGCTTCGAACCAGCCCTCCAGTTCTTGAATCGGCGAGCGCCGCCCAGGCCTCAAGTCTGGCAGCCGCGGATCCGCACCGGCCTCGAGCAGCGCCTCCACAACAGGGAAGTTCAGCTTGAGTTGTCTGTAATCATGCTGTGCTGAGTCGTCGATGGCGTAGTGTAGTGGCCGGCAGGTGCCGGGGTTCTTCCAGCCGCCTAGTTCGTTTGGGTCGGCGCCTGCTGCTAAGGCGGCGCGGAGAGCGGATAGTCTGTCGTCTAGGGGTGCGTTGGAGATGCATTGGACGTGTAAGGGTGGTGATACTCTGTATTCGGGACCAAGGAATTTGACCATCGTTGGAGCTTTTCTGTGGGTTGCGCAGAGGGTAGGGTCCGGAAGAGGATGTGCCGCGGCAGGCAGACTGCTGTGCCGTTTTGGATGACAACGTGACTGTTCTGTCAATGCGGAAAGCATGATATATCAAACCCGCTAATTGGTTTCTTGCAGCAGTTTTGCTTTAATCCGGAGGTTGAGCAACAGAGTCTCGAAAAGACGGAAAGACAAGGGTGAAGCCAAAGTTGGTTCGTATCTATTACGTATAAGCCTATCTCAAGCAACATCAAAAACAAGTTCATCTGACGGATCTGCCATCCTTAAATATACTGTTCTGGGTCTTCAATTTTACAAATCCCCATCTTGAGTTCTGGGAAACATTCATTCGGGACCACAGAACTTCCTACACTGCGATCTCTTTCTCTCTGATTTACACACGACTTCATTATAGACAACACTTTAGAAATCGCCAACACAAGATCTTCGTAATATGAGAGGTCGCAATACATTCATTTCCAAGTAATTGACAAGTGGTCTTTGTCCTGAGCTTCCAAAGATCAACTCAACGACAAGGTCTTACAGATTCAGAGTGTGCAAACCAAATATTCCACACCAGCCTCGCAAGAACAGACGATCCAAACTAGCCGATAACAAAGGTTCGAGACTCCAATGCTGGTCGGCTCTCCATCTTGTGGCCCTTCAGTTTCTTCGTTATACTCCTCCGTAGTGACGGATCTCTTGCAACAGTTTTATCCGGAAACGGCCCATACATCCACCCACACGCATAACAATCACTGACAATGCTATAAACAACGTCCGGACCGTTATTATGCGCTTCCTTCCGCAAAAGAAATGGAGTCGTGTCCCCACTAAACACAACCACTTCATCTCCCGCCTGCAAGTGACAAGTGCCTAGTCCAATGTATCCTTTGTCTGTCCAGAAAAGACTCCTCTCAGCCAGAATCTTGCGGCGAGAGCGATGCAGATGTGCATCAGTCCTGATCTGACCTTTGGTTGAGACCCAGTCGTAGTCAGCGTTCAAGTCTGTTCTGATTGCGCGGACGAGCACCTCGAATAGGCTGTTGTGAGGGTACGGTGCCTTCGCAAACTGTGGCGATAATCGGTTTTCCTCGTAATCTTTGCGCCAACGCAAGGCCTCGTCAGTATCGGTGATGAGGTGATTCATGATGGTCTGGTAGATCGCCCCCCAGGTCCCATGAAGAGGTAGTTCTTCAAGCTCCGAATTCGGACTGGGGCTGTTTATTACCAAGCCTGCGGAGTCGAGGTTGATATCGCAGTCTTCTGAGAGGTCTAGCTTTTGTTGTACAGTATCGATGTGAAATCCTTGGATCGAGATGTACTTGCCCTGGTCTACATTGACTCTTGGTTGTTGATGCAGCCCGGCAGAGTATGTAGCACCTAGTGGATCTGCGAAAGGGATATACTTTGTTTGCGACCGGGATTGGCCAAAGAATGGCACGTAGGATTGTTCATCCGCATTAGTGATACCGATACAACACTCATGGAGAATTGAAAAATCTCCAGCTTCCAAAGTCTTGGAAACGAAGTCTTTGTAAACTCGCTGTGGTGGCAGTGTATAGTCTGGAACAAATTCGACATCCCCATAGATTCCAAGGACACTGTATATGCGATCGCGGCTGTCTTTGCACAGTCGTTGACGAGTGAGGTCCAGGAAGGTACGGACCAGCGTTAGTCGTGGATCAGCTTCGTTCCATCCGCGTTTCTGCACCAACTCTCTGTACTCGAAAAGGAGGCATATAGACTTCCACTGATCATGAAGTCTTTTGTCGCCGTCCATGTAAGTTCCTATGCGTTTGACCACAGTTTCCAGATGGTTCGCTGATACGGACAAGGGGCCCAACTGGTAGGATGCGTGTTGCGGAAGCACATATTCCTGAACCGCCCAGACACGGGAGAACCAGGGAATCGTCACGAGTTCTCCAAGGTCAACCTCAGGCAGGGTTAACGGCCATCGGTTCTTACTATCTTGCATCAGAAGTGCTCTGGTCCTAGGGTAAGACTGGTCTTCACCAAGCCAGACAATAACACTGCCCGCTTCGCGGTACAACTGGTCCATGCGCGCCACCTGGTGCCCCTTCTCCTCCAAATTGTCTTGGTCGATGCATATCGCGTCTATCCAAAGCCTGCGAGGTACATCAGTACGCAGTCGTTGCAGGGCTCCGTACAGATTCCGCGTGATTGGAACGACCTGGTGGATATGCTCAAAATCGGCAGATTCGCAAATCTGAATGGTTTCAGTGGATGCAAAATCACCCCATGTGTAGGATAAAGCCTCGTAGGGCACATTTAAGGGTTGTTGGAGTTCGGAGATCTGGCCCCTCAAAGGCGTGCCAAAGTCCCCAGGCCAAAGCGTTAGCATCCGGATAGAAGAGTGACCCTGCAGCGGGCTGTGCTTGTATCTCTCTGCATTTGATTCCGGCATTCTGGCTTAACCATGGAGGTGTCTTGTGCGCGAAGAAGTGGCCCTCGTAAAATGTGGTGGTCTCCCTGAGTTGCAGGAAGGTGACTGAGATGAAGCTACGGATTTCCTGCATTGCGTGGGCGCATGGTACCTATCATATAATCACCCTGTTCTCGCTCGGCCAAAGCCAAGGCCATTGGATTACTCGAACTATCAGTGAGCAAACGGGGTTCGACTCATTCTGGCAGCCTCGGAACGCGGGTAATCGTGCTGAC
Organism: Ascochyta rabiei; assembly: GCF_004011695.2. Classification (NCBI taxonomy): domain Eukaryota; kingdom Fungi; phylum Ascomycota; class Dothideomycetes; order Pleosporales; family Didymellaceae; genus Ascochyta; species Ascochyta rabiei. The sequence continues at coordinate 1,018,924 of NC_082408.1, read as the reverse complement.
TGTCTTGGCGGCAGCCTGCTGACGAATTCTCGCCAAATCACGCATGTGCGACCTGAGGCAACCGAGTGCCATACCCACCTCAAAACATTGCAGTGGGACTTAGAAATTGACCTCTCCAAGCAGTGAAACGAGGCGTTGACAGAAAGCACCTGCTTCTTATGTAGGATCTTTTCCCTCGCTCTTTTGTGCAACACTGGAAATACATTGATGAAACACTGAGGTGGCTCGTAGACTCCAAGCTGTATGTGAAGCCCTGTCTGCTTTCGACGAGTAGAAGTCGATGGAGATTTCAATCGATGTGAAAGCTGCTGGAGGGACTCAACGTTGACGAAGCAGCTTCCTCCCCGCTCGCCGGAGCTCGATGCGTGTGGGAGCAGTTGGTGCTGACGAGTATGCAAGTGAGAGAAGACGAGCTCATGTGGGCGATGCTTATCGATGGGACCCGATGGTCATATTCCATTGAAGTCTTGGATAGTGGAACAATTCAAGCCTTGAGTGTCGATGAGTCGTTTTGGCATCCACCGACCGTGAGATAAGCTCGAGACCTCTATACAAGACTGTTTTGATCTTAGGTCTAGCAGGACACGTGTCACGGGTATTCTCCCCATGACGGGAGATACCTCGGCCAGGTCTCGGACCAAGCCCGGAGACCCACCGGCCACGCACACGTATATAATATCCACGCACCTTAAGACTCACCCATTAAAGATTCGTCTCATCTCTCAAATACCATATATTATTCGTCCCATCTCGCTCCGCTCAATTGCCTGCCTACAGTGCCCTCACAACACGCTTGAGCTGACCAACGCTAAGAGCTCAACCTTGCCTTAGCAGCTCCACCTAACTAACGCTGGGGATTATCTTCTAACCCTATTTAGAAGATAAAATGAATAATTTAGAATTAGAATTATATTCACAACAAAATCTTTAGGTTAGAGTTAGTTTAAGGTTAGAGTTAGCTTAAGGTTAGGGTTATTTTTAGGTTAGGGTTATTTAGAGTCTATTATATTTTAGGGTTGTAGAGTGCAGCAGCTGCTGCAATTTTTTTAATCTTAGTGTTGTTGCGTGTTGCTTGGACTAAGTTGGTGAGTTGGTGGTTAGGTCAGCTTTAGCGTTGGTCAGCTAAAATGTATCCTCTAGGTCTAGAGCCTGTGCAATCTTACCTAAACCTCAACTTTTCGGCCTGTGCGACCCTGCTTTAACCCCGACCCTTCGGCCCGTGTGGTACAATACATCACCACTTTTCGCCAGCCTAGGAAGCGGGAAGTTAATTTGAGATTGTTCCTGGTGTTATCTCGTCAGCACTAGTCCACCGGACATAGCCGGAAGGCGTTTTATGAAGTCTAAGGGAAGTGCCTGAACGGAATGGACATACGAGCTGCTTGCACTGACCATCTGTCGATCTTTTACAAGAAGAAAACTCCGGCTGTGGCATATCGTATTTCTGCTCCGTTCAGGCACTCCCCTTGTCCACAACCACGGGCCTGTGTGACCCCAATCCAACGACAACCCTGTAACCCGTGCGATCCGAACCCCAACATCAAACCCAGTTTCCAGCTCGGCGGATAGTCATGTGGGCCGCATGTCCATCGACATAGCATACATTGCGGCAACATCGTTGGATACAATTGCGACTGAGCTGCTCTCGCGATGCTACGCGTGGCGTGGCGGTGTCAACATCGAACACTAATACACTGCAGTCACTTGTCGATAATAGAGGTCTGAACGATGCTATAGTTCAAACAGAGGGTTCCTTGCCATATCTTAGAGGTCGACCATATCTTAGAGGTCGGCCATATCTTAGAGGTCGGCCATATACACTGTGCTAACACCAGCCACATGCCTGTCGATCGGTCTAAAGCGGCTCTGCCGGAGGGAAGAAGTGTTCGAACGCTGATCGCAATATATACTCTCGAAAGCTTTAAGTATCGATAGCAGTCCCCGACTAAATAATTCAACGATCATCTTTCGGTTATCCACAATCAGTTTGAAGACCACCTCACAGAAATTCGGTATCAGATTCCAACTTGTCACTCAGACCTATCTCCCATCTATCACAATGGTCTCTTACCTCGCCGCTGCTGTTGCTCTTTTGAGCGCGACTGCCAGTGCAAGATTAAGCCGCCGTAAGCTCCCGACGACTTCATCTTGGTTGACCAAATTCTCTGAATTAACAAACAACCAGACCGTTCTATCCCATGTGGCGCCAAGAGCACCATCTCCTACACTCTCGTGTCTGGTGACACTCTCGGTAGCCTCGCCACTCGCTTTAACTCTGGTATCTGCGACATTGCAAAGCTGAACAAAATCACCAACCCCAACTCCGTCCCCGCTGGCGCCGTTCTCACCATCCCTCAAGGCTGCACCGACCCCGACAACAGCTCGTGTTTAGCACCTGTCAGCACTCCTACTAACACCTGCGTCTTCGGCGTCGGAAGTTCTTACAACGTGCGCGGCGGCGACACCCTCACCTCTATCGCCAACGACTTCAACATCACGCTTGCTGGTCTTGAGTCTGCCAATCCTGGTGTTACCAACCCTGATCTCATCCAAATCGGTCAGCTCCTTAATGTCACTGTGTGCCCTGGCAGCAGCTGTGAATGGATTGGTACCTACACTATCAAGCAGGGCGACACTTTCGTCGACCTGGCTGTCAAGTTCGGAACTACTACTGGCCAGATCGAGTCCGTCAATGCGAACGTCAATCCACTGTTCCTCCAGATTGGCTCCGTCATCGTCTTGCCTGAGGACTGCGAGGCTGGCAAGTCATAGAGCGGATAATTTGTTGCGTAGTGAAATCTTGCCACCTTGTCAAGTGACCCTTCAAGACAATGACGTAATAGCTACGAGTGGTGGTTATTGACTGTTATATTAATGTTTTATCTTCTTTCGTAACGGATACAGATAGATGATCGCTATATTTGTACTTTCCATCTGCCGATAGCTTCATGAGGTCTATAGCTGAAAGAAATATGACTGCCTCTAAAACCCCATGTTTGTTCTTCTCTCCAAGTAATTTTCGCTTGTCTCCGCCGAATTGAACATATCTGAAATACTTTTTGTATTTCAGTTGGATAGAATATGGGGCCCTGTAAGTAACAAAGTCCCATTGATACAACGAGACTAAGGCAAAGGGACAGCTTGCGGTAAAAGTAGGATGAATATGGACGCGGTTGAAGATCGTCAAATCTGTTGAGCACAAGAAACAAAGAACGGGTTTCATTAGCTCGCGAATAAATGCATCTATACATGGAGACTGTGAGGCCGGCATGAAGCAAAATTCACCTCTAACCTGATACAGGCATGTGGCAATGACCACCTCTGTCCTCTGATGGCGATAAATACTATTCTGGTCAACTGATCACTATCTAAGTAACTGTTCATACATTGTTGGTTGTCTTGGCCAGGTGGCCCAGAGCCGGGTCCTGACAGAGATCATTATCCTTTAAACCTAGCTTCTTTCTTTGATGGCGTTAGAACAGCCAGCCGCTAGCATTGGGCTGCCATAAATTGATTTCTTAAATTTAAATTCTTCTTATTGATGCTTAAACGTTAAAGAAGCCTTCAGCCACCGAAATCAAAGGCTATGCTTCGAGAAATGCGCCTGCTGTAGTATAGTCGATGAGCCGTGAGATGTCCGCTGATTCGAGCGTACAACCTGCGCTTAGAAAGTGTGGTTTACATAAGCTCCAGGCTGCCTTTGCGCTACAACTTGTCAACGTAGTGGACGATTTACGAGCATCGTCCGACAAGGCCCATGTGGCCGTGTCCCTCACAAGAGCATCAGAGACGCCCACGGCGCTGAGACCATACTTGGTGGTTCGTACTACATAACTTTCGTTTGCAATCATGTTTCCAACGATTGAAATTCGATTCACACATCTTCATTACAGTTCCAAAACTGCTTTGGCTGGCCTCCAAACTCCACTCCGACCGGCTGGTATGTCTTCCAAAATGCTTCCGAGCCACGATCCGATTGCCTCATTTTCTTTACAAACGGTTTCGTACGTCGCACAGAGCGGGAACAGCAGATTTAATATGTTCAGTTCAATTTATGCTTTGGCGAGATGGTAGTTGGCACTGCGACAGATGAATAGACCAGCACTGCGTATTTGTTTCTGCACAACCTCATCTTTACCAGTTTCACACGTAGAACCTTCGATGCTTGCAAAAAATCACAATACGAGGATCAGAGGGGCGTTGTAAAGATTCAGAGCGTTTGCATGATACAGCAACTGAAATTGAAAAACACTCGTCCAAGCCGCCGCCACACTTCCAGAGGGCCCGAGCATCGCAGGCGGAATTGCAGGCGGTGATACTTCGATATTTGCGTCACTGACGGTCAGCTTGGATGTGTTCTCCATTGATGTAGATTGTGGAGGATGCTTTGGGCTTTGGTCAACAGTGGTTGTACTTGTATGTGATGATCGCCACGTTGCATCTGGGTTTGGCCAATCTGGTCGCGTATGACGAATGTCTCGAGATAGTCTGCCATAATGTTGGTCAACAGTTTCAGCGAATTTATTCGGTGTGGGAATTGGGCCCAAGGCAATGTCTTCCACTCAGAACTTGCTACAATTGTCGGTTTGCGAAGCATGAGCGCGCCGAAAATCATGAGCGCGCGACACTTCCCAAGCACCAACAAAGATGGTAGCGATGACATCCGTTTCGGACCTCGTTTCTGTAGCAGCCTCTCAAATCCGCGGGCGTGCTGTATCCATTCATTTTTGCGTTCCGACACCAATAACTATTCTTCATCAGCGTGGAACTGGCTTCAATGGTACAAGACAGACTTCGATGACCGCCATGATCATGACGGCCTCGATGACGTCAATAATCCTCGAGACGTTATCATCTGCAAGAGCTTCGTGCACTGCTTGTAAGGCAGCGCCATATCTGCGGAGCCCTAGACTAGTGACTGTCATCTTATGATGCTTGATGCCAAAGTATGTCGTGGAGAGGGCCAGAAAACACATACTTGTAACCGCACGATCTATCCCCGGATCCACGGGAATCACTTCAATCCTATTGTTGAGAAGGCATGAGTGTGTGAAGGCCAGACAAACATCATCTTGTGGAACAGTCAAGGTTCTTCTTTTCTGGAGATGGGGCGACTTGTCAGTCACACCTTCCGATCTCAAACAGCAAGCGATCCAGATAGTAATTTGGGCTGAAGTAAGCTGTGTTGCAGTCAATAGTCCAAAGGCCTGTAGCAGCGGGTTGACCTTGCTCGTCTAATTATCAGCAGAAATTAAATAAGACTAATTTGGTCTCTTGGTACCTGGCTAGACTGGTCACACCAGGGATTAGCAGGCGCACAGGACAAGAGTGCAGACAGCACAGAGCAGCAGACCTACCTTACCTACAGTTACAATGGACTTTGCAAGTAGCTAACTATTAGGTACCGTAATTTAACTTTTGATAGATGCTGACTAAGCGGTCTTTTCCAATCACGTGCGAGTGCACCAAGTTCGTTATTTCCGGCTGCATTTTCCTGTACAACCATGCGCACTGTCAAAGGGTCATACCGGTACCTCACTTGCAAATTCCCGTTGTTGTATTTATATTTGTCTTTTTGCACTAGCCATGTGCCGCTCTCAAAACCCTGCAAGATAGTTAAACACCTTTTGCGCGCCGTACCTGTTTTGTCAAGATGACGTAGGTGTGGCCGCCTTCCACACAGATGTTAACCTCAATACTCCGCAAAACACGGTGCAGGCTTGCGCACACTGTGCTGAGTACGCCCACGAAGCTGGCCATACCGATTACCCTTCCGAGATGTTTGACCAAGCTTCGTGGCGCCGGGCGGGCCGCATCCTGCGAGGCTTGTGTAGCGTGTGGGCACTGAGATATCTCGGAGGTTACGGACACTGCGTAACCAGAGCGAGCTCGGCCGAGCAGCATCAGCACCAGGGAAAATGATAGGCGCAGGAAGGAGTCTCTCGCTGCGTCAGCCTTGTCAGAACACTCGACTGTAACAGGCAATCTAACACTATGATGCGCGATCATATTAGTTACAGTACAAGTCCAGGTCTGGTTTACACTGGTAACCTTGAACGAAGCCACGATATTCGTTTCGTACCGATCGGCCTTCAGTACGACGCGTACGTATTTGCCTCAATCTCCACCAAAATGCTTCGGGGAACAATCGGCGTGGAGATGGGGCATGCTTCCGACGAAAGATGACGACAGTGCTGATGCCGAATCTACACTGCTGTGTCTAGATTTTTTTCGACCTTCTCAAGATTCATATATGTAGCTCACGCTTCGACAACAGAGAACGAAATACCAGGGTGCTCAGATTTATTCCAGTCAACTTCTCCACCGCCATAATTAGACAGCTGCACAATTGTACAATCAAGAGTCCACATCAATTAGCGAACATTACAGTCAGTCTTCCTTCTGCAGCCCTTAAAAGCTTTTTTTCAACCCAAACTTCGATTACAAAGATTGTACCAACGGTAAATCTATCAACATTTCAATGATGGTTGCCGCAAAACAACAACAGTCCGCGGTACCAGATTATGTCGATGAAGCAGCACAATCGGCCCCCAGTGATACGTGGGCAATAGTGCCGCGATCTCCTACCAGTCTTGATCAAGGATGGCATCGTTTCACATACGCAGACCTTGCGCGGGCGGTCAATAACATGGCGCGATGGATCGAAAAGAACGTCGGTGTAGCTGAACACCAAAGCCAAACTATTGGCTACATGGGGTATGTAATTCGAATCCATCACTCTCCATGCTGCACTAATATGTGAGATAGCGCAAATGATTTGCGATACCTAGTAGTGCTCGCTGCAGCACTCAAGGCAGGTTATGTCCCACTGTTCATCTCGCCGCGAAACTCCCTTGACGGCCAGAAATCCCTCGTACAGAAAACGAACTGCGATATTTTCTTGACTACGGCTGAGACAGTCTCACAAGTCGAGATTATCCGAGAGGCAATACCACATCTGAAAGTTTACAAAGCACCAACTACTCAGGAGCTCCTAGATTCGAGCCTTCCTACATCTCAATATGCTGGTCGGCACAACCGCGACGTGGCAGCACATAGCCTTATTCTTCACACCTCAGGATCAACGGGTATGTAACCGTGCACGCTTATTTCAATTTACATCGTGTCTGACTACCACTTAGGTCTTCCCAAACCCATTCACTTGACTGTGGGGGGCCTCAATTCGGCGCACGAGCAAGCATCACTAGAACCAGAGGATGATTTCGAGCAAGTCTGCAAGCCATTCCTCGCGGACAGGGGGCCGATGCTTGCAGCTGTACCTTTCTTTCATGCTATGGGCATCATTGTTGGGCTCCGATCGCTCATGTGCAAGGGCACGATTGTCAGACTGCCTTCAGAAAAGATGTTGAGTGGTGGCTTGGTTGTTGATGCGATCAAAGCTATCAGCCCAACTTCGGGTATTTTTCCGCCATCAATTCTTGAAGATATCTCTGCAACCGACAAGGGCATTGAAGCACTCGGAAACCTGAAGACGGTATTCTTTGGCGGTGCACCTCTGGCTACCGCAAGTGGCGACAAGATCTGTCAAGTAACACAGCTTGTGACAGTCATCGGTAGCACCGAAGCCTTGCTCATGTGCACTCTTCTACCATCAACGCCGGAAGAGTGGGGCTACTTCCACTGGAGCTCTGTCGCCGGTGCTGCGATGGAGTCTGCAGAGAACGGTTTATTTGAACTTGTTCTCAAGCCTAAGGATATCAAGTACCAAGCTATCTTTCATACGTTCCCGGATATTCAGGAATGGCGAACCAAGGACTTGTTCAGACAACACCCCTCCAAGCCTTTTCTCTGGAAGTACAGCGGTCGACGGGATGACATTATTGTGTTGAGCAATGGCGAGAAGTTCAATCCAGTCGTAACGGAGAAGCTGATCGAGTCACATCCTTGGGTCAAAGGTGCTCTTGTCGTGGGCCAGGGCAAGTTTCAAGCTGGCCTGCTGATTGAACCTGAGTGGAGTCAGGTTGGCAACATGGATTTTTCCGCATTGGTTGATCACATTTGGCCAATGGTGGACCAAGCGAATCAGGAGGCACCTTCTCACGCAAGAATCTACCAGACGAAAGTTGCAATTGCCAAAAGGGAAAAGCCATTCGTTCGCGCCGCCAAAGGATCAATTATCCGTCTCCAGACTGTTGCGTCGTTCAAGGACGAGATCGAGGCGGTGTACGCCGATGAAGGATACGCCAGTGATTCGAACCAAGACTTTGACGAGGATATTGGAATGACGAGCAAGATCCATGATGTTTTTGTCCGCTCGCTTTCATCGTTCCAGGAGGAGACGGGGAATGACATTGACATTTTCACCTTGGGTGTTGATTCACTCGATGTCTTGGCCCTGACCAACGCGCTCAATAAGGTTGTGCGCGGAGCAAATGCCACTGCTTCAACAATCTACAGTAATCCTACCGTCAAGCAGCTATCTGAGGCCTTGTATCAGAGTGTGACCAAGTCAAATGGACAGCCCGCTGCCTCAATAACTCGAGTGGAGAAGCTGGGTGCCATGGTGAGGAAGTACACAAAAGACATGGTACGACAGAGGGGCACGATGAAGACACCGAAAAATCCATCAAAACATACGATAGTACTCACAGGCTCCACAGGTAGCCTTGGAAGCCATATTCTAGAGCAGCTGCTCAAGAATCCAGATGTCGAAAAGGTGTACTGCATGAACCGTTCTGACAATGCAGAGGTCCGCCAGAAGGACTCCTTCAAGAGATATCACAACCAATCAGTCGCCTTCAGCAAGGCAGAATTCCTCAAGACTGATTTTGGTTCAGGCAACTTCGGCCTTTCCGACATTATGTACTCACACCTCCGCTCGACCGTCACAGTGTTCATACATTCTGCATGGTCCGTCGACTTCAACCTCTCGCTCGAATCATACGAAGCAACACACGTAGCCGGCACCCGACGCGCCATTGACTTCGCGTCCAAGTCTGTTCACAAACCTTCCGTCATCTTCATTTCATCGATTGCCAGCGTTGGAAACTGGGGCAGTGTTGCACAAGATGGATCTGCAGTACCCGAATCAGCGACCACACTGTTCGACAGCTCGATCACGCTCCCACAGGGCTACGGCGAATCCAAACACGTTGCTGCTGAAATCCTCGCGACCGCCTCTCACCGCCTCGGCATCAGAACTGCGATCGTACGCGCAGGCCAGCTCGCGGGACCGAGTACGCAGACCGGCGGCGCTGCGTGGAACAGACACGAGTGGCTACCGACTTTAGTTCACACGAGCAAGATCCTGAAAAAGCTGCCTAGAACTCTAGGAAACATGGAGAGAGTGGACTGGGTGCCCATGGATGTCGCGGCTGGGGCCGTGATTGATATCGCCACAGCACCATTGGACGAGTCTGCACGAGTGTACCACCTAGCCAACCCGCACACGACTACTTGGAGTCAGCTCTATCCTGTTATCCAGAGTTTCTACAGAGGCGTCGGAGATGACATCGAGATTGTAGAGTACAATGACTGGGTCAATGAGCTAAAACAGTTTCCCCAGACGAAGGAAAACGCTGAGCGCATCCCAGGGCTTAAGCTGCTCGATTTCTACGAGAGTTTGAGGCCAGAGACAGGAATGGGGTTGCCGGCTTTAGAAACAAGGAGGGCTGAAGCTGCCAGTAAGACTTTAAGGGAGGGGAAGGCGGTAGATGAGAGTGTTATGAGGAAATGGCTGGAGCAGTGGGCATTCTAAGTTGGCAAATTGACTCTATAGTAGTACCTAGGTAGCGGAGGTTTCGAACTCAATCACTCTTGCAATTATCTACACCTTCTGTTTACGATGGTCGGGTGGTTCCTACTGGCAAGAGTCATTTTAATCATCAAGACAAACAGATGCCTTGTATCGTGGTCTCGGGATGTGTGTTCTTCTGGTGACGGTGTAATGTTGGTGGTGTTTGTCGATGTTTGGTGACCTTCTCAGCGGATTTCGCTGTGGGCGCGCGCAACTGTCGTGCGTGGAATGTCACGAAGCAACAAGCCCGAACACAACGACACCAAATTTCCGGTCTGAAACAAGCTCTCATGAACAGGAGCAAGTCTCGATCCTCTCATCACCAAGCCTTGTACGCTATAACTAGAGAAGCATAACTCTTTCCCAATAGAGCTTAGTGACTATAAGCGAGGCGTTTCACAAGATCGCTTCCGCTGTCATGCCATCCGATTTCTCGTCATTGCGGCTCGTGTCTGTAGCCACAACGGCGAGGTTCTGGATTCATTACCGCGCGCGATGCTGAAAGTCGTTACCACGCTGCTGGACGTGTACTGAACCAACGCTTGACCATGGAACATCGGTGGGTCCATGCACTCTGAACAACCGATTAGCACTCTGAAACATCCCGCATATGGTGTTTTGTTTCCGAGATATTGGTGTGCAGGGTTGACTCGGCGGCTCCATCTGCGCCGCTTCGGTCCTGGGTTGGACCTGAATCGACATACTTCGAAATGAGACTGCTTTATATGTACACATCGGTGCCTCTCTTTGAGCCATCGATCATTCCACTACAGTCCCTCTTTTACATCTCGTAGTACACATTCGCTTTCTTCGTACAGCTGGTCTCTGTTCGTATTCAATTCAACATGCTTTCCAAGGTTGCATTCATCAACGCGCTCATCAGCGCTGTGTCCGCTGGTAAGTTTACAAAAGCTAGGGGTAATACACATACTCACAGTGCGATCAGGCACAACCCTTTGGGATGGACGCTTCAACGACATGACTTCCTCTGCGGATCTTGAGAAATGGTCATTCTCTAACCCCGTCGGCGCTTACCAGTACTACATTCACGGTTCCGGCGCTGTCACTGACTACGTCAATCTCGACGCGACCTACAAGAACCCCGCCGACACCGGCTCAAAGCAAGGTGTCAAGATCACCATCGACGAGACAGCCAAGTGGAACGGTCAGACCATGCTGAGGACTGAGCTCATTCCCCAGACCACCGCCGCCATTAACAAGGGCAAGGTCTACTACCACTTCTCAATCAAGACAGCAGGCACCAACAAGCCGACTGCTACGAACGAGCACCAGATTGCTTTCTTTGAGAGCCACTTCACTGAGCTGAAGTACGGTGCTTCCGGCAGCAGTAACACCAACCTGCAGTGGCACGTCGGTGGCGTCTCCAAGTGGGATGTCGAGCTCGTCGCAGACGAGTGGCACAACGTTGCCTACGAGATCGATTTTGATGCTGGATCCGTCTCATTCTACCACTCTACTGGTAGTGAGGCCCTGGCCAAGACTGCTGGTCCCTTCGATGCCAGCACCTCTTCCAACGGCGCTGACTGGCATCTTGGTGTCCTTCGTCTGCCTGGCAGCAACGACGCTGCCGGTGCTGAGGATTGGTTCTTCAGCGGCGTGTACATTGAGAGCGGAGACCTCACCACGAGCGTCAACACTGCTGGTGGTGCTGCTTCTGGCGACTCATCGGCCCCTGCTTCTAGCGCTGCCCCTACCTCGTCCAAGGCTGCTGTCGCTTCTTCGGCTGCTGCTACCTCTGCTGCCGCCACATCTGCAGCCGCTGAGACTCCCGTTGTGTCCTCTGCCGCCGCCGTGTCTTCTGCCACCAAGACTCCTGTTGCCTCTTCCGCTGCTGCATCTTCCGCCACCGCTGTCGAGTCTAAGCCCCCTGTAGCTTCGTCCACTGCTGCTGCTCCTTCTGCCCCGGCTGAACCTGGCGCGGGCACAGATCTGCCTACTGAGTTCACTCTGAAGGAACTCATCGCTTGGGTCAAGGCTAAGAACGGCGAGAACTAAGTGCAGAGAGGGTGAATTGTGTGTGTATCTTCAACTAGAAAGCATTCTTGTACATATTTTGCATAGATTCGACCATATAATGCCTGGCGAAATACACGCACCTACCCCAAATCTGGAACATTGATTCATCAGCACAGACTAAACGCGGGCAGGTAGATAACTGGCTAGTTTTCTGTGGTTGTCACGTTTTACCCTGCATGCTGTCCCAATCTCTCACCCCACCTGTCACTTTCACTGTCAACCAACTATAGCTGGCCAGTCGGAACCTCTTGCTTGTCTATGACATGATTTTGATATAGCCGTGAAAATCTGGGGTGGGTGCGTACATTTCGCCCGGCAACAATATCATTGTTTTGCATTACCCGTGAGTTGGACACGGCAATTGTTAGTACCTAGTGAAGTGATGGCACCATGCTTCTCCTGGGAGGCGTTGGTGACGTTTCTGTCATCAGGGTCAAATCGACTCTCTAACGTCGCCACTTTATCGACATGTCGCAAATGTCGCCCGTACTTCTGCGTCCTCTTTTTTGTCCCAACATTTTACCCGCTTTTCATGTAAGGTACTTAGGTCGCGTTTAGATGCACATGGGCGTAGGGTTCAGAAAATGAAGCAGTTGCTTGGCGGCATTACCGTGTCCGTGCGCGCAACGACCAGAGTCGCGCAACGACCGAATCATCACAACTACACCATACTTTAACGCGTTGTAACTCAACAACTATAGCAGCTATTAACAAAGCGCTTGCAGCAATTAATGCGCTAAAACCAGGCGAAAAACTTGTGTATTAGCATTTTGCTACCAGGTTCGGCGTTAACCGCGTAACTCTAGCTCAGAGACACAAGCACGTTCAGGACTCCCAGGAGACCAAGGACATCAACCAGCAACGTTTAACGCCATAACAGGAGATAGAGCTTGTAAAGTACATAGAGTTGCTTAGTACTTGTTACTTACCACCTACTAGAGAGATAATCCAGAATTTCGCGTCGCCGGTGGCTCAAAATCCAGTCAGTGAGAGCTAGGTTACCCACTTTATTAACAAGTACTCTATCTATCTTATCTTGTGTTACTCTACTAGGATAGATTAACTACGTTATAACGCTGATTCCTACAATAAATATACGCTCTACTTTAACCTGCTACAGCACAAAATCTCTAAATACTCTATTAAGGGTCGCTACACATATAATATAGATAAGAAGGGCTTTATAATTAGCATTACAGGCAGGACAAAACACGTGTTTAGCAAGCGTATGTAGATAAAGGGAGAGATTAAAGCATCTATCTAGGATAGTAACTAAGCTTAGCAGACGCTTATAGCGTGTGTGTGTAGTAATAGGACAGTACTACCGCCAGGCATTATCTATAAGTCAGCCAACGCCAGCATTAAATCAGACTAGGTAGCCAAAATTGAGCCAGGAAAACACTCTGTAATAGTTACATTATCTCCCTTAGGGTGGACAAATGGGGATATAGGCCTTGCCTGGCTTAAGCAGGTGTTTAATTGCTACACTAAGGAGAAAGCACAAAGAAAGTAGAGGCTTTTAATACTAGATGGCCACAGATCCCACGTAACAATAGACTTTATTAAGTACTGTAATAACTACAAGATCCTCCTGGCTGTCCTTTCCCCTTACTTAACCTAAACGCTCCAGCCGCTTAATATAGTGCTGTTTAAGCCTCTATTAATAGTGTACTTAAAAGCAGTTATAACATACATCTATAAGGCTTAAAACAACACACCTATTACTAGAGCAGACTTCTTCTGCCTATTCTGGCCAGCGTGGATGTGTAGCTTTACTAAAAAGCTGATACTTAAGTCCTTTAAGGCAACAGGTATCTATCTACTTAATCCTAACGTTATCCTCCACTACTTTGTTAAAACACTAGAGAGCTTAGATTCAGATAGGTCCTTATTGTCTGTTTATAGCAACAAGGATTGGCTTAAAATAGAGACGTTGTTGCGGCGTGTGGTTAAAAACTAGAGTAAGAGTAACGTTAAAAAGATAAGACAATTAATCTACCATATCTCAGTTAAAACCTCACTCCTCCAGCATAAGATAGATGGCCTCAAAAAGACTCTAAAGACGCAGAAGAAGCACAAAAAGAAGAGCAAAACCTTAGACTTGCAGCAACGGCAGGAGTACTATGGTGGTGCAGTGTTCTGGTTACCTAGAAAGGTTAACAAAGCACGCTTCTATAAGCGAGTCAGACAACGTAAGAAGAAGGAGGAGAGGCTTAGAAAAGCTACTAGTAAGGAAGTAGCAGCTGCTAAGAAGCTGGTTAAGGAGAAGGAGAAGGAGGAGAGGTATGTGGCGTAAGAGGCAGCTAAGGTGGTGCGTGAGAAGGAGAAGGCTAATACAGCAAATCAGAAGGCCAAACAGGAGGCTAAAAAGCAGCGTTAACAACAAGAGCTTAACGCTGCAAAAGCTATACAATTACCTTAAAAGGGTAAGAAGAAAGCTTTACAAGCAACCTAGCTAAAAAAGCGTCAAAAACGTGGTCCTAGGGATGATGTTGGTGGTCGTAGTCCCCTATCGCCGTCCCTAGCTCCCCCACTCAAAACCACATCACGTGGCCGCAACGTCAAGTTACCAGCCAAATTTAAATAGTACATCTTTTTCGCAAGTAATTAATTAGTACTACACCACAAAATCACAAAATAATAGCTGTTGTGGGTGGCTCTATAGCCTCATCTAATTTTGAGCGTTGAGGTGGTTTTCAGTTGTTGCGCGACTCCGGTCGTTGCGCGCACGGACACGGTACTACACTGGGGATGTCACCGTTCTCTCATAGCGAGAGATCCCCCCGAAATCATAGAGGGAAGCTAGCGCGCTGTGCTAGATATCATATCCGGAGCCTTACAAAGTGAAAATCGGGTGCCATGCGAACGGACAGGACTCGACGTTGAGACTGGGACCCGCGTTTGGGCTCGCATCTCGAAGAGCTGGATCTGAGGATTTCTGCAAAGTTTGAAGAGCGACATCGCCAATACCCACTAGGAGCGAAAACTGGGCGAGAGAACTGCAGTTCTGGCTGCGCAGTCGATGTTATGGTTCGCTCGATCCAGAATGACGCGATTGGGTCCTGGTGTTGCAACATCAACTATCCTCAACGAGCGGCCCGCCTCAGCATGACTGTGTTCGAGGCGAGCGCCGCATGACTCCTGGCGGCGAAAAATTTGTTTGGATGTCTAATGAAGAAGGTCGCTATATATTTCCCTTATCTCGAGAGCTTATTGCAACATAGCACGCCGATTCTCATGACCAACTATTATGGCTGCACAAGGCGCTATCACAAATACCGAACGCACTCCACTCCTACTTCGATGCGGCGGCAATTCTTCCTCGAGTAGCTCAAGTCTTTTTTCGAGTGCTGCGTCTAGTGAAGGTTCTGATGAAAGGCTATATCCTCCTTGCCGTGTTCCATCACTAGACGAAGAGGCGCGACTCGAGTCCAAGCCAGAGCCATCACTAGCGGCGATACCCACTTCAGTCGGTCACATCGTATGCGTTCTGCTCATTGGAACCTTCATATCGAATGCAGACTCCTCGCTGCTGTTCGCTACGCATACTGTCATTGCATCAGAGTTCAATGCCCTCCACGACTCCAGCTGGCTCCTCACCAGCTTTGCCCTTGCTCAAGCGGCTACCCTGCCACTCTATGGGAAACTCAGTGACATCTATGGACGCAAGGCGCTCCTACTTTTGGCCTATGCGCTCTTTGCTCTCGGATGCTTCTTAGTAGGCATTGGTACATCGATGCCAGAGCTTATTATCGGTCGTGTAATATCTGGGTTCGGTGCATCTGGCATGACAGCATTGGTCTCGATCCTGATCACAGACCTTGTGCCCCTTCGAGATGTTGCGACTTGGCGTTCGTGGGTAAACATTGTTGCAACCACAGGGCGCAGTATTGGAGGACCTCTTGGGGGCTGGCTGGCTGACTCTGTAGGCTGGAGATGGTCCTTTCTAGGTCAGGTTCCATTTGCCGGCATTGCCATTGTTCTGGTGTGGATGATCTTGCCGACCCATGTCCACCACCTTCTCGACGAGGAAATGAAGGGAACCAAGTTCGCTCGCATCGACTTTTTGGGAGCCATTCTTATGACCCTGAGCATATTAGGCTTGCTTCTGCCGATGGAGATTGGTGGTGACCGAGTTCCCTGGTCGGATCACAGAATCGCACTACTCTTTGCTGGAGCCGTTGCATTTGGTATGCTATTCCTAATAGTCGAAGGTTGGGTAGCCAGGGAACCCATCATTCCGCTGTCAGTTCTGCGGCACAAAGAGGTGCTACTCTCGTCATTCATCATGATTTGTCAGACGGGCGCACAAGTCGGATTGATGTTTGCTGTTCCACTCTATTTTCAGGTGACTGCCAAAGCTTCATCGACTGCCGCTGGCGCTCACCTCTTCCCTGCGGTATTCGGTAATGCAATCGGCGGTCTTATCGCTGGTTCTGTGATCAAGAGAACAGGTCAATACAAAGCTTTGACCCTTGCTGCTACTGGGGTTGCATCTTTGGCCTATCTGCTCCTGATCCTTCGATGGCACGGAAACACTAACTGGCTTGAGTCTCTGTACATCTTTCCTGGCGGCTTCGGTACGGGTATCGCTAGCTCTACATTATTCATCAGCATACAAGCAGCCCTTGACCCAAGTTTTGCCGCCATCGCTGCCTCGACTCTATACTTGGCCTCGTCAGTAGGTATGCTGGGTGGTATGGCGGGTGTAAGTGCTGTTTTGCAGCAGTCTTTGAGGGCCAATCTTGATGAACGGCTCACTCATATGGGCTTTCCTGACCACAAGAGATGGAAGGTATGGGACCCATGACCTTGACCCGCGTGTTTTACTGACACCCACGACAGATTGTCGAGAGCGCCGTCTCTGACGTACATTACATCGACAAAGTAAAGCCAGCAATCGCGAACGCAATCATTGGATCCTATGTTGAGGCGCTGACCTGGACGCATGGTATGTTCAGAAAGTACATAAGTAGCTCAATTCTGACCCTTTGATAGTGGTGTCTTTGGGCTGCGCCCTCACTGGGTTTGTTGCTACCCTCTTCCTTCGACAGCACAAGCTATGAAGTCATGAAACCTTTAGCTTCCCTTATCAACGCTGCAGCGATTGAGCATGTAATAAGAACAATCACGCTGCGAAGTCACGACAGTACGCGCGATCATGGCTGTGTCTAGTGATAGGAGCCGTACGTGCATCAGGGTCCCAAAACCTTGCTCGCACTAGAAAGATGTCGAATTTGACTTTATGTTGATATAACTGAATATTTCCGATTAGGTACTTCCTGTTTTTGTTTCTTCGGGTAATTCAGGTTTACAAGTTCGATACTGTGTTGTAGCAAATCAGCAATTCTGAGGAATGTTCGCTACAAAAAAAGACCATGGATGAGCTGTTTTATGTTGCAAGACTAAGGTGGCGTGGTTTTTGCAAGACTGTCCTGAGCGTATACCCTTACGAGTAAGAATAGGAAAAAGTAGGTCATCGACAATGAACGCTTCATCACAAAGTTTTTGAGTGAACCAAATCATTTCGATTCTATGCTGGAATTTGGAATTCGGAATTTGAAAGCACATAGAAGGCACTGAGGAAATGTGTGAGGTGTTGGAGAAGAACCCGCAGGTTTTCAGGGAAGGGTTGAGGACAAAGCAAGTAAGCATCGAGCTGACATCTTGCGCTTGGAGACACGATCCCTCACGCGCTGACTCATCTGTGTATCTTGGAGTGTCCTTAGATTAAATCTTTCTTTGGTTGTGGTATAGTCTAGTTTGCTTGGCTCTGCTGTGTCATTCTCATGCTTATGCTGTGCATGCTTGACAAGTGAGTCACATTCATCTATATACACCGCTGAAGCCCGCGTTCTTCAACGACATCATCATCAGCATGACATCTCTCAGTGCAGACGAGATCCTCCAGCTTTCAGACAGCGCCCGAGACAGCCTGTCCCATGATCGTTATGCTTGCTCTGCTTTGAGTCGTATCACGGGCGGCTCTGCTAATTTCACTTTTCGCGGCCTGCTCAAGACCCCGCTGGCATTCGCTGATGGAGGATCTGTTACGACTGTTATTCTAAAGAAGGCGACAAACTTTGCCGCTATCAACAGAAGTTTTGCTCTTGACTCCAACCGCTCGGTATGTTTCGCAAAGTCCACCTACTGTTTTAGGGGTGCTTGTGTCAGTAACTGAGGGCTTCCAGAAGTATGAAGATCTCATGCTCAAGGCTTTACGAAACGTGAGACTCGGTAACGTAGGCTTAACTGTGCCGGTATCCTCACCGATGAGCTTCTTCTACGATAGCCAGTCCCACGTTCAAGTCATTGAAGATCTCTGGCCTGCGACAGACCTGGCAAGTATTTTGACTTCGAGTAAAATCTCGAATCTACCAAACCCTGACTATCCTACGCTCGGCTTCGCTCTCGGCGCATGGCTTCGTAGCTTTCACAGCTGGACGCAGAAAACCGAGCAGCTCGAGCTGCGACGTACCATTACACAGAACAATTCAAGTCAATCCCTCAAATGGCGTACTACTTACGGCACGATCGAGGCCATCGTGGAACCCTTCCAGATGATTTCTGAAGAAGACAAACAAATATTGACAGATGTAAGGGTCCGTGCTGCTTCCGAACTAGAGCAACAGACGCTCTCGGAGGTAGACGAACAAGTGACTGAAATCGGCTACGGTGTTATACACGGCGACTTTTGGACTGGGAAGTAAGTCGCTTTCATGTAGCTATCTGTCATCCACTGACCGCATTCGCGTCTAGCGTCCTCACTTCACCGACAGAATCAAAACTCCATATCATCGATTGGGAGTTTGCTCAAATTGGAAATCGTGCAACCGATTTGGGACAGATGATCGGCGACCTCGTAGAGAAGAGTTTCATGTGCGACTCTAAGTATCGTTGCGAGGCTGTAATCTGCGCTTTTGCTCAGGGTTATGGGGGTATCGGCGAAGATTTATCGTATCGTGTTGCGATACATGCCGGTATACATGCAATAAATTGGTGCAGCAGACATCCTGGAGCGGAGTTGAAGGAAAAGGTCGAGATGCTGATACAGCGGGCGGTTGAGATAGTTGTAAGGGGTTGGAAGGAGGACCGGAATTGGTTCAATGGTGATGTGCTTAGCTGTTTGTTTTGATAGGTATGAATTCTGAGAACTAAATTTCGACGGCAGCAGCAATCGTTGCGATAGTACGCGGTAGCACTGACCATAAAAGTCTTCTCGGGTTTCTGCTCGAGCGCATCGTCAACCCGTCATTTCGCGTCATGGTATTGGAATCTCATTTTCGGTACCAGAACCGGACCATATCCGCCAAAGAATGGAGTCGCAGAGTTCTTTTGACCTTGGCGATGTACAACAAAATTGATACTATGGTGTTGATGCGGAGATATTTCCCATGCCATGGACTGAGCCCATCACCGGACTTACTTCCCAAGGAATTTGGTGAGAACACTTTTGGCACAGAGCTTTTGCAGAAGGAGAGGCCGTATTATGAGACTTATGGGTTGAGTTATGGCCAACACCTCGAGTGGGAGCGTAATTGGCCTTGGTTCAAATGCGACAAGCGGGACTGTCATAGGGGGATTTTCTCGTTATGCGCGAAGTGCAAGCGCCGACATGCTGAAAATTCGGAAAAGGAATTGTACGAAAATGAGGGATATCCTCGTACGAAACTCTGGTTCTCTTAGAGAGGGACCGATGATGGGCGCGATGGACGGCAGACGGCAGACGGCAGACGGCAGGCGACGTTTGTGGTCATGTGGAGCACAGCTTGGATTGTGGAACACAAACCTTGTAGAGACATTTTTCTAACGAATCAGCGTTTTTCACATGTTATTGCTCTAACATGCTGGCTAAGAGAGCTTGTGGGGCAATGCCCTGATCTTGTCCTGTTTCTGTATAGGTCGTACAGGGATCGAAGAATCACCCTTGGCGTCGACATGTATCTTCCGACACAACCCCTCGTTCTTCACTTCAAGTGTGCCTCAATTCAAGCTATGACGGTCAACTGTGTTGCTGACAGCCTCCCATACCCCAATGTTGTTGCATTGAGTGTTTCGCTATTCTTCTCATATGTGGTCGCAACGGCGGTGTACAGACTGTATTTTCATCCTCTAGCGAAGTTTCCAGGGCCAATCTGGGCAAAATTGACGACATTTCCGGCTTGGTGGCACTCGAAGAACCAAGATAGACATTTGTGGCTTCTGAGCTTGCAAGATCAATATGGTGAGTACTGATTGGAGATCGTAGACGTAAAAACCAGGCTGACGGGTCAGGACCGGAGTTCAGATATGCACCGAATGGTGTTTGTCTTAATACCCCATCGGCGTATAGACACATCTTTGGTCCTAGAGGAAACGTCAAGAAGAGCGAGTACTACCAGGTTTGGCCAAAGACAGTCGACCACATCAATACGTGGAGCGCTACTTCGATTCCAGCCCACGCACGGAAGCGCCGAGTTATCAACTACGCGTTCTCGGAAAGCGCGCTGAGAGGGGCCGAAGTATTCGTTCACGCCAATGTTGATCGCTGGCTCGAGTTGCTTGGACAGCAGAGGACAAATGGTAATGATTGGACAGCGTCGATCAATATGGCCGATCAGGTGACTTATCTGGTCTTCGACATTCTTGGGGACCTCTGCTTCGGCAAATGCTTTGATATGAAAGAGCCCAGCAGCGAGTTGCGACACATACCTGAGCTCATGATAGGGTACATGGAGCTCATACATCCGGTAAGTGAACCCAAATCCAACATGAGCGCTGTGTGTACTGATAGGTTTAAGATTGCTTGCTCTCCAGCGAGCTCACTGTATGTTTGGCTAAAACCGAAAGGGTTGGATAGACTCCTAGCAGCCGTGACTCCACCAGCTATCCAGAAATGGACTGAATTTGTTGATGACTGTCTCGCGAAGCGAACGAGCAAGCAGAAGGAGCTTAAAGAAAAGCCTAAACCAGATGCAGAAGTGCGTAAGGACTTCTTCCATTGGCTTTTCAATGCCACAGACCCTGAGACCGGAACAGGATACTCACTCCCAGAACTGTACGCTGAGTGTGAACTTCTGACAATCGCTGGAAGTGACACAACGGCTATCGTCATCTCAGCCGCCTACTTCTATCTCTCGCGCAGCCCCAAAGCCCAGGAAAAGCTGGCCCGGGAGATCTTGTTAACGTTCAACAACTACGAAGAGATTGTAGCGGGGCCCAAGCTCCAATCTTGCAGATACCTCACCGCATTCCTGAACGAGGCAATGCGCATGTCGCCTCCTGTACCTGCTGAACCAAGCCGAGAAGTCCTCGAGGGCGGAACAACGGTCAACGGCCACTACTTCCCCAAAGGATCGCTTGTTAGCACTGCCTTGTGGGCAATGCACTATAACAAAGACTACTATCCCTCACCACTCGAGTTCCGCCCAGAACGCTGGATCGTAGGTGAAGATGACTCAACAGCAGAGAGCGTTGCACTTGCCGAGAGCGCCTTTTGCGCTTTCTCATCTGGGTCTCGCGGGTGTGTAGGGAAGAACATGGCTTGGCTCGAGATGAGAATTGTGATGGCGAAGACGTTGTGGAAGTACGAGATTAAACAAGATCTGGTGAACAAACTTGGAGGAGGTAGTACCGGTGCAAGACCTGGTCGTCGTGAGGAAGGCCAGTATCAGACGTACGAGATGTTTGTCTCGAACAGGAAGGGGCCGATGGTGCAGCTTAAGGAGCGTACACACTCGGAGAAGGTTGCGAACATACAAAAACCCGAGAATTGGTGCGGCAGTTGAAGATTGACCTGCATAAGTCGCGATTGAGGAACGACGTCATCGCCTTCGGACGCGACGCGTGCGATTCCAATGCGGACTAGTTACTAAGGCTGCATGTCACTGTTTGCTACACGCAAAACCAAAGTTCGTCACATCGCTGCGCAAAAAAGAGTTTACGAGATATATCCTGTAGTCGCAGTAAAAGCCCTCCTGCGAAGTTTGCACGTGAATCTCAAGGTGGCTCCAACGGTAATCGCACGCCTTTGCACCCTGACAAAAGTGCGACCCAACGAGAGATGCGGAGAAGGTTGAGAGGAACCAAAGACTGAGATTGCGATGAAGACCCACAGACCATGGGCTTATGCCGGTGTGATCACCACCACTACAAACTTGGTTGCTGGAGACTGAACTTCGAGAATGTATAAACTTCATGATTCGAAGCTCAGTTAGCTGTACCTGAAACTATCTAACGTTGAAGGTGATGGACACTGATAATTTAAGAGAATAGAGAAACTCCCTCCACTGTCGTCGCAATCAGGTTGCGCGTCGCCATGCACCATTACCAACTTCCTCAATCACGTCGTCATCGCTATCATCGGTAAGGAGGATTGGTGTTCTCTTCTGGACTGGTGGGCTGGGAAGTTCTTGCGTCAAGTCAACCTCTTCACGGACTTGGGTGCGAGCTTTCGGTGTTTGCTCAGCTTCACCCTTTCCTTTCGACGATTACTCCAAAGGGAAACCAGCATTCCCGTTCTCATCTCCGTGTTGGAGATTGAATCTTTGGCCAGAACGGATTGGAGCTCCTGTCTTCCTGGCTGTCCGTCTGGTGGTGTTTTGGGCTCTCTCGACTGTATAGTGAGCCCTTAGACGCTTACTGTTCTCCTCGTCTGACAACTTTTCTCTCCCCATCCACTTCTCATGCTGTTCATCGATCATTTTCAAGCCATTTTCGGTGTCAGAAATCAAGAACAACTTCCTCTTCGCACGTCTCGGACTGGCTGACATATGTGCTATATTGCTCTTGTCATCGATCCAATCGCTGGCCTCTGGAGTCTGCTCAAGTTCGTTTTGTACTGTCGACAATGCGGCAATTTCACAGTCCTCATCACTAGAGATGTCAAAGATCTGCGCAGTATCCGGGAATATGTCGGGCTCATTGATGATCGATGGTATTCGTTGACCTTCTTCGTCGCGATCAGCAGTACGATGTGGCGAGACAAATATGCGATCCGTGACTTGGTCCGCTCGAACATGAAAACCGTCATCGTTCGCAATCGGCTTAATAGGCCCTGAACTTTTTCGAGTCCCATTCAGCTGAAACGCCGGCGAATGTGAGCGATTAGGTGCTGGCGATAGGGACAGAGATGTATCCATCGAGACAGATTCGTCGTCACTTTCGTTCTGAGTGATGCTGTGACGTGGTGGCCAGATTGGACTGCTCTTTGAGTGGTTTGAGACGGTTGTCTCGGCATGGTGAACCGCAGCGGCTACGATGGATGTCTTCTCGATAGATGATGGGCATTCGTCAACCGCTGCCTGTATGCTGCTCAGCGGCAAGGTAGTTCTTACTTCGTCTAACATAATCTTTTTACCCATCTGGATCGCATTTAATGGCTGGTGTTGAATGTGTAGTACGTCTAGGCTCGCCGTTGCATGGGACCTGCGTGCATGCTTGTCGTCAGTAGCATCTGAATGTGGTTTTTCCACCTCATCGGTTGATGCGGCATTGCTATCAGCCTCATCAATAGGATTTGCTAGTGACGATTGAGAAGTTTTGTGATCGAGTCGGAATGACGGATGCAATTCGAGTTGGAGTCGGGGCAGATTCCCGTGGGGCGGCTCTTCCAGAGCCAACTTTTGCAGCGCTGTCTCACTCCTGTCCGGTCCAGAATCGCTATCTGGGACTTTTTCTCGATGTTCAGGCGGACCAGTGTAGACGATGTCTTCCAGAAAGTTCGACTGCAATCTGAGTCTGGCAATGGTGGATGGTTTGTCTTCGCCTTCCTTCTCTCGGCTCAACCCAGCTTCCGCCTCTTCGAAGCCATTTACAGACCTGCTAGGCTCATAAAAGAAATTTTCAACTTCGTTTTCTTCACCATTGCCGGTGTCGCTTCTATTTTTGCTAACGTTTTCGTCGTTGCTAAAGCCTGCTTCCTGCAACTCAACACATGCAGTACATAGTCGCTTGCCAAACGATTCGCCGACTGTGATGCGCGGATCTCCGATGATACCCTCATGCTCGGCCAGAAAGAAATAGTATGAAATGACACTCCGGATCTTTGCAGCCCTGGCTTTGTCTCCAGGCTTTACTCCGTTCGATTTGGTCGTCAGCTTGTCGAGGTAATTGAAAGGTTCGAGAAGATCCACGCTTTGCAGTCTTTCCATGGTCCAAGCCACCTCCCCCCCGTCATGGTCATGACTCAGGATCTTCACAACGGTTCTCTTAACTCCATCATGGATGAGATAGGCGTACACCACCAGGGCACCATCAGAGTTCTGATCGTAAGCCCCCACTTGCAAGCGGAAAGGAAAGTAGGGTGCACCAAGCGTGTGTGAAGAGAACCTCATAGGCCTCGATGGTATGTTATCGAGAAGCTGGAATCTCGTGTCGCCGACCTGATTCTTTAATCTCCAAAGAGAGGTGTTCGGCTTGACAGTTATTCCACTACTGCTAGCTCGTACTGTACCACCGGTGTACTTCTCGTCACTCATGCTGCTGGCTGTGTGCAGGCATTCCGCAGTACGAGACTCAGGCTGGATCTGATCCAATACCCCATCACGGTCCTTGGATGCTGCCAATCTGCTGGATTTGCCACTGACTGTTGGTTTGAATACGGCAATTTTTCGATTGTGAAGCCACTGATGGTACGTCGCGCGCGAATCGATGTGCTTGAGAGCCAGGCCTAAGCTATCCTGGAATATAGGCCATTCCAGGGCGTAGTCATCGACACCCGAAACCAAAGCTTTGTAGAGAATGATTGCGCAGAGCATGTTGCGCATTTCTCTTGCATTATCATCGTGCGGGTCGTACTGCAGAAAGCAGAATGGTGGGCACAGGTCTGTAGCTTTTCGTAGGAGCGAGGAAGCCGAGCGAGGGTAGTGTAAGATGCGTGTACCGTCACCAGAGAGTTCGTGGTCGTAGAAGGCAACGGGCGGCTTGGGATCCTTCTTTTCTGAGACAATGCAGGTCCAGGCCTGGCATATTGAGCCATCGACTCTTGGACGGTGACCTAGGGACAGCTGGATAGCGTTGTGGTCGAACTTCTGCGTTCTACTGAAAGTGAATGACTCAGGTCCTGGGAACGAGTCAAGCACAATCAGTAATCCCTGCCTCTGGAGTACCCCTCGTAGTTCCTTGAGTTTGGATTCTTGACGGCGACTCAGAGGGGCTGGCGGAATCTGTTGTTTTGACATCTGAAATTGGTGGTAGAGTGTTGTTCAAAAGTCTTTGTTTTGGTGAATGCACGTCTACAAAAAAAGAAGGCGCGTAGCAAACAAACAACGATCAACGAACCGAGCGCTTATCCTGCCCCGGATCATCCCACCGCTTTTAGCGGGTATTGGAAGATGTTGAATGTCAAAAAAAGGACCGGAATTTTGCAGAAACTGAATGAGCGATGAGTCGCATGTTAAAGAACAAGTTCGAAGTTAAGGTGAAGGCATCATCACGTGCAAACGCGCTTGTTTCGCGCTAAGACTGGTAAAACTACATCTTGGGCATTTGAGATCAATCAAGCGCTACCTGAAAGCTGTAGAATTTTTTTTTGAAGTGGTTTATACGCGGCGTTCATTCCTCATCTGAATCATCAAAGAGCAGCCGCTTTCCTCCCTGCACAAGATCCTGGCCCAGCTGGAGTAATGCGAGATCTCTTTTTGAAAGTGATGAGCGTAAGTTCCAGCGCTCATACTTGGACTGTTGAAGAGCATTCTTCAGTATGACTGCTTCTTCCTTGAGGTCTTCCAGCTCCGCTTCGAGCTCAACCCGCCGGTTCTCGTTTTCAGCCAACCTCCTGTCCCTGGCTTCGTTCTCAGCAACATTCAGGCGGAGCGATGTTACGATGTCCTCTGGACTAATATTCATGACTTCACAAGTGGTTTCCGCACGCGATGGCGTAGGCCCTCGTGACGACGATGTGCGTCTGGAACTACTCTCGTGTAATAGCAGGCTAGCGTTCGCGGAATCTCTAAAGAGCAACTCGGCAAGATTGCGCTTGGCTTCTTCGGCACCTTGTTGTGTACTATCAGAGGTGGACTGAACAATGGGCTCTATCTTCCCTTTCACGTCGGTACGGACCGATACTGCGCGAGGCAGAGTGATGCTGGCAGGGCGGGAGCTCTCGATCGCTCTGTGACTCGTAACGTACGCATCACCAGACTGCTGTAAGGTTAATAGTCATCACGTACCAGGAACTGGAAGGTAGACTTACGGTTGTGTGCGGCAGCATGTCGGGCTTTAGAGAGTTCCATAGCACAAAGTTCTTGGGGGCTTCCTTCTGCATTTGCCTTCGCAATTCTGCACGCAGATTTGAGTTCCAGGACGAAGATGTCACTGATAGGCCACGGTGATGGTAGTTGAATTTTCTGGAGGACGAAGTAGTACCTCATGATCGCCCTTAAGTGCGCACGGTCGAGGCGGTTGTTCTTCGTCTTTGAGCTGGTGAAAGCTGCTACTGGTGACGCCTGTTCCATGGCCTCCTCCAGGGCAATTGGCCCTTCTAGTTGACCATGCCGATTGAAGAGCTTGAGTCAAACTTCTGGCGGTCTGCTGCTACAAGGCTTGTTGTGCAAAAGAGCCCAAACTTCCATGAAATCCAACTTTTTATGCTTGGTCTTTCCAAACAAGATGCGGATTGGTAAATGGTGACCGGTCTCACCCTTGTTGTGGAAAGGCGCAGTTTTCATTTTCTCGCATGGCAGGTACGACAACAAGCCCATGTCTTCGCCCATTCGTGCCCTAAGGTCTTTGATAGTAACGTCCGCTTGGCTCTGTGGTGGTATTGGAGCCATTGATACTGAAGGTGTGGAGGTCGGTGGTGCTGTCATTGTGAATGGAGTTGCTTGAAGGTGGTTGACGATTGGGACGAGGGCTCGTGTCAGGGCCAAGGCGTCTTTATCTGTACGGCGCTAGTAGGCACCAATGTGTCACAATAGGAAGGCGCTCAGTGAAGTGAAGGAAGAGCCACTAACAATGCTCGGCGTTTTTGTAGCTGGTATGAAACCCTTGCGTAGCAATCTTCACGTGATACAATACAGTGCGTGATTGCTCGTCAACAAACAGAGGTTGTGCAAACTTGACCCAGCAATCAGGGGGCGTAACAAGTGGACAAGCTAACACCGAATGCACTCTGCATCGTTGTGTCTCTAGTTTCAGTGCCTTGAAGTTTATTCTCTTGGCCCAAATATCAGGGTTTTCTGCGTTTCTGCGACCGATGCCTCTCATCGCATGCATCAAGGCAGTCTAGCAGATCCTTACGCGAAAGACCTTCTCTTTTGCGTTTGAGATCCTCTTTCGCTGCCTCTCTTCGCTGCATTGCTTTCCCGCGCTGCTTCTCAATTGTCTCTTTATGAGACCTATACTCCTCTACTAGCGAGTCATACTCTGTCTTTTCCGCAGCTCTCTCAGCTTTGTGCTTTTGCTCCAACTGCTCAAGCATCAATCCGATCTCAATTTTGTGTCGTTCTCTCATCATTACGTCGATATCGTGCTTCTTGTTGTCTCGGAGTCTGTCGTACTTTCTCTTATTCTCTTGTGCAGTAGATTCGATGCGCTCAAGCGTATCCTCGATCTCAACCATCTGGCCCTGCAAAGTTTGGTAACCTGCCAACCCAGTCGTTGAAGCTTGCTGCCCATGTGTATGTACTTCTGGTTGAGGAGCCTTCGTGGTGACAGGCTTATCTTGCGGTGCTGCTGACACGAAAGTCACAGGTCTGGCAGACAGCTGTTTGAAGGATTTCTGCGAGTTGGATCGCACTTTTGGTGATCGGACTGCAAAAGCAGTCTTATTCTCTTCGGTGTTAACACTCACGATAGACGATACCGGCTGCGAAATGTCTCCCGTTGCTTGGGATCGAGTTGCCGATGACTTTCTAGGTGATCCTGGAACCTGAATTTTCTTAGTTCGCCCTTCTATCATATACATACTTTCTGCAGATGACTCACTTTCATGACTTTAGGCATAGGCGCATGCACAACGGGTCGGTGCTTATTGGTAACATCGCTCTTCTTCTGGTCCAGGGCACCACCAACGACTGGCACTTCAGCGGAAGCTACTGGAGAACCATTCTCAACCTGCACCGCCTTCTTATCCTTGCCTCCATCTGAAGTCTGCGCAAAAGCTGTAGGACGCAGGCTAAAGGTCTGTCCACGCGGTCCACACGGTTCGCTCTTACGCGCCATCATGGCGCCTTTGTAGGCTGGCGGAGAAAGCACGATAGATCTTGCTCTTTCGCATACGCTGGGAGGAGAGTTTGACTTACTGCGCCCCAAATAGTACCGGCATATACGCTTCAGGGTCGTGAGGAAGCTATCACTGAATGTCAAGTCCTTGGGTAACGGAACGCCCTTCAAGGCAAGATAGCACTATACTGATTTAGCAAGGGTTCTATTTAACAACTCGATTGGTTTCTTACCTTGATCAGAACAATGGTCTTGGACTTCGTGCCTATGTCGAACATGTCGAGCCATTGCCCAGACCGATCCATCTTTTCGCAGGAGTGCTGGTGCATCTTGCCGTCTTTGTCTTCACCGTAAAATTTGATTTCGACTGACCCATCTTGACGCGCTTTTTCTGCAATAAAAGCCGAGATCTTGCAGCTTTGATTTTGACTCTGAACCTTATCCAAGCCAACACAGATGCGGTAAGGAGACAGTGGGAACATCTGATTGCCCTTAACCATGCTCACCTTGCTCAGAGGGATATGATCGAGTAGATAAGCATCCTTACCCAGTTTGATCTTGAGTAGGTCGAGAGCTGTGGTACGCAGGCTTAATTTTGCCCGGGAGTACTCTTTGTCCTGAACCACAATTTTGGGAGCCACGCTAGGTACAGTCGTGGCCTTTTCGCTCCCATGCGTCGCTGTTTCGAGGTCAGAACTGACGGGATTTCGTTCATGGAGAATCGTTTCTTGATCAGACTTACATGGGAGAAGCACCATGTTTTACAGTGGATAATCGATACAACTCGCAGGCACAGTGTGGTTGAGGTGGTAGCAACGGTTGGGCGTTTGTTTGTGTTTAACAGGAAATTGGCGCACAGAGCGGCGCTGATGACTAACTCAGGCGGTGAACGTTCGCGGTAACAACTCGCCTTCACCGTCACCTCGAGCACGAATCAACATACCATCTGTGCATCTATATCACTGGCACATTGAAACAGACCTGCTTTCATAGCCGCTAGTAGTTGTTCAAAACGCTGCGAATATTCAGAGCATGCCAGAAAACTAATTTTGGTGCCAAAATCTTATTGGGGTTTGTTGTTTGATATGGCAGCAAAAGCGGACACATAACTTACACAAATACAACTTACGGTGAAGGCCACTACTGCGGTCCATAGAATTTCAGCCAGCGCGTCGCGTAATAATGCGCGCAGCACGACCAACATCTGCTCTTTATCCTCCAACGATCAGTTGCGATCGACGACCGGTTCTTGCTAATGCGTCCGCCGATTGTCTTGCGCTGTTTCTTCAAGAGAAATATGTAGAGATCTTGTTGTCTCTTTCGGAGGGACGGCGATTTACCAGCGGATTTGGTGAGTTGTTGTGGTCAGTGGGGGTTTGCTTGTGATTTTACGTGTGGTAGTAAGACTTTGTCGTCGCTGAATTTACCTTACCGGACACATCTGATAATCCGTCGTCGCTGCTGCTATTAGCTTGTTGTCTGCTGTGGGAGCGGATGTGGGAGCTGGTCCGGGAATCATTGGAATCATAATGCATCCCAGAACTAGGCCCGCCCTGAGCTGCGCATGGTACCAAGTCCTCCGACCCACGTGTGCTCTCTTGATCCTCGTCGCTATGAGTCTTGGCACGATTAGCTTGATGTTGCTCACACAGTTTCGTCAGATGCGTGACAAACGCAGTGTTGATGGGAATGTAGTGGCGGCCACAGCCAAAGAGCCGTGCATCTGCAGCTATGAGAAAGCAGCACTTGATTGCTGCCCCCAACTGTGCATCTTTGGCAAGCTCTGTGTAGAATGGCTCAAGACTTACCAGCCTGGGCTGGATGTCCGTGGTCCAAGCGATCTGCACTTCATTGCGGATCCCTCTTGTGCCATGCTCTTCGAAAATCATCTCGGTCATTGGCGCAACCCGGTCACTCTGATTGAGATAGGGTTTGAGTTAAGCCCAGACTTTGGCTTCTTTCTTTGGAATCTTGTTGCCTGCATAACTGCCGATAAGAAGACATAGTCGTACGTAGTGCAATTCAGTACCAAGTTATTTAAACTTGTAGTTTTTAAACTTATAGTTTTTAAATTCTGTAGAAACAAGATCTAGCAGTTAAGAGAGTACATAAAGAGAAATAGGCTGCTAAAGCGCAGTCAAGGTATTTAGCCTAGGAGATGTATTAGCATAAAGCAAAGCCTTCATTCTCTTGCTAAGATTTAAGGGCCTACTATCTAACTTGTTAATATTAGTTAGAGGCATTTTTTAATGTCCACCAACAACTTGCAACTGAAGCGCTCCCCCTTATGGCCGCGTCTGATTGACCCTTTACTGGTGATATTGTGGTCAGGTATAATAATGTTTAAGAGTTTCAGTCCAGACAGGTCGTCTGATTCTTGTAATCTGGAACTTCGCCGTCTGCGATGTTTCTGAGCTCCAATATCACCGAAGTTTTTATAGAAGGAACGATATCAATTGTGTCGGATTATGTCGTTGCTATCGAGTGAACATTTCTCAGGATGTGCTAATCATCCGCTTCTCATGCATACGCAGCTTCAGCAAAAACAGTACACTTGTGAGGACTCCCATCGCACCCAGACCAATGCCCAGATACATCGCTCCTCGGTACCCTCTTAACTCGTCTTCTTCCGTGAGTGCACCATGGTTGATATGGGTTTCAACGGTGCCTGCGATGCCGACACCGATGCTGATACTGTAGTTGACGATGGTGTTGACCAGACTCGCCGCCATGCCTTGATGCCGCTTCTCGACAGCGTTGCTCATGATCAGGGTGCCGGCTGGGAAGCTCATGTCCATGCCCCATGGGATGATGAGTGTGACAATAAAAGACTGGGCCCAGTAAATCTGATGTGGAGGCATTGTTGCGACAAAAATGCTACCGATCGTGAATGCGCACATAGATATAAACATAACCCAGCCAGGACCGATGCGTGAGATGACGTGACCAGTTGTGATGGCAGCAATGAAACCAGAAATGGTGACGGGACAAATCTGAGCCATCGTCATCAGTGGTGATGTCCCGCGCAGCTGTTGGAGTATCTGGATAAAGTAGTAGATAAAAATGCCTGACATACTGACATTAGCGGGATTTCGGGACGACGACATAGATACATACCGAAAGCTGCCCAACCGCAGGCTTCGCAGATCATCACAAAGATGACGTCAGTGCTTAGAGCATCGAATGGAATGAGTGGGTGTTTCGATACTTTAAGTTCGATCCAGAAAAACACAGGGAAGAGCAGGACCCCTACAATTAGTAGAACGTAGATGTACGGCCGTTCCCACCCAAAGCCGGGTGCCTGGTTCCATGCAAAGTTGAACAGAATCATAGCAGTGATCCCTACAGTCGCACCGAGCAAATCCAGTTCGGCTATTCGTTCTTTGACACTGAGATTCTGATCTTCTTCCTTAAGCGGAACAGCAGGTAGGATGATGTAGGACAGGCCTGCGAGACAAGCTAGAGCGACGCCGAATGTCCAGAATGTCCACGGCCACCACAAGAGCGACCAAAGACCGGCAAAAGTTCCGCCCACAACGGCGCCACCTGTAATCCGTTAGCAAACTGAAGCGACCTTACTCTCTGGATGTACATACTTGGTGCACAGGCGCCAAACAGCGAGAACACCATGTCTTTCCTCCTGCCCTCGTCGTAGGTTGCGCCCAGCAAACCCAAAGCATTTGGTAGCAGGATAGCAGGCCCAATACCGCTCAAGACGCGCGCGAAGATGAACAGTACTTGGCCGCCATTTCCAGGCGCGTACACACTGCATCCAGCCACCACGTTCCAGACGGCAAACCAGGTGAAACCAACGATAACCATGGTCTTGTAACCAAACAGATCACCGCAGCGGCCTGACAAGAGGATGAAGGTGCCAACTGTCAGCGAGTAGCCTGCGATGAGCCATGACAGAACGCCAGGGTCGGTAATACCGAGATCCGAGCCGATGATGTGCAGAATGTTCAGCGTGTTGACCAGTCCAGCTTGCGTGACGAATTGTGCAGAACAGAGCAAACCAACGAACAGGAACTCGCGCACTGGCGACATGGCCTGCGCGATGGACTTTGTTCGGGCCAGCTCAAGATCGGTCTCATTCTTGGGAGGATGTGTCGAAGTTTGCGTAGGGTGGCGGGATAGTTCTGAAGTTGACGAACTGAATGACGAGTGCGATCGCGACATTTCGTCTTTAGGCTCCAAGGAGCCGTTGGTTTCGTTCATGGTGGTTCAATCGTGTCCAAGTTTGCGCCCCACAGCTTCAGTGGATTCCTTCTCTTGTATGCCTAAGACTTCTTGGTGGTGTCGTGGTGGCGGGTTCCAACAAAAGTCGAAGAGTTTTACGTGAGGTGCTATGGCCATGTTTCCTGCATGTGGAGGAGATGGGGCTTTGCCAACGGTTATCAACAAAGTCGTAAATCCGATTCCTCGTTACATGAGCGCCAAATTGCGACAGGGACCAGGCTGCGGCGTCGAACTGGCCATCCATATGTGGGGCATTGCTTCGCCCCACAAGCGTCGATCGGATTTACGGAATTAGAGAACAGATGACGCTGCAGAGCGCAGAGCCGAAAGCTCCACATCTGACAAGCGGTGAGTTCCAGACCGTACGGACCAGTCGTTAATCGCACTGCCTGTTTCTCGCAAGCGCGTGATCACGTGCTGGCGCAGGAATTACGACATGACGGCATGGCTTGGCAGTGCCATGCACTAGTTCCTTCCTGGCACGGGGCCCTTCAGGCCGCCATCGCATCGACCCACCTTTGCCAGGCTCTCGTGAGCTGGCTCGGATCACTGCTGGGAGAGCGTTTGTGACCCGGAAGGCTACGACAGCGCCATGCCTCTGGACCAGCTTCCAGAGGAGCTACTCCTACAAGTGGCACTCTACCTGCCTGACTCAGCGACGCCTAAGCATCTCAAGAACTTGTGCCTCACGTCCAGTGCGCTCCGACCTATAGCTCAGGAAGCTCTTCACACTACCGCAAGGCTCGCCATCTCTTGCGGTTGCCATCCCAAGGTCAACGCCGTAGCCAAAATACTCCGCACGCTTCTGGACCGGCCTGACCTCGCCAGCAAAGTCAAGACACTTCGCTTTCGAGCAGTGCGCAAAGGTGTCGAGAAAGTCTATGTGGAACATGGGTTCGAATTTCTCGACTTTCGCGCCCGGTGCATCTCAAAGTTGGACGAGCTAGGCTACAGGTCGGCACATCTGTGGCGGAGGTCAATCGACAACTCTATCGAGTCGGCCTTCGGAGGTTTGCTGCTGGCATTGCTTCCTAACTTGACTGACCTGGACTTTTGGATCAAGGATCATCAGCGTGGTCCACCATCGAGTGAGTGCATATCTGGTCTGTGGGGTGGTACAAGCCCACCGGATGCAATTCTGCATGGATGGAGGAACATCAGCCATCTCGTTACCGGAGACACATCGTTGCTGAAGTGCGGCATTGAATTCGACAAACTCACAAGCTTGGATCTACGGACCATCTCCATCGGTACTGTACTGCGACTCAATGGCCCCGGCAGTCTACAAGGCGCTGAGAACCTCATCGACCTCAATCTTACTGTATCGATCCAATTCGCCGATCGACCACTCGTGGAAAAAGCAGAAATCGAGTTTAGCGAGCTTCTCGAGGCGTTGGCATGTCGCGCGCTGAAGAACCTTAAGATTCTCTTCATTAATGATGGCTACCACATAGGTGACGATCTGACGACAGAGCTGAACACTGGCTATTTCCTTGATCAATTACGTTGTTTCGAGAAAACCTTAGAGTATCTTTCTATAACACTTGAGGCCGCGGATGACGACGGAGAGCTCGAATGGCTGATGGACATGTGCCAGCATCCGACCACATCGTTGAAAGACTTCACAGTCCTGAAGTCGCTCGTCATACCACAACCTTTCATCTTCACCGCAAGGTCATCTAATTGGAGCCCTGAAGGTTCTTGCCAACCAAGAAACTTGCCACCGAACCTGGAACAACTCGAGCTGTTGTATCCACATGAAGATGTGGAGGAATGGGTAGAGGGCTTTCTTGATGTGAACTTCTACGCTACTTCAAGCGACGCTCCAACACACTCAAGTGATGCGCAACGGCGGACCTCGACATTCAAAAAGCTCATCCTTATCTGCCGCGATGATGCTGGAATTAGCGCTAGTTACTTTACAGAAGGCGTCGACAAGATTTGGTGGACTCTGTCAAATAATAACAGTATCGAGACCGAAGCCTATGACCAACTCAGGGAGACAAGAGAGAACCTAGCATGTCTTTACGAAGACGAGAACTTGGAAAGGGAAGACACTGCCGACGAAGATCACGAAATCGACGAGGATGACGAGATGGATGATGGATGGGAAGACGATGACGATGACGATGACTTCAATGCCGGCCTTCTCTCCTCTGTTATCGGACCCATTTCTCCGTTCCTTGAGGACCAGACAAGTCTTCTCCGCCATCTCAGAGCTCTCCCAAAGCCCGAGGGTCACGCTCCGAGTGAGATCTGTGCTAGCCTGAGAATGTCTTTTGAGAGAGTAACAGAGGCTGCATCGGTTTTGCAACAAGACGGTAACATCCGCTTCGAAGGCAACTTCCCTCACAGCCATACGTATCATTTCGTGGGAGAAAGTGAACAGTTGCTCAGGGAGGACAGAGTATATAGGTTGAGCGAGGCCTTGAAACGCGGGCGCGAGCCGCGCGGGAGCAGCAAGGCAGACGCGGACGGTTGGGAAACCGACGAATCCATGCCAGAACTCGAAACTTACGACTCGGAACCCTTCGCCGACGCTGTCAGAGATACAACGAACATAGCATCGCGCGAACACTCGGGTGTCGTGGTCACACCCACAGCTGTCTTGAGGTGCCTTCGAGACATGACAGATCCATCCGAGGGCGTCTATCAATGGGAAATAAGTCGCTTACTGGGTATTGATGATGATAATGCTGATGAAGTCGGTTCTGCTTTACGCCAGCTCATCCTTGACGGACATGTTCACAACACCCGTTTCGAAGACAAAGTCTATTTCTGCAACGAAAACGCGGAACTGCGGGCAGAAGACGTGGAGTAGACTAGCATATATGAAAACGAGGGCTGTTCTGCCTCAAGAGAGGAAAGGTATGTTAAGAGACTGTTAAAACAAAAAGCAACCAATTGCTCGAGACGTCTATGCGCCAACTCCATCCCTTCTATAAACGCCAGTCAATGAACCTTCTAGATAATTATACGCCCAGAAAAAACACAATGGTTCCAAGTCTCACCACTTGCATCACTCTCTTCTCTCGACCTTCTCATAAAACCACTCCACCAGATGTCCAACCGTAGGATGATTCCACGTGAGCGTCGGCGGTACCGTAATCCCCATAGCTTTCTGCAGCTGCTGCCTCAGCGCAACAGTCATGACAGAGTCGACACCCAGATCAGCAATTGCAGAACGATCCTCAATTTCCTCAACACCCAGATGCAAGACGCGCGACAAGCATCCCTTGATCTCGGCGTTGAGGTGCGCCTTAAGCTCTGGTCCTGCTCTTGGCTTCGCTGCAACCTGCGGGGCAGCAGCAGACGTGGCAGAGACAGCAGCAGGTGCAGCGCGCCGTTGCACGACATCTGCGATGAGCTCGCACGGCAACGGCTCGCCAGCGTCCAGTATGCGCGTGCGCGTCACAACCGCATGATCGGTGTCGATGTTGGACAGGTGCATCCACGCCTGGAACCCTTCCTCGACCGTAATATCCGTGACACCCTTGCTTTGCAGCTCGAGGTCCACAAGCGCAGTATCCGAAGCCAGGCCTAGCGCTCGCCATGCGGTCCATTGTATTGCGATGCTGTTGCAGCCCTGCGAGCGGCGGTGCGTTGCAAGGCCGTCGAGGAAGGCGTTGGATGCAGCGTAGGCGGATTGGCCAGGCGTGCCGAGGATCTGGCCGATGGAAGAGAAGAGGACGAAGAAATCGAGAGTACCACAGGGGAAGACGTTGTGCAAATTCAACGCGCCTTGGATCTTGGGCCCCATGACCTCCAAGTAGGCGGAGTGTGTGGAGTCTTTGATGTAGCCGTAACCGGAGACGCCAGCAGCGTGGATAACGCCTAGTACTGATGGGAGTGAAAGCCGATCGAGCGCTGCAGAAAGCTCGGTGGACGCCGATGGAGAGCCTATGTCGATTGCAAGGGCATGGATGGTAGCGCCTAGGCTCTCGAGCTTGCTGATCTTCTTCACCACTGCGCCCATGGAGCCCGTAGCCGACGGCCAGTCTCTGCGAGGCGGAAGACCACGCCGCGACACAACGACGAGTCTTCGAGCACCTTTCTGTACTAGAAACTCCAGCACTTCCAGACCAAGATCACCAAAACCTCCAGTGACCAGGTACGTACCGTGTGGTTGAGGTAACAGACCCTTCGTCTGCGCGTTGTGATGCTGATCTTTAGCAAAAGGTCGCAGACGAGCCACACGAGGAAGGCCATCCTGTACACGCACCACGCTCTGCTCCTTCACATACTTCACAGGAAGCAGGGGGAATGCTGGTCCTTCGTTGTCGATGAGGCCACCCCACACATCTGGGTACTCAGATGCTGCCACTCGAGAGAAACCATAGAGAGGGTACTGGGCAAGGCATGTGGGTGACTGGCTTTTGTATGCGCTGTCAGCAATGACGAAGAGCTTTGGTGCGCTGGGAATCTCTGCGAGAATGGAAAGAATTCTCGCTGTTTCCCAGGTAAATGCATGTGCTTTCTTGGATATCTCGTCCGCACTGTCGACTGCGCCGGGCAGGTATATGGCAATAGCGTTCTTCTGCTCCAACAAGGTCTTGATTTCTGGCTCAGCCAGGTTTGCGCTAGATGGCACCGTCACGACCCTCTTGGCTACAATTTCGAGAGTATTGACGTAATTGTCGAGAATCGGGCTTTCGGCAGACACAACGACAACGTTATTCATCACCAACGGCGTCTCGGAGAACTTTGGCGGTACCCATGTCAGACGGTGTACCAATGAATCTACACCCTTGCTCTTGTCGCTGACTGCCTCGACGTCCGAGAAACGCATACCCTTGATCTTGGTGAGAAGCAATCCATCCTCACTCAAAACACTGATGTTGGCTTTCAGGTTTTCGCCCTCGGAACTCTCTTCGATGAATAGATACCCAACCTTGGGAGGAATATCAGTGGAGAGGAAAAAGATTTGATCAATGCCGCTGACAATACGCATTCGGACACTCTTGAAAAAGATGGATGATCCGACTGATGTCGCCGCATCAAGGAAAGGAGCCCAACTTTGTGCGTCCCAAGTCAAAGTTTGTGAGCTTGGGTCCATATCCATTTTAACGAGCATCTCCTTGTCGTTGCCGAAGTGCTCTAGCACAGCCCACGGGAACGCAATACCGGACACACCAATGCTCTGTAGATAGTCCCATGCGAAGCTGTTTGGCAGCTGAGTGCCAATCCTCATTCTGATGGCGGAGATCGAGAGTGTTTGCTGATGAGACGACATGTCGGTATCTGTGAATCTGGCTGCGCTGTGCTGGACCCATGCATGATCAACATGGGTGGTACCTGTAATTTCTTCCTTGAGACGAGAGGCCAGGCGAACCTCATCCCCCTCAACAACAATTTGGAGCTCGCGCTTATCGGCTGCCATTGGCGTTGGGACTCGGAGCTCCAAGTTGTTGAGAATGGTTGCGCCTGTGGCTCGCTGAAAGGTATTGCAGTAGACTGCTGCAGGGATGATTTCAGTCCCGTCGAGTGGATGCGTCAAAGGGTACGGTTTTGTCGAACCGTCCAAAGTCGTCGTCCAGACTTTGGTGTTGCTGCCCGCGATCTCCATCACACCACCGAGCACTGTATGTGTATCAACGTCGTGTTGCTGGGCAGCAGACCTGGAACCCATGGAGATGGTCTTCCAGTAAGGCTTGTGTACCCAGGGAGTGTTGGGCACTCTAGTCGACCAAGGACCTTGCCCGTGCAAGGCACCAAAATCGACTTGTCCACCAAGAGTATGCAGCTGACCAATAGCATTCAAGATACTGTGCTCAGCGGAAACGTCCTTTTTCATGATGCCGAAAGTCGCACACTCATCGATCGACCGAGCGGATAATGTTTCAAAGATAGAATGAGAGACAATTGGATGAGTGGAGATCTCCATGAAAACACGGAAGCCATCTTCCACAGCGGCGTCGACAGCATCGACAAGCCAGACAGGATCTACCATGTTCTTCGTCCAGTATTCAATACCACGCAGTGATGTGGTTCTCGCATCTGAAGCTGAGGTCGAGTAGATTGGTAAGATTGCTGGTTGAGGGTTGATATCTTGACCCAAGCTCTGTTGCAGTGCAGACACAAGCTGCCCGAGCATCGGTGAATGGAAACCGATATCAGTCTGTACTCTCCAAGACTTGATACTTTGCTTCTGAAGACGCTCAACATACCGCTCAACAGCCTGAGTCGTACCACTGACCACGCAAGTTGATGGCGACGATTTGATAGCGGCAACAATATCGACCCTTCCTACTAATTGTTGCGCTGCCGTTTCGAACGGTGATGTAACCAGAGCCATCGCACCTTGGCCTTGGACACGTGCATAAAGCTTTGCTCGCCTCGAAACAACAATGGCGCCTTCGTGCGCCGTCAAGCAGCCAGCAGCAACGGCAGCCGCGATTTCTCCCACGGAATGTCCGATGATAGCCTGCGGTCTAACTCCTTGCGACTTGAGTAATGCTGTGAGACCGATTTGTACAGCGTACGTCAATATCTGTACCCTCGCTGAGTCGCCTAGGTTGCCTGTCTCCAATGCTTCAATGACTGAGAAGTCTGCTTCTTTCTGGAAAATGGGGTCCAACGAGGAAAGAGTGTAGTAAAAGGTGTGGTTGCATAGCAACTCCATTCCCATGTTAGGCCATTGCGCACCATGACCGGAGTAAACCCACACAACTCCCTTCTGCATTGCGTTGTCAAGCACACGGTTGCTTGTCGTCCATGGATCTGGTCTGCTTTTTGCAAAATCTGTCAGACTACGGACAGCATCCTCGTGACCGTTGATAGGTATCACAAATGAGACGCGGTAATCATGTGCAGCGCGGTGTTGAGATAATGTTCGCGCAACAGCACGGAGGTCTTCAGACATGCCATCGCGAGAACTAAGCCAGTGTGCTAGCGAAGCAGCGTGAGCGGGCAGGCGCTTCTCCTGCATAGCTGATAGTGTAAGAACAACGGCCGTATCTGAATTTGGAGACAGGCCGGTGCTTGGGATCTGCTGAAGCCTTCCAAGACGATGCGATCTCGTGGGGGCCTGCTCGAGAATGGCGTGGCAGACTGACCCTCCGTAACCGTAACAGCACACCGCTGCTCTCCGCAGATCGCGCTCCGGCCATGCTTTCTGTTCTCTGGCAACCTCCAGTCCACTGCTGGCCCAATCAATCTTAGTGTTAAGCTTGTTCAGCAGCGTCTGTGGGGCGACGACGCCCTTCTGCACACTAAGCACTGCCTTAACAAAGCCAATAGCGCCAGCTGCAGCTTCGAGATGTCCAACATTTGGCTTGATGGAACCGACATAACAAGGTGAGTCAGACGAGCGCCCGGCACCGTACACTTGAGCAATGGCGCTGATTTCTGTTGGGTCTCCGAGGGAAGTTGAAGTCGCGTGCGCTTCAACATAGTCAATGGTATGCGGGTCGATATTGCCGGCCCGTGCGAGCGCCTGCCTAGCTACAAGCTCTTGGGCCTTTGAGTTGGGTGCCATGATGCCCTTTGTCTTGCCGTCCTGAGCAGATGCAGAGCTCTTCATGACGGCAAGAATGTTATCGTTGTCTTCGATCGCAGCGCTGAGACGCTTGAGCACAACAACAGCGCCGCCTTCACCACGTGCATACCCGCACGCGGCATCGTCGAATGAGCGACAGACACCTTCGGTGGTCAATGCGCCCGCCTTCTCCAACATGTGTGTTAGACCAGGTGCACAGATGACATTAACGCCACCGCAGATGGCAACAGTGCTTTCTCCGGATACAATAGCTTGACGGGCTAGGTGGATGGCGATGAGTGAGCTTGCGCAAGCTGCATCGACTGCTGTACTGGGCCCTTGCAGTCCCAAGTGATATGAAATCCTGTTTGGGATGCCGTGGTATGCGGTACCGATACCGCTCCAAGCCTCGATGGTAGGAAGATCCTCCATCAGCATCCGAGAATAATCGTCTGAATCTACACCCATGTAGACAGCTGTATCGCTCCCAGCGAGCTTCTTCGGATCAACGCCGGCATTTTCCAAGGCTTCCCATGCGAGCTCCAATGCCAGCCTTTGGTGAGGATCCATGAGCTCAGCTTCTTTCGGCGAGATGCCGAAGAAAGCTGCATCGAAGTTTTCGAGGTTTTCAAGAAAGTAGCCTTTACGAATGATGTTGTCAAGTATCTTGCCGTTTCGAGGGTCTTGCTGCCTCCATGGCTCCCATCGCTGTGCTGGGACTTCGCCAGATGCGTTTTTCTTATTTAAAAGAAAGTCCCAAAGTTTATCAGGTGTGTTGTTCCCACCAGCAGTGCGGCATGAAAGGCCCACGATAGCGACATCTTCTGAGGTAGACTGCTGAGTGTCAGCTGGTGGAAAGGGATCCTATTTTGCGTCATGCAGGAAGCACCTCAGCGATTCGAATACACGTACCCGTTCTAATTGTGGAGTGTGTGGGTCGAGAACCTCGAAGCCAGACCTGCTGCTGGGGGTCGAAGATCCGGTTGTGGAATGCATTGCTGAATGAATCCAGCGCTCAGATGGCGTGGCTGATGTGAAAATATCAAGTGGCCGTGTCTCAGAGCAGTGCGGCGGAGGACCGTCTAGAAGCCGTGTATGGTCTCCGCTGTCCGGTAGCCAAGTACATCTTATATCGTCAAGCATCATCGTCTGATCGGTGCGGAACGCAGTTCCCGTTTAGCAGTTTGTCCTTTCGATAGTTCTGACTAGATGAGCTCAAGTTCGAGTCATGGCAGTACAGGTAGAGGAGGCTGAGGAGTGATGTTGCTTGGATCGGAAACGGAGGATTTCGAACAGCTAGGGCAACCCTTTGTTAAAGGATGATATGCTACGGGTCTGTCGATTCCACAGCTCTGCTTGGGGCGCGGTTATGTACAGGTGGTACTGAGTTCCCACTTGTTTTTCCTGAAGAGCGTTGTGCTTTCTTACTGTTCCTAGCATGCCGGCATTCGAACGATTCGGGCCTTCCAATTCTACGAGCTCTCATGATTATCCTAATCAGTTTCCAAAAGTCGATCTCGGCATTTGTCAATGCGCAAAGCGTCTGTGCGAGCGTAGGTTGTGACATAGACTTGGTTGACCCGCTTTTCCAGATGTGGAGCCAGGGCTGGGTGGGCGTCTATTGTGAGTTTCCTTTCCGTGCACCACATAACATCGAGAACTGACCGCTCAATCTCTGCGCAGCTTTGCCCAAAAAATAGATCCTCCGGATTTACGGGTCCACAGTCGGAACATTATCCTGTCCGGATCAAGCTGATCACCGGTTCTCCACATCTCTTACTATTGTTCGAATGGACCGTTGCAGCTTTCAGACGTGATTGCTTCGAGTGGGAAAGAAGCGCTCACCGCCATGAGCATGCATGGGGTTTATCTCGCGGCATTGCAGCGTTGCGGCGTAGGCACAGCGAAACGTGCCTGGATGTCTCCTTGTCAAGGGATTTCCCCATTGAGTTGGTCCGCCAGGTGGAACGGGACGAAGCCATGCGGCTCCAGGGAGAGATTGCGCGACCGCATGGCACTGCGGGTGACAAGCGTGGCGCTGTACGCGCTGTTGAATGTCAGTCTAACGCCACACAAACATTCCTCAAATGCAACGTACAGCCAGATCCTCGCTGTTCTTGGCACAACTCCGTCGGTCGGAAGACTCATGTCGTTGCAAAGACATGCAGTGCATAGAATGTCAAGATCCAGCAACCTGGTCGACATTTCTGCGCAAACCCATGTGCCAGTATCAGTCGGATACTGGCAATTTGCATGCACTAGATCTTTTCGATGCGAAGATGCATACCACCCAAGTGAGGTCTCCATCTGGAACTTAGCTGTCGTGGTAACGCCACCACGGTTCGTGCGACTGATGAACATTAACTTTCGCCCCGGTCTAATGTGCAGGTCCGAAGTAGACACGGCTCTCCTCATAGGGTATCGAGTGACGAGATCAGTTGTCCCGACCAGAAGCTCTGCACGGCAGTTTCATGTTCGCCACTCAGAGCGCCTGCTGTTGCTCCGAATGGCCTTGGAACTATCGCCCAAGCTTGCGTGTCGCTGTGCGACCGTTTCTCGTTACAGTCGCGTAAATCCGAGAGATGAGTTGTCGTGTGCAGACGTACCGCGGCTTCCCAGGGGTGCATCG
Source organism: Ascochyta rabiei (assembly GCF_004011695.2). NCBI lineage: Eukaryota > Fungi > Ascomycota > Dothideomycetes > Pleosporales > Didymellaceae > Ascochyta > Ascochyta rabiei. Next base: position 976,642 of record NC_082408.1, on the reverse strand, counting down.
CTAGCGTGTCCGTTGCTCCTTTTGCGGGTCCCCAGCCGATCACGCCGCTGCTGTGCAACTTGAGAAATTCACAAACAAGTCGCAACGCTATGACCCGGTCCCGAAAGATGACTGGCGTCTTCCTTCCTTTCGCTAATCGTAGAACATGTGGATGCGCCGGGAGCAGAAGATGGAGTTTTTCGTTCCGAGCGAACGGATCAGACGGAACATGGAAGTATTCTAGTCTCGTTGATCAACCGCACCCCAGCCAACGGTTCTCGATCAGCCTGGCTCAGTGGCTCCGTACTATCATCGTCTGGGTCGTCGGAATAATTCTCATAGCGAGGCGCAGGACATCTGTCGTGGTCTCGGTTTGTGATATTGATACAATTCCGAGCATCGCTCAGCGAGGCACCCATGTCATCAGCTCCCTGGATACGGATGCGTTTTCCTCGTCAAAGAGCACAGTCGAAACCGTTTCGGCGGCGGCGTACAGAAAATCGATGCCTTGAGGGCGTATACACTCTGTCCGTAGCGTCTCCAGGAAGGGTGTACAGTAACCTTCGTCGAGGTTCATATAAGTGATTGCGAGATGTTAAACGCGTTCGTTGCTCCAAACGAACCCCTTGAGGAGACAAGAACTTGATGCAGAGCTCCAGGTCCATACGACTTTCAGTCGAAGCGCGTTTGACCAGCTCTGATGGTATATGACTGTCAAGCTGAATGGATAGTCACTCAGACTGCTCCGAGCAGACAGGAAAGACGAGAATGCGACCGCACTTGAGATGTCAAGCAGAGAAGGGATTGGCGTGACTTTCGGACATCGATATGATACAGACATATTTTCGACAGTTGCAGAGCCATCCCCATGATAAAACCAAAGTTTCTAAATGCTGAGATACTGTCAAGAATTGTAGAAGGGTGTTGAACTGAGTGGTGTAGCCGCCCATTAGACCGTTAAGCCGGACCATGTTCCGTCCGGAAGACTGGAAGGAGCAATTGATATTGTCAGCTTTTTTGCTCCTGTCTTGACCCCGGATCAGGCAGGCGGCACATTTCCGCTGATGGTTTGTAACATCCCTCAGATCGCATAAGCTGGGTTCTTGGCAAGGAGGTAAAAATCTGGGCTAGCGGCTTGGAGAGCGCGCTTCTGACTCGTATGCCCCGGCCTGCGCTGCCCTGCGCTGCTCGCACTCTAGCATTAATATTCCTTTAATAGAGACTTTGTATTTTGCTGATATTTGCTGGTAACATTCTGATGCAGAGCGCTGGCGGCTCACTCGTGAGATGCTCGTGATGCCCGGAATCAATCCACCTGCCACACTCATGCTACGTATGATGTGGGTAGGCTGGTAGAAAATAGGCACCTCTAGTACTTAGAGTCCCTAGCTTCAATTAGAAATAATCCTTTACTATGGTATCCGGCAAAGGTAGAGTCCTATGACCAGTGCGGTAGGTCCTATGCAGAAACGCCTATTAACGTTTATGCCAGTGTTTGGGCCAGCGGGTGCAGAGCTTTGCGTTTACAGGGGTAGCGGGGTAGAGAGTTAGTAAGCAAGGGAAAATCACAACAGTAACAGGAGTGTAAATAGCACTGTAAACACTGTTTCATTCATGTGCAGACCTGTAAACTATTTAATCCTCATCATCTTCATCACTGTCCTCTAAGGAGGAGGAATCCATAGCAAGCTCTAGAGCCGCTACGGACTTCTTTACGTCCCGTACGCACTTACGGACCTCTGTAAAAAATGTTAGCAGCCAGTAGATTTCTTTTACAGGCCTGTAACCTACTCTTCTTCTTCCTCTTCCTCTTCTCCTTCTTCTTCTCCTTCTTGGAGGCGGTGGCGGTGGTGGCGGCGGCGGCGGCGGCGGCGGGGGAGGCAGCAGGGGTGGCGGTGGTGCGGCGGCGCTTCTTGGAGGGGGTGGCAGGGGCAGCGGCAGGGGCAGGGGCAGCAGCAGCGGCAGCGGCAGCGGCAGCGACCTGGCGGCGGGACCTGGAGGGGGTGGCGATGGCGGGGACGGGGACGACGGGGGCGGGCGTGGCTGTAGCAGGGTCAATAAGGTCTGTATGGGGAATGTGGAGGCTGTAAACTTACGGCGGAAGGAGCAGCGGGCGCCCTCACTGCCATAGTGGCAGTTGGCGCACGAGTCGAGCAGCTGGCCTGTAACTACCACGCAGGTAGTATACGGGCCAGCTGCTCGCTGGCAGGAGTCGCATTCGGTGGGGGCGACGCGGCCGACAACCTGCGCGAGCGCAGATTCGAGGTTCTGCTGCCGAACTGCTTACTGTCAGTACAGGGCTCTACAGGACACTTACAGGGGGTTACTTACCAGCGAGGTTGAACTTGCTGGGCTCGTAGCCCGCGCGGAACTCCAGCTGGCGCTGGACTGGCCGAGAAGCCAGCCTTGTGCAGGCCCGCGAGGCGGGCGGCATGGCGAGCAGGGCGGCGGCGGTGGGCGGGCCGGGGGCAGGGGGAGCGGCGGGAGGGCGGGGGCGGCAGCGAGGGCGGCGGCGGCAGTGGCAGCAGCAGCAGTGGCAGCAGCAGCAGCAGCGGCGGCGTCAGCGGCGGCGGTGTTGGCGGTGTTGGCGGGGGCGGTGTTGGCGGTGTTGGCGGGGGCGGCGAGGGCAGCGGCGGCGTCGGCGGCGGCGGTGTTGGCGGGGGCGGCGACGTCGTCGGCGGGGGCGGAGGAGTCCATATTGATGACCTAGAGAGTAGTAAAACGGGGGGAGGGCGGCTGCCTATATAGTATATCGCAGCCAGCTAGCAGCTGCCAAGACCTGCGATATTTTGGTGTTGTAGCTCACCGTGAATAGTATATTCTGTTTGTCGGGCTAAAACAGTAAATAGGCAGCCATTAAATAATGTTATAGGGCCTGTGGCTATACTGTATCTGGATTGTACAGTCACTGTACGTGGCCTGATTGGTGCTGGATACTGGTACGCGGGGGGTTTGTAAGCTCACGGTGAAGGTCAACCTGCGGGCACAATAGCACCTGTAACGGCAGAATAACTAGGCGGTAACGTACTATTAATAGCCGTTAGCCCGATATACTAGTAGGTTGTGGCAGTGACGTTAACGGGCTGATATACTGGTAGCGGCGACGTTGGCGGGCTGATATACTAGTAGGTTGTGGCTGGCTACAGGAGCACCTCTGGGTATACGATATTAGGGACTGTACGGGATGGCTCATCGCTAGTATCAGGTGCTGGCAGCAGGATTGACAGGCCTGCAAGTGTAGTTACACGGGACATAGCTACGTATAGCTGGCCATGTGTAAACACAGCGTGACGCAGATCAACGCCTACAACAGAGAGTGACTGGCCCTGTGACTTGTTTACAGTGATTGCAAAGGAGAGGCGAACTGGAAACTGGACCCGGCTGACGATAAACGGGAGCTCTCTACTGGTTGAAGTGAGCCTGATACGTGGCAGCAGGCGGAGCTGGCCTGCAAACTCGCCAGATAGGATGCGGGCCTGGATACAGCGGGAGGATATCTGTGTAACCGCTAAACGGGTACCGTTGCAGAGCCCCTGGCTTGGGTACAGGTTCCGTAGAAGCATTATTGGTACGCCTACCTTGAGCAGAAGGCGTGACGGGGGCAGTGACGGGGGCTCAAAGGACTGCAGCAGCTCTACGGGAGGCAGATCCTGTGTTGTATTGTCCTCAACCTCAGCAGAGTCCACTGCAACCAGCTCTACTAGCTCACCAGGGAAGGCAGCAAGCATTGCGGCGTTGATTACAGCCACTGCGTCGTTCCGTACGGCCAGTATAGCACGGCCGTTGAGGACCTGATAGTCCGCAGCAGCCTGCTGGAGGAGGTGCGGCGGATAGACGTGATCCAGGAAGCCCTGTAGGCTGTAGTAGACGGTCATCCAGTCTGGGATGGAGATCAGGCCATCCATCTCACGGGTAGCCAGTCCCCGGCACCAGGCTGCAAAACAGGTGTTGTCAGCCCCAGATAGCACCCGCATATTCTGACGCAGGTGCAGTACGGTCATGTGCGGCCATATAAGCGTAGACTGCTGCAGGCAGGCGTTAACGATGGCAGGCCGCTGGCCCCGGCGGACGACGGGTAGGATCTGGGCAAAATCGCCGCTGGCAATTACAGGGAGGCCGCCAAACAGGGCAGGGGAGCTACGGACGTCCTGCAGCATACGGTGGACTGCCTCGAAGCAGTAACGGTGCTGCATAGGCACCTCGTCCCAGATAACTAGAGTAGCGGCCTGCAGCAGCCGCCCAAGCTCCGAGCCTGGAGCAACAGGGCAGATGGAATCGTCGTGGATATCCAACGGGATCCGGAAACGGGAGTAGGCAGTGCGGCCGCCGGGCAGCAGGACAGCAGCTATACCCGACGACGCAACGCACAGGACCACCTGGCCTGTAGAGCGATAGTAGGCACATATACAGCGCCAGAGGAACGTCTTACCTGTGCCTGCTGGGCCCTGTACGAAGAAGTGGGCAGTGCTGTGGTCAGCCTCAATAGCGGCAGTAACGGCATCAAATACGGCGCGCTGGTCCATATTCAGCCCTGTAACAGTGTCCCAGAAGGCAGTGTCCTGCCCGTCTGTATCGTAGGCCAGCTCAGCGGCAAGAAGCTGATTCTGCAGCCGTACTCCCCAGTTGAACTGGCACGCAGGGAGTGAGAAATCCGTAAGACGTTTGCCAGACTCTGCCAGCAGCCCTTCTATCAGATACAGGCCGTAGTCAAGGTACGCGTCTGGATCTGCGGATACTAGCAGGGCAGCAGCAGCCTCAGGTAAGTCGTCACACAAATCCGCCTGGAAGGCTGCCCAGATAGCAGCTGGATCTGTAACAGGCCCATTTAAGAGAGCAGCAACGAAGAAGTACCGTAACGCCTGGCCTGTGGCAAACGTAACGGCGTCCTGGAAGCAGGCTACCCAGTCTCCATCGTGTAGCAGTAACCCGCGGGCAGCTGCGGCGGCCTGGAAAGTAGGATACTCTGTGCCGCTAAAGGTACGCAGGTCCGCGTAGGACTGTGGACCCCGTACGGTAGTCAAGAGAAGCCGTAGATAGAACCGTTCACCCTGTAGCGGGCTGCAAAAGTACATGCGGCCAATCGCAGTGCCGCGCTGACGCACGTGCCAGGTCCGTGACGGGAGGTGCCAAACAAACTGGGATGGATAGTCCTGATATAGGACCTCACGGCCATACTCATGGTCAGCGTTGCGCTGGAAGAACGCCGTAAGCGTAGTTACAGATCGCTCCAGGCAGGCTGATAACTCTGCAGTGGTAGCGTTAGCAGGGAACGTAACTATCTGCTCATTCGGTAGGTGGACCGCTAGGGGCACTACAGTGGGCCGCTCCATGTGTACTAGGTACTCAAACAGCCGCCAAACAGCCTCAGATGGACTGATATATCGCCCGTTTAGATGCTGCTTAACCTCATCTGCTTCTGAGACGTTTAGTACTGCCCTGTCAGTGCCCTTGTAGATGTACTTGTGGACGTATTTGATAGCGTGGATAGTGCCGCAAACCTCTACATTGATATGGGCCCAGTACTTACGGAGCAGACCAGGGTTATACGGGACAACCCAGCTGTTATTAAGGTGTACAATACGGCCCTTACACCGTACAGCAAGCGTGCAGCCATCATCCCGGCGCTGATACTCAGGGTACCCGTCCTTATAGACCACTGTAGATAGGCAGTAACGCTTAGGAAAGTTCTTAGAGCACCGCGGCGGGGCGCTGTCGCGCTGAGGCACCATACACGGGGCCTGCAGATTGTGCTCCCCACATGGCCCGTGAAGCATGAAGGTCCGTACAACCTCTGTAAGCAGGCCGTCTGGGTCATCCACAGGGGAAGGGATCTCAGCCCGGATAGTGCTATCAATTGTTACAGGATCCGTGAACGCCTCGCGGTCGTGTGGGGTCAGGAACAGCAGCAGGTGTATATGGGGCAGGCCCTGTTTCTGGTACTCAATCGTGTACACGTGGCCCAGATGGGTGCTAAACAGGTTGCTCTTCACATCGGCTACTAGCTTCTGCACCTTCAGATGGAAGGCCCGGCAGATTAGATCAGGCCGATTCAGGCCTGTCTCCCCAGGGCGGAGCTTACGGGCAACCTCTGGCCAGTATGGGCTAGCTGTAAAAGTGATAAACAGGGTAGGGCGGCCATATCGACGGACGATAGCCATAGAGTCCTGATAGCACTGGCTGACAAATCGTGAGCTGCCTAGATAGGACGACGGCAGGACAACGCGGCGTCCAACAGGGCCTGCCTGGGCGTCGTTGTTGCCCATAACGGCATCAGCAACACCGCTATACAGGTCTGCCCGCAGCTGTGCCTGGTTTGCTCGGATCCAGGCCAGCCGGGCCTGGTCGCAGATAGCCCAGATATCCACAACGTACTGCTGAAACAGCCTGTAGAAGCGGAACGGATTTGTAGTCTGCCCAGGGCGGGGGTGTAGATAGTATCGATAGTAGGTTTGCTGGGTCAGCAACGTCTGCAGACGGGATCCGTCCTGGTTACGGAGCGTTAGCCCCGGCCGCCACCCAGAATCCCCGTGGGGAAACATCAGTACGTAGTGTAGCGGCATGTAAGATGGGTGGGCGGCGCTGATAGTAAACAGGGCGCTAGAGTTACGGGCCGCTAGGACGATGGGACGGGACGTCTCTGCACCTGCTGCGTCAGGTATCACTAGGCCTAGCTCATCGCTAGTAGGTACGTTCTCCCTGCGGCGGTCCTGCCCAGTCTCTAGGGCTAGTGTAAGCCTGCTGGTTAGTATGACGCGGGCGTCTGCAGCGCTACTGTTGAGCCGATCCTGGGCCGTGCGGTATATAGATATATATGGGTTATTGATCTCATATAGCATTACTGTTAGATCTTAGAGAATCTGGAGCTGTAAGTGGCTGTTCCGCTGGTGGCGGGCGTTGGCAGCGTACTGTGGGTCGTAAAAGTATAGCTGAGCGTACTGCGGCAGGCTTCCCTTGAGAACCTCTACAGGGCCGCTGCGGTGGTATAGGGCCCCGTGGATCTGAAACACCTGCACGCCAGGGCCCTGCGCCCCACGGCTGGTAGGTGTACAGTCTACCGAGGTAAACGCAAAGGCAGCGTTGTAGGCCCGTAGCTCCTTACGGAAGTGCCGCGCTGCTAGAGTATTCGTGTTGAGTAGCTGATACAGGTACGACGGCAGCGGTGTGAGGGCTGGCAGGTCGACCTCGCCGTCCAGGCAGCAGAGAGTAAATCGCGGGTCTGTTACAGAGGTAGTGCTCTTCCGCTCATCTATCCAGTGTAAGGCGCTGCAGGCTGAACAGGGCACCTGCATGCTGCCAATATCGTAGTATACACCATCAGGACGACGTCGCAGGAGCGGGGTGGTGTCCTGTTGGAGCCCTACAAGGACTGTCTCGGGCAGGTCGTCAAACGGGTTATCACTATACTGGGAGCTAGGGGCAGCAGCTGGAGCAGCAGCAGCCGGGTTATTAGGAGTATTACTGGCACTGCCCTCACGGCGTGAGGCCTGTTCAGGGGCGCTAGCACTGGGCGCTGGCTGGGAGGCAGTTAGGCGGTCCCTCTGGGGGCTTGATGGACGTGGAGGTGTAGAGAGACGGCGTCGCCGGCGGCCTGCACGGGACGTCTACTGACTGTAAGCGTAATCAGAGAGAGGGGGAGGTAGTAGTTACGGCACTGCAGTTGCTACATGGCTGGTAGACGCCCCCTATCCGGTTGCGGCGGAAGTTAGCAGATGGGAGATAGGTCCTACAGCTGCTGCAAAATACTTGGGATGATGGCTGGCTAACGGCTAGGGAAAAGACTGGAGGGGGGGGGGGGGCTAGAACACGCCGTGGACGGGCCATACGAACCTGTAGCGAGCCTGTACAGGACCTGTAAAGCTTTTTACAGGAGTTTACAGGAGCAGATTACCGGAACAATATAGGGCCGCTACGGGCGGTGTAGGACGTCAGTATAGCTGAGAGTTGACGCTAGAGGGTGCACGGCCAGAAAACGACAACTTTACACGTCTGGTGCGCCCGCTACAGGGCTGATTAATTTGTCTCAAGCAGATAGGCAGGTAGCGGCGAGTTTTATCAGCTATCTGGCACTTATTTCAGGGCTTACAGGGGCTTTGTTGGGGAGATCACTTTAAGCTGTTTATATATAAGATAACGAGCGCGCACAGACGCTGTTGCAGATAATAAAGAGAGAAGATGTCTGCTAATTGGTGTAAAGTCAAGAGAACCTCGGAAGCCGGACTTGCCAAGCCTTTGCTTTTCCTCCACATTGCACTGGCCATGGGACTCTACTTTCGCTGGAGACCATAGTAGATGTTAGAGGTATCGCTTGGTATAATATGATTAAATAGAAGCGCCTTGGTCATCGCTTCACCATTATCCGATGCCTTCTTAATCTGGACTAGTGTAGGCTTGGCGACATACGCGACATACCCGCTGACACTAAGACAGAAATAGAGATACAGGAGCACGTCAACAACCCTGGCAATCAGCCGCGTGCGCCTCGACAAGGCTGGAAAACATCCGTATGTGTCGGATACATGCACTTCCCCACAAGGGCACACCCAAGCATAAGGAATCGTTCGATACAAGCTCATGCAATGCTTCTCCATATGTGGGAGATGTAGGTTGATCGTGAGCGGTGGCCCTGTAATGGAGAACTCCATACAGCGATCCTTAGCCCAGACTGCGAATGTACTGCGCCATCATTCACTAGCTTTGCTCGGTCCGTTAGCTAGGTCCTGACTGACGAGGTTCGTATTACAAGAATTGCGGGATTACGCAAGCCGTCTCGACCATGTCCTGTGATCAGTAAAGCCTAACGGGCCGAACCGATAATGAGAGGCTACACTGTCTGTGTGGCTCTCTAGTATCCCGAGTATATAAGGGATGCTGCAATTGCCATACTGAAGCTCATCATCAGTTCTTCAACTTTTCATTCCTTACAACCACCAACCGATTCACCAAGACACCATGCGCGCCACACTCTTCAGCCTGGCACTCTTTGCCGGAACTTCCCTAGCACACCCTCGCAAAAAGGCATCGAAAGCCGCTTATGAACAAGAGACTCTTACTCTTGATGAAATCCACCAAGCAGCTTTGGCCGAAGGCGGCGTTGTCACTGTTTGGCACGGTGGCGACGAGAAAAACCAACAGGACTATCTGAAGCAGGCCTTTGAGGCGCGCTTCCCCGACATGACGCTCAACATCACTGTCGATCTCTCCAAGTACCATGATACCAACATCAATACGCAGCTCGCAGAAAAGAGCGTCTACGTTGACAGCGTCATCCTGCAAACGTCGCACAACTTCCCGCGATGGAAGGACGAAGGTGCTCTCTTGAACTACGCACCCCTACACTTTGACAACATCTCTTCTGTCTTCAAGGATAAAGATGCAGCGTACACGGGAGTGTACATATTTGCTTTGTCTATTCAAGGCAGCACCGACAAGACGGCTTCATTGCCCAAATCCTTCAAGGACTTCACAAAGCCCGAGTACAAGGACAAATTGGTACTCGTCTACCCCAACGACGATGATGCCATTCTGTGGCAGTTCGACCTCCTGTAAGTCCTACCACGGATCTAACCGCCTCTTGCCTAGGTAGCTAACACAGCCGTAGCCTGGAAGATCCCGAATACGGCATGAAGTGGTTCGACGCGCTTCTCGCCAACAACCCCCGCTGGGTCCGCGGAACAGCGACCGCCCCAACGATCATCAAAGACGCCAACAGCGACCGCTTAGCGACCTTCACATCGGTGCACTCATTCGCCCCCGCCCCAGCTGGCTACAGCGACGAGCTGTCCACCGAAGGCACATTCGTCTCGTGGGCGCAGAACGGCGCGATCCTGAAGGACGCACCGCACCCGGAGGGCGCTAAGCTGCTGCTCAACTACCTGCTCAGCGACGAGTACCAGGTGAACTTTGGATGGAGCCCCCGCGAGGACATCGCTCCCCCTGCCGGCGTCGAGACGATCCTCAAGCAGCCTCGCACTCATGCAGCGGGCTTTGCTGAGTTCATGTCTAATCGTGCTAAAGTGGAGAGGAGGAGGTTCTTCTACGAGTCCAAGCTTCACACGGCGCAGGGTATCAGCCCGCTGGAGGATGAACTCTAGGCAGTAGCAGTCTGCAGGAGTGGAGATGTCGCATCCTCATGGTAGGCAGTAGCAGTCTGCAGGAGTGGAGATATCGCATCCGCGTGGGGAAAGAAGTCGTGAGCTTCTTCTCTATGAGTCGAGATTTCACACAGCGCAGGGTGTGAGCCCGCTGGCGGGTGACTTGTAGGCAAAAGCAGTCCGCGTGAGTGGGGATATCGCATGCGCATGAGGAAAGAAGTCGTGAGCTTCTTCTCTATGAGTCGAGACTTGAAAAAGCGCAGGGTGTGAGCCCGCTGGGGGGTTGACTTGTAAGCAAAAGCAGTCCGCGTGAGTGAGGATGTCGGATGCGCAATGGGGGGAGAAGTTGTTTGATTAGAATAGACGGCGTTATCGGGATGTAATAATAACATGAGTAAACCTTGCTTTTAGAGATATGGTCTCATAGCCACCTACTTCTTCATGAGTCTAGCCTCACTGTCACTTACAACACAGTGAACAGAGCGATCACCACTACTGACAGCATAGCACCGCCCACCATGTTCTTGCCCGCAGCACCAGTAGATTCAGGCAGCGCACCGCTAGCACTGGGCGTGGGGCTCGTCGTCCCATTGCCCACCAGCTCAGGGAACAGGTAGCTTGTGTTAGCGTCCACGACGATCCAATTCTTGATCAGCGCAGACCCATCCATGACCGTTTCCCACTGCTCCTCGGTACACTGCTCGCGATCGAGAACGTAGCACTGTGATCCAGGCAGCGTGATGGGCTCGTTGGTGATGTTGTACACGTTCGCCACACCCTCGGACGAGTAGTCCGGGTTCTCAGTAGTCGAGATATGACCCGTAGCGATGTCCAAGTTGAACAGCGCGCGCTGGAAGATGCGGAACGCAGTCTCGGGTTGGTACGCTGGTACTTCGTGGCCGGCCTGGTAGACGCGGGTGAAGGAGAGGTTGCCGTGCTGGCGTACTTGGCCGCCGATGTAGGTGTCGTTGACCACAACGGGGGCGTAGCCTGCGGCTGCAAAATTCGTGGCATTCTCGTATGGAATTGCGAGGGAAAGTGCTTCGCCGCCATACCAGTTGCAGGCGTAATCCCGGTCGCCGTGTAGCAATGCAACCTTCACACCCTCCTCAAGGAGATACGCGAGATCTTCTTTCCAGCCTGGACGTGGGTAGTCGCCGATGCTGCGGAAGGCTCGCGATACAGCTGCGTTAGATTGTGTCCAGTTAATTGGGATGCCAAGGTCTTGCTGTACGTGGGGCTGATTGAGCCATCCTGCATACCAAGGTGCTGGGAAAGAGGCTGCACCAGGTGCGGAAATATCGTAGTAGTTTACATCGCTGTCGAAGTATGGATCACGGATCTCCGCTGTGCAAAAAGTTTCAGCTTTCTGACACACCGTGTTCACGCTCTCGTTGAAGCCCTGGTTGGTGGGATCGTATGCGAGACTCAGGTTGCGGCAGTTCTCGATCTGGTGCAGGCAACCGTCCGTACGATATAGAGCATCGATCACTCCTTCGTAACGAGACTCGTTGTAGGCTTTAATGCCGTACGTGTTGTTGTACGCCATCTGTGGGTAACCCGCCCATTGGACGTAGCGATCGATGCAACCGTTGATGATCAAAAGAGTGTCGAGATGGAGCAAGTGAGTTTGGCCTTGCTCATCCCATGTGCCGTTGAGGATCCTCTCGTTCTGTTCCTGAAAGTAAGCTGCAAATGCCGGCCCGTAACGGCCTCCATAAGACTCGGTTGCAATTGAGATCCTGTCGTCGTTGGGCTTGTGTTGGGGAAACTCCTGGAACCAGACCTGAGCGAAGTGCCAGAAAGCCCGTGCAGAGTTCTCTGTGCCGCGAGTCGTCAAGTTAGCATCTTGACTGGCGTAGGTGCCGACGTAGAAAGAAGCGTTCTGGGCTGGTACTCCGTTCGAGAAGTCAGCAACGTCTACATCCCCGGTGTCGATGTTGTTGGTGATGTTGGTTAAGCTATCGTAACTCATGCCAACTTGCACTGGTTGATCGAGGTAGAGCATGTTGACTGTCTGCATGTTAGTCGCATTCCAATAACCCCACGCCTGAATGAAGTACCCTCGTTGTTCCAGGACCAGTCACTTAGGTATGTTGAGTTGGAATCGGAGTTGACATAGCAGGGCCCGTTTTCGCGCAGCAACCCAAGCATCGAGCTGGATCCCGGCCCGCCATTCTAGATCCACGTCAGGTCTTACCATCAACACCCGAGAAGACTGCATACCATCCAAATAGATAAGGGTGCATTTGCAGGATCTTTTCGAGACTCAAAGAACCAGAAGAAGGTGTTGATATCGTACGTCTGGTTTTGCACACCCAGATCGGCCAGAGCACCCGCTGGTAGGTGTACATAACCTGAGTAGCTTCGAACTCCGTCGGTGGTTTCGCAAAGATCATTCTCAAGCTCTGATCAGCAGCCGTTCTTTCGGATCATTGTAAGCATGAAGATACCTCTTTGTACGAGATGCGGATGCCATCCTCGATATGCGAGTCCAGCACAGTAACGCCCTCGAGCGCAGGAGGAAACTGAGCACACGCCAGCTCACTGAGCGCGCCATAAGCTGCAAACAACGACAGACGATTGAACAACATCTCGACGGAGGCTAGACAGCGAACGTTGGAGGAAAGTAACTCAGTTGAGGTACGGTACTTTATACCTCCTCATGGATTGCGTGACTCGGTGGAGTGCGGGCGAATGCTGCATGACCATCACTTGCATCTCTTCAGAGTGACTGGTTGCTTTGATAGTGAGCTTCCTCCTTGGACATAGCGTGCTGTGCGGCCGCAACGAAAACCATGTTCCGAACGTTAATGACGTCGAATTGTATGAACATGCATGGCCAAGAAGGCCAAGCAGTCTCTTACAGTAACCATGCTTCTCTGCCCAAGGCTTTCGTTACCAAGGATCGAGCCATTGTCGCAATTGATAGTTATTAGACCAAGGCTGGCATTGAACATACGCAGAGTGGTTGAGAGCCTAAGTTCTAACGAATGCAATGCCTGGAGTTGGCGAAACAAGCGTACGGTAGTCCTCGGATAAGAACCGCCAAGGTGAGGGGTGGACACAAGCTTGTCAAGCAAAAGAAGTGGCGTCCTCACCAGTCAGTAACCGGCCAAGTAAGCCAAACAAGTTCGGAGCGTGCCCCACTTTCAACTGTCCCGTACGACACCCGTACCACAACGTTCCCGCTTACGTCGGACAACAAACACGACGCATCTTCCCGTGCGCTGCGGTTCCCAGTCTCCATCAACATCTTCACACCGCCCCCGTCAAACAGCACGATGATCTCGGCCAGGGACTTGTCAAGTGGATTGATATACCGGATCTTACCACGCACCGCCGCGCTGATTCGAGCCACGAACACACATCGAAGCGCAAGTCCTTGCTCTCTTGCAAGCTGGAGGAAACCTGTAGGCTCTTTTCCGCTGCCCTGAGGCTGTTTAGTCCTCGGCTTGATCAAGTCAGGTTGCTTCTGGAGCCATCTTTGCGCTTCTGTTGAGTCCCTTTGTCTCCGTGCAAGCCGCAAGGAGGGAGAGTGTCAGGTCGTGTGCGTTTGAGAAAAGGTTGAGTAGGGCGGCAGACAAGGTGATGCAGCAAAGAGAGACACAGGAGAAGTGGAAAGAGATGGCATACGCAAATTCCACAAGTCTGCGTGCGGTATGTACAATTGTGGGTCGTCTATACACTCATGATACGCTCACTGGTTGGTCCAACTACCTTTCTACCCCGACTTCGTCCCTACCATGCACAATTCATCACAAACGCCCTAGTGAGCATGCTCCTCGCCACACCCGCAATCAGGGCCAAACGCCGCGCGCTTGGCCTTGGCATCCAGCTGCCACGCCTCAAACGCAAACTCCCTCTTGCTGAGCCCGTACTTGCCGTCGTCACCCTTGGCCACGCCCTCGCCTGCATTCTCGACGATGGCGTCCAGCCAGGCCGCGAGGCGGAAGCCGGCCTTGGCGATCTGCTTCTGCACGACGGGGATGACGGACTCGTAGTAGGCGCCGCTGAGTTCCTGGTTGCGGACGGCGTCGGGGCCGTTGGGGACGACGGTGGTGCAGACGAAGCTGTTGGCGTCCGAGGCCCAGACCATGGCGCTGTCGACGGGCTCCTTGGCTTCGAGGCCCTTGGACCACGTCTTGCTCTCCTTGCTGTAGGATCCGGTTTTGATCTCTTTGGTGAGCGTGTTGGCCCACTTTTGGGCGTTGGCGAGCGAGTAGTTGCCGGCCAGCTTCTGTGGGATGGCCGTGTCCCATGCGGCGTGCAGGTTGGTGCGCGCGCCGTTGAAGGTCACGTTGACGAGGTTGCCGCCGACTTCGAGGTTCTCGACGTGCAGCGGCTGGTGGATGTCGCCGACAAAGTGGATGACCCATTTGAGCGCCTTTTGCTGCTCAGCGAGGCCGACGTCCTCGGTGACGGCGCGGGTCGAGTAGTTGGCGATGGCGGACACGATGCAGCCTTCTTCCGGGCAGTCACGGTCGTAGTTGACGTTGCACTGCTTGGGGGGCGAGTCCAGGGCGTCGATGAAGTGGAGGGGCGCGCTGAAGGTGCCCTCGGCAGTGTAGCGGTAGCTGTCGGCCTGACCGTGTCAGTGGTTGCAGGCTGTCTCTCGGAGCGTACGCACCCAGGTAGCCACGTTGGCGAGGTACGAAGCCGAGGTGTCGCTCAGAATGCGCTGGGCGAACTGTTTGGTGTCCGGCGAGACGAGGTTCTGGGCGATGTAGGCCACGGTGGTGTGACCTGTTGGCATGAATACACGTCTTGCAGGTTGGAGAGGTATTGTTACCCAGAGAGCCCCATGCGTACGCAGAGGGCGCCGCAGCCATGCTAGCTAGGAGTGTAGACTTGAGGTGGACCATTGTGACTTGTCGATGCTAGTGATGAGCTGGACAACAGCAGATAGATGGCACTATATACTAGTACAGGCGTGCACGCACTATCAACGACATCGGCCATGTCCGTCCGTGGCCACAGGATAGCTTCCAAGATCCGGGGTACCTATCAGTGGATGCACGAGGCTTGCTAGGCGGGTCCGCGGGGATGCTAACCGGATCAGGCAGGAGCTTGGCGCAGATGACAGATCTGGCCAATGCGCGGCAGGAACGTGTGCAAAGTGATTGGGTGCCAAGCAGAGATTGGGGAGATGGTTGATGAGAAGTGTAGTGGGCTGGTGGGAGTAGTGAGGGACTAGACGGGCTAGCGGGTACTGTCTATCATTTGCGGAACTAGGGTATCTCGAGGCCGCGGGTAGTCGCCAAACGCCAAAATGCATGCATGCAGGACGTACAGGGCGGGAACGACATGCTATCGTCGCCATCCACGCCGTCTACGCCGCCCACGTGCGCCTACTCGGTGGGTGGTGGGGCGCCGTCGAACAGGCGGATCCACCAGGCGGGCGGGTTGAGGGGACTGCGGCCGTTGTAGAGGGACGGGAAGATGTCGGTGAAGTAGTACCAGACTGGGGGCGTTAGCTCGAGATTCCGTGCAGGGACGTCAGGACGTACTGTGGCCAACGACAATACCACACATCTCGTCCTTGGGCACGGTGCCGTGCATGACGACGCTGAAGCCCAGCAGGACCCAGGGCAGGTAGGGGGCCTTGAAGACGAGCAGGCCCAGGAAGCTGAGCATGGTGTCGGGGTTCTTGCGGCTCCAGATGTAGATGAGGGTGCTGCTGAGGGCGCTGCCGAGGAAGGCCATGCTGAACATGGGGGCGATGCACAGCAGCAGGGTCGAGGCAAAGGCGAGCAGCCAGGAGAAGTGGGCGGGGGAGCGGCCGGAGCTCTCTTCCAGCAGGCGCGAGTAGCGTTGGAGGAAGAAGATGTGGTAGAGCAGGTCGAGGGAGAGGGGGCCGAAGTAGAAGAAGGTGGTGAAGAGGCGCCAGTACTACGGGTGGTGAGTATTGGCGTGGTGTGTAGAGGTGTAGTAAAGGTAGTGCAAGAGGAATATCAAAAAACATACCTGACTCCGGAAGAAGACGGCACGCACGCTGTAGAAGAGCTGAAAGGGCGAGATGATGTGGCACTGGACCAGAACCGAGGCGCTCAGGGCGGCCGTCATCCACCAGCGCGTGCACACGGGCATCTCGTAGAACCACTGCTCGAGCGGGAAACCGCCCATGAAGCCGTCCGCGCCCTGCAGCGCTGCCATGATGGAGGGGGAGGTGGTGGTGGTAGTAGTGGTGGTGGTGGTAGTGGTGGTGGTAGTGGTGGTGGTAGTGGTGGTGGTAGTGGTGGTGGTAGTGGTGGTGGTAGTGGTGGTGGTAGTGGTGGTGGTAGTGGTGGTGGTAGTGGTGGTGGTAGTGGTGGTGGTAGTGGTGGT
Organism: Ascochyta rabiei; assembly: GCF_004011695.2. Lineage (NCBI taxonomy): Eukaryota > Fungi > Ascomycota > Dothideomycetes > Pleosporales > Didymellaceae > Ascochyta > Ascochyta rabiei. The sequence continues at coordinate 960,245 of NC_082408.1, read as the reverse complement.
GGTAGTGGTGGTGGTAGTGGTGGTGGTGGTGGTGGTGGTGCTGGTGCTGCTGGTGCTGCTGACGCAGGTGCTGTACAGGTCAGGGCGTGAAAAGCAGGCCAGACACTGCGCTTGTACACTCCAGAAGGCAGAGGGCAGAGGGCAGAGGGCGGTGGGCGGTGGACGGTGGGCGGTGGGCGGCGGAGAGTGAAGACGCCGTGAAGGTGCCTCGGGCATGCCGGATGCTGGGCGAGCTGGGTGAGGCTACGTAATCAGATCGTGCTCATGTTGTGTCCAAGCTCCTCTGCGCCCTCTGCGCCGGCACGAAGCCTCCAGCCCCCCCGATTCCCGACTCCCGATTCCCGATTGCAGCGCAACACCACAATCCCGCGCCACAGCATGCCGCACGGCCACCCGCGCGCCTGCACGCCCGTTTCCCACCGCTGACCTGCTGTCGCCATCGCCATCGCCGTCCCATCGCCACCTCGCAAGCATTATTCGACCATAGCACGCCACTCCACCCCTCCCGCCGACGCGACTGGACGCGCACTGGACGCGCCGCGGCCTCTCTGCACCACCACCACCACCACCACCACCGCCGCCGCACCCACCCACCAACCCTCCCCTCACCACGCCCGCCATGCCGCCCAAGTCGCCCGTTGTCGGCCGCAAGAACAAGGCCCGTCCCTCGCGCGGCGGCAGCTCACGCGCCTCGACCGGCAGCCGGCGCGAGAGCGCGAAGCGACTGGGCGCACCAGGCCCCGCGCCCAAGCGCACCAAGCGCTACAAGCCCGGCACCGTTGCGCTGCGCGAGATCCGCAAGTACCAGAAGACAACGGACCTGCTGCTGCTGAAGCTGCCCTTTCAGCGCCTGGTGAGTCTGCCAAGGCGCATTGCCTAAACAACACGCGCACTTCCTAAACAATACGCGCACTTCCTAAACAACACCAAACAGAGAAAGAAGAAAACCAAGCTGACACTATACACTAGGTCCGTGAAATCGCTCAATCCGTCACCGGCGAAGATGGCCCGAACAGGTGGCAGTCGCAAGCCCTCTTCGCCCTGCAAGAAGCCACCGAGGCCTTCCTCGTCAACCTCTTCCACGACGCCAACCTGTGCGCCATCCACGCCAAGCGCGTCACCATCCAGCAAAAGGACATCCAGCTCGCGAGGCGGTTACGAGCCGCCTGGGGCGCGCCAGTCTAAGACACGTGAAGCGATTTTTCATCTGTTCTTCTCCAATTCTGGCCACGTCTTGATCGGTTGATGGGAAAGAGAGTTGAGCCGAAGCGAAAGAGTCCAGGTCTGAAACCCAGCCACAGAGACCACGGCTCCGACAGGCGTTCACGGCGTCACCATTCTTGCGACTTTGTGTTGGGCAGGGTACGGTCCTCGATGCTGCTTTTCTGGACCCACTATTCGTCTCTGTAGCATCATTCAAACACTTACACTTACACTTCAACACAATCTCTTCCTCCCCTCTACTCCCACCGCCCACCGCCCACCACACCCCAGCAATGATGGAAAGGTAGGCTACATCCCCTCTCCACCTACCCACTTTCAATCTCACCGCCGCATATGAAGATGGTAAGTTCACACAAAAGCCTAGCCTAGCATCGAATCCATCAAGATGGAATCCACCAAGATGCTACCACAGACCAACTAGGGCATCAATCACCTCTGCCACTCGTACGCTTGCGTGCGAGGATTCTCGGTGGATCGAGGACAACGCGGGTATCCAACGACAGATCACTTCCTGCAGCAGTGAGCAGATCTACGCGCTGACCTACGCGTGTTCTGTCCCTGCGCTTGTAGATGCGTGGTGCGGAAGGATGCTGAATGTTGTTTCTGTATCTGCAGTAGACTGCACGGACGCTAGACCGAAACGAAACGCCGGGATGGGGATATCTAGCAATTGAACGCTGCAATCAAACTGGACGAAACCGAACGTATGGCTTGCTGCTCGACTCGCCGCGAGTCACGGCTAGATGAGCCAGCTCGTGCCTCTCCCATCGCGGCCAGCTTCCCGCTCTCCATCGGCCATGGTCCTCGTTGTCGTCGTTTTCTGCCAGAGGCCCTCTTGGTTGCCCTCTTGGCTGCCCCCTCGCCCGCCGTCGGTGATGGCTATGCCGATCTCCTCATCGCTCCTCTCGCCCGCGCTCCGCACGCTCGCCACGCTGCGCACATGCTCGCTCCATTCGTCAATCGGCTCGATGCGCGTCCACACGCCGTCCTTGTCCCTGTTCGGCGCCATGGAGCTGAGCGCAATGCTCCGCCGCGTCGTCGCTGGCGTGCTTGGAATGTGCTGGTGTGTGCTCGGCGCCATGGAGCGGCCGCGCGAGTTGCTGTAGGACGCGACCTTTTCGCGGAAGAAGACGCGCAGCACGGGGATCGAGGCGCCGATGATGGCCACGGCCGTCTCGACCGCCGTCCAGATGGTTACGTCTTTGCCGTTGTACGAAAAGTCCCCCTGGCGCAGCTGGATCAGGTACACGCCCTTTGCAATCGCACAGACGCCGGCGCTGGGAGGGTGTTAGTCTGTGCATTGAGCATGAGCGAGAGGTCCACATACAGAATCCCCATGCTCATGGCGATGCCGACGCCAATCTTCTCCCGCAGCCGCAGCTGCAGGCCCCATACCAGTTTCCACGGGACGAGCGCGAGCGCAATGTCGGCCGTTGCGCACCATGCCGCGTTGAAGATGCCGTAGTTGACGGTGATTGTGGGGTCCCAGCACTTCCCTTCGACTGTCGAGTCCCACGTCTTCTCAACGGGCGTGCACTGTACCCAGATGATAAAGGCAGACGGGAGCATGAAGAGGAAGAGCGTGGCGGTGCAAAACCAGACGAACCATCGAAGCGGCCCGGACGTGAGTCGTAGCAGCGTTGCGCCGAAGGAAATCTTGGACAAGGTCGACGCAAAGCAGGAGATCGAGGCCCCGATAGATGTCCACAGTATAATGGTCATGATGTTGTCGGGGTCGATGTCTTTGATTCGTCTCCCAAATCCAAGCAGCTGGCCCATCTGTGTAAGTATGGCTTCGATTAGGAGCAGAAACTACACATGTCAGTAGGCAACGCAGCTAACATGGCTTGCTACTGACCCATGAAGCGATGAGGATGTGATCGTCCCACCACAGGCCTTGCCTGCGACTCAACTTTGCGTATATCCGCAATGCTAGGAACCCTCCGCAGAGGAACGTCAGCCACCATGTCACACCCACGATGAGCGGCCCATTGTCAGGGACGCCCATGGTTGCAGCGGGAACGTCGCGTAGCCCTGCTCACAGATGTATAGGGACAAGCATGCGGCGCACAAATGTATCAAAAAAAAAAATCAAACAGAGACCAGAAGCGTCTGATGAAGGATCATGGAGTGCGGGGAAGAGCAAAGAGGAACACGATCCTCCCGACAAGACCGCGCGATGCGCAATAAGGGTCTTAAGACGTCCAACTCGTGGAGCGTCCGATGTTGCTACGCATTCTGGGGCCAGAGGAGCTCAAGGCGCGCAGTGCCCTCCGCGACATTTTGACACCCAACATAGTGCGTTTGGCGCTGCAGCTAGGCTCATCGCTGTAAGCGGGTGGAGATGGTGTCCGGCCCTTCCGCTTTTCAATTCGACACGACAATCCGGTTGGCCACGCGCAGTGGATATGCTCTGGCGCCAACGGACGAGATGCGGCGCCGGCCGTCTAACCGACTCCAGCTATATAGTGCAATGCGTGGACGGAGGTGGGCGAGCTGCACAGGCGGGAGCCGTCTGCCCCGAATCCCATCATCCCGGATATGAGGAAACTACGAGGCGCTGCCGAGTCTGAACCACTCATCGCTTGTCGTGGTGCGGATCCTGTGTAGGATGCAGTTCGGCGTCAAGTATCCCTGCAGATCGATCGACGCCGGGCCGATTTGAATCGAGCATCCTGAAGTCCAGATTTGTTGCTCCCGGACACCTTCCCTGTTTGCTAATTGTCGCGACTCGTGCCTCTTGTTCAAATCCATCTCTGGGGGTCAACAACGTCAGGACGCTCCGCATGCGGAACCACGTGTTGACAGAAGCTACTCTCTCGCTAGCTCACGGCAGTGGTTGCGTCGGGTGGTTTCGACCTGCCATGACACAGCCTTCACGCGCACTAACGAACGACGGGGTCAAAATACACTCACTCCCCACCCAGAGGCTCAACCCTGCTCCCGGTTGGGAACCCTTGACGCCTGACCGGAAACCATACCACATGGCGACAGTGAGTCGACCCTATGATTCGAGGAGATTGCGTGGACTGTGCGGATGGTGAGTGCGAGGCAACGCCGTTATAGGATGCCGCTCGCTCAACAACATGGCTCATCCTGCTGTCGCTTGGAGAACTAAACTCCGATGCGTGCGGCGCGAGCGATGTCGCCAAACGCTTAGCTGCGATGTGTTGGCTCGATTCAATCGAACCACACCACACGACTCAGGGCTGGCTATCGAAAGGGTGAGATGCTGATCCTTCTGCGTCTAACTTGGCCGCGGTTCAGTGAGATGTGTTCGATTTGGATATTTACGTTTGTTGAGGTCCAAGGAGCGAGGTCGGGTACCTACGCCTGAACACAGATAGAGAGGAGATCCTTCTTCTTGGTCCTCGGAGGCGATCAGGTTCGTGCGAAGTACTGGTCGAGCGCTTCCATCGCCGTTCGCCGGTGTGGCTCGCAATCGTTCATTGATGATTCGCGAGCCGAGCAATGCGGAAACTGACTTGTTCCATGGTCATACTGCTGGCTGGGCGAGTACCCAGTGAACTTCGAACAACAGACAGTGCCATGCCAAATCACGCGTTCACCCCTTTACCCCTTGAATGAGGAACCAAAGAGCGAGAGAATGCTGCGAGCTGAGACGATGAATCGTTGCAGGAAGCGAATTGATACATTGGTGATTGTATTATGCATGAGCGCGATTCTCCCCAGTTCGGACGGGTTGCGCCTTTCCCAGTCTCTCATTTCAATATGCTCGTGCAAGGCTGACTCTCCAAAGGCCGTCAGCCGCTTACTCCGTCCCACTTCCAACCTCAGACCTCTTAGCTACTTTTGAAGTCTTTAATCTTCTCCTGGATTGCCTTCTTGACATCAAAACCCTGAAGTGCGCTTCCTCGCCGCTTGCGGTCTGTTATCTCTCGCTTGACTTGGGCCACGATGGCATCGAGCTCCGCTTCTGGGTCGTCTGCAATGCCTAACGTAGGCGCCCTCCTGCTGGTGCTGGTGCTGGTGCTGGCCATTGAGTTCGTCCTTGTGAGATTGTCCTTTTTGATCTCTTCCTTTGCAATCTGCTCAATGTTGGACACGTCAAGATCAACGGCAGATGTTGGCGTTGTCCGTACAGACTGGCGCTGTTGAAGCTGCTTGCGGAAGGGCAGAGAACGAGAGAACAGGCCAAAGCAGCCGGCGACGCCGATGAGTGTGTAGAAATAAACCCGTGCCCAAACCTTCAGCGTATCGGAGAATCCAAGCAGGATGAACGGGGCGACAGTGAAAGAGAAAGCCAGTTGTGTAAGAAGGAACGTAAAAACGTCATAGTAGACCTTAGTTGACAGGTCCGTTTTACCGTCTGCGGCAAGAAAGAGAGGGCGCACCATGCGTCGGCCATCTACAACTATTAGCCCAGGATGCTTCGAAAGATTGAGAACCTACTCTTTGCAGCAGCTTGAAGGAGAGCAGCCAGAATAAAGGCCATGTAGTAGCCTGGGTAGAAACCATGCCAGAAGGCGCTGGTGACGAACGTGGCCAGTGTAGCGCCGAAGCCGGGCTTCTGTCCCTTAGGCGTCACACGAAGGTACATGTAGTTCCGCAACCACAGATTGGTGTTGATGTTCCATTCGCCTAGGAATGCGCGTGTGTTCTGAGCTGTCTCGATGGCAATGGGTCGAATGTTTGTGAGGCGGTCCCATTTCGCGCGTCCAGTCTTCGCATCAAGACCGTTGTATCCGATACCAGAAAGAATACAAGCGCCCTCAGAAAGACTCCAAACGCCGTAGTACTTCATACGAGTAGTAAGACCAAGCATGTACAGCTGCCAGACTCTGCGCAAGAAGCCGTACTTCATATACTCGTCGCTGAGGAAGAAGGAGGGATAATACCAACCAGAGAACTTGAGAAATGCAACGATCCAAAGTGTGCCATAAACCGCTTTGATGGCAGCTGGACGGCCACTGCGAGGGATCCTGCGCTTTTTCCTTGTGGGTGGCGCCTTAGAAGGGTCCGTGCCTGGAGGTAACGCGAACATGGTAGTTGTGATGTACTGGCTGTAATCGCAGTAATCGAATGCAGGACCAGCCATGAAACCAGGAAAGAAAAGTACGTAGCCAGCGTAGTCGAGGATGTTAGGAATAGTCCTAACAGCGTGCTCTTTCTGGAAGTCCGACAGCTCTGAATCTTGAAGACGCCCGTCTTGTACATTCCAGCAGAAAGCTGTAAGTTTCATGACGAGGACCATCTGTGCACCAGAGATGTCGACTGCTGATGCGTTGTTGACATATTGGCGGTAGATGTGATTTATAGACATGTGTCCCATCAGGAAGACGAATCCAATCCATGGCATGAATGGGGAGTCTATCCTGGATGCGATCACATAGGCGCCGGCAGCGCTGATCACGATGGTTCGAAGACCATCCCACAGGTCAAACAGGCCCACTAGGTAAAACATTGCAACACTGCGGTGTCAGTAAACGGTACAAGATTGAGAGAGGATAGACCTTACGCTATGATGAAAGCGTTCTTCTGCCATGGCGATTTGTCTGGTATCCGCTTGAGAACTCCAGCCAACGGATACGAGAGGTAGAACGAGAACACAAGCTTGACTGTGAAGTATTAGCGTACGATAGGGCAAGGCTGGAGGTACGCTTACGCTCGTCTGCTGACGTCCCGAGTGAGCTGCCAATATATTCGAAGGCTGCGTGATATTGTTAGTCAGTACCGTTGTTGCGAGGCATGTTTGGAACGTACGCGCATTGATGTATGGCAACATCTTCGCCGATTGAGTGTTGTAAAGGATTTTGCTCAGCGGCGCAAGATGAGATGAGAGAGAAGGTTTTCTGAGAGCAATTAGGAGTTGATGATCTCAAGGCCATCCACATGTTCAGCTGAGTTTGATGTACGAATGATATCGACGGTTCCTGGCACGGTAAAGGTGGCAGCAGCCTGTGACGTCGTCACGCTAGCATTTTGTGCGCTTGGACTGGAAACGGTGTAGCGGACTGGTTGAAGCGGTGAACAGTGGCAGAATGTACAACACCACGCGAAAGTTCGCGGTCAATGCATCCGCAAAATACTGTCAAATACGCAAACGTTTAAGCAATATGAGCGCGACCTACAACCTTGAGCCGAATCCGACCGCGAAAGTTCTCCTCCATACCACTCGCGGCGATCTTGAGATCGAACTTTTCGCGAAGCAAACGCCCATCACCTCGCGCAACTTTCTACAGCTATGTCTCGACGGCTACTATGACAATACCGTGTTCCACCGCCTGGTGAAGGGCTTCATCATACAAGGAGGAGACCCAACCGGTACCGGTCAGGGCGGAGAGAGCAGCTTTGATGGCGAACCGTTTCAAGATGAGATGCATAGTCGGTTGAAGTACACACGGCGAGGTTTGCTGGGAATGGCAAACACCGGCAAGAAGGACGACAATGGCAGTCAGTTCTTTTTCACCCTGGCTGCAACGCCAGAGTTGCAAGACAAGAACACCATGTTCGGCAGGATTGCGGGAGATACCATCTACAACCTTATGAAGATGGCCGAGGCAGAGATCGCGGAGGGTAGTGAGGATCGGCCGATGTACCCAACCAAGGTCACAGGGTCTGAGATCATCCTCAACCCATTCGAAGACATGGTCAAGCGGGAGAGGGTAGCGCAGCGGACGGGGCCTGAAGCTAAGAAGATCAAGAAGCCGAAGAGGAAGGCTGGAAAGAACGTGCTGAGCTTCGGTGGAGAGGAAGGAGAGGATACAGCGCCTGTGTTGAAGAAGGCCAAGTTCAACACCAAACTGGTCAGTGCTGGGGAGGAACAGGCTGCGGCTTCAAGCGACCCACCCAAGACGAGAGTTCCCGAGTCAAAAGCCATACCCATTCGCAAGCCTTCTCGAAAATCACCGTCAAGAACACCATCTCCCAAACCAGCAAAAACAGCGCCAAGATCGCCACCTCGGGAAAAGGCGCGCTCGCCGCCACGAGAGCTATCACCAGAGTCAGAGAAAAAGTCAAAGATGGACCGCGTCAATGCACAAATTGCCGAGCTCAAAGCCTCAATGAAGCGCAATACCGGCCCGCAACACGCAGAGCAGACAAAGAAGAAATCGTTGCTAGAGTCTATGGTCCCAACATCCACAACTCGTGGGCGGAAGCGCGGCGCTGGTGGCAATGCTGCTCAGGAACAAGCTACACTCGATATTTTGTCGAAATTCAAGTCGAAGCTAGAAGCGACAGAGCCTGCGGCGGCACCGAAGGACAAGTTAACTGTGGCGTCAGAGGACGTTGAGATGAAAGACGGCGCTACCAATGGACGCAAGGTGGATGAGGAGGACGAGGCAATCTGCGATCTGCACTTTATTGCAGGATGTCAGTCATGTAAAGCATGGGATAAGGAGGAGGAGGAAGAGTCAGATGATGACGCCGGATGGATGTCACATTCCCTGAGCTTCGCAAAGGACAGGCTAGGGAAAGACCTGGAGTGGAAGAGGAAGAACGAGGAGGAACTACTTGTGATCGATCCGCTAGAAGAAGCAAAGCGACACAAGGCCGATGCAAAAGGGAAGCGAGAGTGGGATGGCGGGAAGGATAAGAAGAAGCTGAAGGTATGAGCGTGGACTTTGGAGGCTATAATATACCCAAGAATATGAAAAGCAGCAGACACCGGTCGGTCTGTTCCATATCATGCAAAGCAAAGGATGACAGTCTACTGAAGCTTGCGGCAATATGCGGACAGCAAAAGCACAGGAAGACCTCTGGGCTGGGCTGTGGCAGGCTGTAGTTGAATCGCTCAACGCGCTCACCTTCACTTCACGCGCCGCGCAGCTGGCAGTCTCCACTTCAAAATGCCGCCTTCACCGCCGTCCCCCCACCCGGAATCACAGTACTTCTCACTGAATCCTCAACGCTGCTTCTTTCCGTTGCGCACAACCTCAAGCATAAGCCAAGATCTCCGTTTAGGTCCAACGAACTCAGCTTGCACCTGTCTACACTTCTGTAAGTACACTGCTCCCAACACGGAAGCTGAGTTTGAGCGCAAGAGCTTGTCTGTCGCCTCACACTCTGCCACACTGGCTTCCCAAACCATTCTTGCTTGCTGTCAAGCTGCATTCTCGTCAGCCTGCACAGATGGATCCGCTCTCAGTCCTGCATGACCGTGCAACATCCACCGCATCAAGACCCTTGCTGACATTTCATAGCACAATATCACACTCATCCTGTACAAATGGCTATCAATTGGAAAGAGTCAGACGCGAAGGACCGCCTCCTTGCCGCAGTTATTGCTGCTTCAACCCACGTACGCTCTACTTGCGCCCGCTTTTACCTGTAGACATTTACTAACACACATTAGCTTAACATGAACGAGGTAGCACGTCTCTTTGGCCAGGGCGCGACCTACGATGCCGTCGAATGCCAGCTTCGCAAGGTCAAGAAGTTGGCAGCCAAACTGAAGGTAGAAGCGGCTGGACGTCCCAGCGCGGCCGTGGTGCCCTCCAGGTCCAAGTACAAGACCATCGAGAGCCCAGCCAAGACTCGTAAGTCGTATGCTGTCTTAAATACATACTTGCATACTGATTCATAATCCAGCCGTCAAGACCGGTCGCGTCGCCAAAGCCATGAAGGCCACTGACCGCAAGACCAAGGTCAAGTTGGAGCTGCTTGAAGATGAGGTCGATGCCGTCCTTGACAGCACAGCCAGCGAGGAACTCGAGGAGTCAGTTTGAGCACTCTCGATGTCCAACAGACGCTGCTTTGGGGAAATCGAAATTAGCTATCCGAATCAGTTCATGGAACACTGGTCTAGTTCGTTTTCTTTCACCTGATCGTAAGGAATTTGGCTGTCCACGATGCTGTACATAGCATCGCTCTGCCCGCATGGTCCAGCCGTATAGCTTTAGAGTTCAAGCGCCATCATAGTTGGTTTGCGCAAGGACTAAATGAAAAATACCGCTGTCATTTTCGTCTCCTCTGTCATGAGGTCACGTTTTGTGCTCTTTTGATACATCCTTGTGTCTTTCGTGTCACGTATTTTTGCACTCATCTTGTGATGGGTGCCCACGTTCTGCTCTGGCATAATACTAACGCAGGGTGCATTTCTTGTCAGCTATCCTGGGCACTGTCACCTCATTGTTCCTAAAGGCTTTGAATGATTGATTGATTGATTGATTGATGAGTTTAACGTCCTGTGTGAGTCTAAGACTATATAAGACAAGAGCAGTTAAGCTGCTCTAGTAATTTAAGGAGTGTGTTTGTTTAAAGGGGTAGTAAATGTGTGCTCGTAGTCTAATAGTGAGGGCCTGTGCCCTAGGTTGTTAAGAAGAGCCGTTGCCCTGTTAAATTAGGGTTGTGTAGAACTATCCTACAAGTAGGTAGTTCTAGCGTTTGTTGTTTGTTGTCTATTGCTAGCTATTGCTATTGCAGTAGACAGTCTTTGTATTGTTGTTGTTGTTGTTGTTGTTGTTGTTGTTGTTGTTGTTGTTGTTGTTGTTGTTGTTGTTGTTGTTGTTGTTGTTGTTGTTGTTGTTGTTGTTGTTGTTGTTGTTGTTGTTGTTGTTGTTGTTGTTGTTGTTGTTGTTGTTGTTGTTGTTGTTGTTGTTCTTGTTGTAAAGAGTTTGTTTGTCTATCACTATTGCTAGTAATAGACTACTAGGGTGTTTAAGCTGTTGCTTAGTTGATTTCGTCTAGGTATAGGGGGTCAGTATAGCTAGTTATGATAGGGGAATTCGTATAGGTTGTAGCTAGGCATATAGACCTGCTACTTCACTACTAAAGGCTTTGAAGATGTTACGTGTAGTCTTTGTTCCATTTCGCTATGTTTAGACCAGCGACCACTTGGGTTGGTCATCGTTCGCTGCATTGTCGGCCCTCCACCACACAGATATGCTCCTCCACCTCAAATCCGCAAGCCCTCGCCCTGTCGGTTTTTCCGCCAAGTTCAATCGATTAACGTGCAAACGCGCGACCACAACAAAACAAACAGTAACTTGCATACTCACTTTCCATCCTGCCCTTTGCTAGCTTGCTTGCCTCACGTTTGAACTTTACAACTCGTTGCCACCATGTTCATCGCAGCTCACGACTACAGCTGGCTTATCACCGATCCCGTAGTTCACTACGCTCTCGTCGAAGCAGATTGTATGTTCCCGACTCCAAGCTGTCTCCGCAACGCAAAAGTCGTCCATCGTCACGTCATTCAAGAGCAACTGGACCACTACTGGTGCACGATCAGTGAAGAGACCGCCATGTTGGAGCACGAAAAGCAGGTCAAGGACGACCATAACCGTTACATCGCTGAACAGGTTGCCAAAGGTGACAAGTGGGATAGGTGGGAGGTCGGCCCGCCAACAATCATCAACATCAACAACAACTTCAACAACTTCATCAACCCTACCTTCGTCGCCTTCGCCTTCCTCTCCACCTGCACCACTTCTCCAGAAATACCTGGACTTGATGTAGAGCTCTTGGCGGCTGAGTATTGCCCCACGGCGGCGTCTGAGATCTCCAATATCGAACGTGCGTTCAGTCTCCAGCTTATTCTCTGCGTCACAATCTCTCTCGGATTTATCAGCTGGATGCTCTTCCGAATTATCCGCTTCTTCAGATCTCTTATCCAGTATCTCTCCAGAACCAAGGCTTCTCTTCTTCCTCGCTGCGACCTTCCTCCACCGATGCCCAGAACGCTCACTTCTCGACACTATGTCACACCGAAGACGTCCTCCTGGCCGCCACGAACCGGCAATTATTCGTCGTTGCAAGGTATGTGAAGCCGAAACAATACACTGAGATATTCCTGACACGCATAGACTCTCCCCTGCCGGCCTCCAGATGCCATCTCCGCTGCCCCTGCCAAAAATTCTGCTTTCCTCTCGCCTGCCGCGCAGGTTGACGATGCACCTCGCGAGCGTGAGTAAAGACCTTCACTAGCATAAATAATGTGGCTAACTTTGATAACAGCTGACATAGCGACCTGTCCCCTTCGTCTCCTCCTACTTCTCAGGCTCCGATAAGATCCTTGGAGCCTTCAACGGTCAACGGTACTGAACTTGCACCCTCCACAGCAGCCGAAGAAGAGGATGAGATGTGTACCATCAGTAAGTGAAGCCCTCCTGGACTTTGTGTACCATGTTCATTATTCATATCTAACGACAGTCAAGTGGACGACATGCTCACCGAGTGGGAGGCCGAGGCTTCCGAAAGTCCCCTGGAGCCTTCGACGGGTAACGTCGACATCTCCGCGCCGCCTGTCGATCAGGAGACTGCTCCCTCGGCTGTAGCTGAGGGCGGCCAGCTGAAGCGCAAGAGTATGTAGATCCCTCCACGTATAGATACAACGACGCTCAATTGGCTAGTCCACCCCTTGCGGAAGAGGAGAGGTGCTGCGCCACAGCCTGCTGCGCCGAAGCTCGGTGGCGATCAAGCCGAGTAGAGCGTGCCAGAAAGATCGGCATGTAGGCGTAGTCGGCTGTGGCCAGCATCAGGATATGCTGGGGTTGAAGTGTTGCTGTGAGAGCCGTCGAAGTGCACCGCGCCACGACATGACGACGAGATGTATATCGTGATCGCAATCGCAGACACCAGTGTGTACTAGACACACGCATTCAGCGCGCAAAAATCGACCTCGTCTTCCTTCATCCGAGATTCTTCGCACGAGAGTTGAACCAAACTCGTGTGTGGAGAACTCCGGCATTTCCAGGGTCCAGTGGCGTCATCGTCACCCCGCCAAGTCACCCCGCCATGCTGTACGATCCCTCGAGGATATTGAACCTCACATCGCCAAGCATCCCGCTCCTACTAGCAAGTTACTTCAGCGCGCTATTGCGGCTTTAAAGCTGAAAGCTCCCTCTAGAACACTCGGCGCTGTTCGTTCGAGTGCAGCTAAATGGCTCAAGCCAAGACGTACGTCATGTGTACTGACCATGCTTCAGGCTCAAGGCTTGGTATTTCTAAATCATTAGTGCGTAACTTCAGGTTGGTTGTTCTTGGCGCGGAATAGAGGGGAGGATATAAGGACGGCTGGGGTTCCGGAGAGGGGGTACTTCAGTTCGAAGTTTCTAGCATACCAACTCAACGACTACAACAAGGTCACTCAAATTCCATCAACAACCCTCCACCTCATCAGCACAAGCAACAACATCTCAAGATGGTTCAACATCACCCCGGAGCCTTCGTCTCCAAAGCGAATCTCGACCCCACCGACGTCCCTTGGGCGCTCACTACACACCTGCTTTCAATCAGCATACCGCAGTTCAAGCGCACAACGACGGCGCCCTTCCTGGCCCGCGCAGCACAAGGCCAGCTCCCCAAACCGCTCATCGCGGAATGGCTCGCCAACGACCGGCTCTACATCCAGGGCTACATCACGCTCGCGGAGAATCTGACGCGCATCGTCAAGTCATCCACCTCACCGGCCCAACAAGCCAACGTCGAGTCCATCGAAGCGCGACTCCTACGGTGGCTAGACGCCGCGATCGAAAACGTCAAGCGCGAATTCGAATGGTTCGACGAGATGACGCGTTCATACAACCTCACCTCCCCAGCCCCAACATCCTCGCAAAAGAGCCTCGGCGTCCAGCGTTTCGAAGCCCTCTTTTCACAGCTATCCACGCAGTCCCCAAACGAATTCCTGCCATGGCTCGAAGCTGCCGTCTGCCTCTTCAGTACAGAGAAAGTCTACTTTGAAGCGTGGTCGTGGGCACGCAAGCAAGACCGGCGACGCAGCGCAAGCCCGCTGCCGGGATCTGGCGCAAGTCGATCGCGCAGCCCTAACCGCACGACGATGGATTACTCGAAGGACCTCGATGGCGGCGCAATGAGGAAGGAGTTCATCCCCAACTGGTCGAATAAGAACTTCATGATGTTTGTGGAGACGCTCGAGCGCATCATCAACGAGGGCGTGTCGCAGGCTGTCGCAGGCGACGACAAGCGGTGGGAGGAGGTTAAGCAGAGGGCTAGTGCCGTGTGGCAGGCGACGCTGGATGCCGAGGAGGCGTTTTGGCCGGCTGTCGACGGCGCGAGCAACGCGACCCATGGAGCGGACGGCGAAAGCAGCACCACCGAACTCCGCGGTCTCATCGGTGCAAAAGACGGCAGCCTGCTCGAGCCAAACAAACACGCCTACGACCGCGACACTCGCACGCTCTCCGTTGGGCAAGAAGGTACGTATGTGCCGCATTTGGGACATGTATGAGTAGATGGGTACAGACTCAGGGGCTTTGCGATGGAGCAGTAATGGGTTGTAGATTAGTGAGCTTTATGAATGTATGAAGTATGTAACAGTGGATTTTCAGTGCAGGTTCAGTGATATAGAGTGGCATTGGAGTGTTGTGCTTATTATTCTGATTTGTCGACTTAGTGATAGCCTTGAGGGCATTTATGTTGACCGCGACACTCGATGTATGAGTAGCGATGCGTTGGGCTTCGGGGGACGGGGAGAGATGCAGGTGGTTGTTGAGTTCGTTGGAGTAGCAAGTTACCATTGTATTTTATTGCTTCTTCGCTTAGCTCTACGCAAAAGATTCAATCGAGTTATCGTCATCCACCAGCACAGAATCTCTGTTATTATACTTTCATCAAGCTGAAGAATATACATTTCGTTTTCATTAATCGTCTCATCGTCTACAGACAAGGCACTAACCAGCCTGTCAACTTCTTTTTCTTTGAAAACTCCAACCCAACCCCATCTCAATATGAACACAAGAAAAAGAGAAGGGTCCACGATTCTACGTGGAAACCCGCAGTTGTCAAAACACCGCCAACGCCGTTCGCTCGTTGAGCATGGAGAACTTGCAAAGAGCAAGAATATGACACGCTACAAGATCGTCTTGAGCTGCTCTTTCTGCTGCAGCGTCAGGCTAGTGGGGAACTTGATGTTGACGCCGACGATGAAGTCGCCGCGCTCGTTGGGCTTCTTGCTCTTAGGCATGCCGAGGTTGGGGTAGCGCTCTGTCCAGGTAGGGCCTGTAGGCCCGCTGCTGCCCACGCTCAATTGCTTGCCGTCGATTGTTTGCACGGTGCGCCGCCAGCCAGTCAGGGCTTCTTTGAGGTCGAGTTCGATGGTGCGCTTGACGTCGTCGCCTTCGCGGGTGAAGAGGGTGTGCGGTTTCTGGGAGCATGTTAGCAGTGGTTTGGACGTTGCACTGGGGCGAACTTACCTCCGCAACGACAAAGTGCAGGTCCTGTGTCCCGCCCTCGACCTGGTCGCCGACGTCGGAGAACTTGATCTTGCTGCCGGCTTTCAGGCCCTTCTTGATAGGTACCTCCAGGATCCGGTCCTGCGTGCTCTGCTTGCCCGTGGCCTGGTCGAACGTCTTCCGCTTGATCTTGAGCTTCTTCGTTGTGCCATTGAACAGCTCCTCAAGCGTGATCGCCAGCGGCTTCTCAACGACTGTGACTTCGGGCTCGGGCGCCCTCCTGCCTCCCGAGAACCGACCTCCTGGCGCCCTGCCACCGCGCGAGCCCCCCATGCCACCGGGCATGCCGCCCATTCCAAACCCACCGAAGTCGTCGTCGTCGCCGCCCATACCGCCGCCGCCGCCGCTGCGAAAGAATTCGGAAAAGATGCTCTCTGGATTCGAGAAGTTGAAGCCGTTGGCACCGCCCCCACCGCCGCCAGTCGAGAAGTGGAATGTGCGCGCGCCGCCACCGCCGCCAGGCATACCTCCAGCGCCAGCAAAGGGGAAGCCACCGCCGCCAGCGAAGGGGTTGCCTCCGGGGTCAGCACCCTCTGGCGCAGGCTGGCCGCCGCGCAGTATAAATTCGAGGCCGTACTGATCATATGTCTGGCGCTTCTCGGGGTCGGAGAGGATCTCGTATGCTTGCGAGCATTCTGTAGAGCTGTGTCAGCGTGACATCTTAGCAGCGAGAGGGGAGAGGCTCAGCCTTACCTTTGAACTTCTCGGCTGCCTGCGGGTTGTCCTTGTTCTTGTCCGGGTGCCATTTGAGCGCTGCTTTGCGATATGCTTTCTTGATTTCTTCTTGCGTGGCTGTCGATGATACGCCTGTATGCAGTGTTAGCAGATGTAACTATCCGTGAGCTCTGCGGGCAAGCAAGGCCGGGAGGGGCATGCAAGGGTGGGCCGTTCATACCTAACGAATCGTAAAGTTTGGTCTCTTTGACCATTGTGACTAGATATTATAAAACTCAAACGGGTATCTTGTGTGTGCGCGAAAGTAACTCGGTCTTGGGCGAGTGGTGCAAGAGTGAGGCTCGCTTTTAACGTCGAGTGCATGGAACGGTCTCGCGATCTCCACCATTCGGCATCGCGCACGTGATGAAGACGTCAGAGAACGCGCCAGAACCTTCCACAATAAGCTGCACTTGAATTTGGCGCAACACGCCAAAGGGCACTGAACTTGAAGTTTGTGAATGTTTCTTAGAGCTTCTACTTCGACATTTACAGCTAGAACCTCGAATGGAATCGACGTGTCTGTCGACGCACTGTCATGTTCGTACACCTAGTCGTCCGCCCTGATGCCAAGATAAGACGCGCCCAACTCCTTCATGCCAATCCAATAACGCCGACTCCCGTACGCGGTTTTCCGTATGCTACAGATGAGCAGGTATCCAAGAAAAGAGCGCAATGCGCAACATGCACACATGGGTCGTGTACATCGCTTGTAGATCAAACAGCAACAACAGGGCGCTGCTGTGGCGGGCCGAGATAATCGATATTTCACAACATAGCTGAATCTGCTCAGTCAGAGTCGCTGTCGCTGTCGGCCGCCTTACTCTTCCTCTTCTCCTTCTTGGCCTTCTTGGCCGCCTTCTCCTCCTTCTTTTTGCGCTTGCGCTCGGCCTTCTCCTCAGCTGTCTCCTCCTCGTCGTGCTTGCGCTTCTTGGTCTTCTCAGACGCGCCGCTGGCCTCGGGGGCCTCACCGGTAGGGGCAACGGCAGGAGCAGCGAGGACTTCAGCAGTGGAGGTGGTCTCAGCGAGAGGTGCAGACTCGACGTCGGTCCTGTTGAAGTCCTTGTACTCGGTGTTCCACTTGGCGGGGGTCTTTTCGTTAGGGCGGCCAAATTTCTAGTCAAGTTAGCAGGGTGAATAAATCTTGTTGGACGTGTCAACTTACATCGAGTGTGCCAGCTTCCTTCATCTTCTTCTTCTCAGTGGCAACCGGGCCCATGCCCCATCGCCTGGGGTACAGGTCGCGCTCCATGATGACACGCTTGATCTTGGCAACAACGCCGTGGTCGCAGGATGTCATCTCGACGGCGGACATCTGGGCGTACGCAAGGGCAATAGCCTCACCCTTGGTGGTCATGAGGACAATCTCCTCGTGGATCTCGATGCCCTTCTCGAAGCGGAGGAGACCGGGAAGCATGAGCTTGGCACCGTAGCAGATAGCGTTGACGGAGCTGTCCTTGACGACGATGCGCTTGTAGCTGGTCAGAAGGCTCTCGAGGGGAGAGATGACGTGGCGCAGGTACGACTCGTCGCGGTTGTTGTCGTGGAGCCACTGGGCATCGAGGACGTCGTGGAGGGTAACCAAGTCCTTGGTCTCGTCCATGGCACCGGACCTTACACGACGCAGCTCCTGCATGTGGGCGCCGACACCGAGCAGCAGACCCAAGTGGACACAGAGAGTACGGATGTAGGTACCGGCCTCGCAGCTGACCCAGAAGACACCGAGCTGCCTCTCGTTGTCAAACTCGTACAACTTGCTCTCGTGGATGGTACGGATACGGAGCTGGCGCTTGACGGCGGAGATGAGCGGGGGACGCTGGAAGAGAGCACCGGTGAGGGTCTCGAGGGCGCGCGCAAACTGGGCCTCGCCGCCGGGCAACTTGTCGTGCATGCGGATGACGCAGACGTACTCCTTTCCGGCGCCCTGCTGCGACTTGACGAGGCGAGTAGCGCGGTCAATGCACACAATCAAGCACCCAGTGACCTTGGGATCGAGGGTTCCCGAGTGACCTGTCTTCTCGACGCTGCAGATGCGTTAGCCACGTGATGGGTATGTTTTGCGCGCTCGTATTGCGTACCGGAGCATGCGCTTGATCCATGAGACGACCTCGTGGGAAGACGGGTTCGACGGCTTGTCGAGGTTGATGACGCCGGAAGAGATGTACGACTTGAGGTCACGCGCAAGGGGCGCGCATCCTTGCGGGATGGGGGTATAATGCGATGTGCGGACGAGCACTGCGTTTTTGTTAGCTCATGCATTCTCGAGTGAAGCTCTGTCGCGGGCTGCCTACGGTCGCTGTAGTTCTTGAGTAGCAACGGCCAGTCGCTGGTGTCGATGGCAGGCGCAGCGGCCTCTGGCTTGATCACGTAGGCATCGGGGTTGGTCTGCACGAGAGCCATGGCGTCGAGAGTATGGAGACGGGGACCTGGTGGTGCAATTGGCGTCTGGTCCTGCAAAGCTCGAAGCAACTTTTTGCCAGCCGAGAATTTCATGGGAGTAGCCTGAACATGGTTAGCGCCTCCGGACAATCATCGGCCCGGTCGTGTTTATCATCCAGCTCCCGCTCCAGCTCCAACTCTAACATCTCAACAGCTTGACATTCGGCCTGATACCGTTATTTGTTCATGGTCACAGCAAAACACGTGCTGGACCTCCAAATATAACGCATTTCGCTCGCCAAGATGACAAGATCTGGTAGACGGCCGCGTCAAAGGTCATGTTGAGTCCCATGCCAAGCAATGACATGATCCCCCGTATGGTACGGCAACGTCTGTTTGCAGACGCTGTGCAGCCTTTCCAGGCGTCCAGAGAGTAATTTTCGGCCACGAGGCTAACCATTGTACCGAACTAAGTACTGTTTTATAGCTACTTGTGTTTTGCAATCACTTGTGTTTTACAATTACTTCTGTTTTACAATTTCTTACGTTTTACAATTACTTCGTGTTTTCCAAAGACACCCAAAATACCAGATGGATACACATGCAACAAGGACTGCACTGCTGAAGTTACTCCTCAGAAGAATCCAACCGAATGTCTCGCGCTCTTCCTTCCATGGGATACTTCAAATAGGGTTGCAAGAAGAAGACGCCCAAAGTACCCGCAGTCGTGTATACAAATGTCAAAGCATTTTTGTATGAGTTACGAACCTGTCGAACGTATGAGGGCCTCTACCTATTTAACAAGACCATCGACAACGTTCCCTACAACGAATGCACAGCGTACAAGTTCCTGAGTTCCGACACCACCACAACTGGAGACGCACCTAAAGATACCGTCTGCTACTTCGAGACGTTCTCCGATAGCGACTGCAAGACCACAAACGACGCAACCGAACTGGTGGTGACAGAGTTTGCAAGCTGCAAGAATTCGGATCCTACAAGTACTCCTGCCACGCCCCATACACATTCCCCACCTTCGACGTCGGTCTATACAACATCGAAAACTGCTACAAAGACCCAGACACCACCGTCTCGGACGTCGTCGCCAACCAATGCTATGACCTGCTTTACCCCAACCAAATCGCAGGCGTCAAAGCGACGCAGAAGGGAGACGTCAGGGCCGGCGAATGCGTGCTAAGGTATTCAATACCGATCACTGTGGCGGTGAAACCGAAAGCAATCCTTCCGATCAGTGCACTGCCTCGCAGATCCTGGAGCCGACTGACGAGTCCCCTGTTAAGAGTTATTCGATCTCTTGTAGGCCTTTTGCTGGCTGGTCGGGGTTTGGATCTGACTCTTGGGTTTTGGTTTCGCTAGTTGTAGTCCGGCGCTGCGGATGCACGAGATATGCGTCACGGCTTACATGGGAGTTGTCATACGTAACTCTCTTCAGCTAAACAAAGTGATTCCATTCGAGATCAGCTCATGGTCGCGGTCGAAGTGAGACCAGTGCATCTCCGTTCACCTGGATCGTAATGAGCTTTGGTGAAGGAACAACTGGGGACAGCTTTCCTGCTCTATTCATCTTAGCTGGCATGGTAATGCCATGGCACTGGCTGGTCTACAGACTTTCAAATGAGCATTGAATGGATCTGAGGTTGAATATAGAAGCCGACGATGGGTACAAGACAACGCTAGGATCGAGCGGGGTGCTCGTTAGGTAAACAGGCTGTAGGCAAGAGTCCTTACAATAGCACACGTATAGAAGTTGGATTTTCTAAGAATCTTGACCTAGGCTGCGTTGTCGGTTTCCCCTGTGCAGCGTTTCGAATTGGCTGTTCAATCAGTAGCTAAGATCGCGTCTTAATTTACGCTGCGATGAGGTCAGGCCTCGGAATCGCCCTTCAACTCTTGAGGCCGACCGACGCAACCAGCCCGCGGAAGAAGGGAAAACTAGCTTAATCGCTAGCCTGGGCCACACCAGCCCTTTCTCGTGCAATCGCATCTGGTCCACTAAACATCGCACTTACATCTGGTTCCGTAAGTAACGGACGATCCGCTGCGATCTCCGAAGCTTCTTCGGTGTCTGACTATAAGATAGGTAAGCAAATACTGCCACAAGCTGCTTGTTGCATCACTCTCGCCCCGTGGCGTCCTCTTTTGCATCTCGCTACTACGCCGGAGCGCGCTGACTGTCTAGACTCTACTCCTAACATAACCGCAATGACGGCAGCAGCCTCGCAGCGCTGGGTTGCAGCATGGTTTGCACCGCCTTCCCGAATGCTGTCCATGGGATTGGTTGGGCGCAAGCTTCGTCAGATCGTTCGTGTGCACGCTAGTGGTCAAGCTGTTCGCCTACGTCTCTCCAATCGCTACGGAGATGAACCAATCACGCTGGCCGATGTTTCCGTGGCTACTTCTGTCCATGGTCCCATGGTTGGAAAGAAATCAGCACAGGTGCTATTCAACAGGCAAACACAAGTTATCCTGGAGCCTGGTTCCGAAACGATCAGTGATCCAGTCCCAATAGAGGTTGAGGCGTTCGATGCTGTCGCCATCTCTTTCCATCTGGTGAAAGGAGAAGCCCTTACGGGCCACCTTGTCGCGTCACAGACCTCCTACGTCTCCTCGCCGGAGGTCGCGATGAAACTACCCGCTGAACTTGCCTTTGTGGAATACCCAATGATGACGAATTCCTGGTGGCTCATCACAGGTCTTGACGTCATGCCAATGACACCTTTGAACGCCGTGGTGGCATTTGGATCCTCGACCACGGATGGCGCTGGATCAACTACAAACACAAACGGTCGCTGGCCTGACTATTTGGCGTACCGGTTGAAAGAGGCAGGTGGAACGCAGTATATGGCAGTCATCAACGCTGGGCTCTCAGGAAATCAACTCACAAGCTCCGAGAGCGTAGGCCTCCGCAATCTCCCAGCTGGGACCCGGCTACCAAATTTCATGTTCGGGGACTCTGGGCTGCGGCGTTACGAATGGGATGTGGCTCCGCAATCTGGGGCGACAGATCTGATTATACACATTGGCTCTAACGATCTGCGCGCAGATGTACCGGCTGCGAAGATCATCGAAGCATACAAGCAGGTTGTACTGAGCGCGAGGAAGACTTATAAGAGAGTTTTCGGAACAACAATACTGCCTGGCGGATTCTCGACCGAGCAGTCAAGGCAGCGTCAAAACATCAATGATTGGATGTTGGAGGACGGAAAACAGCTATTTGATTCTGTCTTTGACTTGGGAACTCCGCTACGCGCTGAGACAGACCATGCGAAATTGAATCCCGCATACGACTCTGGAGATGGAATTCACCCGAACAATGCTGGGTACAAAGTCATGGCGGACGCTATCGACATCAACAAGCTATCAGGGAATGCTTCATAGGACAATGTTGTGTTGGTACGTCTTAAAAAATGTAACGTAAAGCGTCAGTGTTAGCTAATTAAATCGAAGTGGCTGCTTTTCCTACACACAGAACAGCTTCTAACAACCAATCTTCTTGTTGCTGACCACAATGTCGTCATACCAGAATGTGTTTGTGTCGCCACCGTAGCTCTCCCAGCCAAAGTAAACACCCGTAACCTTTGGCTTGATGCTGCTCCTCTGCCACTGCGCAGCGTTCGGGTTGCTCACACCTGGCTTGGAGGTCAGGCCGGCAACAGCAGTGCCGTTGAACCAAGTCTCGATACTACCATCCGTGCCCAAGTGGTATTCCAGACAGCGCCAAGTGTTGACTGGGACTGAAACCGACGATGCAATGCCCTGAGGCGAGAGGTCCGGAAGAGTGGCGTCGTCAGACTCACGGTTGTACATGAGGATCTTCGATTGGCCGCCAATGCGCAGGTGCTTGTTAGTGCCTTGAGCAGGATCTGGGTGGGTGATGAAGGTAACATGGGAGTCGGTGAATGCCTTTGCGGCTTTGCTGTCGAAGCGGTCAGTCCGTTGCACCATGCGGTACAATGACTTCTCAATTCGAAGTTCACAACTTACAAGTAGGTCCTGACATAGACATCCCCGGTAGGAACTTTGTTCGTGCCCACGAAAATATGTCCACAGTAGCCACCAGCGCCATCAACTCTGATTGAGTTCCTTCCAGTGTGGGCAGTGGTCGTGTCGAGGGTGACCTTGCCACCCTGGTTGCAGTCAGGCGCATACGTGGTCCAGGTAGTCTGGTTCCAGCCTTGCTCGAATCCCTCAGAGACCTGAGCTACGGCAAAAGGCGCAAGCGCAAGAGCAAACAGAGCAGTGCGACCAACCATTTCTGCGGCTGTGAACAACAAGGGGTTATATTTCGAAAGAGGGGGAAGATAGTACAAGCTTTCAGGCAGTGCAGGGCGAAGCTTTTGAAGTTCTTGGGTTTCGCAAGTCATTGCAAGCTCATCTATTTGTTGCCGCCCCCCAAAGTGGCTTTATTGCCTTGTGTTCTGGGAGAGTAATATATCTGCAACACCAATTTGGAACCTCGGAAGTTGGACCCCAAAACTCCAGGATTCGAGAAGATGACTTACCGCGCCTAAACTGCTTAGCGATTGTACTATAAACGACTTTAGCCATGTTCTCGGATTGGCGGCAGGGAGTTATGACTCACAGTACTGAAATGAGTGTCGTTTGATGACGATCACAACGTTCTCGCAGCCTTCAGCCACTCTTCCACCCATCCGGCGATCCAATCACCGTGGATAGGCTCTAGTCCCGCCAGCTTGCCACTGATTGCAGATGTCTTTTCCACGGCCAATGTCAAACTGGGTCCCTTTGGATTACCATCCTGCAGCCCTTCGTAAAAGTCGATCAGCTTCATACCGGGAAGCTTCTGCACGAGCATTGCATAATCGATGCTTGTATCCGTTTCTGCCTCTATGGCCTTAGTTTTGAGTGCTAAAAGCCACTCCCCATAAGGAACTATGCGGATAGGTTGTTCCGAGAGGCCTGAGTCGTCTATGGTCTTCTTGACGATCGGCAAGGTCGAGGTCCATGTCCAGCGTGTCCAACCGTAAGTAAACGGCTACGGCAAAGGTCGATTGCCGTAAGTAACAGCAATTATCGTCAGCCGTTACGTCCCAAAATTACAGCGCAGGCCCACTTTACAGCGTAGAGACGTAGCTACAGGTATACAGTTGCTATTTTTAGTCTAGCGTAGTTAATAACTATAAAGGAGGCCTATCCTGTAACGCCTGTAAGTACTTAGGGGTTGCTGTTTCTGTTAAATCTACCCGCTTCTTCTCCTGTAGTACTATTAACGCCTCTATCTTAGTATATAGGCTTGTAATAAGCCTATAATATAGCTAATTCTTCTGTAATTAAATAGCCTCTATTATACTTAGCTGTAATTAGTTCTAATTATTAGTTATTGTACGCCTAGCAACGCTGAAACAGCACTTGCAATTACAGCTGGTACTTAGGATAGAGAGGAAATTGTAAGCTATTTTAAATAGCACAGGATATTTATGCTACCCCTAACATAACTACTATTACTATAGATTATAGAGGAGTTGTTAATACTTAGGATTAGTATTGCAGAGGTTAATTACAATAGCTTTAAAATACTCCTGTAGCTTATTGTGCTGTTTCTGCCACTTAGAGCCCTTAAAACTAGTAAGTAAATAGAGGTCTACTGCTATTATATTATTAAAACAAGTCCTTGTAGCATCTCTAGGGACCTTGCAGCAGCTTAGCTAAGAGTATAGATTTGTCAGATAATATGCTTAATGTGCAAAGATAATAATAAAGGTGATTTTTTTAATAATTATCTGTCTTAATGGCTCATTTTATGTGTGTGTGCCGCTAGCCCCTAAGTTAACCAAGGTTAACCCTAAACCCCTAACTTGGTTTAGCAAGGTTGGTTATCTGACACACCCCCTCAGCTTTAAGGCCCTAATTAAAGCTAAACATAACTGGCTCTTATTGTACCTCTAGGTTAGAGAGCTTTTAGTTAAGTAATTCTATCTAGGCGTTAGCTGGCTTTCTTCGCTTAGTATGTTTTTCTAGTCCTAGCTACCTTAGAAAGGTTAACTACTTACTTGCAGGCAGAGCCTTTATAAGTCTAGTAGCTAACATCTTAGTAGATAGGACATAGGTTACTATTATAGTGCCTTTATTTGCCTCTTATTGCAGCTAGTAGTTATAAATGTCTATATGTTATAGTTTAGTTTAGAGTTTTAAGACTTCCTTATTAATTAATTAGATAGTCTAGGTATTATTATATTAAATAGTAATTGTTAATTATAAAAGGTGTATACTAAGTTCTAATAATAGTTGTAAGATAAAGATAGCTTTCTTAGCTACCTGTGCTAGGGCATGTAGCTCTACTTTAGTTGTTAATGTAGTAACTGTGTCTTGTTTATTAGCTCTCTAGGTAATAAGTCCTCTGTATAGTTTATTAGTATATCCTTAGAAGCTCTTCCTATTAAGAGTATTATTAGCAAATAATGTATTACTAGTAACTACTAGGTGCTTATTACCTCTAAAGGTAAGGGATAGGTCTTGTGTTCCTTATAGGTACAATAGTACTTAATCTGCTGCGTTATAGTGCTGCTGTCCTAGGTTAGTTAGAAACTGTGCCAGCCTAGATATAGCAAAGGCAATATTAGGCCTAGTAGTAACTGTAGTAAAGAGGAAAGATCTAATCTTTCTCTAGTATCTGTTAATTTCTAATGCTACAGCTTCCCCTTTATTTAGTAGAAGCTTAATACTTAATATTAGTGTGTTGTGTTATATGTCTATCTTATCTGCTAGGGAGATATTTTTGTTAATATATAACGCCTATAAGAGGAGGATCCTTAGGTTATCTTAATCTTAGGTTATCTCTACTCCTAGGAACTATTGCAGATTATTTCCTTCTATAACAGAGTATTTGTTAGTAATATAGCTAAGGGCCTTATCTGCCTTATGTCTTTTAGTTAGGTAATAATCTATAATAATATTGTCTATATAGAAGAAGATAGTAACTCTATTCTTAAGTAAGCAGCAGGGTTTATAGGGAATAACTGTAAATCTATAGCTTATTAGAGTAGATATAAATTCCTTCTACTAGAGGAGTAGAGAGATTCTTAGTCTATATAGTGCCTTGTGTAGCTGTAGAACTATGCCTAGTTTCTAATACCTATATAGCATCCTTATATAGACCTCTCTATTAATTAATATATAAATAAAGGCGTTTATAACATTGAACTGCTTAAGTTCTAGGTTATATGCTGCTAAAACTGCTATAAGTATTCTAAAGGACCTGCTTGCTAGTATTGCTGCGTAGGTATCTTTAGAAGTAATGTTTTATTGCTAGTTACCTTAGACTACTAGTTGCGCCTTATATTTAAGTAGGTAGTAGTTCTTATTAAGCTTATATATGTATACCTATATACAGTTAAGTATCTAGTATCCTGCTACCTTAGTCTTTGTTAGGGGTACTTTAGACTATAACTTTATGTTCTAATAGCTGCTAAGGTGTTCTTACTTAGCTTCTTTAAACTATTAGTAAAGCAGGTAGTCCTCTAGGTTTAATTGTGCCATTAGCTCTAGTAGAAGTTAGCTTTAATAAGGCTTAAGCCCTTTTATTAGCAATTATTTTAACCTAGCCTTATTAATATTATTGCCCTAGTATGTGCCTATACATCTGCCTTATATGCTAGCTATAAATATAGCTTTCTATAGGATAGTTTATAAAGTTCCTTAAGATTGCGCTAGCGTTAATTCTAACTAATTAGCAGTTAACTAGTGCTACCTGCTAACTCCTAATTAGCTGTTACCTCTTGCTAACTAGGATAACAATAACGTGTTTATTAACAACGCAACTAGTAGCAGAGTTAGAGGAGGGGTTAGGTATATATGTCCAGCTTTCTGTTAATTATTGTATCCTAGTTAATCTTCTGTAGTATTTAAGTCTGTAATAGTATTATCCTTATAGAATAACTAGATTTTAGCCTTATTTTAGGGTAGAGGTAGAAGCTCTACGCTTCTTGTCTATATTGCTATCTCTTTAAGAGTGCTGTGCATAAGGTTGTCTATTAAGTCCTAAGTCTAGCTACTAAAGACAGTATCCTTATTAAAGATTACATCTCTTATGCTAATAACTTTTACTAAGGTTAGAATCTATATCTAATATATGTTTAAGGATTAGTATCCTACTAGGTATCCTACCTATGTTCTTAAGTCTAGTTACTAGAGTTATAACTTTCCTTAAAGGGTGTTACTTGTAAGAGCAAAGGCTTTATATCTATATACTTTTAGATATACCTAGTTTAGTTTCCTACTTTATATATTTAGGCTAGCTAGTTAAGCTGTATAGGTAAAGAACATATTATAGGGTATTTTCTAGTTATTTAATAACCTTAGTGTTTAGTTGTGTAGGTACACTGCTGCCCTTATAATCTCTAGCCATATTTCCTATAGTAGGTTTACGTCTAATCTTATAGTGCATGCCTTATCTTTTATTACACCCCTTAAGCGTTTAGCACCTCTGTTCTGTGCTTAGGTGTCTAGTACAGAAGGCCTAAGCCTAATTAATTGTGTAACGCACTATCTTAATACTTCTAGTTTTCTTGTAGTAATTTTACTGTTACACTTAATTACCTTAACCTAGATCTTGTATTGTTTTAATAGGAATTGTGTAAGAGTATCTAGGAAGTAGATAATTATCTTTCCTAGTTAATTATCTTTAAAATAGAAGTCCTAGAGGAAGCTAGATCGCCTGTTAACAGCAAGCAGTTAGCTCTTTTCCTTAGTAAAGCTTCCTTCTTTATATAAGTAGAAGTTAATTGCTATGCGTTCTCCTAGTCCTTTATTACCTATTTATGGTATTTAACTAATTTACCTCTTAGTCTTAGCCTGTCTGTAAGCATTACATTAGACTGTAGTAATACCCCTAACTCTTACCCCCTAAGATTGTTAGATAAGGTGTTTAATAGTAGCAGCTCTAGGGTGCCCTATCTGCTTATGCTATAGCAGAGCAGTAGCAGTCTTAGGTGTTTAGCTTTGTGTTAATTATATTGCAAATGCTGTCTGTAGCTGTTCCCTAAGTACCTATTGTCTATGTTGTTTATCTAAGGATATAATAGCTGTGTTGTCTACTTATCTAAGCTAAGTTAGATCTCCTTTTGTGTCCTACTAGATGCCCTATTAACGTAGTTGTTAGAAAGAGATAAGGTTGCAAAGTATGTCTAGGCACTATGCTATGTTGTGTAGTATAAGAGTAGTTAGTTAGCTTGTATTTAATAGATAGAGATAGATAGTGCTATATCCCTATATCTATACCTGGGAGTTTCCTACCTATAGGTAGTTGTTTAATGCAGGTAGAGTAAGGTCTTTTATCTAGTCCTTATTGTTTGTAATATAGATAGTTAATCCTAAGTTAAGGATAAAGGAGTTCCTAAGAGGGTAGCTTAGTAGCTCTATATTGTATAATTCTTTAACTAGACTTATATTAATTATTAATATCTTCTGTCCCTGTAGTTATCCTAGAGGTGCCTCTAGTGTTTAGGATGTCTTAATAGCTAGTGTCTTAGTGTAAGCTTGTTTTGCAGATCTAACCTAATCTTAAAGGTTAGTATTTTGTTCTATCCTAAATTGTACTATTTTAGCAATTCTATTACGTAGGGTAAACTATTTTAGTGCTTTATCTTTGTAGACGTAGTAGCAATCTTCTAGTCTATAGCGTTGTCCACAAGTAGGGCATTTTGCTCCTCTAGCTACTGCTGTATCCCCTCTTAGGGACTGCTTAGATGTGGTTATTTAACTAATATTCTGTTTTTAACAAGGTCTTCCCTAACTCCCCTGTATAGTAGAAGTAGATAATACGTCTTTAACAATATAAGAGGCGTCTCTGTTAGTGTCTAGAGTAGATTTACTACTAGCAGTAAGAGTTAAGTTGTTCCCTGCAGCAAAGGCGCCCCTTTACTGTTTCCTCTTAGGGTAGTACTTACTTATATGCTCTTAGAAGCGTTTTATTATTTCTTTATAAGTTATGTTTTATTCTTATCTGCTATAGTCCTAGAATATTGTTGCCTAGGTTAGCGCTATCTTTATTACTAAATCTAAGAAGTCTTAGATAGTGTCTTGTATATTGTATATTTCAGTAATACCCTCTGTTTTAGCGTTAGTTACAGCATAATTATACTTAAGGAGCTAGGTATCCTAGCTCCTAGGTTATTTTATTAGTTTAAGGGCTGCTAGGTATTAGTAGCGTGCGCGTAATTGTTCTTCTTTAGCATTAATACTAACTGTATGTTTAAGGCTAATAAGCTATATTTAAATTAATTTACCTAGTTAGCAGCAGTTCTTTATAAGGTAAGGTAATACTAAGCTTTAGATAAACATTACTACCTTGTCTAGGTTAGCTTGTTCCTTAAAGTAGTCTCTATCTGCTATCTTATAGGATTTAAGGCAGCTCTTCTAATAGTTATTATCTTCCTTCTATACCTTTAGGCCGTTAGCTAATAGTTTAGATAGGATTTTAGGAAGCTAAGGGTTTCCTTATTTATTACTGCTAAGGGCTAGCCTCCTCTTATAGTTAGTAATATCTAGGGCGTTAGGCACTTATAGCTTAGTCCTTAGAGGGATAGTCTAATTTAGGTCTATCTTCTCCTATACGTCTAGAGAGGCGCAGTAGGTCTACAGTTAATATAACTAAGGTGTGTAGGTTATATAATCTATAAGAATTATTATTAAATTATATATAGTTAATAGCAATATATTAAAAGGGTATTTTAGTAGTGTTAGTAAGACTCTTAATTGTTAGATAATATGCTTAATGTGCAAAGATAATAATAAAGGTAATTTTTTTAATAATTATCTGTCTTAATGGCTCATTTTATGTGTGTGTGCCGCTAGCCCCTAAGTTAACCGAGGTTAACCCTAAACCCCCAACTTGGTTCGGCAAGGTCGGTTATCTAACAAGATTATTAAGTTAATCTAAATTATTATCTAATTAACTACTCTGCTTATAGGCCTTATAAACAATCTAGATTAACTTATTAGCCTTCCTGTTGTATATTAGAAAATAACCCTACTTATTCTTAAACTAGTGCTGGCAAAGCATAGGGTGCAGTATTATAGCAATACAATAGTAGCTAACGTCTAGGTTGTTAACAAGCTTCTTCTAATACCTATTAAGCTTTGTAAGGCTAAATTAGACGCCCTGTTTAAGGAAACTAGCAGGCTTTTTATCTAGCTTAATTAATTGCTTGTTGTATAACGCCTATAAAGTCTGTAAATTAGGGATAGTCTGCTATAATAAGCTGTATCCTAATTAGCTGTTATTACCTTTAAGACGCTTTGTAAGCTAGTACAGATCTTAGAGGAAATTAATAAGCCTATTAACCTTATCCTAATTATCCTTAGTAATGCAATTATTAAGTGCTTTAGCAGCAGCTTTATTAATTTAGAGGTTATATAGGTATTAAGGCTGTATAGTTAACGTTAATAAGCTTATATAACACCTTAGAGCTTCTAGTAACAGAGTAACATAAGGTATATTAAGTGCTAGCAGACCCTTCTAGCCTGTACAAGGTTAAGCGTAAAATACTCCTATAGAGGATTGTTATTAGATAATAATTGTTAGTAACGTTTAAATGCCTTATAACGCTTATATAAGGTATAAACAGCGTTAATAAAGTTGTATAGCTTACTAATAACGCTATGTTACTTATATAACTTAAATTAATCTAGAGGACCTGTACTAGTAAGCTCTTCTTTAAACTAACTAACGCTGTCTCTATATAGTGTTGCCTTAATAATAAGGTTAATTATATAGCTAGCGCAGCAGAAGCAGTAATAGAAGTCTAATTTAATTAATTTAGATAGGTTAGAAAGCCTGTTGTATAGCAATTAATTGTTACTAGTAGCATTATTACTAATAAAGTAGTTAAATTAAGTCTTAAAGTTATACTTATAGATAATGTTAATAATAACTAAGGCTTATGCACTACCTAAGTAATTGCTAATAAGGTTACAGAAGGTAAGAAGTACGTCTTATTACATATATAAAGTATTAACAAAGTAAGCTATAACAGTAAGAAAGCTATAGTAGTTACGTAACGTCTATATATTAACGCTTACGCTAATCTTACTCTAAGCTGTCTTAATAAGTGCTGCTACCTCTAATTAATGTTATTAAAGTTAATTAGTAACATATAATAACATTATTAAGCAAGAATTAGGTAAGGCGTAGAGTAGATCTTGTTATTTCTAAGCAATTAGGCCTTATGTAGCAGGTGCTGTTGTTATAGCAAAAAATATATTATTAGCAATAGCCTAATTAATAAAGGCTAACTAAAGCTTATCTTCCTCCTAAGGGGTGTGTGTAGTAAAGGTAGATAAGCTAGTAACACGTGCAGCTGCCTATAGGTTCTTAGGGGTAGCTTAGGTATCTAGAATAAGGCCTATTTTAGGGTTAATTTAATGCTTGTTGCGCATATGTGTGTTAACGTAAGCTGTCCTATTAATACAGAGGGTATTAGGGGTAACACCTAATTTGTAACACCTCTAGCAAAGCTAGTACTTTATAGTAGAGCTATTAACCTCTAAGTACTATAGTGTAACTCTATATAACTATATAGCAGCTAAGTCTTTTCTACTAGCTAGCTAGGCCTTATAGCGTACCTAATAACCTAGCTAACTAGTGTTAAGGTGTGTGTTCCTATAGTATACTTAGTTAAAATTAACAGAAAAGTTAATACTAGTAGCGTTAGGGTGTTATATATAAGCTAGGCTTGCCTTAATTAATAGATAGGGCGATAGTAATGCTAATAGAGAGGTTAACAATAAGGCACAGGCTATCTTACTAAGGGTCTTTAAGCCTGCTAAGTGGTATATAGGTGCTCTAGTAACGTTAGTAAGCTAGGTCTAGGTTAATCTAGTTAGAGGTATGTTAATAATAGTAGTAGAGGGTATAGGAGGGGAGGAGGGGAGGGTTATATAGGCGGACTTACTTAGAAATCTCCTTTCTAGCTACCTAGATAACTAGCTATCCTACATAGCGCTAAAGTTAATAGATAATATAGATCTATTGTAAGGAGCCCTAAGGACCTTCTTACTAGAGGTGCTTATATATACAGCCTAGCTACACAAATAACCTTTACTGTTACTAGTTAATAGTTATATACTGCGCAGCAGAGTATATGTTATACTAGGGTGTAGATACCTTAAAAAGCTCTAGATTTACTCTCCTTTAGTAGGTATCTATATTATTCTAGCGCGTTGTACGTGTAATAGTAAAGTTAAGCGTATAAGGAAGCTAGGGCTTATTATAGGTAGGCGTAGAGGCAGAGGCAGGTTATAGGTAATAGGCGTTATAGTGTTATAGTATTATAGGGATAGTTTAATAAACAGGGAGCTTAATTAACGCTAATTAGATAACTTATCCTATTAGTCAGGCGCTAGTACATTATTTAGAGCAAATTTGAAGCTGTTGCGATGCCTAGGGACGCTGTAGTTGCTAAACCTGGTAATATACCTCCTACACGCCCCTATAATTAATTTAGAGTAACGTACTCCACAGGTGAGCGGATCAAACGGGTGAGCGGATCACTCTGCCAAGACCACACCAAACCTCCACCTTACCACGCAATGCCTCAACAACAACATTAATCTACGCCCTTAAGAGGAGCTGCGATACAGCTTGCGCTCTAGGCAATTAAATAAGACATAACACTTACTCTATAATATGCTGCAGCTATATATAACACGCCTTATAGTATACTACACGCTTAATATATAAAACAACCTACACAAGCTAATTATACGCCAGTTTAACAGATTATAGACTAGACTAAGGAGGACGTAATTACTAAGTACATCCTTAAGCTAGATGTATAAGGATTTGCCCCTTAGCTAGCTACTGTAGCTAATATAGCTAATTCTTTGCGTGCTAAGCATAATATAGGCTATATTAGCATAAACTAGCCTAACATATTTATTAAGCGCTGCCCTAACCTTAAAGTAAGGTTTAATTGTAAGTATAACTATAAGAGAGCCCTCTGTAAGGATCTAGAGATTATTAGGGGCTAGTTTAGGCTTGTAGCAAATGTTAAAGCTAATTATAGTATCTAGAACAATAATATATACAACTTTAATAAGACAGGCTTTATAATAGGCTAGATATTAACAGGAGTAGTTATTATAGGCTTAGAGCGTTAAGGATAGCTAAAGGCAGTGTAGTAGAGTAACTGTAAGTAGACAATAGTTATATAGGGCATTAATAGCACAGGGTAGGCTATTCTACCCTTTATTATCTTTAAAGGCTGTAACTACCTCTCTGCCTAGTATAAAGAAGACAATCTGCCCTATAATTAGGTTATTAGAGTCTCTAAGAACAGATAGACTACTAACAAGCTTAGTCTAGACTAGTTAAAGCACTTTAATGCCTATACAAAGACGCGCACCTAAGGAGTGTACTAGCTACTCCTTATTAACAGCTATAAGAGCTATAACTCCCTTAACTTCTAATAATACTATAACGTACTCCACAGGTAAGCGGATCAAACGGGTGAGCGGATCACTCTGCCAAGACCACACCAAACCTCCACCTTACCACGCAATGCCTCAACAACAACATTAATCTACGCCCTTAAGAGAAGCTGCAATACAGCTTGTGCTCTAGGTAATTAAATAAGACTTAATACTTACCCTATAATGCGCTACAGCTATATATAACACGCCTTACAGCATACTACACGCTTAATATACAGGACAACCTGCACAAGCTAATTATACGCTAGTTTAACAGATTATAGACTAGACTAAGAAGAACATAATTACTAAGTATATCCTTAAGCTAGATATATAAGGATTTGCCTCTTAGCTGGCTACTATAGCTAATATAGCTAATTCTTTGCGTACTAAGCGTAATATAGGCCATGTTAGCATAAACTAGCCTAACATGTTTATTAAGCGCTGCCCTAACCTTAAAGTAAGGTTTAATTGTAAGTACAACTATAAGAGAGCCCTCTGTAAGGATCTAGAGATTATTAGGGGCTAGTTTAGGCTTGTAGCAAATGTTAAAGCTAAGTATAGTATCTAGGACAATAACACATATAACTTTAATAAGACAGGCTTTATAATAGGCTAGATATTAACAGGAGCAGTTATTACAGGCTTAGAGCGCTAAGGACAGCTAAAGGCAGTACAGTAGGGTAATTAAGAGTAGACAACAGTTATATAGGGCATTAATAGCACAGGGTAGGCTATTCTACCCTTTATTATCTTTAAAGGCCGCAACTACCTCTCTGCCTGGTACAAAGAGGACAATCTGCCCTATAACTAGGTTATTGGAGTCTCTAAGAACGGATGGACTACTAACAAGCTTAGTCTAGACTAGTTAAAGCACTTTAATGCCTATATAAAGACGCGCACCTAAGGAGTACACTAGCTACTCCTTATTAACAGCCACAAGAGCTACAACTCCCTTAACTTCTAACAATACTGTAAGAAAGCAAAGATTGTTATACTGTGTATGCCTCTATACTTATCTTACCTCTTATAACTACTAGATGTAGGTTATTTTGCCCCTCTAAAGAAGGTATATAGGCGCTAAGCTAAGAATCTTATATATAACTATATTACTTATATTACTAAAACTAAGTTCCTACTATGCTTTATAGACGCCTATAAGGAGACATTTACTTCTAGCAATATCTAAGGAGGCTTCTAAGGCGCTAGAATAGTCCCCCTTGACCTAGAACGGGTTATAATAGGTCTTGATGTCCGCCTACGTACCCTACCGCTACCTACTATAGAAAATAAGCCCTAGCAGTCCTAAACCTTAAGCACTACCCTGCAATTAGGGTCGCAATTAACACTAGTTTAAGAGAGGATTTAAAGGCATGCAAGCAGCTTACTAACTTTAATAGTTAAGGCCTTTAAAAAGCTTACTAAAGGCGCAGCTATAGTAGCGCATAAGCTAGTGTTAGCTTAAAGGGAGATTACTAGGCTTTAAGCAGCAAATAAGGCTGCTATGCGACGTAAATTGCATAAAAGAAAGCAATTACAGCAGGAGAGAGTCCTAACAGCTAAGGAAGGCCTTTAATTAACTACTCTAACTAAGTTTAGGGCGCGTAGTAATAGTAAGAAGGCAAAGAAGTAAGTGCGCGCTAAAGGAGGGGAAGTAACCTAAAGACGCTGTATAAAGTGCTATAACATTAGATATAACTTATATATATATAAGAAGGCTATAGAAGATATTTCTAAATAATATTATATACTGCACTACTGTATATAACGCTAAAGTAGGCTAATGCAAGCTATAATAGGGTAGAGATTTGGTGTGGTCTTGGCAGAGTGATCCGCTCACCCGTTTGATCCGCTTACCTGTGGAGTACGTTAAGGAAGTAAACATTATTACACTATATAACTTATGCCTCTATACTTATTACACCTCTTATAACTACTTAATATAGGTTATTTTACCTCTCTAAAGAAGGTGTATAGGCGCTAAGCTAAGAATCTTATACGCAACTATATTACTTATATTACTAAAACTAAGTTCCTACTATGCTTGATAGGCGCCTATAAGGAGATGTTTACTTCTAGCAATATCTAAGGAGGCTTCTAAGGCGCTAGATTGGTCCCCTTTAACCTAGAACAGGTTATAATAGGTCTTAATGTCTGCCTACGTACCCTACTGCTACCTCCTGTAGAAGATGCTCCCTAGCAGTCCTAAACCCTAAGTAATACCCTGCAATTAGGGTCGCAATTAACGCTAGTTTAAGAGAGGATTTAAAGGCATGCAAGCAGCTTACTAACTTTAATAGTTAAGGCCTTTAAAAAGCTTGCTAAAGGCGCAGCTATTATTGCGCATAAGCTAGTGTTAGCTAAAAAGGAGATTACTAGGCTTTAAACAGTAAATAAGGCTGCTATGTAACATAAATTAAATAAAAGAAAGCAGTTATAGGAGGAGGGGGTCCTAACAGCTAAGGAAGGCCTTTAATTAACTACTCTAACTAAGTTTAGGGCGTATAGTAATAGTAAGAAGGCAAAGAAGTAAGTGCGTGCTAAAGGAGGGGAAGTAACCTAAAGACGCTGTATAAGGTGCTATAATATTAGACATAACTTACGTATATATAAGAAGGCTGTAGAAGATGTTTCTAAATAATATTATGTACTGCACTACTATATATAAGGCTAAAGTGGGCTAATACAAGCTATAATAGGGTAGAGGTTTAGTGTGGTCTTGGCAGAGTGATCCGCTCACCCGTTTGATCCGCTCACCTGTGGAGTACGTTAGTAATACTGTTAAGGCCTTGCGTTAGGCGTGGTGTTAAGTTTTAACAATAGTGGCCCGTGCAGCCCCCCCCCCTATCCCCCTATTATTAACACTAAGGTTAGCTGTACTATAACTGTATTATAGCTCTATGTATAGCTACAGTACGTATACAGCTACAGCTTATATAATTGCTGTTACTTACTATATTTACGGCCGTAACCCGTAACCGTTACGGGCCGTACTACGTACGGTTGGACACGCTGTCCATGTCACTGGATAAGGATGCACGATTTGATTGACAGCTGCACCGCAGGTACCAGCTTCGACATGTTGAGACGCCAACGCAAGCTCCACAAGCACTTCCGCCAAGTGGTCAATTGGTATCCAGTCCACCTTGTCCGCACCATTGCCTAGTCGAGCTGGGAGGACACCCATGAAAGCAGAAGTGGTGACGAGACTTGGAAACCACTCTTGTTGGTTCCACCCACCAGCAGTTCGTGCAGCACCCGCGACTTGGCCAATACGTACTGCACTGGCATGTACGCCGAGCCTTTTGGAGGCGTGATCGAGAAGGCGCTCTGCGAGGTACTTCGACTGTCCATACCCTCCAGCCAACGGAGTTGACATGTCGAAGATAATCTCCTCTGGTACCGTTACTTCCGGGTAATTGAAGACGCTTGAGATGGAAGAGAGGAATTGGATAGAGCTGTTTGCCTTGCTTTTCGCTGAAAACCGTATCAGAGACACGACACCTTCGACTGATGGCGCGAAGGAAGCCAAAGACATGTTGAAGTTGACAGGCCAAGCGTTGTGCACAATATGTGTGACTCGTGTGAGAAGCTCATCGTAGCTGCCGGTGGCGAGACCGAAGCTTGGCTTAGTAAGATCACCATTCAGAAAAGTGACACGCTCGGGAGGAAAGTTCGTGACGAGAGCTCGAGCTTGATTTGTCTTGATCTGCCGACCTTGAGCGTCTGCAGTGCGGTTAAAACAGAACACGTGCGCGATCTCGGGCCTAGAGAGCAAAGCATCGAGGATATACGACCCTATAGCGCCAGTGGTCCCAGTTAGAAGGATGACAAAGTCTCTGTATTGAGATCTGGGAGCCGATACGTCTTCCTGTGGATTGATGGCATCAATCTCTTCGGTAAAGGTTGCAAGCATCTTCTCTAGCTCCTTAGTCGTCGTTGTTGGTTCATGCGTTACCACACTGTCCGTACGTACGAGGTCTGTCTGTGCTTCGTCTCCGGAAGATATGTTTTCAATTGTCGCATTCGTCGCGGTTACTGCTGGTGCGGAGATTACCTTCTCCAGCGCCCTGACCAACGTGTTGACAGACGAGTTGGAGTAAACGGTATCATTGGATATGTTTGCTCCCGGAAATCGTTTCTTCAGGGCCCTCTGCAATCTGAGTGCACCAAGCGAGTCCATGCCGAGCTGGAAGAAGTCGAGGTCGTCCATGGATACCATTTCGGCGACGGCGTTCCGAACCAGAATTTTCAGACTCATCTCTGGACTAGTCTCTACATTGGAAGCATCCAAGCTTTCCTCTTGCTGATAGACCTCCTCAATCTCAGCAGCGTAGAGAGCCAGAGTTGCAGCACGCTGTACTGTGCCCTTGCCAGCCCTAGCCATTGGGATGCTGGAATTGACGAAAATTATCTTGCTCTTTGCTACTCGCGCGTGAGCTGGTGTGACTTTGTTTGCTTCCTCAATCAATGGCCAGACACGTTCAACCAGTCCAGATTTCTCGTCATCAGTGAGCTCTGCATCTGTAGCTGTTTCGATAAGCAAGGCAGCTTCAACGCGTTGAGCACCCACAACCAATGCGGCTTTGACCTCCGGATGGCTCATGATGTGATGTTCAAAAGAGATGGGGTTTGTCTTCTCGCCGTTCAAAAAGACGATGACGTCGTCAATGCGGCTATGATATAGCCAAAGGTCATTCTTTGTTGGATGTGGCCTGAACAGGTCTCTGGTGGCAAACTCTTTAGCATCTGGAAAGTGTGTGAAGACTGGTTGAATGATGTCTGTGTCAGCGTTACGAACGAGGATCAGCTCGTAGAAGTCATCGTGGGAGTGTCGCATCTCGTGCTTCAAGGCTGGGTTGAAATGCATATACACCCAGTCCTTAGCGTTGTCGTAACCATCCTTGTCGTGAACCAACGGAGTGAGACCGGCCTCTGAAGAGCCTAGAACTGTCCAGATTGGTAGCTTTTGAGCAACTGCATCCCCAGAAGCTTTTGGTACGCTACCACCAGCATAGCTGATGTACTTCAGACGCGATGCTGCAACTTGAATCAGATCTTGGCGTTTGCCGAGTTCATCGACAACCACGGGGGATACGAGAGCCCAGTCAACATCAGTGTTACTGATGGCATCTATGAAGGCCTGTGTTGTTGGTGGAGGTCCTGGGATTGGGTATACAGGAACCATGCCGTGATAGAGTGCCATCACAAGCGTCATCCCCACGCCAGCCACCTACGCAAGGTTATCGACTTTCTCATTGCATGAATTAATATTTGTACTTACATGAAACGGGGGCAGGGTAATGAAGAACGAACCGTTCGTGATGTAATGGGCAAAATCCACCAGGCCATCCAGAGGAGAAATACAGCTAGAGCCAACGCATTTCGATGCCCACTCGTGAGTGTATATCAGTGGCTTTGGTACGCCTAAGAAACTCAGTGACCGTTTTGGAATATGCGCGTTGGAGGGGCCTAACCAGTTGAACCTGAGGTGTGTAGCACGAAGATAGGATCGTTTTTTGCCTCTTCGAATGTCTTCATGAATGGAATATCTTCCACATCTCCAACATTGAGAAGCACATCCAAGGATGGTAGAGTGAAGGTACTTAAGTCCAGTCCGCTTAGTATTGACGGTATGCATGGTGATTGTGGTTCTGTAACCACGAGCTTGCCGCATCGCAACCTGGTCAGAAGGGCAACGTGGGCTTCGATACTGTTCCTTGGTGAGGGCAGGAAGACCTTTTTTCACCAGTATATCAATTTAAGGTAGTACTGGCAGCTGTAAAGAACTCACCTTGTAGCCAGTCTTTATTCCAGCAAGCACCATGATGGAATAGCGTAAGTCCATTGATCCAATATATGCAAGGGTTTCAAAACTGTTGCTCTCGCCATACGTCGTCAAGAGAAGGGAAGCAGTAAAGTTGATCGCGTTACTGAGCTGAGCGTTGGTCACGTCATTGAAACCGCTGGTGTATGTAGGTCCGACAGGAACGCGGGCAAAGACGCCATGCGGATCATGCTTTGCTCGATGGCTGACAAGATCAGGCAACAAAAAGGAGGCATCTCTGGTCAAATGCATGGTGTAGAAGCACAGGTTTTTGTTTGTTGCAAGGTAAAGTGACAGTAGAACCTGCAGTTTACAAGTGACACATGGGTCTTTTTATGCCTTGTTAGTCGTATCTTCAGCCTTGTATATTGCTGAGCAGCCACTATTTAGGCTTGTCGGTAACCGATGTGCCAAGAACCTATCAAATGATCTGTTTCTGTTGACCTCGTGTCTCTCGACATTTATAAGAATTTGGCGTTGTCGTGGCTTTGACAGGCCAATTGCAACAACTTAACTCACCCTGTAGCATGATTAACAGCGCATGCAAGCCTGCGGCTTTCAGCTTTGCGACAGTCAGTAGAATGTGCCCCAGACTTTTAGCAATAACAACCTTGTTGGCTCCAGGCATAACATTGATCGCAATCTCGCCCTTCGTCTCGTGATCTCAGTGCAAACATCGTGCCCGTGCGCTTGCGTTCTCGAGCAGTAGGTAGAAGTATGGAATTTTGCCGAAACAACTAGCAGATTTTGACAATTCTTGACGTCGACTCGATTGGGGTTGCGCAAACGAGAGCTACGTTACACGACTCCACGTAGCCCTCACAAAAGCCCTGCTGCACGTAACGAGTTCAGCCAAGCCGTATACCAGCCTTGTCTCACCGGACGCAACGATAAATCCCGCTCTAAAAACCTCTGAATCACGTACTTTCCAACAACCCCAACGCAAGTAAGCAGCAACCATGTCCGAGGCCGCCCAGACCGCGACAAGTGGCACTTGGCAGAAATGTTCCGGAACCCTTCATGACATCAAATGTGCTTGGAAGTGGAGGCTGGGGCGAGGTCTATGAGGATGAGCGATGTTGCAAGAGAAAGCCTAACACCATGAGATACACTTTCATTTATCAATGGCCTTAAGAGAGTGATGTGGGGATATAACGTTATGCGAAATACCTGCCTCAGAAGGGGGGGGTACCAAAAGGCCGCGTGTTATCCACTCTACCTAGTACTAATTTACTATAGAGAACGTTCTAGATACCCTACACCCCCTCTAGAATCCCCCAGAGATTTGTTTGATATTTAAAGCCAATTCTAAGCTATAGCGGTCGACTTTTGGTGTTGTTGCCAACTGCTACGCCCGCCGCGACAGGTGGCTCCAGCCGCCGCCTCCCACTCGCGTCCACCCACAAGGTGGCCGCGGCAGCAGCAGCGGCTGCGGCAGGCTTCTTCGAACGCGTTAACAGCATCACAACACTAGGGAAACGTGAGATAATACAATTAATAGCTTTAAAAGACTCCTATGCGCGTAGTATCTCATTTGTATAAATAAGGCTTTTGTAGGTGAATTATTGATTTGGCATCACGATCCTTCCCCGCACGCTACCTAACCTGGTTGAGGCAGGTTTTTTCACAACATCCGAACTACATAGTTGGGAGCCTTTCTAATTTTCAATGAAATAGTCTTCTAATGTGCAATAAATATATATGCCCTGGTCCGCAATTCCCTAAAATAAAGATACGCAAGGCATAAAGACGATTGTTATAGATACATTTAGGCAGTATCGTCTTAAACTAGAGTTATATACTTGTTAGCTGCTGTTACACATGTGCCCGATGCTAGTATTGGCGGTGACAGGCCAGTCAACTTCACCTAATGGCATGCTAAACATTTCTGAGGGCCTTCGGCGCTTAACTGGTTTGTTTCCTTTCTTATACTGTATAATGCCTAAGTCAATCGTCGATGGTGCTTTAAATAATGGAAACAACTAAAGCAGCACATTTGCACACATGGTGGTGTAGAAAGAAGCATAAAGCTTATCAGAATAGCGTAATTTCCTGCTGCGCTCTCGCTAGACTAGTTTATTTCTCAAGGCTTGTTTCTACAATACTATGTGTTTAAGCCAACTCGCATTCGATCAAGCTCTCCTGAGAGTGCTCGACACTCCAGATTCGCACAATCTTAAGACCAAGCTCAGGTGTTTCCAACAGCTGACTCCAGTCAGAAGACGTTCGTTCTTGAGAAGCAAAAAGAGTCATCATCATTACGTCCAGCGCAGTAGCCTGCCAGTCCGCCTTTATGTCCGGAATGACATTCTCATTGATTAGCAACTTGCTGTAACCCCGTTTCATGGCACCTGCAATCTGTTTCAGGATACTCTTGCCTACATCGTCAGTCCAGTCATGTAAGACCGAATGCATGTAGTATGCCCGAGCCGCTGAAACAAGTTAGTCGGCTCTTCTCACATGAGACCCTCCTTGATCAGAAATACCTTTCAGTGGCTGCTCAGCATGGAAGTCATGCTCCATGCGCTCAATCTTGGGATCTAGTTCCTGGATACCATTGATCACAGAAGAGAGATCTTGTAGCACAAGTCGACCAGGTGCAGCAGGGTGCTTGGTCCTTTGTGTTTTGTCAGTGGGCAAGTCAGAATCATGGTTGTGTAGCAACCTACCTGAACTCTTCGAGATCGTGACCAATGCCTCCACCAACATCCACTAGCAGGACAGCATCATCTGAAGTTTCCATGCCGCTGATTAACTGCTCCTCGACCGGGTAGAAGTTTTGATCCATCCAACTCGGTCGACCCTGTCTGTAGCCACTCATGTGATAGTTGAACTGTTCTCCAAGAGGAGGGTGCGCCTGCATGTACTCGAACATGTTCAGTTTCGTATTGAAGGCGTATTGGTAAGGACCCTCTCTTCCATCAGAAGGAGATTCGTAATTGGTCATCTGCATGTACTCTGCTAACTTGCTGCAAGAGATATGAGCTCCACCAGCACTGATTTGGTCAGCTGTACTCTAAATTGAGCGGTCATCAGAGTTCATGTGATTACTCACAGAGCAGGGTAGGCATCTCCAATGCTACGGAGGGTCAGAGCCTTTGAAAAACGAGTGGCGGCATATTCATCAGTCCCCGTCTCAGTGATGTAGCCCATAGCCGCAATGTGTCTCATCAAGCGGGCTTTCTATGTGAGCACGCTTTCAATCAAACTGGAGATTATAATCTTACCTAAAGCTTTGCAGGGCTTTCCAATTTTACCTGCGATCTCATGAATCGTTAGGGGTTTGTCTCCCAGTACCCCGAACACGCCTGCGTTGCGGCAAGCTGTAATGGCGGCATGGCAGCCTGGCTAGTTATAGAAGCTTCAAGTAAGTGAGATTACCTTTCATAATAAGTTGTCGAACACTTGCCTGTGCCCAGTTGTGTTTGATCATTGTTTCTCGAGGTGTCTCCAGTGCCCTTACGAGAGCTCTAGCGTGTACAAGCATTGCTAGACGAATATCATCGCGATGAACAGATTGGGTCTCCTCAAGTTTGGATAGTTCTTTTAAAAGGCCTGGAACAGCTTCTGGGTTGTTCGCGTGTACTGCAATTCCCGCAGTGGGTAGTGCGGAGTTGGCCTCAAACGTCGTATCTCCGTTACTCGATGCGAAAGCATTTTGCTGGTCGACGGCCATTTTTATGAAGATAGTAGTAGGAATCGAGTATTAGAGATAGGTTTAGGAGGTTAGGACTCATTGATAACTATTTATATCTGAAGATCGAGGGGCACTACTGCATCTTGCCAGCTCCAAGCAGCCCCTTAGTGTTCTCGAAGGATTTAGCATACAAGAAGTGACCTGGTTGTGTAGCCATTAATGTAATTGGCGGAAATAAGTTCTCCAACTGTACGCGAGATTAGCAGATTGAAAAGATGTTCGATAGAAAGCCAGGTTTAGTCTAGAGAGCTTTCTACTTGGCGCAGTGTTTTGCATATTGGCGTCCCGGACCTGGTAAGATGCAGCACTGATAATGCAATCAGCAGTGCTTGACTTGTGCAAAACCCCCTCGAGACAGAACGGTGCTTGCTCAAATTGCTTTGGAATGGAGAACTATTGAACTGATATGCTGCGACAGAGCGAACAGAGCTTTCGGTGTGGCCGCAGTAGAATCTTCCAGCTTATCTATTGACTCATAATTGTACATAAAGCTTTCTGAAGCAAGGCCGAACATCTGGATTGGCATGAAAATGAAAGTAATGGCCTCTTCAAAGCATTCAAGTGGGTCAAAAACATTGGTACAATAGGAAGCATGGAAGCGAAGGATGCGCTAAATCCTTTTCAGTGGATTTCGACGCTGCGAAGACATTGTTGAAGCTGCGCCGCATGAAGAACATTGAATCAGTTGATCCAAATACACCATACTTTTGCCGCCATCGGCCAAGGAATCCTTCACCCCCTCCTGGCTAAGCGCCAAAGGTCAGCGGGATTTGTCCTGCTCCACGCAAGATCAAGTCCGATGCATTGCACCACAATTCTAATTATTGGGTGTTATTAATCGGTTATTCACTGTGATGCCGCGTTCCCATATTTCTGCCCTTCACCCTTGTGTATTTCTGAGTGACATACGTAGGATCACCTGGCATTACATTTAGAAGCACTCTCTGGAGCAACTAATTCCTAGAAAACCCTTAGAAGATTGTGACACGTAATGAACATCCAGCAACAAAAAGGACTGGAGTGTCTCATGCTTTGGCTCAGGTGCGAGGTTCCGAAAGGACTTATCACCAGCCTGTGCATTTGCTGATCAGCGACACTGTCCTGTGGATATTGAATCATATGCTAAGAATCGATGTTTTTGGCCTACGGCACAGCAAGAGATCAACGCAACGCCGTTTCAGACCGCATTGCATGGATAGAAAGGTTCTTACCATTGTTCTATAGATTATATTGTCTTGACATAAAGTCCGCCGAGAGGGTGAGGGTATTCTCCACATGCACACACGCCGTTTATGTCATATTTTCTCGTACTGAGATACTACCCTCGTTTCTCTGTCGGGTCAAACTGACTAATTGTGTCATGACAGAACTACTGAAGTCACCTCGAAACCTCGCCTATCAGGATAAAGGGCCCACAGTCTTGGCGATATGTATCACGCTAACCGCTGTGGCCACTGCCTTTGTTGCTGCGAGGCTTTATGTGAGAGCCAAAATTCTCTTAAGGGTAGGACTTGACGACTGGTTGATTATATTTTCAATGGTGAGAGCATTTCCTAGGGACTTCCAACTTGTTTGGAGTGCTGATACACTGTACAGTTATGTGGCTATATCATGCTAGGACTCACAATAGCAGCCGTGAGAGCAGGCAATGGGCGTCACTTTGCTTTGCTCACTACGGAGCAGAAGTCAGGCACTATT
The DNA here is from genome assembly GCF_004011695.2 of Ascochyta rabiei. Taxonomy (NCBI): domain Eukaryota; kingdom Fungi; phylum Ascomycota; class Dothideomycetes; order Pleosporales; family Didymellaceae; genus Ascochyta; species Ascochyta rabiei. The sequence goes on along the minus strand of NC_082408.1, from coordinate 916,099 downwards.
CTGTATACGCTAGTAGGGTTCTGTCCCGGGATATTCTCATTCGCGATTCCAAAGCTAGCTGTGGTCGCACTCCTTACAAAAATAACTAACCCTAGTCGGAGGCACAAAATATTCTTGTGGACAATGGCAGTGGGTTGTACGGTGATTTTGTCTGGCTGTGTTATTATAATCTTCGCACAGTGCACTCCAACTCAATCCCAATGGGACTTCTCAATCCAAGGAGCCTGCTGGAGCCCGTGGATCTTGATATATTACGCCATCGTGGCAGGCAGTGAGTAATCTTCCGGTCGGTTGAACAGACGATTGACCATCCGATAGCTATCTCCGCTGTTGTGGACTTGTACCTCGCAGTCTATCCTGCCGTGGTTCTTTACCGATTACACATCAATTGGAAGAAAAAGACAGTCCTCAGCGTTGCGCTCGGACTGGGTTCCATGTGAGCTTGCGTCGTCCACCTACGAAGCAGGCTATACTCATGATTGGACTAGTGCCGCTGTCGTCGCTATGTACAAATCGACTCGACTGCCTGCGCTTGCAAGCGAAGATTTCAGCTGTAAGACATGCTCTTTTGACGCGACAAGGCAACGCACTAAAATTTCCATACAGACGATACAGCAGACATCACTGTCTGGACCAGCATCGAAGGCAATTGCATCATTGTCGCTGCATGTATACCAACATTGCAGCCATTATTAGACCGGGCTTTTGGTCGGAAAACCTTTGGTAGTAATGGCGACGGCTACAAATCACATGGAAAACACAAGGTAGAGCTCGCAACAATCGGAAGTAGGGGCCGCAAGATAGCGCGGTCCCACAAGAAGATCGGGGTCTCTGACACGACACTGGGACGAGACAGTCTAGACAGCATATTGAGCTCTGAACATCAGCCCACTGGAAACCAGAGCAGCAAGCTGGAGCACAACCACGGCATCATGCGAACTCATCGTGTGACGGTCGCATATGAATAGTTGTTATGTCTTTATTTAGGAGACCAACGCAGCTTATTAAGCTATCAAGACTGTATAAATGGTGCAATTAGTAGACTGTGTAGCGGACATAACAGGCATATCTAGGAGATAGCCATGTGAACATGCAGTCTTTGCAATACACTAATAGGCAAATCACTGTCTAAATCTTAACACCAGCTACTTTTTGCTGTGAAGCTTGGCGAATCTGTGTTGATAGGAAACCGGAATCAAATTGAGCTGAGCTCGCTACCCCATACTATCTACTACCTCGCGACATGTCAGCGCTTCTATCTATCCATAAGCTAAGAAAAACAAATCGTGCTTCCGTGACCTTGACACAGTAAATCACAGTCATTTAATGGCTGTTACATAGTTCCAAAGTACTGAAACGAATTCGAAGACTGCCGTAGGAGAAACATCACCTAAACATATTTAGAAATTGAGCCTACTGGAGTTGTAGTCTACACGACTATCTTTGGAAAGCCGCATAGATGCGAGTGGGAATGAGAAGAGCTAATCACTGGCAAGCAAAGGGCAGAGCCAGCAAAAAGCGTCCTTTAGCGGATTCAGATCACTTCGACCTGTTCAGTCGAATTTGGCTCCAATTTGTTCTGTGTATAAACACAATCAAATTGACCGGTTTTGAGTGATAGAAGGTCCACTCACGGTTGCAGTTTTCACTGTCGGGGATAAGGTTTCACGCTCAATTAGTGATACAGCATCTTTCTCAGTAGACAGGTTTTTTATTGAGCAGCATTGACTATGGTACATGCTCGTTCTCCTCTGCCTAACTGGTGTGTAACCCTTCACCCTGCGTCGAAAGCCTATATCTAGCAGCTGGTACCCCACTTTTCGCATTCATCAGCTTTAGTGTTCTTGGCACAGTCTTTGCCCTTGGTGTCAACAAGTTGGCAGAGTGTAGTGCTTTGAACAGTTAGTGCCTGAGCCGTGTGTAGTTGAGCAAGCGGTTAGACGTACCTGAAAGGGTTCGGGTTGTGGTTGTAACAATCACCAACAATTGGGTTGGTCACAGTACAAGACTCGTGGATGAAGACGTACGCCTTCTGGCCAAACTCGGTGGTATGAAGCTGCACCCGTTAAAATCCGTTCATTACATGACATTGGCTGTAGCTGTGTGCACTTACTACCAGAGTATCGCTGGAGCCTGGCTTGGCTCCGTCCAGACACGTAGTCGGAAACTCAGCTTTAGAGACTACAGTGTAATCACCGGAACCGACCGCGTTCATGTTGCTGGCTGTTTGCTGTACGTTCAGGCGCGATCCGTCAGGGCACCTGAACGGGTCTTCGGAAAACGAAGTGCCCGTGTTGCAACCGCCTACACCGTTGCAAACCTTAGAGTCCCATGCTAGCACGGAGGGCAGAGCAATGATAGCAGCGAGTACGAAGCGCATTTTGATAGAGAGAGAAGAATAGATCGTTGGTGCTGTGAGTAAATGTGGATGTTGGATAATGTAAAGAACGTGAAATGCTCGTTCTTGTAAATATGACCAATTGTATTACAAAGGGCCTTTGCTCTAATTAATTGCAAGGTACGTGGTCTGAACTTCCCGTATTTTATTTCGGTCGCCCGAAATGCTACCGAAGCAACGCCTTGCTAGCTAGGTATTACCTATGTCATCCCTACTGTGCTTATACAACGAGAGACACTGTACTAATATGGACACCAAGTTACTACTCTGAAAATTGATACTTACGTCCGGTAGCTTGCATGGAATACAACGTGGAGGGTTCTAGACCACAGAGACTATGTGGTCAGTAGAAATCGCTGCTGTCGAATCAATCAAGCCTGCTAGATTGCGGCTCGTTCTGTGTCTGTGTGTAACCAGTTGTACTATGGTCTCTGGCAAAAGTAGAGTCCTATGGCTAGTGCGATGGGTCTTGTGCAGACCGCCTTTTAATGACCGCCTTTTAACGGTTATAACAAGCGTGCACACATTCTATTACAGATAACAAAGAGAGAACATGTCTGCTAATTAGTGTAAAGCTGAGAAAGCCTCCAAGGTTGGACTTGCTAAGCCTCGGCTTGTCCTCCACATCGCACTGGCGATAGGACTCTACTTTTGCCAGAGACCATAGTACGTGTAACCTCAGACAGGGGTGCGTATGAGCCGTTCCCTAGTTAGTCCTAGTTTAGGTAGATGCTCACCAAAGCGTCCTGCTACACCGTATGTCTAATATGCTAGATAATCTACATGTGCTTGTAGTATGCTCGTGTTAATAATCTCGCAACTAAGGTACTATAGGTAATTTGCAAAATACTAGCCCTAGCCATGCAGCGTGTAACAACGATCCTTGCGCCCCCTTCGTATGTCCTTACCTGCACCTTCGCTAATACCTACACAATGCTGTTACATAGGGTTTGAAATAGACTAATTAAGATAGTAATAGACTGTTTGATGTCCGCCATCTTTTTGTAGGTGGTTGGTTCAGTACAGGATGCCTCAAACATCTGCGCAACAAATCTCACGATAAATTCACCACGTAGCGCCAAATGTCTGCAGAGGTCCATATGATCTTCTATATATGTTAATATCATGAGTTAGAGATTATTATTAACACCTACTAGATCGGGATTCGCTCCGTCATGGCTTGGGGGGTGCCGACCGCCAAGTTTATGACCAAGCCTCTCAATCCGCTCCATAAGAATGACCAACCCCTATAAAATTAGCGAGGGGGTTAAACAACTCCGCTTGCCTTATAATGCCGAAAATCAGCTTTTGGGGCCCCTGCGTAGCCTGCAAGAATTGCTCGTGCATCTCATGCCGCCACAGTACTCCCAGGATACGCGGATCTGACAACTAGAGCCCGTTCGCCAATATGCATCTGACTACATTTATAATCACACCACTACAAAGAGCGATAAGATATCTCTCAACCCCTGAAGCTCAAAACGGTCTGCTGAGCACTTTCAGCGTGTAGCCGATGCTCTTGTTCTCTGCTTCGGCGGCACAGGAGACTTGCAGGACGGCTATTGCCCTAACGAGTTACGCGGAGTGACCGGTGTGCACTAGCGAGTCCTAGATCTTCTTTTGCCGGTACAATGACGAGTCCCGCGAATCTGTTGGTGGTGTTGATGCCTTTGACATCTGTAAATCTTTCAGACTTACGTAATCCATGGAGCGGACCAATAGGCTTGACGCATTCTGGAACACATAGGTCCGTCTCCTCAGCGCGCTTGAAGCCGCCCTGGAAGAATATCCATTGCAGGGCATTAGCTAGTTGATGTGCAGCAGCAGCCCTGTAGCTGAGTATAGTCGTCACATCGGCAGAATTGTACCTGGGAGTCCTAAACTGTTTAGTAATCTGATCTAGAGTAAGTCTTGCGGTATTTAATCATGTGAATAACAAGTCTGAGTGTACCAGAACGTTTGACCTATAATTCTGGTTCAGATGCCTCTTTCAACATCACCAGTCTATTTGAGCCGACAGTTGCGGTAGAAGGAGCGAGTATACCTCCAGGAGAGCTACGAGCGGTTTTCGAATGGGGTATCAGCACGTGGAAAATGTTATTCCTCTATTGGCATGCTCATGATACCAATAAGGGGGTTGCCTGAGTAGACTGACATACCTAGGATTTTCCGACAGTTGTCACTCTTGTGAGAGATCACTGACTGCTTAGTGCGAAGACTCACGCTTTCAGCCCACTCAGACAACCCGTCTTGTGTAAGGACGAAACAGGTCAGTCTCCAGTGAGGCCTCGCGCTAGCCAGTTGCTGTGCCCGTATACGTTATACGCTCGTAGTGGTCTCCTGGCGCGGATTTGTCTCCATTTTCGTAGAGCCTTGTGTGCTCGGTCTTACACTTGGTACGTACGAAGAGCAGGGTTGAGTGTTGTTGGAAGGAGGCGGTCAATACAGCAATTAGAAGGAGGCGGTCATTACAACAATTAGAGGGACGAGCGAAAGCGCAAGCGGTACGGTGGCGGTGTTGGGCACGGCGCACAGAGCACTCCCCCCAGGGGCTCGAACATTGAAGATAGTGATCACCGTTGCACCTTCCGGAATGCTCTTCTCCGCAGACGTTGCAGGGGTCAATGACGACGATAGCAGTGATCGACGGTGACGAGGACCGATGGCACGCTATTTTGGGCGCCCTGCCGACCGCGGTGTACTCTGGAAGTTCGACCTGTACGCCTTTTTCGAGTGTGGGCTGCACGCTTTGTTAGATATTCGTTAATGAGCAATGACACGTGCGTGAGGTTTGGGCCCAGTGTAAAGATACACTCGTTCGACGCGATCAGAGCCTGGACTGGAAGTCACTATGCCCACCACACCAGCGTGTCAGTGCATGACTCGTTGGACTTCAGTGCGCTCATAGCGGCTATGTGATGTGTCCTTCCTTCTTCATTAGCTGTGGGAAAGTCGTTAGACCGTCAGCACCTGTTGGCGCAAACGAGGCTGTACAAACGCATGTACCATAGTATAGAGCAGCGAGGACAGCAGCGAGGCAACGTCAACATCATCACAGTGAACGAGGCTCGTGGCCGTTGGATGCTGTGGTTGGCTGCTGTGACTTGTATCGGGGACACTTGCGGTGAGACTTCGGGGATGGCGCCCTACCTAGCGCAAAGCGGGGTCATGTCTGTGCAGGCCTGGTGTGAATCCGACTCACCCGGACAGGGGCAGGAGAATAAATCTCCGCAGAGTCCATGTCCATGTGCGCAAAGCTCTTAAACTGCGTTGGACTGGCGAATGCAAGAATGGCCGATTTGAACTACGCCTGACAGATTGCGCTCCAGGTAGTGAATTATGCAAAAGCTTGCCAAAGCTGGCTCCTGAGTGAAGAATGGCGCCGCTTCACCTCAATTGCCCGTTGTGCAGCCGAAATTGGTCGGGGAGTAGTCCGACACCGCCACACTAGCAATGTGCTCTACGAGCTGTCATTTGAAACCTCCAACCCAAAAACCCTTTGAACACCGTGTTTCGGGGTGGACAGGCCTTCAGTTGATCTTGCTAAGCGTGCAGTCTCAGAAAAGCAACTACCTTGGCAGTCCCCACACGCAGAATCGCACCGTTCAGTCCTTTCTGTTCTCACTCGATCCACAGTGACGCGCACGACGATAGTTTCCTGTGAGCTTTAATCTATTGCACTGTAAGAAGGATGCTTGTATATGGGGATCCGGGGTACATGGAGGAAAACAAGGGTTCTAAACTTTACATCATCACATTTTTGTTCCTTGCCGGCGCGATTCTCATCGTCACACTAAGGTTTGTAGGCCTTGCTGTCATCACAGGTACTACTCTGACCAAATCGCGTAGAATATTCAGTCGATGGTATCTCCTACGAGCCCGACGAACAACACTGTCGGAGGACCTGATCGTTACAGCAGTGTTGGTCGATGTCGCCTCATGCATCTTGATTCACTTCCAGATCCATACCGGGATGGGTAAGCACATTGAGTACTCACGCGCTCGTCCGGCAATGCTTGTAGAGAGTATGAAGATCGGACTAGCGCAGAACACGACTTATCAGGCGCTGGTCGGGTGAGTAGCAACCCTCCCTGATCACTAGGTCTGCTACAGTGCTGACAAGACTCCCAGCCTGATCAAATTGAGCATCCTTGTCCAGTTCCACCAGCTTGCTCTACCTGGGATGCAAAAGCGGGTGATTCTGTGGATTAGCGTCTTTGTCTTGATATTCACCCTGTTCACCGTATTCGCAAGTACTACCGCTGCTGGTCGAAAGGCCGCTCGCTAACTCGCTGTACAGGCTGCGATCTTCCAATGCGTTCCAATGAATGCTGCGTGGGACCCTGAGAATTTTCCCAAGGTTTGTTACCGGCACCGTCATACTCTTGTTCGCACAGCTAAAAGATTGCAGGGATGCTGGAACATGATGGCCGTGAATTTCTTCACATCTTCTATAAATACGCTTTTAGACATTGTTATTTTCGTGCTCCCAATCCCGACTATGCGAAAGCTTCAAATCACCTCAAAGAAGAAAGGTAAGCTTATGGACGTTGTGCATTGCATACGTGGTATTGACACATTACAGTAACATTAGTTCTAGCGTATGCTATGGGTCTTCTAGCACTTGCATGCTCAATTGTTAGGCTAAGAAATATCATTCATTTCAATGGTGAGGGCGATTTCACTTACATCGCTTGCATGGTTCCAGTCTGGGGGGCAGTTGAGTGCAATGCTGGCATCATCTGTGGTATGTGCACGTCTCTTCCCCAATTGTTACACCGTGTGGATCTGTTAACATCTCCTAGCTTCGTTTCCGTTTGTTGTACCTCTGTTCAAATGGATAAGTGGCTCTGTCGCTGAAACCGTGTCGGGGTCACATCTAAACCCTTTGTCAGGAAGAGGCCACGAGCTACAACGATCTGATAAAATGAGCTGGCCGCTGACTTCTAGACGTCAGGCAGACCAGCAGCGCTTACGTTCAGAGTCAACGGAAAACATAAGAGTCGATTCTGAGACCACCATCGTCGTTTCCAATGCAACGACTAAGTCTGATGGGAAGCATGTCGAAAACTTTTAGCTACAGGAAGGCTACGACGCTGTGCTGGAGCTTTGTGCGCTCAGGGGAACTAGACAAGGGCTACTTGCTGTACCCTTACGCAACCGCCCATTGCACCCTCTAATTCTGAAGGTCTTTAGCTGGACTGCGACCGATTTTAAATTGCCCGAGTGCTCTAAGGAACAGCCTTACTTGTCTTGCCTAACGCGTAACGACGGTAAAGCCCACTGTACGCAGATCCAGGCGTCACCCGCACGGACAAGGTACCCCATATTTGCATTAAACTAGGGTTTAATCATAACCTTTTCTCTTCTTCGAATTTGTTTCTCCCAAAATGAAGCCCGAGACCTGCAGCTTTGGTTGCCACACTTTCGGTACATGGGTTCGTTGTTAAGGCGATATAGCTTGGCGGCGACAGTACTAATTGGCTTCTGAGATTTATGGTTTGTTCTCAGAGGACCAGGTACACACCCCACAACACAGGTATTAAGAGGTAATAAATTTTTAACCTAGGAAAACATAAGCAGATCTTCAATATTCTTCAGATATAAGCGTGTTTTAGTAAAGAGAGTAAGTCTACTTAGGGGCACATTTTTTACTTCTATTATTATAAGTGCACTTGTAATAAGGGCGCTAAAACTTCTGCTTTTATCTGTGTACGCAGTAGGGAAAGTATTTACAGATGCACTATTGCTCCTAGGTTACACGGTGTACCTGGTCTATTAAGAACGCCTATAACACTACTGGAGCATCGTCCTGTGCCTCGATTTTAGCTAAGGTGATCAGTGCGATGAGGCCTGCTCAGCCCGCCCACTATGATAGTTTGTCACCTTCAGACTTGGTATGTTAGTCGACAACGTCTGTGAATCCTATTGAGTATAGATGTCAGGTACAGTGCTTACTGAGTACCACAGTACTGTAGCATGCACGTTTTGCATAATCACGCTCGGCTATGGCCAGTTTCCCGAGAATTGCATCTTCTAAATTCTAAGACAGCAAATATGATGTAGATTCTCCGAAGCATCCTTCTAGATGTACTCGGCCCCTGCTCTGGTAGCAGGGCCTTGTGCTCCGTTCCCCATCTGCGCTTTGTTACCTCAAAGCTCGATGTATTCAACGTGAGCTCGAAAAGTATGGCCTCAACGCCACGCGTCTGGCGTCATTTCAATAAATGCTTGCTCGATCAAACCGTTCTGATCGCTGCCCTACAACCCTAGAGACGATCACAGGGGTGCATACTCAGCTGGACGCAATATTTAGCAAGATTCGGCGTAATTCTATCACACTACACCCTCACAATCCCTGGTATTGGCTGAGCGCACATCCAGAACCCAACAGTTCAGTTTATCTGACGTGGCTACGCCACCAAAATTTGATTAGGTCACGATGATGCGCCTTAAATTTGGCATTTACAGCCTGGTCCATAAGGTTTGTTTATCTCACTCGAGTGATGTTTGCGATTTGTTACGGAGAAGTAAGTCTGTAAATACCTTTACGCTTTACTGCACCCTCACTTACAGACATTTTTCCCCCGAGACCACGTTGAAGCTATTGATTTGGAATCAAATGAGCGATAGTCCCGGCCTCCGAGGAGTGGACTGCGCAGTAGACGGATCGGAGGAAGCTTGAAGCTCGGCGCAAGCCCCTTGTAGGGCTTGAATCCAGGTTCTACGCAAAATGCAGAAGCTACCCTGTAACCCCACGAGATTGTGCTTATGGAAAGTTAACAGATACTCGCACCTGAGCCAATAAAGACACAACCTCTTGATTTTAAAGACTGCTATCCCCTGGCCAAAAGTTACCCCCGTCCTATCAAATACACTGGCTGGTTCTAATCGCTTTTCTATGGACGAAGTGCGCGCGTCTCATTCTACTCTAGAGACTTTTAACTTGTTTGTTTACGGATGCCCTATGTTTTCAAGTACTGTGCCTGGCTTCGCAATGCTTTCTATCAAGGGACTTGTTCCAAGGCTCACCATGTGGACATGTCTATCAAGCATGCTGCTGAAGCGGTAACACCAGCTCGCTAGCTATGAGAATTGTTACGGTATGCTATCGGTTGTACTTGACAAAAATAGGGCTGGTAATCACCTTGCCGCCATTCCACTCTCTTGCTACGAAGTACACTGCTCTCTGCTCATCCGCTCTGTGTGAACCATTTGATATCTCAATCTCCCCCTCCACCCTGCGCGGCAGACGTACATCCAACAAAGTCTCAGCGCGTACATACAACTCCGCACCACCAAGGATGCTGACATGCTTCCCAGCCTTTACTTTTAACTCGTCACGAGTGGCTATAAAATTGAAGGAAGGTTGTGACTTATGCGGATTTCCTGACAGAGCATTTCCGACTTTGACATACCCATCGAGCGTCCCTGTAACACTGACTTCACGTGGCAAACCAGAATCAGCCTCAAAGAAGATATCTACGCCATCGAAATCCCCAGACGTGCGCGTGTGGAACACCACGTGGTCCACTGACTTGACTGTGATGCTGTCTTCAGGATTAACTGACACCCCACCAAAAGGCACAATGTGGGAAATTTTGGCGCCGGGAATAAGGATTGCGCCATGCCAGATCGCTTCTTTGTAGCGGTCATAAACGCGCGCACCACCCCACTCGATGCGCAGTTTTGTGGGCGTTGAAGCTTTGGTGGACGTAGAGGCTTCTTGCTGAAGGTCACGAATGAAGACAATGCCGTTAGCGTCCCAGGCTTCAACCGAAGAAAAGCCTGCATTGCCATAAAAAGCGTATTTGAACGACAGTTTTTCGTTTCCAGAGATAGCGATTTCATCGCCTTGAAGCGCGGTGCCATGGCGGGCACTGACCAGGCCAACAAGTCGCTCGCCTGTCGTCGCAAATGTCCTGCGAGCTCGGAGTGTGGTAGCGACATCTTTCCAGTGCAATGCAGGGGAAAGTACACCCGTCAAGCCACCCTTTGTGCCAAAGACTGCAGTTCCAGGAACCCCGCCGCCGCAGCGGCCGCGATGCTCATCCGAATTTGCACATACGCCAAGTTTCCAGCCACGCTTCACAGCATCGCGAAGAAGCCACTCGAAGAGACCCCACGCGCTGCCAATCTCCAGAAGTCGTTCGAGCTCGGGATGGTGCCAGGCTAGATTGCAGCGACGGCCACCAACGTGCGGGATGAGGAGGTGCTTTTCCGGAACGTGCGCATAAGTTGCGTAGACCTCATCCAGTGGCCAGGCGCCGGGCAGGAGCTTCGCAGGTCCATCCTCGTTCCATTCGAAGCTTCGTGCAACGTTACCGTGCTTGTCGAAGGAAAACTCGGGTTCGCTAGCAGCCGGATCATCAAGAAATACCACATTATGATCGCCACCAGCAGCGGAATTGCCGCACCACTCCGTGCCCGGAAATACCACGAAGTCGCCGTCCGCGTTGACCTTTCTGATGATATCTAAGGTAGCATCCCATCGCTGTTTCGTGATATTGAAGTCGTTTGCTGTGTAGCCAACAACATCGAGACCGGCAATTTGCTGAGCATATGAGAAGTTGTATGTGGTGGAGTTCGTGCCAACGGTATCGTCAGAATGTACGTGCAGATCTGCAAAGAGAGGTCGCGAAACGGGGAGGGAAGGTTCGGAGGTAATCATTTGTGACTCAGTGGCAATGACAGCACCATGAGGGTTCACGATGCTCGACTTGAAGATATAGTCCCCAGCCACAGGCAATGTTGTAGAAGCTTTCGCAATCGTCCAACCACTAGGATTGAAAGGCCATTGCTCGTTCCAAATCACGTCGGAAGACCCTTCCTTTGTTATCTGAGCGTTTGCTGTGTAATTCATAAGATCCTTTGTCGCATTTCCCCAATGATCCTCGGCGTGCAGATGCACAGTGAACTCTGTACCAGGCTGCACAACGCGGGGAGTGACTGCCTTGATATTGACAGGAGGACCAGGTAATATTGGGATTGCGATATCCGGTTTGATGGCAGCGAATCTCGATGTTCCAACAGGATCGATGTACCATCTCATCAAGAAGTTATCCTCAACGAAAGTCTGCACACGTGTGCCTTTCGCCCCCCATCTACGGTCACCGAGGCGGATTACGATCTTGTCGCCAGGATTGAGATAGCCATCCACTATGTCAATGATAACAGCCTTCTGGAACGGCCGTTCATGACCCTTCTGATCGAAACGCACAGCCAGCGATTGTACTGTGGCAGGCGTTTGTCCGGTCTTCAACGGCCCCGGAATGTATTCGGCTGATACATGATTGTCCTGTTTGGGGTCCGATGTTTGAAAGAGAGCCCAGTCTGAGTAGAATTTGAACGTTCCCTTCATCCAAGCTCCATCCGCCAGCCCACTGCCGCCTACAGTGTAGATGATGACAACTTCCGTCCATTGGCCAGCTGTCAAACTTGTTATATCGCATTGTAAGCTTCCGAGAAAAGGTAGGCTTTTCGTGTAGTGATATAAATCCTTCGGAGCGAAGTATTGTCCTACGATTGTTGTGAGCTCTTCCTCAGACAAGGTCTTCATTTTGGTGTCGCTGATCGCGTTGCGTCGACAGTCTGGTGGCGGCGACCAGGAACAATATTCATTTCTATCATGAGCGAGACGCGACTCGTGTCATACCGGACATCGGTACGAGGCATGGCACGTTGGGGTGTCTTATCGTGCAAAAACGTTTGTGAGATGGAGATTGACGTGCTTCCAATGCCCCACCCCTTCCGTCACAGGACTCTTGGCGCGTTCTAGCGCGTTCGGTATCTTGGCAGAACTCCGCTCTTTGTGTCTGCAACCTGGTAGACCTTCCTCAAAATCATTTCGATGATTGACAGCTATCGGACAATTTTAACCCACCCACTTTCGCTACCGGTGGCATAACAGCCAATAAGCGTGCATCACGAAGTAACTAGACCATCCATGCAGCTGCGACTCCATGATAAGCAAGGGCTGCTCAGTAGTCAGAGATCGCCTCAGACACTGTAGTATGTTTATAGTGCACGCGCACAGAGGCTGTAAAAAGTGCTGGTCTGCTGATTGGGTGAAATTTCATAATATCTCCGAACACACATACCTAATAGAGTTGCTATGCCCCTATCTCTCCACTATAATGCACTAGCCATAGGAATCTACTTCTGCAGGAGATCATAGTACATGGGTGCAATCCTGCGACGCTCTGCCCCACTGCAAAAAGCTTCTCAGTCCGGCTAGGGTACATTTCAACAATCGCGCAATGCTGACAGGCGATATCGTCAGTATGCAGAGACGTTCTTTTCTATCCGGTAGGAGTCATGTTGCAAACAGAGGTTATATGTATTAAACATGCCTGACACTTATGTCGATATTCTTCGTTAACCAGAGCCCGCCGGCCTGTACCTGCGTTAACCGCCAAAATCTCAATGGCGATGGCAACAACAATCAAGGAAGGCGTCCACGACAAGGGCGAACTTGAACTTGTGGGCGAAGAGAAGGGCTTTTTGGTGCAGAATGACTGGACGCCAGAAGAGGAAAGACAGGCCAAGCTGAAGTGAGATCACCTCATGCCTTGTTATCTCCAGGCTAACTCTTGCAGGCTGGACTTGATCTTGTTGCCACTCTTGACTCTGGGTTTCTTCTGTCTGCGTAAGTCAAGGCATGCAGTGTTGTCTGACAATGCTGACGGTCTCCAGAACTGGATAGAGGTAACATCGCCAATGCCATCACGGATACTTTCATGAAAGATGTGGGCATCACGCAGTTTCAATTCAACGTTGGACAGCAGCTGCTCTCGCTCGGCATTGTAATTTTCGAGATCCCATCGAACATAGCCCTTTACAAGGTAATTTCTGTTCATGTTATAAAGACACAGTCACTGACCGCTAAAACAGGTTGGACCTGGAAAGTGGCTTACGCTCCAGCTGTTCCTGTTCGGACTTGTCAGCACCTTTCAAGCGTGGCAAAGGAACCATTCAAGCTATCTTGCTACACGCTTCCTTCTTGGAGTAACCGAATCGGGATACATTCCTGGGGGTCTATGGACTCTTTCGACTTGGTACACCCGTCGAGAGACGGCGAAACGAACGATGATATTTTTCTTCGGCAATCAACTTGGACAGGCATCTGCCAAACTGATTGCATATGGTACGTCAAGGCAGATGCCTCATGTTGTATCAACGACTAATGACTATCAGGCATCCTTCATATGAAAGGTGTTGCCGGATACCCGGGCTGGTTCTGGTTGTTTGTCATCATGGGAGGTTTTACAATCGCAAGCGGCATATTCATGGGTTTTTGGCTGCCAGATTCGATAGAGAATCCTCACAGCTTGTTCCTCCCCAAATTCAGTTTTTTCACTGAACGCGAACTACACATTCTGCGAAACCGTGTCAAGCTTGACGATCCGAAGAAATCGAGTAAGAAGCAACACATTGGAATTGACGCGTTTCGGAAAGCGGTGCGCATGACATCAAAGACTTCTATAAGACCACTAACTGACTCGCTGATAGTTTGGTAATTGGCGCGTTTGGCTTCATGTTCTTATTACATTCTTCAATAATGGTCCGTTTCGAGGCTTCGACACCTACGGCCCATCAATCATTCGCAGCTTCGGTTTCGCAACATTGAACAGCAACGCTCTGGCTTCTGTCGGCCTATTCCTTCAAGTCCCCGTATCGTACGCCTTGAGCTATGTCTCAGATCGCTTGTAGGTGCATCATGATGCCGTACTTACTACTGGCTAACCAATACCAGTGATAAACGGGGCGAAACAGTCATGGTCGGTATCAGCATGCACATGTTCGGTTACATCCTGAACCGAATCTTCACTGAAATTAATCACCGCGGCGTACGGTACTTCGGAGTCGTTTGGACGCAGATATTCGCCAATCTACCTCACCCTCTAAATATCGCTTGGATGTCGCTTGCGTGCCGCGATCCGGAGGAGAGGTCGTTGGCGATGGCCATGTAAGTGCGCAAGTCACTCAAGCCTGCTTAAGCTAATATAGAAACCAGGATTATTATGAGCGCAAATATCGCTGCAATATATAGAGCACAGCTCTTTCAGGAGGATGACAAGCCTCGCTATCGACGAGCATTTGGCCTCAACAGTGGGCTGCTGGCAATTGCTCTTTTGTTGGCGGCATTCAGGTACACCCACGAACTATATAAACGACGTAAAGGAGGGAAGATTTCCGCTTAAAAGCCTGTTCTCTCTCACACAAACACAGAAAACCCACACAAATACACATACGTTCTGGTTGAGGCCAGCTGCGTGTGTGTAGGGTAAGGGTTCAAGCTCTTCTATGTCTGCTAGTCTATTCGTATACTGCTATAACACAAGTCTATTCGTGGCCTCTTACCTCTTCGTCTAATATACAAGCGTGTCAAACGAGCAATCTTGAGCAATACGGCGATATGTGCTATTTTGGACTTCGATGTACGGATGCTGGTGCGACGATTCGTGTCCTTCCTGAAACTGCAGCCTCATACGCAGGTCAGTATCCTCTTTGTCGACTTGTACGGCGTTGCACAAGCCAGGCGCACTTTTTTCAATAAGCTGTTTCGTATCAAGCAGCAACAATGAAAGTTCGGGGTTGCGCACTGTTTTTGCGAATGCTTGCTTCTGAAGGATGGCAACAATGACACCGGAGACGGTCAGCAAACAGTTCATTGCGAGCCAAGTCCACACTCGCCATGTTGTTATGGAGGCGGTCAGGGCAGGGAAGGGTAGACTAAGCGCAGTGCGTCGCATTGTTGTATCATTCGACCAGACATTGGCCATGGAGTTCCAACTGGCTTGGTATGCGACGGAGAGCATGCCTTTTGTGTAATCGTCGAGATTTCCAGGTTGCATCCAGTTTCGCCAACTGTGCGAGACGCTCATCAAAGCTAGCACATCAGGCATCATCCTCAACGCTTGCTCAGCAAGTGGATCTGCTATGACAACGCTTTCGTCTTGCAGCGTTGTCTCCACAATGCCACCCGTGCCCAGACGACAATCTCGACAAATTACTATGCCAGCAGAATACTCCATACGAGCAATAACATAGCAGGATGGGTCATGCCAGTTGTTGAAACGGCTAGTTCCTGTTCGTGCATCCAGATGGTACAGTCCGTTGAGACGCCCGAAAGGATCATCAGATTTCGGGTCACCACACTTTTGCCTGCCATTGGTGGACACAACCACATAATGCTCGCCTCTGACGACCTTTGCTGCAGGATAAGAGCCTTTCAGACTCCACTCTTCTGCAAATGCAATTGTGACGCGGCCAGGATCTCCGCCATGAAAGTAAGGGTTCATTCTTTCGGATGGAATAATGCTGAGCTTGAACGTATCATTACTAGTGACGTTCTTGAACAAGTCCATGTGTGGAAGTATCTCATCTAAGGATTGTAGCCATTCCAGTGATTCGATGTTCAGGTAAGGCATAATGACCTCTTGTACACTGCTGTTCGCTGGAAAGCCTTGCAAAGAAGGTATACGCCTTCGAGAAATGTGTCTTGAGGAGTCACTGAAGTTCGCGGTGGTGGCGAGCGATGAGTGCGCCAGGGCTTGCATGACTTCGTAGAACCTGCTATTTTCATAGTCGCGATGGTATGTCCATCCAGGTGTATCTCCAGGATGCGTGACATTGACTGGCTGAGAAGGGCTCATAGCAAGCTTGGGTATCCAACTGACAGCGCCAGTGATGATAGGTGAGATGAATTGTACCGGTACCGAGATGATGAATATGACACATAACGTGGCAAATAGTGGTGTTGAGGATGAGTCCATTGGTGGAATTCTGTACCGAACAAGGCGACTAAACCCTTTCAGAGTCGTGCCGTTGTACTCTAGCACGATGAAAGCCAGACGCCATCCAGCCAAGGTGAGCCAAGCTCCGGCCAGTGTCCTTACAACTACAATCGATATTGACAATAGCGTCGTAACGTTGGTTTGGTAGATAGGTAAGACAGACGGAGGTGCGTTGCTGGAGGTGGTGGCTACAAGAAACATTCGCCCGTTGATTTGAGTGAGCAGCAGCATCACTACTGCGAGCGAGCAGACAAGATGTGTGGGTAGCAGCCAATAATCTGCAAAAGTGCTCAAAACTATGTTCTCAACCGGTCGATAGCTGCATTGATGTTGCATTGGTGACAAAGCCATTTCTGTTAAGTTGGCCGACCGTGTCAGATCCTCACAAAGCAATGTGTGCCAGGAATCGAGGTTTCTTATAGTTCGTGCGGCTCAAGGCAGGAAAGATTGTGGATTCTGCTGTCGGTATCATGATGTGGGTAACAGACAGGCTTCTAGAACCGCCACATCGTTTTACCTTCGCTTGTTCCTGCGTGCGATAGGTAGGCTGTGCGCACGAAGGATTGTGTTTAGTGGGGTCACTACATGACAGTAACCACTTTTCAGCCATACAGAGCACCACGGCAGTGTGCAGTATGACTGCATGCAGCTAAACAATGGAGTTGGTGCAAGCAAACCACCCGCTCGAAGGCCGCTTAATTACGATATTCGACAAAATGTACACACAAAGGTGGATTATACCAGTTTTGCTTCATTCAGCTAAGCAGTTCAGGCTCTGCCGTACATGAGTTCATGTATCGGAGCCTAAGACATTTGAAATGCTGCTTGTTGACAGTAATTAAATATAAAGAGTTAGCTCCAAATTTGTATCTGTGCTGTCCAGTTGCTTCGCACATTACATTTGAGGCGTATACGTACACGTCTGGGGTATTTCAGAAGTGTCATTTCTCATTACATGAACATACTAATGGTAGTGTTCTTATGAGATATAGCTTCTCATTTACTCTTAAACGCCTACAATTATACTATTTATAGTTTAGGTACTCTATTGATAACAGATGCTAGTATGATTCAAACTAAAACAGCACTATATAGAATACTTAACGCAGCTTCTTGCAACCTTTTCTAGAGAAATAAATGACCTTTGTGCAGTATCTTTGTTAAAGATTAGGCTTCAGCTAAGCCTAGAATCCTACTACAGATGAACATGCGGCTCAATCATGATACTGTCGTGTCATCTAATGGCCATTCGGCACTACTATAGAATCTTCTATCTGTAGGTGTGCCTAAGCAGCAGCAATAACGCAGCAAACGCCCCACAAGCAACGTAGAGGTACTGAGTCTTCAATTCAAGCGCGATGTTATCCATAGTTTTATAATACATCGCCTGTACTATCTGCAATAGAGTGGGAAGGCACAGAAAAGTCCAGAAGAACCACCATAATCAGAGGCAGATACAGAAAGCCAGTTGTAGATCGTGTGCGGCCCGAAATCAATTAATCAAAAGCGAGGCGTTGATCAATCAACGACAGCTGAGCAGCTTCGCGTTCTTGAGGAGCCCGTTCCCCCAGACCTGTGTTTTTATGAGTGTAACAGTCTTTTGTAAATATTCCCAGAGTGGTATGTAGACATCACTCTTCGTGTATTAATGGAACGGGTGTCATTATGGTGTTGGTATGAAATTGCATTTCGAAGTAGTTGCTAATAGCTGGTTTTTCGTTTCTGGTAAAGCTCGTAATAATCTCAATGGAATTTTTGGCTGTCATATTAATGTAGACGCCATTTCAATCCTCACCAGACCTGTCTAGCTACAACAGGTCTGAAAGTTTTTGATACTCATTTGGATAGTGCTAGCCTCTATCAATTATCGCGCGCTTCCTATCAAGTAGATGCAGAGTATGTTTGGAGAACGAAAATTACGTATATGCAGTGCGTTGTACAACCTGTGTCTAGCTCACGAGCTTTTAATTGCTTTTAGTGATCCGCATCTCAAGATGGCTGGTCACGATACTTCATATTGAATCAAGGCACCAGAGAGCGCATTAGCGAAGCAACCACGACTGCTTAGGGGTTTGACTCGTTGCGATGCGCAGATCAGGTTGTGTGAACGACTTTTGTTTTACTGCGATGGCTTCAGCACCTAGGTCGTTTCATTCCATCCTGTGTTACGAGCGTCCTCTCTGGCTGATGCCGCTCTGGTTTATGTATTTAAATTAACTTAACGTGTTTTATAAGCGAGCGCCGCGTACAAGCAAGCGCCGCACCCTACCAAGTTTGCGCACCTCTCCTATCTCAACGTACAATGGCTTAACGCAGCGCTACTATATTAGCTTTAAATAAAGCAGATATCTAGCTTGCTATCTTATCTATTAATTCCTATTAAATACAGAGTAATTGTAATGCTGCTGTTGTCTATAACGTGTCTGAACGAACAATCTGCCACTAACGCGCTGGCAAGCCTGCCTAACGCGATTGCTAACCTAACTTAAAGAAGTTAACCTAGATAGAAGAGGAGGTAATAGTCTAGTATATACTTAACTTAGACTAATGTAGATTTAGGCCTACATACGCAGCTGTACGTAATATAGCTAATAAGCTACTAGCTGCGCGCAGTGCAGGTCAGGTTAGCGTCTACTAGCTACGTAACTTTGTTAAGTATACTAAGAGTCTTATAACGCGTTTTAACTAAGCGTATAATAGGCAGAGAGCCCTCTATAAGAATCTAGTCTTAATTAGCTACTAGTTTAAGCTTGTAGAGCAGACAAAGGCCAGGTACAGTATCTGCAATAATAACGTCTACAACTTTAACAAGGCTGGCTTTATAATAGGTAAGATTACAACTTAGCTTATTATAACAGGGTTAGAGAGGAAAGGCAGGCTAAAAGCTGTTTAGCCTAGCAATTGCGAGTAGGTAACAGTTATTGCTGCAATTAACGCTGCTGGCTAGATAATCCCACCCTTCCTTATCTTTACTGGCTAATACCACTTGTCTGCCTGGTACAAGGAGGCAGAGATCCCACGCAACTAGGCGATCGCAGTCAGCAACAACAGCTGGACAACTAACAAGCTTAGAGTTAAGTAGCTAAAGCACTTTATTAAGCATACAGAGGCTTAGGTAGTAGGCGCACATTGCCTGCTTATCCTTAACAGCCACAAGAGCTACTACTCTCTTAAATTTAAGCAGCTCTGTAAGGAGAACAATATCTACACGCTCTATATGCTGCCTTACTTATTACACCTACTGCAGCCTCTTAATATTAGCTGCTTCTTGCTGTTAAAGCGCGCGTACAGTTATAAGATTAAGAGCCTAATCTGCTACTACATTAACTACATTACTAAGCTTAAGTTTCTACTAGCGTTTAAGGCAGCCTTTAATTAATTATTTATATTAGCTAACATCTGCTTAGCTTTTTAAGGCGTAGGCCTTGTTCCCCTCTAGCTAGACGCTGTTCTATTAAAGCTAGACGTATAGCTCTGTACACCTTCTCCTGCTACTCTTATAAAGACCCTCTAGGAGGCTTATACGCTAAGCAACGTACATAAGCTTAATGCTTAATTAATATTAATATATAATTATGTATGTTAGTATAAGAGCTTATTACCTGCCTTAATTATTAAAGTAATTAATTAGCTTAAAAAGGGCGCTAAGGTAATAATACTCTCTACTGAGCTAATAAGCGATTAGATTGCCAGCCTTAAGAAGGCTAATAAGGTAGCATTAGAGCAGAAATAATACAAGAAAAAGCGTATACAGAAGCAAGGAGTCTTAACAAAGGGAGCTAGCAAGGATATACTTGCTTAACGTAAGGCTAATTAGCAGGTTGCTCGTAAAGAGCGTTAAGGAGGCGAGCAATCAGGCCTCAGCTGCCAGGCTCTTGCGCGCTGTACAAGGTGTAGAGAGACTGGTTATAACTCACGCACGTGTAAGAAAGATACTTTAGATACTGCTTAATCTACTCTATAATTGTCTAACTGTTATGTTATTACGTTGTTGAGATACACGCTTACAGATATGTGCAAACCTGGTGGGGTGCGGCGCTTGCTTGTACGCGGCGCTCGCTTATAAAACACGTTAAATTCTTTCCTTGTACCATGAGGCAGTCGTAACTGCGCACTGACCAGAATTTCCCGCAAACATATTATTAAAATGGAATAAAAGACCTGTATCTACCCCACAACATAATAACACAAACCCAGAACTCTCTCAATTGTCCAGGGCATGTCAATCTGACTGAGCCGATCCCCTGTCTTGCCGGCAAGTCGAGTCTGCGATGTCTGCCCATGATCAGCAGGAAAATCAAAGTTTTCAATACACAGCAACTGTGGGATGATCGGCGCATTGAGATTGACTCAGCCCTATCGAGCCGTCCACTTTTTCGTCTATAAGGCGCACGGATCTTAGAGCCTTATACAAGGCACACGTAAGGCTGACATCAGCCAGGCTGCATTCTTGTCCTGCTGATCTGCATCCGAGGCGCAGCGCCTCACACCTGAACTTCCCTCACCGACGCCTAGAGAATTGATATGCTTTGGAGTCAGCCGCTCGCTCGTTTCGATCCCAGTTCCACAAAAGCAAAGAAATGCTTCGGTGCGTTTGATGACCCTTATTACTGGGTGACTGCGCCGCACGCCTGGGATGGCGCAGCTTGTAACCATTCTTGGAGGCGGACCCCACCACACCAATACATCTGTGGCAAGCGGGCGCCTACTCGGCTCCCATCAAAGGTATTTTGAGAATGCTACGCTGCATTGGTGAAATGGCAGCTCAGCGTATCGCGGGCAAATCCACTAGATGGCCTTGGAGGTATTTAGAGTGCGGAAACGTACTCGGCCATCCTGGAACCGAAAACGAGCATTCATGGAATAAGTTCTGACCACCTCCTACATATTTAGCTCAGCCTTGTAGGCAGCCACTACAGAGGGATCTTCAACGTTTGACTTACGCCCAGTGTTGCCACAGTTGCAATCGATAAAAGGAAACTTTGCGAAACAATTGAAAGATCAAGTGATTCAAAATAACACAAGCTAGCGCAGGCATAAACGCTGGAATACCGTTCACAGTGCTGGCACGACCACTACACAGAATCTTCCCTGAACTTTTTATCATCAACAGTCGGCCGCTACAATACAGTATGGAGCCGCTCACCATGGAAAGGAGTCCTCGGGCGCCTCTGCGATTGCTCTCACTAGATGGAGGAGGCGTGCGAGGCTTGTCGTCCCTCATGGTGCTACGAGACTTGATGCAAAGCATAGCTCTCGAAGAAAAGAGATTGGGACGCCGAGCACAAAGCGACCACGGAGCATTGAAACCATGCGACTATTTCGACCTGTAGGTAACAACCCCACGCATCTTATCAATAGGATACTGATCAGCCCGCAGTATCGGTGGCACATCAACAGGTGGTATCATCGCAATACTTCTTTCGCGGCTGCGACTCAACTGCGAACAGTGCATAGAAATTTACTTGAAGCTGGCGCAGCAGATATTCGAGCACGACCGGTCATTCAAAGCCTTTGGAATGAAAGTGCCGATTGGAGCGACGCGGTTCTCGGGAGCTATTCTTGCTAATGCGATTAAACAATCACTGAAGGATCTGGGCTTCGACGAAAATGAGCCGATGTGGGACGGGGCGCTTTTTGAGGAGGTTGAAGAAAATTCCACTTTGCGAAATGCCAGTATCTGGGCTGATGCAACGCCGGATCTGATCGTCACGCAAAGTCCTGTAGCCACGATGAAGAACCATGAAGGTGATTTGCCGTCTGGACCACTCACATCTCGCAACGGCAACGCATCGCGGCCTGAATCGACATTGTACAGCGATAGTCCCCTTTCGCCAAAACCATTGCCTCTACGGAGCGATACATGGAAGCTGCATCCGCGTCAATCTGTTCATCGAAAAGCAAACGCAGCTGGTTGTCGCGGGTTTGTGCTTACATCGCTCAAGAACGCGTTAGGTCTTCCCAGGATACTCTCGACGTACGACCCCAACGATCAAACGACTCGCATCTGGGAAGCTCTTCGAGCGACGTCTGCAGCGCCGACGTTCTTCGAAGAGATGCAGTTTGGCACGCCTAAAGTCACGTACCTCGACGGTGGTGTAGGCTTCAACAACCCTTGCGCCGAAGTCGATTACGCAGCCAAAGCGCTTTGGGAAGGGCGTTCGATCGGCGTGATTGTGTCGGTAGGCACTGGTCTGCAAAGTCTGTCGAGCGTGAAGAAGATGGCGACCTGGCTGCCGTTTGGTCTTGGGACCGACATCTCCCTGGCGACAGCGCTGGCTGGGATGGCGACTAGCACCGCCCGCGTTGACAACGAGATGAGGCGCATGTACAGCAATAGTGACACTCGATATTACCGCTTCGATGTGGACCGCGGACTCGCTAATATCAGCCTCGAGCAGTGGATGAAGGAGGACGAGATGGCTAGTCTGACGGAGCAGTACATGCAGGATGGCGAACAGGTACGGAGAGCGAAAGAGTTTGGCGAAATGGTGGCGAAACTTTCTGCGCTGCCACCTAAATTTGAGATTGCGCCCACGCTTTTTAGGATTGGTATCGATGGACATGGGCTCAGGGATGACAGCTTCCGTCTTGTGCAAGTCGATTTCAAGACTGGGATGCTTCTCGGCGTTGCAAGCCACCTCGAGGATCTACCACGCATGTCGAAGTTCCGCAGTTCATCGCCCTCAGGTGAAGGCGGCCTTGCAGTGGACGAAAACGGGGGTCTGAGGAAGATATATCCTGTGGCGGAGGACCTAGATCATGATGGTCGGCGTGAGGAGGCAGCGGTACATCAGTGCATCAAAGCCGACAACATCTGCGTACGCGACATCAAGACAGGTATACCGCCAGGCAAGTACAAGGTGCAATTCATCGTCGCATTCCACGATGCCAAATACACACCACCGCGCGATCTTGTTTTCAGCGTTGGAAGGCCCTTCGATGCGAGTACCTTCAAGAGCCGCTTCGTAGACGTCAAGATCACGCCAGACGTTGCAGCGGTCCTTTTGCATCCGGATGCAGTACGTGTAAGAGTAGGGAAGAAGAGGTATGAGGAAAACAAGGGTAAGGGATGGGTGGAAGTTGAGGGTGATATCGAGGTAAACGTGGGGCTGGAAGGTGCACTGGGTTTCATTGTGAGCAAGAGATACCAAGAAAGTGTCTTCGTTGATGGATGGAGCTTTGGAGGCGTGCGACTCGAACCTGTCTTTGGTACACAGCCGGTGAGTTCGCCGAGGATCTGGACAACAAGCTGAGAACAGTGCAGATGCAGCACTCTGATTGCAGAATAATACACATATCAACAGCGAGGTATTCATGGGGAAACTGGGTACCGTAGTGTCGTGTTCACGATATAAATAAGGCCCGATCACAGAGCATGTGAACATCGTTCTCCAATCTCCATGTGATGCTCGCTGCGCGCCCCTCTCGCCAAGCCATTGCTTCCCTCCATCAACTCCGCCCAATCTACCCCACAGCATGAGGGAGCCATGCTGTGCACGCCCATGTGACGTCGCCTCCTTCTTTCACCCGCACTCGACAACAATCTTCTCTGCTGAGTGACGCTACCATGCATGAAGCTCGCTGCTTCTCGACGCGCGACCGCCGCCAACACGCCGTATCAACATCACGAACGTCCCGCTCATTACAATTCAGATGCATTGCTGGGCGCATTGGCCGACACAATACTTGAAGGCAAAGGGACAGCCGCTAGGCTCAGCAACCACTACAGCGCTTTACAAGTCCAAAGCAGCAAGATTGGCTCTTTCGTCAGTTTCGACTGGTGTCATTAAGGCTCTAGCCATTACGACCCATGCGCAGAGGACGTGGAGCCACAAGGAGTGTGTTCTTTATATGCGTTACAATTGAGCCGTTGTTTGTTGTTGATAGTTTGTCGAACCATCTTGGTCCTTCTATACTACTTATAAACCATTAGGCCATCTACGAGGCGACGATGCTGGACTGCTCCCACTCGCCACCTAGTAGAATGAGCATGTGCCACGATGCTCCCGGATCGTCAACAACAATGTCAACCGCTCTATCGTACAACTGCGCGATCAACGCTGCGATACTCGACCATACCCGTTTGGCGCACACACATACAGAAATTTGTACGCCGCGCAGGGCAAATAGAGAAGCAACGGAGGTGCCCACGTGCGCGTTGCTTTCCCAGACCAGAAGCTACGACTGTTAAAACATCGAGCAGGTCCTGGATGACAAGAACGCAGTGCATTTGCTCCACGCCACAACCAGAATCACGTCCACAGCCTTTGTACACCAAAACGCACGATATAAATAAAAAATACCAGAGTGCCTTCATCAAATCTAAGAGAAGGGTGAGGTGGCCGAGTTGGTTATGGCGCCAGGTTAAGGTTCTTCCTCCTTAGCATTGCTTAACATTAAGCTTCCTGGTCACGAAAGTGGCGCGAGTTCGAGTCTCGTCCTCATCAATATCGTCTGGCGTAGCCAGATTCTCCAGGTTTTTTTTGTCGACATGTGCTGTTGTGGAAGCTTGGGTACTCGCGCCAGCCCTATCACGAAGTGCTTGTGTCGCCATCAGCGGTTGCTCTTTGGTCGTTGAAGGCTTCTAGACGTCTTGATTTTTTCGCTAGGTGTGGGGTTGTGGGGATCATTTGCAGGGACGTCTGGTCATATTTCGGTATCTCTCGCAACTTGGGCAGCTTACTTCTTGTTGGTCTGGGTCGGTGTCATCACGTATAAGTGTTTTCAGTGTACTGGCATATAGCGGCGGAATAGATGGTAAGAAAATCAAGTCTTGTTCTGGCAACTACGTATTCTCGATCTTGTCAGATATCTCCGCCCGGCTTTGCTAGCCGAACCCACTGCCTGATTCTCCAGCAGCAGCATCAAGAACTGCTCTCGGCCTGGTTGTGCAGCGAGCTTGAGTGCAGGTGATTGGGAATCTCTAGGAACTTCAGCACCCGCACCAAGCAACAGCCTTGCAATTCCCAACCGCTGCTTTATGACGGCAAGTTCGAGCGGCGTGACACCCTTTGCACTACGACTATCAATCTGGGCTCCTTTCGCAAGGAGCATCTTCACCATCTGTTCGTTGTCGATCAACACAGCAGCCTGCAGCGCCGTGTACGAGCCACCCGATGGTCTACCGCTGCATCTGTCTGGGTCCTCGCCTGCGTCGATGAGCATCCGCACAATTTCCGCGTGGCCGTTCATTGCAGCCAGTTGGATCGAAAACGGTTTTGTCGCAATTCCCGCCCTGGCGTTGGCACCCAGCTCAAGCAACAGCCTCACAATATCCGTGTGGCCTTGCTCACAAGCGACTTCCATCGCGTTGCGCCTCCGACCTCGATCCCCCCAATACGGACGGGCACCGTTCTCGATGAGCAGTCTGACCATGGCGTCGTGATTGTTTTCTGCTGCGAACACCAGCGCTGCTTCGATGCTGGGCGTCGATTGGGCGTCGTCATATTCCGAAAGGCTCGCTGACTCAGAGCCATGCCATCTAGCTTTCAGCGCCTTTTCAGCGGTCCTAGTCTGGCCCTGGGTAGCAGCCCAGCGCAAGGCCGAACTGCTTGAGTGCTTGGCGTTAACTTGGTATAGCTGTGCTATCGTCAGGTTGTACATCTGCTTGTTGACGCGGGCGAATGAGTACACGTCATGTTCCTCATGTAGATCCTCCGAGATGTGGCAGAGCAGCTCGTTCGGCAAGGCGAGCAAGGACATTTGCAATTGCTACTGCGTATTTGATGCTGCCAAGCAAGCGCATCTTCGCGACGCAATGACACAGAAAACACTAGCGCCATGCACAGACCTTGTGCAAAAAAATTACCATCTCCACTCCATCCGGATGTTTACCCACAGCGGGCACGTAAACACACACAGCAAAAAGAAATCATATCTCTCCGACGGGGAATCGAACCCCGGCCTCCTGCGAGCTGTCCTGTGGATGACAAGCAGAAATACTGACCACTATACTATCGAAGATGTCCAACTGAAACAGTCGGGAAGAGATGTGATTGACAGATGTAAGTGGAGAGCATTTGATTAACTATATTGTTGATAAAAACAGCGATACGGTGCCACCAGACGGACATGGTCGATTCTCGCAGTGTGGAACGTGCAAGTTCATACCTCTACAGATGGAGGACCACACCTCCATTTCCCAAGCATTGGGGTGGCAATATCGCGGCTGCCGGCCCAAACAATTTTCACACAGTACGTGATTGACGAGATGTTCAAAACTTGAGCGACTTACTCATGCTCTGACTGTGGTGTGGACAACGCATCATGTAGTATAAATCAAGTATAGCGAAGCACTGGAACTCAGCTCCCACACTAGAGGAATTAGCGTGACAAAACCCGGCGTGTCAGACCACCTTTCCATCTGCAAATGTAATATTAGGATGTGAGAGCATCTTACTGCAACTTCCTTGAGCATCCGGAATTTCGGAAACATGACGACTACCTTTGCACTTCTGTACCCTATTTCGGAAGTGCGAAAACCTATTTCCTCCTTGTATCTGCCGTTCACTTTTCTCCTCACCCTGGTACTATTTCTCCTTCCCAACCAGCGACGTATATCGACACTCATACTCCCCGTTTTGGCCTTTCTATGCCTAGACTCACCCTGTTATACTTTTGGCAATCCGTCGGCGGAATATTATCAGAGCTCGGCGTTTGTTGCGATGCCGGTGTGGTTCGTCGAATTCGCCATTGTGAGATTAAGAGGCGAGAACGATGCACCTGTGTTTGTTGGCAGGCAAGACAAGAGCAAAGATACTAGACCCAAACGCCTTGAGGACTGCCGAAACGTGCGAGAAAAGCTGTTCTGGGCCTCTGCATTGATGTTTCCTTCGCATCGAGGCATTGGGTGGAACTGGCAGATCAAGAACGTTCCTCACGATCCTAACCAGCATCTTAAGATCTAAGATGTCTATCACTACGAATGGGAATCAACTTTGTTTTGAACCTCAGTAAAGGGCCGATTGGTATTGGGGTGCCTGTCTGGCGGGACTATCCCAATACAGGACGGGCCGTCTTACCCAATAGGGTGATACAAATGCAAGCCTTCAACTCAAATCCCAGCAACTTATCTAGTCAAACATCAGCTGGAATGAATGCAAAGATAACAAAATGACTCATTCGCGGCAGAGAGTGTTCGTTCATGTTCGCGCTGTCGTGACAAACGATCCGTCGTTCTTCGAAATGAGCAAAACAACTGTTCGAAGCCGGATGCACTGGTAGCAGCAGGGGATTCAACATACTATGGTTGCCGGCATAAGTAGTGTTAAGAGCCGATAAGATTCCTGAATGTTCTATATGCCCTAGTCATGGAAATACATCGAAATCCTCCTAGTTTTGTATATAATACAATGGAAGACCGTTGCCAAGCTGCAATTGAAGCAAGTACTGAGTTTTGTATACAATTTGTATCAAATCAATGTGGCGATACACGCAAAACCCCTGCCTCCAGGCTCGCCGTACAGTACTTACGCCGGCAACCACAGTATCCATGTTGACTCCGGGCAAGTCAACGGGATCTTCGAGCCCGAGTGGATACTGTGAAAGCATCTGCCTCAACTCCGCGTCAGTACTCTCTTTGATACAATGGACGAAGAGGCCAGTATAAACGCACTACTATTCTGCTTTGTAGATATACAAGGCGCTACAAGTACCCTTCCAAGTTCTTTCGCCTCCGCTCAAGAATTGTCGGACTTAAGGCCGTCAAAGGTGTCGGTAAGCGAAATATTGACATAAGTATCTGTTAGCCGAGCCCATTTCCCAGAGAAATTTTTAATATGCCGGCCTGAAGGGTACCACTGTGAGTAGGATGCAACTTCAACTTCAACGAGTACAGCAGAACAACAAAAGTATTGCGCAGTGGAATCTACAATGAAACTCATGCTTTGCCAACATTGAAAGCGTTTCCACAAGAATAAGGCAATGAGACTCTCGATCAAAAGACTGTAAAAACAGAGGTGAGAGTTGCAATGCTTTCAGGTACATCTATGTGGATTTTTAAGTATGCTAAAGCTGAAAATCACCCAAGACCTGTTCCGTTGATCTCATGAATAGAAAGAATGCCGAGCAGGTATTGATAATCAGGGAGATTTGTTAGTTTCGGTTGGACGTACAAGTTTTCGATATAATAAACAGCTGTTTTGCCCGACCAGATACGTTCAGGCCTTGCAGTTTTCTTTGCCTCCCGTTCTAAAACAGCTCCAATACGCTGCAGGTTCGAGATTCAGTGCTAATTCAGCAACTTCCATGGTGTCTCAACTTGCCTGTGAAAAGCAATTGCTTCTGTCTCTTTGATCTGTAACAGTTCTTAGAGTGTCTGCAATTTGTTCGCATGCTCAAGCAAAACTTCGTCATGGATATTTTCCAAGATGTTGATCATTTCGTGGTAGTCATCGATCTTTTTTTTTCCAACTCCAAAAAAAACTCTGTTAATCTGCTTCTGTAGACTTTGCAGCCTCAAGCCTGGCAAAAAGCAGTCGAACCATGCACTGCGGACCGAGCGACGTCGTCTTTAACTGCTTCTGTCAATGGTTGATGATCAACGCTGAACGAATCTACATTTGTAAGCTCTTCTTTTGTCATCTTTGACTGTGCATGTAATACGGTCAGGTCTGTCTGGTGAGTATCGTAACATGTCGCGAGCTCTCCACGGTTGGTCTGGGGTTCTTGAGCCTGAGAATCGAATTATGGTAGCACTGGCGCACTGATGTCATTGCTTCTAAATGTTGTGTCGGGATTAGGGGCATACTCTGTGATGTGAAGATCCTTGAAGTTTAGATAAACCAGGTCTAAAGATACTCAAAGCGCCAATGTATCTTTCCTAGTATGTCTTTACGAAACATCTGTTGGCTTTCTGCAATGTATGTTTCCCTAGATTGAGCATAGGCGAGGCGGCTGTAACACCAAGACCGAAGTGAGTATTCCAGTGAAAAGTCGTACCAATCACTCAGCTATTCTGATCTGCAGTGAATACATGAGATGGCACTCCAACTGTGTTTTGTGAAAAAATTGGGTCATCAGGAGATCTGTGAATACTATGTGCATTTTGATTCCATGGCTTTGATACTACCGGGAGGTTCTTTAGGTTCAATGTTGAGATCAGGATGGGTACCAAACAGACCTGGTCTCTCTCATTCATTATTTGGACTTATATGGGATAACGGAAGGACTTGTTCTGGAGATCAGACAGATCAAGAATCGCGAGATCTACTTTCACCCTGACAGTCGCTCCTTCCGCGTTAAGCTCTTCCACGATGCCCCCTTCAGCCTGCTCAGAGCTTGCATCACCCAGGTACTTCTCTCGTTGTTGGTTTCTTCGTATCAGGATGAATCGAATCGTCAACAAGATTGCAGGTGTTCCAACCCACGCAACGATGATCATCGATATCCAGGCGCCGTAATACCTAGGACCCGCTGAAGGAACCCATATTTGAGGAGAAACCAGGTTTCCCACACAGTAACCGAGCATGAAAATAGCATTGCGAGTGAGCCTCTTGGTATAAGCTGCAGCTGTAGAGGTCGTCCAACCGAGGGCGATGATGTATGTGACACCGTACGTGGATGCGGCCAGGATCAAACATGCAAGTAAAGCAATTTTGTTCTCCCAGTCTATTGCTACCATCCCGATTCCACCAGCGATAGAAGGCAAACATCAGATTGATGCATGCCAGGCGATATTCTGTGGCCATCGTCGCAGCGCCAGTGTTGCCACAACACAGCAAGCTACGCCAAAAACCCCTCCTGCTGCGGTGACCAAGGTGGAGTTTAGAGGTGTGATGCCAATAGACGTGGTAATCAGGTTCTTCTGTCCGTAGTTGAGGTTGTTGGAATACATCAACGTGAAGGACTGCAGAGCAAACAGCCACGACACTGGGTCTTTGATCGTCTCAACAGACTGATCTTTCTTGAAATGCTTCTGTTCAATAGAGCTTTGTTGTGACTGATGCACGCGACGAACGACTTGGACTTTCTCCTCGAGTGTCAACCACCGAGCGTCTGCTGGGTTGTTGGGATAGTCAATCCAAACCCAGATAGCAAGAAGAAGAGTAATTCCTCCAGTCACAACGTGCAGTAACTTCCATGGAAGAACCGCTCCTGTGCTCCAGAGCAAGCCATAGGAGATGAAAGCGGTGGCGACGGGCGCAGCTAGGCAGCTGATCCACAATACTGGCTGCAGAAACGACTGTGCGTAGCGATTGAAGAACCTGCCGATCGTGATTTCCATGGCTGGTACAACGATAGCTTCAGCTGCTCCTAGTGCCAGACGCATGACGACGAGACCGGCATAACGTACGGCAACGCAATGTAGAAGTACGATTATTGCCCAACTAAAGACGATACTGCCAACAAATTTGCCAAAGGGCAAGCGCTGCAAGAGGTAATGTCCAGGCCACTGGAACGCGAGATAGCCTGCTGGGATAAGCTTTATGAACCGGTAGGGATAGTGTGAATGCACCTACCGACATAAAACATGGTGTTGAGATTGTTGTACTCGGCCTTCGTGATCTTGGTCTCTTCGAATAAGCCCAGAATAGCAGCGTAACCAAGCGTCGATTTATCGATCTGTATCTGTCAGAGAGTCTCTTTGATTGTTCGCGTGAGGACACATGCAAAGAGGACGATATTGATTGCCGAGAGCAATGTCATCAGACGCCAGTAAAGTGTTCGTCTCAGCTGCTTTTCCTTCTCTGGGGTCAAGACACCAAACTCATGGTCATGTTTCTCGAGTAGTCGAAGTGTCACATCGGCGTTGCGAGCGTCTACTGTCTTCTTGCCAGGCAGCCAGCGTGTCCAACCGTAAGTAAACGGCTACGGCAAAGGTCGATTGCCGTAAGTAACGGCAATTATCGTTGGCCGTTACGTCCTAAAATTACGGCGTAGGCCCACTTTACGGCGTAGAGACGTAGCTACAGGTGTACAGTTGCTATTTTTAGTCTAGCGTGGTTAATAACTGTGAAGGAGGCCTATCCTGTAACACCTCTGTGCTTAGAAACGTGTTCTATAGGCTTTATCTGCCTTTGTGCGTGTTAATATCAAAAAAAAAACGCAATAATCGCGTTGTGGCGTAGTGGGGGAGGAGGTAGTGATACTGTTAAGGCCTCGCGTCAGCCGTCAGGCGTGGTGTTGAGTTTCGACGATAGTGGCCCGTGCGCCCCCCCCCCCCCATCCCCCTATTGTTAACACTAAGGTTAGCCGTACTACAACTATATTATGGCTTTATGTATAGCTACAGTACGTATACAGCTACGGCTCATATAATTGCCGTTACTTACTATATTTACGGCCGTAACCCGTAACCGTTACGGGCCGTACTACGTACGGTTGGACACGCTGCAGGCAGCACATGTGTAGGAGTGGGCGCTTTGTCGTCATTCATATCGAACTGGTATTTGTGAACCGATAATACGTAAATTATGCCGCATCTACCAGGATGATCATGACTTTATATACTGGCGGACCTCGAGTTGTGATACCAAGTCGCGAAATGACGACATCAGTAGCTCGAGCTCGTCATTAGCCAAGCTTCAGCTTTGGATGTTATGGTCCCACGAAAGCGTGTCTTTAGAATTGATCCTGCGAAAGGTTTTTGTTATCTCGCATGTTGCCTGGCGGTCTTCCCGGTGTGTCGTCATATTTCTTTGCTCTTTCACCATTGTGCTGAGGTGCGAACACGGTCCAGCCCACGGACCTGACTCGGTCATATCTGGGCGGTATGCCGCGCTATCATTCATAACTTCCAGGTCGGTGGCTTGATCAGATAAAAGTGAGCAGGACTTCAACTGGGAATCTTACATGAGGAAAGAGGAGATCTTCCATGAAATTTTGAAGAGACCGCATGTGCAATGAAGTACCACATCAGGGTAAGACAGTCCATTACAATGAAGTTCGTCGACTCCATGCTCATTAATCCCGGTCAGCTTTTTAGATCCTAGAGTAAAAATGTGGACTCCCGAAGTGGGCTCAACCTAGGCCACTTCGATCTCCGACTACATACTGTGGTAGCAGGCATAAGTAGTGTAGGTGAGCCCGCCAGTGGCTTGTAAGCTCCATCCACAATCGTACATCTGCAGTAACGTACCAAACATTCATCAATAGCAGCCAGCAGCTTTGACTCCTTTTCTCAACTCAAAATGGATGCTTGGAGGTTCTACTTCTATGGTCAAAATCGGTATTGCCTCGACAAATTTGTCATACCTGTACCTGGTACTCCAGTAGACGTTGTGGAGCGATGGCCTGATAAAGTATGACGAAAATCCTAGTCGACTCTCACAATATGAGAGTACTATCTTCTTTGTATCTGCTTATAGGGCGCGCATCGAACGCTTCTTCTCAATGAAGCTGGACTTTAGAAGAGGAAAATTCTTGTTCATGAGGGTTAAAGAAGGCGAGGTCATGAGGAAGAAGAAAGTCTCATGAAAGGTGTGAACATCTACGATTATTCTGTCCCTATTATCAGTCAAGTACAAAACTCTCTAGCCTGCATGCAGGCGAGAAGGTTAAGCGCGGGTATGGCTCCCTGACTGCAGTTGCACTTGCATCGCCTCTCTTCCAGTGCCGTGCTGTGATAGAACGTCAGAGATCCATGCCGGTAACGCCCTATTTCTGCCTTGACGATGTGGAGAGCGTTATCGCCTCACTGATAGCGCAAACGCACAGTCAGAGTAGGTGCAATGTGACCTGATCAATTCAGGTTCTGGAGAGGTTTCTTTGAACACAATTAAGCAGGATACTTTGCTTTTACTGCATCGTACTCTTTCTGCGTCAGCTGCGTAACGGATCCATGCTTCAACCCAGTGGGGAAGCCGGAAGTGCTTGACGCAGTCCAATTTCCACCGTTGATATTCGTTGTTTCGAAGGGCGCATATTGAACATAGTTATCAAGCAGAATGTGGAACTTTCCAGCAACAGTGTTATCCGCGAAAGAGGCCGTACCCTCCCAAGGACTTCCTGAGGTGACGTACCCCGGCACTCTCTCCCATGTGCCAAAAAGTCCGCCGGTAGTGTTCTCCTGGTAGACTTGTAGTGCGGTTTCATTCTTGATAAAGCGCGTGAAGTGGCCTTTCTGCCCGAGGTACTGGAACTCTTGGTCGATGACCGGGGTATCAGAAGGCGCAACGTAGTCTTTAGGCACGCTGAATGTGTTGAAATCCTTCGTCGTGGCGTAGCGAATACGATCAAGACCTGCAGTACCGGTATGAGCGGTGTCTGAGGAGGCGTACAGGCGCGATGCCCAGAAAACATAGAACTGCTGCGTGGTGTCGTCCCAGACTGCAGAGGGGGCCCACACCATGCCAGCTGTGGCACCTTCGACCGACTTCAGGCTGGCTGAAGACCAGTTGACTAGGTCCTTCGATTTCCAGACGACGATACCCCGGCTACCCGTGCGGGTTGCTTTATCCCATGAGAAGCCAGACGCGTTAATGTCCAGATCTGACCGAAGTCGTTAGCAGTAACCGTCTATTGATGCAAGACATCCATACCTGTGGCAATCATGTAGTGCTGCGTACGGGCACCGTTTGATGCTAAGAACACATCACGAACAGCTTTCGTACCAACCGTTGAGGTCAGAACAGGGTTACCTTTGTTCAATTTGGTGAAGCTGGTTGGGGAGTTTCCGTTTGACAAGTACCATTGCAGCTTGGGATTCACGT
Source organism: Ascochyta rabiei (assembly GCF_004011695.2). Taxonomy (NCBI): domain Eukaryota; kingdom Fungi; phylum Ascomycota; class Dothideomycetes; order Pleosporales; family Didymellaceae; genus Ascochyta; species Ascochyta rabiei. The sequence continues at coordinate 882,248 of NC_082408.1, read as the reverse complement.
CCGAGAACGTGGAGATAAGATACCCGACATAGCTGGTTTGACGCTTCTCGCCATGCATGGGTGTCGCGGAGGCAAGCGTAAAGAATGCGGTAGCAGCGGCGATGGAAAACGAGATAAAACGCATTTTCGCGGGGTCTGAAGTGCAAGGAGCTGTGAACACTCCATTCCGATGGAGGAAGATGTGGTCTTGAAGTCTACGACACCGGAGAATCTCGCATCAGATTGCCGCACAACCACACGGCCCTCGACACGGTTTTCTCCACATTGCAATATGGTATCCGCGTGACGTAGGTAAAGTCCGGGGCGGCTAGCCCGGTCAGGAAGGAATCTGGGGTTCGACGTCTGTGCGGTGCCAGGATCTACCACTCGTGGACTTTCTTGTGCCTGCAGTTAGGCATGGCATGTCATGTTCCATCGGAAAATTCGGCGAAAGGCCGATCCTCGTCCGGCGACATGGAACTATCACAGTCTAGCATGTCCAACATTCGTGTATTGTTGCGAAATACAGCAAATATTAGATCGCATCAACAATCCATAATTGTATCAAGCCGATAGGTACAATCTTGTTCGGGTGTCCCCGAAAGCGCAATATTGAGAAGCCTTGCACTGATCGTACGAGGTATCTAAAATGAATATGGGGTGATGGCGAGTGCCTCAAAACAGTCACGTTCTGAGCGCGTCACGCTAGCGCTTGTGGTCCCCGCCTTTCGCGGTCGATCCAGGGCACAACACCCTCTTCGCTGCACACACCAACACGATCGGCATTGGTCCATGTCTAGCATGGTCAGAAAGAAGCTTCTCGTTGTACGGTCGAACTTTAGGCAACACCATAGTTCCAAGGCAAAGTCCTGGGCTTAATCTTCGATAAGGACAAATCTGCGCCAACGGTGGGTGAAGATGTGGACCTGAACACCGGCAAATGAAAAGCACTAAGAACCAGCAACTCAATAACGGCACGTCTAGCCTACACATCTTAACACTCGGCATGCGACTCTTCGATGACAACATAGCTCGAGAACGATTATGTCGACTTCCCGACTGCATGTTATCAAGATACAATCTAATTGACAATGGATGATTATGCAGCCAGAGAATTTTTTACAAGGATCTTCAAGCTACATCATGGGCACCGAATAGTTGAGATGCTCACCTGTTCCAACTTTGTCTATTCTCTTGTGTTACTCCGTTATTCCGGTCCAAAATTGAACAAAGGTTATCGTCTACAATGCGTATTGTCGAGCGCTAGGTGGTATATTGATTTATCGATGTTGCCTGTTACTCGGGTGCAGAAGGACAAAGAGGCATACACGGCTTTGTCGCAACAACCTCATCAAATCCGACCTTTTTTTTTTTGCTTGTTCCCCTTTGTCCGATCTGCGAGAGTCTCACATATAACACCATTTTGATAACGTTCATCGTCAAGGTACACTCGAAGACTGCATCACAATAAATCATCTACCAAGATCAAGTTTGGAAATCTCTCTGCACACCAGTCACACATTAATCGCCTAGTGTGCCATCTGCAAGTACCACAGTTATCAAAACACCGAGCAGCATGTCTCCCCGGAAGTCGTTACCTCGTCGAGTCAATAAACACGTCAAGACGTTGCATTGTGTCTGCGGATTGAGTTATTGCCGGGCTGATCATTACGGTCGCCATGTGAAGGCACATGGACACGGAAGTGAGTATGTAGCTGTTTCAGAGCCGTCGCCCAATCCCGTTCTTGATTCAAGCCCATTTTATTGCTCATGCGGTATGGGCTATACAGCAAGCTTTGCTTTCGAGCGACATCGTAGGGTTACCAGACATGATGGTGATTGGCGACGGTCCAAATATCAACCCAGAGGCCAGCAATCGTCAGTTCTCATGGAGGGACATCATGACTCGAACATGTCAGACGCTGCCGGTGAAGAAAATGTAGGGTCTTTGCGCCAAACCGAGGTGAAAGTTCCTCATGAGGTTCCTAGTCGACCAACCAGGTATGAGACGCTTGATGTTGTGTCAGCCGTTCATGACAGCGCCGCAAAGCCTTTTGTTGTAAATCCACCAACCGTCCAGAATCCTGCGGCCCATTTGGACCATCTACCGTGCATCAAAGATCAGCGTTCGGATACAGCAGTTTTGAATCGGAGCTCCTCCGGCTTCGACGCTACAAAAGGTCCTGCTGATGACGACGACGACCTAGTAGCTAAACAAGTTCTCCAAGGGCTCACCGATGAGCGAGCACCGCAGGAATTGTTGGATTTAAACACACATAAGAGGCGACCTCTGTCACCTCAAGGTTACAAACACAGCCCATCAGGTCATTTTCCTCTGCACAGCAGTGCGATGCGCGACAACTCGACTAGCCAACAATACCATCCAGACACTGAAGATAAAAAGGATGACCAAAATTCCTATGAAAAACTGAACGAAGCACCGGGGAAGAGGGACTTGGACATAAGCTTGATCGTCGGCGATCCTAAAGGTATCCCGATCGCAGGACACCAGAAGGCTGCTTGTTACGAATATAATCATGGCAACATGACCGCACCTAGAATTTCTACTGCTCAGCGTAGAGATGACATCGACAACAGCGATCTTGATCATGATTCCGATGCCATGGCTCAACTTCTGAATGAAGAGGCCCAAGCTGAGTTGCGTGCCCAGGGCACTCCTACAGATCTATTGCCCTGTGAAGTCGAGAACGTTGATTTGAAGGCCAGGTTCGGTCCTGTTCGTTACACACCTGAGCCTCTAAACCATCGAACAATGACCAAGGATGCCGATGTAACTATTGACGATGGCACTGAGCATTACAATTCAGGACTCGCCCATTCTGAATCCTGTCAACACACTCAGCATCGGCGAAACCGCGACAATCGAGGCCAAATAAAGGACTATCGACGCTCAGCCGATGCTAGAGTTAGCAAGCTCCGTCGACTCGGCCGACGCACGATCAAAGCTTTGGACAAGCACAAATGCAAGACCATGGCTGGGCTTGCTCTCATGGCAGCAGCTGCTACGATTTATACGCATAGCCACTCAGGCTTGCCCCTGGCTCATGCCAACCACCAGTGGCTGTTGGATTCTACTGCTCTCATGTACGTTACCAAGGACAGCAGCATTTTTAGCAATTTGCATGATCTTCATCTCACATGTTGGAAGCCACTGTCTTGGCGTCGCCAGGCATCTTCGTGCATTTGTAGTGGGACTGTACCGCTAGAGTTTCTCGATGGAAAGAGCATATTGCTGCAGAACGTGCTGTACAAACCTGGAGCACAAGAGAATTTCGTATTATTAGGTGAGCTGAATCAAGCTGGGCTGATCGGAGAGTGGACTCCCGACAATATCACTATCATGAACGCAACTAGCAACGAGATCCTAGGTCGTGCGGCGAATTTCAAGGACATATATCTGCTCGATAATCTAGTCGCTCGTAAACAGTCCACCGAATACGCGCCATTCGTGAAGACGCATGTGCCTCCACCGCTACCGGTAGTAGAAACAACAACTTCAACAAATTCTGTTGCGGCATCTGCAGCCTCGCATGCCCCGGAACCCATCACGAAAACTGAACATGTTGATGTTTCGATTACTTCGGATGTCGAAGCTTCTCAGGGGGCTGCCCAAGTATATTCCTCGACGACAATTGTTCCTCTACAGAATTGGAATCCTTTCCGGGTCACCACTTCTATGGTGAGCCCAATGGTACATACCAGCGGTGGCACAAAGCTCGCTCAATCCGGGATCACCTCACCTCCTAGCGAAATTCCTATGTTGAAATCTTCCTTTGCAAGGCATGATATGTTTCCAACTTGGGTTCGATGGAAAGACTATTTCAATGCTCCGTCCATGACAACGAAGATCTATCCGGCATTCTATCCTCGGCACAGCAGCTCAGAAACCAAAACAGCATCAGTCAGTAGCATTACCACGATATCCAACATCGCCACGAACCCTATCTACAAGACTGGGGACCCGTCTGTTCCCCTGAACACAGCGTCCGCCATGGAGACGCAAGGTCATCACAACAAGTCGATGTCTGAATCAGTTAATATTTCAATCGCAATCGCGACAGACAAAATATCCAAACCCAGCGTCACATCAGCCCTGAGTCCAGCCGCTCTCGAATCATTCGATAATTCGATGTCAAATTCTGGCGGCGTCCTTGTGCCGATTACGTCTTCTGCCGTCGCTGGCAATACTCCTGGAAGCGTCCCCACACCAAAACCTTATCATTCTTTGCCATCTATAATGAAACGCCCTCTTTCGGAAGAACTTGAGATGGTGGGCAGGCCGTACGTGAAGCGACGACACCTTGATGAACATCTGGAGGCGCTTAGAAAGAGGTTGATTACATGCAAGAGTAGACTGGCAAGAGTACAGAACCGCGGAAGCTATTCAGACGCTCTAGGTTGGTCTCAGAATTCCAGCTCTTCTTTTCAACCCGACATTTCCAATGAGATGCAGGCATCTCCAGAGATTATGCCGCCAAATACAGCAGCAATGACGACATCTTCGCCAGCGATATTGACGCCTACGTCAACGTCCGAACCCATAATGTCGGCACACAAGCCAAGCTCGTCAACCGAGAGAGCTTTATAATCTATTCAGACCTCTGAAAAAGTGGGTATGGACTTGAGAGAATGTAGCCGCTCTAGATTTTCTGTTTTCGTGAAGTATCTGTATTAGGTGTTTCCTCATTTCTTCATATCCAAAATTGTGGTGCTTGGTCTGTGTTTTGCTGACCAATTCCAGTGCCCAATAGCCGAATATGTCAAGCTTACTCATAAATCAAGTTAACCTGACTGGAACGTCGAGGGCAGGATCAAGATGACAAGCATGAGGTGAAGGTGAATATGATTTCCGCAAGCCAATCCATCGCACACTCCGTTCGTCCAGAAGATTATGTCACCCATGGGATCTGTGCCTCCCTTTAATCTACTATTATGCGCGCGCGAAGCCTCCCCTCTACACCGAGGTCATCATTTCCAAGGTTCACCACACGTGCGACTGCCTTGACGCCACTCACGATGACGAACGAAGAGCGGATTAGTATCAAATCTGATGTGGTCTCCATCACATCGAGAAGTCCCAAGGGTATTCTAGTTCGGGCACAGACTGCGTTGTCGAGTCTGTCAAAGCCTGTCGATAGTTGGGGTGTCAGCGACGTCCCCGTTCTGTCGCCGCGACATATTGTACCGAGGAGGAGTCAACCATCACCAAGTCGATCGGTTAGAGACCTTGACAGCCGCAAGATCGAAGATGGTCCTAGTAAATTCATCCTTGCAGCAGACGCCTCGTCGCGAGTGGGCCCTATCCGGCCGCTGAGCATCTCGAGCGTGTCGACTTTTGGAGCTTGGATGCCAGACCGAGTGTACGCAACCGACGATACAGCCCACAAATACACGAACATGCGTCCCATCGAAATTGTTTCTAGGAGAAAGCCGGGACCGACACCTGATAGACAAGCTATGGGCGCACCAGTAGGCCAGAATCAGTATCCCCACTCGGTGACTGAAGCATCTTTATACAGCAATCCCAACGTCCACTCTAGCTCCGACCCAGACTCGCACTTGCACCCACTACGCATGCATCCATCAACACTATCATCTCTATACTCCAGCCCGGCGAAAGCGGTCCACAATCAGGATGTCTTGACGCATGCGCAGACTTCGAGCGCACCTCAGTCGTCCGGAATCACACTTCCCGAAGACAAAGCAGCCTCCAAGTCCTCTTATGATGATAGCAGCGGACAGCTGCAGCGTCCCGTATTCACAAGAGTGGATGTGAACACGGCCAATCGATGCGCCAAGAGCGATGGTTTTGAGCTGAATGCGACAGCCTCAACGAGAAACAAGGGCAAGCAAATTGTGGCGGCTTTCCCCAAGGACATCTCGGTACCTCGCGATGTTGGTTATGTCGAGGCATTGCGCCGCTGGTATGAGGAGAAAGAGGTGGCAGCAAAGGAGCGCTTTTAAGTATTCCTTCCATTCAGCTTCTGAAAGAGATCAGCCACGAAGGCTTATTGATACACACAAGTTTGTGGGAAGGGAGTTTGCAGCTTCACAGAGGCCTCGGCTCTGCGTGGAGTTCGGCCTTTGGTCAAGAGCCTAGTGTAATCTCTCAAGGCGGCTTGTTGTTCTGGCGCCGTGGTTCAGTAGTGCATATCATTCGACTACGCTCCTGGAGATTGGAAGTAAGTGCACTACCAACCAAGCACATACAAGTCTGGTTGGGCAATGAAACTCCTGCACGCGGCATACCTAGCACGCTTTGTTCTACATTCGAATGGCAACATGCAATTTTCAGCTCCCGAAGCGCCACGTCTGAGATTAGCACGCCTTTGGCAACTTTCAAACGAGCTGATGAATATGTTGCCAAGATCTCCTGTATTCCAAACCGTACGTGAGATGTTCGTCGACGAACTCCAATTCCCGGCGTTGAGCTCAGGCGTTGCTCGCTAGAGCATGATCCTCAGGGATACCCTTTCTGGGAGTAGGATTTGCAAATGGTTCACGCCGCAGTACTATACCGACATTGAACGTATTCAGAATTATTACATCGTGAAAGGAGTGTAAAAGACCGGCATGTTTTGGTAGCGGCTTAGCTGGTCTGACTAATCAGCGCTGACGTCATTGACTCTCTTTGTCCACGTTGCATTTCTGCCATTGTACTATGTTCCAGCATCCTGAAGTATCGGAATCAATAGCAATAGTACATTGTGCACTTTTGTCATAGTTTCTAAAGCTTCGTGCAATCCTTCATATGCAGCAGGTGCGATCAGCGCTATCGCTGCTACTCCCGCTCTTGTTGTCCTCAAGAGAATAAGCTTGATTGCTTGGTCATGGACAAGATTCGATACGTCCTTTAAAACGACACCCCACTCCCGATGTTATTCTGATGGCGCCGCTTGATGAAAGTCAGGAGGAATCTGATAAAGAGAGATGGACTGAGGCCCGATCGTTCCTGGTATCTCGACTCTACTATGTCTCTGGGCTTTGGTGGAGCTTACGCAGGGTAAAGAATCGGTGTCGGTAACACCCCACAAAGCGTTCGCCGCAACTCCGCCGAGAAAATTCTTCACAAGACCAACGCAACTTCAGCGGCCCTGTGCGATCTCATCAAAGTACAACTGATCTGTAGAGGACCAATTTTGTCGTGGTTTATGATGCTTCAATTGCTGAACGTTTTCATGAATCAAATCAGATCAACATCTGGCCTAATGGCCCAATGGCAAGGCGCTTGACTACGATTAGTTCGAAATCAAGAGATTCCAGGTTGTAAGTATTGCTCCACTAGCAAAGCCCACCGTTCGATTCCTAACATTATAACAGCGACCCCTGGTTAGGTCAAAAGACAACTCCTTTTTTGCCTATGCGTAGCCCATTCCCACGGCGTAGGCATTGTGCATTTGCTAATTTTCGCTGTAGCCTCCGTCCGCTCCTTCTTGATTAAATTCTTTAGTCCCATGTCTTGCTACCGCGTATACCCATGGATGGGGGTTTACTAAGTAATTACTTAGTAAAATAGTAATTACTAAATAGTAATGCCCAAAGAGGTTTAGCATATAGTAATTTACTATTTATTAATTACTATTTAGTAATTACAATTTTTTTTTACTAAGTAATTACTATATAGTAAAAATAGTAATTACTATAACATACTCCACAGGTGAGCGGATTAAACAGGTGAGCGGATCACTCTGCCAAGACCACACCAAACCTCCACCTTACCACGCAATGCCTCAACAACAACATTAATCTACGCCCTTAAGAGAAGCTGTAATACAGCTTGCGCTCTAGGTAATTAAACAAGACGTAATACTTACCCTGTAATGTGCTGCAGCTATATATAACACGCCTTATAGCACACTATACACTTAATACACAAGACAACCTACATAAGCTAATTATACGCTAGTTTAACAGATTATAGACTAGACTAAGGAGGACGTAATTACTAAGTACATCCTTAAGCTAGATGCACAAGGATTTGCCTCTTAGCTGGCTGCTATAGCTAATATAGCTAATTCTTTGCGTACTAAGCGCAATATAGGCTATATTAGCATAAACTAGCCTAATATATTTATTAAGCGCTGCCCTAACCTTAAAGTAAGGTTTAATTGTAAGTATAACTACAAGAGAGCCCTCTGTAAGGATCTAGAGATTATTAGGGGCTAGTTTAGGCTTATAGCAAATGTTAAAGCTAAGTATAGTATCTAAGACAATAACACGTACAACTTTAATAAGATAGGCTTTATAATAGGCTAGATATTAACAGGAGTAGTTATTACAGGCTTAGAGCGTTAAGGACAGCTAAAGGTAGTGCAGTAGGGTAACTGTAAGTAGATAACAGTTATATAGGGCATTAATAGCATAGGGTAGGCTATTCTACCCTTTATTATCTTTAAAGGCTGTAACTACCTCTCTGCCTGGTACAAAGAAGACAATCTACCCTATAATTAGGTTATTAGAGTCTCTAAGAACAGATAGACTACTAACAAGCTTAGTCTAGACTGGTTAAAGCACTTTAATGCCTATACAAAGACGCGCACCTAAGGAGTGTACTAGCTGCTCCTTATTAACAGCTACAAGAGCTATAACTCCCTTAACTTCTAACAATACTGTAAGAAAGCAAACATTATTACACTATATATACCTCTATACTTATTACACCTCTTATAACTACTTAATATAGGTTATTTTACCCCTCTAAAGAAGGCGTATAGGCGCTAAGCTAAGAATTGTATATATAACTATATTACGTATATTACTAAAACTAAGTTTCTACTATGCTTTATAGGCGCCTATAAGGAGACATTTACTTCTAGCAATATCTAAGAAGGCTTCTAAGGCGCTAGATTAGTCCCCTTTAACCTAGAACGGGTTATAATAGGTCTTAATGTCTGCCTACATACCCTACTACTACCTCCTATAGAAGATGCTCTCTAGCAGTCCTAAACCCTAAGTAATACCCTGCAATTAGGGTTGCAATTAACGCTGGTTTAAGAGAGGATTTAAAGGCATGCAAGCAGCTTACTAACTTTAATAGTTAAGGCCTTTAAAAAGCTTACTAAAGGTGCAGCTATTGTTGCGTATAAGCTAGTGTTAGCTAAAAAGGAGATTACTAGGCTTTAAACAGCAAATAAGGCTGCTATGCAACGCAAATTAAATAAAAGAAAGCAGTTACAGGAGAAGGGGGTCCTAACAGCTAAGGAAGGCCTTTAATTAACTACTCTAACTAAGTTTAGGGCGCGTAGTAATAGTAAGAAGGTAAAGAAGCAAGTGCGCGCTAAAGAAGGGGAAGTAACCTAAAGACGCTGTATAAGGTGCTATAATGTTAGACATAACTTATATATATGTAAGAAGGCTATAGAAGATATTTCTAAATAATATTATATACTGCACTACTGTATATAAGGCTAAAGTGGGCTAATGTAAGCTATAATAGGGTAGAGGTTTAGTGTGGTTTTAGTAGAGTAATCCGCTTACCTGTTTAATCTGCTTACCTGTGGAGTACGTTATAGTAATTACTATTTTTTAGAGAAGGAATTCTAAGCTTCTCTATGTTTATTAGTAATAGTAGCTATAGTATATTAATAACCCTTTTAATCGATATATATAACTAAAATAGATTTTAATACTATAATAGAGAAATTACTATATTAGGACTAGCTCTAATATAGAAAAGAAAGGTTAAATAAAGGAAGTAATAAGTAGGTAAATAGGTATAACTTTATAACTATTAGATCTAAACTAGTTAACTAAAGTTAGAATTGTATAATTAACTATACTAGAGAGTTATATTATATTATTAAAGGAGTAAAAAGGGTAAATAGACTACAAAAACTATATTTAGGTTATATTATATATTTTAAGTATCTAATTAAAAGTATAAGGATATTCTAAAGCTAAACATATTTATTTTAAAAATAAATATTAATATAGGTAATAGTTTAAAAATTGTAGAATCTACTATTGTTATTTACTTTAGTAATAAGAGATAAAAAGTCTCAATTTAAAGAAGTTTTACTAAAGTTAATACTAGTATATAGATAATAAATTACATAATAATATTATTACTACATAATAAGAAATAGGTTTATTTAATTAAAAGTATATTAAAATTATATAGAAGGATATAATAGCTTTATACTATAATAATTTTAACAAAAAAAAAATTATCTAAGATATAGGAGATTCTACTCTACTAGGATCTTTTTTATCTATATCTTTAAGTATTTTAAGATACTCTAAAGGCTCTAGGTTACTCTCTAAGAAATCTAGAAAAAAGTCTTCTATATTAGGATAAGTCCTTAATATACTACTTTCTTCTTTAGTAAAGAAGATAGTATTATAAAAGTTAATATTGTTAAGAAAAAAAAGATCTTCCTTTAAGAAATAACTCTTACTAGATAGAAAATTAGGCTCTTCTATTATAGAAAGCTTAAGCTTATCTACCTCTTTGGAAGTAATAATAAACTTTTTATAAAAGTCTTTAATAAGAATTATAAGGCAGTTAGTTTAATAAATCAAAAAAAAAAGTCTTACTTACTATAATCTTTAAAGATAATACTTGTTTTTACTAGAAATATATTTAATCTTTCTAGCATAGAAGATAGCTCTAGACTAATATTCTCTCTATCTTCTAGAAGAAAAGAATATTCTAAGTCTATTTTAGCTTTTTTAAGAAAATCTTTAATTTCAGTTAGCATTTATAAGGATATATAAAGTAAAAGACTTACTAAGAGTAAAGCTATATCTAGAGCTATTATAGTAAGACAGCCTTCTAAGATAGTAGACTATTCTAAGAGTATTTAGATACTCTATAACAGTAATTAAAATATCTAAATTTAGCTTCTTAAAACTACTAATAATAGCTTTAATAGTAGAGTCTAGCTTAGTAGACCTTACTATAGAGCTACTATTAATAGTAGAAGTAATAAAAGATACTTTAGAAAGACTATAAGACATCTTAAAAAGCTAAAAATAAGTTAGAAAACTAATATAAAGTTAAAAAAAAAAGAGGTAAACACTTACGTATAGTTTTAAAGTACTAATAGAAGTACTAATAAAGGTAACAAAGTAGTAGTTACGATAGTAGTAGGGATAGTACTTAATATCTAATAGTAGATACTTTTAGAGATATAAAGAGAATACCTCTTATTATAGTGTTAAAATTTATCTTAGTAAGAACCTTTCTAAATTAGTAATCTAAAGCTAGAACTAAAATTATAAAAGATAAGATAAGGAATTCTAAGCTATCTAGCTTATAAATCTAGATAAGATAGGGATCTCTAGGCTATCTAGCTAATAAATCTAGATAAGAGCGGGATTTATTAGCTAACTAGCTTATAATTCTAGATAAGAGCGGGATTTATTGGCTAGATAGCTAAAAAATCTAGATAAGAGCGGGATTTATCAGCTAGATAGCTAAAAAATCTAGATAAGAGCGGGATTTATCAGCTAGATAGCTAATAAATCTAGATAAGAGCGGGATCTATTGGCTAGATAGCTAATAAATCTAGATAAGAGCGGGATCTATTAGCTATCTAGCTTATAATTCTAGATAAGAGCAGGATTTATTGGCTATCTAGCTAATAAATCTAGATAAGAGAGGGATTTATAAGCTATATTAACTCTTAATATTAGTAATAGAGCTAGGTATATAATAATTAGTAATTAGCTTATATTTATAGAATTTTAAGATATAAAAAAGACTTCTTCTAAAAATAAAAGGTATCTCTACAACTTTTACTACTTGTTTACGTACTTAACTTCTGTGTAGTAGTATTTCTAGTACTATAAATAGTAAGTTACTACCTTGGTAGTATATATTTATTATTATTTATTTTTCCTTTTATCATTTTTACTCTTATATAACTATCTAATTCTTCTTTTTAGAATTTACTTATAGTTAGTTTAGAATCTAGCTTTATAAGAATTACTTTAATCTTATTTGCTATTCTTTTACTAAGTATTACTAGGGAAACTATTTAAAATATAAATTTTAAGTAAAATTTCTAAATACTTAGATATTAAGTATAAATAAACCTTTGTTTTAAAGTATGTCTAGTTTAAGAAAGCCTAAGCTAGATATTACTTTAAGAGACTTTAGATTACCTAGTAAAGATAAGTCTAACTATATATTTAAAGATAACCTATTTACTAGCAAGCTAGTACCTATAGAGTAAGCTACAAATATAAATAAAAGAATTAAAGTAAGCTGTAATAGCTATTCTTATACTACCTTAGTAGGTTAGCCTATTAATACTACTAATTTAAAACAATATTATAAACATAAGCATAAAGATCTTATTAAAAACTCTACTAATAGTAATAATCTTAATTTAGAAGACAATACCTCTAATTTAGATTTAGCTAGTAGTTTTAATTCTAGTATTTCTAGTTCCTAAATATCTAACAATACTAGAAAAAGACCTAGCTTTATCCTATTTAACAAAGAAGAGTAACGTACCCCACAGGCGAGTCGGACAACGGGCGAGTCGGACACTTTTGCTAACCCCCCACCAAACACCACCCTATTATAGCCTAAAATAACCCAGTTTAGTGCTGTAACGTGCAGTATAGTCTGTAATACTATTTAGAAACTACTTCTACCTCTTTCTTACACGTTTGCGCGTTATGTCCTGTCTAATTACACCGTCTACAGCGCCTTTAGGAGGACTCACCTCCTTTAGCACGCACCTGCTTCTTTACCTTCTTCCTATCACTACGCGCCCTAAACTCCTTAAGAGCTGTTAATTGCTAGCCCTCTTTAACTGTTAGGGTCCCTTCTGCCTAAACTTACTTTCTTTTATGTAATTTTTGTTGTATAGCTGCCTTATTAGCAGCTTAAAGCTAAGTAATCTCTTATTACGCTAACACTAGCTTATGCGCAATTATTGCTGCTCCCTTTACTACCTTCTTAAACGCCTTAACTATAGAGGTAGGCGAACTATCTATATGCTTCTAAATCCTTGTCTTTACAAGCGTTAATTGCAACCTAAGTTTAAGGCTGTTGCTTAGGGTTTGTAACTGCTAGAGCTTGTTGTTAACAGGTAGTAGTAGTGATAGAGTGCGCAACTTTATATTAAGGGCCATTATAACCTAGTCTAGGTTAAATAGGACTAATCTAGCACCTTAGAACCCTCCCTAGATATTCTTAGAAGTAATTGCAGCATTATAGGCGCGTATAAAGCATAGCAGAAACTCTGTCTTTATAATATAGTTAATCTAGTTCTATATAAGTACTTAAGCTTAGCGCCTATACGCCTTCTTTAAAGCAGTAAAACAACCTACATTAAGGGGCTGTATAAGGTGTAATAAGTAAGAAGGCAAATAGAGAGTAATAATCTTGTTATCCTTACAGTATTGCTAGAATTTAAGAGAGTTATAGCTCTTATAACTATTAATAATAAGTAAATAGTAGGTGCTAACAGTACGCTCCTTTATATGCCTGTTAAAGTGGTTTATCTAGTCTATACTAAGCTTGTTAGTAGTCTAGCTATTATTAGAGACTTTAATAACCTAGTCTTAAGGCAGTTCTTCCTCCTTGTACCAGGTAGAGAGGTGGTAGTAGGCCTTAAAGATAAGGAAGGCTGGAATAGCCTATCCTTTAGCATTAATGCTTACTATAGCTATAGCCTACTCCTAGTTGCCTAGCTAGATAGCTTTTAGCCAACCTCGTCGTTCTAAAGCTGTAACAACTGCTTCTAGGGAGATCTAGCCTATTATAAAGCCTGTCTTGTTAAAGTTGTACATGTCTTTATCCTAGATGCTATACTTAGCTTTAGTGTTAGCTACTAGGCTAAACTAGCCCTGTAGAACCTTAGGATCCTTACAGAGAGATCTCTTGTAGTTGTACTTGTAATTAAACTTAACTTTAAGTTCTAGGTGTTGCTTAATAAACGTACTAGGCCAGTTTACGCTAATAGGGCCTAGATTACGCTTAGCGCGCAAAGATTTAGCTATAGTAGCTATATCTAAGAGCTAAGGGGAAAATCCTTACGCATCTAGCTTAAGAACATGTTTAATAATTACCTCCTTCTTATTGTTGTCTAGCTTCTGTAAGTTGGCTATAGAATCAGCGCGTGAAGGTTGTCTAGTGCGCTGGTTGCTTAGTGTGCTTTGAGGGACCTTGTAGATAGCAGCAGCGCGTCGCAGAGATAGAGTCGCGTCTTATTTAAGAGCCTGGAGCGCAAGCTGTATCTGCGCTTCCTTTAACGCGTTTAAATAGTGTTGTTAAGAAGACATTGGTGTAGGAGGAGGTGTTTGGTGGGGGCTTGGCAAAAGTGTCCGACTCGCCTGTTGTCTGACTTGCCCGTGGGGTACGTTATAGGAAATATTTACTTAAATTTATAGTAACTAATAATCTTCTATTTAGTATAGTAGAAAGTAAAAGCTTTAAACAGCTATTAAATTATATAAAAGAAGATTTGCCTAGTATTAGTAGGCGTACAATTAAAGATAACTTAGATTTATTATACTTAAATAAGCTTAATATAATTAAAGAAAATCTACAAAATAATACTAGTCTATTTTCTATAACTTTAGATAAATAGAATTCTAGTAATAATGTAGATTTTCTAGCTATTACTATACATTATTATAATAATAACTTAGAATTAGAGTCTTACCTTATAGGATTTAAAACTCTAGAAGATTACCCTAGTTATATAGGCCTAATACTATATAATATAGTTAATGGTATACTAAAGGAATATAATATAAGAGATAAACTACTAGCTATTACTAGAGACAACGCTAGTCCTGTTAATTCCTTAGTTTTAGCACTTTAGAAAAGCTATAAAAGTAAATTTAATATTAATATTATAGATAATAGGTGTATAGCACATATTCTAAATCTTATAAGTAATAGTTTTTTAACCTATTTATCTTTTATACCTAATAATACTAAAGGATATAGAGATAAACTAGAAATATATTTTAATAATATAGATTATAGAACAAAATATAATAGTTATAAAGACGTACCTATAACTATGAGGAGTATTATTACTTCTATAAAATATAATCACTTTCTAAAAAATACATTTAAAAAACTAGTAAAGAGAAATAAAAATTTACAATATAATAATATAGGCGTAGAAAGACTTATTAAAGATAATAGTACTAGGTGGCTTTCTACGTATAATATGCTAGATAGATTTTTATATTTTAAAGAAGAAATAGATATATTACTTTCTAAGGCTAGAGAACTCCCTACTAATAAACAAAAGAATTTAAATCTTAAGAAATTTATTATTACTTTTCTAGAGTAGGATTATATAATATACGTAAGAGATATTCTAGAAATATTTAGAAAACCTACTATTAAAATCTAAGCTCCTTATTATTTTACCAGCTTTTTAATTATACCTTATATTACTAGACTACTTAATAAACTAGAGAAACTAAGTAATACAAATACTAATATAAATCCTAACTTTAACATTTATATAGAAGTAGCTTTAAAAGAAGCTATTAGTAAATTACTAGAGTATTATCCTATAAAGAATACTAGAGTTATAGATTCTAGACTAAAGCACTTATATATAATAACACTTCTAAATCTATAATTTAAGCTAGAGATATTTAAAACTCTAAAGTATAATTATAGTACTATAGAGTTAATAAAATATAAGTTTACTATTATATTTAATAATTATAAAAATAATTATAAACCTTATAATTATTAGGCGCTAGGCCTAGAGGTACTTCTGCTAGTCTTAGCAAGCTACTATAGGGCTAGCCAGCCTAGACTATATAAAGGTGTTAGAGGTTATTACTAATACTCTAGTAATTAGTCTTATTACTACATACTACGTACCTTAATACACCTACTATCCTCTTTAACTCTATCTTCTCTTATAATTACTTTATATACTCTTTATATTCTAATTACTTTTATATTATAATTAAAGATAGACCTAAGCTACTATAAGTCTTAAACTAAATTATCTAGGCTTACTATCTTTAGAGAGGGACTAAGACAACCTACCTGTAGGAGAGCTAGTAGAGCGTAAGGTAACACCTCCCTCTGTAGATAAGGAGATACCTTAACAGACACTAAGTGTCTATAGTGCCTTAAGAGGATCTGTAGGTCCTCTAGGCAGTACACCTTACTCTAGAATTTGCATCTATAGGGCAGCTTTAGCTAGAGAAGGCTAGAATAGCCTAGAAGTAGGTAATTAATAATAGGAGTTAGAAAACTTACGCAAATAGTTGTAAGAGATAAAAGACTATAAGGAACTTTCCTTTTTTTACAAACTTAGACGCAAATACAACAAAGGAGATCTAGTAACAATCCTATCCTTCTAAAAAGTACTAGAAGAAGTAGAGAAACTATAATCTTTTCTATCTATAAACCTTTTATAACCTAAACCCCTATAGAAGTACACAAAGCGCAACTGCGCTAAATTTAACTGTTAGAAGAGAGATTATAAGGGATACTTCCTTTAATCTCTAGTTAATTTCCTTATAGAGGAATAAAAGATTAACTTTAGTATAAGGTACCTCTTAGAGAACCTAAAGATGTTATAGTAGGCCTACTGCATAACTAACTACTATAATCAGCTAACCTAGGAACTAACATAGTAAGAGCTAAAAAGAATTATACTAGATACTCTAGAAATACTAGCTAAACACAAGTAAGCAGTGTATAAATCCTTAAAGTAATATAAGTAGTAGAAATCTTAGTCTCCTACAGATCTGCTTGACTTTATACGTCTACTATAGAAGAAACTAGGTAACTTCCATATGCTAGAGGTTTAAGTCCTAGAATATATTACTATACTGCTCCCTAGTATATAAAAGGACTTATTTCTTATCCCCTATAATTAAAGGAACACAATCCTAAAGGTAGAGGAACAAGCTAATATTATTAACTAGAGACTAGGTTAGCATAGCTAACAGCTACCTAAGAAGACTCTAGCTAAGGGTAAGATAACTAACAAAGGACTACAGAAGCGCTAATTTAGTAACTCTAGGTTAGAGGGGAACATAAAAACCCTAAAAAAGTTATTTAAGTTTAAGAAGTTCTGTAAGGAGCTAGTAAAGGGTAAAAAGGGCTAAGATAGGCTACACAAGACCTAAAACGCATACCTTAAGTGCAGAGAAACTAGTTACTACTGCCCTAACTGCCTAAAGCTAAAGTTAAACTAGAAAGACCCTGCTCTAGATAAGTTAGGAAAAGACAAGGGACCTAACAGCTAATCTCCTTTCTTGTAGCCTATATTAAATTATCTAAGAAGAAGAAGAAGAATATCTCTCTTTATAAGGTAGTGTATCTAGAATATATATGCCTACTTATAGTTAAAGCATCTATAGGTAACACAGAGAATATAGAAGCCTTAATAGATAGAGGGTTACAACTAAACTTAATTTTAGTTCTCCTAGTAAAGGAGCAGGATCTAGAGGTTATACTAATAAATAAAATAGTAGCTAAAGGTGTAGGCAGAGCAGAATTGCCTATCTACAGAGTAACTATAGCAGAAGTATCTATTATTAACTCCTATAGAAGACAGGAGGTCTAATAGATACCTTTTGTAGTTATAGACCTACAAAGGTATAAGATATACCTTAAATTACTCTAGATTTACTAGACAAACCCTAAGCTAAGCTATTTAAGCTAGCGTATGCTCTTCTAAGGGAAGAAGTATAGGAACTCTCCTAAACTAGAGAAAATAGTATTAGAAGATACTAAAGAGTTTAAACGCACTATAAGAAGTCTCTTAGTAGACATTTATATGTGTATAGTGAACTTAGTAGGTACACATAACCTAATATCTGCTAAAAAGGGCCTAATTCTAGAAGTGTATTACAAATATACGTACTTAGGATTAGAGGATAATACTTAGGTCCTACTAGAGTATAGAGAGCACAACCTAGCAATTAATATTATAGAAGGAGCTACTTCCCCCTACTAACTGTTATACAGACTATCCGTAATAGAATTAGAGATACTTAGGAAGTATCTAGCAGAATATCTACAACGTAGCTAGATACAACACTTAAGGTCACTAGCAGAGGCGCCTATTCTCTTTTTAAAGAAGAAAGATAGTAACCTATAACTGTGTGTAGACTATAGAAGTCTAAACAAGATAATAGTTAAAAACTGCTATCTATTGCTACTAATTATAGAGTTACTAGAATAACTAGTGTAAGCTAAGTTCTATACTAAACTAGATGTATATAAGGCATATTACTATATCTAAATTAAGAAAGGGGATAAGTAGAAGACTGCGTTTTAAACTTGGTATAGACATTTTAAGTAAATAGTAATGCTGTTTAGACTTACAAATACTCCTGCCTAATTTCAGGCCTATATAAATAAGGCACTAATAGGATTAGTTAACGTAACTTATATTATATATCTAGACAACATATTAGTATACTCTAAGATAGAGGAAGACTACGTTAGACACGTTAAGGAGGTCTTAGAGAGGCTTTGCAAAGCAAACCTCTATATGCGCTTAGATAAGTGTAAATAGCACTGTTAATATACAGAGTACCTTAGGTACATAGTCTTACTTAAAGGGGTAAGCATTAACCTAGATAGGGTTAAAACAATCTAAGAATAGCTAATTCTGTGCATAGTTTGTAATATCTAAGTATTTATAGGCTTTATAAACTACTATTAGAAATTTATTACAGGGTTTTCTAAATTAGCCTTACTATTAACCTAATTAACCTAGAAAGGGCTAAATTTGGCTAAATCTAGTTAAGCAATAAGGAAGGAGGAAAGTTAGCCTCTTAAGCTAAGCAAAGAATCCCTATAAGCTTTCTAGAATATAAAGGATTTATTTATTAACGTACCTATCTTAGTTTATTTTGTACTTAGGAGACAGACTAGGATAGAAGTAGATGCCTCTAGAGGCGCTATCTTAGGAATCCTTAGTTAACTAGTCCCTAGAGAGGGGAAGCTGGCCTAATAGAGGCCTGTGGACTTCTATTTAAAGAAGTTAATCTAAGTAGAGTATAACTATAATACTTATAACTAGGAACTTCTTATAATTGTCTAGAGCCTACAGTATTAGCAAAGATACTTAGACAGTACCTTCTTTAAGATCTTAACAGATTACTAAAACCTAAAATAGTTTATAGAGATAAAGGTTTTTAGCTATTAGTAAGTAAGGGTATACTTAGTGCTATCTAAGTTTAACTTTGTAATTACCTATTGCCTAGGGTCTACAAACCCTGCAGATAGACCCTTATAGCGTCCTAATTACATAAGAGAGGCATAAGACCTCTTATAAAAGTATAATAAGGCTTTTATACAACTACTTTAGGAGATCCTAACTAGAAGGAACCCTAATACTCCCCTAGTAGCAGCTATAACCCTTTATTTGTCTGTAAAAGGAAGAAAGGACATAAGAGATCTTGTAAGAGAAGAATTAAGAGAGAACAGTTAGACAGAGCTAATAACAGACTTAGATAACACAGACAAACTCTCTAGCACTAAAAAAGAGTTAAGCAACGTTAAAATAGGATAAAATAACCTAGAAAAAGATAACACAGCTAAGGAAAGGCGTATCTTACTTATAATGCTAAAAGATAAAGTGTAAGTTATTAAAGAGCGTTATAATAACCTAATATTAGGATACTTTAGAGCATAAAGGACCTTAGAGAAGATTTAGCGCAGATACACCTAGAAGGGCATTAATAAGGATGTATCTAACTACTACCACAACTACTTAGTATATAGGAGATTAACTACTACCTAACACAAACTGTACAGGTTATTATAACCTTTACTAGTGCTAAGCTAACTATAGGAGGACGTAATAATAGATTTTATTATAGAACTACCCCCTAGCAAGGTGGCTAGGTTAGTGTATAACTTAATACTAGTAGTAGTGTACAAATTAACTAAAATGTCATATTATATACTAGCTAGGGCTAATTAGGATAGAAAAGATCTAGCGCATACCTAGATTAGAGAATTATCTGCTTATACAGCGCGCCAGCACAAATTATCTTAGATTAGGGGCTGCTAATAAACTTAAAGACGTAGGAAACTTTTAACTACTATTTAAACTTAAGACAAGTCTTAATATTGGCCTATTATCCCTAGACAGATAGCTAAACAGAAAGGTAGAATTAGACGCTTAAACAGTACTTATATTACTATTATACTCTAGAATAAGACTATTAGGCCCTATACATTTTAATTACAGAATTTGTATATAATAATAGTATTTACATATCTATAAATATAACACCTTTCTAAGCCTGTTATAGTATAGACCTAAGGAGCACAGATTAGCCTACTTTAGTATTAAAAGGCAGAGAATCTCCCCTTACAAAGGAATTAGCTGCTAGAGTTATTACCTTATAGGCTACTTGCAAAGTAAATATAGAAAAGTTAAATAGGTATTAAAAGAAACACTTAGATAAGAAACAACTACTAGCACCCTTTAAAGTAGGCGATAAAGTACTAGTTTCTAGTAAGAACATTAGGACAGTACGCCTAAAAAAGAAGCTAGACTAGAAATACCTAGGACCTAGGACTATTATAGCCTAGATTAGCCCTAGTGTATACAGAGTAGACCTGCTAGGAACAAAAGGGATCTATCTAGTATTCTATGCGTTACTACTAGACCTATATATACTAAGAAGTTAACTCCTAATTATATAGGAATAAATATAAGAACCTATAGTTAAAGGGGAAGAGAAGGTGTAGGATATAGAAAAAGTCCTTAACAAAAGGTAACTAGAAAATAGACAGTAGGAATACCTTATTAAGTAGGACAGATTCTCTAAATTAGAAAACTCCTAAGAAATTAGTATAAATCTTTCTAAAGAAGTGCTAAAATGATACTAGAAAACTATAAAGTAACTGCTTAGACTGCGTAATAAGACGTTAAGGTTAAAGTCTAAAAAAGAGGGGGACTAAAAAGGCTAAATACCTTTACTTAATTATAATTTTTCCCTATAGGGGTTTTTTAATTAATAAGTATTTAATAGTTTACGCTAAGGGAAAATAAAACCCTACCTTACCCTAAGAAATACAGACTAGCTAAAGCAGACATCTTTTAGCCTATTATAGCTATTTCTAATATAAGAAGATAAAGAAAGTTATATACTACGTTATACAGTTATAATTATAAGCAAATATAGAAGAATTAGTATAGAAGAACACCTTTCTAGTATTATTTAGACTATCTAAGAGTGTAATGCACCTAATTGCTATATTAGCCTAAAACTGTCTACTAACTACAAACTTAGGTATTATTAATCTAAACCTTCTATTATAGGGAACATCTATTAACTATAACCTCTACTATAGGTATAAGTAGCAGCCTTACAACTACTATAAGGCTTCTTAGCAGCAGCAGCAGCAGCAGCAGCAGCATTAGCGGCAGCCTGCTCAGCAGCCTCTTACTCCTCCTACTCCTCTTAGAGTTAACTAAGTGTCTTTCTAGTGCCTGCAATCTAGTACTTTAACCAAAAGAAGTTAGACATTGTTAAAATAGGTTAAAATATGCTATAATACCTTCTTATAGGGGGTAATAGGCGTATCTAGATTAGACTTACTACTGCTCTCCTCTAACATCTTCTTTTACTTTATCTTAGCCTTAACAGCGCTAGCCTTAGATTAATCTTACTTCTTAATGTAGATGCTAGACAAGGTTAACTTATATACGTAAGTGTTACTATTATAGAGTGTAAGTAGCTCTTCCTGCAGTAAATAGTTCCTATAAAGGTTAGATTATGCTATAATAAGCTAGAATATGTTAGAACGTACTCTTAAATTATACCTAGCAACAAGCTAGCCTAGTTAGTAATAGACTTACCTATTACAGTCTTCTTGTTAATAGACATAGGTGTCGTAGTAGCAGGTGTTGCAGGGGTAGTTTTAACTCTAGCAGCATTAACAATAGCAGCATAAGCAGCAGTAACTAGGCAGCAACTAGAGTAAAGGCGCGCTATGTTGCTAGAAAGCTTTAAATAGCTGTTAGCGTACTTATTAGGGCCCTAAACGTATTAAAAGATGCTAAAACAAGCTAAAAGGAGACAAAACACGTACTAATAGGCAATTCTTATTGCTATTATAACACTTTCTACAGCAGTAGGCCTAGGCTTCCCTATAGCGCAGGCTACCCTATAAAGCTAGGTTAGCAGAGAAATAATAGTCCCTATAGACATTACTATTAGTAATGTAGTAGAGACAGAGCATACAGCACTGATTAGCAGTCCTACTGTTCTTAGTAATGTTAATCTTACAGTAAGCAGGTATAGACATAATGGCTATAGTAAACAGTAGTTAGTAACAGTGAGTAACAGTTAGTAGTAGGTGGTAGCAGTTAGGAATAGTCTAAAAAGGTTACTAAGGTAGCTTATGCGGTACTATCTGCTAAAACGTGTTAGAACGTGCTAGAAAGACCTAGAAAATCCCTTAGCTATCCTTCCTAAAGTGCTAGACAGAATAGGTTAGTACTTACTAAAATAAAGTAGAATATAGCAGTAACTAATAAAACTAGGGGTATAGATAGCTTATATGCTGCTAGCTACCTAGTTAGAGCTTTAGCCTGCGCAGGCGGCTGCCTAGACCCTAGAGGTAAAGTAAGAGGTAAGAGAGGATTTCTGTTTAACTTTTACTAGGTAAAGGCAGAATTAGTATTAAGCCCTATCTAGCCTTATAAGGCGTCTAAAATGCCTAAACCTAGTTAGAATTAGCTATAACAGGACAGACAGAGTAAACACGTCTAAAGCTAGGCTAAAATAATACAGTATTGCTAATTATACTATTATTTAAGCTAAACAATCTAGAGAAGGGAGGCATTGTTAGGCGCTAGGCCTAGAGGTACCTCTGCTAGTCTTAGCAAGCTACTATAGGGCTAGCTAGCCTAGACTATATAAAGGTGTTAGAGGTTATTACTAATACTCTAGTAATTAGTCTTGTTACTACATACTACGTACCTTAATACACCTACTATCCTCTTGTTAAATGAAAGGTATTAGAGAAATAGGTTAGGCGATATACCTGCTAAGAAACTGTATAGAGGCCCCTACTAGAACCTAGATAAGACAAAAATCACCCTTACATAGAACAAGAACAGAACATTAATACATTATTATTAACTTATTACTATTACTATCTAATCTAACAATTAAGAGTCTTACTGCTGCTATAATAAGCGCCAACAACAAGCAAAATAGCAACTAGCTAAAGCTAGAGGGACGCGACGGTTATTCTTACTAACTTAAGCAACTAGGTCTCCTAGTACTGCTAACTTAAGATTAAGTGCTAGTTGCAAGATATATAGCTGCTAGCAGACCCTAAAGAGGTGCAACTCTAACGCATATAACCAGAGGCGCTACTACCTCTAGAAATTACGTAATATAAACTAGTAATAAGTATAAGCAACACCTTAACTACGTTATTATAGACTATCTAAGTAGGTTAAAGCAGAACGCATAGAATAACACACAAAGTAATAGACACGTTAATAACTACGCTGCAAACACCTACAATCCTAATACAGGTATTAGACCTCTTAGAAAAAGGACAAGAGGTATATAAAGAAGATTGCAAAGACTATAAGCTTTACCTTAAGTTATATAAGATACTTAAGAAAGACTATTAAAATAAGAAAAACAAAATATTAAGAACAGTTAAGCACATTCTTATAACAGTAACACTATATCTGCAGCTAAGCTGCTGTGCAGAAAACAGAACGCTGCGCGAATAGATAACTGCCCTCTAAGACACTGTTAGAGTAGACGTAGATAAAGAACAGGCGTAAGTATAAGAAAGATACTACACTGCACTTAGACTAATATAAATAACTGCAAATTAGAAGACATAGCTAAGTAAATACAATTAGGCAGCAACTTAAGCTAAGACCCTTAAGGTAGCTAAGGTTATATAAACATAAGCTGTTGTTAATAATTTTCTAGGCTCTGTATCTAAGATAGCATTAACCTAGACTGCAGTATTCTAAGGGCCAGGATACAATAAGAAAGCTATAAATAGGAAAAGGATAATAAAACTCTTCTATAATTATATAAGCCTTTAATATCTACTAAGAGGGAAGCCTAAGAGTGCCTTTGTAGTAGGAGAGGCATTATACGCGGTAAGCAGTAAATCCAACTTAAACCTACAAAGGGACGCCTTTAGTAGAGAACTAAGAACGCTATCTAACAACAATTATTAAGGCTAGGGAAACCCTAGGCAAAGCAAAAGAAAGATAGATAGCTAAAGTGCTAGAACTAAGTAGTTCCTAGAGAGGAATACAGCAAGAGCTAAAGACATATGTTCTACCTGTAAACAGTGTTACAATATATCTAACTGCTACTTCGTAAATATAGCTAAGGCACCTAAGTAGTTTAAGCTAAATAGAGGTGTTATAAAACTAGTACAGTATAAGCTTAAACATAACAGTAACTTACAAAAGAGAATCCAGGCAGTGTCTTAAGGGACTAAGTAACTGCAAATAATAACAGCGTCTTAATTAATTACTCTACACATTAAGACGTCTTAAACACTAGATAAGATTATTAAGTAACTAGATAGCTGAAAAATTACTTAGGTTAATAAAGGTAGTATAAAAGCAGTATGTAGCGTAAGCAATTGAGGATATCTATTAAAGAAGGTATTTCTTCTAGATTCTGGCTTAACTACGCATATCTACAATAACCTCTTAAGACTTAGAGACGTACGCTAGCTAGCAATAGGAGATTATATCTAGACTAGGAACTCTAAGGTCTAGATATAAGGATATAGTACTGTTAATATATTAGCAGAGGGATCTTAAGGTAAATAAGTACTACGCTTAGACAATGTTGTATAGTGCCTAGATTTCCTCTATAACCTGGTATTATTTAGCTTACTCTAAAGACAAGGAATATGGTAGGATAACTAAGAAGATCTAATAACGCTATATTAAAGAAACAGCAATATCATAGCTATCCTAACAGAGAGCTTTAGACAGTAGGTTATTAAACAACTAAACATAGCTATAGTAGCACTCTATATGCGTATAAATTGCAATAGAAGATTACTATAGAGAGTAACAGCTATAATGTAGTATAAGAGGCTTAGATATCTAGGACTATCTGTAATTAAGCACCTTGTGTATTAATCTAAGGGGGTAAAGATTAAAGGTATTACAATAGTGTAATGTGACACATATAGACAATTAAAATTAAAGCATTAAATACAAAGAACCCTATAATTAAATAACAAAGGCCTAGGTAAATAAATAGCTATAACGTACTCCACAAGCAAGCCGCTCACCTAAGCGAACCGCTCACTTTTGCCAAGACCACACCAAACTTCATACTACCTACAATGCCGCAACGCAACAACGTAAAAAAGCCCTTAAATGAAGCAGATATACAGCTTGCCCTACAGGCTATTTAATAAGACGCAACACTCTCTTAGCAACGCGCTGCAGCAATCTACAACGTGCCTTAAAGAACACTTAGTAATTGACTTGCTGGAGCCTCTTCACGACGCGATTGCAAGCCTAAATTAATGAAGCTAACAAGCACTGAAGAGGAGGTGATTGTCCAGCATGTATTGAAGCTAGACGAGCGAGGATACTCGCCCTGGCTTGCTGATGTAGAGGATATGGCCAATTCTCTGCTTGCAGAGCGCCACCAGACCCGTGTTAGCAAGAACTGGGCTGCCAACTTTGTTAAACGTCGGCTAGAGCTCAAAATCAAGTTTAATCGCAAGTACGACTACAATAGAGCCCTGTGTAAGGATCCTAAGGTGATTAGAGACTGGTTCTAGTTAGTAGAGAATACCAAAGCCAAGTATAGTATCCTAGATAAAGACACCTACAACTTTAACGAGTCTGGCTTTATAATAGGTGTTATATCTACAGGAGCTGTTGTCACAGGCTCTAAGCGTTAAGGGAGACTAAAGGCAGTGCAGCAGGGCGACTGAGAGTGGACCAGCATTATCCAAGGCATCTGCGCGAAGGGCTGGTCTATCCCACCCTTCATTATCCTCTCTAGCAAGCACCACCTCTCAGCCTGGTACAAGGAGCCCAGTATACCTAACAACTGGGTCATTAGTGTCTCTAACAACAGCTAGACTAACAACAAGCTTAGAGTTAAGTAGTTAAAGCACTTTAATAAGCACACAAAGGCGCGCACTATTAGCAGCTATTAGCTGCTTATTCTGGACGGCCACAAGAGCCACAACTCAGTCGAATTCCACCAGTACTGTAAGGAGCACAAGATCGTCACTCTGTGTATGCCTCCACACTCGTTGCACCTGCTGCAGCCACTTAACGTAGGCTGTTTTGCCCCAATGAAGAAAGCCTATAGCCGCCAAGCTGAGCAGCTGATGCGCAGCAAGATCACGCGTATCACCAAACTTGAGTTCTTGCCGTGCTTTAAAGCGGCTTTTAACGCCTCAATTACTGAGAGCAACATCTAGGGAGGATTTAGAGGTGCTGGCCTAGTCCCACTTGACCTAGAAGCTGTGATCTTAAAGCTTGAAGTGCGGTTGTGTACCCTACCACTACCCCTTGTAGATAAGAGTACCTGGGAGTCTAAAACACCAAGCAACACCCTAGAGTTTGGGTCTCAATCAAAGCTGATTCGAGAGAGGATTGAGAGACACGCGAATAGCTCACCAACTTTAATAGTTAACGCTCTTAATTAGCTCACTAAAGGCGCAGAGCTGATGGCGCATTTACTAGTTTTAGTGCGTAACCAGGTCGCTAACCTTTAGATAGCTAACGAGGCTGCTACACAACGTAAATTACACAAAAGAAAGCAATTGCAGCAAGAAGGGACTTTAACCTTTGTAGAGGGAGTGCGGCTGACTACTCTTAAGGAGTTTGAGGCCTGTAGTGATGGGAAGAAGGCAAAGAAGAGGTTGCGTGTTAATAGGAGCACTTAGTCTTTAAGGCGCTGTAGCATATGTAGCAAGACAGGACACAACGCACGAACATGTAGTAAAGATGCGCAGAGTACTGTAGATTAGTGCAATATACTATGTAGTATAATATATTATTATTGTGTGCTGTAATGTTGCAAAGTAGTTGTAGTGTTAGTGTGGTCTTGGCAAAAGTGAGCGGTTCGCTTGGGTGAGCGGCTCGCTTGTGGAGTACGTTAGACTTCTATAAATATAAAGCAGGAAGCTTTAATAAGGAAAAGAGTTAAATACTTATTACCTACTAACACTCTTGGTACGTATAGGACTTCTACTTTAAGGATAACAGGCCTGTAAGATCTATTATCTGTCTACTTAGGATCTTTGTCTAGTTCTTAAAGAAACTGTTTAATATTACAGTTAAGGTAATTAAGATAGACAACAAAATTGTTATAGTTAAATAAGAGGTTAAGAGATAGTGCACGTCCCTCTTAATAAGACTAAAGCCTTCTGCTCTAGACACATAAGCTTAAAATAGAGGAGCTAAACGCTTAGGGGGTGTAATAAAAGAGAAGGTACGTATAATTTAACTAGACGCAAATCTACTATAGGAACTCTAGCTGGAAATTACTAGAGCGGCAGTATACCTATATAATTAGACGCTAAATTATCTAAATAAGTAGAGATTACTGTATAAAATATTCTTTACATACACAGCTGCTATAAATAGCATAGTTACTAGACCTTAAAAACTAAACTAGGCTTACTTAAGAGTATATAGATGCAAAGCATTTGCTATAACTAATAACACTTATTAAAGAAAATTAAGGCTATAAAGACTAGACCTAAAGGTATAGATTAGATACTTAGTAGGATACCAGTCTACTAACATATACCAAATCTAGGTCCTATTAATAGCTAAAGTAATTAGTACCTATAATGTGGTGTTTAATAAAGAAACAATATTTAACAGTAAAATAGAGGATATTATAGATAACCTTATGCACAATATATTAGAGGAAATTGTAACTTAGATTAGTATAGTTAAACTCCTGGCTATATAGAGCTATATATCTAAAACTAAAACGTTCTATAAGGATAAGACAATACAGGAGAACACTCTGCGTGCTAAACAACCCTAATATCACTAAGACAGGAAGATTGTAGAGGCATACCTAACGCCTCTACTAACTCCTCTACTAGCAGCATTCCTAACTAAATAGATAAGCTACAATAAGACAACAGACTAACTTAAACAAGACTAAGGAACGTCTGTAATAACGCTGTAGGCAGCTGTATTTATAGCAGGTAGTAAGATAGGACACCTTAGTTAATATAAAGGAAAACCTTTTAATAAAGCTTAATTAAAGAGGATTATAGCGAAGGGAATTAAGCTGCATTAGAATAAACTCCTACTATTACCTACAGCATACTTAAAGCTAGAGAAGCACCCTCTCTACAAGATGTTTAAACAAGCAGAAAACAAATACCTGTAAAGCTATAAACAAATAGAGTTATAGACTAAAGTTCTAGTAGCTCTAGTTTAGAAGCCTAGATAATAAATACTTAACTGTATGTAGGTCTATACATATAAGTTTAATAAATACTACTGCCTTAATAAGTATAAAGTAAGGCTTGTAGTTAGAGGAGACTAATAATGTAATATTACGTTATAAGACACGTATACAGTAACACTTACAGGCTAATTACTTAGAATACTAATAGCAATTACTGCAAAATATAATCTTAAACTAAAATAATAGGACGTTATAAATGCGTTTATCTATATAGCTATTAACTACAAAATATACATAAGGATGCTAAGAGGATACTAGAAGATAGGCACCTTACTAAAGGTACAGAAAGCCTTATACAGACTCTGCATCTCCCCTCTACTATAGCAGAAGGAATTTACAGCAATATTAGCTAGAATTAGATTTAAATAAGTACTATAAGAGCTATACTGTATAATTAAGGATAGAATAATTAACTTCTTCTATATAGATAATATTATAATTACGTACTACCTAAAGCATAAATAAGAGGCAGACAATGCTATTAAACAGATACAGGAGCAATACCTATGCACTAGAGGAGACAACCTTTAATAGTTCCTTAGTGTAGAAGTCTAACGCAATAGACAGTAATAGATAATTTAATTGTTACAAGCCGCATACATTAATAAGATTAGTTAATTAGTAACTAGACAGGACGTAAAGCATAATACGCTAATATCTAGAATTAAACTTAAGCCTAGGAACAGTCTAGCTAAACTGCTAGAGATTAATTAATATTAGCAAAAGATTAGATCCCTGTTGTTTGTAGTAGTAACTACTTAACCTAATATAGCGTTTGCTACGTCGCAACTTGTACGCTTTCTAGTTAACCTAAGTAATAAACACTAAGACGCTGCTAAATAAGTGCTCCTGTACCTACAGAAGATAAGGAATCTGTTACTTAACTTTAGACAGGGCAAAGGACTTAAAGCTACAAGCAACGCATTATTTACTAACAACACTGTAGACTAGAGGAGTTCCTAAGGATACGCTATTAAGCTATTTAGAGGACTTATTGCCTAGAGAGCAAATAAACAAGATACTGTTACAACGTTAACCACTAAGGCTAAGCTCCTAGCACTGTCTTAAGTAGCTAAGGAAGTAATATTTACCTCTTAACTATTAAAAGAGCTTTAGGTAACCCTAAGCAATCCTATAATTATAATTAAATATAATAATATATAGATAATACGTCTAGTTACTATAGACATTGCTAAGATATAAACTAAACTTTAGCATGTTAATATATACAACTACTAGTTATAATAAGAAGTTAACTGTAAAATAATTAAAGTAGAATACATCCTATCTATAAATATAATTATAGATAGATTTATAAAGTTGTTGCTAATTAGCAAATAGGCTAGCTTTCTTAATTAGTTAGGACTTATTAAGGGCTAGAAGGGTATATTAAGAGATATCCTGCTTAAGAAGATGTAAGAGTAACTAGAGGACCTTACGTTAAAGAGTTAATTAACTAGTTTGCGCAGCTTGCAATAGGATTCTAAGCTAAGGGGGTGTGTTAAATAAAAGGTATTAGAGAAATAGGTTAGGTAATATACCTGCCAAGAAACCGTATAGGGGCCCCTACCAGAACCTAGATAAGACGAAAATCACCCTTACATAGAACAAGAACAGAACATTAATACATCATCATCAACTCATTACTATTACCATCCAATCTGACACCTCTTTAACCCTATCCTCCCATATAATCGCTTTGTACACTCTTTATAATAATACTAATACTATAATAGAGGAAGATATTAATAATAATATAGACTATAGTAGTAATAATGAGTTTTTTAAAGATAATTACACTATTTTAAATAAAGAAGAACTAGACCTATATTTAGAAGAAGATGTTAATAGTAAAAATATTAGTATTTTAGACTATTATAAAGCTAATAGAGATAAGTTTCCTATATTATATAACATAGCTAAAGACTATTTAGCTATAGCTTCTAGCTCTAGCCCTAGTAAATCTACAATTAGTAGAGTAAGTAATATAATAACTAAACAAAGAAATAGACTATTACCTACTACTATTAAACAGTTGATAACTTTAAAATCTTAGAATATTATAGATAAAGAAGAGCTAGAGATAAATAATAATAAATCAGATTTTTCTTCTATAAGTGTTAATAATATAGAAGAAGAAATTAGATATAATAATATAGAGGAAGATACCTTTCTAGAGTATAGTACAAGTTCTTCTATAGAGTAAATATAATAGAAAGCTTTACTTTTTTATATATAACTTTGTAACTAGAGACTGTATATAGTAAAGCTATAATAGTTATTAAATATCCTTAGTTTTTCTTTAGTGTATAAGTGTTTTTTCTAGATATCTAATTTACTAACTTTATACTTATCACATCTGCTTCTATATAGTACTTAAGTAAGAGAATTATTTAGATAAAAAAGAGTTTAGATTATATTATATTTTTCTATAGCTTTAACAAAGAACTAAACCTTACCTATAATATAATAGAAGATTAAAATATATAATTTTAATTAAGTAAAGTTTAAATAGATAGTTAGTTAAAAGTTTATTAGTTTAAAGTAATATATTTTACTTTAGATATACTATACTAATCCTATTTCCTTCTTTTAATATCCCTAATAGTAGTTAAAATAAAGTTCTTACTTATAAAGCTAAGAACTAGTATTAAGCTTTCTATTAATATATTTGTTTGTTAGTATTCTATCTATTAAAAAGCTAAAACTAAATATCTATAGCTTTATTAAAGCTTTAATCTAATTTATATATAAAATTCTATAAAGCTTATACTTTCTTATATTTCTACTATAAAAGTATAGGCCTACTAGTTATAATATTCAAGATTAAAACCTAAGCTTATAAGGAATCTATATTAAAAATTTTAAACTTAATACTATAATATTCTTTATATAAGCTAAAACTTAGTATAACTTCTAAGTATATCTATATTAAAAGTATATAAAATATTAGATATATAAAACTTACTTAAGGTAGTATTTCTAATAACATTTTTTAAATAAATTAGAGTTTTTAAGCAAACTTAAACTCTTAAACAGAAGGATTTTTAAAGCTTAATTTTGAAGCTAATATACTATAATTTTTAACCTAAATAACTGCTATAATATTACAATTTTCTATATAAAAATAAAGCTAAAAAAAAAATTAGAAATTTTAAGAATTTCTTATTTTACTAAGTAATTACTTAGTAATTACTATTTCTAAAGTGTTACTTTACTATTTATTTTTACTATTTAGTAGTTACTATATAGTAAAATAGTAATTACTTAGTAATTACTATTTTACTATTTCCCCCATCCATGCGTATACCCAACGAGCGAAGGATGCGATGACCGCACTAACACCAGAAGGATGCATGTGAAGAGCGGAACGCGACACTAAACCCTTTGATTCTTGCAACAATTGCACCCTGATCGTTTTTGGTTTGTGGCGGCAAACGTGCATAGGCTGGTGTTTCCGGAATGCGTCGTCTGTAGTCTCGGTCCCATCACGTACACAGCTTCTACACTCAGGCTTTAAATCAGAACATGGCTCATCTCAATGTCGGAGAGTAATAGAATATGTGACTACGACTGCTGTGATTTCCCAACCGAGACCTAACCTGATACGAATACCAACACGAATATGCAAAACTTGATATGAATCAACATGAAACTACATCGGACAAAAGCAATTGTCAAGTTGTCATGCTCACTGCTACGGTCTTTTGGAAGAATATTTACAAATGAAGCTCCGGCCGATATTTCCTAACTTTGACTGCTCAAGAGCCCGTTAATGTGTAATTTGAGTTTCCGCCAGCGTTGCCCCAACCCTCAGTTGAGAGAGTCTGATAGTTGTGCGTTCCCAGGTTCAGACCAAGCTTAGCCCAAGCGTCGAAGTGGCACTTGGTCGTGACGGTTCCGCTACCAGGCCTCTTGTTCTGCCTGTTGCTGATGTACTGTGTAAAGGTGGTCGTACCGACAATGGACGGCTGGTTAACTTGAGTGTGCTTCCAGATGTCGTAGACAGAGCCATCGCATGTGACGGATCCGACCTTCGTTCCCTGCGCTGAGCCGGCCCCGTTACTGGTGTACTCTTGAATATAGTACTCGACCAGTGGGTTCTGGGTCCAGCCATAAACAGAAACAAGCACGGTACCTGCAGTCGCGCTCGTGGAGCCACTGAAGTTGATTTCCCTGTTTGCGAATGTCAGTGCGAGAAATCTCATGTCAACGCGCATAGCCGCACCTGGTGGTTCCCTTTGACCATCCCTTTCCAACGACGAAGTCGCCAGCGTTGGAGAAGGAAACAGAGTAGCCACTGCTGTTTGGGCTGAAGTTCACATTGCCGCTGGTCGTGTAATTCTGGTTGTAGTCCTGGCGACGCACGAGGCTGGCGACATTGGTGAGCTCAAAGTCGGGAAGATCCTCAACTGCGTTGGCAGTCGGAGCAGCGAACGAGCCAACAACTGCCGACAGAGCAACAGCAATGTGGGAGAAAGCCACCATTTTGAGCGTGAATGTAGGTAGAGCACTGAGGGTGATCGAAGACGATTGTTTGGATTTGTTTGTTGATTGTTCTAACGGAACTAGACTACTCACTTATATGCTCCCAAAACTGTACCACCGCATAAGCTGTTAAGCACAGTTGTTTCCCCTTGAATATATTGCAGAACTGCGAATAGTTGTAGCCGTGTTTTACAAAGTACACAAGCCTGAGCAATATTAACCAAATCGGCGACTTGTACTCCACAATCAGCGGCTGAAAAGTCTGGAGCCTCTCAGTGCATATGGATGTCCTGGATGAAATGTGGGGACAGGGCCGAAGGGGCAGCGGTGCGTACCCATTAGTGCTTGTCTCAACCTCCGCGGGTGTTTCAAAACACTAGCCTTGTTCACACCACCGGCTGAATACATAATAGAGCATGGTGAAGTCAAGTTCTGACCTACAGTCTAAGCAGGCGTGGCAGGATGAATCACACTCTTCAGCACATCCTTTTTTGGTAATTATGAGCTCATAGTGACGAACCGGTAGCCTAGTGTAGTGGATGAGGTTCGAAACTCCGATCGACATCTGGAACCTCGAAAAGGCTGAGGCCGATGATTCCATTCACCGTACATGCGCCGTGGCTCTTGTCACTTGACAATGCTTGCTGCGGCTCGGCAAGAGCTTACTTGGACAACAGGGAAGCCATCACTGCTACCAAGACATCACATAAATTTCTTGTTGTCACAACCACACGGGTCCGCCTAGCGGATCTCGTCTTACTCACATCACCTTGTAGTTCATCGAATTCCAACAAAGGATACCTTGGATTGTCGAAATGTTGTGTGTGTGGTGGGGTGGGTCGTCAGGGTCACTGCGCTCTGTGTTCCTATTCCCTGTGTCGAATCCTTCATCATTGCTTACATGCAGACTTTTTGGGCAAAGGAGGTCACAAAGGTCTTGTACGATACCGATGAATATAATTCTGAGGAGATAACGATTCAGACCACAACCGTAGAGCTGACTAGATTGACCCAGCTGCAGTATCAGTTCGAGCATTAGCAGGAGACGAGAGTCACTGATGGGAGATGATGCTGAGTGGTGAAAGTTGGATCGGTGGGGCAGAATTGTGGGGCTGAGCACGCGCCATCCGTGGTAGGTGGCATTTCTTTTCCTGCAACATGTGACTACCTACAACTCCACCGCTCTTATGAGACAGTAGTGCTTTGATAGCGACTTCCTAGTATCTCAAAGTATCTGCTGAAGACTTTTCTTCTCAATGCAGACCCGTTTAGCCCTCAGTGAGCTACCAACGTTCTGATCCGCACCGAATCGACTGCACCGGTCATACTGTAATCGCTGGAGTGTACCATACCTTGATTTCACCAGCTTACGTTCGATATCTCCGCAAGGAGTTCATGAACTGGAGTCCAGGAACATCCACCCTTCCTCCCGTAAACCAGTTTTCGACAATTCCAAGTTGCGATGCATAGGGCGCTCCTCTTACCCGAGGTTGTGGCAGCGATCATAAGGTCTGGTAAGACAGAAGCTGGCTTGCTTCACAACTGCTTGCTTGTCAACAGAACCTTCTCGTTCGAGGCCTGCAGAATCCTCTGGAAAGGGTGTTATGGCATCTTCGGAGTCGGACACGTAACCCCCACCATCAGCATTCTTGCCAATATGGTTTTGCGCGAAGGCATTGGTCGCAGCCGTGCGCAATACTATGCCAACTTCATCCGCGTACTCGTGTTCCAGGAGGATCACAAGGCTGATGATGCAACATGGCATCCTCAACTTCGCAAGCTGCAATTCCCTTTGTTGGAAGACTTGAATATATGGAAAACAAGAGCAGCTGAAGAATTCAACACAGAGGAGAACATTCTTCACTACGTACACCCAGGTCTTCGGGACCTTCGTGTGGACGCGAGTGGTCCACTGTCCGACTTTTTTCTCAAAGAAATTTCTCGTCTGTGCCCACATCTTCAACAACTTGATATCGATTTTAAGAACGTCACAATCACTAAGAAGGGTCTCGCTAGCTTCCTGCGGAAGATGTCATCTTTGGAAGGTCTTCACGTAGCTGCTCTGGATGGAAGCTGGTCAGCAGAAGCACTTGCCGCCGTGTCTGTGTATGATCGACTGCAGCTGCTCCATGTTCCGTCGACCCCAGAACCCTGGTTTAATACTGTCGACACGGTGTCTAGCTCGCCTTACTTCCCAGCATTGAAGTACTTCTATTGCTTGGATACGACTGGAAAAGCTTTAGTTCGGTTGCACAGTCTCAATCCCCGGCTAGAGGCCCTCCATATATATAACGGAAACCTTCAGGGATCGGATGATGTTTTGTCCGCATGTGCACAGTTTTCACAGCTCGTGAAATTTCGTTATCAGCCAGAGAAGGATGCGCAAATCACCGGACATACGCTTTTGAAACTGGCGCAGTGCTGCCCATTGCTCACCTCGTTATCCATCGGCCAAGACCAAGCTGTGCCTCCAATTGCAACAGACATAACTGACTCTATCGTATCCCTGATAGCCGAAAACCTACTAAATTTGAAGGAGCTATATCTCATCTTCGAAACAACGCTTCCACCAGGCATTGCCACGACCTTGTCGTCTCTGAGCAAAAATTGCAACAAGCTGGAACGACTCGAGATCTCCTGCGGGTCAGATTGGCAATCAATAACCCTTCTCCCCAAGAAAGCCTTGTTCCCAAACCTATGGACAATTACCCTTCGGCCTCATCTCCACATGGAGAACTTTCTGACTAAAGCGGATTTTGATCAACTCTTTGGCTACTTTCAGACACACGCAGCGGAGTGGTTCCCGAAAGTCGAATACTTCACCATTGACGAGGCCGACAGTTGGGAGCAAGAACTCAACGACCACATGTACGCTGTCGGCTACAAACGAGAATATGGAAGTGAAGTCGCGAGCAATGACGGAAACGATGAAAGGAACCGTGATGTGGACTACGACCGTGATGCTTTCGAAGAGAAGGAAATGAAAGACTTGAAGGGGTAGCAGATCGCCTACTAAACCTGCGATCTCAAAGCTTGATCTGAGCTTAATGAGTCGCAAAGGATAGCACCTACCAAAGTGCACGTGGGCCTGGTAACTGGAACTACCGGAACGAGCCTCAAGCTGTCGATTCCAAGCTTTATCAGCATTGGCTAAGCTTGCCATCACAAAAAATGGTCACGTCCAATCGGCAACTGTTTCTGTCATTCCAGACCCACGGATAGTCTGAAGTCTTGGCTGTGGCTGGAAATGGGCGCCTTTCGTGTAGACTATTGAAAAACAAAAAAAGTAAAGTTGCAGATGGCATCATCTACATATCGTAATAATGAGGAAGAGATGGTGTTCTCAGAATGAGGATAGAGCCTCAAGTTTGGAGGATCTATGATTATGGGATGTTGAGCTGTAGGACCTCGTCACATTATCTACGACCTTTTAAGTGCAACTCGAGCCGGAGCCTTCTCCGCCGCCCCAGGTTTTCCATTCAACGACTAGCGAACTGCCACAGCACGCCACTTCAGCCCAAAATCCCCCATGATTAATTTCGCCTGCGAGACCAATTGACGCAACCACGTGAGGGGCCAGTTCATGCCGTAGTACCTGCGTATAGCATAGTCGCTAGTCGGTGCTCAGCAATCACTCCAGACTATGACATCTAGATCGATGACTACAGCTTCAAACATACGAGCGCGGCGTTCACAAACTTTCGCTTCAAGAGCATTGACGACAAATTGGGCGTAAGCACGCAAGCACGTAGCAGTACGGGGCGGCGACCTGGATGCCAAATGAAGCCTTGGACTACTGTTTTGGTTTGTTTTTCTAAAGAGTTGGCGAGCGTAGAGAAATGGGAAAGGCTGGGTAGTATCGACGACGACACGGTAGACATGGCGTTGGGAAAACATAAGTACCGGAGCATGCTCTTTCCACACCTGCTCCACCCCTTGTCCACTTGAAAACAATCGCTACTGCTACTGTCGCTTCGAATACCCAATTTTTCCCGCAAGAATCTCCAGCCATCATGCGTTTCTCCATGGTTGCTATCCCGGTCATCGCCGGCCTTGCTGCTGCGCAGAATCCGTAAGTCTCGCCCTGGTGTATATACCTCATGGCTTCCTCAAGAACGAGCCTGACCCCAACCCTCATACTCACTATCACTCCTTCTTGATACCACACAACTAACTCTCCCCAGTGTCTCGGCCGTCTCTTCCGCGCTAGCCTCCGCCGCTGCCAGCGCTGCGGCGTCCCAAATCTCCTCCGCGCAGTACGCCGCATCGAGCGTCCTCGCATCTGCAAGCTCTCGCGCCGCTTCTGCCGCTTCTGCAGCATCCAGCCACGTTGCCAGCGCCTCCAGCCACGCTGCGTCCGCCGCATCCTCTGCCGCTAGCGTTGCATCTTCAGCTCGCTCGGCTGCCAGCTCATACGTGGCGTCTCCCTCCTCGCGCGCTTCTTCTGCTGCATCCCGCGCCACCAGCGCTGTCGTTGCTCCTACCGGTACTGGCGCTACCGCTACCGCATCGCGTACTAGCTCTGGCGTTGCACAGTTCACTGGCGCTGCTGCCCCTATCGCAGTGGAGGGTCTCACTGGCGTCATTGCTGCTATGATCGGTGTTGCTGCTTTGTTGTAGACTGTTGTATTCCAGAACGCAGAGGTATGGGGGTATGATAACCCCTAATGATAAGTGAGACGGAACGTAATGAGCAATATATAAATGATAGACCAGGAATAAAAGTGTTCATGCTGTTGCGTTGAGTCACGCTCGCTCTGTTCGGGACGCATTCTCAATGAAGTTGACCTTCCGGTGAGTAGCGCTACGTCCTGGTCTTTTAAGTACTTGTTTGGTCTCTGGTTTTATCAGTGGCCATTTTCTCGTCTTCCATATCGATACCTCCCACGACTATGAGCATCCCAGATCATGATACCGACAGTGCATCAGATGGCAATACTAAGATGACTTGAAGTCACGGACACGACAATATGCACTTTGAAGTCATCGGGGTTTTGGTTCAACGATTCTTTAACAAGCGAATAAAATTAGACATGACACCAATCTACGAGTCACCACCCTTGGTACCGCTGGTCTTGCAGTTCACCTGCTTCTCAATCCCCGAGATGCTTCCACAGCTGTAGAGATTAGTACCAGACGGCGACTTGACGTTAATGTTGCTGATGTTGATGTTCTTGCACACCGTCGGGCTCGAGCACTGGAGGTAGCCGATGAGCGGGTCGTACTTCTTGCTAGTTGTGCCTTTGAAGTTCTTGATCGTGACGTCCTCGATGGTGAGTTTGGACGGGAACTCATTGCATAGTGTGATGTTCTTCTGGCCGTAACATTGCGTGACTTCAATCGCGTAGTCGACGTTTGAGACTGTCATGCCGTCGAAGGTGATGTTGCTGACCTGGCCTGAGCCGCCTCCGCCCTGGAGATCGCCGGACAGAGCACTGGCTGCGCCGGGCCAGACCTTGATACGCGCGCCGTCTGACGCGTTGGACATGCTGACGTTGGCGACGTAAATGTTCTTGACAATGTCCACCTCGCCAGCGTACTGGCCGAGCGAACCAACAGAAATTCCGTGGGAGCCGTTGCAGACAAGGTTCTGCACAACGATGTCGGTCGAGTTGGGCTTGAAGGAAACACAGTCGTCGCCATTGTTAATGTTCGAATTTTGAATTACAATGTTAGAACTGCGGTAGGTATCCCAACCGTCAGTGTTCTTGGCGGGGTTCTTGCTTGTGCTGGCGCCGGAGATGTCGATGTTGGAGAAGACGACGTCTGTGGAATTGGCGACGAGAGTGTACCACTGCGGGCTGTAGCGGAACTTCAGGTCCTCGATAGTGGCACCCTTCAGGCCAATGGCACCGAAGAGGACGGGACGGAGGATGTAAATATCCTTGGCATACAAATCGTACCAGACCTGGCCGTTGCCATCGAGTGTACCGCCACCGTAGACGTTCACATCCACACCACCAAGCTGGAAGAAGGTGGTGGCGTTCTGGAAGGTCTGGAAAAAGCCGTTTTTCTGCCAGTAGTCGGTGTCGTTGGTGAATTTGATGGTTCCCTGGATATCTGTAGGGACCATTAGCAGGGCTTTCGAGCAGTTTGTGATTTTACTCCTACTTACCGAGATCGATGTGTTGGAGGAAGGTCAGGTCGAGCGCAGTGCCGATGGTGTAGCTCTTGTCCTTAGGGAAAACAACATGACCGCCGTTATTACAGCTCTTGATGGCGCTTAAGATGTTGCTAGAGTCATCTTTGCCGTTGCCATTGGCCTCGACAATACATGTTCTTGTACGCGCAGGTGAAGCAGGGAATGCCTTTCCTGGATGGTAGGGTGCGATTGGGTAGTTTGGCCGCTGGGAGGGAATGACCTTTGCGTCACGTTCCTCGACAGGCGAAGCAAACGCCGCAGATGCGAGCGTAAATGTAAGAAGCTCAGAGACACGCATGTTTGCGACTGTGTGTTGATGTCCGGGAGGGCGGAGTCGGGAAAGCTGGTGCCCTTATCATCGCAACGCCGGCCCCCTTAATATACTCATCTTGTTCATCATTTCGCCTCGACACTCGCCCCACAGCGTTGAAAGCTGAAGATGAGTTGCGGAGAAACTCTGTGATTTCCCCAGGGTGCGGCCGTCTAGCTTGTCTCTCCGGGATTGTGCTTGTAGCGGAGAAGAGGGGGTGTGTGAGTGGCGCTAACGGGCAAAAGCTTAGCTCGCACAAGCCTGCTAGGCACCTTGGCGTTGTGGTTGGTGGAAGTATTCTACCCCAGACATGTCGTTCGTTCCAACGTCGACATCGAGACGGCAGCTCGGACACCATCGTGGCGGACATTGCTGTTATCGTTCCTCGACTCGGATCTCCATGGCCATGGGGCGGCGGACCACCCAAAGTCACTGACGACCCTCTCATCTACACTCATCAAGTTTCCTCAATTTCGGACAGTCGCGGGTGATTAGAAACCGTGGGAGCGATGGCATCCAGCACGTGGCAAAAGGAACAGCAGTTTCTGGTGATAACCCCTGTCATACGTTTAGGGGCGTCAATACAAGCTCTATCGTGCGATGGCCGTAGACCGTGTCACTCCGATTTCTGCAACAGACAGATTGCATTGGTTCATCTCTTCTCGTCTTCAAATTTTTTTAATTCGAGCGGTGTTTCGGTATGCTCCTTAGCTTGTTTCGTTTTTGTCTCGGTCCTTTGCGCTTCCATATACTGCACCAAAGTATGCCCGGCGGCGGTACGGCCGAGTCTGAAGCTAAGCCCTACAGCAGCCACGACAAAATAACAGTTCAACGCTGTGTTTTTGATAAAAACTTCCGAGAATGCGTCTTTATTGCTCTACTT
Source organism: Ascochyta rabiei (assembly GCF_004011695.2). Classification (NCBI taxonomy): domain Eukaryota; kingdom Fungi; phylum Ascomycota; class Dothideomycetes; order Pleosporales; family Didymellaceae; genus Ascochyta; species Ascochyta rabiei. The sequence continues at coordinate 842,021 of NC_082408.1, read as the reverse complement.
CGTGCAAGTAGAATAATTGCGATATGTTTCGAGCGAAAGGGGTATCGAAAGTGTAAGTGTTTGGACACCGGCTGTACTGATCAAGACTGCAACCACGCTTGAGTAATTAGATGAGTAGCTCCTGGGAATTACGAATATCTGATTTTGAAGGAAGTTGCTTTGAGCAATGCAAAGCCAATTTCCGCTAGATAATATCGCCTGGTTTCGATACGCCGGTCGCTGCTAGGCCGATACACCCACCATCTAGGTACCGTATATATACCGTCCCAAAGCACCAGAAGCCGGCCCGAAACTGGACCGTGCCTGGGGCTGGAGACATGCCTTGCTCTCAGGGGCCAACAGAAGCGAGCTGTCCGGCGACCAGGATCACGGCACATCTGAAACATTACCATGCAGGCGGAGACAGACGCAAAGAGAACCTGGCCGACGACAGCGCTGTTACTTCACGTCTTCGGGTGAGTGTTGACGATCGTCCTCAAGATTTAGAATCTTTGCCGTAGCGACGTTGTCTGATCTATGAAAGGATCTCGTCGTCTGGCGCGGAGTAGGCCAGTACCACAATTAGCGTTCAGTCGAATTCTGATGCACAGAGATGTTATCCACTTTCCGCAGCTCCACAGAGCCCCACCTGACATACCCTAGACCCGGTGTCACTTTTGTATACAGACCCGTACACCAAGAACGCCATTAGGAACAGCTTGCTGATAGTGGCGTGTTCTCGAACGATACACGCCGGTAGTGGCGCAACGAAGCACACCTCAACTAACTCGTGCGAAGTTTACAGTTCCGACGAACGGCTCGAAAGCAACTAGTGTCTAGCTTCTTTGAACACCTGGCAATCCACACGCCAGCCTCCGTGAATGTTCGGACTTGAGCACATGCGTCGCGTACGCATACCGCACAGCGTCGACATATGATGAAGTATAGACCAGTACGCAAGAAGCATTTCGTTCTATGAATGGCAAAGATGCGGAGCGAGGTCCCAGCCAATAAGCCAGTTCGGCAAACATTGGTAACTCGAGCCTTCCAGACGGTATGAATGCGACGACCCACTTCCTCAATCGATCTTCTGCGCGAGGTTCCAGATCGAGCTCGAAGCTATCCCTGCTTCAACATCACGCAGTCGATCCCATGACCCCCCAAGACATTCCTCGGAACGACATTACGCAGACCCCAACATCCAGACCAGACTCATTCTTCTGAAAAAGCAAATCTCGCGTGAATAGCCCGCGACATGTCTAGCCTTTAAACGACTCCTACAGTCCACCTACGCACCATGACATCCAAGTTCCGGACCCGCTCGGATCCGGCCGCGACTGCACGCGACCGAAACGAGCAGGCACCGCGATCAAGAAGAGAAACGCCAAGGGTACATGATGTACAAGATCCAGAAAGCGATCTCGCCAAGGGACACATGAGGCTGGCATCGGTCTGAACGCCGCAGACTTGGCACGCACCAAGGCGGTGCGTTACTGCCGGCATGCTGGGACGTCGAGCGAAGGAGCCGCTGGAATCCCAGGATGACGTGTGAGGCGCGAACGGGAAACGTGTGGCTAGCGAGGATTTGCTGGCGGTGGGTAGGTGGTGGCGGAAGTATCCGTCCGTCAGCCCAGCATTGGCATGCGAAGAGCTCGCGGAAGGATCCGCGAAGGATGCGGTAAATGGCTAGTTACATCACGCAAGCCACAAACCCGCTTGGGTCAGGGGAGTGCTGTGTCTTGCGGCAAATGTACGGGGTGGACTGGACGTTTTGCACTGTGTGTTCACAAGCAAGACTGACGGACTGTTTGAGCGAGAGGGTTGGATTTCCGGTGATGAGAGCTGCAGGAGATGAGAAGGATGATGCACTCGTAGCCAAGTCGTGGGGGTCGGTCGGGTACAGCACGCGGCCCTAGTAGACTCCAAAGCGCGTAAACCAACGTAGACCAACGTAGCACTACTTAGCACGACACGATAAGTCTGGTCCCCAACTCTGCTTTTTTTTTTTGAAATCCTCCGCTCATCTCAGCGTAATCTCCACTATCGTATCGTATTCCAGATAGTTTACACAGTTAAAATTCATCGTCGCCAAGCAACCATCTCGATCCGGCTCCTGATCTCGATCCGGCCCCCAATTGTACTCGGATGTAGGTGCGGTTATCTGATGGTGCCGGGCTAGAGCTATGATGTGCATTGAAAGATGTATAGAGGGTGCGGAACATTCACGAGTGCCTGTGTGGATGTAGATCTGGAAGACACGAACCTGAACTTCCCAAACCTATAATGCATTGTGTCTGGATCTGGATCCTAGTCAGACTCGAACAGCCCACCCCAGCCGATCCCAGCCCACCCATCCAGATGACCGTGCACCACACCACACTATGCCACATCACGCACTACAGCTCGATTCCAGCCCCGCCCACTTAGACTCTTGCATAATCGTTTTTTTTTGGATAGCGGTGTTCATCTGCTTCGAAAGTTGTGGTTGTATTCGTGCCTGTACTTGTACTAAGGTCCACGTACAAAAAAGGCAATCATGCTCTGCCGTGCTATGCTATGGTATACCATTCTAATCTACCTTGTTCAACGCTGCGCTACGCCATGCCATCCTACGGCGTTACATTGAGCGAGCGATACCGACGAGAGGCAAGCTGAACATCACCAGTTCCCAATGCCGTGAAGAAGAAGAAGAAGCAAAACGAGAGACGCAGCAGTGCTATACAACAGCCAACGAACCCTGTAAGAATCATCCACCAACTACCTATTTCGAAAGAAAGTGATCGCCAAAGGAAACAGAAACAAGCGCACAGAGAAATAATGAGATCCACGCCTGCACAAACGCCAATACACTACGCACCCCCGTGATATGCCTGCTCGTCAAACACGTCAACGCCCATCGCGACGTCCTCGACCCACACACCGTGCGGCTGCGGCGGCGTGACAGGTCCATCGCCCGAAGGGGTCGGAGAAGCAGAGAAGAGAAGCTCACCGGGTGCCTGCTCGAGGGCGTAGGCTGTGTCGCCGCCCAGCGGTGTCACGGGCGCGGGAGGGTATCCAAGGGGCGTGCCGGTGTAGCTGCGGGGTGGGGAGTGGAGGTGGCTCGCGAGACCAAGCATGGGGCGAAAGGGCTCGTGGCTGAGGAGGTAGGGGGCGAAGGGGTTCGTGTCGTCGCTGGTGCCGTCGCCGCTCAGCGGGTAGGGTGATTCGGCGCTTGGGGCGAGCGGGTCGTAGGCATTCTCCGCCTCCCAGCTGCCGGCGTACGGGTCGGAGCGTGGGTTTTGGTCGCGTGTGCGCTGCGAGCGACGTAGGTTAGCTGCGCGACGGGCTGCTTGGCCGCCTTTTGATCCGGAGGCCTGACGCTGGGGTTGTGGTTGAGTGCGGGAGGAGCGCTTGTTGTTTGCTTTGCTGCGGTAGCGTGTTGTGCTCTTGACGCCCTCACGGAGAGCGCTGGGAGTCAAGCGCCACATGAAACCCTTGGAGGCGGAGTCGGACGGGGATTCGACTTTCTCGAAGGCCTGTCTGCGTCAGTCATCAGTGTTTCGTTGATGCGGAACGGGATACTTACGCCGTTCATGCTCAGGTTGTGCCTGATGCTGTTCTGCCATCCTTTCGTCTCGCTCTGAGCAGCCTTGTCGGTGTATCTCCGGAACCAGTCGTAGATGTCGCGCAGGACCATGGTGTGATCGGGAGCATCATGAAGAGCACGGTAAATGAGCTGGGCGTAGGGCTGTTCTCTGTCGACGGGCTGTTCGTCGGTGGAGTACGGGGTTGAGGCGCGGGACATGTCCGAATAAGGGCTGTTGTAGTCAAGCTGGTCTTCGTGCTTGATGTGCGTGGCATAGTAGAAGTCGTAGTCATCGTTGAGTTGCATGAGCTCTTGGGTATCGGCATCGGGAAGCGATAGCGTGTCATGTGCTTGGGGTGGGGAGTGGAAGAAGCTTGCAGGCGGGTAGGACGTGGTCGTGTCGCTGGGAAGTCCAGACAAATCTCTGTCGTTGTACGTGCGAGGATAGCTGGGGGAAGGGTAGTGTGCTGGGTAGATGAAGCCGTAGTTGGTGCTGTGTGAGAGGCCATTCTGGGACTGCGAAGAGCAACCAACGTAATCGGGGTCTGGGAGAAAGCGAGTTGGCAGACAGAAGGCAGAAGGGTCTTGAATAAGGCTGCTATGCTGAAAGCGACGTGGATCTGACCATGGCATCGATTCATAATCGAGAGCCATGGGCGCTTGCTGCTTGTGATGATTGTCGAGAGGAACAATTGCTCGGCTGGCGGTAGACATGGTCTTGTCGCAAAGCTGGGGGGACGAGGGAGATGGAAATGGGCAAGCTTGAGTACGGAAAGGGAGGTTGGTGTTGAAGATGTCTTTTTGGCCTTGTTGTAGTCTGAGATCCCTAGATATCTCAGCAGCGGGCAGGAGACGGGGGGAGTGCGAAAGTGGCATTGCTGTTGTGCTGTCTGCCTAGTCGGGCAGTGTGGTATGAACGAAATGTGCTGGCCAGCGAGATGTTGTGAGACGGAAGAACTGGCAAAGATTGAATCAACTGAAGGACCACAGAACAGCGAACATGGAAGTGAAGCGACGATCGAGACATTTGTAGGCTTAGCCAGGCACGGGCATTGCGCATTGGTTGAAAAGTTCATTGTCATCCCACGGCTGCCAGCGTAGCTTGATGCTGCAGACATGCATGGGCTACCGGCAAACAAGGGGTCAAAGTGTGTCATGGAGTTGTTCTCAGGAAGCAGACGCAGAGATGGTCGCACAGCAGTGAAGTACCGGACGTTGAAGACGTGGAGGCCATGGCTCCCGGGCCGGTTCGGGAGTTGACGCCGCATCACACTACCGCAGTGACAGATGCAGAGACATGCAGTCCCACGAAGGAAGCCAATGATCCTTCGGTTGGGGTGAGCCAGCAGGGCTGGGTCGCGGATGCATGCATGCGCCCAGACCAGCTTGTAACGTCAACAGCGGCCACACATCGCGGCCAATCGTCATTCTCATCGGAGAGTTTCTGCTCAGCCCGCTACCAGTTGCCTGCGGTTGGAACATGTGAGACCATTACAGGCTATCGAGTAGTGGGGAAGCGAGTAGATTCTGCAGCTCGTGCGGCGCAGGTCAGGTGCTTCCGAACCTGCGATTGCTCCCAGCAAGCGATTGCCATTGGCTTTCGACTTGCTCACACGCAAACTTGGGATAAGGCACCTGCATGCAGTAGCCACTGATATGCATAGGCAGGTACCCTGCGGATCTTGCTAGGCGTGAGGCTGCTGGAAGATGGGAGCAGCAGCCCGTTTGTGGGTATCACACAGAGAATCGTGACACAGGATTGATCCGGTGAAAGCTTCATTGGCATTGCCTCTCTCAAATTGGCAGCGGCATGACATGCTTCTAATTGGCTATCAGTCTTGACGCATTCGTCACCGCTTGAAAGGCACGTACACCGCTGGAATGGACGGATCGTACGCATCGCAGATGATACCTGATGGTCCGGTCGCTCGTGTAGGACAGCTTCACCGACTGACACCGCTACCAGGTCGTCAGATGTAGTTGCCTGGCAATGGATGAGAGGCAGTGACGGTCTGCAGCGTGAGGAGTCCGCGCGACGGCCTGGAAGCTGTGCAGCCACAGCAACGCATGCACAATGATGTGGTTTGCAAGGAGAGGGAGAATGGCCAGCTATTTTCGATAGTAGACCTGCGGCGAGTCAGCTTGTGCTGTGATGTTGTACGGGAGGGAAACTACCTTTTTGAATTGAAAGTGCAGCTGCAATATGCCCTGCGCTGCGTTAGCCAATGCATATGGACGACGGTGTGGCACGACTGCGCTGTCAGGCACTCACCTTGTCGAAACTGCTCTTGAAGCCACGCTCCCGTTTGGCACTGTAGTCCCACTCTTTGTCGACGATGCGGAAGGCTAGGTCCTCGTAGGGCGGGCCGGCGATGAAACGGATCAGGCACGTGTCATCCTCGCCGGCAGGTGCAAAAGATTCGCCACGCCTGCGGCCGTTCTCGCGTTCGATCCTGTACGTGGGCGCTTTTGCTTTGTCGACGAGGTCTGGGTAGAAGATGTTGAACTTGTAGCCCTGGACGACCTTGGGCGGGGGGTTGTCGTGGTCGTAGTGGGTCTGATTGTACTTGTTCCACTCGTAGCCCATCTGCACACGATTGAAGTAGCGGGGCTTGCGTGGCTTGTACGTGCCGGCCCACTGCGGACGCGCCGTCGTGAGCTGTTCCTCGGCTGTGAAGACCTCCTCGCCCTCTTCGACGCCGCGTGCCACCTCGCGTTCGTAGAGGGCCATGGTGGCTTGCGAGTAGTCCTCCTTCTCGACGGGGGCGAAGCGTGATGCGCTGACTGTGGCGGCACCGCTGCTGGCTGACGTGGCTGTGGCTGTGGCTGTGGCTTGGTCGGAGGCGGCGTTCTGAGACGGCACGTAGCCGAGCTTCTGTATCTTGCGTCGCTCGTTGGCCTGGTGCATGTTAGCGGGGGTGGTTTATAGGGCTTGGATAGGCTGCACTCACTACATCCTCCAGGAAAGTCTTCTCGTCGACCTGAGCCAGGGCCTTGTCCTCGGTGCGCAGCTTCAGCAACGGCTCTGGGTCGAGAGAGGCGTGGTAGGCTACGGCGGTGGGCGATGTGGTGCCCAGCTTCTCGTGTAGCCTCTCCTGCACCGACGTGGCTGCTGCGGCTTGTTGCTTCTGCAGCGCCTGCAGCCTCTCCTTGACGATCTCCTGCGACACGCGGCGCAGCTTGGCCTTGGCCTTGCCTATGCGCAGACTCCGCAGCAGCTGCTCCCAGTAGTCGTAGTCGATGGGCTCGTCCGAGTCGAGCTTCTTCTTGACCTGCGCCTCGAGCGTGTCGAGCTGCTCGTACGTCTTGGGCGCAAGCAGCTTGTCAATGTCGGCCGACACGGAGTTTGTGCCGCGGGCGTCGTTGGATGCTCGCGACTTGCGGCGCATGTCTTTGCAGATGGTCTTGAGGGCCTGTGGCGGTCAGCTTGGTGTTCGGTGGGGCAAGACGGACGGGGGCACGCCGCACACTCCAGTACTCTCTGTTGCTGCGGTTCGTCTCGAGCGTCAGGTAGTTCTCAATCTCCTTCTCCAGCTCCGACAGGTCGCCCGCGTCGAGGCCCTCCAGCACGCCCTCTGGGTCCGCGACGTCCAGCTCATGGTCCTCGACCTCTTCGTCGTGCATCGACTTGGTCGGGTCGATGAAGCGCAGCGTGACGGCGAGCCAGTCGATGGGCTTGGCACGCCCGCCCTTGACGCGCAGGGCCGCCTTCTTCTTGGCCTGCTGCAGCACGAAGCGGTCCTCGTCGGCCACCCACGCCTCTTCGGCCGCGTTCGTCGACCGCTTCGAGGCCTGGTCGTGTGTGCGCGCGTCGGCCGAGCGCTTCGCGGGGACTGTGGACGAAGGCGGCGGTCGCTGTGGTGGACGGTCGCGGCCGTTGCGCTCCCACGGCGGGGGATTGCGTGACGACATAGCCGAGGGTGTTGTGTAGGATGTTGTGTAGGGTGTTGTGTAGGGCGTTATACAGGGTGCTGTGTAGGGTGTTGGTTGCTGTGTAGGGTGTTGGGTGCTGTGTAGGGTGTTGGGTGCTGTGTAGGGTGTTGGGTGCTGTGTAGGGTGTTGGTTGCTGTGTAGGGTGTTGGGTGCTGTGTAGGGTGTTGGTTGCTGTGTAGGGTGTTGGGTGCAGTGCAGACCCTCGTCAGCCCTCGGCCGCTGATCTCGATTTCTTTGGCCGCCGTGACGTACCTGCCACGGCCGCCTGAACCCTGCCCTGCGTCTCGGCCCTGCCGCCTAGCGCCTCGGCAGCCTTGCACCTCGACACCCTCGCCCACTCACCAGGCTCACTCACAGCGCGAGCACACACTACCGCCAGCACACTGTGGGCTTATGTAAGGATTCTGGTTCTATATAGGCGACCATGTGCGCAATGAAATTGGTCTCTCTGTATGTCAGGTCTTGAATGCCGCCATGTCCTCCTGGCGCGTCTTGGAGCTCTCTGCACAGCCAGACGGCGAGCCCATCCCTCAGCTCCTCGTCAAGCCAGCCTTCGGGCCAGACTCATACACGCTGCATCTCACGTGCTTGACCAACATCTGGAGCGAGCAGCTGGACCTCGCAGCCATCGTACATCGAGCTACCGTCCAGCAATCGCCCATCGAGGTCAGCAAACAGGATACCGCCCAGCTGAGCATCCTCCTCGACAACGTCAAGAAGTCGCTAGAAACTTCAGACGACGCCGGCTGTCTGCTCACGCGCGACGGCACCGATGGAATCACGCTGCACACCACCATCCGTCTGCCCGAGCCGCTTGACTCTCTGACCTGGAAGTTCCACCTGCAGAGGCGCTCCTCGGTCACACTCAAGAATGAGCTGATCCTCCCACTGCTTGTCTCGTCACACATCCAGTATGAGCGCATCAATGACCTGATCACAACAATCGAAAACAAAGACAAGGCCATCGCCCGCATGGTCGATCAGTTTGAGTCTAGCAATCTGGATCTTGCTGCAGCTTTTCCCAGCATAGGAGCCTTGAAAGCGGGCCGCAAGATGATCAAACGTGAGCAAGCAGCCAGGCATCTTCCCGCTCTCCGACCCTTCCAACAAGATGTTTGGAGAGAAGAAACAGCACAACTGGCCGACTCGGAAGTCACTACACTAGGCCTCTTTCAGGAAGCGCTCGTGCAGTGCACACCAGACGTACCCTCGAGCCTGGAAGCAGAAGACGGCGCTGAAGATTGGCTGTCTGCTGTGCCGAGTCGCCTGACGTACGCCAAACCTGCAATCAAGATCAGGACCCGGGAGCCTGCGCCCGTTTTCCAGCCCCCAAAGCATGGCCACGAGTCTAGCCCCGTGGACGACGACACTGAAGATGAGTTTGAAGTACACGAAAACTTCAAGGTGAGTAGCTCTGAAGCTGGCAATATCTTACCACATCTGACTGAATCCATAGACACGCAATCTTCCCAGCAGAGAGCTACCCACAGTGCCTGAGCCCATGCCTCCTTCAGCTCAGCACAAAGTGAACATGGATGAAGATGAGTCTACCGAAGACGATGACGACCTGGATGTACCATCGAGAAGTCAGAACCAGAATCAGGATCAATCCCACAATCGCGCGCCCAGGCAGACACAGCAACACATAAAGTCACCATCGCCAAAGGCGCCATCAGAGCCGGCCACGTCTCCACCACCAGTCAGCAGACCCAAGGGGAGATTCTTTCGCATAGGAGGGAAAGCAAAAGAGGCCGAGCCCAAGCCTTTGCGACAAGAGGACGAGTCGGGTCCTCGAGACGTAGAAGCCACTCAGTCCTTGGTACCGCCATTTTCTCAGTTCGGGTCGCAGACTGGAACATCGCCCAAGAAGCCTAGGAAAGCATTCAGGATTGGAGGCAAATCCAAAGCTAGCCAAGAAGCTGCTTCATCGCAACTTGACGCCACAGCAACAACGACTCAATTCAGAAGTGCACACTCCCCAACACCAAAGTCGTCGCCACCACCCATGCCCTATATCCAAAAGGAGGCAACGCCCAGGGAAGAGATGCCCGAGGAGACGCCAGAGGAGAAGGCTGAGCGAAAGAGAGCTGAACTCAAGCGTCGCAACGGAGAGCTCGCCAAGAAGCAAGCACAGCACAAGAAGAAGAAGCGATTTTAGAACATAGCGTCGATACTGAATACCCCATGCGCATGCTGACCAGCTTTCACTTACAAAGTCTGAAAACACACTTCCTATTCGTTTGCTTGATCAAGTTGGTTTTTGGTGCAAGCTACTCTCCTTCATCTGCCGCCCTTCCAACTCGTCGTTGTCCACGTGTGAACAAGGCGCACCTTCCTGCGTCGTCTTGCGCCTGCCGGCCGTGCAACTACGCGACTCCTTCTTGTCTGACCGTATTGACAGCGCTGACTAGCGCGTCGCGAGCGACAACTGCTACCTATCGTTATGTGTTTGTATCACTACCTCTACTTCTCGACTTGTCAACACGGCGAGCTTAGCCAGATCACCTATTGCGACAAGGCGAAAGCACTTGGCCTAGCTAAGCGGTACGTATACAACACTGAACGCATCGGCCAACGCTGACATGCACAGAGACAGTCTTTCGCAGGACAGCACCAGCGCAGGCATCGACCAAAACACTCAACCAGTCATCTCATCGTCGCTGTCCCAACCGCGGACGTCGTTTGCTGCGAGCAGTCCTACCGCTTCACATTCACATCGTCAGCAACAACATCGCACCATGGCAACTTTATCACCTTACAAGGCTCGCACAGCACTTGGCTGCGGTGCCACCGCAGTCGACACCAAACTACCGTCACCTCACCGCGCGGCTTTGACTCCCCGCTCTGTGCTCCCGGAAGTCGGCGTCCCGAGTTCATCAGGTGAATCCTCGCGCGCAGCATCGACATCAGCTGTGCAAGCTTTACACGCATTGAACAGCCGCGATACGCGTGACGGCACGCTGAGGCTGACTACGCGAGATCTGTATCAAAGTAAGTACGCACCAGCACCTGTCCCCCACAAGTCATCTGACGCATCGCAAGGTATACAGCACCACACAGCCTCAACACCTAGCACTTTCGCCCAATCTAGCGATTCTGACGCCGAGACAACTGAAGCCTTGTCCGAAGCAAGCGTCGAGATTATCACAGAGCGAGGGTCTTTGCAATACAACGATGTCAGATCTGCGAGCCCGCGCAAGCCTCTTCCAGCGCAGTGGTTGCCAGCAACCGATTTGTCCACTTTCTTGATAGCACAGCGAACCGACGCACACGAAGACGCGAAGAGCCCTGCTAGTGGCTCTCCTGTGGAGCGTAAAACCGTTCGACTTAGGCGCGGTCCACTTGATGTTGGTCAGCCGAACACAGAAGGAGTGTCTTTCCTGACAAAGGAAGCTCTCGACGCCGTCGATGCCAATATCGCGCCCTCTACGCTTCGGCGCAGTCCGAGCAAGATCCAACCCTGTCCTGCAAGAGCTCCTTGGAATAGCCCAGCTGCGTCACCAAAGGTTGCAAGTTTACGGAAAAGCGCTGGATCGCCTACGAGATCGTCGCCGCCTCGAATCAAGCACCTGAGCTCTCATGTGACTGCTGACCATAAACGTACACCCAGTAGTGTTACCTCTACAGGTGCCACCTCGTTTTACACGGCTCATGGCTCGCCGGTAAGAAGTCCGGCGCTGTCGCAGACCAGCTTTGCATCAACGGACGTCTACCACGACAATGTATGTTATGAATTCCCAGATTCCACGGCTAATATCAATGTGGGGCAGATGGAGCATCTTGAAGGCAGACTAGAGGTCACCCCAGCAAGAGGAAATGCAGGCCTTCGAACGCGAGCGTCGAGACCGGAACTAACCATCAACATTCCGCCTTCAAATCTTACACTCGATGCCGAACGGCTGTCAGCTACGACCCTAGCGTCGACTACAAGCAGTACAGGCTCAGGCATCCGCCACGGCATCAGTCCAGCCTCACCGTCGCAGTCATCTCGCATTCCCCGTATGGCGTTGACCAAAGGTAGCAGTGCGCGTGCTCCCACGCTCAGCTCAAGCCTAAAGCAGACCAAATCCACTCAAACACTAAAATCGCCAAAAGCTGCGAAGCGGGCACACGGTGAAGACCGCCCAAGCATGTCGAAAGCTTCGGGTGCGAAGTCTCTGCGTCATGTTCGCACGATTGATAGCTCAGGCTCTACACCCATCCTGTTGGACCGCCAAATTCGTGACTACAGTGAACCAGCGAGCGTCGTTGGCGTTGCGACCACCACCACTGAGCGCACAACGCAGACCTCGGATACCGATCTACTTACGTCGCATCGACAAGACACGGCTTTGGAAACAAAACGAGTCTATCAGCCCACTCATTCGAGTAACACGTTGTCCACTGCTTCCCGTGTTACAAGCGCATCAACTGTCAGAGCGCCTCGAACTGTTGAGGATCCTGCTTCGACAGACTCTGTCGTCATCTACAGTCGCAAACAGCCAGTGGACTTGAGTATGCAATATCTTACTTGCTCTGTTTGCTAGTTGCTAACATTCATGTTCCAGGTGTCCTTCACTCCAGCGATGCGGATGATGAATATGACGGCTCCACGGCCTCAGTACCTGGCTCGGGTAGTGGCATGCAAACCGATTCCCCGGTTCGAGGTCGCAGCGTGCAGTACAACCCCAGCATCCAACGTGCGACCGTGAGTGAGGTCTCGACGAAGTCTGGCTTGACCTCAGATCTACGAGCCACCGCAACAGAGTTCATTCCAGAACTCAAAGCTGTTGAGGATGATACGGCTGACCAGCCTACTCAAGCTGCCAAAATGCATGACATGCAAGCTCTGGACGGATATGGCATACCTTGGTTTTATCACATGTATCCGGTGCCTGTACTGTATCCTCCTGTTTGGCCAACCGGCAGATCCAGGTCGCCAAAAAAGTTTCGACACAAAAAGCAGCGCTCACCTGTCCGTTCACCGACCGAGAATCTGTTAGCTCGAGATGAGATAGCACTTTCTATCGAGGACAAGGCAACAGCAGGCGCTAGCGAGAGTGCCCATGTCAAGGAGTCTGCAAGAGGCCCGGACAAGATATCAGAGTCATTTGCCACGACCCATGGAGCTTCCAACGGCCCCTTCGCTGCTCAATTTGACATGATCGCTCGCCAAGCCACCCTACAGAACAACACCAACGGCATGCAGCAACCTCTGGAAGTCGATCTGACAGCCGTCCGCAATGTCCCCACTTACGGTACTTTGCGTCAGCTGGGTCACAACACCGTACCCTCACGACGTCGAAACCACCGCCAGGCAGGTAATGGGCTGTACGGCGGTCGTGGCAATGTCGGTGTACCACTGTACGCAACTGTGCCCTTCCCTGATCCCGTGGCGCCAATGGGACGACCCACTGAATGCTACAGCAGGAACCCTGAAGATTACTTTGGTCACACGACCGGAACTAGGGCGTGCGGCACGATCGAGATTGAAAGAGCGGCTGAGCATGGGGGCGAACTTGTATGCAACACTTGTGCACCGGATTACTGAGCGCTTCCGGGAGGTGTTTTGAGTGGAGTCACCAGTGTGTGTACTGGATTGAGGTTATCGATATCGCGCTCATGCTTCCATAGTAGATGTACTGGGGCTTTGGTATATTCCGGATCGCGTTCAATTTCGCACTCGCTTGGTTGTAGTCGTATTGGATAGGCAACATGATAACGAGAAGGCACTACTCGTAAACTCCTTTGAGGTCTCCCACGCTCCACATTCGTCTGTACCATTTGTCACATCTCAGGGTCGTACACGTTCGCATGTCCTAAATCCCACTCGTCATTGAGATTGTGTTGCTTCAAGCTTTCTTCGCACTATCCGGTTTCGGGTCACCGGTCAATATTGGAAGTAGGGCGGGTTGCGATGGGATCTGAGACATAGTAATATTGCTATCTGCTATGTCTAACAGCCCGCCTGGCTAGGGGCTATATTTCATGCTATGGATAGAACATGCTGAACACTGCTCCACGGTAGGGCAAATGATACTACTGCAAAGATTCAGTAATTGAATCCCCAAAAGCCAATTTCCTGACAAGACCTCTGCCTTGGTAGGAGACGTAGATAGATAGATTGCAGAATAGGACAACTGTAATCCCAAGACGTTGCACAGCTACGAGCGATGCGCAGATCAGCGCTAGAGGGTGGCGCAGGGTGTGGTGTGGTGTTCTTCTCCTATCAACCCGTGCTCGGTGTTCTTGCGCGAGCTGAGATAGATACAAAGAAAGGTAAGATCTGGGCGAAGTGGGAGATGAATTCTTTGCTTTTCTTCTTTCGTCTTGGCTTGATGTTTGATGTCCCTGGTGGCTCGATTGCTCTTCTCGCTGGATCCAAGACTGGTGGTTGATTTGTGGGAGGACGCTGTGTGGGGGGGTTTAGCAGTAAGATCTATAATGGCGTGCCGGAATTCCTTGCCTGTGTGTCGCGAACTACACTCCCTTTTCACCGGCTTACTGCGAGAGAAGCTATAGAAACGGGTGCAAAAAACACACAAAAAAAAAAAACACAAAAAAAAACTCAAAAAAAAAGGCAAAGATCCATCTCCCTTAAAGCAACCACTTCTCAAAATCAAACGCCGCGTCCGCCTGTCCCGCCTCAAGACTCGCCTCCTGCAGCGCAGTCCAGTTAACATCATCGATACCCACCTCATAATCCCATCCGAAGTGCGGATCCGGGTTCGGCAGAATCTGCCAGTAGAACCACGGGATGCCCGCGGCGTCGATCTGCGCGGCCCAGTTTTTGATATTGTCGTTGCGGGCATCCACGCCGAGGGGCGTGGTGCCGTCGCATTTGTTGTTGGCACCGTCGTTGTAGCACGCGCCCCATTCCTGCATGATCAGCGCTTTGCCTGCGGTTTGCGCGTGGGCAACGTAGGTCTGCAGCTTCGACGTCTCGAAATCCCCGGGCCCGTAGGCGTGGATGGACAGGATGTCGAGCGCGGCACAGGTGAAGTAGGCGTCTAGCAGTGAGGTCGCCAGGTACGAGCCACCGCCTGTGCTGACGGGGATACTGCTGCTACCGAGAGAAGACTTGAGCGCTTGTGCCATGGTGCATTGCCAGGTTGCTAGGGCTGCGGGGTTTCCCTGCGCGGAAGGTGGTTAGTGGATGAGATTTTTCGGGGGTTGTTTGAGGGTGATGTGACGAACCTGGGGGTGCATTGCTTCGTTTTGCGCTTCAAAGGCGAATATGTACTCTGAGCTCTGCGCCCATGTCCTTCCCGTCGCTGGATTCACGTGGGCGAGGACGTGCGCAATGCGTTCTTTGAAGTAGGTCATGGCCTCGCTGTTGGTGTAGAAGTCGCCCGTGCCGTACCATTTGCCGTAGAAGTCTTTATTGCCCTCCAGAGCGTTGTAGCTGTGGATGGAGATGAGGAGCTTGATGTTGTAGCTGTACGCTTTCACCATGAACTTGTCGAGGCGGTTCAGCACGGTGTCGTCCCAAGAGTCCGGCGAATCGCCTTGTAGCGCTGGAAAGTCATCGATTGGCGTGCCTTTTGTGTCTCCAGACTGGCCTTGAGGTATTGTCAGTAATGGTGGTGCTGAGTTGGTGTCCACTTACCGTCGAGCCAGACGCGGAGGACTTTGACACCGGCACTCCGCAGTCCTTCTAGCAGGGTAGTCTGTTGTGCTTCTTTCAGGCCAGCCGCATAGTACAAGTTCGAACCAGAAAACGACTTTGCCGCATAAGTAGTGCTAAGAGATGCAAGACTGAACAGCACTCCAGTGAAGACAGTAGAGAACCTCATGATGTCTGATACAGTTCAGCGGAATGATGATTCCCAGATCGATAGCAATAGAGCTCCTAATATACATTCTCATTTGTGGCGTCATTACGGTGTTGCTCGCTGAAGGCCGCACCGTACAAAGGCAGGAGATCGACATGCCCAATGGGGCACGGATAGTGTAAGGCTGAAACACCGCAACTCCGCATCGCGCGCTCCGAACCGCAGACAACCCTCATCTAGCACTGGACATCCCGACATGTGTCAGTTTCGTCATTCTCGGTAAGGCAAACTTCGCAAATGCCCAGACACACTTGCAGTGGTTGTGAGCGGCGATAGGCTGGAGGCGACGTGTGTCTTTGGAGGTGATCCACACTCAATTTACTTACAGACATGCTAAATTCTAACATGTCTTCCGTGGTTCTTGATCTGGCGGAAGAGCGCTCGAGGGCTTGTGGTCTTGGAGAGCGGCGGATGAGAAGCCCTTAGCATCAGGACTTGATGCAATCGAGATTAGAGAGAGTGCGTTCTGCTTGTCTTCCGAAGCCAGACATAATCTCCGCCCCTCAAAATAGAATTTTCACCTTCCAATAGAGCCTTTGAGTTGGATGTTCCAAGCAAAACAGTCGTGAGCGCACCGCACGCAGCCGAAGGTCTTGTGTACGGCATCGAGGTTAGAATTTGGAGACCCTTGCGAGGTCTTTCCAAAATCATTATGGTACAAAGACCATGGAACTGACACCTTCCTAATCGAAACCCCAAAGATGTGTCACCGTGGTGGGTATATGCGTAAGACTAGTAACAAAAGCAGCCAATGGCTTTGAAGTGGCAAGCTATCATTGAAATTCCATGATGAGAGACCATAGCAAAAATTATTGTGCAAAGCATCAGTGGTAGTCTACGTAGTTGTGATAGCTGTATGTACTCAGAAATATCAATTCCAGATTTTTGTGCGTAAGAAATAGCAATTTGCGTCCTGTGTTCGCACTGGGTCAGAATTCTCGTTGTCGTCTTCCAAACCCGGGGCTCGAGGCTAGGCACATCGAAAGGTCCACAAAGACTTGAGATATAAGAGTCACAGTTATAGTATGATGTGCATCCAGGGCACCTGCCTCCTTCCCGATGCCGCCAGTTTTGCAGAAGCACGGAGGCTGAGTGTTGCCAGACCAACCCGTAACAGCTCCAGGCTAACAGCTTGTTACAAAACTATATTGGGCTCAGTCAACGGGGTCGCCGATATTCACTGTATGCGTTCAAATCAAAATACGAGGGAGTCTAGTGATCGAAGTTGACTGGTGATTTCTCTCTTAACTCCTTTGGACTAGTTTGAGGGGTGATGGCAGTAGTTGTGCAGGCCTTTCGCAAAATCCGTGCATTCAAAATTTATTGGACCCTGTAGCAAACTCATGTCAATACCTGTGTGTTTTGTGCTCTTGAGATTACCCGAGAAATGTATATTCATAATCTATTTAAGCAGAGTGCGAGATGGACTGGTGGATTCTGCCCACGTGCTGCGCCACATTGAGCCTGGGACCTGTTTTCACCTGATGTTCAGCCTGACGGACTGACCCAACACTTTACACGACAACCAGCACAAAAGCCCAGTCTCGATCCACAATCGCCTGCAAGCACCTTGCACCAGTCGACCACCAGACAGCGAGAACAGTGAAGGCCAGCCCTCAGCCTTGCCTGGTACTCGCAATATGAGCTTTGTTGTCCGAAAATTGATGGGTTGTGTTTGGACGTGTCCCTGAGGAGTATGGCCGGTGTCCAGAGCACCAAACGTTCGGTGTCAGTTACATTAAATTTCAACAAGTCACGCTAAACTGAATGCCTCGCTTTATTAGCTAGTAGATCTGCTACTATGTTAAGCAAGTGCTAGGAACCCTCTACTAGTCTACCTCTTCCTTCAACCTGTCTCTACCTCTACCCCTTAGGCAACCTCTGCTACCCCTCTATTACGAAGCAGAATTCTCTACGCGCGGCTGAACTTTAGCTAAATTGCGTACATCTGGTATTTTTAAGGCCGAAGTGTAACTAGTTAGAAAGTAGAAAAGTACTTGTCAAGTGCTAAAAGTAAATAAAATAAAATCTCTAGGTAGCAAGAATACACAAATCACATCTAATAAGCAGAGAGAAGCAGGAAACGTTAGTCGAACGTGTTCGGTGTCCCGGGAACCGACCCCATTCCTCAGGGGTGCAGAGCTTGTGTCAGGTGCCCCTACTATGAGCGACCTCATTGACACAGCTGTGGGCTTCGTGGAAAAAAGCAGTCGAATTGTTATCCTAGCGGAAGTGCTCCTACCCGATCAACGAGGAGCAGCAGCTCGTGGGCTTCGAGACCGATAAGAGAAGGGCCCGATTCAGCAATGCGGATCGCCCTTCGGTGGACGGTGATACCCACAATTTGGCCGATTGTATGCGCATTTTGGGCTGGGTCGATGCTGAATCAGATGGCAACCCATGTTGGAAACTTCGGAGCGACTTCGTCGACATTTACGTACACCAGAGGGTCCAGAGGATGCCACTTGCGGTCTGTTCGGGGACATGGCCGCCGCTCGAAACTACCTTGCAACCTCCGAGGAGTGTGAGCTGTTCTTGCATGAATGAGATGAACGTGGACATACTGTATTGATGACGAGCACAAGGTAATGCCATCATCTGATTGTGTCACTGCGTGTCGGACATGGCGCAAACGTCAATGCTGTAAATGGTGAACGTCGCAGCGCATTTATGGGAGCAGCTTTATGAGGAAGGCTGGAGAACGTCAACGTCCGTCTGGAAGCTAACGCTGACAATTGTGCGAAAGAACACGAGGGTCGTTGTGCCTGGACTTGTCGCAACTAATTCGTGCCAACGAAAAGAAGAATATCGCCAATGTGAGGCGGCGGCTGCTGAGAAGGTTCCTCAGTGGGACCAACGCAGGCGGCACATCGCCATTCTTCTAGGTTCGCAAAGTCAGAAGCTGCGAGAGTACACGGCACCATTCCCTGCCAACAAGCGTGCCGGGTTCTGTTTCGCGAAGTCCTAGGTTGATCGCACCATAACACTTTCGGACCGTGGTGAACAGTTCCCCCGCACTGCAGCAAAAAGTCGAGCAGATGATCGCCCAAAGTCAACAAATGGAAATAAATCGGCGGATTCTCGAGACTGAGCCGGATGCCATGAAGATGAGACATCGGCAGAAGAGAGAACGCCTCTTTCTGGAGCAAGAACGACTGGGAGAGTGTCTTAGGGACTGGGTCGGCATCAGCCTGCCCCATCACTAACGCAAGCTGTGATTTGGAGCAGCAACGAGGTTTGTGATGATTGCGAAGGCTTCAAGAATGCAGTCAACGACTACTGTGATCTGAACATCGATCTGGTCTGGATGTAATTGTCCCCCCGATGACGTCAGTGCTCGGGAATCGGGTGGCCCTTTGGCAGAGAACGAAATGCAAAATAGTGATTTACTGCGAGGCTACTCAGGAAAGACCGATTTTGTGAAGAGTGTGCGTGTTCATTAGATTCCTATACTACGGTATCACCTCTCTGGGTCACTATCGATCCATGCAGTGTTTCCAAACTTGCCAGTGAAAGGATATTGGAAAACCTTGTCAACTGCCGAGTAAGGCTCGTACTGTTTGTCGGTCATGACAATGGTGATGTTACTCGCAGCCCTGCCTGTAGCATTAAAGCCGGGGCCGTAGTCCTTGTATTCAGCCATTGTTGTGTTGGCAGCCACGCGAGGGTCCGAGGCGCTCCACTTAATGTATCCAGCAGGCTGGATTGAGTCGTCAAGGTACGTGTTGGCAAAAATGGAGCGATGTAGAGCGTTCCAAGGTCGGCCGAGAGCGCATTTTCCAGTCAACTCAAGAGACGAGTTTGCCTTCTGGACTTTCGAGTCATGAATGTAGACGCCCTAGATAGGGTCAGCGGTGTCCAGTGTAGGAATTATCGTGTCACATACATATTTGTTCACGAATGTTGTGTTGGTGCCTTTCCAGGCTGTGATACCTCCATTGCAGTTACGCAGTGTTACAAGGCTGGACTGGATCCACGCAGTACCGAAACCGTAGAAGAAGTCGGTTTGACCTGCGATCTCGTTCTGGTAGAAGTACGCATTGCCAAGTTTTCCAACATAGACCTGAAGCTTAAGTTAGGGTTGCAACCGAAACAATTAATAGACCTGCTTACTGTGTCCTGGTACGAGTAGAATCCGCAGAAGTAGAAGCCTGCGTTCGCATAGCTCACCGAAACGGCAAGAGATGGTCCAGCAGAGTAGGGTCTGTAGTCATTGACAAAGTTCAGGTTGTACGCTCGGAAGTCAGAATTGCCGAACGGGGTGTCTGCAGGCACGGGGTTACCGGTAGGGCCACTTCCAGTAATACTAGAGTTGAAAGTGGGCGCTACCGTGAGTGTGGATGTGTACGCATTATCGACGTTAGGAGTAATGCCACTGCCAGTAGCGTTGCTCCAAATGACGTTGACCGTGTTTTTGCTCTGATCGTTCGGGTACTTGGTCTGACCAAACAGGTATACAGGACCAGGACGAGTGACGTTGACCTGTTCCGTGTAATTTCCAGGCAGAACAAGGATATGCGAAGCATCCGTGTTGTTTGGCAGGCTGAGAATCGCAGACTGAACGGTCTTATATGTCTGACCAGGGCCGACCAAAAGTGTGTTCTTCGGGCAGCCGTCCAGAGGATTCGTGGTGGGTTGCTGGCATGCTTTGCGATTGACGGTCGACACGGCGAAGCAAGCCTCGAGCAGGCAAGCTACTGCGAAGGTAAGACGCATCTCGAGTTGATGATCGTGTGGCGAAGCCGGACTTCAAAACGTCGAAAACGCGATGAAATAAAGGCTCCACTCAGCAACACCGAATTGTGTTCCGTTCTCAAAAGTCTGGGCGCGTCGCTTTATATAGGAGATGTTGATCGTGGGGGTGCAAACCTGAATCCAGGCACCTTGCACGACGGGAAAACTGCAGCATGGGTACTCGGTGTCCAACGTTGCTAACGCTCTAACGCGTATGCACAAATTTTCTGGGTGCCTTCAAGTCGCGCCATCATGCCGCGGACGACCGCTGTTCCACTCGTGGTGCATGATCCAACCAAGCAGTCCAAGGATATTCCTGACGCGGGGTGTGGCACCTACAGTTCCTGGGGTTTGTGGGGTGTTTCGATGAAGATGATCCACCAATCGTCAGCTGGACTAGAAGCACTGGCCCGGCTCGACCGAGATGAAGCCCGGCGTTATTTCGCGCTCATCAATATGACAACGGTAACGACAAGCCATTTCGTGTCAATGGATGGTTCGCAAATTTAGTGATTCTGTCATCCCGTTCCTGCATTGTGGCTGTTATGGCGTGAATCAAGCTTTGTAGATGTCGACGGGTGAAGCTTGATAATTCATCTGCCGGGCGGATGAGTCGGTGTTGTCCACCACACTGTCTGAAACCAAACAGCGCGCAATCATACCATCGTCCACCGCCCACCAAGGATCCGGAAGCGGACCCCATAATTGCGGTTTCTCGTGGCACAGATCGAAGGTATCGACGAAGTACTGTAGCAGATCGGTCACTCGGTCTGCTCAGCGCGGCTGTGATGACATGGGATCTCGCCCAGGATAGAGGAGATAATCCCAGATCTTTCCATCGCGCAATACGCATTTGCTGGCGGTCCTTGGAAATGAGAGTTGATGCAACGCGTTCAGACATCGAGGTTGAGGCTGGATAGCGCAGATTACTAAGCGAAGGAAGCGCAGGGCACAGGATAGTGAGCAGTTCGCTACGCAAACACTAACCTGACGCATTGTCAGCCTCGATGTCCTTACGCTAAAGAGATGTAGCACTTCAAGGCTATGAGTCTGTTGCGACAGTGAGATGATTACTTGGCAAATTCTCGCCGCCTCCGCCATGCTTTCAGAGTCCCCGCCAGAACTCGAGCACCTTCCTTAGACGCACCGAACTCCTTTCTCGAAAAAAATCCATCGCGAAGGACAAGCAGTTGCTGCCGCCACCAACTCAGGTTTCTGTCCAGACAGCGCGACGTTTTTGTACTTGCCAAGTGGTTCTATACGCGGTGGATTACGCCGAGCAATCACGACATCGGAGCTGATCACTCTGCGCACCGCTGATGGCGCGTACCAAGAGTGCTTCACCAAAGCATTTGCTTGACCTTCCTGATTGGGTAGCTCTTGACCACTCAGCGCTGATAAGGGACACCCACCGTTTGGTTACCATGCAGCCCAAGACACGAAACGTCAATTCATATGACGATCGCGAAATGTAGGCGTTCTGCGCGAAACCTTTCTGGCTTGGGGTAGCTTGGAGTTTGGTGAAGGACAAGCACGCCATAGCAGGTGGGTATATGACCCTACCCTGCCCCAGCATTGTACACCAGAGCATGCAGCGCAACCGCTCCACTGGTCCCCACTTGCAGTCCAACCATCACACGGCGCCCGCGCTAAGTGAGCCGCAACTCCATCTCGACCTCTGCCTAGGCCCAGGCACCCTGAGAATCTTCAGATAATCGATATGGCTACCAAGTTCGACGAAGACGACCGTAAGGTCGCGCGCGAAAGCGGTCACGAAACATTACCAGCTCCGCCAGCCTACGCGGATGACCATGTCAGTGTACAGACAGATCAAGCATTCGTCTACGATGACAGCCAAAAACTCGGCTACACTGGTACCGTTTTTGTCATCCTGAACAAAATGATCGGCACTGGAAGTGAGTTACCATGGTCCATTTGATACGGCATGCAAGCTGACACGCTCCGTAGTCTTCTCCACCCCGTCTGGCATTTTTGCTGCTACAGGCTCAGTTGGTGTATCGCTTTTCCTCTGGATCATCGGCGGCATCCTCACCTTTGCTGGTCTGTCAGTCTTCATCGAATTCGGTCTTGCGATTCCACGATCAGGCGGCGAGAAGAACTACCTCGAGCGGGTATATCGACATCCCAAGTATGTTGCCACATGCGTCCTTGCATCCCAGATGCTCCTGCTTGGCTTCTCTTCCGGCAACAGTCTGGCTTTCGGACGCTACTGCTTGCTAGCTTCTGGCAGCGAGGACGACGGATGGATTGCACGTGGGATTGCCATTGCCTGCGTCAGCTTCTCTGTCGGACTGCACGCCATTGCACCAAAATGGGGTATCCGCTTGTTCAACGTACTAGGCATCTTCAAGGTATTCGTTCTGCTCTTCATCGTTTTTTCAGGCTTCGCTGCTCTTGCTGGACACCGCAAAGTACCCAACCCGCACAATTTCGACAATGCCTTTAGTCTCGAGGTTGGTGAGGGCTACGGCGGAGGTGGTGCTTACCAATACTGCCAAGCCTTACTCCGTATCATCTATTCTTACAAGGGATGGGAGAATGCAAATTATGTGCTTTCCGAGGTCAAGAACCCGAAGAAGACGCTCAGCTGGGCTGCGCCTCTCGCTATTGGCGGTACTACCATCCTCTATGTGCTCGCCAACGTGGCCTACTTCGCTGCCATCTCGAAGGAAGACCTTGCGGGGAGTGAGGCGATTGTTGCCGGTGTCTTCTTTCGTAACGTCTTCGGCGACAGCGCTGGAGCGCGCAGTCTTCCCGCCTTTGTCGCTCTCAGCAACCTGGGCAACGTGCTCGCGGTCAGCTTCGCTCATTCTCGTCTGAACCAGGAGTTTGCCAAGGAGGGCCTCCTACCTTTCAGCAAGTTCTGGGCGTCCAACAAGCCCTTCAACGCGCCGGCTCCCGCGCTCTTCTTGCACTGGCTCATCACTGTCATTGTGCTTGTTGCGCCCCCGGCAGGGCCCGCATACAACTTCATCACCGATCTATACACCTACCCAGGAGCGTGGATCAACGGATTCGTGACGGCTGGTCTCATCTACCTGCACTATTCGAAGAAGGAACGCTGGGAATCGCCGTGGCACACGTACCTCCCCATCGCAGTTCTATATCTCGCAGCCAACATCTTCCTCGCGCTTGTTCCCTTCATCCCTCCGGATGGCGACTGGAACGCTGACGGCTACCCATACTATGTGTTCCCTGTTGTTGGTGTCGCCGTGTTGCTGCTGGGTGTCTTCTACTGGTTCTGCTGGACCAAGTTATGGCCGAAGCTGGGCGGGTACAAGATTGTGGCGCAGAGACACGAGGATGTACAGGGCGTCGAGCACGTGCGGTATGTGAAGGTGTATCACAAGCATGAGTAGGGAAGTGGCATGCACAAGGTTGATCGACCGGGCGCAGGCGTATGCTGAGCGAAGCAAGCACATTATCGTGCCTGACTCTCCAAACTAGATGAGTGTTTTAGCGACAGCATCGACGATCACCGAAAGTAAACGCAGAAAAATACTCGTCTCACAAAAGCTTGCCTTGCACGTGCATGTGTCTGTCTTTCCACTGCAGAAAACCAGTGAATAGCACAAGCGTGCTCACATGTGCAGTCACTAGAGCATGTGACGTCTGGCAGGGTGATCATGTCGACGGTGCGCCGAATCGGTGTTCTGCTCGTACTCGGCAGCCACGATTCCGGTCGGTCAGGGGCAACGGCCAACAAGTCGCACGACGCATTGGCAGAGGCACACGGAATGCAGATGCGTTCCCCAGCCAGTGCGCCCGTGCGGCGTTGACGCAGGCCAAACAAACACAGCCTGACAGATGGATGCACATTCCAGGGTGTTGTTGGCGTACAGAGCGCGTGGGGCGCGGGGTTGTGCGATGCAGGGCTCGCTGCACGCTGGTTCTCGATAGGCTGGCTGGAGTAAGAACATGAATACCTACCGTAGAAACTCGATTCTTTGGCCACAAGCTAGCAGGGGGGTGTGGGAGACTAATTAAGTCGGGAAGATCAGACGAGTAGATGCCCTTTAGTGCGCTTGGAACAATATCAGAGCCTGCTAAACAAGCTGATAGCGCAATCCACTAAGCCTGTTCTATCCTTAGCCTCACGCGTCCCCACCTTCTTTTGCTATATCCGGGGTTAGTGCGGCTGAGCCGCCCCCCGCTAGCTTGCGGCCGGTAGACACGGTCGAGATGCGCTAGCAGGCTGCTACGGGCTGTAGGGTGGCGATGCAGGGCAGATGGTGGTGAAAAGACGCAGCAAGAGAGACGGTCGATGGCGCTGTGGGCGTCCAGGCAAGCAGCTCGTCCTGCACCGCTCGTAGTGGCAGAAGAGAAGGCATGAAGAGGCGTGCAATGCGAGGCAAGCAGCCCGTCCTGCGCCGCTCGTGTTGGCCGAGGAGAAGGCTTGAAGAGGCGCGCAATGCGAGACATGGTTCGCTGATGATGTGCATGGCGTGTCTCGATACGACCCTAGCGCACCCAGATCGGGCAGTGGGGCCCTTAGCTCCTTGTGTCACCACTCACCCTCTTTCCCTTTGGGACCATGGTGCCCACCGCCCAGTCGCCATTCGTGTTCCCCCTTGTCGTGCAGTCGCGGCTCGTTCTTACAAAGTCGCTCGTCTCTGCATCGCTCGCGTGTTTCGTTTGCTGCCTGTCTCTTCGACTCCTCATCTCTACTAATCATCCCCCTGGTCGCTCTCCTTGTGACCCTCGACGCTCGCTACAAACAGCGCTCGCAAGACTGCTCCACTACGCTTCAGGGGCACCTACCCTCGCCATACCCATACCCACCCACACGTCCAGTTGCCTCCTTTGCTAGGCCTCGGCCCCGGATCCCTTCACGCCCGCCTGTTCACGCACTCCGGGAAAGGCATTCTTGGACGCATCGTTTTCGTGTTTGTTTTTTAAAGTTGGCCGCCGGTTTTTGACAGCTGCACGCTGCACGCCGCACGAGCTGCTCCTAGCACCCTTACACAGCATCCTCGCTACGGAAACACGTACGACCATGGTTCGCGACCTGCTCTCCGCTGTCCTTGTGGCAGCTACCCTCGCTGGTACTGCCTACGCTGGCGCCAAATGCACAAAGGACAGCCACTGCCCGTCCGACACACCATGCTGCTCGCGTGCGCGCCCTCTCGCCCCAGCTGCCAAGATGCGCTGCTAACAGACTCGCAGTATACGGTGACTGTGGTGTCGGCGCTTTCTGTCTCGGCGGCTGCGATCCGCTCATGTCCCACTCGTTCGACTCGTGTGTGCCCGGCCCCGTGTGCAAGTCGGGCACCTGGGCCCTCGACACGCTCAGCAACGTCCAGAGCATCGACAAGTACCTCGGCGATGCGTCCAAGATTGACTGGCAATCGCAGGGCATGCCCGCCATCTACACGGACCCCAGCAGCGGCACCAAGTCGACGCTCCTGACCATGGCCCAGGGCACCGTCGGCACACTGATGGCATCGACACACTACGTCTGGTACGGCAAGATCTGCTCCAAGCTCACCACCGCCCAGGGCAAAGGTGTCGTGACGGCCTTCATTCTCATGTCCGATGTCAAGGACGAGATTGACTTTGAGTGGATCGGTGTCGATACCGCCCATGTCCAGTCCAACTACTACTCCCAGGGTGTCACAGTTTGTACGTAGCACTGCGCATCTTCAGATTTGCACACGGCTGACTCTCCACAGACACTAACGGCAAGAACTTGACCGTAGACGGAGGTAACACGGTCGAAAGCATGCACGAGTACTGCATCGACTGGAAGCCGGACTCCCTCACCTGGTCCATCGACGGCCAAGACACGCGCACTCTCGACCGCAAGGACACATGGAACGGCACGTCTGGCCGCTTCGACTACCCCCAGACTCCCGCCCGCATCATGCTCTCCCTCTGGCCCGCCGGTCTGCCCACCAACGACAAGGGTACCGTGAACTGGGCTGGTGGCGAGATTGACTGGAACAGCCCCTACATGCAAAACGGCTACTACTACGCCCGCTTCCAGGAAGTCACCGTCGACTGCTACGACCCGCCACCAGGCATCCAGACCCCCGGCTCCAAGAGCTACAAGTACACCGATGCATCCGGTACCAACAACACCGTCCAGATTACAAACGACCAGGTCATCCTTGGCTCGCTCATGGGTACCGGCGAGGACCCCGGCGAAGCGCCCAAGTCCGGTGGTGCCAAGCCGACAGCAACAGATGTCGCCAACGTCCCTGGTGGCAACGTTGGAGGCGGTAACCGCGCCGAGGAGACATCGACACAAGCGGCTGCCAGTGGAACAGGGAGCGGCGCTCAGGCCACAGGAGATTCCGGCACAGTGGGCGGCGGTGGCTCCACCGAGTTCAGCCAGGGCGGCAGTGCGCAGCAAAACACGGGCGCGGGAGCAAGTATCGAGCCCAGCCTGGGTGGCTCGATTCTTGCTGTCGTCGGTGCTGTTCTTGGTCTCGCCGCGCTGTTATAGATGGCTGAGCGTTTGTCGTTTTGCCGCTTCGCGTTTCATGTCCATGCTTGGTGTTTTGGGAAATGTGACCCGTCTATACCATACGGTCCTTTTTGTTGTTTTTTGGCTGTCTATAGCGCTGAAGAGGAAGCACTTCATTTCTTGTCTATCTTTTGCTCTTACAATTTTTTATTGGCTACCCCTTCCAGACAGGGATATCAACAAAGTCCCACGGCCGTTGATAGTTCTCGATTGATATGATAGAGAATGGGACAGTAATTCACACATATTTCGTCACACTCAGTGTCTTCAACCTTGATCGACTGTTGTGGTTACGCAGGAGAACAATTGTTTTCTGCTTGTGTCAACTCGATCCTCGTTTGTGATTTTTTGCATCTTGGATTCTGAACAGCTTGGTGTAGGTTTCACTAACGCAAGCTTTTTGTTAAAGTAGTGCATTCTATATCAGAGTTCTTCTTCTTCTTCTTCTTCTTCTTCTTCTTCTTCTTCTTCTTCTTCTTCTTCTTCTTCTCATAACTAAAGATTATTTACTGTTTATCCCCTGGCTAACTGGTACGTTATAGTATAGTCTATGGCAAAGTGTACTATTACTGCATCACGCTCCTTCGTAGATCCCTCATACACGTCGAGTTGTAACCCACGCAATACTGTGGAAAGTGCTTTGTCGTGCGGAGTCTCTTTGGTACAATCGAATACTCGTAATCTGCCAGGCTATAAGGCTGCCACAGCTGATTGCTGCAGTGATGGTGACGATTAACGATACTGGCCAGAAATCTGCACACCGTTACAACAACATGTTCTCTCTTGTACTTAGCCTTATAAGCGTCACAGGAGGCAGTCTCAATTGTAAACCGTATTGAAGTGGAGTTTACCCATTTTGGACTCACATTTTGTTTTCATCAAGAAGAGTTTTTGAAATAGAAGCAGGACTGTTATCGACCGTGTCTGTTGGTCACCGTACACGATTTGGAAAGAAGAGTCCGAAATTCAGCCTGAAAATTAAAATTAAATCTCGAGGCACTACGTATGTGAAAGCTGTGATATAAGCGAATGTGAACACTAGTCCCCATTGAGCGATTGGGACAATCCCCGTCGCGCGGCATGACAGATGATCGACGAAGGTGATGTCTTTCCAGTCTGTAGCCGTTGTGATTGCTTTGTGTTAGAACTTGAAGTGCCTCGAAGGAGACAAATGTTGAGCGACGCTTTGGTAGGAATTATACACAATAGAAAGACGTGAGATGCCACTTGCGGCGTGATTTTGATCGATGTTCTCGGAGTCGGTGCCTTTAATGGCTTCGTGGGTAGATGGTTCAATGTCTTGCTTTTGTAGAATATTCGCTGTGTACAGCCGTGTTGTGATGCGCCTGCATCGGTGCTCCTGCAAGATAGTGACAATGTGTGGCGTCGACAAGGCTGATACAGGAGGGAACAAAGCCTCGTTCAGATGGGATGCCGCACTGACATGCCCCACTTTCAACTTTCGCTCCTCTTAGCGTAGTCAGTTGAGCCGCACTCATCTTGAGTTGTTAGCGACCCGAGCTTTGGACCTCGCTCAGGTCAGGGTCAAGTCAAATGCGACATATAGCAGCTGTAATCAATATCACGGACATTCGGCTCTACATGAGTCGTCGACTCGTGTGGACCTCGGCTCAATCTGCTCCTCGCGCAGTCCTGTTGCACACCCACCTTCACACACAACGCGCGGCCAAGTTCTGTTCGTCTTTGCATCAACTGTACCTTTTCTTCCTTGGAAACTCATGTCATATCTTCTACACGGCAGCTCGGCGCACACAGGCATGGGTTGGGTCGACCAGGTTCCGCGGGCGGGCAAACTCTACATCGGCGGATTGTACGCGCTCTTTCAGACCGACCTGATACGTGCCGCCGGCATTACACACGTACTATCGGTTATTGATTACGACCCTTTGCTCCAGGATAGATCATCACACCTGAAACACTTCCACATCCGGGCAGAAGATCATCCCAACGAAGATCTCCTGCAGCACATACCGGAAGCAGTCAGGTTTATAGATGAAGCGCTCAGCGAAGTCAAGCAGATTCAAAGTACTGAAGGCAATGTACATCGAGACGGTGCTGAAGATGCAGGAGGAGTTTTCGTTCACTGCGCGATGGGCAAGTCGCGGTCCGCCACCCTTGTGGTGGCCTATCTGATGTGGAAATACCACCTTGATTCAGATACAGCGTTGAAACAGCTCTGCGAAGGAAGGCCTGTTTGCGACCCGAATCCTGGATTCAAAGAGCAGCTCTTGGTTTGGGAGAAGATGTGCAAGAGCAAGACAGACAGAGAAAGTAAGATAATCTACGAGGATTGGGAGAAGACCAGGTTCAGAGGAGAATTCTGGGAGTGGGATCAGCACGCAGAGAAGCTAAAAGCTAAGCTATAAGCTATCTTTTGGTACTTGCTGGTTGCATGCACGTCTGGTATAAACAGGGACCACGATCTCGACAATTCCACGTAGATCGCCAAGACTTCCCATGATGATATCGATGAGCCTTCGTTCCTTTAGAAGCGGGGGTATTTTACATGCGCGGAGAAGGTCGGAAGTGTTTCAGCCTGCTGTGACGGCCAGAGAGTCGACGTCGGGCCCAACTCCGCAAACCTTGTACAGAATCTCACTCGCAGTCAGGCCGAGATCCCGCTTCCGCATATCCCTCTTACCTTTCCAGAAGTATAGAAGCCTTGCATGCCCGCTTACGACCATATCTCAGCCAAATGTCTTGACCGCCACGTGCTCGGCCGATGAGTTCCCGATTCTTACTCCGGCGCTTCTAGTGTTTATATATCGAGATGCTATTCGGCTGAATTTCGACGGCCTCTTGCGTTCTGACTTTACTAACCTGCTTACTTCCCACGTACATCACAGACATCCTCAAACTACCATGTAAAATTAGAGCCATAGCCGTAGACGATTCTGCAAATCGAACCTATTCATCGCTTCTTTCATTCCCTGCAACGACCGCAAAGCGGCACCAAGTCAGGCCTCTGACATTCTCATCATGGCGCCGGCGCGTGACGATGAATTCCTGCCGGAAGTGTGGACGCTGTACTCCATCGGCGTCCTGTGGATTGTCCTCAGATTCGCGGTGCGGCTCCGCACAGACGGCATTCGAGGTCTACGACTCGACGACGGCTTGGCCATTGTTGCTCTGTTCGCCTGGACGTACTCGTGTGGCGTCATCCAAATTACGTACTACACGGGGACGAACACCGACTTCACAGCTGCAGAGACTGCGTTGTTCGATCGGGCGAAACTCAACGAGGTCGCGTATGGCAGTAAACTGTTCCTGGGGACTTGGTATGCCTAGTACGTTATACCCACTGGGAGGGTGGCATAACGGAACTGACGAAACGTAGCCTTGTCCTCATTTTCTGTCTCAAGGGCATTGTTGTCATGCTATACCAGCGTATATTCTTCCAGGAATGGCAGATATGGGTGTTGAGAGTGACAATCGTCCTCTGTGTATCCGGCTTCTGTGGCCTGACGTTGGCTTTGAGCCTCGTGTGCCTGCCATATCGTCAAAGATGGCAGATCGTCCCCCCACCATCGGTTCGGTGCACGGCATCACCAAACATCCTCATCGCCAGCAGTTGCGTCAATGCAGTCACAGACGTGTTTGTACGTTGTATCCGTCCAAGTCTCTACACGTTCTAAATCACTACAGCTTCTCAGCGTCCCAACCTCGCTACTCTGGAACCTGAACAAACCTCTACGCACGTACGTTTATACCACCTCCAACAATCACTGACCCTCTGCTAACCTACTCAGTCGTCTCGCCGTCTTCATCCTCCTAGCCTCGGGCCTCTTCGTCCTCGCAGCATGGTACTTAAAAACCCTCCCCACCCACCCCCAACCCATCTAACAACCTCCCTAGTATAACCCGCGTCTCTCTAACCATAGTCCAGGACATCATCAGCCTCAACATCGCACGCTGGGGCGTCCGAGAATTCTGCATCGCCATCGTGGCAGTCAACACCGCGAGTCTCCGACCCCGTAAGTCCAGCGCCGCGCACCGAGGGAAAAAAAAATTAAAAAAAAAAATTAAAAAAAAAAAATTAAAAAAAAAAAATTAAAAAACGCTTTCTAACCTTATATTGACCCTCGCGATCAGTGTTTCGTAGATCCTTCTGGACCCGCTCCCGAGCCCCCGCGCCCGTCCAGCAGGAGCACGCGAGGTACAATTTCGCATCCGTACGCCGCGCGCGCCAGCGCCTCGGGCGGTCGCAGAACCGCAATCAGGTTCTCAATTCTAAGTCGCCGGGCGTGTCGACGGTGGATGGGTACATCGAGCGGGAACTTGGTGGTGAGGAGTTTGTGTTTGCGGATCCGGATCATCAGGTGCATGCTACTGCTGGGCCGCCATGCAGCGCTGCGGGTGGTGCTGCGGGAAGGTTGGATCTGGAGAAGGGAGGGGCGTTTAGTAGGAAGATTGATAGGACGGATGGTGGGTTTCCGAGAGTGGAGGGTGGGTGTGATGGAGGGGAGAGTGCGGGGTGTAGTGAAAGTCGGTCTGCACGCAGCAGTTGAGGAGACAGTTTCTGGTAGTGTGGTACCGAAGAATCAGATCAATTGCTCCCAGTGCCGGCCCTTGATTAAAAGGGACTCGAGTCTCGTATTGGTTGGCTTCGCAAAGGATCCCAGCGCTGAGCCATACAGACTGCAGGCGTAGTGAAAAGTCTCCTTACTTGCCTAGAAGATTGCGCCGTAACCAATGTGACTCCCTACATCGTACCGCAAAGATTCACCGCAGCATGCAGTAGATTCTCAAGCTTTTCCTCCGGCTCCTGCAGCTCCGAGAGTCTCAACATTATCTCGTCAATGCACACAATCTCCATAAAATCCCTGTTCTCGCAATTTACAGCGGAGAGTTTGTTGGCGACCGTCTCAACTCCATCGCTCTCGCTTTCACAGTAAAGTCTGCACGCAGTACGTCGCCGTCATAATTCGCACAGACATTCGGACAGGGCAAAAGTAGGCGAGTGGGGTAAGATCTCATCAGAGAAGCGAAGAAGGCAAGCAGGTTGAATCTGAATGTGAGCAAATGCATGCGAGATTCATCGTATAGTTGCAGGCCGTCGGTGCTGATAATCCAGAAGTGAAACTCTACGTCGGAGTATAAAGACCTGGTTGCACGGGCCAGGCCAGCCAGCGGCCTTGAGCAATGTCGATGCAAGCGAGTTGCGTTTCGTCGTCTTAGAGTCGAATTGAAGCCGGTACACAGCCTCGCGATTCATGTGGGGAGATGGACGCTGATTCACCTAGTCTTCCAATGAGGTGATTTCCTCAAACTCGTCTTCCGTGTTTTCGGTAAACAGCTAGATAGTCAGCGGTTGACGCATGCAGAGTTGACTTCCGGTATCCCGGATGGCCCGATTCGCTTGCAGGATGCTTGGAATCTTACGAGAGACGGTTCTGTCGCTGAGATTGTACACTGTCCCGATAAGGACTGGAGCAACGCCATCCAGTATCATAGGTCCGAGTGAGGTGGACAAAATGTCAGTTAGATTCGTCAACTGTCTCGAAGATGCGACGCGTCTGAACTGTCCACGTGTTTCGATGAAAAAAATTACTGGTCGCTCGGCCCGGCCTAGGTGGTTGGCGCTGAGTGTCAGTCTAATTCTCGAAGCGTCTGCCATGATCTTGAAGCTCGCGATCGATCAGAGGCAGCCCAGGTATGGGCGCAACTCAAACATTTGTTGAATATATAAGCTTTCGAGAGAAGAATTCGAGTCCCGGACTCCGGGTTGCTCACTTCTACCCATTACACCACAGGTGCCCCAGGCCCTTCCAACTTCTTGAGTGAACGAGTTTCTAGAACCGGGTAATAATTCTCTACGCTCGTCAGACCAGCGGGAAATACCTAATTGATCTACAACGCTCCTGCTAGCGCGATGTAAAGATGAGCTGCCGTTGCAGGCACGGAGGGAAGTGTACGCAGTGGGACGAAGTATTCAAGGGGAAGGAAAGTTCTGGATGACGTCTGAGATTCGAAACGTTAGTTGGCTAAATAGGAACATCTATTTCACGTCACAGAAGATCCAGAGGCAAGAGATGTCAATCGATAATAAATTGGATTTCCACGTGCTGTAAAAGTGTTTACAAACCTAAACGCCTTTTGGGTAGAGTTATGTCCTCCCTCTCTGGACCGAGTCGTTGGTGAAGCCGCTGCACTGATCTCGTGGAAAAAGAGAAGATGATGGTTTGTGTGGAGATTTCCCCGTTTCAACGTTCCACTAAATCCATGCAAAGTGTGTCCCTAAAATTTGCGCCATGTTAAGTGGCTCTTGGTAAGCTTGACTGCGCAACCGAGTAAAGTCTTGTCATCTGCGCCCGCCTCACTCTAGGTCCTTCACTCTTGAGTCAAGAGATCTGTGCAATAGTGGTCTGTTGAGATGGAATTCTGCCGGAATCTGCTGAGGTATTCCGAAAGAGCAGGGGGGCATTGTTGTTGTGCGATGGAAACTGTGCCTCCACCATGCGACAGTGGCAGTCCATCCAGATCGTTGGGTAGGGAAAGAGACGATAAGAGGGGTATGCATGGACCGACTTGACCAGGAAATCTAGCAGCTGAATCCTGATGTACCCTAGAGTTCTCTTCACGATGCAAGCTCAGGAAGAAGCATCAGCGTCTACCAGTAGCGTGCAAATTTTGGTATAGCCGCAAACGCGCTGCGTGGCTTCTAAAAATTAGATAGCTTTCATACAAATATCCTACATCTTTGCGCAGCATGCAAATTGGACCTGAAGATGAAGCGAAACCAAGAAGAAGGTCGCCGGTTTCCAAGATGAGTTAGACACGAAGTCTCTAAGACGGTGGAAGTCATTGTCGGAGCCAGCCGGTGGGTTTACTGTCAGCCTGATGATGAAGCTGTTGGGATTGAACGAGTTCAAAGCGGCGTGGCGAATGCGACTGTCCGCATGTAGTGCACCCATGCCAGGTAGTATATGGCTTCGCGTATAGGTGTCAAGGTCGTAAGTGATGCTAGATTTGGACCGCAAGATGTATCCGAGTACCTGCTGACCAACATGATACAAAATCAACAAATGTTGAATGCTTGGCACTTGGAGACTCCTTTCGAGTCGATTCAAACGCTGAGCAGAGTCCTTTGCCCATGTAACTCCTAACGAGTGGCGTGTCGGCTCTGAAACACGAGCGGTCGACGGAGCTACTTCGACTTGGCTACTATTCCTGCTGATGTATACGAAGTTGAGCGAACGTCTAAAACGCAGGAAGGTTCGCGAATCCGTAGGGACTGTTGTCGTGACAGACGATAGACTCCAGTAAGAGGTTCAGCGTACAGTTGATGGCGTCATAATCGAACGCGCAAGGTACAATTCCAGGGTCTTCTGTCGAGAATACGGCCCAGTATACCAGTCTAAGCTGGGATGACATTCGAGCGCGGAGCTAATTCAGGAGGGGTTCGCGGCGAAGCGATTCAAGATCGAAAACTTGCGAGAATTGATTTGCCGACGTCAAGGCATCCGACCTTCACCTTCGCTTTGGTCTCAGCATCCTTGCGGTGACTCTGCGTGTGCTATGGTTTCGTGTGTACAAAAAGAACATCGGGTTGGCGAACATTAATGCTGCCTCACAGTTCCTCTACACTTTTTTATCCCTCCGACGGCACCACATACGGCGCAGCCTGTTTTGGCAGATAACTTGGACAGATGCCATCCACATCCTGTCGCCCCATCTTCAACCTCATCGCAGCCGCCAGCACTTTTGCCTGCATGATTCCAAACTCCCTCTCGAATCGACCCAAGCACCTGATGATGTACTCCTGCGTCGCACGCTCCGCTGTGGGCATCGAGCCAGCTATGTAAAGTGCCCACAGTGTGGAGTGCCCGCCGGAGATGCGTACGATGGGAAGGCGATCGCTGATGTTGTCGGACGACACAAGAGAAGGCTCTGGTAGAATGTCTTCCGAGCTGAAGTTCTCGAAGAACAGCTTGTGAGGTTTGGAGAAAGGCTGAGGTGTGTCAGCCTCGGAGGATGGGCCGGCGAGGGACTCTGATGATGAGAGAGACTCGGACGACAAGACCCTTGACAGCGATGGCAGTGGCGTAGGATACGACTGTGGAGGTGGGGCAACTTTCGGGACATCATGCAAGAACTGCGGTACGCTTGCGAGGATGTCGGACTGTACCTTTTGCAGCTGCTCGACGCTCTTTGCCAGCTGCAGCAGATACGGAGTGCCTACGAAGGTCGGAGGTGATGCGGAAAGGCCGGCAAGGATGGTATTGCGGATGATGTCGTGGATGTAAATCTTGGTGTAACGTACCCAGTTCCAAGTCTGGGCCGTGGCATGGCTAGGATAGATGTGGTATGTTGCACCGAAGACGAGAGAGCTCGTCTCTGTAAGCGCGACCTCATCATAGCTCCACTCTGGTCCGGCATCCTCGAAGACCCTCTCAGCCACAAGACTGAGCTCAAGTGAGCGATCAAGTATGCTCTGCAGGCTCATCGCTAGATCTTGCATGATTTGTGCACGAAGGTTGATGACATCTTGCTGAAGAAAGAAGAAGCGGTTTCTCGGATCTATGCCAGCAGAGTACTTCCTAATTTCCTCATTCATCTCGCGTACGTACGGTGGCAAGGCGGTGCTATCTCCCAGGCAGTTCATTGTGAGGAGTCCAATTGCATGCAGATACATCCGTCTTCCTGCTGGCGATGTGAATTGTTTCATCCCGCGCATCTTGACGAGAGAGGCGGCGCCTGCGACGTGCTCGCTCCAAGCATGGAGGGAGTACTCGTTGGATGTAGCCTCAAACATGCCTAGGAGGGTAATGGCCAGCAGTGTGGTGTCCGAGGTCACCTCTTTAGGGTGTGTGATGGCGGAGTTGGTCTTTCTGATGGCATCGAGGTACCACCTGGTTGCCTGGTCTTTGAGGGTCGTGTCTTTGTAGATGTTGGCCACGCCAGCGAGTCCAAGAGCGGTCATTGATGTGGCAATGACAGGATGGAACCCGCTGGTGGCCAGATGTTTGTTGTACGCCTCAGACCGGATCGAAGGCTGATCTAAACCGGTGGCATAGTGAGACATGAAGTAGGCGATGCCTTGATCGATCAAGGGTGCTACGAGGAGGACACCAGGTGATTCTTTCCTGGGTGTATTCTGAGCGACGACGGATGACGGCGAGAGCTCGTTTGAGCCTACCGACGAAGCACTGCTACTCGCATATCGTGCATCGCGTAAAGCTATCGCCTTTACTTTTGCTTTCTTTGCCTTGACCTTAGTCCTGGCTGTTTCGTCATGGAAGAACACGTCCACGCTACGATCGTACCCAGGACATGTTATGGCGGCTTTGGCACACTTTAGGCAGCCATCCAAGCTCTCGTCACACTGGCGGGCTGCCGTTAATTGTTGTAGGTGTCATGAATCGCAAAGCTGACCTTGATCTTGCGCTCACGGCAGTTCTTGCAGCCTGTTGAGGGGCGACCGCGATACACCATGCTGATGGCGGTCACAGAGAGAGCTCGAAAAGAACAAGTTGAACATGACAGCAGTTCCTGCGTCGAGATAAGATGATTTATCGTACCTCGAGGATAGGAAGTGGCTGAGGGTTGACGAAGCTGGACGCCTGAGGTGCGTCTAGCGTCACCCAATCGGGCCACGCTTACTATGGGGGGCAAGCGCAGAACACGCCATTCAAAAGCTACAAGCAATATCGTAACATTCGTAGTCGAGTCTGAAGGCTCCTCTCAGAAGAAGACAACATCGATAGCAGTCTACAGATACGCATGTACGATGCATCCGGGTATTTACAGCACAATCAGGTTTCCAATCCTCACGCCCTGCGTTTTAAAGTAATACCTCCGCCTCACACCCACACCGCTCGCCCTTCTTAACTTGTCCATAGTCTTCTCACCGCCATCAACCATCAGAAGCGGAATGGGATGTGGCCTGAGTAAGCCTCCGGGCGTATGTTGCACTTCATCGAGGAGAGGCTGCACCAGTGGACCTGTAGCCTCGCTACTGTCACGCTCCTTCCCTCGCTTGCTGGAAGTAGTGGTCTGTGGGTTTTGCTGTTCAGGGAAGCTGACCACAATGACGAGCTGCAGAGAGCTCGGGTCGGGCGGGTACGCCGGAACGTTCCTCAACTTTGTAGAGAACGAACAGCCGCCGCGTGGGATAACGACAATGTGATACTGCTTTGCTATGTCGAGGGACAGGCGGTCGGCGCATAGATCTGTATCATGAACGTAGATCTTGGACCATGCGAGGGGGTTCGCGGCGCTGTATGCAAGGTCCGGGTCTTGGGTGTCTGGCAACGGGGCGGCACCCACGCCGATAGGCAAGGTTCCAGCGACAGCGTAGCGTTTTGTAGACTGTCGCTGGGATGCGGAGCTAGCTCCAGTCGGTAACGGAGCGGTGAGCAAATTCTGAAATGACGACAGCAGGCTCGAGAAATACGAAGGCTCGTCGTCCAGGGCTTCTGGGTGTGCTTCGATGTCGTCAAGTGCATCAGCAATGTCAAGGCCAGTCAAGTTTCCAAACTCGCCGAGTGCGACGTCAAGCAGCGAAGACAGTGTGTCAGACGAAGGCGCTGCTGAAGCAGGCGGGACGTCAATGACGAGGTCGATAGTGTGCAGATCACGGGTTCGTGTGAAGTAGGGATCGAGAGGGTTGAAGTTCTCGATGGTCGCCCGGGACATGAATACCTTCTCGTCACGACCCAGAGCCGCATTGGAGATTGCATAAATGCGGAAGTGTTCATCCAGATCGATAAGATGATCATGCTCACGCACCATACCAAGACGGAGTCCACTCAGCGAGTTGACCAGGATACCTTCAGGCATGCGCTGCATTGTGCCGAGCTGAGGGCTATTTGGCATGTTCGGGAACGACAGATCGAAGGTCGTACGCATAGCCAGCGGTGAGCTCATTGCATTCTTGGGTATGTACTCCAACGGCAAGGTCCATGGGTAGTACGTGTAGTTGGAAGGAGATCGCACGTCGGCCATGGATATACTTGGGTGATCAGCGTTGAACTCGATGAGTGGGGAGTCGAGCGTCTCGATGGTTGGCATTAGGTGCAAGCGAGCGAGACTGGCCGCGTGGAAAACGTCAGGCCGTGCAGCTGTAGCGGAGATGCTGAAGGGCAGGATCGCAGGCGGAAGAGGACATGTTGCAGGCGCCGGCTGCCACTCCGGGAGAGGGTCGTGTTGTCGCTGAGCTTTGACTGGACGAAGGCGCTTGGGTATGATAAGAGGATGTCCTTCGGTGGTGAAGACATACGGCGCGTCCCACGTGTTCAGTGGGTGCGAGGGATCGAACAGCAGGAACAGGTACTTTGCCGTTTCGCCCAAGAAAAAGCTCTCCATGCGGTCACTCAACTCGCCCGTGCGAATGTCCTGTAGACCAGCCCATCCGCACTTGGTCCAGCAACGTCTCTTGATGTCGCGGAGCGTCATCTCGCCAACATGCAGGTACCACGGGTCTTTGGTGGCGTGGTAGAGATACCAAGTAGACTCGATGAACTCTGGTCTGCCACCCCACCAGCGTAGACCGTGTTCGATGTTGCCGGTGGCCGTGGACCATCTCTCCGGCATGGCCGAGTAGCGGGTCCAGAGCGCAGTGTAGAGGAGATGCGTCTCGATTGCTTCGTCGAGTTTACCAGCCATGGCGAGCAGCCCCTGGTAAAAGGCACTCAAGCTGTCGATCCAGAAGGCACGCAATGCGCCGGTATACAGATCGACCTGAGCATAGTGGGGGTGCTGGTGCTGGGCGCCTCGATAGATCTGGCGCTTGATGCCATCGTGGGCCTCTTCCCATGCGAGCAAGAAGGCGTCGGGCGAGTCAACGCTAGCATTGGCGGAGTCGTAGGGCAGACCAGACAGTAGGATGTGCGTCTTCAGAGCGTACTCGAAGAAGCTGTCGATGCCTGCTCCAATGCCGGTGTAGGCCGAAACCCACTGTCCTGTCTCGGCGTCGATGCCGGCGCCCAGCAAGCCTATGCTGCTGCGGCGATGCCAGACAGCCCAGAAGGCGTCTTTGGCAGCCTTTTCGTATCGTGGGTCGCGCGTCAGGCGACTGAGGGTGGTGAATTCGAGGACCAGACTGCCAGCTCCAGCGGTGCAGGTCTCTGTGATCTCGGTGGTCTTGTCGTTTGGGTCTTTGCTGCATTGCCCGTACTCGGCATCCATGTTGAGGGGCGAGTTGGCATAGAAGGGCACGCCGTGTCGTAGGTTGACACGAGGGTAGGGGAGGCCCGTGGGCGTGTGGAAAGCCGGCAAAAGGCGGTTGGCGAGGTCGGTGGCTAGTCGCAGCAGCTGTCCGTCGTAGACGAGGCCGTTGCGCCAGAAGATGCCTCTTTTGTCTTGGCGTGTCTCTTCCTGTGCGTCGTAGCCTCGAATGGGCAGGTCTCCCACGGCGAACTGGTGCGCGCTCAGCAGACCGCCCACGCCGCGAATGGTCGTCTCGAAGACCTGCACCTTGCTGTCCAAATCGAATCCCCGCGCCCTCTTTCCTTGTCCGCCTGGCCCTGTGGTGCCGTCTCCGTAGTGCTCGACGAGGGCCTGGATGCCATCCTGGAAGTCGTCGAGGGCCCTGTTGCGCCAGTGCTTGTTTCGGTCGTGCTTGTGCGGGGGAGGGGTGGATGCAAAGATGGCGAGGGTGGACAGGCTGTCGACGAGGGTCAGGGAGTAGTTGCCGAGGACGTCGTTGACTTCGATGTGGGCGGGGTTTTGGCGGTCGCGTGTGAGGGGCGCGCAGGTCAGTGGGCGCAGCTCGTCGTCAGGGAAGGCGTGGGCCATGTAGTTGTCGAAGCCATGGTAGAAGAGGTCACGGGTTTGTTGTCTGTGGGAGATTAGTAGCTGTGTGAACACTTGTGTGGGTGTGAATGTAATGTGAGTGAGTGTGAGTGAGTGTGAGTGAGTGTGAGTGAGTGTGAGTGAGTGTGAGTGAGTGTGAGTGAGTGTGAGTGAGTGTGAGTGAGTGTGAGTGAGTGTGAGTGAGTGTGAGTGAGTGTGAGTGAGTGTGAGTGAGTGTGAGTGAGTGTGAGTGAGTGTGAGTGAGTGTGTGTGAGTGAGTGTGTGTAAGTGAGTGTGAATGTAATGTGAAGGTGAAGTACTGCAATGTGAAGGTGAAGTACTGCAATGTAAAGGTGAAGTACTGCAATGTAAAGGTGAAGTACTGCAATGTAAAGGTGAAGTACTGCAATGTAAAGGTGAAGTACTGCAATGTAAAGGTGAAGTACTGCAATGTAAAGGTGAAGTACTGCAATGTAAAGGTGAAGTACTGCAATGTAAAGGTGAAGTACTGCAATGTAAAGGTGAAGTGACTGCAAGAATATAACACAAAGGTAATGTGAAGGCAATATGAAGGAGTGAGTGTGAGTGTGTAAACACGTAAAGAGAGAGAGGATGGCTACCTCAAGTCGGCAATCGTCTCGTCGGTCATGCCTCGCGCGCAGGCTGGCCAGCAGCAGATGCACAGCAGCAGGCATAGCAGCGGCTGGGCGAGGGCAGTCCGGAGCATTGGCCGCGCAGTCAGTGACATGCCCAAGACGGTCTCTGTGCAGCGACATGGACGCTCTCCATCGGCGACGCGTGTGGAGACGGAGACGGGGACATGGAAGCCACCTTGCGTTTATCGTCGACGTGCCAGGATCACCGCGGCCATGACGAGGGCGAGCTTGGCGCGGTCACTTTGTCTTTTTTCGGAATCACGCCGCCGCGCATCACCACCACCGCCCACCACCACCACCGCGCTCATCGAGCCCATCGCGCAGCATTGCCCCATCGTCTCGTGCCTCGCTGTAGGGTCGACGAGCTCCTCCAGCGTCGTCTGTAGCTGCACCCCCCCTGAACCGCCCACGTCCCCCCCCGCCATGCTCCCCCGAGCAGCGTTCCGTGCGCTGCGCACCCGCCCTGGCCTGGCAGCGCCGCGCACAGCTGCCCTCCCCTCGACGGCGCAGTGGACGCGCGCCTACGCCAAGGTCGGCAAGCCCAGGACGAACCCCGTGCTCGCCGACGAGCAGGACAAGACGCGGCCGAGCCCCGTCATCAACGCGGCCCAGCAGCCCGAGTTCACAGAGACGGCGAGCGCCCCCGCGGCCAACACGGCGCCCACCACGTCCACGCCGACCACACGGCCGCGGCCCGCGAGCGCCAACGCGACGGTGAACCAGGCAGCCGAGCAGGCCCACGGCACCGCGGAGGAGCTCGCCGGCCCCAAGTCGCCCGCCGCGAACACGGAGCCCACCACCGAGTCGCCCGATGCGCCGCCGCAAGAGCCGCAAGAGCCGCAGAAGCCGCTGCCTGACCTGCGCTTCGGCATCCCGTCGACGTTTGCCGCCGAGCACGAGGCCGAGGGCAACGCAAAGCGCGACCCCAACGACCCCAACGCCAGCGACGGCCCGGAGCCTGCCTTCGGCGGTGCGGGCGGCCGCGAGCTGCCCAAGTCGGCGTACGAGACGAGCACCGACCGGCGGCGGAACCGCGTGGCCAACTGGGGCTACCTCGCCTCGCTGCTGTTTGGCACCGTCGGCGCCGCATACATGGGCCGCCCGTGGGAGACAGACGAGGAGGCAAAGGCGCACCCGGACATCGCCAACGGCTGGACGCCCGCCCTCATGTACGCCCGCGCCGCCGCCCGCGTCAACGGCCAAAAGGCCTACTACACCGAGCCCACCTTCCAGAAGCTGCTGCCGGACAAGGACAAGATCCCCGGCGGCGCCCCCGAGCTGACCCTCGTCCTGTCGCTCGAGGACCTGCTGCTGCACTCGGAGTGGAGCACCAAGCACGGCTACCGCCTGGCCAAGCGCCCGGGCCTCGACTACTTCCTGCGCTACCTCAGCTCCCAGTACGAGCTCGTCATCTTCACCTCGGTCAAGTCCATGGACGCCGACCCCATCATCCGCAAGCTCGACCCCTTCCGCCTGGTCATGTGGCCGCTGTTCCGCGAGGCCACGCGCTTTGAGAACGGCGAGTACATCAAGGTAACTCCAGTCGCCCAGCATCTCATCTAATCCCACGCTAACCCTCCAGGACCTCTCCTACCTCAACCGCGACCCCTCCAAGGTCATCATCATCGACACGGACAAGTCGCACGTCCAGCTGCAGCCCGAGAACGCCATCATCCTGCCCAAGTGGAAGGGCGAGCCCGGCGACAAGGGCCTCGTCGCCATGATCCCCTTCCTCGAGTACCTCGCCATGATGTCGCAGACGGGCCAGCCCCTCGACGTGCGCCAGGTCCTCAAGTCGATGGAGGGCAAGGACATACCCACCGAGTACGCCCGCCGCGAAGCCAAGCTGCGCGAGGCCTTCCAGCGCGACCTCGCCGAGCAGAAGAAGAAGAGCAGGGGCAGCGCCGGCGGCATGTTCATGAAGTCGCTCGGCCTCGACGCCGCAAAGTCGCCGGGCATGCAGCTGGGCGACCAGAACATCAGCCAGGGCATGAGCGAGGGCAAGATGATGATCGACATGTACCGCGACTTCAACATCCAGAACTACCAGCACCTCGACAAGCAGATCCGCGAGAACGGCGACCAGTGGCTGAAGGAGATGGCCGACGAGGAGAAGAAGATGCAGGAGGCCGCCATGAAGGACATGAAGGCCGGTGCCTTTAGCTGGCTGGGTGCC
Source organism: Ascochyta rabiei (assembly GCF_004011695.2). Lineage (NCBI taxonomy): Eukaryota > Fungi > Ascomycota > Dothideomycetes > Pleosporales > Didymellaceae > Ascochyta > Ascochyta rabiei. Next base: position 799,918 of record NC_082408.1, on the reverse strand, counting down.
GCCCCGCAGAGCGCCACCGTCCCCTCGGCCGCATCCGCACCAGAGGCCGTCACCGCCCACGCCGGTGTGCCACCCACCGAGACCAAGTAAGCAGAGATGGGGCACAATATTTGCCTCGCTGTTCGATTGCCCGGCGTGCCAGCTACAGAGATCAAGTCAGCAGGTACAAGGGCACAGTATTCGCTTCGTTGTTTGATTACCCATTGGCGCATGACAGGCGTGGGCTGCACGATACCGTCGCACGTAAAGAATTGTACACTATGTGAAGTATGTAAAATAGCACAGCACGAGCCTCGACGTCTGAATCAAGTTGAAGTTCAATCAAGTCAAGTCAAGTCTGAGTTGAAGTCAAGTCAAGTCAGGTCAAGTCAGGTCAAGTCAGGTCAAGTCAGGTCAAGTCAGGTCAAGTCAGGTCAAGTCAGGTCAAGTCAGATCCAAGCTCCCAGCCTCGGCTCGGAGATAGTCACTGTCTCCGGCCCCACACTGGTCTGCAACATCTCCACGTCCCGTCCTCCCTCTTCCCGCGCAGCCTCGCTCAGCCGCCTCAGCGCATGTTCCAATTCCACTCCGTCCCGCTGCTCACCCACCTCCGCCACCCTTCCTACCGCGCCATGACCTCCGCTGCTGCCGCCGCCGAATCCACCGAAGAAGCACAGACCCTGACCTCGTTCCCCCCACCCGCCGAGACCACCCCCTTCCGCTTCCTCGACCTCCCGCTCGAACTGCGCGAGCACGTGTACAGCCTCTACTTCAAGCCGGCCGACCGTCTGCGCAAGTCGCCGGCGCTGGAGGGGCAGGGCTTCTGCGGTGGCGTTTATGATTTCGACGTCGGCGTGTTTGGCGTGTGCAGGCAGGTGGGGAGAGAGGCGCGGAGGGTGTGGAGGAGGGAGGTCAGGACGGTCAAGGTGGGCACGCCGTGGCCTGGGGCTGGTACGCTTTAATTCCGGCAACTCAGCATCCTCGTAGACACAGCTCACGACCCGACTAGTAAACCACATCTCCTCCGAAGGCCTGGTCCCGATTGTATGCACCGACCGCCGCGCCGACTTCTTCAGCGACCACCACGCCCTCGTCCAGATCACCGCACCCTTCCACCAGGCTGTCCCAGAGCACATTGTGGTCCTGCTCATTGACGATCTGCACCTCTTTGCGCAAACATGGTACTACTCGGCGCTCTCCTATCCCATGCTGAACGACCGCCTGTCCACCGCGTTTGAACTGCGGGACCCGGATATGGATGATGTCGACGAGGGCGACGAGAAAGACGTGCCCCTCGCGCTGCAGCGCCAAATCCTCCTGCCGTTTGGTCAAGTCAAAGGACTGTATTCCATGGGCATCGAAGGCTTCGACAAGACGGTCGCGCGCGAACTCCGCGCCGCCATGGCCATCCCACCCCCGACCCTACAGCAGAGCTGCGAATCAGCCACGCAGCACCTCCACGCGGGGGACGCCGCCCTCGCAAAGGGCGCAGCCGGCGCCGACGAAGCGCTCGAAGCCTACAGGCAGGCCTTCCACGCCATCCACATCCTAATCAAAGGCCGCACACGCCGCGTCCTCGCCGACACCTTCTTCCACGCGCTTCTAACCGCGGGGCCATACGCAGGCCAAACAGGCATGACGGTGCGGGTAGTCCTGCGCCTCAAACTCGTCGCGCGCACCATCTCGGCCCACCTCGCCAAGCGCGCGTGGGCCGACGCCGCCTTCTGGGGGATGCGCAGCGTGCGCATCATGAGCGAAGCCATGGACACGGAGTTTGAAGACTTCCTCGCGGACCTCGTCGGCGGCGACGATGTCGCCCTCGTCTACATCCGCGCCGGCATCGCGCTGCACATGATGAAGTCCGACCCCGACGCGTGGCGCTCGGACCTCGTCGAGTACAAAGGCGAGGATGGCGCGCATGTCAGCACCCTGTTTCGGGCGAGCTTGAAGCATCTGAAGCACGGCAGGGAGCGGGTCAGGCGCGAGCTGGCGACTTACAACCTCCCTCGTCCGTTGGTCTTGATCTTTGACGATGCGCAACCTCCGCACAGCGACGCTGGCAGCGAGACGGTCAACGTCGATCCCAGCGAACACGTCGGTCTCGGCGGCGGGGCTGGCTGGTTTTGACCGTACCAAGTCGACCGATAGGTACTCCCCTCTAGATATAACAAGTCAGTAGAAGGTTTTCAACATCAATTCCCTCTTCCCTTCTATTTTCATCTCACTCCTCCCCTCATCTCATCTCCTCCCTCCTCTATTACTGTATCAAGCCGACTGATAGGTACTCCCCTCTAGATATAACAAGTGAGTAGAAGGTTTTCAACATCAATTCCCTCTTCCCTTCTATTTTCATCTCACTCCTCCCTTCATCTCATCTCCTCCCTCCTCTATCACTGTACCAAGCTAACTGATAGGTACCTATCTAGATATAACAAGTAAGTAGAAGGTTTTCAACATCAATTCCCTCTTCCCTTCCATTTTCATCTCACCTCCTCCCCTTCATCTCACCTCCTCCCTCTATCCTCTACTCCAAAACAGCGCGTTGAATTATTATTATTATTGTTGTCATAATCATTATACACGTCCACACGTCCACACAGCACCTCACCTCACCTGCCTAGTCCCTAGTAATTTATAATTTCCACCCCACAGACACAACACCACACGACACTGTTTCATCGCCGTGCAGGCAGGATATCAGTAGACAAGCCCATCCATCTCATCGTGCAGATCCCAGCGTACAGCAGCTAGTAGCGTAATAGAAGCAAAGGATGTAGGCGCTAGCTGGAGAATATTTTGTTCGTCTTGGGAGGGGGGGCGTGATGTTGTGGTAGGCGCGGAGGCTTAGTGGGGGGGAGGGTGTGATGTGGGCTGGTGTGGGCTGGTGTGGGGGAATGGAGGGTGGGTGGATGAGTAAGATTGTATTACAAAGACGAGATGAGTCTGTGATGCATCTCTACGGGGAGAAGGAGAAGATGACGAAGATGAAGATGGAGATGAAGATGAAGATGGAGGGGGAAAGATGCGCGTTCGCTGAACGTGGAGAGGGAGGAAGGGAGGTCCACGACCGAGAAAGTGCAGAGGGAGAAGAGGGGAAGAAAAATAAAAAGGTCAAAACGCCTCCCCCTCAAGTTCAATCCCCAACGCCCCCCTACAGGCCCCCCTCACGGTCTGCTTAGCCTCCGCCTCCACCATGCGGCCCGTCTGCTCGCTTCCGTTCCACTTGACGCCGACGACCTTACCGGCCCCCTCGCCCTTGAGATCCATGACAACAAAAAGCTCCGCGACCTTGAGCCCAGTCCAAGCGCGGTGGAAGTGAACCTTCAGCTTCCCGTTGACGTCCGGGCCCTCTGAGAAGACGAACCAGCGGTCCGCGAGATGCAAGGGGGAGAAGCCCGTGTACAGCGCGTGCACCTGCGAGGGCGGCAGGAAGAGGTCCCACGTCCCGATGCGTGTGTTGTGCGGGAAGGGCGAGGTCGCGTGTGCGGTGCGTGGGACACGCGAGCTGCTCGAGCTGCTGCTGCTGCTGCTGTCTGTGCTGCGTCGGCTTGAGTGCTGGGACCGCGCTGGTGAGGTGGGGTGCTGCTGGGAGAAGTGCTGCGAGATGGGGAGGTCCGGGAACGAGGCTGAGTCGACGCGGATGTGGGTGATGAATCTCTTTGGCTGGGTGTTGAGGGGTGGCAGGGAGGGCGCTGACTCGGGCACGCGCTCGAGTCGGTGTTCGTTTGAGCGGCGCTGTAGCTTGCGCGGTGATTGTGGCGGTGATTGTGGCAGTGGCTGTGGTTGTGGTTGTGGTTGTGGTTGTGGCTGTGGTCGTGGTTGTGGCTGTGGTCGTGGTTCGTGGACTCGGTCAATGATGGGGCTCGAGATGTCAAGGGGCCTTTCTTTTCTTGTGAAGCGTCGGAAAATCGACTCCTTCCTGAACAGCGGCGGTGGCTGCGAGTTTTCAAGGGCCAGCATGGTGATGGTGGGACCTGGCTCTGGACAACGGTATTTTGGGTCAGGTACAGGCGAACGTCAGCGAATGTCGGTAGCGAAATGTCAGCCCTAGAAAGTGCAGACGAAGTAGAGGAAGCAAATCTGACAGCGGATGGGACCATGCCGTATTTCAGTACATCAGCATGCGGGACCAATGTCTGGATCCAGGCCGCCCCCACCAGGGTACACGCAGGCTGAGCTTGAACATCACCGCCTCGCGTTAGTGTAGCTTGTCAGGCCGTGGTCTTGGTCTGCAGCGCTCGGCCAAAGGGCAGGGCCAGGAAGCGCCGCAAACACCAGAACGGCACAGCAGCACAAAGCCCGCGCTTGACAAAGACGCTCGACAAAGGCGTTCGGTTGTGTAGTGTGCAACCAGCTGCTGGGCATGATGAAATGCGCAAGCCACAGAGTCCCGGAGTGGATGCATTTGGCTAACGTCACCATCGAGCGTCGTCTATGGGATTTTTGCGGGTACCGCGACGGCAGCCAGCACGGACTCACTCATCGCACGGTCCCAACACTTTCTCTGGTAAGATCTGGTAGCCTGGCAGCTTGGTAGCCTGGCAGCTTGGTAGCCTGGTAGCTTGTCTACCGCTACACAAAAAGACTACCGCCACGCATGGAGCGGACAGCGGATGCAAGACACCGTGGACCCTCGCTCTGCCCCTTCACGCGCCGTGTCTTCAGCTCACATCCATCGCAGCCCTCATCGCACACCTCAGCTGCAGACCTGGGCTCGAGGTGGACTCTGCACCGGCCCCGCGCTGCCGACCATCCCAGGAGCCTTGCGTGGTGTTGTGCGCCGATCAGCAAGCAGTACCTACTCGTTGTCCGCAAACGACGACTCTGGATTGGCCGGGCTGGGCAAGCTGCAACAAAGACATCGTTGTCGCGTTTCAGCCACCAAAGTCGGAGTGGGCCATCGCCCAGCTTCGTTGTCCAGAAGCGTCACTAGCGTGCTTTGCCCTTCTCTGCAGATCTTGTGCCTCTGGCGTCCTGGGATCAGTGGCTTCATGCCGACGCTGGTCAGCATCTGAATTCTCCGCGATTTTGCGCCCGGTTGAGCCGCTGTTGTCACCGAGGCCAATCACGAAAAGGAAAGCTCATGATGGTGCATGTGTGAGCTGTCGCATTTGCCGGTAGATTCTCCGGGAAAGATCGATCGAACACAGCACCCGTGTCCTGCATTAGCTGTGCACAGGCGCTGCCCTGCGTCCACTCGCAAAGCTTGAAAGGGGGAAGCTGAAAACTGTAATCTGGAGTTCAGAACCGCATGCATACCGATGAAAGAACACTATCTGATGCTTATCGTTCGCTGTGGACTGAGCTAAGCAGGGTGCCAAACCAAGCAACGCTACTCTTGGTACGTGATGGTCTTTGTTCTCAAGAACTCCTCAATGCCCCAGTTGCCGTTGAAGCGACCGAACCCACTCGCCTTCGCTCCGCCGTGTGGAAGTGCCCATTCATCGTGGACAGTCATCGAGTTGATATGCACAGCACTGTAATCAGTCAGCCAGGCAGTCTCACACTCTCTCGTAAGCAACGTACCCAGTCTCGATCTGCTTCGCAATGCGGAGACCGCGGCCAAGATTCTCCGTGAAGACGGCTCCAGACAGACCGTACTCAGTATCATTGGCGATCTCGATGGCCTCCTCTTCGGTAGTGTATTCAATGAGCGATACCGAAGGGCCGAAAGACTCTGTATAATAGAGATCCATCTCCTTCTTGACACCTTCCACAATGACAGGACGCATCCTCGTGCCGGAAGGCTCCTTGGTCTCTGGATGTACCTCCTCCTTCTCATGGTCGCCGTGAACGACCTTGGCGCCCTTGCTCACAGCATCGGATATCAACTTCTTGTTCTTGTCGACGGCTGCAGGCACCACGGTTACAGGTGCCGGCTTGTCCCCACCGAATATGCCCTCTACGGCGCCCTTGAATGCCTCGAGGAACTGTGGCTTGATGCTCTTATGCACAAGTACCCTTTCTGAGCTCATGCAGATTTGGCCAGAATGCAAGAAGGCGCCAAGAGCGCACTGTGTAGCAGCCTTCTTCAAGTCTGCGTCCTCGCACACAATAGCACTTGCCTTGCCACCAAGCTCCATCAACACCGGCTTGAGGTTCTTGCCGGCTTGAGAAGAGATGATACGGCCCACAGCTGTGGAGCCCGTAAAGTTGATCTTCTTCACTGCAGGGTCTTCAATTAGGGCCGAGGTGACCTTGGCAGCATCCTCGGTTCGATGGAAGAGCACGTTGATGACGCCTGCTGGAAGCCCAGCTTCCGTCAGGATGTTGCCAATAGCCCACCATATACGAGGGCAGAATTCAGAACTGCCAGAGTCAGTGATGAGTAACGCCGCGTAGAGGCGAATTGGACGTACCCCTTGAGAACTACGGTGTTCCCTCCAGCCAGGGGAAACAGAATCGAACGCATGCCCAGCACATAGGGAGCGTTCCTACCACACTCATCAGCACGGTGACAACCAATGACTTCCAAACCATCCACTTACCACGGCGCAATAGCAAGAACAACCCCCAGTGGCTCTTTGACAACCAACGCGGCTGTTCCGTCCGCTTCGCAAATTGGGATGTGACCCATGATTGTGATCATTCTTCCCGCGACATCCCGCAGCATATCAGCACACTTTGGAACGTTGAAACCAGTGCTGAAGGCCTCCGCAGCACCCGTCTCGACCTGCATGTAGCGTGCAAGCTCGTCTTTGCGCGAGTCAATCATGTCGGCAGCCTTCATGAAGATGTCGCGCTTTGCAGCAGGCTTCATCTTGGCCCAAGCTGGGAAGGCAGCTTGTGCTGCTGAGGTGGCATTCTTAGCGTCCTCTAGGGAAGCAGATGAAGCCTGCCATATCTCCTTGTGAGACGAAGGCGAGGTGATTGGGAATGTTGTCTTGGTCACAACCTCCTTTCCGTTGATGAGGAGGGGCACGACGTAGGATGTGTCTGTCGTCATTGTTGCTAGGAGCGAAGTTGCTTCACACGCGGTATGCAGGAGGGGAATGCAAAAGATGCAGGACAGGGGCCTCAAAAGAAGTCGCAAGGTCGCAAGGTCGCAAGGTCGCATAATTAGCCGAGTGGATGCAGTACCATCCCCCCCCCCACCCGCCGCCGCCGCCGCATGGCAAACAAGCCAATTCGGCAGATGTGGGCGGCCTGTGGCGAATGTGGAGCCCAAGTGGGGAAGAGCCAGGAAAGCTAGTGGTCCCAGGGCAAGGCACATCACGGGATGTGGGGGAGCCACCAACACAACCAAACACAACCATCGACACCAACCTCTCTCGTGCAATGTGAGAGCATGAAGAGATGGTTGGAGCAACACAGGTAGCTACTTTATATATCTACCCAAATCACTTTTCCACTCAGCTTCTGATGGAAGAACACTCTTTTCCCCGCTTGGGTCTGCAAGTGGTTCCGCATACTCTCCGCTTTGCGTAGGTAGCCACCGTTCTAGACTTTTCGGGGAGTTTGTCTACCTTCGCCCGCTTCTGTACGAAGTGCGAGATCCATCCCAGCATCTTCGTCCGTTCGCAAGAATTACCATTCTAGCAGCGATTTGAGCAAGATAGTCTCTTGCTTTTGTTTCTTGGACTTTGAGGCGACAATGGCCTTGGTGTAGTGGGAGTAGGCAATGTTGAAGAGCCACCTGCTGGCTGTGGGCCAAGTACTTGCGCTTCATTCGGCTACAGTAACGGTGGCTAGGCTTTCCGCTTAAGCCCTGCCGAGCTCTGATTATTAATGGCGGGGTCAACGGCAGGTAGTTGAGTTGGCTCGACGGTGCATTTATGGTTTCATTACAATCAGGCGTTCCAGCAGTACGGTGACGCTGGGTTTTGACCTATAACATCACTGCCAGAGCAATAGTTAAATAAAGCCATCCCGCGATAGGCTCATGCTTCATTTTCAGTTTTGGTCATCCTCACTTCTCTGCAGAATGCAGCTCATGCCAAGGTAAGCTCGGCTCGTTGCGCTACTCAATCCAAACAGGCTACGAGGACCGCTTGTCACACATCCAGGAGATCGGTGGGTGCACGTGGAGTACAAACCTACTGCCCAGGTACTGTGACAAACACTGGAGTACTTTGCGTTCTTCCTCCCTCGTGCACGCTCGCTGAACTCCAATTATGAACGCTGAAGTTCTTTTGCGTTCTGGCGTACTAGTGCATGCTCGTGGAAGAAGTACTGTCTTTGTTAAGGAGTTGGAGACATCCGTTTAGGCGTACAAGGATCTCGTCGCCCAACTCCAACTTCAAAGCCACAAAGCAACTTGTCAGGATCTAACAACTGCAGTCGAGATAGCGGTTTTGGCAGGTTGCTAGTAGCGTTTGTACACTGCTGCCGCCCGCTCACTCAGAGCAAAGCTTTGGCCAGGGCGAACCATGTGACTGATTCCCAGTTCTGCCTCCTTCCGTCATCGTTCACTTCTAGCCATATAACCCAACTCTCGCCAGATGCTTCTTCCAATACGATCTTCCCTGCTCGTCGCTCATAGTGCTCAACTCTGCTTGCGTTCAAGATTCGTGTCCTCAGACAGGCTGTTGACAGTGGGATCCAGCCAATCAGAGCCGTGTATTGACCCGGAATCTTTTCCGGCAGAGATGCAACTGCTTCGTAGAGATAACCGTGTCTGCAACTATTCCACGCACTATAATCGGTCACAGAATGCGCTACATGTTTCAGCTATAGGCCACCTCCTGTGAAGTTACAGTGTTGAGTGCTGTGTCACGAGACGGTGGTCGTATCACGTGACAAAGTGCGTGCCTCTGTGAAAATGCATGAGTCACGTGTTGGAAAAAAGTGAGAATGCTTACGCCAAGTCCAAGTCGTAGAACGGGATGGTTACAGTGGGCAAGTACAAGTCTCTGGTTCGTCGAGGGCGGCATCGCACTTGCCAACAGTTAGCCACCTACGGAGCGTCTTCCGGCCAACTCGCGTTTACGCTCGTAAATCAACACGGCAACTTCTAGTGAGTTCCTATTTCATACAACTCCTTTCGCAGCTACTATGCTCTTTGCTAGACTCGTCAGTGAAAGAAGCTGCAGAGTAGCACAAACTGGGATACAAACGAATGGGCGCTGCCGTCGAGCGCGGGTTGCAGTGCCGTGCGCGTCACCGCCTCACTTTCACGCACCTACAACCAGCTTCTCTAGCACCATACTCCGAAGCTAACGACTCGCTCAGTCTCTGGATGTGATGGATTATCATCTCGGCGGTGTCTCTGATGGCCAAAATACTTCATCGAAGCGGCTTCCTGTTAATCCTCGCCGGCACAAGGTCGCTCCAGACCAACGAAAGCGGGTAGTCAGGGCGTAAGTGGTGCCTAGACCAAGCTGCCGTTCAGGACTTGGGGAGGGTTCAGATACGGCTTGCCTATCAAAGCATGGTTCGTATGTTCGAGGCTGAGTTGGCGCTGACGGTGGGATTCAGATGTAATGCGTGTAACAACCGCCGGGTCAAATGTTCCGGCGGGCAGCCCTGCCAAAGATGTATCCAAACTTCCCGAGACTGTGAGTACACAGCGTCTGATACAGATCGAACTTCTTTGAAGGACGAAATGAAACGATTGCAAGCCCGTTGCTCTGTCCTCGAAGAGGGTCTTGCGACTATTGCGCCCCATCAGGCACCAGACTTACTCAGTCAACTTGATCGTGGCGAGCCACCAGATTGGGCAAGTGTCGTCCCATATCCGGTGTGGACTCTGAACGTTGACGAAGACGACGAGACTGGAGGGCGATTGCTGAACGACCCCTTTGGCACCGTGAGATATCTGGGCGGGTCATCCGGAGCTACCTTCCTCGATCAGCTGAAGCAAGTCATGGTCGCCCTCTTGGTTCCTCTTACACCTACTCTTGACTCCGAAGATGGCTCTGCCTTTGTCGCGTCTGTTGGGCACTACCAAACGTTTGACTCGCGTCCATTGCCGAACCCGGATGTAGATCCTACTTGGCTGCCGTCCAGGTCGGATATGGCCCTGATGCTCCAAGATCTCCGGCAACACATACAAGATGGCAATGGTGCTTTCGCCTCGGGTGGTATATATTGGTGGGGTGACCTCATCAGTATACCAACATCTCCCGCGGGCTCTACCTCAATGGCTGCGTTGACAACAACTGAGTCGCATCGGCATCTGGCATTCCATCATGTTTGCTTCGCGCTCTCAGTCTCGATTGTACACACTTCGGTGCGTCGCGCTGACAACCAATCCGGAGAGGCGTACTTCAAGCGTGCTCGATTGTTGCTGGGTAACCCCCTCGATAATGTTCGCTTTTCTTTTAGCGACGTCCCTGCTCTGGCTTTGATGGGCTTTTATCTCATCGAAGTCAACCGGAGGGATGCGGCATATATGTATGTTGGCTTAGCGGTCCACATAGCCATCATGCATGGGTCATTCAGGCACACCGCTGATGAAGCCAGCAGGCGAACTTTGTGGACGCTGTACATCATGGACAGATGGATCAGCATGCTGATGGGCAGACCTCCAGTCATACCGGATGATGCGATCCGACTTCCGCTTCCAGTTGATGCTCCGTAAGTTGAGATCATACGATGGCCAAACGAACATGTACTAAACGTGGTAGTTCAATGCCCCCATCTGCAGGTCTCTGTGCACACGTTGAGCTCGCGAGGATTTCCGGGTACATTGTCTGCGAGACATGTGGTATCGCTCCACGCATTCCGAGGGCCGCAGGTTCCGCGGCAAGCATCGATAGGGCACTGCGGATGCTTCGCGACTGGTATGCCCAGCTTCCAGTCGTGCTCCAGATAGCTGCCGAGCAGCCACTACTTGATCCAGCTTGTTGCACACTGCACATGCATTACAACCAGCTGGTCATACTAGCGACTCGTCCTATGCTTTTCGCTGCCATCAAGAAAGTGGTTGCGCTTCAAGCTTCTAATGGACTGGGCTCTTCGGAAGAACATCTGCATGGATCCCACACCCGCTCGTGCATAGAGGCGGCCCACCGCAATCTGCACCTGGCTCGACTTCTAGGGTCGACGAACAGACACTGGTTTCAGTCCGGCCTGCACTTCCTGTTCAATGCTGCTGTCGTACTTCTGCTAAGTCGCATTAGCTCCGCTTGTGAGGAAGATGTTGACTCAGACCGAGCAACCGAAGGCCGACTTGCTTCAGAAATCAGCTTTGCCATTCAGGTTTTTGAGCAGGAGGCGAAGGTTGGAACAAACTATCCACGGGACTGTTGGAGGGTGCTGCGAGATCTGAAGGCTTTAACCGATCGCTATGTGTTCGGGCAACACACACCAATTTCGCAGCATGTCGCTGTTCGAAACCTGACACACCCACACCCCAGCCAGCCAAAGAGCCCAACGCCAACCCTGAAACAATGATTCGGGCGCAAATGGATGGCTTGCGACTACATGACACACGGTTCACGGAGTTCGGTTAACGCTGGCCGAAGGGTCTACTGCGGCTGTAGTCTAGGCCCTTGGCTGTTCGCTTCTCGGTTCAAAACTGCCGCGCGTAAACCGGCCCCTCCTAGCCTGATCTTCGAAATATAGTGAACATCTGGGGGAAAGCGACGGGCTCAACTTGTAGGCAGAGCGAGCAGGTACCTCAAAAAAATATCCCGGAGCGCCGCCACCTTCCGTTCATCCACAGACATCACTTACCTGGATGTCCGAGTGTCATGCTTTGTTTGTTACAGTGTCAGGGTCATACGTCCTCCAGCCCTGTTCCTTGCTTCATGCATTTCGCCTATAGTGTTGCGCACTGACAGGCTTATCCGATCCAGGGTTCTCAAATAGCGCTCCTTAGGATCGAGGATCTAAAGCGAGTCTTCAGCTTTCAATTGGTCAGAGCAACAAGGAAGGTCTACTAATGTGGAGCCGTCCAACGTTTGTCGCCGAGGGCATCTTTGAGTGAGCCGAAACAAGGTCACATGTTAGGGGGTCGAGCCACTGCTGCTGCAGAAGTTAATCAAGGATTGCAGGAGGAAGTCGGGCTTGAGGCGGGATTGTAAGCCGAGAGCATTGCCAGCAGTCCCCAATACCATGTCGCTATTCAATTGTTTTCCAAGAACCTCAACCAGGCTACTAGTCTGGCTGTGAGGATGGAAACTATTTGTCGATGCTACTCTACTTATCATGCCGATGGCACAAAGTCTCGATTTGGCAGGAGGCGGATTGAAGAGCGAACGAACACGGGCTCACGATCTACGGAGGGTTTAGGTTGCGTTGTCAGGTCAAGGCGCGTGAATCGAAAGATAGACATAGCTCTACTACCGTTCCTATCAGTTTTATACCTGTTCAATGGGTTGGACCGGTCGAATGTTGGGAACGCTGAGACACAAGGTATGCTCTGTGCGACTTCTATGGATGGATCAATCAACGCTGATTTGTTCCAGGATTCAGTACCGAGGTTGGAGCCGTGACCGACGACCTCAACCTAGCCGTATCGCTCTTCTTTGTTACTTTCGTACTGCTACAACCGCCGTCAGCTGCTGTAGGGATATGGCTCGGAGCAAAACATTGGATTGCCGTGATGATGGTATGTCTGAATCTCACAATCATGCTCACCTTCTAACGAGATCGTGGAGCAGCTCGGTTGGGGGACATCGACTCTAGCGCATGCTTTCATTCGCGGACGCCCATCTCTGATCACCCTGAGGCTAATGGTCGGCGCGTTTGAAGCGGGCTTCTTCCCCACCGCTGTATCCTACCTTTCGACCTTCTACTGTAGGTACGACCTTGGGGTACGCATTGCTCTCTTCTACGGCCAATACGCCATCGCAGGCGCTTTCTCCAGTACTATTGGTAGGCGCAAACACACAAATCGTGAAAAAGATCTGCTAACGTCTACAGCCTATGCTGTCTTCCACATCGACGGTACTGCACTATACAATTGGCAATATCTCTTCATCATTGAAGGCGGTCTCACTATATTGTTAGGTATAGCTGCCTGGTTCTGGCTTCCTCATGGCCCAGAGAATGCGTGGTTTCTGAGTACGGACGATCGACAGTTCGCCACCGAGCGCATTCTCCACGACAATGCTAGCTGCGTGCCTCAGAATTGCCCACGCGATACGACCAAGAAACAGAGGCTTTCGAAGAGGGACGTGAAAGAAACGGTCACAGACTGGAAGTTGTGGTACGTTCTGCTATTCAACATCTGCGCGAGTGTGCCTGGCCAAGCTTTCTCTGTCTTCTTGCCCTTGGTCGTGCAAGGGTTGGGATACTCTTCCCTTCGAGCAAATTTGGTACATCGATATTCTTCTACACATCGATACAGTCAGAGGTGCTAATAATCGAATGAAGATGTCCGTACCGCCGTACTTGTGCGGAGCAACGACGCTATACCTTTTCGCTCTCAGCTCGGACTATCACAAAGAACGGGGTTACCACATCATCGGGGGAATCATCATTGCACTGATAGGCCTCATTATAACCACGAATACTCCCTCAACGGGCACAAAGTATGCTGGGTTATGCATCCTGCTTTCCGGAAGCTACATTCATGGGCCACTCACAACAGCCTGGCTGAGCGGAAACACACCTGGTACGTCACGTAAGCGAGGAACACGTAGAACAGCATCTGAATTGAATAGAGCCCGGCAAACGCTCTCTCGTTCTCGGCGTCAATGGCTTTGGCAATCTCGCTGGAGTGATTGGTAGCCAACTCTACAAACAGAAATACGCGCCAGGATTTCTAATCCCGTTCTACGTCACGCTCGGTTTCGTCGCAATGGCTTTGTTAGGATATGTTTCATACAGATATGCGCTGCAGGCTGTGAACATGAGAAGGTCAAATATACTCGCAGGCAAAGACACGGTACAGGTCGAGGCGGAACAAACAGACGATACACGTTACGCTGATCGCAAGTGGACTTTCACATACGGTCTCTGACGGGTAAACATCGTTCGAGACGACGCTGATCAACGCGTGCATATCGCGTTTGCCGCGCGTCAGTATCGTAATGGCTCAAAGGGTCCCTTGCTCGGGTTGTGCGGAATCATCTCCGATCATCCGCTGTGTCATTGAAGGAACACAAACAGAACAGCTCCATTCCTCAATACTTCCTTCCATTCACTCAAACAACAATCTTTGCATGTTCCAGACTGTTGCCTACTGAGCCAGAATACTCACAATGCCCATCTCAGCAGAACACGCACCAAAAGCCGCATTCTTCCGTGCGACAAGCCTATGTGCTGTGCGCGGCCTACAACTGACCCGTGTACCATGGCTAGATCGGTTGGGGTTCCAGGCATCGCACCACATCACTGCAATGCTGCGACCCTTCACAGCAGGGACCTTCAGTCACGCAGAAACCTACAATATGGTGACAAATGCGCTTTATCTCGGCAACAGCCCAAGTTACTCCGATGACCTACGATTGTTTGTGGTCTTTCCTCGTCTAGAAGCAGATATACGAAACAACAGCAGACTCCTAGCCTGTTTCTGGCAAAAATGCATGCTGCCAGCCATCGATGCTATACACTCGCCTCATAGACTAAGCGAACAGAATTGTGACGGTATGGACTATATCAGCCACGTCCCAAAAGACGAGATGGAGTTCCTAGATGAGAGCCTTGCCACTTTTGGTTTACATACCCCGAACCAACGTCACGATAGCGCGCAACTCCTTTCTTTGGACCAAGCGTGGGAAGGCATCGAACAGACTGCAGCGAGCCACGAAGACCTTCAAAGTCTACGAGACACATTTCTCATCGTTTCCTGGGAAGCGCCTGCGGTGTCGGTAGGAATGTGGGAAGCCGCATCTTTCGAACGATTCCTGAACCCGGATTTTATCGATCAAAGATGCGGAAAAGTCGTATACGAGAAGATGCGCGAAGAACGGCCGGCTCTGCAGACTCACATGCGAACGGTATCGAGAAAGAGATCGGCAACATTGACGCAGTTGGAAGAAAAGCCCGATCCGAAAAGAACACAGAGCATGGACATGAATTAGCAGTGAGAGCCTTGTCAAGCTCTTGCTCCAATTCAGGCTATCAAAGATGTTTCAAGGATTTATAGACCATACACTTCAGCTGAAATTTCACCCACTCTCGGCAGCCTCCAAACTTGCAAACCAGATGTCCGCACTCATGGTTACGCGCATCTTCGAATCCATTCCATCGACTTCCCATACCCTGATCATCGTTCGTCACCTTCGCCGTTCTTGCCCTCCCGTAACCGTCGGTAGCACCACGAGCCCACCTCATTGAAATGGCCGTACGGAAGATACGGATCCAGGAAAGCCGGACAAAGATAGCAGAAGTGGGCGCGGCACTGCATGCAAGTCATATGGTTGCAAGCTTCCGACTTCTGGACCAGGGCTCGCATTTGGGGCACTTGGTGGTGCTCTATCTTATGTATTCGAGAAACGCTTCCTCCTCCTCCTCCTCCTCCTCCTCCTCCTCCTCCTGTACCCTGATCTGGCACTTGGGTTTCATCGCAGGTTGTGCGCGGCAGTCATAGAAATCGCCGTTCCAGCTGCGTCTGCAGCGTCGGCAGAAGGCGTACTCACATTCTTCGCAGATGCGGACTCGGTCGGCGAGGAACCTTCGTGCTGTCGCTTGTTCGTCTCTGCCAGCTGTGGTTTTCCCTGGCTCTTTCTCGGGCGTTGGCACGACGTCGTCTTCGAGCACTACGCCCATTTCCCCCCAACGGCACACTCGGTTTCGGATAATGGTTCTCTTTTGCAGCACCCTGGCACCATTTCTGTGGGCATCATAGCGTTGATTTGTCGATTTCAAGCTTTCTCTTCCGCTTGAGGTTGACATAGCGCTGGACGGCAGACCGTCTGATCGGGACGCGCAGAAGCTCACGGGGAGTGATGAGCCGCGCCATCTTTGTGTGCGTTGTGCTTTCGTCACCAAATTTCATGCCGTAATCGTATGCTAGACACTTAATGTGGTCGATGTTACCGGTCAAGATGGCGTTATTGAAGTAACCCTAAAGGCACTCGATGCAGAAGACATGTCCACATGCTACCATCTGGTGGCACAAGAGTCGTCTCTTGGGATCTAGGCAGATGTCACCTTCATATGTGCTCTTCTCAAATGCCCGTTTCTCTGCGTCCCGATATCAGTCGAGCAGCTGAGGCAACAGGTCATCAACTACGTCCAGGCACTCGAGACCAAAGGCCAGCTCAGCACATTCTTGTATGTAATTGATGTAGGCGTACAGAATCTCAGCGTGCCCGTATTCCTCCCACAAAGTGAAGAACACCGCCTGAAGATCCTGGATCTCTCCATCCGGTAGCCAGCAACTCTTCAGCTGTACGCGGTGCGCGGTAGCGGTTGGATAATTTTCTGGAAAGTCGAAGCACACGCGGATTGGTGGGAGCTGGGAGATTCCGTGTTCCTCCTTTCCTTGTCCAGTACGAAACAGCTGTAGCGGAGTCTGAAGCGCTACCGGTATCTCGATGTACCCAGAATAGCCTTTTTGAACAACTAGATTATCGGCACAGATGGCTCCAAGTGTTTCAAGCTCAGCCGCGCGTTCGTTCCCAACCTCCGTCATGATCACGAGCAATAGGCGTTTCCCACGAGGTGGGCGCGTTTGCGGGAGTTCAGCCTAGGCAGCAGCTTTGCGGTTTTACGTCCTTCCAATGGCCGCTCCGCCAGCAAACGTCTCTCTCTAACTGAAATCTGCTACTTGGCGGTTATCTGCGCCCTTCCCGTCCTTCGCAGCGCGGGTTTGTAACCTTGGCACTCGGTACGTGTGTAGCACCTAGCAATTTGGGACATTTGCGCCGTGGTTCCTCTGTAGCACGCGTGAGTCACAGACGAGGCTCTCATCCACGACTACGTGTCTTTCGAACCTTACACTATGGATTCTCGTTAGGTGGGCGTTCATGCTGTATCTGTCTATCTGGGTTTCTTGATAACGCACATGTCAATGTGGGATTGTCTTTCGTTGACTTACACACTCGACTATCGTGCTTTGCCGCCTGAGCAACTTCGGAATCTCAAATGCATCGGTGTTCAGCCTGGGAAATCAAGGTCTGCTGTTCTGCAACTATCGTGCTTTGAGTGAGTCACTCTGGGAAGTCATATCGGGAGTGTCCTTGGCTCCTGTTGGTTCGCTGCGGGACTCAAAGGAGACAGTTTTTTGTGTTTTTTTTTACCTTTTTTTGGATTGGGGAGTTTGAGAGGAAGAACGTGTGGGTAAACAAGATCTGAAGACATTCAGCGTATTTTCACAATGGATCTGCCTACTATCGACCGTGTCGCTTAGTCAATCGGGACCACATTCAGTGACTGTCCATGTGTTCCACTGGTGAAATTGGATTAAGCTCGTCTTACGAGCTGTTGTGTTAAGGAGTGCGAGTCTTCAAACACAGCAAGCCCCCTTGTCGACTTCTCGGTTCTTTCACTGAAGCCATGATGTGAGGCTTCGTCTATTGCAGGATCGATCGGGGCTAACAACCAAATTGTAAACGCTCTCTCCCGTTGTCTCATTGGCATTCCGAGACCCGACTCTGAGGATTACTCAACACCCGTGAAGAGATACCTGATTGGACGGAAGCTGCCTCACTGCCTCGATTTGCTTCACTTCTGTGGAAGGGAAGGTCTTGGACCACGCAATACTGTTGCTTTGCAAAAACGGCTGGTGCTTATGCGTTCTTGGAGTCTGACATGGCCAGTGAATACTTGGGCCTCGAAGGTGGTGACGATGATCGAATCATCAAGCGTCTTTGAGAAACAGGCGCGTTTGCTGACAGTGACATGAACTGCACATGATTCTCGCTAGCTGGGGTGTTCCTCGTCGCGTGAGTACACTGCCTTGTTGGGCTCTTGAGGCTCTTGATCGACAGCGACCCAGTAGCCAGCAAAGTCTAAATCTTCGTCCTAGTACGATTTATGCGTCATTGGAGGCGCTTCAACACGTGGATTGTTCTTTATTGCCGACTTATCGCAGGGGCATATCGCTACCACCGGGCCGACTTCACCCAGTCCGCGACAGAGTTGATCTAGGACATGTGCCCCAATCGGACAACGCGATTGCAACCCTCTCCGCATCAGGGCAACGCGATGCTCCTCCATGGCGCCACTTGACAGCTGTCGGGAAGCTTTCTGCGCGCTCGCCTCCCAATCACACCAGTGGGGCACTCTCTTCGCCTACTCAATAACGTTGTGTGTGGCACGTTAGAAGCAGAAATCTAGTGGCGATGTTGATCAATATATTGAAACGATGAAGATCATTACGGAAGCTTTCATCGACGGTGGATCCGTTAGGGCCGCGACGGCGAACCCGTAAAGCGTGTGGCACATTTTGACGAGCTTTGTGTGTGTGTTATAGCTATAGCACGCAAGGATAGTCCATACAGTGCACTGACGACGAACGCGAACAGGCAAGCGCACGCGCCGACGAGCTCCGAGCGGGGAACACTTTGGAAACCGGGATTGATTAATATCAACTAGCTGGATATCGTCCTAGCCGTTCTAGCCAGCAATTCGAGCACACTGCAGTTTGATATCGCGCCCGGTTTGCCTGCCTGAGGCACCAACCACCGCAGACTCGAGTTTCGAAGAAGGATCCCAGACTGGCGGTCACACTATGAGGAGAATCGGACAGATATATACGCGAGATAGCAGTTTGGTCAATCGGTTGATCGGTTTCAAACAGCAATCTCAATCAACTACTAAATCTACAAGACCTACATACAGCTACCTCATGCCTAGTCTACAGTCCAGCAGTAGAATTCTCGCCACCTAAAGCAGCCACCAAGCTCAAACATCTACCTCTCACCTCTCCAAACCCACACCCAAGCATCTCGTGCCGAACCACCACCTGCCCATCATCACCGAGCAGCCCCCGAGTCGTTGATATCTGTACTATACGCAGTTCAAGAAGCGGGGGATGCCCTACTTGCGCGTCTCATGATGCGGTTCGCGAGTTTCAGATACCGATCTGCGATGAATAGTTCGCAACGGTCCGCGTCTCACGCCGACCGACAAGCCCTGCGACCGTTGGCAAGCGGTCCAACGGCGCCTGACCGAATAGCCCAATATGCATAAAGTGACGACAGACCACCAGTGCTGGGCTGGGTAGTTGCGGCTTGTGACCGAGGCCAAGACACGAGGAAATGCAGGAGAAAATGAGGCTCCCAGTCTAGGTCATCTTGAATACCGTAGCGGTAGGAGACGTTCTGTTTGCCAGGCAAAAAATATTAAATTGGGAGTATTACAAGGGTACTTGAAGTCTACAAGTAGAAAGAAAGGTTCTAGCGAGTGTGATGCAAGTGGTCAGATGACCATCTTGCTGGGGGTATAGGTACACAAGGAAATCTGTAATGTAATGCCGCTGATGACGTGTATAGTGGGAGAGTCCGAGTATGGGTACGGGTATGGATGTAACAAATATGAAACGCGAAACCTGCTGTTGAAGCCTGCCATCGGCCGTGGATATCTCTCTGCCAATTTGTGTTTTTCGGCCCAAACTTTGCTGCCTCACATCTGTCGCCAGTTGCTGGCGGCAAGATAGGTTGCGGGCACACAAAATAATGCCAACTTTTTGATGTCTTTGTGTATCTTCCACATCAATGCCACTCCAAAAGCTTCCCTAACTTTATGCGCATAAACCTAAACAACGCTGCAAGCCATGGTATAACCGAAAGATGTGTCGGAAGTATCGCAATGGCTCCGAGAAGCTTCGATCCGAGAACGTAGTAGGTGCACTACTATTGTGCTCGAAGGGTATACTGCTGTGTAGGTATCGTGTACGTCGTGAAGCGAACAAAGGATGATTAGAAAATTGTCGATGAAGTTTGGCAAATGCTCTCCCCTATTCCAAGTTAACTCGTTGCGGCCAGCGCAAACTCAACATCCACCTCTTGTGATATTTGAAGCCTCATGCGCTGAGGCCTTCAAAGTGGTCGGCCAGTCACTGGTAGCTTGCGCTCGGATCGCCAGTGTCTCCGTGCATCTCACTCTGAGCATACGCGCTCTGCTGCTGGTGTTCTCGCTCCTCCTCCTGCTCCGTTTCAATTGCTTTCAACTCCTCTGCCTTGTCTCTGCACGCAACAGGCGAAAAGCCAGCACCGACTTTTGACGAGATGATGCGCCAACGATCGTTTTCGTACTCTTGCATCGAAGTGCGCAGTTTTGCGACCTGCGGTTCCGGTTGTGGTTAGCATCTCCGTCTCCGCGCTGGGGTTGCAGGTACGACGTTGCGCGTTTCAGGACAAAACGAACGAGTTCATTGCGGGACAGGGCCTGGATGTTTGAAATACATGAAAGTCACTTACCATCTCATCTGTCCAGACTGTTGTCTTGGCTTTAAGCTTTGTGCAATATCGCACTTGCAGAGTGCCAGAGCTGCGACCTGGGAAAAAGTCGGCGATTTGCTTCCAGGTCAAGTTCTTCTTCTCTTTCAGATCCACGAGTAACTGGTCGTCTTCGGGCGTGAACTTGAGCTTGGGCCCGCGAGGCCGTGGCGCAGGTTGAGGCATACCCTGTGCGCCTACGACACTGGGAGGTCCATGAGGGATGGGGGAGGGCGGGGCACCCTCCATTTGCTGTCTCTTGCTGCGATGTGTGTTGGGGAGATGGTGGTGGTGCGTTGGAGGTAAAATGTGCTGTTGTTGATGCGGAGCTTGTGGAGGTGTGTATTGATGGAGGGAGTAACCCTGTTGTGAAGGGTGAGCGAGTGAGACGCTTCCTGTTGCTTGCCCGTATGGGTTCAGATGTTGCCCTAAGGAAGGTGGTTCCGATTGCAGCTGATGCTCCTGATGGCTGCGCTTGTGTCCGGCGGTTTGGTATGTCGGAGAGTAACGCACATCGTAGGAAGATGGTTGTTGGTGTGACATCTGGTGGTGGTGGCGTAGGAGGTGAGATTGATGTAGCGACGGGTGTGTCTCGATGTCTGTGTATGCGGGATGAGGGGCAACGCCAGCATGTTGGAGAGCATGAGACGGATGTGGCTGCAAGAAAGCGTGCTGGTATTCTGGAGGTAGGTTGTGGGAATGCAGTACATTTGAATGCTCGACGTTCGATGTCGGGACATGGTGGTCGTGTCCGGCATCGCCTGGCACGCTGTAGTCGAATAAGGCGCCTCGGTAGGGACTCGCCAGGGCTGCGATTACGCATGGAGACTACCAGAGCTAGCTTGCTCTGGCAGGCCGCCGCAGTGAGACCTGAGCCAGAAAAATAACGCCTAGGGTTCGTTGCCGGGTTGCCTCGAGGTACTTGTATCGCATGTGTTTACAATCTCTCCAACTGTTGTTACGTTGACAAATGTTGGAGCAGGAGGAGCCTCGAGGTAGATACCATGGACGTAACCTGATCGCGTGTCTTAAGTATCGGGATAGCGGGATATAGCCACTTAACACTAGAACAGCAACATGTTGCCGCTGGGACTGCTGCGTTATAAGCCGAATTTTGCGCCTGAAGGAGCGAAGGCATGAAGGCATGAAGGCATTTGGGCAGTTTGTCCCTTCAACAACCCTAGTCCTGTGCACTTGCCACACGGACGCAATGCCGAAGTACCAAAAGCTATGGGGCATCTCCACGAGACGGTCTCTGTTCCTGAATGGTACAGATTTAGCTGTGTAGGGAAGGCCCGAGAACAAATTCTACGTCAAGCACAATGCGGTGATCAATGACAGGAAAGGGGTCCCCGGTTCAAGATCTGGAAAGGTATCCTAAGTCATTTGCGCCAGTGTCATGCTGCTGGCTCGTGTGCTGAATGGCTGCTGATGCAGAATGCAGAAATTAGACTCTTTTGCCCCAGTCCCATTCGACGTTGATGGCAAGGCGTGTGGTCCAAGCCAACGTTGTGCTATTTCTGAAAGACCAGGACAGCAAGATCTCCAGCGCCGTTACAACATCCTCATGCATATCCACTGTATCCCAGTGCAGCGTGGTGGCCAGGAGATGCGCATTGAAGGTGTACGCAACGGGCTAGGATGCGCGCGTCAACACGACAGGGGAGATACCCAAAACGGTGACGCCACTAGCAAGACGATTTGTATGCGAGATTGAACGATGCGGACTTGATGAGAACGTGGAAGCCAGGCCCGCGGTCTGGGAAGCCTGGCGCGTGCCAGAGCTTGCGCCTGCTGGGTATATTGACAGCACCAACATCCGTGATCGGAGTTGTCACAGCTTGTCGCGCCATGTGCATCAACACTGAGCTGATTCATGCCTGGCAGTGCCTTACCCGTTGTGGGCCACTGTGGGCCGTCATGCTGCTTGCTGCCTTTGCTGTGCTTGGATCAGGGCAGCGCATGTGCTGGTAGGGGACGCTGGCTTGACGTAGCACCCGTCTGTACGCAGTGGGCTAGGCAGGCACTGGCTGGCCTCAGTCAGAGCTTTCTGTCGCATTGGCATGAGGCGGCCTGAGGATTGGCTTGTGCAAGTGCCGTTTCGAACTTATATGAAGGAACCTGGCCCTATATGCGGTTCAGCATCCCCGCAGAGCGAGGATCGACCGAGCCACAAGGAGATCCCTATCGCTGCCGACCAACGCACGAGCGCGCACGACAGAACTGGCGGGCGTACGGAGAGGAACACGCAAAATGTGGCGGCAAAATGTGCATGGAGCAACGTTTGTTGTTGTATTTGCAATATTGATAGGCAGTCTGATGTTGGGGCTCAAGGGTAGTGGGGCGGCGAAAATGTGCTGGCGAATTGAACGAATGCTGGGTTCGGAAGACCCTCACGGCTCGATAGCGACAGCTTGGCATTGCAAGGTCGTTTAGGGCGGCTGCGATCTGCCCACATCCCCGAGGCGCGCATTTGACTCATCTCGCAGGCGGCAGGAGATGAAGTCGCAATGCGGACGGCATCACAGACCCTTCTTCAGACGGTGTCGCTCGGACGGGAACCGACATGCATACGCCAAACAGCAAACCTCTACACCACCTCAAAACGTGACCAATACGCGAATGCACACCAGCGGAGACCTGCCAGGTTCTCCTTACCAGGGCAGCCACTGTTATGACCTCACATTGCTGGATTGAGGACTTGTGAGGCCTCAAAGTTGGTCGATGCTGTCTGCCAACTCCAGCGACGTTTGACACACTGCCAGTATTAGCCATTTAGGCTGATCGTAGGATCACACATCGGCCAGACCGGCCAACTTTCGAGTCTATGCGCTCCACTGTACTCAATCAACACCTTAGAAAGCTCGCAATGGGCCCTCTGCTGCCTGTGCCCTCCTGGTACGCGACGCGTGTGTTGGAAGAATACAGCTTCAGCCAGTCGCCTTGAGCAACATTGCGCTCTATGCGATAAGAGAGCTGCGTCTTCCAGACAGCCTGCAGTTTGCTGGCAGGTGGACCGTGATGCTACCTCAGTCGCCGGTCAAGACATCAGGCCTGCCCTTGTCTGGACCACAAGGTGTTTGCTTCTAGCGATGCCGTTGCACAATGCCCCACAGGCGCAGACTTTCTGTTGGAGGGTCTGACTGCGTGAGATGGAAAACGACGCTGTGTTGTGGTCGAAGACGCGCCACACAAGCGGAAAGACGCAGGTACCACAGGCCAGTTGTTCGACCAGGTTGCGATCGGTTAGCGTCCGTACGGACACATGACACCGCTTCGGTAACGGCGAACCGTTGAAACATTGCTGCGAACTGCTGTCGACACCCGAAACAGCGGCTCTCGACATGAAACGGTGCTGCCACTACCTCTGCATCGGCATGTAGTCGATGCGGCTCTTGGTGTTATTCGGATCTTGCTACGTACGATCGACGAGGTCTTAGCAAGCAGCAAAGTCTTTCGATACTACAAACTTAGCACGCAGAAACAGTCGGAGATACGTGAACGAAGGAGGTGCCAAGTCGAGAAACAGCCGTTGTGTACCGCGCTGCCGATAGCCGTTACCAAGAGCTCCAACAAGGACAAAAGGACGTCGGAAACAGTTATGCGCGTGCACCGCTCGACCAGAATAGGGAACGCTGGTATCAAAAAGTGGGACTATTGCGCTGAAGCCGGGAAGATGCATACTGTGCTCAAGATGATTCAATATTTCCCTCCGAAATGCTCCTTCGCATACTGCTCGCAGGCCTATTTTCGTCAGTGGATGTACACTGAGTCTGTGGTATGGAAGGCATCGACACCTACTTTTGCGGGTTTGCCAACCTTCTGGCCGATGGCTTTCCACTTGTTGGCATCATACTCCTTGATCGCGGCAAGTAACGCTGCGCTCTGCTTACAGATCAGAATTCGTCTGCCGCAGCTATCGAGATGGCCTAGACAAACTCACTTCGTCCTCTGCAAACTCGGCGTAGTGCATATCCTGGGTCGTCTGGTCAGTGACGGCGGGTGAAACGGGCCGAATCCATTACACACTTTGTACCAATGCTTCTTTACACTCCCTTCTGTTCGCTGTGGGAAGGTCTGGAACAGCATGTTAGCAAGAGTGATGGACAGTGAAAGCCTCGAAGTTTTCAGGTCGACAAGCGTTGCACACCTTTGCGATCTCGCTCCAGCTGTTACCTGCATCTCTCATGTGCTTGAGTCTGAGCTCCTCTGCCGGTGTCCAGGGTGTGTTGGTTCGACTCTTCTTGACCTTTGGTTCTTGCGTAGCAGGTTCGGCCTGGTCTATCTGGCCCGGCGTCGCACTACTCTGCGCCTCTCCACCACTGGTTGCGTCTGCCATGGTGTTGGCGTGCTGGCCGGAGCTGATTGACTTGCGTTTCCTACTCCCAGACGTCGGAGATTGTGGTTTTGACGCAGTCATGGAGGTTGTATTATTTCCCTGAGTAGTAGGCACTGTATGCGCTAAGTCGGGTGGCTCGGTTGCTGAAGGATGATGTGAGGTCTGGGGCTGAACTGGCGTGGTCGGTGACGGTCTGGAGTGACGTTTGCTAGCTGGCGAGGAGCTGTGGTGTGGAGTAGCTAAGGTCAGCGCGTATGAAGGCGATGGTGGACTTGAGCTTGAACAAGGAAAGAAGCAAGAGACGACCTCGTGTGCAAGCGTAAGAGCGACTCACGACATGTTTGCGCACGGGTGCGTCTTGCGTCGCCGTCGGTCAGATCAAGACGCGAGGCTTCTTCACTGGTCAGATGGAGTGCGTCTGTAGAGCGTGGTGTCATGCTCGTATATGGCCAGGTCCAGGTTCGGGTCCAGGTCCAGGCTCAGCACCGTGTCTAGAGGGTACAACGGCGAGTGCGGACGTGATGGAGCATGATGGTATCCAAGTAAGCAGATCGCCGGCCGGTGCAAGTGTTGATCAAGTACAGGGGATACAAGAAGGGTCAGGTTTGCAGGCAGGCGAGCGAATAGGCACAGTGGAGTGGCATCAGACGAGAGGACAGCTGGGGTGCCGTAAGGCTAATCAGCAAAGTACCAGCGGGGCCGCCCACTCAACGTGTAGAGTCGAGTAGAGATACGTCCGTTGTTGCCAGAGACATGTGGGAGTGCCCGTATCGGTACGTAGGTGAGCTGCAGCGGAGAAGCGGGGTAGCCGCCTTCTTGACAGGCCGCGATGAGTGGGTGGCTTCAGAGCTGCGGGCTCAGCGAGACGAGGCCGAAGAAGGCGGGGAAACTGCAGCCAGCGCGTGACATGTTCATGCATCTCCCGCTGCTGTGAGTGCTGCAGAACGCCGCCGATCGAGCTATGACGAGCTTCGACTAGACATAGTCATACGTGCTGGGCCAAGGTAGCGAGATACGGCCGGTCGATATTGTGAAAACGCTGGGCGTCTTCGTGACTGTCATTTGATGGCGAATGGGTAGCAAGGCGTGATTTGGTTCTCTTGTATGATGTGTGAAGATTCAAGAGGCGGTAGACACCAAAAGTGGATGGAGAATGGATTGATGGTTGATCATGTGCGGGGTTGGTGTGTGGTGCGTGTGGTGCGTGCGCTAGCCTCCCCCGTTGCCGTCTTGCTCGCTCGTGCTTCGACATCGTCATCGGTCAAACAACACACAACACGGTGGAAGAAGCGTCAAGAACACACCCGTCGACCTCACGGTGAGCTCCCACGCCATCCAATGACGAACCCTCTAGTCATGCTTTGTAGCTGGTCGGGCCCTTCCACCAGCACTTGGCGCTGTTTGCTAGTCCCATGCCGTTCTCGTGGCTGCAGAGCGCTTGTCTTGCTTGACGACATTCGACAGCTGGGCGCGGGGAAGGTAGATTGACTCACTTGTTTCTCATTCTACCACCACGCGGAACGACATGATTGTGTCTTCGCAACGAAGCGCAATGCTCTTTCAGCGTAGCATCCTATGCCAAGCCAAACCCACCGAACCACCTGACGCAGCGTCAGTATCAGCCCAAGGGACCGCTCCGCAATAGCGGTGACCATTAAGCGCCAAGCGATATGGCCTGAAGACTGCCTGATCACGACGATGCTCTCGAGCGGAACACGGCATTTCCGAGCTCTTTCAAGTTTCTACTGTCTCACGACGTCAACAGTAGCCTGCTCTTCCACCGGCTTGTGGATTGGAGTGGCACGTGTAGGTTGCGCGGCCTTTTTCAGCTCTATGCACTCTACCAAGCAGCTGATGCCTCCTTGTCCACAAAGAAGTCGACTTGTGTTGGACTTCACACGCTGACTTACATCCCCTGCTAATGGGTTGGTTCCTCAGGCACCAAGGCTGCTAAACTGTGCACTGTTCTTCCCGCTACCTGTAATCGCGCGTTTTGAGTTAGCGCCCGCTGTTGGTATAGTCTGGGGTGGGTTTGTTTCCAGGCTCTCCAAACATTGTCAAACTTTTCGCTTCGCACACTTGCTGCACGACTTGCTCTCTGACATGCTCGGTTTTGAAACCGACCCCGTCCAACCCCGAAGCGTTCTTTGACATCATGCAATCCGCTCTAGAACGTCAGTGCACCAGGCGAGCGCATCGCCAAAGATCTTTGGTCCCTTCCTCTCCGGCTGCATCTGTCTCGGATCAGGGTTGCTCTACACTTTTTGGCTTCGAGCGCCAATGTCAACCGTGCCGGCGATCAGAAGCTTAGCTGCATGACTGACAGTTTGAAAACGTTGCCAACATCAGGACGAGCCACCGCAATCCACAATGATGCGCGGCTTAGGGAACGTCCCGTTTCTTGTCACTATCCAAACTCTATAACAAGTGTCGGGTGCCCCAAGTTTCGAGGCTTCAACCGCATCTGTTCAATCGGCATCAGCCTTTTGGTTTCCTTCTTAGCAGCCTTGTAATACTTTCTTTAACTCCCACCGGTTGGGCTGCACTACATTCCTTAATCGACATTGCTGAGCAATTACATTCGTGCATACCAATTCTCCCAGTAATACTTTCTTTCAGAGCCAGACTCGAAATCGAGGAACAGACCTCCCTAGCAGACACGATTCACGACTTTCAAATCTCGAAAACACAAACGTCTACCCACCAATTCATTCATCGATCTTAAGTCACATCGACATCCTCGCCATGCTTCACCACCAACCTCAGATCCTCTCCCCTCTCCCCGAGATGGGTCCCCAGGCTTCAAACACATCTGGCTTGCGTGCTCGTAAGATGTCTGCTGCTGGAAACAGATCATGGTCAGAAGAAGAGGTAAGAACCACTCCGGAGTCAACAACCACCACATTTCTAACAGACACCAGGAAAACTATCTGCTCCAGACTCGCATGCAGAAAATGCCCTACAAGCACATTGCTGCTCATCTGAAGAAGACCGAGCTCGCCTGCCGACTCCACTACCATCAGCTGTCGCACGGCAGCCACCGTCGTAGGCGCAGCGCATCCGTCTCGTCGACTGCTTCTTTCGGTTCCGTTGCCCAGTCTGTGTGCTCGACAGGGACTGAACACGATGACTTTTCGCAATCCTCCCGCCACGCTTCGCCAATGAGCTACACAGGCAGCTCCCATCACATCAGGTCGACTTCGCTCAACGCCTCTCCTGGTCGCAGCCAGCACAAGATTCTTCTTCCTAAGCCCCGCACGTTCACTCCCCAAGGTTCCCCTGAGCCTCACAACGGACTTCGTATCAACACGGAAGTTGCCCGTCAGCCACGGATTGTCGACACCGACCGACTTCGCGCTATTTATGAGGCTCGCCGCCAGCAGTTCTGGTCTACCGTCGCCGCCGATTATGGTGCGGATGTTTCACCTGCGCAGCTTGAGGAAATCTGGCGCAACAGCTCCAGATCAGTGCGCCCGCCCACTCCTGATGCCTCTCCTGATGGTAGCATTCTGCACAACCCGGTCTTCAAATCTTCGGTTCTTCCGTACGCGTCGCCCGCGCACAGTGAGCCCAAGCACTACAGCCCCATGAACATCAGCGCAGGCTCCGCACCCGAGCGCATGCCGTACATGCTCCCCATGCCCGTTCCTTCTTCGGGCCGCGCCCGTGCTGGTACCTGGAGCTCTGCGCCCAGAGACAACATGCCCATTGCCAGCCTCTTGACAGAGGACAAGAACCCCCGCCAGTTCTAACCACCTGGCAGCGAATCAACACAAAACCTACGACTTCTCACTTTCGCTCACTCTTATTATATGACATGTTGCTTTTCTATTTGTCTCCCACGAAGCTTTGTTTCACGTGCCGGAGCGAAGGTTTGACGGTTCTCAGTTCTTGCTATCGCACTGTGCGTAATGGGGTGGAAGAGAGGATTTTCTGTGCCGAGATAGCTAGCAAGCGTTTAAACAGCCATCGAGTACATTTCTTCAAACCAGCGCATTTCACGTTCACTTCTCATGACGATGTCGTGCTTTCCGCGTTTTCGCGTCACTTTCTCGTCTTCGGGTCCGCGCTTAGCGCGACGCCATTTTACCCACCCTTGCCAAATTTCACATGTTCTTAACAACCAACACCTCCAACTCCACCTCCACCAAGCGCCTCCAAGAGGTTTCGACAGCTGCTCACCCGCCCTCTGGTCAGCAGCCACAATGTAGTCGACCTTCTCAATCAAAGTGTTCGGATTCACACCTGCCTTTTCAGGCATAGACAATGTTTCGTTGTTGACTCCGTGAAACACTTCCAGCCTCAGATACAAGGTGGAGACCTGTTCACTTTAGCACCTCTTCACGCCCACTTTGCGCGAAGCGAGCGCAACGGCCCTCTTGTCTCCACATCCTCCAAGTCACGATAGGACTAATCTTGCAGACCCGCAGCCCAGGCTCTTACACCACCAAGACCGTTGACGCACAGGCCAGGCAGCGAATACGATCACCAGAAGCAACGTGTCAGCCCGGCTTCGTATGAGGCCACAAACTCAAATCATAAGACCATCGTTATGCCGATTCTTGTCGAGCAAAGTACCCGCTCGGTCTATCTTCCCGGTCTCGCATCTCCCGCCTGTGCCACACGGCTCCTGCGTCGCTATCCATTGTGGCCTGTCATGCAGACCTCATTTCCCATCGTTCATGCTTGCGGGTCAACACCATTTATCCTTGCCACACAGGCCAACAACAACCTGAGGTGGGGGTTATTGAGTCGGTGCCATCCTCGTCTCAGGATTTGGGAGCCCCTTCACCTGTACGTCCCCGCTGCATGAATGATCAGGTCCATCCTTGATCGCGTCGGCGTTTCCGCGTCTGTCAAACTAGGCAATGGGTTCGTCGCCTTGCTGCCTTGCAAGGCTGACTGGTGGCCTGAAACCCACGACCGGGTCCTTGGAAGGGTGACGTTGTAGGATTGCGGGCAGTAAGATGAAGAGCACCGGACATGTGGTTCGGAGAGGATAGCCGGAGTGCGCTTCCGCGTCCAAAGAGGAAAAGAAGAATACCCGCCTTCTATGCGCCTTCCAGAAGGGTCCTACATTTGCTCGCCATATGCAAAGACGGAGTGGCTTCTCTGTTGGTATGACCCCTTTCCCTCACCTCTTCCAGAAGTTGCATCATCTGATGGGTCGCCACGCCCATATTGACGTTTCGTTCCACTGCCAGAACCCACTTTGGTGAATCACACACTCATCTGCTTGCGGTACTCTCACCGAGAAGATGGCCTTTCCTCTGGATCCTGCTGTGCTGCAGCAGACTTCGAATCCCCAGCCTGCGTGCCACTTTGCTCAATATCTCTGACGAGCTCTTGTAGGTCATCGGCAGATGCATCTCCTTGTTCGCCATACTCGGTGTCCAGACGCTGCATGAGCTCTTCTCCAGGCAAGAGTATGCTCCTGTCGATCGCGAGTGGTAGTCCACGGTGTCGGCCTCGTACCATGACAAATAACATGACGACTTTGCTCAAACTCGCAAAGGACCCGCT
This sequence comes from Ascochyta rabiei, assembly GCF_004011695.2. NCBI lineage: Eukaryota > Fungi > Ascomycota > Dothideomycetes > Pleosporales > Didymellaceae > Ascochyta > Ascochyta rabiei. The sequence continues at coordinate 769,858 of NC_082408.1, read as the reverse complement.
GAGGCTGTAGTTCTTCCCAGGAACGCCTGTCGACAGACCAACTGTACCATATGCTGACGTGACTTCGAACAATATAGAGAAGATGTCGAAACCTGGATCCGCTCGGAGAATGTGACCTCGCTCAATGATGCAGACAAGGAAGAAAGCGAAGAACTGGAACCAGATGTCATAGGCGAGCTGTTTTTGCAGATGTGATGCAATGCCGGCTGCGCTGTCGTCGCCTTCTGCCAAGCCGATCGAACGCTCTTCGTACATGTTGGTCTTGCGCAGCGTCATCACCAGTGGATAGCTGGAGATGTACATGATGATAAGGTAGGCTACCAGACATGCTGGTGCGAGGGAGCTGAAGGTGATAATGTACGCTCCAGACGTGCGGAGACCTGTGGCCTGGAACAGACCATCGAGGACCCTCGTACCAGTTGGACGAGCGTCGACGTCCGGCATTCCAATGTTGAGGATCTCGAAGCAAAGCCATGCTGTAACATCAATGGTAATCTGGATAGCCAGCAAGTACCATGTCTGCCTGCCCGGAAACAGATAGATAAAACATCGTCTGGGATGCTGGAGCAGAAATTGCAAAATGTCCCGTAGTCGTGATCTCTTCGGGACGCAACTCTTCATCACCCAGATGGTCAATCGCAGAAAGATTGGAAACTGCGTCTGCCCGACCAATGCAAGTGCGCCCGCGATGATGAGAATATACGGCATGCCGCTAAATGGGACGAAGTTGGCATTGAGCACAGTCAATCCCCCGTTGGCGAACTCAGTGACCGTCGAGAAAAAAGTCCACCAGCCAGGATTCAGTCCTCCTGGTTGGGCTTCGTGCAGAATGTCTCGTGTCTTGGTGCGATATGCGTACGGCATCAGGAAGACCACCCCAAACGTGTACCAGAACAACTGATAGCCGATCAGAATGAACAGCAGCGCCTGCAGGGCGCGGTACTCCACGCCACCTAGCTCAAGCCGGTCGTGCTCGCTGAGCTCGAGGAAGCGTCCTCTCGAATCTAGACGCGGCTTGAAAGATACATAGTCGTGCTGCTCGGGCCTCAGCTCGCTCGTCACGCTGTCGAAGACACGGCTGAAGAAATTCCTCGCCAGTTTCGTTTCCCACGGCGTCGGCACAAAGCCAAATCCAGTCTGATGATGGAACGTCCGTCTCTTGCTCAGCGGCTGAATCTTGACCGGCAGCCTACCGCCATCAGCCCTGCTCTTCCTCCGCTCGACATTGCGCCGCTGCCGCAGGCTCTCGCTGCTGCTGCTGCCACTCTCTGTCTGGCGATTCTCCTCGATATCCTGCACCAGGCGCTGCATGGTACGCGAGTGCTTGACCACCTCGGACATGCGCTTGCGGAACATATTTTGTCGGATCAACACCACGACCATGGAGACGAAAGGGATGTTGCCGAGGATGAGCAGGATGCATAGAAGGGCTTGTTGGAACCCTGACAGATCGCCCAGATCTACTGGATTGAGTCCTACACGCTGTTAGCCACCAAAACCCCTCATCACACCTCCCTCACCCATCCACCATGCATCCTCCTCCGTATACACATCTTGAATACACACCGGTAGTAGTCATAGCGCTGCCCGTCAAAAACAGCGCATCCACATAGCTCAACCGCGCACCGCCCACCTCCCGCGGCCCATTCCTGATCCCCTCGCCATACACCACCACCGAGGCTACCGCAATCACAACAACAAAGTACAGCATGTGCGCGCGGTAGAAGTTCAGCGTGCACACCTCCTTCTTCAGGTACATTACAAAGTGCTCGCGCGTTTCGCGCGGGTTGCGCAGCGACTCGACGGGGTCCGGCATCGCTATTGCTGTTGTTGTTGCCGTTGCTGTGCTAGGTGCGAGTCCTGGCGTGAGGCGCTCGCTCGCACAGTTGTAGATGCAAGTACAGCGATACGGCGTTCTCTCGATGGCATCGCTGCGATGGCATACGCGGTGTCGTTGCCGTGCAATGCAAAGGTCCGATATGGGGGCGGTGCATGCTGGGTACCGTGATAGCGTGGTCTGGGGTTGCGGGATGATGTCATTGCGTCGACGGCGTGTTGTTGATCCCGAGAATTGTGGGGAGACTGCCGATGGGTTGTGTTTTTGTTGCTTCTTGGGTCTTGGGTCTTGACTGGTTTGCACAGAGGACTGGGTTGGTGGAGTTGCAGCAAGGTTGTGGGTGGAGGGGAGGTTGAAGTGTGATGAGCTTTCGACTGGAATTTCCGGTTCAGTAGTGCAAACTGGGAGTGGATATGCAATCTGCAAGTTGGGATTTGCTGACGAGGGACTGGGCAGTCCGGGGCAGTCCGGTGAGGGTCTGTATTATCAATTTTGACAAAACGGTTGGAAGCCGAATGCTATGCTGGATACTTTAGCATTTGGTGCTTCACGCTGCTATGGACGCTCTTATCCAACCCACAACTGCAACAGGCGTCTACCTACCCCTCGATCCAATCCGCCCAACTCCACCAAACAATGTCGTATTGATATGGCTATCTCTTCACCACACTTTCAACAACACCCAAAACCAACCCCCCCTTCCCACCCCAGCCGTTCCGCCCTCCCTTCACATCCGGTCGAAACAGCTCATACATATGAAAAGCCTGCAAGATTATTGTTATTGAGGTCTAGAGAAGCGTGAGTTGATATCAATGCACGCCGGAAAGCTCATGAAAATGCCACAACGCCATGCAATCACAAAGTACGATTCCGGCGCTCCTAGCGCTTCGATCCTCCTCCCATGAGGTTGCCAGCTTGCTTGTGCAGGTACTTTGTACCTTCCTTCTTAATGATGGGCAGCGCGTAGGCTGTGAACATGCTCATGGCCTGCTTCTGCCACTCAGGCTGTCCGGATCTGCCAGCTGGTCGGTCTCCTCGCCGGTCGTAGTCCCGGTCGTCGTAGCGGTCTCGTCGGTCTCTGTCGTCACGCCGCGAGCCGCCGCGCGAATCCGCGAACATTTTGAAGAGAGCATCGTAGGGAGTTCCCTCCTTGCGGTCGTCTCGACGGTCGTCTCGGCGGTCGTCTCGGCGGTCATCCCTACGATCGTCGCGGTAACGGTCCCTCTTGTCTCGATCGTCTCGACCGTCTCGACGTCTGTCGCGGTCTCGGCTGCGGTCCCTGCTCCTGTCCCGGTCGTCGTAGCGGCGGTCTCTGCGATCTCGGTCGTCGTAGTCGTCCTTGCGTGGTCTGTTGTGGCGGTCATCGCTCACATAACCGCGGTTGTCTCGGCGGCGGTCATCGCGGCGAGGGTGCTCATCGTATGAATCGTACGTGTCGCGATCACGCGGGCGGCGGTCACGCTGTGTGTTGCTTCGTCGCGGGGGCTTTGCTGGCGGCGCGTCGGAGTCTGACCCGGACGAGTACGATCTTCTTCTGCGCGGACGTGGTCGAGATTCTGTAACGTGGTAAGCATTGCATCATACCGGCAAAACATACGGCGGCATACCTTTTGGAGGCGGCGGCGGGTCATCTTGCTCGTAGCGCTCCTGATGCCGCCGCGAGTCTCGTCGGTTATCGCGGTAGTCTCGGTTGTCTCGCGGCTCTTCTGTTGGCGTCTGCGGCGCCCATTTCGCTTTGCCGTCTTCGTAGCTATCGAAGCGGTAGCTGGGTTCAGCTGGAGTTGTCAGCAATCAAGGTCTGTCTGCCTCGATAAGCATACTCACGGCGTCGCTGTGGTGGAGAGTCAGGCGGCGGTCGGTCGTCGCGTCTTCCCATGTTTGCAATGTGGTGGAGGATGTTTTGTTGGTGCACGGCGAGGATTGATAGTTAATAGCAGGACCCTGGCTGCCCCAACATCCTCTCACATGACAACTGCGTCACGCCTCCAATCGGCGTGACCCTTAGCGTGCAATCCAACTTTCTGTGGAGCGACTCGAGAACGGCTCCAGGCGCGAGGCGATGCAACTGAGCGTGCCTCAACGTACCCCAGCGTGGCACACAGTCACTGGCCTGCCGGGCTGTGCTGGCCATCATCGTGCATGTGCCCATCTCGCCGCCTGGAAGGATTTCTGCCGCACGCCACTCCACTGACTCCACTGACTCCATTTTCCCCCTCACACCAGCCGTCCACTTGGACGATCAGGGTCCTATCGAGAAGGCCGTGAACGGGAGCGGTGTGCCACCCACAATTTGTACATGCAGCCATCAACCCCCACCTGGACATCTGTGATGCAGCCTGAAGGAAGCTTTATCGGTGTGGCTGTGCTTTTCAAATCTTCAGCTCAGCAGGCACCACGCACTGCCACAGCAAAAGAACCCTGCTGGAAACAGCAACGATGTCAGTCACGTGTACAGGCCGACACCTCTTTCCTTTCCTCTCCCCTCCGTGTCCACATCTCTTCGCATCCAGTCGATGACTCTGTTGCTCCCTCTTTCCAGTGTCACCCACTGCTTTCCTCAACCATCAGCAATAGAACACCCCTATGGAGTACGGTCGGTTTTCAGGACGCTGAACAGGCATTTCTCGGCGCTTTGAGCACCAAACTTGTTTAGTCCAACGTAAGGCTAAGCAGTTCTGCTTCTATCTAGTGATTAGATGTAGCTCTAGTGTTCTTGCTATTTGGAGAATACTCCTTCACTCTTGACACTTAACGGGTACTCTCCCGTCCCCTAACCACCCACACAACAGCCTCAAATACGCCAGAATCACGCGATCTATCCAAAGGCTATCTGGTTGTAGATGAATCTGGCACACGGCAAGGTAAGAAGAGGTAGATGTCAAGGTCAAGAGGGAAGTAGAGGTAGAGGTCGAGAGATTCCCCCGCACTTATCTAAAATAAAGCCTACCCTGGCTTATATTTCAGCTAATTGGAAGAGGAGCAGGTTTGGCGTGATGCGTCAAAATTCACTATAGCTAGCACCGAACGTTCGGTGCCCTACCGGTACAAACCAGATTTCGGCGTGTAGTAAACCGAACGGTTCGGTGACTTGAGAACCAACCACGCGCCACAGGGACTTTACTCTACCAACATGATGCGCCGCCACAAACACGTTAAAGCGAGATATCCACGCCATGACCTCTCGCAGTCCAGTGTACCGTGTGTCTATCGAAGCTGAGCGCCTGAAGGCGAAGATTAGTCCTCGACCCTTAACGCTCTGGTCTCTGGAAAATTGGTTTGCGCAGAACTTGACGATCTAACCATGGTTGACCGCGCAATAAATCACAAACCCACACTACCGAGTGTCAGAACCTAGCTTAAGACACGCTCCTCCTCCGTTGTGAAGCAGACTCCTCTCAACAGCAAGGCTGCTCGCTGACCTTACTCAGCTACCATCGACAGACACATCACAATGCATCTCACCACGATTCGACTCCTCGCCATATCTGGCCTATACCTTGCTAGTACCTCGGCTTCTCCTGTTGCAAGAAGAGCCGTCGACCAAGTCGAGAAAATTGACTTCAATGCCATGTTCAATGGAAGCCTGGGGACCTTGCCAGCCATGTGGCTAGTATCTCAAGGCGCACTTGCCGCTTTCAAAACTGCAAACTCAACTCATGTTGTTCAAAGGCAAGACGAGCAGAGGAGGACTGATCTCGAGAATGGCGCCGTCATGGCCGCTTTCATCAGCTCCATGCTTACACTTCCTATCAAGATACACGACGAAGGTGTGGCCAACGGTGTGTGCGAAGCACTTTCCGCTTCTGCATCTGGCATGGGGTCTGCTATCGTCAGTCAAGAATCCGGCAAGAAAATCTTCAGTGGCAACTCGACCGATGACGATTGGGAGCAAGGCGCAATACCCGGAGGCGTTGTTGGCGGCGCTTTCGGCGCCGTTGTTGGTACCACGCTGTCCAAAACTATCTGCAATAAGTTGAAGAAAGGGGGCGGTAAAAAACCAGACCTCCCCAACAGACCTGACTCGGGCCTCCTCAAAGACCTCATCGAGTCACCAACTAGGATCCTGGGTGACGCCGCTTGTGTCGTAATGAACGAATTATTGGCAGAGGTCGGCATGGATATAGCTCAGCGCATGCACCTTGCGCAACAGCTTCGCGAGCTTCTCCAGCTAACCGAACTTCACGGTCTTGCCAGAACGGTGCAGCATCTGACGAGAGAGATGACGCGTCAAATCCACGCACTCTCGGATCTTGTCGCGGACGCAGCAGGATTAGCTGCAGCAGAAGCGGCTCTTGCTTCGCTTGCTTCACTGGCCGTTGAGAGTACTGCCGTCCTGGGCATTGTACAGACTGTGCCCCTCAGGGTCCCTTCGAATCCTGCGCTCGAGAACCTGCAGATCATCACCCTCCACCTGTCAGGCACGCTGGAGCTCGTAGCATCACTGCCCGAGACTGCGGCTCTAGCAAAAGGTCTGCGCAGTGGAGTATATGCCCTTCGCGACCAAGTCGACCGCCAAATACAAGAGCAGGACGCTGAAGATCCGAAAGAAGAGGGCCCTGAAGTTCCTAAAGAAGAGGACTCCGAACATCCTAAACAAGATGAACCTGAAAACGATCCCCTAGAGGACGAAGAGCCTGTCGAGGACCACGATAATGTTGACGTAGCTCCACCTCCGCCACCTCCTCCTAAGAAAGAGCCTCCTCCACCGATTGAGGAGTGCAAGGTAATCAAAGATTGTCTTTGGATCTTTTGTGTGGATAGGAACAAGTGTCCCTAGCTACGTTAGGGCATGGGGATTCAGGCATGGCTGAGTTGCTATCTTCCTTCCCTGACGAGTACCCGACTCTCGCCTGTGATCAACCATCCTTTATCCATCCTGTAGCTTGCCAGATTTAATCATTTGTCTCCCCGATGGTTGAACAAGGATCAGAATTTCCTTGCTACGGTTCTGTTGTGTGGCATTTAGTGTTTCGTTCGTAGTAGTTGATATCAGCTTACCCAATTGAATAAAATTCTTCCAGCCAAACTCTGCTCCGAAGCATCTCGAAATATATTACCGCAAGGAAACAAGCGCCCACAGCTGACACAAGCTTGCTTGCACGGCCTCACGTTTGGTCCTGCGCGGGCTGCACAGTCTGCGATGAATTACAAGTGCCGAGTGAGATTGGTGCAAAGCTCCGACGCAAAACAAGCAACTCCAGGCACCCCCATCACGATCGCGCAGACGCAACAGCAAACACTTTGGAAAGTAACCAGCAATCGATTCGAAAAAACAACTCCAAACTATGCCGTATGTGCTATGCAGTACAATACAATGCAACGCAATGCCGCTCAAACACGCGCTAAACGCGCTCCCACGACCAATCTCTCTCTCTCTCTCTCTCTCTCTCTCTCTCTCTCTCTCTCTCTCTCTCTCTCTCTCTCTCTCTCTCTCTCTGACACCAAGCCACCAAGCCACCAACCAACGAATCGTCTCTCTAAGCCCTAGCAGCCTCCAGCAACTTGGTGTGCTGCTCCGGGTGCGTCTTCTCGACGTTCCCCTTGGCAACCTTCTTCATCATGAAGTTACCGTCAATGACCACGTCCTCGGTCAGCTTGCCGTCTGCGACACGCCACGTGGCGGCGATGGTCAGGATGCCGACGGGGGGTTTGGCGTTGACGAGCGAGTCGACGCCGCCGGGCGTGTTGGTGAGAGTGAGTTTGAAGGTGGTCTGGGGATTGGTCAGATTGCGGCACTGTGGGGTGTTGGGTGAGGTGGGGAAAGTGACTTACCTGGCCGATGGGCTTCTTGTCTGTCACCGTGTAGACGGCCGATGTGGCTTTGTCGCCGGATTCGAATGCGTAGCTGACGAGGGCTGGGCAGAGCGTTTTGATCATCAGCTCGTGGTTGTGGAGGGCGGCGATGACGACGGCGGGGTCGGTGCTGCCGATGGAAGTCTCGATGTGGAAGGTAGACATATTGGTGCTGGTGTTTGTTTGTTGATTTGAAGGTCGGTGTTCGAGTTTGAGTTGTTGAAGTGGGATTGAGTAGTAGTTGATGTGAATTGATGAGCTGTTGAGATGATCCTCTTCAGCTGATGAGGCATCCATCTTATATACATACCTGACCTCCATCACGAAGCGATAAGCTCAAACTCAATTCACTGTCCCCTCAAACACGCTGCCCTGCATATTCCCACGGTCGTCCTATTCGCCTAACCGCAAATACACCAGATAAACTCTGTCCCTCACACATTGGTACGACGCGACGAAGAACCGGCCGCCAAACGGCAGCCAAGTCGTAAATAGCAGCCATCGAAACGCACCTTGTTGTTCCCGCGAGTAAAAAATGTCAGTGCTTGGTAGTAAGACCCTGACTTCTGACAGCAGCCGGTTTGGTGCTACGCGGCGCGCCGATCAGCTAGCCGAGCCAGTTTGTCGTGAGCGCTGGCTCTGGTGTTTGACGACATCCCAAAAATACGCCCGTCTGAGACGCCCATGTGGGCTGACTGCCTTTCTCAAACTGCGACAAGCAAGAGGAAGCGAGTCCTGTAGAGCTGACTGTGGCCGCACAATTGCGCGTTGCTGTCAGCAGAGCAGCAGCATACCGTGTTCAAGGTTATTGTCAGCGTCAGTATGAATTCACGGGTGCGGCAGGTGCAGTCATGTTAGGATGGTGGCTGACAGCATGTCGGCACGGAGCCTATCCCCAGAAGCCTGGGATTGGTGGTGAGCGGACGTGTTGATGCACAGTGTTCATTGTTTCGTTTCGCTGGCCCGCGGTTTCACGACGGCAAGCGGATTTGGGGAGCCGAATGGCGCTAGATCGACACGCTAGCTTGGTGATCAGTGCAGCATTGCAGTTCCCTTTCACGCCCTGATACTTGTTTCTATCGCCTGACGGGACAGCAGCACTGGGTTCGTTACTCTGGTGAAGTTCTTGTGTGTTTGAAGGTCAGACATGGAAGCCTGGGCGGTGTTGCGCTATCGTTTGCGCCTATTCAGAGTCTGCTGGTAATAAACTCTATTTTGCCTGATTCGAGAAGCTCACAATGCTCCACTTCAGACAGTCTGACACCGTGGATCCGTCTCTTGAAGTGGTGGATGGACGAAGTCCCTGACATAGTTTCCCGGACTTTTCGATAGTGTATCGCATCTGTGCATACGGAGATCCATTGACCGATTCTCATCGACTACGGCGTAGGCGGCACCGCATGCTCCGTATGGCTTCCTCTAGGCATGCACCGCCGTCATATGCGTGGCTCATTCGTACCACCTCCCTTTTTTTACTACCCCCCTACCTTGTGCCGGCGCGAAAGCAACTCTGCCCACTGTCTCCTCACTCCATACGTCTGCAATCTTAACTTCCATCTTCCCGAGCCTACTCGCCTTACTTGCGCCGCCCTCCATACTATTCCCTTGTATGCCACTATCGCCGAAGAACACCGAGTCTCTGATCAAGCTGCTGACATAACCCAGGATCGGAGGTGCTGTGCACTTCGCATGCAGAATGAGCGAAACAGCCGCAGCGAGGAACATTACGCCCACGGAGACGAAATAGACGGTCAGCCACGGTATGTCGAGTTCGTACACCGGCTCGAGCGGCTTGATGGTATGGGATGTGACATTCGAGAGATTGTCGATACCTTCATCTCTGGTCCAGTTACCGCTATTCACTGTCTGGAATGTCCAACCTAGCTGCCACAGGGTATTGTACAGCAGACTCAACCGCTGCTCTACTGTTTTGATGTCCACGTCCTTCAAATCGGCAAGCAAAAGTCTTGTGTATGCGGCTGGGCCGAATGCTGTTGAGGGGTCTTGAAGATACCATTCCACGACGCTAGAGACACCGCTGCCGCCTTGATTATCGTCGATGACATCCATGAAACCGTCTAGGAAGTAGTTTGGAACTTGAGGGTTGAGGTTGACTCCAGTTTCTTCCCTGACGCGCCACGATTCCAAGAGGTTATGCTCCTCGGACTCTGGGGGTGTATGCATCTTTCGCATTGCATCGACACCGCAGTTGAGTTTGGTCCCTGACCCTTTGGATATGCAAGTGACTTGAACGTCGACATACGTCGTTGCAGAACCACAAGACGTGACAGACATTGGTTGCGGCGGCTTGAGGTCGTCGTTGGGAAGACCAGACCCAAAGAATATTCGAGGATGTCCCGGGTACGTTCTGTTGTACGTCCTACCAGCAGACGACGCGACCCAGAATGTTCGGGGTAAATCTCTATCGCTTTTACGAATTGTTGAATTGCGAGAAAGCGTATCGTATTCGATAAGATCCGTAAAGTTCTGGTTCAAGGTCGACAAGGTCCATTCTGGAGCTTCAGCTTCTTTGATGTTTATCCACGGTGAGCACTAGATTGCGCAAAGTTAGCTGGCGACCTTCGCGAATAAAGTGAAAGAATCTACTTACATCCAGCGTCTGGTAGCTCGAGGTCATATTGAACGTCGTGTTCCCCGTAATGGTGCGATCGACGCCTTCGAAACGAGCGCCCATCAAACTGCTGTAGTTCTGCACAGCATCTGTCCAAGGTATAGAAACCCATTCATGAGGATTCGACGGATCGTAACCAGCGGCGTATTCCAAATGTGGAATGCGGACGTTACCCCAGGAGTCCATAGCAGCTTGAATGGCAGCAGACTGAGGGCCTCCGAGCTTCATCATCGTTTCCTGGTAGGAAGCGCTGCTGGGATCGACGTACTGGATCGTGGGAACGATGTCGTACAAGAGTGTCGAGTACAACGCACGAGTGGTCGGCTTTGTGCGTTGCATCCCGAACGACCACATCGTCAAGTTCATCTGAAGGCTGAGGCTGGGATTGTAGTGCGTAATCTTCCCTGTCTCATAGCCTATAACATCCTTCAGATAGATGCCTCGGAACGAGGCCTGAGAGCCTAGTGGATTGAATGCCCACAAGACGACCAAGACGAGCGACGCCGGTTTGAGCATCGACAGAGTGAACATAGCTATGAAAGAGCCCGCCATCTAGAGTAGAAGCGTTAGCATTCGCAGTGGGAATAGCCAAGTCAACACCAACCGTGAGCGAGCCCATCAAATGCTCCAGCGCCTGGAGTCACCGTCAGCATTCGCAATGTTCTGAATCGTGCACCCTCCTTACCAGCAACTGTATACCACGCTCGGCTCGCCAATTGGCAAACCGCCGCACCGCATTGCCCAGCACACCTGAAAACAGGATAGGCCAGATGGAAGGAGCAATCCGCGTCGCCTGAAGGATACGCTTCGACCAGTCCGTCTCGTTCTGACCTCTGAGATTCGCAACAAATGCTCCTAGAATCAAGAACAGAATCGAAATAACGATCCCAAGAAACTCCCAGGTCAACGCATACACAGACAGGCCATTCCAAAAGACATGCGAAGCTGGATCTGGATGGCTATTGGCTGTGCTGGTAGCATCGACGCTCCCATGGTTAACGTGAGGCGATTGCTTTCCCGTCGAAGATGCATGGTCTGGAGAACCGATGTCATTGATTTCGTTCGTCTGTGCGGGGGTGTAGTGTATTGCGGAGTGATCGTTGCTAGAATTAGGTCTCAGGAATCGCGAGGCTGCGGAGCGGAAGGTGGGCCCAGAGTTCGACTCGGCGGTCTCTCCACGCATGCCTTCCATCTTGATCTATTTGCTACCTGCGACAATGAACGTACGTGGGAATCGACTGCTCCACGCGAGGATCGACTGCGAGACTCATACTTGGGTACACGGAGTATTAATGTGCAGCGCTGGCTGTGCCGCTTGGGGCTGAATGCAGGGGGCGGGATTCAGCGTCTGTGCACGGTAGGATCAGGATGCAGTAGAAGCAATTAGGTCCGCGCAACCGGGACCAACCTCATTGCTGGATAGGAAGGTTGTGAGAAGATCTGTCAGCATGTCTCTGAAAGTGGGTAGTGTGCATTGCTGCAGCTGCATATGCATCCCTTCGAAAGGGGCAGTGCTGATAGAAATACAAATGCGCGCGAACCTGTCGGTAGCAAGCCTACTCTCAAACATCTCGAGTGACCGAAGAATCATTTCTAGACGTTGTGCTTTGTAGCCGCAGTGCATTAGGCTGGAGGTATGGCGGGATGTAAGCGCCCGAGTGGGGCCAATGCCAGGATGTAGATTAATACACAACATCACTGGACAGCGAGACGATGCTAAGGACGTAGAGCCATCGCGACGCATGGGTGGTCAATTTCAGGCTTCCTGTGGCAGTGGTGTAAGTAGGCAAGAGCAGCACAGAGCAAGAACTTGGATATATTATTGTTCAACAGTGAACGCCATGTAATGAGGGTATATTCAAAAATAAAATAAAGAAAAACCCAAAGGTTTACCCAAGCAACAGCAGCCAAAGAGTATCGTGAGATCATACAGCAATGGACGGTGATCCAAAAGCCAGGTCATCGTCGTCGTCGAAGAAGGAAGTGGCGTCTTGCGTAGACATGCCAAAGTCATCGAAAGCCCTCGACGTAGTGGCCGTCGTTACTGACAGAGGAGGTGAGGCGAGGCGTGATGCCGGCGCACAAGGCTTCTTAGCGAGTATTGTAGGTTTAGGTGGTGGTTCCATCTGCTTTTTCGACTTCAGCAGTGTCGATTTCTGCGGCTGAACCAGGAGATGAGGCATACGATCGGACTGCGTATCGATCCTGCGTATGTTTGCAGTCCTTGACAGTGGTCCAGGCCGGACTGAAGGTGGGAATTTGATTGTTCTGGTTGGTGTAACAGCCTCCGTAGTTTTAGTAGATTTGGTTACAAGCTGTACCTGCGGCTCATCCTCCAGGTCGTCTAGCGAAAAGTCGAGGTCCTGTGTCGAGAACGGGGGCGAAGTTTCGGCAATCGGCGATGGCCGGACAAGAGTGTTCGACACTGAGTTCATGCTTGTGGTTTCTGCGGAGAGTTCGCGTGCAATCTGCGTACCACTTTCGAGAAAGTCGTCCCACCCATCCAGTGTACAAATACTGGATATGGTGGTTTTTACAGGTGCAGAGGGTTTTGGGAGTGGCACTTTGGAAGCAGGGATGCCTGGAAACTTGAAGCCAGGGTTTGAGCTCGCTTGAATTCTTGGTTTGATCGAAGGTGGAGGTGCCATCTTCACCGAGGCTGACGGTCGCGGCCTTCCGTTGATTGAAGGCAGCTTGAAGCCAGGCTGCGCAGGCTCTCGCGATATGTCTGGTAGAGCATAGTCGGTTGCGACACGCACGGGATATTGGGTTCTCGTAAAAGGGAATCTGTCATCATTCCGATACTTCGCTGGAAACGGGACACGAGTAATGACGGTCTGAGTGCCTGCAAGCTGACCATCCAGTGTAAGGCAATCCAACCGCTCATTCTCCACTCTTAAGACTCGCACATGCTGACTCTTAGACAGCTGGCTGCTTGTGTTCAGATCTCTCAAACACACCACGACGCATCCCACCTTGACCCTCAATCGATGCGGGGGCAGCCCAAGAGGATTGAGCTTGTAAAGCAGGCCTTGCGCAGGATTCCAGTCTGACGTGAGTGCGACTGTATCTTGTGACAGGAGCTCGATGGTCTCGCCAGGCAGCTCGCCTAGTACAGCTTCCACTGCTTTGTTTATGGGGCCATGTGTGCGGGTAAACTCCATATCTCCGCTCCCAACATCAAGCTTCGGCGGCTGGGTGTTCAGTGTGTCCGCTCCGAGTAATAATTGTGTCTTCGAGCTGGACGTCGTGGCGTTTTGCGGTGACACATTCGGTGGTTGAGGACTGTTTGCTGCAGCCTGGGGGGTAGGCTGTGCGGTTGCAGGACAGGGAAGGACTGATATAGGTTCATGCGCAGGCTCTTCAATCGGATCCGACATGACCAGATCATGTACTTCAAGGAGTGTGTTGTCGTCCAAATCTTCGTCCCAGCTTTCTCCGCACTGCTCAGCCAACACGGGTAGATGCAACATTACGTCTTCCATGTCATCGTCATCAAACGGTTCCTCTTCGATGTTTTGCGCGATGGCCTCCAATTTCTTAGACAGTTCTTCTTCTCTCGATCTTGCCTCCATTTCCCTCCTTGTCCTCTCATCATCCTGCCTTTTCTTGTTGACACCCAAGAACGCCTCCATGCCCTTCTTTAGGTGCGCCTGCGTGTGGCTATACCCGATCATCTGAGTGGCTAGCCCAACACCAAGCTGTTGTCTCGCGGCCTTTTCCTTGCGCTCTCTTTCCTCGCGCTTCTCCTTCACCGCCTTGCGCCTCTTCTCGGCTTCGCGCTCGCGCGCCGCGCGCTCTTCCAAGTCATGTCCGCGCTGCAGCTGCTTGTGGGTGCGCTCAGATATTGCAGCGCCGTTCTTCTTGTATGCCTTTTTAACTTCGGTCGAGGTCTGCGCAGTGCGGTTCGGAGGCATGACGGCGCATTGTTGGGGATGTGAAGTCGTTATGCTGGGGTTTGCGTGGGGGCGCGATAGGGCTGAAAGGCTTGGCGAACGCGAAAGCACGTGCAGAAGCCTTCATCGTCGCTTCTGCTGAGAACACCAACAATTATCGTACCACGCCAGCCAGCCTTGTTTGTGCATAACAGGATACGTATACTGACTAGGAGGTTCCGATAAGCGCAAAGTTCGTCTGCTCATTTGATCAAACTACTGGCAAAATGATGATCACCAAGATACTGATGCCTGGATTAGTATATATGTGAGTGTTCCTTCACTCTCAACATCATTGAAGACAAGTGATGAATCATGTCATGATTGAGGGTAGCATGACAAGCAAGAGCAAGGCCACGGAATACTGTTATCGTTAACAGCCACCAGGACCAGCCTACCATGAGCAGTTCAATGGATAAACGATCGAAGAGACAATGATCGTTGGAGTACGAAACCTATGGCGAAAACGACTCAGAAACTGAGCTCCCACATGATACTGGATCTATGGCGCCGCCGCTCTTTCATCATTACAAGTCCCTCAATGCCTTGGCTTTGAACTTATTCTCATCAACTATTCAGACCTCTTAAGCTGACTGTCGACGCACGGAAAGGCGCTGAGCAAGCGCCTAACCCATGCATTTCAGTGAAAGGCACTAGGCCCCAAGGAATGGATTGGAGCAGGACAACAGAGGAGGGCGTCTTGTTGTACGATATGGACGAGGCCGCGTGGGCTGAAGGCAGGCCTTGAAGTGTCAGGGGTACTCACATCCACACCTCATACGACAATGATTATCAGGCAATGTATTTACGAAGTCAGGGGAAACTGAACAACGCCCATTTAACAGCAATTTGCATTCCTGCGATGTTGGTGTTGTGCATCTTTGTCGGCAGGAGATGTTACAGCCAGCCGCCTGATATTGAGTCTGGGGCATCCTGTCCACCCCAGAGTTCCCCAGGACTCTACAAAGATCGGACGACAGGCCACGTTAGCCGCGCTGGTAAAATTGGCCCATGTCGTATGTCCAGGATCCGAACGTACGCCCAGAGCTCCAGTGGCGATTATTGGATGCCTGATGAGGCTCCGCCGGAAAATGTAGGTTCGGAGGTCCACGAGACGAGTGCACCATCGGCAAAAGTCCGTCCTCGGTCGGCCGCGGCGATCACAAGCCTTGCACTCGGAGTTGCCCAGATGGGCAAGCTCTAGGTAAGAACCGGGCGGCGTCAAGCCACGATGCTTCCTTTCAAGGGGGCTTCAACAAGCCGCAAAGCAGGTCGCGGGCTTGGAGTCTGGGCGGTTCTAATGCCGACGAGCGGACAGGGTACCATTGGTAGATGTAAGTTTTTTCGGACGTGCTGGGTTTGGCTTGCGTGGAGTTTCCAAGATCTGGGCAGCTCTTTCACGTACGATGCGGGCGCACGGTTGACAAACATCCTTGCAGGGCGTTCGTTAGCAGGATCCTAGCGTGTAGTCGGACTTCCGATGATGGCCAAGTGCTCGTATGTCGGAGAGAGTCGTGAAGAACAGAGTTGGAGAGCTGTCTGCAAGTCTGCGGAGGTTTCCCCAGGTTCACACCATTTGTCTACCCCAGATTGGAGTCGATACGGAGACCCCGCAACACAAATGAGCGCGCAGCGATCGTGAGCACTAGGAAATTCGATAGTCTTCGATGCCATGTGCTTGCTCCGGTCCGTTTTCTTGCTATCGCGCAGGATCGTACGGCCATGCACGAGACAAGCTCTTGGAAGATCTTGGACGGCCGTTGAGCTTTTCTGACAGCACGGCGTCAAGCTGGGCAAACAGGGGAAATCAAAACGAGTCATCGCGACCGGTCTGAGATGCAGGCTGTCATGGATCGCGCGTGTGTTTGAGTGAAGGCTGGTTGGCCGCTTGCAGTTTCCACAAGTGCGCCTCCCCACACCAGGTCCAATCAGATCCCACTGCCATTCCTTCACGCCAGCATTTGTCGCCATCCTTCGCGTCAGCTGAGCGAAAGTCCTAGAGATTGCCAAGGCTCCTCTCCGTTTCCGCATCCCGTAGCCTCAGGCGCCGTTCCATCGTGTGCAGTCTATGTGGGCCGGCTGTTTCTGGTGCGCTTCAACCCAACGCTCGAACGTCGAGAAGAGCACGCTCCCAGACCAAGTAGGTATTAGGCACGAGAAAAGTGGGCCCGTTCCTCTACTCGGCCTTCTTGCCTTTGGAGCGTGCCCTTCCAGAACTCGCTTTTCCATCTCTCACCGGTCGCAAGACACCCCAAGACCTCGACAACATTCGTCAAACACGGCGACCCGCCAAACTGAACGACGGGTGTTGGAAGAAGCCTGTCTAAGGCTGCCGACCGACGATTTGCTAGCTCGGCCTGCAAGCCACGAAAGGCTTCGTCGTTCTTGGCTGTCGTATGCTGTGACCTCCGGCACCTCGAAGACGCAGCAAACCTCAGCGGGGTCACTGCCAATGTTGGTGGCGTCGACTCTCGGCGCAAGCTTCTTCAGAAGAAAGATAGCGCGGGCAATGCTTGAGCAGCGCCGAACAGCTTGGTAGAGGAATGCAGGAGGACCGTTGCGCGCGACGTACGCGAACCCCAAATGTCGTGCACGTTCAGATCGCCTGCACTGCAGTTCTAGCAGAGCTACGGTACCGCATCGTGGGGACAAAAACGTTTTCTCCCCGTGGGGTTTTCATCCCCATAATCCAGCAGGAAGAGATCAGCATACGACGTTTCCACATTTCGCAACCCGGCCATCGGCTACACACTGATACGTTCAGCAAGCCGCGGATGCTTGGTCGACTAAGCTCACTCTAGCCTAGGACGTTACATCCACTGTATACCAAAATGCTGGGCAGTCTTGGTATCTTCTTGGCCATAAGCCACCAGATGCACCATGAAGTGTTGTCTTACAGATGACTTCCGGGGCGTCGATAGGATCGCTGCGAGGCATGATTCCCCGCTAAACGCATGTCGTGGAAGACATATATTAAGCAGGTCCTGCCCTGCCCTTGAGATCCAGCATCTTGATCAGGCGCAGCTGTCTTGCCTCAACGAGTAGCCTCTTCTTATTGTTTCTCCCAAGATCAAGCCTACTCGACAACATGGCATCCGTCTCTGGCAACAGACCTGCCGATCCCCTGGCAAAGGGCACTTTCGCAACTGCGAAGCAAGCTTGGAGTGACCTCTTCAAGTGGGACCAGCGTGTCGTCGTCAGGAACGAGTATGGCGAGGAGACCTGCGAGTGGCAGAAGCCTGAGCCTCTCAAAAATCCCTTCAGCCTGCTCGCTCAGCTGGGTCTGAAGGACTGGGCCTACTTCCTGGTTGGTTTCTTTGCCTGGACAGCCGATGCTTTCGACTTCCACGCCCTCTCCATCCAGACCACTAAACTGGCCGCCTACTACCACAGGAGCAACACATCCATCACGACCGCTATCACTTTGACACTGCTGCTTCGATCTGTCGGTGCTGCCTTCTTCGGTCTGGCTGGTGACAAGTTCGGTCGCAAGTGGCCCATGGTCCTCAACATGATCATTCTCGGTCTTCTCCAGATTGCCACCATCTACTGTGGTACATTCAACCAATTCCTCGCCGTGCGAGCCCTGTTCGGTCTGTTCATGGGTGGTGTCTACGGTAACGCTATTGCCATGGCCCTTGAGAACTGCCCGTGAGTTACCCGACTTCTCCAGCTCAACGTCAAGCTAACATCTCCAGTGTCAACGCTCGTGGTCTCATGTCCGGTATCCTGCAGCAAGGTTACTCATTCGGTTACGTTCTCGCAGCTTGCGCCAACCTTGGTGTCGGCGGAGAGACCAATACCTGGAAGATTGTCTTCTGGATCGGCGCTGGATTCTCCATCCTCGTCGGTCTCGTTCGCATCTGCTTCCCCGAATCCCAGCAGTTCATCGCCGCAAAGAAGGAAGGCAAGAAGAACGTAGCCCCTGGTGCCTTCTGGGCCGAGACCAAGGTCATGCTCAAGGCTGAGTGGCGCATGGTCGTCTACTGCATCTTCCTGATGACCTGGTTCAACTTCTACTCCCACACCAGCCAGGACTCGTACACCACTTTCATGAAGCAGCAGAAGCACCTCAGCTCCGCTGGCTCTACCCGTGCTTCCATTCTCATGAAGACTGGTGCCTGTGTCGGTGGTACTATCCTCGGTTACACTTCGCAGTGGTTCGGTCGTCGCCGCACCATTGTCTGCGCCGCTCTCATGTCTGCTCTGCTCATCCCGGCTTGGATCCTGCCCACCACCGAGCGCGGCCTGTCTGCTTCTGGCTTCATGATCCAGTTCTTCGTCCAGGGTGCCTGGGGTGTCATTCCCATCCACCTCAACGAGCTGTCGCCCCCTGCCTTCCGTTCCTCCTTTGTCGGTCTGACATACCAGCTCGGAAACATGATCTCCTCACCTTCTGCGCAGATTGTCAACGCTGCTGCCGAGTCGCTCATGATTACCACTCACGGCGGCAAGCGCTCGCCCGCCTACGGACCCGTCATGGGTGTTGCGACCGCCATCATCGCACTCGGCATCGCCACCACCACCGCCCTTGGTCCTGAGAAGAAGGGTCGCAAGTTTGAGCAGGCAGGCCCCATTGGTGCCAACCTTGCGCCCACCAAGGACATTGAGACTGGCAGCATTGACGAGAAGAACGCTGTCGAGATTGTTGACAACAAGGAGACCAAGGCTTAAGTGCAAATCCGAGTCGGATTGCAAGCAGGAATGAACACACGAGATGAAATACCCAACAGGGCTTGGAGTAGAACCACGTTACCAAAAGCTTAACGCTCGATTTATGAATTCAATGACGATTTTTCTCAATCACGATGATTCCTCAATTTGAAACATCCCTCGATCTGCAACACACTCCTCAGCCTCTGCTCACTGACATCTACCCATCACCTGCCTCTCCCTCCCCCACCCTCCTCGCCTCCAACATAGCAAACGTGGGCCTCGTAACCCACTCATCCCAATACCCCACCCCCTTCCTCTCATCATCCGGCACCACCGCTTCCCTCCACGCTACCTCCAATCCAGCCCTCCCCGCACACCTCTCATAAACCTCCTTCCTAAACTGAAAAACATCAAACTCGAACCCGCCCCGCTCCGTCCCTCCGCCAACCTGCACCCTTGCCTGAATCCCCACCACCTCGCGCGTGTCAGGTGCTACGTACGCCGGGTCCAGAACCAGGACGTCAAGGCCGTAGAACGCACGTTTCGGCGTCGCCATGAGCGGATCATGCGCATTGGTCGTCAGTGCGACGAATCTCGCGCCCTGGACCATCTGGCGTTCGGCTACGCGGAACATGTTGGTCAGTTCGGACTCGGAGCCGGCGTAGTTGAGGAGCCAGGCGGAGAAGACGAGGTCGTATGTGTGGGTGGGCGGGGGGAGGGAGGAGGGGATGCTGCAGTCTTGGACGCTGAAGTGGAGGGTTGGGTACTGGGTGGGTGGGTAGGTGGTGAGGGCGCTGGCTATCATGGTTGGGGAGATGTCGTGGCCTGTTACGCTGGTTGCGCCGAGGGTGGCGAGGAGGTGCGTGTATTTTCCTGTGCCGCATGCTAGGTCTGATAGGTTAGTGAGGAGTTGAGGTGGTTGAGATGGCTGAACGGGATATGTTTGAGGAAACTGGAAGAGCTGTGGTGGTGGGTGGATGTCGTGCTTTTGTGAGCACAGAGATATTTACTGCTGTCTGTTGATGGTGTTTGAAAAGTATTGAACACATATGGCCGAATTGATCCGAGCAACCGAGTAAAGTAACGTCCCTTAACACTTCTCGACATACATTATTTCGAATAGAGACAACTGAGATGAAGCATACCAAGACATTTGAACCCCCTCACGCCACCCTCTCCTAACGCAGCAAGTATACTCGGCACCTCAGGCTCGGCAGCCGGTAACAACTTAATGTCCAGATACCTGGATCCAATCTGATCATACTGCGTGTTCTGCGTACTCTCCGTTTGCTCTTCGTTCTTGCTCGCGCTCGCAGCCCCTCCATTCGCCCCACCATGCTTCCCGTCCGCATCTTGAACCATAACGTTTGTAGGTTCTTCGTACGACTCGTTGTGTTGCAATAGACCCTGAAAAACGACTCGCGTGAACCACGCTGCAAACACCACAGAAGAAGTCGTGCACTAGTTTGTGTAAGGCGAGAAACATGATCTCAGGGCTCCTCCGGTGAAACCCCGCTTTGAGTACCGCCACAGAAGGGCCGCTTCTCGAACTACTTTTGCACTTTTTCCACGTTCTTCGCCATGTGAACAAGCTAGCTTAGCGTGCAGTAGCGACGGCTTGGTAGTCTTGGGTGCTGATGCATGGTGACGGAAATGGAAGTTGAATAGCAATCTGTAACTGTTGAGAGATGCCGAGGAATGTATCGCTTGACGACAGCAGATCATGAGCTTAAGAGCTGCTGTAGAACCGAGCGGATCAACTGATCTGGATTCGAGATAAATCGTTCAACAATTCTTTATGTTGAGCCCAGACATGCATAGTTGAAGCAATATCCTAAACAGTTTCTTTAGTCGAATCTGTTCCATTGATGAGCACATTATTTCAAGTGTATAGGGATCAATATATCGTCTGCACGCAAGGCCTCGCCATCCATGAAACCGTGCAAATAGCATTCACCAACCAGCCTGAATGATTCTGGGCCCGTACCAGCTTCTGTGGTAGAGCCAGTAGTGTTGTTGAGACCGCGAAGCACAAACGGAACTCTGCCTCCAGCGAGCACCCAAACTTCATCGCCTGGACGAGCGTCCGGGAAGCAGAGTCCAAAGTGGCCTGACTCTGTGCGGAACAAAGCCCGGCCATAGGTTGCTGGGTACAGCGCGTGTACTGAAGATGTGACTGGCGGTTCTAGTCCTTGACGGAGATTATCGACGGTGTCAAGGAACCAATCCTCGATCGGAATAACTGTCGGCGTTGGAATTCTGTTCCAGCTACCGCTGGCAAGGTCTGTAAGAGAGACGTCGGCCATGATGGTTCGCCAAAAATGCTGTTGCAACACCCCGTAGACATGCCCCTGCCCAAGAGCCGGGAGCTCAGCGACATCAGCCCAGTTCTGAAGGGCTTCCCATACATGCGTCCAATCCCTATTCTGGATTGAGTTTCCTATGCGTTGGATTCGGTCGACGAAGACACCTCTCAGGCTTAGGTCGTTGCCATCGACTATGCTGATGTCGCTCTTTGCTCCAGCGCTGGCCTGGTAACAACTGTATCGTCGGTAGCGGGAGCGCTCGTAGCTTGCTTCGACTGTAGTCAGAGGTGCTGCAAAGTTCCGAATCCATGAAGGTAGGTGATGGCAGTCTGAATTGAGGCCAAGTCCCGTCAGAAACTGTAAATCTCCTGCCGACTGCGAGATGATGGCTTCCGTGGCCTGCAGGTAGACTTTGCCGACCGGCAAATTATAGTCGGGCCTGAGGTTAATGTCGCGGTTCTTCCAAAGCAAACCCAGTAGTCCGTAGATTTTATCTCTTGGGTCCTTACAAAGCTTGTGCCTGAAGGCACGGAAAACGCTGTCCAGTTCTGTAAGGTCAGACTGCTGCGAAAGGAAGAGGAGATGATCGGAGAAGTAGGTATACTTTGCTGGCATTACAGCAGAGGCGTCGGCACAACAAGTCGATGCGTGATGGTAGTGAGTTTGGAGCGCGCTCACTATTGTAGCCCACGGTAATCGCCATTTGCCCAAGACCACAGTAGCAGCAGGACTTAACGCGATTTCTTGGATACACCACAGTCTCGTCCACCAGGGCTTTGAAGTGAAGTCTGTAAACAGCTCGAACATTTGCTGGTACTCTGGATTTTCCTGGAAACCCCACTCTCCGCTTTCTTTGGACTTTGAAAAGCCTGGTAACTGGTAGAAGTGTTTGCCTTCAGCCCAATGCGTTACCATTTCGAACGGAGAGCGTGCATCAGTCGATCTATGAGGCATACCAAGCCAGATATACATGGCAGAACATCTCCAGTAGATAGCGCCCATGTTGCTGACTTGGATGCATCTCTCCTCTAGGTTCGTTTGATCGATGCATATGGCATCCGCCCACAGGTCTGTCAGAGCGCTTTCAGGGCTGCGCAGATGTCTGAGGCACAGTTCGAGGCTGCTGGGAATTGCAAGATGTACACCATCCACGATGATCTGCCGTGTGTCTTCGGGGTCTCCCCACGCGTAAGATATCGTTTCATAGTAGGGAGCCTTGTCCAGAGGATGCACCCTGAGCTGGCATTGGATGATGTCTGACCAGACGCCAGGTAAGAGGACAATGGTGCGGAACTGTGCCAGCTTTGGATCGAGGCGCGAGTAGCAGGTAGCACTGTGCGGCGCCTGGTCTTTGTCTGCCATACCAGGTTCTACAGGTGCTGTATGACTACGCACGACAACGTCTTGCTCTTTGCGGTTACTGAAAGATGAGCGCAGTATCGTAGGACGCGCACACTAATACAGTTCTAGAGGGTGCGAGATGCGCTTTCACCGAAAAGGTGTTGCGGGGGGTCAAGGTGAGTCTGCTGGTGGTTTTGGTGGGGGTGAATTTGGTAAGGGGAGCGCCTACCCGCCCTATTTTGGCAGGCCACGCACTACCCGCCGAAGCTATCTGGCAAGGCAGTGTGTGCCCTGCCCTGCTAACACGCAGACAGATGCACGCCCACCACAAGACCTGTAGGGCACGGAATGCGCAATGGTATATCCGCTACGTGAATTCCAGTTTCTGAAGTTATTCGCAGGGCGTGAGACGTTCACCTGGGGCTGGATCGGGTAGGGTGTGGGATTTGTATGGTGCGTAGTTGGTGATGGAATGGTTTGATACATAGATATGAACTCTCCACTTCGATAATGGAGGCTGGAATGGAAGTCTCTGGTAGATTGAGAATAATTGTCTAATATGGGTAGGGTGTGTTGTAGTCGTTTGGTGGTTTGGAATATGTCAACGCTTCTGCTAATCTGCCGTGGACACCTAGAGAGATGGGATTGCGCACTTGAGTCATTCATTCCTTCAGACATCAAGACGGCACAGTCCCTACCTGCACTATGTATTCCTAACCACTGAGGACCTTGAGTAGCTGGCGCTCGGCTCTCGCTGCGACGTCCCGGCAGCATATCTTTCTCATAGACTGTCGATAGCGTGGAGTGTACTGCGCAGATATGTTGGTGCCTGCGATGCCATCACTCAGACACGACTGAGCATGGAGGACAGACGATCGTTCAGGACGCGGGCTGCTGGTGATGCATGCCGTTGTGCCGCACGCTCAGCTGCGCTTGGTGAAGACGTTCGAGTTCTGCGCAATGGACGTGGTTGCATGGCTGGTTCCCAAACCGGCAGAAGGATGTGCCTCGAGGCATCTCTGGCAGGTTCGCCAGGGCGTTGATTGGTTGCGCGCTCGACGTCTGAGGGGTGGCCTCGTTCTCCGATGTGGACTCTGTCGAGTATCAGATCACGGGCCTTGGCTTTCATGCCCGTTGTTGGAAAACATGGAGTTATTCCTACCGTCATCGTTGCCGGGCGTGTCGTCGTCTCCGCTCATCACAGAGCCACTCATTCCTTGGCCGCCCATGTTCTGCCCGCCCATGCTCTGTGCACCCATCATGGCAGCGGTCATGCTGGGTCTGCTCAGCTGCGCGCCTACAGGTCCGGTCATGCCGCTGTTGCCCATGCCACTGTTCTGCATACTGCTGCTGTTCATGCGGCTGTTGCTTGTGGGGCCGTTGTTCATGTTCTGACCGTTCATATGATTGTTGTTGATCGTGTTGTTGTTCATTCTATTGTCAAGACCTGCGTTCATCGGGCCCGTAGGAGCGGGGCCGAGCTGCGCGCTGTGTCCCTCTTCGCCCATGCCATCGACCTCTGGCCAGAAGCGCTGCTCCAACCAGCATATCTGACGGAAGATCTCCTCGCAGCGTTGCATCTCTTCCTTGCCGTCGCGAGTGGTGGTGATGTTGGCAAGCTCATCGACAAGCGCACGTGTAGCATCGACAAACTTGCTGAAGGCTGGCGATGTCCAGTTCGGGATCAAGGCTTGGTGGAGGGCGACGATATGGCTTTCGTTGCTGGGAGTCGAGAGCGAGGTGCTGAAGGACGCGGCATACTGCCAGGCAGAGCGATAGCACTACGCCGTCAGCTCAGATCGTCGATGGAGTAGCAGAAGTGAACGTACGTGCTCGGTACCCCATAGAACAACCATGCCCTCCAGCAGGGAGGCACTGGAGCTACTGGCGCTCACGAACAGGTCTTGTAGCGCGCGCGTGATGGGTGAAGGCGGCTCGTTGTTCAGCGCAAGGCCGTACTTGGTCGCTGTAATCTCGAAGAACTGCATCTCACGGCGCATATTGTTCAGCGCCGAGATGAGCAGGTCCATGGTTCTGTACATGGGATGGAACTGCGAGTTCTGTGTCTGCGGCAATCTAATCTTCGCCAGCAGCTGGCCCACAAAACGTATGTATCCTCTCGCATAGTGCCCATCCTGCACCAGCCATTGAGACAGCGGTCCTGCTGCCAGTGACCCACAGCCAGCATGGGATAGAAACGGCTGTTGTATCGCCTGAGCAAAGGGACCCGAGCAAACAGTGAGGAGGTGGTTGGTCAGGGAGGGCGCTTGGTGGTGCTGTTGCATAGGATGGGGCGCAATGGGTTGGCCGTCGCGAGCACGCTTCGTATTGGGGCCGCGGCGGTTTACCTGTAGGTTTGGATTTGGCTGCTGGCCATTCAATATGGCACTCGGACCTTGTGAAGTATTTGGCTCGGCCATAGACTGACTACTCTGGGTCGCAAGAAGATGTGCCTGCGCGTCAGGTGAATTGAGATAAGCCTGGCACTCCTGGAGATGTTCAATCTGTCTGGTTGTGTTCTTTGCTCTCACGAAGCCGCAGTGCTGGCACCTGACTTTGTTACACTTCGAGGGCGTATCTGCATCTTGAAACTCTACAAAGGCACGACGGATGTCAGGATTCGCGTGTCGACCCATTGCGGTTGGCGCGGAGGTCGCGTTGAGACGCTGCCATTGCTGTCAGCACACTGCGGCATATGGACGCGATCTCAAGCTGCGGAATTGCGGTCGTAGTGTAGGTCGTATCAAAGCGTGTATAGTGGGCCTCACCTTGAGTAAGCTGTCTTGACAGCGGTGTATCGTACTGTATTGTGGGGGGCAAGTTGGGTTTCCGCCCGCGTTTTCGCCCGCAGATTTCATGACTAAGCGGCGCTTTCCCTGTTTTACACCATCGATAGAAACGGCAGGAACACGACTGCCATCTTCGAACCAACGAGATGGGTGGCTCAGCATGCGCTCTCACAAAGGAAACGGTAAATATGTTGGACAGATTGCGATACATCCCTACGCGACGTGCAAAAGACTACATGGAGGCGTTTAGAAACCGTTCTGTTTGATAAGCAGAAGTACCGAATCCGGCAGGGACTTGAAATATTTCCTGGCCATCACTCGGCGGTAATCTTCGTACATCATCAGCTGAAACAGATCCTCTTAACGTCGAAGCCAGCGAACAAGCTGCGGATCGCTCTAGCAAATGTCGGATAGTCCATGCACTGACGAAGACTTTAACTTACACTTGTTGCTGTCGAACTCGACTCGGGCCGGTCATGCTGTATGCACACGTTTGGGAGCTTGTTGGGAGAGTCTCACGCAACCTGCTAGCATGGACTGCGATGCAGTGGAATACAGCAAGCGTACCAATGAGAAGCAGCTATCAGCACCGCCAGCGAAGTGCGTAGCCCTCTCAGTGGCTCTACCATGCGAGCCTCTTCAGCATTGTGCTCATTTCTTCCTTCTTTTCCTCACATCCAAGCAGTGCAACTTTGCCCAAACCATCAGGCCGACTCTCCGGGCAGCGATCTGGGGAGACTGGACCGGTCACCAGTACACTTTGAACTTACACCATTGCAGTCGGACGCTTCGTCTTAGCCGGTCAAGTCGAGCGTTTTGACCTCTCACATCTGTGTGGAGACGCTGACTGTATCACTCAAAACATATGGCCCACAAGACTTGCAAGCAAAACCATGACCGCATGCAAGGCCTACAAGGGGCAGCTCGGGTAACAGATGCAGATTCCATGACCTCGAAGGTGTATCCTTTGCTCAAGCAGCATCAGCGCTGTCCCAACCGCAAGAGACGGTCAGGCGTAGTGCGTGCGAAGGCCAGGAATTGAGCAGACAAAGATTTCTGTCTTTAGCCCCGTTCTTCTATTCACAAGTACCCTGCCACTACTTCTCTTAGTTCTCTATCTGGGCATCTCTACTCACTCACAAAGTCCAAGGCAAGCAATGGAGACAAGCACGGTGTCATTTCCTCTGGACAAGAAGAGGAATGCTCCTCTCGAATTTCACTTTGGACACTACATGCTCTCAACCGCTCGTCTTTATACATAGCTCGTGCCAATGTGAAGCACGTCTCTGGTGGTGAGCACGCTGAAGTCTACTTCAACTGGCATGCATTCGTCTCAGCGGAAGCGTTCCGTACCATCGTGCCTCAGCTGCACGATGCGTGCATCACAGCTTCTGTCATATGGTGTACTAGAATCGCATGACTGCTTCCATCCGCCTACACCGCCCTACTTGCAGCCTCGGCATCCGTAACTCAAGCTGATCGTGACGATCAGTCTGCATTCGGCGCCCCGCAGTCCTGCCTGACTCCCCCAAAGTCTACCCCACAACAAGCCAAAATGACGATCCAGCACATGGGCCGTGTGCTTGTGACCTCGGACTTCTCCCACTAGGCAACTTCACGCGGTTAACGCCAAGCTACACAGCGCACTAGCAAGAACATTTCTCACGATGTACTCTCCCGAACCCGGCTTGCAGTCTTGAGTGACTGTCTGCAGGCGCGACCCAAACTCACATTACACCGGTCAGCGCGGACATCAGCAAGCCTCAGCCGGCGTACCGAGGCCCTGTTGCACCACCGACATCATCGCCGAGAGCTGGAGGGCTTCACAACTTTGCAGCGTGATAACCCGAGACAACCAAGAACAACAAAGTGAGCTGGTTGCAGCAAGGCAAACAAGTTCGGCAACGTGAACCACTCAGATGGACGTGCTCGTCCTACCTACCATGTGCCCCCAAGTCACCCAGCAACACACAATGCGTGGTACATGCACCACCGCCCGCCTCCATCATCCACTATGAAGCGCAAGGCCCATTTGGCCCTGACAAGATTTGCCCCCCGTCGTTCCAAGACCAACGATTCGCTCGTGTTGCGGGAATAACGGTCGCCCCGTGCTGCAAAGCATGCCCTTGTGAAGCCGGGCTCGAAGCGATCGCGGGGTGCGCATCCCGCGTGTCCTCGCAAGACCACGCTCGCGATGATCAGTCAGCCTCGACGAGGTGGCGATGGTGCGCTTGCTGGCGATGGTCGCGCGCAACCAAGCCAAAGGCTGCGTCTTACCGGCATGAGGGATCATGATGGGCCGGCAGGTGTTCCTTGTAAGCAGCTTTGCTGGGTCATTGGGCGGGTTTGGGACTGCTGACTGCAAAACTTGCAGTGGACTTGGAACGGAAGATGAGGATCAGCGTGCGCTCGATGATGACGGTGGACGGTGGACGGTGGACGTGGTTGGAAGACCAACGCATAGCTAGCTCCCCGCAATTCAGTTTTCCGCCGTGCAAGCTCTGGAAGCCTGGCAAGTGTGGTCAGGGGTTGGCAGGGTCCAGGAAGAAATCCACGGGACAACAAGAGGAATCACGGTCCTGCAGTGCCAACGAGTAGTATGCGAGGATAGCCTGATATCTCACAGTATGGACGGGAGAAATACACGCGTTTCTCCGCTGCACCCTACGATGTTGAGAGATTGCGATGCTCTGTTGCTCAGGTTCTGGAAGCACCAAACACTAACGTGCAAAGCTTCCAGAACGACGCCGTCCACTTCTCCGCAACAGCCCAAGATCTCCATCCACATTCGGCCGCGTGAGCACCCTCTGTCCCTTCGATTCGTTGCTTTTTCGTCTCCGTTGCCTGCCTGAGCCACGCGCTGCTGATCGCACCATCATCGCCTGAAACACGTCACCAATCAGCTTTGCGTACCTGGCTCTGCCCTTGCCTTAGTCATCTCGTGCCGGTGTAACACCACGCTCGAACCCTGCATGCACCGACTGTTCCCGAAAACCCAGTGAGGACGATCATAGTCCGGAGAGCTGCGGTTTAGGGGTTAGAGCTTGTGCAATGTTCCCGCCGCTGCGTCACTTCCGAGCAGAGTGACTCGCACGGGTGTGTGATAGGTCGAGCTTGGAAGCTTCTTCCCTGGCATAGCTTCGCTGGCAGAAAGCTGAGCTTCTGACGATCTTGATCCACAGCTCCACGAGACATGCGTTTGCCGTCGTGGCGGATGACGGGAGAAAGATCCCAGTTCCGCACACTGGGCGGATCCTCCGGCTTGCATGTGGGTTGGAGGTTTGGGGTTTAAAGTCGTGCATGTCCCCGGGGTAGCAACGTGAACACATATTTTTGAGTTGCTCGAGTAACCTCTCCCCCTGTCCATCTATCTCTAATCCAGAACACTGGATGCCATTGTAAAGATAGCTCATTAGCTGTAACATACCAAGAACGATAACATGGTCGGACACTGGAGCACAGCTTTGGCTGTTGGCCTGCTTGCTCTGGGCTCAAACGCCTCCCCATTGTGAGCCTTCATCATCCCGGTTCATTGTCGCGAAACTGACAGCTACACAGAGAAACGGAGAAGCTTGCAAAGAGAGCGCCGTCCTTTGACTACAACGGCCAGAAAGTTCGCGGCGTAAACACAGGTGGTTGGTTCGTTCTTGAGCCTTGGATCACCCCAAGCCTATTCGAGGGCAACTCAGCAGTAGATGAGTGGACGCTCGCTGAGATGCTCGGCAAGGATGCCGCAAAGTCGAAACTGCAGGGCCACTGGAACTCCTGGGTTACACAAGACGACTTCAACCAGATGGCAAAGGCAGGGTTGAACCACGTGCGTATCCCGATCGGGTACTGGAGTGTCATCGCGCGTGACGGCGAGCCGTACGTGCAAGGAGCGTATGACAAGCTCGGCGAAGCTCTTGATTGGGCCAGCGGTGCCGGACTGAAGGTTATGATTGACCTGCACGGTGGTAAGTACATCGTTCTTCTTGTCATCCTTTGTGGCTGACAGTGGTAGCCCCCGAGTCGCAAAACGGCTTCGACAACTCGGGGAAATATGGTAATGTTGGCTGGACACAAGGCGACTCTGTGGATCACACCATCAAGGTCCTCAACAAGATTCGGGACGATCACGCTTCGCACCCAGCTGTGTCATCGATCGAGCTTCTCAACGAGCCACTGGGTCCGAACCTCGACATGAACACAGTCCGCCAGTTCTACATGGATGGTTGGGGCAACTTGAAGGACTCCAACGTCGCTGTCACTTTCCACGATGCTTTCCAGGGCGTCACCTCCTGGGGCAACTGGGGTGCCGGCATGTGGAACCTTCTCCTCGACACTCATCACTACGAGATCTTCACCACCGATGCCGTATCCATGAGCATCGACGACCACATCAAGACAGCTTGCGACTTCGGCAAGCAAATGGCCAGC
Source organism: Ascochyta rabiei (assembly GCF_004011695.2). Classification (NCBI taxonomy): domain Eukaryota; kingdom Fungi; phylum Ascomycota; class Dothideomycetes; order Pleosporales; family Didymellaceae; genus Ascochyta; species Ascochyta rabiei. The sequence continues at coordinate 740,150 of NC_082408.1, read as the reverse complement.
ACTGGCAAGTGGACAATCAGCGGCGAATGGACTGGCGGTATCACCGACTGTGCCAAGTGGTTGAACGGGAAGGGTAAGGGCGCGCGCTACGACGGGACCTTTGGCGGCGCTGGCAAGACTGGTGACTGCACCGGCAAATCGACTGGCTCTGTCGCCGGCCTGTCTGAAGCGGACAAGTCGAACATTGGGCGCTTCATCGAAGCTCAGCTTGACGCATACGAGAAAGCCAACGGCTGGATCTTCTGGACGTGGAAGACCGAGGGTGCGCCTGAGTGGGACATGAAGGACTTGCTGGCCAACGGCATCTTCCCTTCGCCGTTGACAGCGCGCAAGTGTAAGTGCTCCTCCCCAGTTGTTGCTTCAGGCAGCGAGGTCTGAACATGGTACTGATGTATTGCAGACCCTGGCCAGTGCAGCTGAACCAACACGACGGTGCTTGTCTGCCAAGCTCGAACCAAAGATGCTCCCTGCTCTTGCGCCTGAATGTCTCACGCTCGTTCCTCACTTAGAGTTGTGATGTCACGAAACTGTTTCGAAGATACCCTGTTGCGTTCACTCGCTAGAGGCGGCTTGATGAGGAAGTCTTTCACGTGTCGGGCCTGTGTAAGATGAAGGCGCGATAGTCGTCGGCTTGAACTGCGGTACCGTACGTAGTTGCAATCAGAGAGTTAATATTGTATTTGTCCGAGACGAGTGTCGAGCTGTTGGGGGCGTAATAGAGCCGGTTGTTGCAGTGCAGTCGGTGAAATGAGCTTGGTAGAGGGCCTATCGCGGCGTAATGCTGCAAATCTTGGTTCTTGCGAATCGCACCACTCTTCATCTCCGCAAGGCTCTGCTGCTGACCGGGCCGACAACGCGCATTCGATTCATCGGGGGAAGCAATCAACGTCGTGCTGCGAGTGTGTAGCATCAGGAGGATGCACTTCCTGGCTGACAGCCGCGGTTGCAGCACTTGGGGCTTGGGGAGTGACACAAAGGGACCCCCTTTCGTGCTGGGTGCCTGCCCAGAGCTCCTGGGCTAGGCAGCACGGCACCGATCACGTCCCACCACGTCGCGAATCTGGAGAATCTGGCGTATCGTGTTACAGAATAATTTGCTCAGCACGTTCACCCTCGATGTCGACGAGCTCGCACTCGCCGTCTTTGGTTTCGGCGCGCGGTTTTCTGCCAACCGCTGTCAGCGCGAATGTGCTGCCACACGGGCTGGCATGGCGCTGCTTTCAGCAACGGGCTTGGAGGACTCAGGCCTCCTCTCCCTGCGGCAGCGCAATCTCAGGCCGAGAATAGACGCCAGGCGATGGCTGTTCCTGAAGCCCATTCCCCCTACGCCAGCGTTCTTTGGGTCTGAGGCGTGGAGCGGGAACAGAAGCAGCTAGCCGCTAGCCAGGTACTGGCTTGGCTTTCGGCGGGTCCAGCAAATTAGATCCACCTGCAACGGCGCTAAGCCAAATGCCTAATCACCGGTCGAGAGTCAATATAACCTCGCTGCGCCCATCCACCTGAGCTGCTTTCGTCTTCTATTGCCAACACCGATCTTGAGGAATTTCTTCTCTGCCGCTCATTAAAGTACCTGTCATTCTTTCAAGCCCCACCACCCACCACCACACTCCATACCTTACTCGTCGCTCCACGCACGTTAATCACATAATACCAACCATCAACATGTTCACCAAGGCCTCCGTCGTTGCTTTCTTCGCCAGCATGGCTGCTGCACAGCTCCACCCCGCCGTTGGCGAGCCCTCTGGCAACCCCATCACCCGTCCCTTGAACGAGGTAAGCTTTTCTGACCGCGGCCACAACGACGGCTTCCTCGTCCACCGTCACTGACCCCTTTCCCAGGTTGTCCCGGCTTGCAAGGCCTTCACCATCACCTGGCAGCCAACCACCACCAACACCGTCTCGCTGCTCCTGCTCCGTGGCCCCTCCACCAACGTTGTTCCCATCCAGACTCTTGCTGAGGGCATCAACAACTCGGGCTCCTTCTCCTGGACCCCTGCCTCCACCCTCGAGGCTGATGTCACCCACTACGGACTCCAGCTGATCGACGACGTCAACGGCCAGTACCAGTACTCCACCCAGTTCGGCATCTCCAAGGACGACTGCTCCGTTGCCGTTTCTTCCAGCTCCGTTGCTCCCGTTGTCCCTTCCTCTGCCCCGGCCCCTTCCTCCGCCCCAGCCGCTAGCTCCGCCCCGGCCGCCATCTCCACCCCTGCCGGCTACCCCGTTGCCTCTTCTTCTTCCGCCGCCGGCTACCCCGTCGCTTCGTCGTCGGCTGTGAAGCCCTCCGTCGTTGCCCCCTACCCCACCACCGTCAAGACCGTCAGCAGCGCCCACGCCGCTGGCACCGGCGCCCCCGGCTACAACGGCACCATTGTCCAGCCCACCGGCCACCTGACCGTCCCCAGCTCGCTCCGTCCCTCTGCCACCGGCGCCGGCAACGGCACCAGCTCCGCCACTCTCCCCGAGTCCACCGGCGCTGCTGGCTCCCTCAAGGCTGGTCTCAGCCTTGTCGGTGCTGCCGCCCTCGCCGCGCTCATGCTCTAGATGGCTTCCCTTTGTTTGCGTCTGTGTTTTCGAAAAAATACATTGGAGCTTAATTGGGATGTCAATAATGTCATGATCTTGCGTTCGACTTGCTTTTCCTTTCAAAGATACTCCTGCTGTTTATTAGGGTATATACCACTTTTGTCTGATTTCCTTCTTCGACCCATGGTGGCCTGGGTTGTGTAGATAGTCCAAGCCATCTGCCTTGCATATGACCGAACGCTTCCCGCCCCTCCTGCACAGTGCATCGTGATCTGCATGCCGCTCGTCCTCTGCGTCGTTCCCCCCATGTCCTTGTTCGCGCGGGACCCTGAACTCCACTGGACCCCCTTTTCGTCGTCACTGTTTGCATCCGCATTCCTGGCCTCTGCCCAGCCACAACATGCCCCTTGGCACTTGCCTGCCACCCACGCTGTCGCCACCTGTTGCTGCTCACCGCACGCACGCACGCACGCGGCACCACCTGCATTCTCCGGCTTGCCGCTGCCGGATGCAACAAAGGCGCAGCCACAGCTGATGCCGCAATGATTACATTGTTTTGGTGTGACGGAAGCGTACTTTGGTCTTGAGGAACCTCGGCACAGCAGACGGCCGCAGCGTCAAGCAGCCTCCACGTTCGACACTCACGAACGTCTGGTGCAAAGCCAAAGGCGTTGCTCTGTACGAGCAGCAGAGACATGTGCATTGATACAGTGTGATTGGACATGAAGGAGAGTGTTTTACATTGAAGCTGTACATTGAAGCTGCTAAAACTAAAATAAAAATAAAAATTCCGAGGTCGTTGCGCACGCACTGGTGCAACCTACGCCGTTGAAAAACCTATTGCGTCCATCTGTATTGACACCTACCTTATCACTCTTCCAAATCGCTTACTTCCTCCTGTTCTGACTCATAGCCAGGATCTGGACCATTCTGACGAAGATGTTGATAAAGTCCAACTCGAGGTGGATCGACTCGTTGACTGGGTCCTTGGCCATGAGGCCCTGCTCGGCCATGCGTGCATGGTGCAGCACCTTCTGGACGTCGTACAGGGTGAAGCCACCGAAGACAGCAAGACCACCGTACAGCCAGATGTTCTCAGTCCACATCAGCGTGCGGGCAGCAGTAGCGGGGATGACCATGGGGGCGAGACCGGACAGGGCGACGATGGCAACACCCGCAAGGAGGGGACCACCGAGGTACATGTACTTGTCGGTCTTGGCGGTGGCGCCGACGAAAGCGAGCGAGCCCATCAGACCGGCTGTGTAAAGACCGGCGCGTGCGAGGATGGCGGGATGCATGAAGAAGAGAGGTGCGAGGAGAGCGGCCTGGGTGACGTTGAAGGCGGACCATAGGGCGTACTTCTGGACGTAGCTGGTGCTGTTAGTACTCGCACAGAGTGGCATCAGAGGCAGGTACTCACTTCTGGGGGTTGGTGGCCATGGTGCCGTACATGGTTCCAATGCTAGCAACAAGACCAACACCCATGACCAGCCATGGGTTGGCAGACATGAGCCTGAAAGACCAGCCGTTCATGTGCATAGCGCGGGCCGCAATACCGATCATGCCTACGCCGAGGCCGGTGTGCATGAATGTATCGTTGAGGTAGGCGCGCTCGAAAGGCGGCATGCCGCCATCCTCTCGTGTCTCGCGGTTGAAGATCAGGTTGATGCCTAGGAGTGTTGCGCCGAAGATACCAGCGCCGTACAGGAGACGCTGTCGCGCATCGCCCTGTGCCAGAGGGTTGTTGTAGGCAGCCTGCTGGTACGAGCGGCGGAAGGTCGATTGGAACTTGGAGACATGGGTGGCGGTGGTGAGCGTGGGTGCTTTCGACTTGAAGAAGTGCGGGTGCTGCTTCAGTGGCGTGTTGTGGAAGGCGCGCGCCGAGAGCGGTGATGTCTTCGTTACGGACTGCTTGATGGTCGCTGGGATGGCGAAGGGCCGCCGTAAGAGGAACGCCATGGTGGTCGTCGTGCTTGTGGTTTGGTCGTGATGGAAGACGCTGCGAGGCGGAGGTCCGACGGTATTTGATGACGTCCCGGACCGTGGAAGGCGCCAGAAATGGTCAAAGCTTCTTAACCCCGACCGCCAGGACGGACGAATGGCCAACGCCATCAATCTCAGCACGCCTCGTGCACAACATCAATGACTCGAAGGTTCCCTGAGCAAAGCCAGAAGTGCCACCTTGCTGCCCTCTCCGACATCAGGCTGCACTTCGCCATTCACCCCCTCAGTCGTTGGCAAAACCAAGAGTCGGGCACTACCTGCTGGCAAGTCCGCGGCAATTGCTGTAGAAAACAAAGACTCGACTTGACTAAGATTTAGGTAGACTGTGTTTTGAGATTCGATCTGACTCTAGGGTAGTTTGATAGTGCACTTGTTTGCCCAAGTGTGCTGGAGCAGTTTCTTCGCTTCAGCACATAACGCGCAACAATGCGGCTTATGCTTGCTCTCCACAGGCATCACAGTGATCAGACTTATGGGCGTGGAAGATACCACAAAGAAGAGATGTAAGCACACAGGCTGAGGCACGATATGCATGTCGTGCATCCTCACGTTCACCGGTCGCCCAAAAGTTGCTGCCTGAATGACGTACTACAAAATCGGCCTATCGCCATGTTATACTCGCTTTGAGTGCTTCGCTCAGCCGTCCACGTTATATTCCGGCCATGGACGACACTCCAGGTAGTCCTGCACCAAAAAACCAGTCTTCATCAGCAAAGACGCTATCATCATTGTTCGCAAAGAGATGGACTCACAAGATAGCTTCAGTCTTTGCAAGACGCACCCGTCGAGATGACCGAGGACCCGTGGCGGAGGATGGTGCGGTCGGCTGGTCTTTGTCCAGCCACGATACAATCCGAGTGATTTCAAACCGCCCGGAACCTACGCAAGGAATCGATACGAGCAGGTTTCCTACTCCGTTCCCTTTCAGGCGCCTTCCTTACGACATTCGTGTAATCATTTACTCCCATCTCGAGAGCAGACCACCACTCGCGCCGAAACTCGATTGCCAGGGGTTCTATCTGTCATGCCGGCAAAACAAGCGTGAGATCGAAGAGTTCGCACGCGATAGACTGAGAACACTCTTTGCACGGATTGAGGATACATCAAGCGTTGGAGTAGCCATCAGGCGCGGCTCAGACGAGTTGCGAAACATCACTGTTGCTCTTCCTTACGCTGCCTTCGATGATCTCGGTGTGTCGTCTTCAAATCCCAAATGGAAGCGAGAGGTTCTCAGCGGTCTGCATCCGCTCTTTGCCTACCCTTTTGACACATTACACATCGCAATCTCCGACGACCAATGTCACGTATCAAGTAGTCCTGAAGTTGCTGCACCAAGCACGAATTGTCTTGTTGAAAGCACGTTGCGCTACTTGATCCGCGACCTCAGCTTCATGGTCGAGTGCTCAAACACGTGCAATGATCGGGCGAACTTCACGGACAACAAACAAAGCAAGGTTGAAAAGATCTTCAAGCTCAGAGTCGCAGAAGAGGTCCCGCCGTATCCTAGCGCCGATGTCAGAGCGAGACGAATATGCCTGTCGTGGGATAGCCGGCCATTCCCTCACGATGAGACTCCGCTGAGTGGCCGAATTGTATACGCTGACCCTTCTCGCCCGCAGGCTTTGAAAAACGCTAACCCACTTCATCCTGCCAACCTCCACACAAGTATGGTCTACGAGCTCAGCGGTGCAGATGGTTCTGTTGGCGAAATTGGCATCGTGTCGCCAACGCGGTGGCCGCTGCACAACACTGGAAGACCATCAGTAAAACACATGGTGGACTCGTTTGATCTTCATCGAGGATCGATAGTTTCGAGTAAAGGATCAGGGATGAAGCTTGAACAGGGGATCGCAGGTGTCAGGATTCAGAAACTTGAGGACGGGGAGGATAGGAGGCACAAAGCAGCAGTGGACCGAAAGTTTGACCACGACGTCTTCATGGCGTGCATAGAGGAGGGGTATTTTCCCGATTAGCTATTACTCTGTCTCTGTGCGAGCGATCTAAGGCTTGTTCTGCCTCGTGAAGATAGCAATTGCAAGCGCGCTCGTGCATCACTTTGGTAGTACGTCCGTATGAACGACAGGATGAATAAAACCTGCCCTTATGAACGAGGATGCTAAAGGCGAAAAGAATCATACAAACTGCAAAAGTTGCAATGCAATGGAGCCACAGCACCGTTCACGCACACAGACTGATCGCCGTCGCCTATCCGGATGTTTACTCGATACAATCGAGCAATTACCGTACCTATCACGACGTTTCAATCCTTCGGACGCTTGCCCGCCGTGACAGCCTGCAGTAGCCGCGGTCTAGCCAGCACGTCAGAGGAAAAATTAAACGCGTGTATGCATCGAAGGAGCGTAGAGACTGCGTTTGTGCAGCAATCGTGGTGGGAACCGCCGTCCAGCGAACCTGTGGACCCTCGTGGTTAAAAATTCTGTCGCGCACCCATGCACCGATGCAGGTGCGTCTTCCGCGGCTGACTCATGCAATTATTGGCTGAACAGGCGGGAGAGCTATCGTACGCCAACCAAGCGCGAGATATCAACACAACGATAACGAGTCTCCTGTCGCAGTGAGGTGTTGTAAGTGGCAGAGACGGAAGAGAAGCTCGAAGATGAGCTCATGGCAATGGTCAGCGCGGCTGTCAGCTCGGCTGGCGCGTTGCAGGTACTGCGGAGAAAAAGCTTGGTAGGACGTGAGGTGTGATCATGTGTCCACAGATCTATGCGCCTCATGCGGAAGTAGCCTGAAAAGCACATAGCCCTGCATCTCCGCTGTCCGTGGGAAGGCTTGCATTGCGTATATAGGACCCTGGACCTCTCTTTGCTGCAGGCTTTGCACTTTTCAAAATCCCGTCCTCTATAGCTTTACCTACTGCGTCGCTGTTGGATACTTCTGTACTGCGCTGCGATTCCGCTTCCGCTTCGTGCCTCCGACGTCATCCGGCTTCTACTGCCGGCCAGCTTTCCCACCACCGGGCAGCTCTTTGAGCACGCGCACAAGTTGAGGTTGTCATTACAACGCAACGTTGCGTTGCATTCTAGCTACACCGTAGCAGCTTTTCGTCCCTGGAGAAGTCAGAGCTTCCAAATCGTGCATCATGTCTCTCTCCGAGCGCCTCACGACGATGGAGGAGTACCAGCCATGGAGTGCGCCGGGCAGTCGCGACTCCTCACGCAGCCGCAAGATGTCGTTCAATCCCGTCGGGACGTGGACCGAAGCTGCAGGGGAGCTGCAGCCTGTTGGCGCTTTCGAGGTGCCCAAATGGAAGAGGTGCCGTGAGTACAGCGCCCTTTGTGTGACGTGGGGAGCCGGCTAACTGATGTGCAGTGCAGGTCTTCTGTGCTTGTATCTACTGCCTTCTCGCCGCTGGCGTGGTGTTTGGTTACGCGGCAATTAAGCCAGTCTTGCTGGAAGAAGGCGTGTATAGGAATAAGTGCTCGAAGCAAGAATTGAAAGATGATGTACCAGTTTGTTACGAGCAGGAGCTAAGGTTTGTACATTGGGACTTCAGAAAGACTCCTGCTGATTTGAAATCCAGACTCAACCTCATGTTCACAATCGCTGCTGTCTCTACAAACGTTGTCGCGCTGCCTGTTGGCACAATTCTGGACCGCTATGGACCTCGCGTATCCGGAATCATTGGAGCGATATCGATCACGGTAGGATCTTTGCTATTTGCATTCGCAGCTCAACTACCATTCGACGCGTATATCCCCGGTTATCTCTTCCTGGCACTAGGCGGACCGTTCGTGTTCATCTCGTCCTTTCAACTCAGCAACACTTTCCCGCAGTACTCAGGCCTGATTCTGGCTCTCCTCACTGGCGCGTTCGACACCTCGAGCGCCATCTTCCTGTTCTACCGCCTGATCTACCAAGCTACAGGAGGCGCCTTCACTCCCAAGAAGTTCTTCCTCGGATACCTTGTGGTGCCTGTCTACATCCTGCTGGTCCAGCTCTTCTTCATGCCTTCGACATCGTACAAGACAGTCGGCGAGCTGGTCACCGAAGTAGAGGATGGCAACAGTGTCCACGAATCAGATGACGAGATCGAGGACCAGTCTACAGTTCAGGGCTTACAAGACGCACGGCGCGCACACCGAGACAGTATTGCCAGCGAGATTACAGCCCTTCTGGGCACAAAGGACGGTGCAGACCAAGCCAAAGAGGAGGAGAAGAAGCGAAACAAATCAGGAGTATGGGGCGCTTTGCATGGACGTACCGCTGCAGAACAGATTAGAACGCCGTGGTTCATCCTCATCACTCTGTTCACAGTGCTGCAGATGACGAGGATCAATTACTTCGTGGCGACAATCCGCTCGCAGTACACGTACATCTTCCACGACTACGCAAAAGCCGTCGAGATCAACAACTTCTTCGATGTTGCGCTGCCGGTGGGCGGCATCATCTCTATCCCATTCATTGGACTGATCTTGGATAACACCAGTACGACCTTTACTCTATCGCTCTTGGTCACCATCGCAACCTCTATCGGTGTTCTGGGCGTTATTCCTGAAACTTGGGCGGCCTACGGAAACATTGTGCTGTTCGTGCTGTACCGACCTCTGTACTACACTGCAGTCTCGTAAGTGCCATAGTTCTGCGTTCTAGAAAGCAGCTAACGTCGATAGGGACTACTCGGCCAAAGTCTTCGGCTTCGCTACCTTCGGCAAGGTCTACGGTTTGATCATCTGCCTAGCCGGCCTTCTCAACTTCTCGCAATCTGCCCTCGACGCCGCAACACACAAAGTGTTTAAGAACGATCCCGTGCCTGTCAATGTTGTTCTGCTAGGCCTCGCACTGCTTGTTGGCATCGCGCTCGTGGCTTTTGTGTTTAGGAAAAGCCACAAAATCATGAGGGAGAACATCGAAGAGGAGGCTGAGGAAGCAAGGGAAAGACTCATGCCTGGTGTAAGTGTCGGTGTGCAAGATTACGGTGCTGTCACTGCGAACGGCAATGGAGTGAGCGCCAACGGAGAGGAGAGGAGGGGACGCACCATGTGAGTGGGGAAAGAGCTGGGAGCGAACGGGGCAACCATCGAGCGTACCATTTGAGCACGCTCACACGACAGGCGCATTCAAATTTGCATTCGCGCATTCAGCGTCCCACAGCGAGGCGTTTGGTGGTATCTTTCCGGGTAGCATTTCCTTCCAAAAGCTTGTATCAGTGCAGTTACAGCGAGTGATCGCAGTTGGTTAATTTGTTTTTCAGCCACAACGTCGCAGCAGATTGCATATATCGCTGCACACCCACAAGCCACCAACGTGTACAAACGAGGTGTAAACGACGAGCTTTTATTGAGAGTTCAAGTGCGGAAAGTCATTCATCATATCTCAACGGCGTTCTGCAGGGCCCACTGCTTCGCGAGAACGTTGCATTGGCATCTTGGCATAGTGCATCCCTCCGTGTTGTGCGTGGTTACGAGCGCACGTGTCGAGCTCGGCGGGGCACCTGAGGCTGACTGTAGGCGTATCTCTTCCTTCCAAGCATGTCCAACGTACGACAACATCGCATCCGGAGCATGCGTCCGGATCCTTCGCTGTTTCGCTTCCTAGATTTCGCTTCAGGCCTCCAAATACTTATGGCGTGCCAATAATTTTCGTAGTCGTGGCTACGGCACGTCGTTCTTTCTACTGACTGTGATCGGAGCAACATACAGCCACAGTTCTAGAACTTCAACAGCCCTGCGAGCTCCCAATGGATAATGCGGCTGTAATTGACAGCATTCAGGCGCATGATTGTCCTCATTTATGCACGTCGCCGAATCACAAGAAAGAGATTTTCTTGTCGACGTTTCAAACCACGCGGCGACCCACAAAACCTTTGCATGAAACAGGGGCGGACACAACGTCAACATGCGCCGTTATGAACATCCCCATCAAAAGCATAGGCGGAATTTTTTGACAGGCGCAATTCAGATCGCGGCAGTGCAACATGTGGGCCAGTAACGGCATGGCACAGGCCGTGGACCGGCTTGGTCCACTGAATCTTGGCTGCCCAAGTCTGCCAACGCGACGCATGTCCAGAGCTGGACGCCTCTCCTTATCGCCGAATCCTCTTCTTGTTACCTATTTTTCTGGTGTTTCCTGTGGAGAAGTTCTGATTTCGCAAATCTGCCTCGGGACTGCCTTTGTCCATGACATTCCTTTCTTGACTTGACGTCGTTACACTCTCTTGGCTCTCGAGTCGATTTCGTTCTTTACATACTGCTTGACAGCATCCCGGTTGACCGACATTCATTTCGAGAAGATCCAGCGTTCTAAATCTGTCTCTTTCAGCATGCATTTCCCAGCGAATATCGCCCCGCTCGTGGCACTCTTCTTTCCGAATTCGCCTTTTCTGCACCCAAATTCCACCAACACTGCGATCGAAACGTCTACAGCAAAACCTACAGCAACACTACTAGCGACATCGGCAATATTATCAGCAACACCATCAGCAACACTATCAGCAACACTATCAGCAACACTATCAGCAACACCATCAGCAATATCATCAGTAGCACCGTCCGCAACACCGTCCGCAAAACCGTCCGCATCAGCAGCTGCAATATCATCAGTAGCACCGTCCGCAACACCGTCCGCATCAGCAGCTGCACCAGCAGTCAAGCTCCTCCTCTCTACTGCCGGCGCATTTGCGTCTTCTCTTCGCGCCACCTACCCAGATCCAGGCCTTGCCCTTTTCGCTGAACCCATCTGGTGGTGGCAGTCCGGATCTGCAGTCGACGCGCTCCTGACGTACACTTTTACTACAGGAGACTATCAATATGCAACCCTCCTCTCAAACACCCTCGTTACCGAGGCCACCGGCACAAACGACTTCATGACCGTCCACGCAACCGGCAATGACGATCAGGCATGGTGGGCACTTGCAGCCCTTACAGCTGCAGAAACGAACCTGGCCCCCACCGGCCCGGTACCGTGGGCGAACCTTGCGCAAAACGTCTTCCAGGAGCAAACCACACGATGGGACAAAGACAAGTGCAACGGCGGCATGAAATGGAAGATCCTCAAAGGCGACGGCACAGACGGATGGCACTACAAGTCCTCCATTGCAAACGGACTCTTCTTCCAAATGGCCGCTCGCCTCGCCCTTCTCACTTCCGCCGCCGACACCCAAGCCTGGGCGGAGAAGAGCTACGACTGGACCGTCAGCGTCGGACTCATCAGCCCGGAATTCAACGTCTACGACGGCACGGACGACGCGAAAGGCGAGAATGGCTGCGTGGATGTCAACCACGACATGTGGAGCTACAACGTCGGCGTGTTCATGTACGGGTCCGCCGTCATGGCGAAGCTCACAGGCGACGAGAAGTGGACGGAGAGAACCAAGGGGTTCATCGCTAGCGCGAAGAGGAACTTTGTCAGCGAGGAGACTGGGGAGTTGTGGGAGGCCAAGTGCGAGGGAGACGCGAGCTGTGATTCGGACCAGGTTAGCTTCAAGGGCACGTTGGCTAGGTGGCTGGGTGCTACGGCGCACTTGCTGCCGGAGCTGCGGGATAGCGTGCAGGAAGTCGTGGGCGCTGCGTCGAGCATGGCCACTGCAGGGACGACCGAGGGGTTGGGGGCTATCGCGTCGTTCAACCAGCTTGAGGCTGTGGATGCTGGGCTGAGACTTCAGGGTGTGGGTGGGAAGGAGGGAACGATTGGAGCGAGGGGTCTGAGGAGCATTGCTGGGAGAGTCAGGTGGGAAAGATAAGGTTGGTGGTACTATTTGAATGCTAAAGTTACTCGATTCACCGTCTCCACATCTGATGGGCAAAATGCAGACAACTTCCGTGTTACGCCGCAGCCCCGAGATGACTCCACGAGCTGATCTGGAAATCCTCTCCACGTTCTCCATGTGAGAGTTCTTAATGATAGATTGAAGCTAAAGACATGTATAATGATAGTATGCCGAGGCATAATGCGTAAGGATACCCAGCCGTGACAGTCTAATGCTACCTTTCCGAGTGTAAATGCCAACGTCAACGCTCATGCTCAATCCTGTGACATGCTCTAATACTCTGAGATCCTTCTCTTCGTAAACCGTGATTTAAAACGACAACCTGTCTCTAAGTAGATGCTCAACGTGTACGATGTATCGAACATCAGATAACAAACTTCTCACCAACATTCTCCTCAACCTCGACGGTCGTCGTGACTCTGATGTCGTTCTTCCTTGGAGGCTTCCCCATCTCTTCATCTGTCACCCGCTCCGGTATGTTGTACTTTTGACACTCCCTTAGAATTGTCTCTTCACTTGCGTTGTCGCTGGTCATCTTGACCGTAGTCTGCAACGCACTAGCACCGGCACCCATGTAGACTCGACTCCCCGAGCTCCCGTGCTTACCGAACCTCTTCCCCACACTGCCCTTCTTGCTGTGTGAGTACTCGTTGAGCTGGTAGCTGCGACCGCCGCTTGCTCCACTCGAGTCGCCTCGGGAGCCGTACATGATCCGAACGTACAGGGGTCGCAGGACGGGTATGCAGGCGCAGATGATGGTGAGGCAGATCTCAGACGAGGACCAGAGGAGCATGGGCGACGTGTCGTGCACGTAGTTTTCTTTGCTGGCGAGCGTACGCAGTTCAACGGTGCGGACGACGGAGCAAGCGCCTGCGAAGACGCCGAGGGAGAGACCGCATGCGATTGTGATCTTCTCTTTGCGTTTCATGTTTAGGCCCATAACAACGGGCCAGGGCAGGATGGCAAGGACGAAGTCCATTGATGCTGACCAGGCTAGGTTTTGTTAGTGGATTGTCTTGAGAAGTGGGTATGGAGATGCGTACCGCCCATGGACAGACCGACGTCGGTGAAGTTGATAGGACAGTGTCCTCCTGGGATGGTCTGGTCCCAGAGAAATGCTACTGGTTTGCACTGGAAGAACAGCAAGGTGGTGGTGATGGTGCAAAAGGTTGTTGTGCTGATGATAACGCCCCAAAGGAGAGCGATATGCCACGGTCGTAAGACGATTCGCAGTAAGAAAAGGGCGACAGAAGCTTTCGATGCCGCAATGCCCATCTGGTCAACGTAAGTATGAGCTGCAATAACTTTGCTGAAACCTGCACTTACAACACAAATTCCCTGGCCGATAGCCTCCCAGAAAATAGCTTTTGAGTTATCCAAGCCAAGACGTATGATATCTTCCGTCTTCTTGCCGACACCATAGCTGATACCAACCGAAGTGGTGGCGATGAAGGCTACAAAAGTAGCCTGAAGCAATCAGCAGAGATCCCTGTCTGCCTTGTCATACGGCAAAGAAAAAACAAACAAGGGCTTGAAGCTGTAAGGCTATAAAGTGACAGGCTTACCAAGTTGATTATCATCATTAGGTCGTCCCACCCAAGACTCCTTATTATGTAGTAGCGGGTGTAGACACGCAGCGCGATGAAGATGGACGAGAGAACGACCTGAAACCACATCACTCCGTTGAGGATTGGCCCGTAGTCTGCAGGACTTCCCATGATGACTGTTCTTGAGCTGGAACTCTCCAGGCCGACAAAATTGTGGGCTTTCGTCAGAGCAGGCCGGTATGAGGTTACTCAGTCTTTCTTGAACAAAGACAAGGGACTGGTTTCAGTTCGTCAAATGTAGCTGTAACTAATTGCTGTCGTGAGAACGGGCACTGAAGGATTGCGTGAAACCGAGAGGCCAGCTGTGTCGCTTCTGAAGTGTATCTTGAAATTGAAGAAGTAAAGAAGAAAGGCGGGGTGAGAAAGTGATTTGTTCGAAGATTAGAAACAGAAGTGCAAGTTGATCGGCCCATGAGTGGAACTTGACAGCATGGCATACTCCAACGGCACTCATAGAGCCATCCCATGTCGACTTCACTCCACAGTGCCGACGGGCACTAGGCGGATCGTCACCATCTTCGTTTGTAGCGGGTGGAAGCGCGTCCATACTCGATATGAAAGAGGAGATAGCATGTCGTGCATCTAGAACCCTGCGAGGCATGCTTTCACACATGCCACGCGGTATAGCTGCAAGCAACAGTGGACAGAGCCCGGATGGGACCCCGAAACGGTAAGTTGCCGCTGGCGGTCCCTGACATGGCGCATGAGGCTAAGATGTGATATGCTTGATATGTGATGGCATGCTGGTAGGCACATGAGCCGTATCCACGAGATGAGGCATGGCTGTAAGTCAAACCACAGGCCAGAGGCTGCCCCTGGGCATCCTGGTTCGAAGTCAAGCCTTAAGTTGGGGTAGAACATGGCAGCTCTACAACGCTCGTTCAATGCTTGGTGGACATCGTGCCTAGATTCGGTCAGAGTGTAAACCGTTCAGGGGTTGAGGTTTCGTGAGGTATGTCACGATGTACGGAGAAGCGCGCAGAACTCTCCACTAGCCCTGACGTATCTGATCCTTTGCGACCAGAGCTTCGGGATGGACAGCTCGACGCTACTGTAAAGGTACGGGGGCATGCAAATTCTGCTCTTATGCCATCTGTCATTTGCTCAGCATGTCATAGAATCGCCAGTGGTTTCACAACAGTACATGTTGGTAACCAATGGCTGATGTGACAATCGCACGCTTGGTCCGTGGCAGCGGCTGCACGGGAGCGGCTCGCTCGTTCCCCGAGCCTTTTCAAGAATTTGTGGGCACCAAGGCTGACATCGGTGTGCATGTACTCATGGACATTGAGATGGCTGCTGTGGCTTGAGGCTGGTCTGCATGTCTATAATTGCGACAGAGCCGTATTGCTTGGCCGCAGTATTGGCACATTGACGGCACGCAAGTATTGAAGGTCAGGACAAGCTGGGAAGGGTATGTCCATGGTAAAGGGCCGATTGTCGTTGTTGAAAAGTGAAGATGTGGACTGGTAGGTGAAGAGAGTTGCAGGTGGCTAATCCAGGAAAGGACTCTTCCCCGTGACGCCACCCAAGCGAGCCACTGGGCTTCCTCGTCTGCCGCCCCGATCCTGTCCCCACTCCATAACCTCTCGTTCTCAAACAAAGTCTTCACGTCTTCCATATCGGGGTGGTTGATGAACGCTCACCGCTGAACGGCATGCAGACGCTGTGCTACCACACCACGCGCGTGGCAAACGGTTCGGTGCGACTTTGTGCGCACTCATGTTGGTACCTTCAAATCCGGCTTGATACATCATGTCTCGACGCTAGCGCCTTCCACCGAGATGGCCAGGCCAGATACGAACAGAATTCGTTGCCGCTGTACCGTTTGACTGGGACACTGGACTTGTTCAAAACGAACAAAATTGAGACGAGACGGAACACCCATTGCCAACTGTGACTGAGCATGTTCGGATGATCGTTGATTTGATTGAAGAAGCGTGGTCGTTGCAATCTCTGTCCGAGACATGTCTTACACAGACGTCCCATGCTGATGATGCTAATGATATAGCCCGCTTGTGCTTGCTTTTCCCGCGGCTCTTTCATTACAATCCTTTCTCTCATCCTTGCAATCCATGCCGTACCTCAAGCTGGATCTGCAGGGTCTGTGATCGATTGTCAATTATACAGGTCGCATCCTGTCCCTCCACGTTTTCTCGACACTGTCTTCTCACTCTCGTTTCACAGCATGGCACTGGCATCGCTACTAGTCAAGGCGCTTAGCCTTGGAGCAATTGCACTGGTCGTCCAGTACATCGTCACCTATCTGAATTCACCGCTGAAGAAGATTCCGGGACCGTTCTTAGCCAAGTTCTCTAACATCTGGCGCTTCTACAACCACTACAGCCAGACGCACATCGAGACGCAGAAAGAGCTGCATGAGAGATACGGTGACGTGGTGCGCCTCGGGCCGAACACCGTCAGTGTCACAGATGCAAGTCTGCTCAAAACGATCTACTCCACACGAGGCACGTTCTTGAAGGTCAGCAAACCCATCACCAATTTATACTCTTGTACTCACAGACCCGGTAGAGCGACTATTACAGCGGTATGGCAAAATTGATCACGTGGAGTAGCGTCATGCTAACAGATCGCAGTCAACGATGCTCTTCAAAACGGTCACCTCATCCAGAACCTGTTCAGCACACGCAGCAATGAATTTCACGCAAAGGGCATCAAGCCAGTTCAGAAGCTCTACAGCCTGCAGAGCGCTCTGCAGCTTGAGCCTCTTATGGACGAGGATCTACGCGTGTTCGGCGCTGAGCTTGAGCGCAGGTTCATGACTGGTGACCATCGGGGCAGGACGTGTGACATTGCTGACTGGATCTCGTACTTTGCCTGGGACTTTCTTGGGGATATGACCTGGAGCAAGCGAATGGGCTTCATGGAGCAGGGCAAAGACGTGGGCGGCATGCTTCAGACGGCGGAGAACGTCATGCGTTACTTCTCAGTGGTGAGTTGTGGAGGTATATATGGTGGTACCTATCACTAACCACTGCTAGATTGGCCAAATCCCTGCGCTCGACAAGCTGCTGGGGAAGAATCCGCAGTTGACCAAGCTCTACAAGTTCGACGACTTCGCAGTCGCTGCGGGTTTCGCCGTGGAGCGCTTCATGGAGCGTATGCAGAATCTGTCCGAATTCAAAGACAAGAAGGATTTTGTCAACGGCTTCCTCGCGGCGAAGAAAGAGCACCCAGACCTAGTGACCGACAACGAAGTCATCGGCTACATGATACTGAATGTGTGTTTCCCCCTCGTCACCACTAACGCATCCTGACCCCTTCCCAGATCCTAGGCGGCGCCGACACCCTCGCAATCTGCACCAAAGCAACCTTCTACCACCTCCTGAAATCCCCGACCGCCAAAGCCAAACTCGCGCACGAGCTGCGCTCGGCCCACCTGCCCAGCCCAGCCCCCTACGAAGCACTCTCCAAGCTGCCCTACCTGGACGCCTGCATCAAAGAGGGCCTACGCATCCACCCAGTCATCGGGCACATGCTCGAGCGCGTCGTCCCCGCCACCGGCCTTGTACTCCCCAGTGGCACCATCCTCCCACCCGGCACCATCGTCGGCACGAACCCGTGGCTCATGCACACGAACAAGGCCATCTTCGGCGACGACGCCGCCTCGTACCGGCCGGAGCGGTGGCTGCAGAGCGCCGACGAGAGCAGCGGCGCATACGCGGCCAGGCTCAAGAAGATGCAGGACGCAGACATGAGTTTCGGCGGGGGTAACCGCGTTTGTCTCGGGCGTCCGCTGGCGCTGGTCGAGCTGTACAAGGTGGTGGGGTTCGTGTTTGGGACGTACGATGTGAGTCTTGCTTTTCTGTTTTCTGCGCCGAAGGGGGGGGAGTGAGTTGCTGGCTGGTGCTGACGCGGTCTAGATTGAGCTGGAGGATCCGACAAAGGAGTGGGATCTGCATAAGCAGTGGTTCGTGTGGCCGCACGATGTCAAGGTCAAGATGAGTCTGGTTGGGAGGGCGCAGTAGCCGAGGCGTGCTCGGCGAGTCCAGTCCCGCCCCGCTGGATGGTGGTGAAGGTGTAGTTCAGACGCAGTGTTCCGGCAAAGAAGCTCAGTGCCATGATCACTGCTTATCGCCCATCATCTCCCTGTGCTTCCCCACCTTCCCAAACCGCCCCGCCGCATCCTCACGATCCCCTCTCCCCCTCCCCCCACTCGGCCTATTCGCACTACTCACATCGGGCGCAACGACCCACTCCCTCGTCTCCCGCTGAAACTCATAGCTGTTGTACCACGTCTCGGTCAGCGCGCGCGGGCCGTACTCTTCCCGCAGCAGCGTCTCGTACGCGTACGGCACAAACACAGGCGCGCCTTCGAAGACGCTGCGGCGCAGCGGGAAGAGGCTGGCTGTCGAGTACAAGTGCGTGTCCTTGGTGTACATGTCGGTCGGGGGCTGCGAACGCGCGGCTGGCGTTGCGGCGCCGGGGGAAAGGGAGATGTGGTGCTGGGTGGAGGGTTGGATGGACGAGGGGACGGGGTGGATGGTGGTGATGTCGATGAACAGGCCAGTGGAAGTGTCGATCCAGCGGGCGTCTATGACGTTGTGTTTGTCTGATGTCGAGGCGTCGGTGTAGTGTGGGTTGACTTCGAGTAAGTACTTTTTCCCCTGCTGCAGCACCGTGGTCCACACGCCGTCCGCCAGGTCGTCGGGCTTTTGCACGTCTTCTCCCTCCCCCCCGTCCATCTGATGCTGCGTCGTGCTACCGCCGGCCCGAGTCCGGTGGTGGCGAGCATACGGGTCTGAGGTGCCTTCGCGCAGCCCTAGCTCCGCAGCGGTGAAGGGGTGGACTGTCATGTTCCACCAGCTCCCCAGCTCGTGCATCCCGCCCTCCTCGACGCAGAAGTCCAAATCGCTGTCCCACGGGAACATGGACCCGTTCCACCACCATCCCAGCAGACTCCCGTGCATGATCCACGTGCGCACGCCCGCCCGCCGCATCGCGTGCACGTACGACCGCAGCAGGAGGCGCATGTGGAAGGCGCGCGTCGGGCGGGGCAGCACCGAGGCGGCGAAGCGGCCATCGTAGTGTGGGTGGTAGAAGGATTCGTGGAAGTATTTCTCCGGGTGGCGCGAGTTGGTTGTGGAGAGGTCGTGCGATAGGGGCGTGAGGCCGTGGAGGTGTGGCAGTGTTGCGGAGCGCGGGGCGAGGGGTGCTGCGAGCGCATTCGCTATGCAGAGGAGGAGCTCGAGCGGTAGCTTCATGGCGGTGGGTGTGCTGGGTTGTAGTCTGTTGGATGCTGCGCTGGGCGTGAGATGGAGGTATCACCGCGCAACAACACTCAGCAGAAGAGCAGCAACAAACGACTGCAGAGAAACAACAAACGACTGCAGAGAAACAACAAACGACTGCAGAGAAACAACAAACGACTGCAGAGAAACAACAAACGACTGCAGAGAAACAACAAACGACTGCAGAGAAACAACAAACGACTACAGAGAAGCAACAAACCACTACAGCGAAACATCAAACAGCTGCAAAGAAGGCATCAATGGCATCAATGGCACCAACGGCACCGTCGCGACACGACCGCGAGGATGACGAGTCCAGCCTCGTCACCCACCCGCCGCGTTCCTACACTAAGCTCCGAGCTTACGAAGCTTGAACCCCGCCTCGCAAGGCTTGTTTCCAGCGGCCTGCAGGTCCCCAGCCTCTGAGGGGTCCATCGTCCGGGGGAGAGGAATGCATGACAGGGAGCGCTGCTGAGCTCTGGGGGTTGGGTTTGGGGCAGCTGAAACGAGCGGACGGCGGGACGATGCGCGGGTGAAGGTCTTGGCGCGCCATCCACCGTGCCCAGCAGCGACAGACAGACGGACGAGAAGGCACCGCTCGGTCAGTCGGTCGCTCGGTCGGTTGGTCGCTCGGTCGGTCGGTCCAGAGCCATCCGTGCCTCATCATCGCACAGCACGTGCCAACCCCTCCGACTGCAACAAATCGTTATGCCGTGCTCAACCCAGCCCTCTGGCTGCGGATGCCGTATGGTACAGCGTCTCCACAACCCCGTGTGCTGAACGGCCTCAAGCGCCCAACTCTCAACTCCTCCCCAACCCGCTCGCAAACCCTACCTCCCCAAGAGAAGTCGAGCCAAGACACAGAGTAGCCATCCGCTCAAGGAAACGCGGAGATGGAAAGAGCAGCTCTTAACTCCGGGACACGCGCGTGTAACGCCGTGCGATGTGTGATGGAATCAAGCGAGGTGGCTGTCGCTACCACAGTATGCTGCGCGACTGGACCTGATTGGAGGAGATGGAATCCGGGAGAGGGGATGGGGACGCCGTGTGTGAGCTGAGCGCCGAGGGAGGTTGTATAGAGCGTGTGTCGTGTTTACGGCTGCCATTGCAACTACGGTGGACTTGATCTCGTACTTGATCTCGTACTGCTATACGTCGACGACGCCTCTACACCTACGTCGACGATGCCTCCACACCTACATCGACGACGCCTCCACACCTACATCGACGACGCCTCTACACCTACATCGACGACGCCTCTACACCTACATCGACGACGCCTCTACACCTACATCGACGACGCCTCTACACCTACATCGACGACGCCTCTACACCTACATCGACGACGCCTCCACACCTACATCGACGACGCCTCCACACCTACATCGACGACGCCTCCACGACCCATCCACAATGCCCCCAAAACAAACCCTCGCCGTCTTCGGCGCAACCGGCAACCAGGCCGCCTCGGTAGCGCGCTTCGTGTTGGTCCCGCTACACCGTGCGCGCCATATCGCGTAACACAGCCAACCCCTCGCTGCAATCCCGGGCTGCCGGTCAAGTCGGCCTTCTTCGCCCCGGCGAGCTTCATGCAGAACTTCATGGCGCATACCTTGCGCCCTGTGCCCAGTCGCGCGGGCGATGGGAGCTACCTCCTCGCCAACTGGGTTGGGGGCGACGCGCGGGTGCCGTTTATTGACATCACCGAGACGGGGAAGTGGGTTGGGGCTGTCCTTGCGGAGCCGGACAAGTACGCGGGCAAGCAGTTTGCGGCGGCGGCGGAAATGCTCAGTATGGATGAGGTGGCGGAGGTTGTGTCGAGGCTGACGGGCAAGGTGGTCAAGTACCAGAGCGTGCCCGATGAGGTGTTCAAGGGCTCTATGCCCGAGGCGGTGCGGGAGCCGCTGTACGAGATGTGGGTGTTGAGCCGCGACTATGCCTACTACGGGCCGACAATGGAGGAGGATGTTGCGTGGGCCAGGGTGAATGCGAGGGGGGAGGTGACGGGGCTGGAGGCGTTTCTGAGGAAGCACGAGTACAAGCTGGAGTGACGGGCGAGGCGCGTCAAGTAGTTGTCGCAATAAGCACGGCGTGTGCTCCTCACGCCTGCGCCTCCACCTCGCCAGCCTCCTTCTTCCTGTTCTTCGCGCCCTTGTAGATCCAGCTCTCGCCCTCTTCCGCACCGCCATATTTCTCCTTTGCCCAGATCAGCGCATCCTGGCCCAATCCATAGCCCAGGCCGACCACCAGCCCCATTCGTATCGTCCGCGCCGCCGTGCTGACGGGGAACTGGTGCCACGCGCTCCACACACCGCCCGTGACCATGCCGGCCATGCCGCTGGAGAGGAAGTCCCTACTGCTCGCGACTCCACGGTCAATTTTCTTGAGGCTCAGCTCGTCCACGCCCTCCATCTCCTCGATGGTACGGCCGGCCCTCCACGTGCCGCGGAAGACGTCCAGACTCTCCTCGACGACAAAGAAGACGCTGCTCCACGCGGCGACCATGAAGCCCTTGCGCAGCCCCTCTGTGATGCCGTGCTTCATCTTGTAGTAGTTCTTGCTCTTGTGGTACAGATACCAGCCCGGCTGGGAGATGGGCAGCCGGTGGGCGTTTTCCGCGCGGAAGCGCAGCGCGGCCATGGAGCCGGCCGAGGCGCTGCCGAGGGTGAAGCCGCAGACGAACGAGGTGAAGGTGGTGAGGAGCAGGCGGCGGTCGAAGGGCATGCCGAGGCGCGGAGCGTTTGTGAGGGGCTGCGACGGTTTGGGCGGCGGCGGCGGGATTTCAGACACGATGATTGCGTTGGGGTTGGTGGGTGTGACGGTCGCCATTTTGAGTCTTGTCTTGTCTTGCTTGTCTTGCTTGTCTTGTCGTGAGGTAGTGGTGAGGAGGATGGAGCGATGGAGAGATGGTGATGATATGCAGCAATTGCACAAGTCAGCTCTGGCCGAGCAATGCAATCACAGGGTACGTCTGTGAAGTTGCGGTAAAACAACAGCAGCAGCAGCAACAACAAAGTAGCGCAATAGGCCAAAAACAGTGAAGTGGAGTGGAGTGGAGTGAAGAAGCTCGTGCCAACCAACAACCAGCGCCCTCCGCCAACATCACATGCCCGCGCGCCTCCGCCCCGCGTCCCAGCGCGTCTCCAACGCCACCACTCTCGACCACCCAAACCTCCCTAACCTATTCCCCTCCCCAACTCCAAAACACCACAACACCAAAACACAACCCCCCCAAAATGACAACACCAACCCCGCAAACCTGGACCCTCAGGCTAAAATCCCACCGCACCACCATCCTCCTCCACATCGACCCCCTCCAAACCTTCAGCAGCATAAAAGCCACCCTGCACACCGCACTGTCAGAAACCGGCCTGCAAGCCAGCGAGCACGGGCCTTGCATCGCGCTCCCCTCGTCGCCAGACGATATCAAACTCGGCCGTCCCATCGACCCGCTGGATCCCAGCCACGGGTTTGAGTTGGGCGAGTGGGAAGAGCAAGGAGATGAAGATGAGGACGAGGACAGTGCGGATGGAGAAGGCGAGGGGAAGGGGAAAGGGAAGGGGAGAGCTGGGGAGAAGAGGGGAGAGGTGAAGGAGTGTCCCAAGGGTGCTGGCTTGAAAGATGGTGCTGTTTTGGCGTTTCGATGGGATGGGGATGGGGTGGCCGTCGATGGGAAGGGGTGGGGGGTGCAGATGGCGAGTTTTGAGGATGCGTATGGGGTCGTGAACGAGGCGGATGGGGGTGCCAGGGCGGAGTTTGAGGGGTGAGGGGTGTTGGATAGGTCCCCTGGGAGGAAGAATAGACATTCTACCGAGTTGGGAGGCTTTTGCTGCTTTGCATTCGGCGTGAGCTGGGCTGGCTTGGTGGGTGCATGGAGAAACGAGTTGGAGGTGGAAGTGTATGACGTTCGACCCAGCGACATAACCCCACGATCCCAACTCTACAACATCGCATCAGTTACACAAGCCAGGAGGAGGAGGAGGAGGAGGAGGCAGAGTGAGAGCGGAAGTGGAAGTGAAGACAGCGGCATGGAATCAAGACGACAAGGCTACTGCATAGTCGACAGCAAGAAATCACAAACACCAAACAAACAAATCAAAGCATGGAGAAGCGTCATATTCTCATCAAATCATGACTACCCAAAACTCTCAGTATCCTCAAAACACCGCATCCTGGCCAATAAAAAGCCGGATGCCAGACCTATAGAGAAGAAAAAAGTGGTATCCCATCAAACACTCCACAACGTCCCTGATCCCAGCCAAACCCAGTCGCTCCGTAAAGACCACCGCCATCTACTCGTCGCGGTAGAACTTCTTGAAAATCAAATGCAAGAACAAATTAACATTAACACGAACAGCGCCCTGACCCGAGCCATCGCGTCCATCGCCGAACAAGTTCATAAACTGGTGGTTGTCGAACTGGGCCTGCAGCAAGCCGTCCAGCGGAACCTCTGCAAACGCGCCGGGGATCATCATCGAGCCCTGGCTGCCCTGGATCTCGAAGATGCCCGTCTGGTTGGAGCTGAAGGTCATCTCCAGCCGGTCCCACTGTCGCTCGGGGTACCCGCTCCACGATACGAGGATCCCCTTTTCGGCTAGGTTACGCGCAGAGTACTTGAACGACCCGAACCGGTAGGCCCGCCCCGTCGACTTGAGCTCGCGCATGTGGTTGTATTGCCGCGTGAAGGGCAGGAGGAACTTCTTCTTGCCCTTCTTCGACTGCAGGGTAACCATGGCCTGTTCAATGTAGTCGTTGTACGACTTGAGTTGTTGCTCCAGGAAATGTGCCTTCTCGTCCAGGGCGGCGAGGGTGGTACGTACGCCCTCCATCTCACG
Organism: Ascochyta rabiei; assembly: GCF_004011695.2. Taxonomy (NCBI): domain Eukaryota; kingdom Fungi; phylum Ascomycota; class Dothideomycetes; order Pleosporales; family Didymellaceae; genus Ascochyta; species Ascochyta rabiei. Next base: position 716,197 of record NC_082408.1, on the reverse strand, counting down.
CGCGCGCTCCATGCGTCGCCTGTGCTTGGTGCGGATGTCGACGGCAATGGCGTTGAGCAGGTCCTGGTAGTTGTTGTGAGGCGAGATGCGGCCGGCGCGTTGCAGCTGGACCATGTTTTCCAGGCAGTACTGCTTCAGTGTAGGGTAGTCGAGTTCCAACACAGAGTTGGATCCCATGTCGGTGGTGTAGGTGGAAGCCGCCGAAGATCGAACAGCGCTGTGCTTGCGGTTGCGGTCCTTCCTCTGAGCAGCGACCTCCTCGCGAACGAGTGCGTCCCATCGGTCTTCGTCCTGTGGTGTGACGGGCTTGCACAAGATTTCTGTCAGGTTGGCACCTGTTTGGACGCGAATGATGTACAGTGCGTAGCGCTTGGTTTCCATGAATAGTGACTTGAGATGTGCGTCGGGGTCTGTTGGTGTCAGTCATGTTCGCTTTACGCATGCTGGGCTGCTTACCTTCTTGCTCGTGGAACTTGGGATTGAGGGTCAACGTGATTTCGGTTGAGCTGACGTGCAGCAGCTCGTTCTCGTTGTTCTTCGCGCTCCCAAGTTCGCGAACTACCTCGCGGAGAGGATCATCCTGGGAGGGACACAGTGTTGGGAGGTCATCGATGACGAGGTTGTGAATGGCGAAGACGTCTGCAAGCTTGATGTACAATGTCGGCTTGGTGCGAGCGAAAAGGTCGTTGAACTCGTCAATCTCGAACTGAGCCTCGGCGTCGCGCACGTCAATGAGGTTGGACCAGATGTCCTGCAGACGGTCGATTGCTTCGGTGATGTAGCTGTTGAGTGGCTGCAGGTAGAGATCTTCGCCACCAAACAGCTTTCCAGCTGCTACCTGACCAAGAACCTTACCGACAGCATTAAGGTTGCGGCCCATGATGGGGGACAGGCCGCGGTCGACTACACCCCAATGTTGGGGCTGCGCTAGAGCAGGCTGGATGTAGGACCTCCACACCCAGTGGCCCGCAACTTGCAGCAGCTGCTCTTGTGGCTCGTAGGGGAACTTCTGGCGTAGCTCCTCAAACATCTGCTGCGTGAGGTAGCGAACCCCGTACGGCATCCGGTGAATTACCTCCTCGAACATGGAGAAGTATTGGTCTGCAACATCTCGGAGATCCTGGAGATTGTGGATGAACGTGGCTCTTGTTTCTTGATCTTTGAGCGCCATGTCTCTTGTAACGTTCGGGTCGCGGCGACTTCGCTGGCCGGTTCGGAGTTCCTCATTGTTGATTGCAGACTTGTAGATCTGCATGGGATCGCTCTCCAAGTCCAGTTCCTCGTTGTCGATGATATTCTCCCGAATGACTGTACCGAGGAGCTCTTTCAAGAACTTGCGGTCTCGTGGTGAGCGAACAAAGCTGCCGAACAGCTTAGTCCAGAAGAAGTTGCCACGGACGAACTCTTGTAAAGTCGCACAACCGTCAATCTCCTCCCTCAAGGACCTTGCCATGAGCTTCAGCAACCAGTATTCTTCTCTTCGTTTCTGAGCCAGACCAAACAAGCTCATCGTCAATTGCTCGATGCGCTTGGTATCCTTGTCTTCTAAGCGCTGTTCTCGTACACGCCTGAAAAGACGTGCCAAGTATTGAGGCTGCGTCTGCAGAGTAAAGAAGAGCTCCTGATATTGCTCGAGCTTTCTGCGCGAAGTCTTGTTGAGCGCCTTCAAATCGAATGGATCCTTGGAAGAAATGTCCTTGCTGCTGAGAAGAGTGCCGACGTGACCCCCAAAGTGCTTTTGGTGCTTGACGACCTCGTCCAGTGTGATTTTGTTCTTGACAAGCAGCGCAATTTTGATGTCGAGTTGGTCGACGTACTGCTCAGCGAGTTCGTTCTGTCGGACATGTTGGACCACAGTCTTTCGCAGGCGTTCAAACTCTGCGGTACAATTAGCGCGGTCATACACTGTGAACAGAATGGAGTCTTACCAATCTCCTCATCAAAGTCGATATCGCTGTCGTTGAGCAGGTGCACAAAGTTCTTGACAGTGGACACGGGTGGATTCTTCCCACTTGTCAAGCTCTTGTACGCTTCACCTTGTTGTCGACCACGAACGAAGCTCTGGATCTTGATCACCTTCTCCATGTTCTCCTTGTAGAACTGCTTCTTCTCGGCGTACTTCTGACGAATGACCATGCCACGCGCCAGCGTCTGGAGTTCGACGATGGCCTCCTCGTGCTCCTCGAGTTGACCCAGCTGCATGCCAATCTCCATGCGGAGTAACACGCCACGTGCATCGCCTTGTAGCTGAGTAATCTCTGGCTCCTGAGCGTTGAGCTGGCAGAGAGTATCGTAAGTCCTCTGCCTCTGAACGAAACCTCGGCTTGCCGACTGGAGGTCAACAAAAGCCGGTGTCTGTGCCTGGAGCGCCTTGAGGTCAGAGAAGTGTCTTTGCCGTGAAAGGAAACCACGAATATAAGCCTGCAAAGAGAGGATAGAAGCTTCCTGCTCGGTCAACTGCGCCAGTGTGTGTGCAGTCTTTGAACGAATTCGGCCACCTCTTGCGATTGCCTGTAGGTCAGTGACTTGCGGCTCTTCAGCGTAGAGCGCACTCATCAATAGTCCAAAATCAATTCGGGACGCATCGCCCCGAATCTTGGATTGAATATCAATGACTTGCGGTTCTTCAGCGTAGAGCGCACTCATCATCTGTCCAAAGGCAACCCTGAAGTCATTGCCACGGATCTTGGATTGTAGGTCTGTGATTTGCGGCTCTTCCGCATAAAGCGCACTCATCAATTGCCCAAAAGCAATTCGAGCGACATCACCGCGAATCTTGGACTGAACAGCGGACCAATCGACTGACGTGCTTACCAGTTGGTCTTGCATCTCAGCATTTTGTTTCCTAGCCAGAATACCTCGAGCAGCGGCCTGCAAGAATGTGACTATTGACTCGTGTTGGCGAAGGCTTTCCTGGTTCGTTCTCAGCTCCTGTCTTAAGAGTGCCGCTCGAGAGACAGCCTGAAGATCTGTGAAGTGCGCTTCGTTTGCTTGTAGGTCGGCCCATTCGCGGTCGACCTGTTGTCGGAGGAGTGCACCGCGGATCATTGCCTGGATATGTACAGTGGCTGGTTCAGTATCCCTGGTCTCTGCGTACCGGTCGCCGACTCGAAGTCGCTCCAGTGCTCCTCGTATGGCTGCCTGGAACTGCCGGATTCCGTGCTCGTGTTGCTGTACTTTCGATTTGGTGTACTGGACCTGTGCTCTGGCTTTGCGTCCGCGGAACAAGTTCTGCACCTTGAGCACCTGCGCCTTGTTGTCTTGCCAGTAGTTCTCTTCGCCTCGTTTGCGTGACCGGACAAGGAATCCTCTTGCTGCACTCTGGAGGTTGACTGCGAAGCGGCGCATGTCTAGACGGTAATAGGCAATCTGCCGCGCCCAGTCACCACGAATACGCGATTGCAAATCTGCGATGAGATGCTCGTGATCCCAGAGCTCCTGCATCACGTTGCCCAACTGCATGCGCAATAGTGCGCCTCTTATTTGTGCCTGCAGGTCTAGGATCATGGGCTCGCTTTCGCTCAGCTCACGGTCGATTCGATCTTCCTCTGACTCCACGGGCTCCGGTTCAGGCTCTGGCTCGACGTTGAAGTTTGCTGACATGCCGGAGAAATTGGGCATGCTCACGCCAGACTTGTCCAGACCCTTTTGCGTTGCTTCCAACTCGTGGTCCTCGAATTGGAGTTTGCCGACCAAGTTGCCAATGCGAAAGTCGACGATGCCTTTCCGGAACAAGAGCCATGACAGGGCGTGGATGCAGTAGATGACCTTGGGGACGTTTTTCTTCTCGTAGAGATCGATGAGTTCGAACTGGAAGAGGTCTGGCAGCTCGACCTCGGCGAGGAAGTTGAAGAAATGGGCATAGTTGTTAGAATGCCGGTACTGCAGCTTCGGATCGCGGAATATCCGCAAGGGATGGCCTTTGATCGATTGCACAATCTCTGCCAGTGTCACGCCGTTGCGTAGCGCTTCTTCCAGTTCGACAGCAGGCGGCAGCTCCGAGTCGATGATGTCCTCCATCCACTCCTTGGCCTCTCCAATATGACAGAGGTACTCGTATGCCTGCAAGAACTGGCGCTGCTGGTCCATCCAGTTGCTTCGTGCCCAGGAGGACTGTGGCTTCTTCCCTTGCTGCTTGTCGGTGCGTTGTAGCCTTCGTCTGCCATGGAGGCCTATCACTTCCTGTTCGGGCGACTTGATGCTGAAGTCCTCCTCACTGGCGGAGTCGGCGAATTTGGAGAGAGTGCGCAGATGGCCGGTGGCTGACTTGTGCAGGCTCTGCAGCACAGGCTTCTCGAGGTGTGTGGAGAGAGGGCGGGAGGAGTGATCGCGGGCGGGCGCGCGTATCGAGTCTGCGCGCGAGACGGCGATGGACAGAGGGCGCGGCTTCGCGGTGGGCGCGGTGGGCGAGGTGGGCGAACTCGGGCCGTCAAAGGGCTGGTAGCGTATGTTCTCGACGCTCTGTGACCGGTTGTGGGAGAGCGATGGTGTGGGGCTGCCGGACGGGGTCGAGGGGCGCTTCTCGGGAGAGGGAGGCGGCGAGCTCTGCGGGGCTTGCGAGAGCGGACGCAGTGCTTTGCGCATGCTGGCGTAGGTGCTGCCCGGGTTGGACTCTTCTAAGCCGCCGCGGCTCTCTGTGCGTGGCTGCGACAGAGCCGTGGCCTCGCTCATGCCGCGACGATGGCCCAGTGCAGGGCCAAAGCCGTTCGAGGCACTGCTGGACTGGGTGCTCGACCGGCTCGGGGCGTTGTTCGAGTGTGTGGAGGAGCCATTGGAGGCGGTTGACGTCTGGCGCAGCGGCGAGGGCGATGCAGTCGGGTGGCCCAGTCGCGTCCGGGGGGTGTACGTGTTGTAGCTCATGGCACAGGCGACAGTTGGCAGGTGTGCGGTGTGAGGTGGCGCAACATGTGTTGTATTGAGGGCGGGGTGATTATGTCGAGTCTTGCTGCGGTTGCAGGGCAAGAGGCCGTTGTAGGGGCCGCGATATTACTACAGGTTATGTTGTGTTGGGCTGGAGGCGCCTGCCGTCCAAGCAAAGAAAGCCCAAGCAAGAGGAGCAGAGGCAGAAAGCGAGTCGCAGCAGTCCAGCGTCCAGGCGCTCGCACTCCCGCGGCCGAAGAAGGGAATGTGGAATGCGAGGGATTAGGAGGTAGAGGGCAGATGTCACGGCGGAGGCGACGCTGGCATTGGAGGTGCAGGTGCAGGTGCAGGTGCAGGTGCAGGTGCTGGTGCAGGTGCTGGTGCTGGTGCTGGTGCCGGTGATGCAGTCCGAGCGCCTGCATTGTTTGTTGTGGGTGCGGTAGTGCGTTAGGTACCCTAGGCTTGTTACCATGGCCGATCCAGGATCCACGGCCGCACGGCGCCACGAAAATCAACGTAATCCATGTCCACGCCGCAATGACACGGGATGTCGCACTCTCGAAGCTCATTTCAACCTCACCTCAACAGACTCGATCGTGCTGTGATGATGGTGTTCAGATGCCGTTCATGCTGCTTCTGCCGTTCATGCTGCTTCTGCCATTCATGCTGCTTCTGCCATTCATCCTGCTTCTGCCATTCATCCTGCTTCTGCCATTCATCCTGCTTCTGCCGTTCATCCTGCTTCTGCCGTTCATGCTGCTTCTGCCACGCGCAGTGCAGTGCTGTCTGTGTGTCTGCATCCAGCTCCTCTTCCCGTTCAGTCCTGGAGGCGTGGCATCCGTCATCACCGCTTAAAGCTCATCTGAGACTCCAAGTATGCCCAAGAACACGATGCAAAGAACAGTAGTCGAGCTCGTCGTAGGGAGTACATCAGACCGACTCTTGATAAAGGCCCTCGGAGTCGGACGCGTCTGCAGACACGCGGTAATTGCGAGGCCTGACTCGGGAGGGGAACTCGACCGGAAGCGGCTAGCGCCCTCGCACCTTCCACAAAAACTTTCCTCGCCGCACTGTCTGTCTTGCTCTTGGGCAAAGATCTTTTGTCCCCGGCCAACGTCGTCATCCCACGTACTGCGGTCTCGATTTCTTCACCTCGCCTCTCCAAGCACTTCTCTGTTCTCGAGAAGTCTTTTCTTTCTGCAAAATGACCATCCAGAACGGCGACGCCATGATTGACACCACCACAAACGCCTTGGACTACACCAAGGCGCTCGAGGTGCTCAAGAACGAGTACCAGGAGCGCGACGGCATTGACGTCCAGACTCTCATCGATTCCAAGAAGAACGGTGGTCTGACCTACAATGACTTCCTCATGCTCCCTGGCTACATCGGTGCGTAGCCCTCGCAGCCAGCTGAAATCTCGTACCCCGCCGCGCTCTAGCTCGAGTGCGCGAAGAGGATTCTGCAGGCTGCATGCGACGCAACTCGCAGTCTAACACGACATGTAGGCTTCCCTGCCGCAGAAGTCAGCCTCGACACTCCCATCACGAAGCGCATCACCCTCAAGACGCCCTTTGTCTCCTCGCCCATGGACACGGTCACCGAGCACAACATGGCCATCCACATTGCTCTCCTGGGAGGTCTCGGTGTCATTCACCACAACTGCTCTCAGGACGACCAGGCCGAGATGGTCCGCAAGGTCAAGCGTTTCGAGAACGGCTTCATTCTCGACCCCATCGTCATCTCGCCCAAGACCACAGTCGCCGAGGCAAAGGCTCTGAAGGAGAGGTGGGGTTTCGGCGGTTTCCCAGTCACCGGTAAGCAGCTTTCTGGTTTTCGCCCGCCTTCCTATGATGCTTCAACTTCATTTATAACTTTCGTTCATCCGCAACGGTTCCGCCGTGCTGTGGAGTCATGATTAACTTTCTGACATTGGTTCTCTCTACTGCTGCTTCATCTCACATTCTGGAATGGACAAAGTCGCTGACAGAGTCTTGCAGAGGACGGCAAGCTTCGCTCCAAGCTCATCGGTATCATCACGCCTCGTGACATCCAATTCCACGACAACGTCGACGACCCGGTCACCGCCGTCATGTCCACCGACCTCGTCACTGCTCGCCACGGCGTTGACCTTAAGGAGGCCAACACCATCCTGAACAACTCGAAGAAGGGCAAGCTCCCCATTGTCGACGAGGACTTCAACCTGATTGCGCTCCTCTCGCGCTCCGACTTGATGAAGAACTTGAACTACCCGCTTGCATCCAAGCTTCCCCACTCCAAGCAGCTGATTGCTGCCGCCGCTATTGGCACCCGACCCGAGGATAAAATCCGCCTCCAGAAGCTCGTCGATGCTGGCCTTGACATTGTCATCCTCGACTCCAGCCAGGGTAACTCCATGTACCAGGTCGAGATGATCAAGTACATCAAGGAGAAGTACCCTGGTCTCGACGTGATTGGCGGAAACGTCGTCACTCGTGACCAGGCTGCCGCGCTCATCGCCGCTGGTGCTGACGGTCTCCGTATCGGCATGGGCAGTGGAAGTGCTTGCATTACCCAGGAGGTCATGGCTGTCGGACGTCCCCAGGCTACTTCCGTCTTCAACGTTACATCGTTCGCTAAGCGTTTTGGCGTTCCCTGTATCGCGGACGGTGGTATTCAGAACGTTGGTCACATTGTCAAGGGTCTCGCTATGGGTGCTTCCACCGTTATGATGGGTGGTCTCCTGGCTGGTACCACGGAGTCTCCTGGTGAGTACTTTGTCAGCCGTGACGGTCAGCTTGTCAAGGCCTACCGTGGTATGGGCAGCATCGCCGCCATGGAGGATAAGAAGGCCGGTGCTGGTGCTGCCGACTCCAAGGCTAGCAACGCTGGAACTGCCCGCTACTTCTCCGAGGGCGACCGCGTGCTTGTCGCCCAGGGTGTCTCTGGATCCGTCCAGGACCGCGGTTCCATCACCAAATTCGTGCCGTACCTTATGGCCGGTGTCCAACACTCGCTGCAGGACATTGGTATCAAGAGTCTGACCGAGATGCACGAGGCCGTTGACAACGGTTCCGTCAGGTTCGAACTCCGAACCGCAAGTGCTCAGGCCGAGGGCAACGTCCACGGCCTGCACAGCTTCGACAAGAAGCTCTACTCGTAGACACAGATCTTGAATGATCTGATTGCATTGCAAGGGCGTTGGGTATGGGTTGGTTTTATCTCTAGACATGTGATGACGATTGATGGGCTAAGCACGGAGGATTAGATAGGCACAAAAGCAATGATACCACGAACTGTAGTTCACTCTTGATACCCATCATTTTCGTCCCAATTCATTGCTTGAGCGTGATGCTGCCGAAATGGCTGTCTGTGCTGATGGTCTTGACTGGCGCCCGACGTCGCTGCGTGCGCCTTGTGAACAACCTCGGCATCTCCCCGCGTTTCTTCTCTCCACAACGGTACACAATGACACGCGCATCGCTAACCAACTGCGCGCTCGACCATGCTGAGGCCCGGCACATGTCTTTGCTCGTTTCTGGCTGATACTTCGCTGGTAACCGCCTGTGCACGGTGCATAGCCCCTCCGTTTCGTACTCTATCAGCTGGAATACCTCTACGCGCCGAATTCCATCCAGGGTCGAGACCTGTCTTCCATTCAACAAGGAAGCGTTTGCAGGGAAGGACAACGATCCATCAGCGCAACATGTCGTCACCAGCAGATCATCAGCCATCAAGGAAGCCAATGAAGGAAGCTCCCATCCCAAGGCCAAGTTCAAGGTACTACCACCAACACCTTGCTGGATCCACACTCACTGACGTATCCAGCGTCCTCTTGATCTCCCCAACGAATCAGATCCTACTCCTCCACCGCGTCAAGAAAGCGTCGAGCTTCGCCTCCGCACACGTCTTTCCTGGCGGCGCCTTGTCGAAAACCCATGATGGCGCCATCCCCGATGTGAACGACGCTGGAAGACACCAAGATGGCCCAGCATACCGGCTTGCCGCAATCCGCGAGACGTTCGAAGAGTGTGGCATCTTACTGGCTAAGGGCAAAACAAGCGGAAAGCTCTTCACAGAGATCAGTGATGAAGAAAGAGAAGAGGGCCGCCGCGCTGTTCACGCTGGCACCGTCAAGTTTGGGGACCTGCTCGAGAAATGGGGCGCCCTCCCAGACACCGACAGCTTGATTCCCTTTACGCGCTGGATAACGCCGCCGAACGTGCCCAAGCGCTTCTCAACTCAGATGTACGTCTACTTCCTGCCCCTCAACTCCGCCTCGCCCACCAAGAAAGCCGCGCCAATAGGCACACCACCCGGCTCCGGCGTGGAAGAAGAGGACGAACTCGTGATTCCAAACCCTACACACGATGGTGGCATCGAACACACAGCCGCTCGCTTTCTGCCACCGAACAAATGGATCGATCTAGCCAGACAGAACAGGATCATCCTCTTTCCACCGCAGTTCTTCCTTACCCTTCTCCTCGCTCCCTACCTCTCCGCCAGCGTCATATCGCCCTCGTCGCCCACGCCGTCAATCTCGGAGCTTGCTCTCGAGCGTGAGAAGTTCATGGACTTCCTTCACAAGCCACGCACATACGATGGCCAGCCCGAGGTCTCGTTTGGCGAAGCATGTATATCGCCCATCGTTCTAGGTAAGGGAGAGTACGGCGAAAAGTCGCAGGACGGCGTTGGTGGTGTGGACAATAACACAGCCGTCCTTGTGCTGGACCGGCCAGGCAAGGAAGTTGAGGCGCAGGGATTGGGGCGGAAAGGAATCCGAGAGTGGGTTGTCACTACAAAATTCAAAAGGGCGGGGCCGAGAGATGTGGATGTTAGGCGTCGAGAGGAGGTTATTGGAACAGCCAAGGAGAAGCTGTAGACAGTAGACTAGGTGGCGAATGGTAAGATATGAGAAGCTCTACTACAAAGATGCGATGCGTTGCTCGACCGTCAGCCGAAGAGAAGCCAAACGGCGCTGCAAAGCTTGAACAAACCCTAGTATCAAGACCCACACAGAGTTGATAGCAGCAAACGTCAGTTGAGTTGAGGATGACGATACTTGCACCCCTGTTGATCCGCGGTCGTGCCTGCATCGGTGGTGGACCCTGGTGCTCTTGAGATCGTTGCTCTCACCTCCATGCATCCAGCGTTTTCTTCACCGGAGAAACCAGTATCTCGTGAACGCTGCGATCCACACGGCCCTCGACTTCATCGCGCATATCAGATGCGTCCTTTGGAGTTTGGAGTAGTAGCGTGCATGCCCGAGAAACCGCGCACGACACGCAATTGGCGTTCCCGCGCGCGCATGACCCTGGCCGGCTAGCCGTCACCGTCTCTTGCGGGGTGGATCCTCTCCGAGCACGGCCATGATTGGGGAAGAGGTCCACCGCCATGTGCGCGACTCGGGACCGCAAGGCTCGCTGCTTTCTTCCCTCCTCCAGGTCCGTTGCGACTGCTGCATAGCATGCGTTTCGAAACTACAACACCACCATGACCGAACGCAAACTCCCGGTCAAACAACTGGTCATCCTCTGTAGGTCGCATATTTTGTGTAGTTGTGGCTCGGAGCTTCGCTGACATGGAGCAGCGATATGTCGGTTTGCAGAGCCGATTGCCTTGACTTCGGTCTGGCCTTATGTTCCTGAGCTCATGGAGCGATTTGGCGTGCCTGAGAACGAAATCGCTCGCTGGGCCGGCCTCACCTCTGCCATCTTCTCCATATGTCAGGCCTTCACCGGCTTGATTTGGGGCGCAGCATCAGACCATTACGGGCGGAAACCAATCATACTGCTGGGGCTCTTCAACACCATGTGGACCATGCTGCTCTGGGGCTTCTCGACCAATCTGCCCATGGCCATGGCCGCGCGCGCGCTACAAGGATTGGGCAATGGCAACGTGGGCATTCTCAGAACAACGGTCGCCGAGCTGTGTCCTTGGAAGGAGCTGCAGCCTCGAGCCTTCTCTGTCATGCCTTTGGTCTATACTATTGGCGCTATCTTCGGTCCTACGTTGGGCGGTGCGCTGTCCAACCCGCTGCGAATCGATCCACGCAAGCCGAGCAGTGATGCGTTTCTGGCGAGATTCCCGTACTGCTTACCAAATATCGTGGCTGCCGTCTTCTTTTTCGTGGGCATCATTGTCGGCTGGCTCTTCTTGCAAGAGACACTTGAGAGCAAGCGCCATCATCGAGATCTGGGTCTCAGGACAGGCGCAAGGCTCACGGCGTCCATACGCAGGCTGGCTGGTATCAATAAGAAAGGCAGCTTGAACGAGTCGGAACGCGAGCCCCTCCTCGGCCAGCAGAAGACAGTAGACAGCCGCTCAACGGCAGTCGGCGCTGCCCCGGTGGCCAAAGCAGAAAAGCCCAGGATCCGAGATGTCCTGACATACCAGACGACGCTGAATTTAGTGGTGTACACCCTGCTAGCGCTTTACTCAATCGCATACGACCAGGTAAGCACACCCCCGGTTGAGGCCTCAGTGTACTGACATCCACAGTTGATTCCAGTTTTCCTACATCATCCTCCGCAAGATCCTAATGATCCCAACATCAGCCTGCCATTCAGATTTGCCGGTGGCTTTGGTATAGACTCGCGACGTATCGGTGCCATCTTCACATTTTTCGCCATCTCGTCCACTCTGTTCCAGTTTCTGCTGTTCCCGCCGCTCGCACGCAGCCTCGGCGTTCTCAACTGCCTCCGTATCGCCTTCCTGGTCTATCCGGTCATCTTCTTCATCACGCCTTTCGTCAGCCTCATCCAAGACAACACGGCGAAGCAAGCTGTCATGATCGCTCTGCTGGTCGTACGCGGTCTCGCCGGGACTTTTGCTTTCCCAACATCTACCATCATGCTCACGAACAGTGCCGCTAGCCTGAGGGTACTGGGAACCATCAACGGCGTGGCGACGAGTGTATCGGCGGTCGGACGTGCATCAGGGCCAGCTATCGGCGGCGGGCTGTTTACTTGGGGTGTCAAGCGAGGCTACATCATAGTTCCTTTCTGGACTCTGACAGTCATCTCGTTGATCGCCTCGATACCAACCTGGTGGCTTGTAGAAGGCAATGGTTTCGGTGGCGAGGATTCGGAGACGGAGGAAGATGAGGAGTCGGTCCTCGAGAACGAAGAGACCTCCACCCAACCAAGACCGATACCTGAAGAAATTGCTGCGCGATCCGAGTCAGAATTTGGTGAGCCCGGGGCTATACTCAGCTACACGAGCACGCGACGGTCAAGTGCAGGAGCGTCTTCTGCAGCAGGAGAACACGACGACGTCAATGATCTAGAGCGAAGACGTTCCTCTACCCAGCTCCACGGCACTAGAAGCCACTCTCGAGGCAGCGCAGTCAGGAGACGGTCATCTATACCCATCGGCATGGGCAAAGGCTTGAGAAGATTCAGTTCGAACCTGGGTAGTACGGGTGTCGACGCTAGCGGAACGAGCTGGGGCGGAAGATAGAGGCTACAAAATGAGCTTATCGTCGCTCTGTGAAAATACCCTCCCTACATTTCACCCCCGAATAAGGGCCGGAGCTCCTGCTTTGCTGGGTTTCTCTGAAAATGTACACCTGTACAATTTCGCAAGCTCATGCTGCAGTACTGTCCCTTCGCACCCGCAAGATGCTCAACGATCCCAGACATGCTGATTCATTCAAACAAATAAACAGGCAACCCTCAGATAAAATAAACACAGCAAAATACCACGATGAAGCAGACGCAACCCTGCTGGATAAACGCCTGATTGCGCCCCACCTTCACACCGAGCTGTCCCGACCTCGGACTCTGAGGCTCTGCGCGCTCTTGCCGTATGAGAGATTCGGTTGCTGGCACTTGGCCCTACTCGCGATGACTGGCTGGCTGGCTTGCTGCCGGGTAGGGTTGCTAACGGAATGGGAGGTGTGTTCTCTGCAATTTGTTAGTTGGTCTGGTGGTCTGTATGGGCAGTGTCCTCAGTGCGTGGGGATGGCGCGGTATGGTGTTAGGGACGGGGTTTGCTGGGTGTGTGGCATTTGTGGTGGAGTGCGAGGTGGTAGGTGTATGGTAGTGGGCTAGGATTATTTTTTTGGAAAGGGGGGGTTGCGCGTACGATGTCGACAGAGTGGATGATCCCATTAATCGAGATGATGATGTTTTGTTCCAAGGAAAAAGATTCAGAGTAGAGATTACCGTTCCGCTTATGTGTACCGCCCTGCTTATGTGTACCGCCCTCACTGCCCCCACGCTTCGAGGATATCCACCAAGTACCCCCTCTTGTCTCTCATACTAATACTCGCATGCGTATCGTCCAGCATCCTCAACCTAACCCTCTCGCTCCACTGCAGCGGGCCGTTGTCAGTAACCTCGCTAACCACCTCGCCTTCGCCAGCCAATCTCGCCGCAATCGTGCGCCCGTGATGTGGTGGCACGTTAACGTCCTCGGTCCCATACCACATGACAACTGGGACATCTTTCCCAATATCCTCAACCCGAAACCCCCAATCCGTACACATGACAAACCCATCTTTACACATACCATCGAATCCCTGCCCGAACCCCTCCCGGCTCGTAGCAACATAAACGCGCATCTCATCCTCATCAGCAAAGAACGCGCGGTCCTTGCCCTGCGTGCCCTCCAAACGGCGGGGATCGAGAAGCGCTCGTACCCGATCGTCGTCGCTGAGATGAAGTGAGAGGGCGGCGTCGCGCGAGAAGAACCAGCGCAGCAGGAACTGCGGACTCCAGCGCCACCCGATTGTGAAGCCGATGTACGTGGGCCAGGCGGCGTTGCGCATTGAGATACCCGGGGGCCCGATGCCGCAGATGAGGCTTAGGGCTTTGAGGCGTGTGCGAGGGAGGTGGAGGGCGCAGGAGAGAGCGTAGGGGCCGCCGCCGGATACGCCCTGCCGTGGTTCGTGAGCAAAAGAGAGGAGAGGGAAAGAAGATGGAGCATGGGAAAGGACGGACCAGAATCGCATACTCTTCTAGCTCCAGATGCTCGACTAACGCCTCTACATCTTCTCCCCAGCTCTTCACCGTACGGTCTCGATAGCGTGGGAATCTCGTGCTCCATCCATACCCAGGCCGATCGATGGAGATGACGCGAATCCCCAATTCCAGCCCTAGCTCGTGATACCTCGTCGCTTCGATCCGGCTCCCAGGGATACCGTGCTGGTACAGAATCGCCTTGCCGTTGGGGTCGCCGTACTCTGCGTAGCCGAGCGTGCGCCCGTCAGGCAGCTTGAAGGTGCGCGAGTGCGAGTTGTCGAGGATGTATTTGCAGTTTCCCGCGCCGTGCAGCTTCGCTCGAGGAGGCTGTGGGTGGGGACGACCCGTGCTGAGGAGGTAGGTTGCTGTGCCTGTGCCTAGGATGGTGAGGGTGTAGAAGAGGATTGTGAGGGAGTCCATGCCGTGGGTGCGGATTGTGGGATTGAGGTGCGGGGAGGTGGTGGGAGGTGGTGGAGCAGCGTGCAGGTGGGATTTATGTGTTTTGCTTTCTTTAATGCGTTGCACAGCTTTGCAATTTTTTCTTTGGGGCGGCGTGAGGTGTGGTTGTGGATGCAGTGAGATTCGGTCATGCTGTTGTTGCTAGGCTCCTGCTTATGGGCGCCTTTGTGAAGGGAATGGTCGTCGGAGCACGTCGGGATGGTTGTCGGCGGATCGGTTGCCGTTGTGCAGTACGGTCTGCTTTGGTCGATGTCTTCGCCCAGAAGAAGATGCATGATGCGGATATGCCGATCCTTTTGAGGGTGGAATGGGATATAGTTGCAGCAATATCTCGGCGTCGGCGAAGCACCAAGAGAAAGCCCCGGAAGCATCGTCAGCAGAGGTCACATTTCAATAACTCCACATCTGTAATCAGAATCAAGATCGTTATATCAACGACTGGCCAGTATGTCTGTGGCTACCTTCTCAGCCAAAGCATACACAGTTGCTTGTGCATGACCGGGCGACAGGAGTGGAAATGCGCTCGCGTCAGCAACACTGAGTCCATTCAGCCCAAAAACTCTTGCTCGCAGGTCCACCATCGCCATCTCGTCATCCGCTCTCCCCATCTCGTAAGTGCAACTGGCGTACCCGTTGAAACCACTGTTCGTCTGTAAATACGCCAGAACCTCCTCATCAGTGCTTCCCAACCAACATTGGCGCAATCGAAGAGGTATCGGCGGTCTTCAACTCAAGAAGAGACAGAGTGGAACGTCCTGGAGCTTCGAACGCTTCTGGGATGCGAGCGCGATAGCAGTAAGGTGTTGATACTCTCAATACGACTGTGGAGAGTATCCCAAAGCACACGTGGGCGGGTAGGCGGGTAGATCCGTGCATAAACTTGATTCCATCTGCACTACCTACGTCCCTGCGCCCATAGGATACGTCTCGTCACCTGACGTTAGCGAGGCTGGAAGTAATCTGTCCTGCCAGCAGAACAATTGAAGGGTCCTCAGCTTATCTTCTGATCTCTGGCTCGCGCACACCGCAACCATGGGTCTTCCTGCAGCGCTTCGTTATAAAGTTGTTGTTTTTTGGCTTGTCTTTGTTAGCGTGTTCTTGTTCTTCGCATACGCCCCACTGCCGGAGCGAATAGACGCACTCCGCGATGCCGCCGTCAATACAGCGGCCGATACAGTCCGCCCCTATCGACCAAATGGGCAGCAATGGCAGCCCACGACACTGAAAGACAGCAACGCAAAGTATGCATACGCGACCTTTCTCGCTGGTAATGCAGAGGACGCTGAGAAGGACGTTTATTTTCTTGGCGCGCGACTTCTTGCGTACCAGCTGATCCACGCCTCGGAAACGAGGTCAAACACCTCGATACCGTTTATTGTCATGGTCACCAAAACCGTGTCCGAAGCCAAAAAAGACCGCCTTCAACGAGACGGCGCGATTGTGGTCGTTGTCGAGGATCTGGTCGCAGACTGGATTGCTGGCCGTGACCCTATCAACCCGCGCTTCAAGGATGTCATGACCAAGCTGCGACTGTGGGAGTTGACGCAGTTCGATCGCATTTGCCTCATTGACGGTGACACTGTGCTGATGGAGAACATTGACGGAGTCTTTGGCGACCCTGCGGTCAACACGCGCACTACTCTAGACAAGCCCAATGCAATCCGGGACGACGAAGCGCCACAACCCACCGAATACGCGTTCGCTTCCACGGCGGAACCAAGTATGACCCTCCGTACCCCCATACCTCGATCTAAACTGTGCTCGGAGGATGCTGACTCTGTGCGACAAGAAATCAACCATGACTTCCCACCTTCGGAGGAGAAGCAGCAATACCAATTCGGCCCCAACTACCTCAACAGCGGCTTCATAGTCTTCCAGCCATCCACCGATATGTTCGCATACTACGTCTCCCTGCTCGACAAATCCGACGGACGGTGGGGCGAAGGACTCCCCGAGCAGAACCTCCTCAACTGGGCGCACCGCCGCCCCAAAGGAAACATGCCGTGGCAGACCCTGGATAGGATGTGGAACATACACTTCCCGACTGTGCAGGACATGGAAGCCGGTGTCAAAAGCCTTCACGAGAAGTTCTGGAATCCCGAGCACAAGGACCTCCGGCCATATCTGGAGAAGTACAAGTGGAGGATGTTGGGATACTTTGAGGGGTTGGCGGCGCGGACCAGCGTTTAGAGTCCTTTCTTGCATAATGAGTTGACGAAGCCGTCCATATTGATACCCGTAATGTCAAGCCTGCACTAGTTCTGCGAATATGAAATTTATTCTGATCTCAAGGTCTTTTTGCCTCGCTGAATGATAGAGTGGGAGCAGTACAGCTCCGAGTATAACATATTGATCTCTCTTAAAGGCATTATAAGACTTCGGCTATCTCTGTAAAAGCTACAGAGAACTAACAGTTACGCTGAAGGCCTCCAGCAGTACTACCTCAGAAGCTGCCGCTAAAGGTCTGTTTAAATTGGAGCTGCGCATCAAGGAGACAAATTTTGCTTCTCTGTCTCGCACGGAAGAGTGAATGCGTGGTTGGCAGTAGCGCGAGGATCCGGTTGTTGAGCTAGCAGCCCCGTTCATCATCGTGCTTCTAGCACGCGGCTGCAGGGGAGCTTTCACGTGAGGCCGGAGCCTCAACGACGGGATTGGTAAGATCAAAGCTTGACCACCAATGAAACTAATAACGCCATTTTGTAGTGAGTTTGTAAGCTATCTGAAAAGATGTCATCGAAGGGTTCCAATACATGAACCCCACTACTTAACCTAGCCGCGCACGTAATTATGATAAACCACGGTCAGCGCCAGATGTAGTGTGCTCATCATGCCCGGCAAGTCCGAGGAGTGAACAGACTGACAGTGATGTGCATAGTAGCTACGCAAGCCGAGAATTGTAGTCTGTCCCGTGGCTTCAAGGATGATGCGCGCAGGGTTTCTCGTGCTTTGAATTGGTCGATGGAAACGTTTGTGTTTCAGCTTTCAGCTAACGGATCATCGGTGACGTAAACATGCTCCACACTAGTGCTGGACCCTGCATACTGAAAAGTATGAGATCAAACCCAGAAGATCGGTATCGTGAGGTTGTGTGCAGGCATGCAATGAGTTTATGGCGACTACATCTCTGGCAGGGGCAAACCAAGGGTGCTGCCTTGGTATTCAAGATAGTCAGCCATCGAGTCCGTTTCGAGCCGCCTTTGGCGTGCCCGAGGCACCAAGAGGGTGCTTTGCAGCGTGGCGGCGACCGACCACTCACATTAGCGGCCCTGTCGTCAGTAAGCATGAGGCTTCCAATTTGACAAGAAAACTATCGTTTGGATTTCATGCCGCAGATTCCGCGCCTAGCCCACTGTTGCGCAGTATTCGGGCGGAGTAGTGCGTACTCTGGCCGCCGAGACCGCTCAACAGACGGTGGGCAAAACCAGACATACATACAAGTAACGCCTTCTTGCGACACACGTAATCTTCGCGACTGTTTAGTCTTCACATTCCGCTGTCCTGTCCCGTCCCGCCCCGACCTCTGCAGGTCATCGTCTAGAACCAAGCGTACTCGCCAGCCTTCACCAGCGACGAGAATTTCCATAGCACAGACTGGAAACAAAGGCTGGATTTCTGTCTCGAACGATCTCGTCCCTGTCGCGAGGCCAGCCTCTGTCGAACACCCTTGTATTGCACTAGAGGGGAACCTACGATCTCCAGACGGGACGCGATTCCACACGGCGTCATACCCTCCCCACGTCGTAGCACCGCAGGCGTACCGAAACAGACGCAAGAGTCAGGAATACGTTCTACACATGCAATCGCCGAACTCATCGAACCGCGCCGGACGCAGCATAAAGATGACAGTAATTGAGGTAAGACAACTTTCAGCCCCCTGCGGCTCTATTCGCGGCGCCTACCCTCGTTTCCTCTGCATTTGTCTGGCGCATTGGATCGGAGGCGGGCTGGTTTGCACATGGGCTGCCATCGTCATTTGTGAGCACGGACCGCACCTGCGTCATAACCGCCCGCTCTTTCTTGTTCCAGCAACCACCACACCTGCATGACCTGGTCAGCCATTCGTCTTCTCTTTGCCTCCCCCATCCCTCTTCACGAAACACTCCGTGACACTACGTCTAGCACACAGCCTAGCTTGAGTTGCACGCGGCTGCTTTTTTACAATCCTTCCCCACAATTTGCGTCTTCATCATATACCCCGCCAGTACCACAAGGACAGAGTTCCATTTCACATTTGCACATAACGACTAAGCATGGCTGCGATACAGAATTTCAAGAACTTCTTGCGCCATGGCAAGCAGGCTCGCCAGAATGCCGAGCCGACAACAAATGTTTCCCCAGTCCACGCACAGCCACACCGAGCAGATCCCGTGCACCATGGCATCTCAGAGCCGGTAATGGACCATAAGCCGCTCCACCATGCTGCCGCTCCCCATGGCGACTACTCGGTCGCTGCCGGAGGCGATAATCGCAACATCGCTGCACAAGCTGGTGCAGCAGCAGAGCGAGCGGCCAACGACAAGCAGAAGAAACAGGCGGCAGCCCAGGGTAAGGGAGTCGATCCTGAAGTACTGGAGCGCATCGTCGCAGAGGAGCGTGAAGCAAAGGGCAAGCTGCCCAAGTACCCTGGCCTCGAACGATGGCAGATACTCGAGAAGATGGGCGACGGCGCCTTCAGCAACGTATACCGGGCACGAGACACTACTGGTCAATGGGGCGAAGTTGCCATCAAAGTCGTCCGCAAGTTCGAGATGAACTCACAGCAGGTTAGTATTACCCAGCAGTCCTGCCCTCTTCTGCCCATTTCCTAGTGTCGTCATCCTTCCTCTCCTTCCGCATCGCATATGAGCTAGTCTCTGCGTTTTTTTGGACGTTACCAACGCGATGTCCTGTGTTAGGGCGATAAGCATGTGCACCCGGACTTCAAAACACCCAAAGCAGCCGATGTGAGATTTTACCCTGCGTTCGATGCTCGCCTCTCGATAGCATCACCCTCACCCTTTTGACCCGCTCGACATAACAGGATAGGCGCTGACGTAATGTCCAACAGAGAGCAAACATTCTGAAGGAGGTTCAGATCATGCGCCAACTCGACCACCCCAACATTGTTAAGCTGATCGACTTCTCTGAGTCTCGGCAATACTACTACATTGTTCTCGAGCTATGCCCTGGCGGAGAACTGTTCCACCAAATCGTTCGTCTGACATACTTTTCCGAGGATCTTTCACGGCACACTATTCTCCAGGTCGCCAAAGCCTTGCAATATCTGCACGAAGAGGCCGGCGTTGTTCACAGGTTTGCATGGCTCTGGTCTTGGTTCGAGGGAATATGATTACTGACGTCATGTGACAGAGACATCAAGCCTGAGAACCTGCTGTTCTACCCCACTCCCTTCGTTCCCACACGCAATCCCAAGCCGAGGGGCCCAGATGACGAGGACAAAGCCGACGAGGGCGAGTTTGTCAAGGGCAAGGGCGCAGGCGGTATTGGCGTTATCAAGATTGCTGACTTCGGGTTAAGCAAGGTCATCTGGGATAGCCAGACCATGACACCCTGCGGTACCGTCGGTTACACCGCTCCAGAGATTGTCAAGGACGAGCGTTACTCCAAGAGCGTCGACATGTGGGCGTTGGGCTGTGTGCTCTACACCCTCCTTTGCGGTTTCCCTCCATTCTATGATGAGTCTATTCAGACTCTGACAGAAAAGGTTGCCCGCGGCCAATACACCTTCCTGTCGCCATGGTGGGACGACATCTCCAAATCTGCGCAGGATTTGGTGTCTCACCTTTTGACAGTAGACCCTGAAAAACGCTACGACATCAACCAGTTCCTTGACCATCCATGGATCCGCGAGGCAGATGAGCCTACATACTCGGCTTTCGATGCACCTCCTTTGGCCACACCCGCCGCCAGCCGGATGGATCCGAAGCTGCAGCAGCAGTATGCTTACCTCGAGTCGCCTGGCGCTGGTCGCAGGGACTTCCGTTCGCCCGGTGCCGTCAACCTACGAGAGGTGTTTGACGTCGGTTACGCTGTACACAGACAAGAAGAGGAGGGCAAGAGGAGAAAGAACTTCAAACAGGGATATCGTGGCGCAAATGCCATCAACTCGCTGAACGCCCTCGACGAGAACGAGGATGACGATGAATTCAGCAATGATTCGGTACCTTATGACCCTTCACTTCAGCATCCTCCTGCTAAGCTTCCAAAGTCTCAAGGTGCCGATGTTTCCACGATGGAGCAGAAGATGCGAAACACCAGCCTGTCGGCTGCTGCCCAAGCCCGACAGCAACAACCTCCTCCCCAGTCACGACAGCAAGAGCGTGGATACGGTCAGCATTCTCCTGCCGTTGCTGCAGCCGCGAAGCGTCAAGTCAAGAACAAGGGTGCGTTCGAGCTCAGTCTGGACAATGCGACATTGCTCGGCCGACGCGGCAAGAAGGGCCCTGGAGGAAGCGGTCTGCGTGGTGAGGTTACGGCAGGCGGTTTATAGCAACCAGTACCCCTCTCGAAAGATTGGTAAAGCGTTTGATTAATAGCTGCATCGAGGCAGTACGACTGGCATGGACATGAACTCGGACATCATGAGGCGTTCTACTCTTTTTCTCTTATATCTATCTTGTTTACGAATCGGAAATTCCTTCATCTACTCTCCGCTTGACATCATATTAGTGTGGTTCTCGTTTTTTCCGATTGCATTCATGGCACCCCTCACCTGCTGAAGGTCTGTGGGCAGTAGCCTGATTAGAGCATCATACTCGTAGACTGTTTGTAGATGCCTGCTGCTGCTGCTGCTTTGCGAATAACATACATATTTGGTGGAATTGATCTTTCTTCCGCTATCTTCTGTACGTGTGACATGTACAACAGTAGAGAAAGAGAGAGAGAGAGAGAGAGAGAGAGAGAGAGAGAGTGTGTGTGTGTGTGTATATGTGTGTGTGTGGTTCTCGTCATCGGATATCCAAACCCGTGAGAATCACATCATACGACACAACAGTGACAGAACTCGCCAAGGACTGGGTTTCGGTGTGTGAAGTGTAGAAAGGGACTTGTAGGATTTCTTTTCACAGTGCAGCTTGACATGCAGCTTGTGAATGTGCGTGAATCTTCCAGAGGGTGCGTTGTGAACGGATAAAGAAGTGATATTTTTCGCCAACAGGTCTACATTATGTACAATCGCAATCTCGCCAGCCGCTGTAGATGGCTTGCGGCCTGGAGCACGTGTGTGCGTGTATAGATATATGTTCGTCACCAGACGCAACTCCCCAACTCGCCGTACGCCGTTCCTATGCACACCGTTCTGTTGACAACTCTCTAACGCCTGGGGATCGGGCCGCCGTTTGTGATTGGTGTTTGCGACCCGTTTCCAGCGGGGGTCTGCGGTGCAGGGGTGGGTGCTCTCGATGGCACGTTGCTCCTGTTGTGTGCCATGTGCGCCTTGACCAGGTGGCCTGCACACAACGCACTGTTCAGACTCAGCTCGCCCGCCAGGACACCGGCGGCGATGACGCGGGCTAGCTGGCGCGCGTTGTCGCCGGGTGTTTCTTGGTGGGCACCGCGTACGCCGAGGAGATCGAGCATGGCGGATTGGGGCTCGAGGATTGTGCCACCGCCGATTGTGCCGACTTCGATCGAGGGCATGGACACGGAAATCTGGAGGTTTCCGTTCACGCTGGGAGCTGTTAGTGGGGTTGAGAGAGAATGAAGCAGAAGGACGTACTTGTTCATGATGGTGATGCAGTTTGCGCTTTCCACGACTTGCGCAGGATCCTGACCTGTGGCGAGGAAGATGGCAGCGACAATGTTGGCAGCATGAGCGTTAAAACCACCAATTGAGCCGGCCATAGCCGAACCGATGAGGTTCTTGGAGATGTTCATTTGCACAAGATCGTCGACTTCGCACTTCAGGACGGACTTGACGACGGCGCCGGGAATGATGGCTTCGGCGACGACACCCTTGCCACGGCCGTCGATCCAGTTGATGGCGGCGGCCTTCTTGTCGGTGCAGTAGTTACCAGACACAGTCACGACACGCATGTCGTCGAAGCCGCAGTCCGTGGCCATAACGGTCAGGGCATGCTCGACACCCTTGGAGATCATGTTCATACCCATGGCGTCACCAGTCGTGGCCCTGAAGCGTACGTAGAGATTGGTGCCGGCGATGGCGCTCTTGAGTGTTCGGAGCCTTGCGAAACGAGACGTCGAGTTGAAGGCGTCCGCCATAGTCTTCTGCCCTTCCTCGGAGTCGAGCCAGTTCTTGGCAGCACCGGCACGAGCCAAGCTGTCAAATCCTATACAAGGTCCTCGAGTCATACCATCGTTCGTGACAACAGTTACAGCACCGCCACCAGCGTTGATTGCCTTAGCACCGCGCGATGTCGAGGCAACCAAGACGCCCTCGGTGGTAGCCATGGGGAGGAAGTAGTTCTGGCCGTCGACAAGGATAGGTCCCGCGACACCGAGAGGCAGAGGTAAGTAGCCGATGACGTTCTCACAGCATGCGCCGTGGACGAGATCGTAGTTATAATTCTCGTACGGCAGGAGAGAACGTTCCAAGAGTGTCGATGTCTCGCGTGTTGCGTGTGTGCGTGAAACCAGACCACGTCGAATCTTTACAGCGCGGGTCTTGTCACCCAGAGTCTTCTCAAGAGCATATCCGGGAATCTTGCCTTTGAGAGAAAGTTCAATCAGCTCCTCATCGGTCATCTTGGGGGCATTCTTCTCCTTGAGCATCTGGTCGAGGATTTCCATAGGCCGATTGGGCTGCTTCTGCTGGTGCTCGGTAGGGCCGGCAGGAGTGTCGACCTGAAGTCTCTGTGGCACGGCAGCGGGCCGAGGCGCAATCTCAGTGAATGGCTTGATGCCGCCGCGGCCAGCTTGATCCTCAGGCCCGGGGGTCCTTGGTGGTGTGGGTACAGACATGGAAGGAACACGAGACTGTGTGGTGGAGGGAGCTCCATCTTGAACTTCTGATGGTGAAGGCGGCTCAAGAGCCTTGTGCGGGTCCTTGATAGTCAGACGTGCAGCGTTGAAGAGGTAGCCATTCAAGACCACGCTCATGACAAGTGCAAGCACGATCCATTTGCTGAGGAAAGGGTCTTCCAGACTCTTGAGAACTCCGTCGACGATGTGGTTGCTGATGTTGGCACCGAAAGCTGAATCGGACTCGATGACATTGGGTTCAGCGTAGTGAATAGACGGGTACTCGAGTTGGTATTTGATGGGCATCAGTACCGTAACGAGCGTGCCGACTCCAGTGCTTTTGGCCTGCTCGAGAATGTGGTCCAGTCCGCTTCCAGCGACCTTGAAGGGATCGAGAGGAGGCGATACACCCACACTCGTCCCATGGGAGCCCTGAGCCTGGGTCAAGCCAAATCGATAGGTAGCCAGATTCAGGAAATTAACCAGGAAGAATCCTGCAACCATGATGACTTTGAACTTGGGGACCGTAATCTTCTTGCCGAAAATGGTAGTGGTGTTGGAGCGAAGCTGGACGTCCCCAGAGTTACTAGGCCACTCGCTGCTACGTGCGACGTTCTCAGCCACCTTGCCGTCAATGCCGTCATCCTCCAATGCGCGTCGCAGCGCTACGTGGCGCTTGATGCGGTTGATCTCGAGCTTGATGGTGAGGATTGCAGTGTAGAAGGTTAACAGCATGATGGAGTCAAAGAACAAGATCCACGCGCCGAGGAAGCAGAACTGTCGCAGTCCGCCTTGGATTCCAGACATAGCTCCTGCTACCAGGATTAAGATCTCGAAAAAATAGTCCCGGACAATCTCAAATCCGGTCCTCTTGATGGCGGTCTGGACGGCAGACTGAATGGTGAGGGGCTCTCCGCGGTTGTCCTCCGCAGCTCGGCGAGCGTCCAAAGCAGCTGAAAGCACAGCCTTTGTCAAGACGATGGGCTTCTCGAATCCGATGATGACTACCAGGAAAGGCAGGCCCTCGGACAGCAAGATCATGTTGATTGGCACGCCGAGGTAGACGGTGATGCCCAGGGCGAACAGAAAAGCGAACGCGGACTGGAGAAGCACGGCAGTAGCGAGCCAGAAGTTGGACCCTAGTTGCTTCATTGCGAGGAACAGCGAGACAAAGGTCAAGTGCATAGCGAGGTAGCCGAGAGCCATGATGATGATGTCGCCTGTATCGGCGTTCTGCAGGCGAGGTGTTAGCAGCGTCCACGCACGTGGTGACTTGAGCAAGCAGCCAACATACCTTGAGCAAATCGACAAACAAGGTCCACGAATCGTTGATCCAGGTGCGCACACCTCCTGGCGTGTTGCCGCTCTTGGAGGCGCGCATCATCCACTTCTTCTCCTCACGTGTGCCCTCCTTGTCAGAGCGCTGCACATGGGCGACATCGGCGGGTGCGGAGATCTCTTGCATGGCCATGAGGAAGTCGGAGGCCTCGGGGTAGGGGACGGAGTAGGCAAGCGAGGTGTCTTGCGACAGGGTCGAGAAGGAGCTCGAGGAGCTGGGGAGGCGCTCGACGGAGAGATTGGTGGGGACCGAGTTCTGCGAGGGCGCCGAGTTGGGGACGCTGGCTTCGGGGAAGACGAGGGTGATGAGAGCAAGCTCCCGGGCGTGCACGCCAGCGGCTGTGTCGTCGGCCTGCCACTGCCAGTTGGTCTCGGGCCCGACGCTCAGCTGCTTGCTGCCGGACAGCAGTGTCTGCAGGTCAACGCGGCCGGTGTGTGCATCCTCGGTATCGAGCAGGCCCTGGTCCAAGACGCCCAGATACGAATAGCTGCCGAGGACGGCGATGGTGACGATGGTGTGGATTGGGTGGGTGCACGCCTTCTTTGCGACGGAGAGCAGGATGGGCGAGACGGAGTGGGCGAACCAGGTGGGCGTTGTCTTGGCCTGGGGGGTGGCAGACTGCCAGCGGCTGGTGAGGAAGCCGAACATGGTGGGCTGCTGAAGTTGAATCAGCAAAGCGCGTGGCGGGGCTCTTCAGGACGCTCTTCAGGACGCTCTTCGCATCGAGGGCACGCGGCGGCGGGGCTGAGTGCCGGGGCAATGGGTGCCTGAGGCCCTGAGGAAGGCGTGTGGTGTCGAAGACGAGTCAGTGAGCGCTCGAGGTGTGCAAGCGCGATCAAGTCTGAGACATGTTAGTGCTCATGTACACAGACAGATCCGTACTGTGTGTGTATCCAACCCTGACCGGCTCTGGCGCGCAAAGACGTGCAGCGTCGTGCCGTACAGTGCAGTGCCGTGCCGTACAGTGAGTGCAGTGCAGTACCGTGAGTGCAGTGCAGTACCGTACAGTGCAGTGCCGTATAGTGCTTGGTGCAGGCAAAAGTGCGACCCAGGCAGGGGCTCTCGGACAGAACGACACGCCGAAGTCGGGCAATGGCCTCGTCACAGCAGCAACACGCGCAAGCACACTGTGAAGAAGCAAGAAGCAGGCTCGCAGTGAGGAGGGGTCTCGCAAAGCAAACACGCACTCGACCCTGCCGCGCTGTCTACGAGTGGAGCCCCTGTTCAGCGACTTTTTGCGCTCTCACCGCCGAGTGGTCAGGGCGCCGTGCGCGGGATGCGATGCAGTGGAGACGGAAGCGACAACAAAGAAGGAAAATCCGAGCACACGACCTTCGTTTCGTATTGTTCACCACTTCATGGCATTGGGGCATTGGGGCATTGGGGCATTGGGGCATTGGGGCATTGGGGCATTGCAGCATTGCGGCATTGCGGCACTTGGGCCATGGAAAGGGGTCGCACACGCCTCTGCCGCTGTGGTTGGATTGCATTGCTCAAGTGCCGCGGTCCAGCCCTGACGCCACCACTGCCACAGCCCCGTTATCCTTCTCCCCTCTACTCTTCTCTACTCTGATCTTCTCTAGCCACAAAGTCCATCCCCATACCGGGTGTCTTACGTCTACAGAGTGCTTTGCAGGAATACCGAGCCCAGTGACTTCATCTGCTGCACACCCTCACTCAAACTTTTCCGTCATGGGCACGTCGCCGTTCGTGATTTCGTGCAGAAAGTCGCGGTCCGGCTTGTACAGCATGACGTGGAAGTGCTCCACGGCGTGAACGCTCTTCAGACTCTTCCAGTTCTTGAACCATACGAGCTCCTTTACTTTGGGCGCAAACGTTTGCTGAACGTAGTCATCAATCTCTTTGCGCGATTCTGCCGTGCAGAGGCCGGTCTCCTCGTCGTCTTCGAGCTCGAACTTGGTCCACACCACCAGGTGCACAATGTCTGGGTCAATGCCATACGGCCAGTCGTTGTACAGGATCTTCATGTCCTCTGCCCCTCGTTAGACCACATCGGTTGTATCTTTGTCAGGGACAAGTACCATCGTACTCAAAGGGCTTGCCCCTGGCCTGCATGCTCTCCCACTGCAGTCGCTCATTCACGATAAAGGACATGATGCTGCCATACTCCTGGATCAAGCGATACGTGAACGCCCTGTACCGGCGCAACTCTGATGGCTTGCGCTGGAACTTGTCAACACGGTCGATTCCTACCCAGCGCCCGTCAGTACCCGTGCTTCCAGCAGGAGGGTGCACCTATCATACTGACAATGTCCCGCACCTCCGGCCATGTCAACAGCCTGTATCCCTCATCTGGCGTTCCAATGATGCGCTGGTCCTTTTCACTGATGTTTCGCAGAAACTCGGGACACTCGGCTGCCCATCGCTCTTGAGGCACGTTCACTTTCCAGAAAGGCAACGACTCTTCTTCTCGCATCGTGATCAGAAGCCAAGTGGTAACGCGTGTCGAGCTGACGATCAGGTAAGCCAAGGGTTGTGGAGTCAGTCAGAGATTGAACGGAGCGTTTACATCTTGCTCAGCATGCCTGTGCACGTCCTAGCGTGCTGTTTCAGCGCGCGGTAGCCATCGCCTCGAGCTCGCACTATGGCCGACTCTCTCGACATGAGGCTGAACGCACGCATAGCCCAGCTCAGCTCACCTGGACGACTCGCTCTCCCCATCAACTGCAGCCGTCAAATCTTCTGTACCTGCTGCAGGTGCGGTTAGCTGCCGGTACATCCTCAGCCTTCCGCACATCACACTAATAGTAACACCGTCGATCAAGCGCCCGCCCAGTCTTCGTCCTGTTCCTTGTTCTCGACTCGTCCTTGTGCAATTTCGGCGCTGTCACAGCGAACGCCCGCCGGGATCCCCAACGTTCTCCCGCGGCTCGGCCGTTTCTGATTGGACAGCCCGTGCCCCACATAGAAACGTCGTCAAACAAGGACGACCACCGCGGTGGAAACAGAGAGTCGAATTGTCTTACTGCTGATCTGAGCGGCAGTTGCACCACAACATACGCAAGCCCATCGTACGCCCTGTTGTGTTAGGGGGTGCAGTGCGGCCAGATTTCGTTTTCTATGTAGCAAACACCTGTCTTTCACCTTCACTTCTCTTGTCCGCGCCTTGATGAGCTGCCTTCCACCATACACTTACGTCTTATTCCACGATCCCAACAACATACACTCATTCAAACTTCACCGTGGTACACCCCGGCATCAATTCAAAACAACACAGGATCGCCTGTCTTCCAGAGCGTGACCCCACTACCCATCTCGGGCTGCAGTGCAACACAGAGCTAGACTCAAGTGTCACGACCAGCCTCCGAAAACGCCATCACACACGCGTGGGATCGCTATCTTGCTCTTGTACCTGAAATACACGACATTGCACACGCTACTGCTCTATCGACTGGTGCAGCTTCCTAGTTCTACGTGGTGATACAGCGACAGCTTGGCGGGCAACGAAGGTTTTCTCGACTCGACCTCACCACCTCATATCCGGCGGCCCCACTTGACTTGACTTCACCTCTTATCTCGAATCAACTTCAAACAACAACAACAACAACGTCAACGACAACAACAACAAAACCACGGCTGCCTCCACATACCACCGTCCTTACCAATTCCTCCCGCTAAACCTGCAACCACAACGACGCTGGCAAACGTACACTACCTCACCCACTACGAATTCACCGTCATCCACTCGCAATGGTGCAAGACCCCAACTTCTGGCGCCGCTTCTCCGTCGCTGTACACAACGATGAAGCCGCCATGCTCTTCAAAGACTCTGAACATGGCCAAAAGGAAACCAAGCATGCGTACGTCGTGTCCCTTTCCTCTCCTACAGTCTCGCCTGTCGCAACACCAACTTCGCAATGCCACCTCTCGCCTGTGCTGCCTGCCACGGTTTTCACGCGTCCCATATCTGCTCCCGCCTTTGTTTCTAAGCAAGACGGAAAAGACAAGCAGAGAAGCAGAGCAACGAGTGGGACGAAGAGTGTGTGCTTTGACGCGAACGAGGACAAAATGCCCGAGATGATAGCACTGCACCACCTACCCTCCTGCCCCCAACTTTCCTTCGCCCCCGAATCACTCCCCTCGACTCCCAAATCCGCGTACTTTGCACCGGACTCGCTGCCTTCAAAGCGTGCCTCGCGGCGCGCAAGCCGCTTCCGCTTCGCCCTCTCTTCCCACCCGCCTTCCCTGCCCCCAACCCCCAAATCCACACACTTCCCCCCTTCCACACTACCATCAAAGCGCACCTCGCGGCGCTTCACAAAAAACTCCAACACCTCGCGCTTGTCCTTTGGATTATCGCTGAGCGGCCGATCGAAGAGCAGCTTCCGCTTCTGGACGACCGTAACCGCTGACCCCTACCCTAGAGATTCCTGGCTCGAGGGCCAGAAACGAAAGGCTCGACAGCGCGCCTACATGTGCTGGGCGTTTTGGATGGTGTTTCTTGTCCTGATCGTCGGCGCTATCGTGGTCCTGGTCGTGCTGAGGAGGGAAGGCATCATTTGAGGCCAGAGTCACCATGAGGCGATTTGTCTACGGCCGCGAGACGAGACTGCGATGACGGCAACGCGTTTTTTTCTCTTTTTCTTTTTCGACGGCATGGCATGGCGTTCTGGGTATAATGCGCGGTTTCGGTGGGGGGGTCTATCTATGCATCTGCGATGCGAACGACGTTTTTCTTTGCTTCTGTCTCGTTGCTGTTGGTTTAGCGACTCGATGATACCAGTGCCATCTACCACGGCTCAATACGATTCTTTTGTCTCACCACACTTGCTGGACGGGTCGGGTGCGGGGTTGGGTGTTGCTGCTGCTGCTGCTGCTGCTGCTGCTGCTGCTGCTGGTGGAATTGTGGCCCTAATACTGCGACACAAGTGCAAACTGTCTTTCCTACCCTTCTCCTCTGTCAGTCACTGTGCTGGAAATGCTGGCTTGGCGAACACTAGCATTCACATCAGCATGGCATGCAATGCAGGCAATTCAATGTGAGAATGTGTGATGCTTTTTTCCTTGCAAACTAAGCTACACCTGTCGGTGGAGTTGCTGTCTCGTAATGTACAGTCCCACCATGATGAGGTATCAAACTCCCTGACGCCGAATCACCCATCGTGCTGTGTCCTTCTGCAACTATCCTGCTGAGCAATCCATCTGCCCATCCTGGCTCTCTGCGCAATGCTCGGTTGAGATTGGCTTGGCGCGCCTTGTCAAAAGCAGCTGCATCGAAGTGTCCTGCTTGGTTTGCGTCTTTGGTTCCTCGTGGCTTGCCTCCTTCACCACACAGCTGTCCACGGCCTTCTTCGAGCGGTCTTCCTAAAACCTCTTCGCAGGCGGCGTGGGACTCTTGCTCATACTCCTCGCGTCGCGTCCTCTCTCTTGCAGCCACTTCCTCGTGCACATGTCCAGCTCGCGGTCCAGCTCGGCGGTGGGTTCCTTCCTATGTATGAAGTTGCAGAAGCCACCGCGCACACAGCCCTCTCCGCTATTTAGCCTACAGCACGCTTCCCGGAAGTCGGTCACGGGGGATAGCTCGCAATAGATGGGGCGGCCGGCGTACCAGCGCGAGTTCAGTGCGTCGCAGGCTTTTTGCGCGTCTTCTTCGTACTTGAAGCGCACGTAGACGTTGCCAATCAGATCTGTCGAACGCTCCTGTTAGCTTCACCCTTGCATAGATGGATTCTTGGAGTATGTCAAGACTCACGGTCGTTGTTGTTGTCGCACACAACCAGCTCCTCGACCAGGCCGTACTGGCACAGCTCGCACCAAATGTCCTCGTAAAAGGCGTCAAAGTGCATCTGCATCTGCTGCGGGTTCATCTTGTTCTTGGGGTCGTAGGCCGGGTTCTGGTACAGGTTGGGCAGGAGAATCGTCTGGCTGTACGACGGCTTGACGTGCTTGCGCGAGCAGCGGTCGCCGTGACGGCACGCGCCGATCTTGTAGTAGAAAGAGCAGTTGACCTTGTCTTGCTCGGTTCCGAAGATGGAGGCGAGGTAATTCGCCATGGTGAAGCGTCTTGGGTGGTGTTGTGCCTGTCGGGGGCGTATAAGAGGGAAGGGAGGAGGTCGGCGGCGGCGCTCGAGGTTGTTGATGGCGTGGGCTCGGTGAGGTTGCGAGACGCAAAGTCGCGATACGAAGTAGACTGTCGCGAACTTCGAGCGGAGAGCTAGCGCCACGAAAGGCTTAGTAATACGCACAGACTCTTCGCGCTGCTTCGAGTGCTGCTCGGCTCAGCTGCTCAGCTCAGCTCTGCTCTGCTCAAGCTTCACACATTGCACTCTTCTTGGGCGTGACGTCGTCTCTCGCTTCGCAGTATCGCTCGGCAGTACGTTCTGACGGCTTGAGATGTGCTTGCCATGTCATCTCCAAAGAAGGAGGCTAAGGAATAGTCTAAGGCAGCAATCTTCACACTAACCTATTCTGTACAGTTGCCTACCATCCGTCAGTATTGACTTGACTCTCTGGAAACCTATAAGGACGTGGTGTCTTCGCGGATATGGAGACATTCAATCATCTCTCGCACGTTCATAATAGAGCCATACGACATCTGCTGGTCCAAGATGGAGAATACACAACAGACATTGCGCCTTACCAACGTTGAGAATGGAGAAACAATTCATCAGGTACTGCATCGGATATCTCGATAGACGTTGCTGACCCAGGTGCCAGCGCTGTCTTTTGATTACTGGAGCATGCGCTTTAAGCAGTTCGGAAGCCTATATCTCGATTACGACCACCGGCTCAAACAATCTTGAAGTATTCCCAGAACAGACATGGCCCATTCACAGCGGCTACTTCAAGGCTTTAGTCATGCTATCCCCCGGTTCCAACACACTCGAAGTGATCCACATTCAGCAAAATGAGAAAACGGCGTCCGTCAAGATAACCCTCCACTACTTCCCCCTGCTACAGTATCCGCCACTTCATCTAGCTATCATGGTGGCAAAGGACTCGCCGCTCCTAATGGACTGTCCACCTCAGAAAGCCGGCGGTCTTTCGTCGGCGCACTCCGATCTATCTGCCGCAATTGAAAAGTTTCGAATGACTGCCTACATGTGGCAAGCTATGACTGCCGAGGACATGAGGGTAAAAGGACTGGGGCGGCGTACCTTCCGCCTAGAGGAAGAGTGGACTACCGACACGGTCAGCCGGGATTTTGTCAATGCAAGACACTCAGAATACCACGCTTGCGATAACGAGGATGCCATACGGTCAACGGCCAAAGTCAATGTCGTGAGATCTTCAAAGACGAAGAAGGAAATTCTGTATGCCGAAGGAAAAGACAACATGCCCACGGGTACTAGCGAGCTGTTTGACATCTTTCTGGACGCACTCGCAACGTATGGTGGCCAATTCGACACTCTGTCATCTCCTGTTGTGGCAGGCTTGATCCTGGATGCGCACTACAACAAGTGCACCGAGCAAGCTTTTGGACACGTAAGTACTGGCCGTCACAACTACTCAGGAATTTCTTTGGGCACTTTCGGTAGTCACCTGACGTATTCCTGGCCGCGTTTCACAGAAGAGATCAACAGCTGCTTGACAGATGCTCGAGTACCTGGAGCGAAGCTTTCGAATGGCAAATCTACCATATGGGAATCTTGCGCCTTCGGTCAATCGTCCTTCTTGTCTGCTGTAGGCCTCGCCTTTGGTGTAAACCGCAACAACAGCCACAGCGAACGTGAAGCCGCACAGGACTGGCGAGAGCACTTCATGTCTGGAGCGGCGAAGTCCGACGCATCGACCGATGACCAAACAATGACTGACTGTACGAGTTGGGACCTGAAAGACGCGCTCAATCTACGGCTTTCCCCTCACTTTCTCCTGCCCTCAGACAAACGCTTTACAGACGAGGAACGCACGTCTGAGCCTGTAGTTGAGCCAAAGTTCACCGAAAACGAGCAGGGCGAGCTTGACGCAATTCTTCATATCAGATCTCCTGTTGGCATCGCACGCATCTCCTTCAACCAGGTACATGAAGCTACGCCTTCCATCAACTCACCAGCTAGCGAACGGGACTATCGCCAAGACGAGCTTGAGCAACGCTTCGATCGATCGCAACCTCTACGCCTTGACATACTTGGCTTCAATGGAAAAGAACTCGCCATCGGCGATCTGTGGAAGACCTTGACTGTGAAAACTTTTGTTCGCATTCCTGGTAGCCCTATCCGCCTCTTCAAGCGCTCCGTCTACACCGACTCAGTGGAGATTAACCCAAACGACCACATGTGTGAATGGGCACAACTCTTGAAAGAACGCGGTGCAGACGGCAACATACATCGTGCAATTTCGATCGATTTGCGAGTGGGTTGTTGGTGGGACGGTGGTGTAGTCGAGTACGCAGACGGACACAAGAGCCATTGGGGTCCTATGCGCACAAATGGGCGTGAACACCGCTTCGGCGGTCACGCCTCACAGACCATCGACTTGCCGCCCAATGTCAATGTCAAGCGCATCGAGGTCAACAGGGGTCGTGATGAACATTACATGCAAGGTATCCGGATGCGCCTAACGGACCGCACTGTGCGCGGAGAGCTCAATGCTAGAGGTGACGCCGACTCGAATGTTGTCCGTCTGGAGCCTGCGTCACACGAGGTTATTGTTGGGTTCTACGGTAAGAGTGGTGAGAACGATGGGGTCGTGGAGTTTGGCATCATTACGGTGGCGAAGAGCGTTGGCCTTGATGGACTTCCAGAATCTGTCTTCGACCTGCCCGAGCTGAGAAACACAGTCGGTATGGGCAACGACGTGTGAGCTACCGGCGATGCTGAACAGAACAGCGACGAGGACGAGGAGGAGGACGATGATGATGATCACAGCGATGACGACCACACCATTGACGGTGATGACCAGATCACTTCTGTGGCTGTACCAACGTCTGCTGATGTGAAGCTCCCAGCCAACACTTCAACCACGTAGTACAAAGTAAACTTGCGCGCTCTCGTCAGCTGTTCCTCACCAATGCATCATGTTTCACAATCACGATCGGGAATGTCGAGCGAGCACAACAGGCTAGCGCGGCGGTATTCAACAAAGCGCATGCCACAGGCAGAAGCGGGAAGTGTAGTACCAATGTACTCGTCAAACGCTTGGACCTTCAAATTTCGTTCCCTGCAATCTAGGCAAATCATCAGAGCGTTGGTATGCCGGCCGAGAACGTCTATATGCCTCAGGATGTATACATTGCTCCACTGCTCCACGTTGGAATTCGTGAAACGGCGACCAGACACTACGGCATCTGACAGCGAGCGAAGTGAACCAGCGCTCGACATCGACCAAAAAACTCTGCTGGGTGGGTGTCGATGTGTGTACAAGATGATCCAAGCTTGCCATTGCGTCTGGGCCAAGCGACTTCAAATATAGAGACTGGATGATGGGCGGCAATCAGAATAGCTGCATCTCAAAATGGAGCAATGCGCACCAATCAGATGCGCGGCTCTGGCGCCCAATCATACAGGCGAGGCGTTGCAATCTGAAACATCGTCAACCACCCCATTCACTTGCGGGAAATTCTTCGCTGGCGACACGCCGCAACAGCGCACCATCACCTGTCGTCGCGTGGTGCAAGACCTGTTTTCCGATTGCCTTAGTATAGCTGCGCCTCGTCACTTCTGGCCGCCTTACCTGGTCAATGGTGTCGCGACGCAGCCCGCTCATTTTGGCGGTGAAGTCCATGAGATGGGCTTCAATTATGCAATCGGCAGGCTCACGTTGCCCGCCGGTAACAGTGGAGACTAGGATCTACAGCGATCTAGATGGTGCCGGTTGTGTCGTAGATCAACAGCACACCTATCCTGTTACGCTTTGACTCAGCATCGCGTTCGAAGGGACACCTTCCCGCCTCAAGTGGCCCGGTAAGGCGACGAACTACCGGAACCTTCGATGCCATCGGTTGTCCCAGAAGCACGGGAGCCTGCAGGTGTACGCGCTACGCCGCGTTATTACTGCGGGACCGGGACGAGGTTGTTGGCGGCTACAGGTTAGGTCCGACGTTGAAACGCAGATCCAACATCCACACTTAGGCTCTAAAGCTTGAATGCGGAGTCGCGTGTAGTCGTGCTCTGTTTCGACACCTCGTGTGTACAACTCTCTATTGGTCCTCGTTTTATCTTTCCTTCTAGGCCTGAGCATTGTTCAACGTTCCCCGGCGTTTATCTCATCACCACTCATCTACCTGATAAAGGACTGTGTCCGCGTGGTATACCGATTGTGCTCTCACAGTGGTACGCCGTCTCTCCTCATCTTCCTTTCTTCGCCCTCTGTTTGCGCTGTGCGTACTGTGGCCTGGAGGTTTAATATTGTACGCCTACATTGTTTTATTGAACAATTGTACTGTCGCTGTCCGAGGTGAAGGGAAACCGGTCACTCGTAACCTGACATTGTGTGCTCATCAAGTCATCGCCAAGGCCACATTCAATATACATATCCTCCGATAATTTCTTCTCATCACCTTCCTCTTCTCGCCAAGCAACTTTCTATTCAACACTCGATCTTCAAGATCCCACTTCACGAACACCGATTGCAAATCACCAACGCGTTCCGGCTGGGCCAAACACGTACTACTTTCTTTACCTCACGTAACTACACCAAAACAACAAACCCACACACCACAACACAATGTCGCGCTTCCTCACAACAACACTCGCCGCGCTTGCCGTCGCCCCCCTCGCCATGGGCCACACCTGGATTGAGCAACTTCGCAACGTCAATGATAAAGGCGAGTATGTGGGCGAGTATGGCTATCCGCGCGGTATGGTGTCAAAGACAGACAAAGGCTACACCGGTGATTCCATGAACTGGCTGCTGCCGGTCCAACCCAAGGTCTTCATCGACGAGACCTCACCGCTGTGTCACACTTCACAGACCAAGCAAGAGCAATCGTCAGACAATTATCCTCGCCTGCAATCCGTGCCTGGTGGCTTTGTCGCCATGCGTTACATGGAGAACGGTCACGTCACTATGGTCGACCCAGCGACCGGTCTCGGCAAGCCCGAAAAGGGCGGTACAGTCTTCGTCTACGGCACTACTAATCCCACAGAGGATGAGAAGCTTGTCAACGTCCTCCGCTGGACCCAGGATGGCTCAGGTGGCGACAAGCGCGGTGCGCTGCTCGCCACAAACGACTTTGATGACGGCCGTTGCTACGAGGTGAATGCCACACCTACTTCAGAAGAACGCCGAGTTTCCGACCCCAACTTTGCCATGGGTCAGGTTTCTGATGGCCCGGGCAACTACCCGCTCTTCTGCGAGACCAACGTCCAGCTTCCCAAAGACGTCACCGAGGGCAAGCCATACACGCTGTACTGGGTCTGGCAATGGAACACCGCACCTAACGTCGACCCTGGCCTGCCAGCTGGCAAAGACCAGTACTACACCACCTGTATGGACGTTGACGTGGCCTCTGCAGACACTGCACTCACAGCTGACGCCGAGTCCAAGTACGCTCTTGGTCCTCAGCAGGACGCCATGTCTATCGCTGTGTCTGATTTCGCGTCGCGCACTGCCATCATGACCAACGCGCTGCAAGGCGAAGTTGGTCCCATCTTCTCAGGCTCAGCAACCGCTACCGGTGGCGCACCTGCCGCTTCTGGCAACTCATCTTCGTCGGCGACAGCAACGGCAACAGCGACGGCAACTGCTCCAGCTCTCACTCAGATCACCAACATCCCCACAATGACCACACGACCCAGTACTTCACCAAAGCCAACCTCCGGCTCAGGCGATGCTGTGACTGTCACAGATATTGTGTACGTAACGGTCACAGCATCTGGCAGCTCCGGCTCCAAGGCTTCGGCAACGGCCTCAGCACCATTGGGTGGCTTCTCAGCGCCCGCCAAGCATGTCGTCCGCCACAAGAACGGTGCCAGGTTCCGGGGTATGTTTGCAAACTGAGCTTCAGCATTGAACTTCTGCTTGCCTAGAATCTGTTTTCTTGTTTTGCATTTAGCGTTTCGCATGGACTCTCTCCACGCCGGTCATGGCTTGACAGTTACTGATAGACAGATGTGGCAGGCCACGTTTAGATTGACGAGCTGGGTCTCGGAAAAGCGATTGTACCAAACAGTGCAGTGATGGATTACGATGATGGAATGACGATGGATTCACGGTGGGCTGCATGACGGTCTGGGACGGATACGGATGGAGATACCCCTGCATATACAACGGCGTTCAGGTCCAGAAAAGGTTTGCATTATACACATCGGAGGCAACATACCCTGGGAGAATGGGATACTGGCGTTACATATATGGCTCTGCGACACATGTCATTGAGAGATTGACAGGTCTGTTGTTGCAGAGACCAAATTGATTGGACTTCTTGACTTCACAACTCATTTCCCTGCCTTGTGTCTGTACAGCTCCTCATATTCAAAATCGCAGCGCTTCTCGCGATTCTTTGTGATGTAAGGTGGAGCCTGCTGACTCGAAATGCCTTTCCATTACTCGATAAATCACCCTGCTAGTTCTTTCCTCCGTCGTCTCACCTCATGCCCATCACATCTTTACCATACACTCAGAATGAAGCCATCCAGTCTCGATGCTGGCATGGATGTTGGAGTGCAAGCCAGCGTGAGCGGGTTATGGTATAGGCTCTGGCAAAACCGGGATTAGAGTTTCAAATGAGGCATTGGTTTACGTGGATGTAAGTACCTGCGTCGTGGGAGCCTACGGCGTCGATGGAGTTGGTGCAGCTAGCGGACAGGGTACAAATCAGCATCTCCTAGAGTGTGCAGTGCATGCGTTACATCACGTCAAGAAGTGGGGCAAAAAGTGTGCGGGTCATGTGTCATCATTGACTATGATTGCGCGTTATACATTACTATGTATCTGTACTTGGCTTATGCTTCGATATCGAGGCCTAGAGCTCTCTGGTAGCTTTTGCTGTCATCTAATGTTACAATCAATTGATCCTATAGCAAGAGATATAGATTCCAACATCTCTAATCGTACAGCCTCTGCTTATTGACTCGATCTGGCTCCCTCTCCATCGACGCGAACGCGACATGTCCCACCTCGTCTTCCTTGTGCACATCCCCAACAATGACGCGGACGTCTCGAAGTGCCCTGGCAGTCTCCAAGCCGTCCATGTGCGAGGGGACGTGATGCCCAAAATAGGGGTCGTCGCGAGCGTAGGTGGAGACGTAACCCAGGATATCTGGCGCTCTAGTCATGAAACCAAGAACGACGGAGACGGCTGCTGCAACGAATAGGAGGAAGGAGATGGCGATGGTTAGCACGGCGAAAGGGACGTGGCATACGTAATGCTCTCCGTCGTAGCGCATGCCCGTCGCGGTTGTTGAGTTCCAGTTCTTTAGTGTAGTGTTTCCTCCCTCGATATCTTGATGGGTCAGGTTTCCTAATCGGTATTCCAATTCGATCGTCGAGTCCCAGAACGTGTTCATGGCTGTTTGCAGGCGCCGACTGAACATTTCCACGGGTATATCAGTCATGTTGAGCCAGTAGGCCTTTGTGTTTTTGTACTTGTCGACTCCAGAGGTGGACAGTGTCTTGAGAGACGGATCGTAAATGAACCGCTCGACAAGCTCAGAGCTTCTCGTTAGCGGGTTATCCGGACCCAGGTCAGTGCCTGGCATGGTCTCGCAGAGCATCCGGAACAAGCCCGACCAGCTTCTGTCGTTGCCCCAGTAGCTTGGCTGCCCTAAAAGATACAGTGGGTCCCGCTTCGAGTCTCGCATTCTTTGCACTCTGCAGATACCGGTGTCACAGCCGACTTCGGATTCGACCAGCTGGAGAGAAGCTGCACAAGATGAGTTGATGGCTGAGTTCATGGAAATTTTCGATACATAGTCGAACCCCAATTGAATCTTGCGATTGCCGGGCAGTGAGGTGTTGAATCCACCAGAGTCTTTGAGCAACATGGCGAAACTCGTACTTGCAGTACCTGGACCAAGGTGTCCTTTGTACGGGTCCACATCTATCGTCTCGTTGAGCACAAAAGGAGCACCTTTGGTGAAGGGGTTGCAGCGAACTTCCCAATACGTGGATTCAATCGTGAACAAGACGTTGCCAACTCTTGGGACGTCGATGGTGGGGTAGCCAAGGAGAGAAGTGTACGAAATATCCCCATCTTCAGGCACGTGCCGCCAGTCGGAAACCACGACAGTTGGGTCACTGGCCGTGTCTAAGGAGGTTATATCCGGGATTCGTACATTGCCAAACAGGTCTCTAGATGCGTTGACTGTCAGCCGGGAGGTCTGCAGGGATGTCATGTAGAGGGGCGCGTAGCGACCCCAGGTGGTTTCCGCCATTGCCACGCCAAACAGAGTGTCGTTTCTGAAAGTCTCCGAAGGTAGATATCTCACTGCGCCGTCGACAGCGGTTTTTGAAAGTGTTGTCGATAAGAGCCTGAGAGAAGACTGTCCGCCTACAGGAGACAAGAGCCATGCCGCAATGATCGCAACACCAAGGAAGCTGATGCGTCGCATTCCGAATTGCCTTTCTATGCTTGCGAAGAAGGATTGGCTACCTATGAGTTGCTCCAGGGTCTGGCCGATGTCAGTATAGGGGGCTACAAACAACTTAAGTCTAGGTACTTACACCAATAGTAGAACTTCGTTCCGCTTTGAAAAGGCCTATGCGCCGAAGCACCTTCCCGAGAATGGCTGCGTAAACTATCGGGAATATGGTTGGCGACAGCAAGGTAATCGCCTTGATATTCTGTCCGAAAGAAGATATGGGCTTGCCGTCAAGGGAGAGACTCAGACTTGCAATGACTATGGTATTGATTAGCCAAGTCCGCTCCAGTGCATTGACCTAGACCAACGTACCCAGGAAGAATAATGGAGCCAACGACAATAACGCATCTAAGATAGTAGAGAACCATTCTTGGACAGCGCTCCGTGCTAGAGTTGCGTGGGTGCCATCAACGCTTTGTTCTTTCACGGACGCAAGGTTCTTGTTTGTTGTAGGATTTTGAACAGACTGTTCTGTCATGCTTGGGGTTGAGA
Source organism: Ascochyta rabiei (assembly GCF_004011695.2). NCBI lineage: Eukaryota > Fungi > Ascomycota > Dothideomycetes > Pleosporales > Didymellaceae > Ascochyta > Ascochyta rabiei. Next base: position 676,700 of record NC_082408.1, on the reverse strand, counting down.
CACCGGACACGTTGTCTTGTGGTCCTCGTGGAAGAGCTGTGTATGAGTGTGTCGCGGAGACGAATGTTTCCGGACGTGCGCTATCATGAGACACCCTTTCCGCCATGTTCGAAATCAACGTGTCTGGAGGCGCAGGAGCACAAGTGAGGCTGCATGATGGATATATCACCCTTGCGAAATCGGTCCGACAGGCATACTGCGAGTGTGAGGCACAGCACTACTTGGCATTCTAAGCGAGCAAAAGATTGGAGGATGACGAGCATCTCAGAGCGCGTAGTGAAACTTACCAGTAAGCACTGAGCGAACCGACAGCACTGGAATAATTTTTTAGTGCTTACTTGAGCGGCCACGCCCGCTTCTGTGGAAACTTTCATCATAAGAAACCTTACCAGGCACGTGGCGCAGGAAATGAAGATGTGCGATGGGACTTGCCTTTACTGCAGATAAGCTTACTTCTAACGATGCAATGTGCATGGGGCTCGCGGCTGACTTGAGCTCAACCCACGGCACATTTCAGGCCAACACAGCGGCAAAAATCTTCCCAATCATTTGCTCCTATCGGCGGCGACTACACACCTTGATGAAATCAGTTTATGATCATCAAAGGACTCCTGCTGGCTGGGTGCGCAGTTTATACAGAAGGGTGGTATTTGATTGCACTCCATCTGCCGACAGCGGCGGTATGAAGTTGCTACGCAGCCTTTTTCATCGAACTGGGCTTGTGAATATTGAGAGGTGCCATGCGTTTAAGGTGGGGGGATCGGTTATGCTTCAAGGTTGCGCCCTAGCTCCCGCTTCGCCGCTCCTTCACTGGTGGCTTGGCGAAGACTATCAACCAAGATGACAGCTTGAGTTGAGAGTAAATTTAGATTGAAATTTATCGTACTAGAATGGCGTAGTCACTATCTCCGGACTCCTTTCCGTCTCCAATTAAGTCTTTAGAAGGCGCCACTCTTGACGATGTACTCCTTCCAAGTGATGAGCTTGTCCTCCAAGATCTCATGGCTCTCATCGAGCTCCGCGCCATTGTAGTAGCCTGGATTCTCGACAAACAGGTGGTTTTCCAGCATCTCTTCCGCCATGAAGCTTGGCAGAAAGCTCTTGTACTGCTCAGCTGACAACTGGATGTAGTTCGTCTTCTTGCTAGTGGTGGCCTCAAGCTCAGACAAAATCTGCTCGGCTGTATAGTATTTCTCAGCGCCGAGAAGCTGCTTGCCAAGGGTAGCATCACGGTTCTTGATGATAGCTTTGATAAATTTGCCTATTGTCGGTCAGTCAGGTATCCTGCATGCAAAATTAAGGCCCGCAGCCTTGCACAACTTACCGGTATCTTCGGCGGCGTCAATGAGCGGGAACTTTGCGTCCTTGCCAACCGGCAGGGCGAGACTCAGGGATCCATCTTCGCCCTTCTGCACCATCATATGGAAATTGGACATGAAGTAGCCGGGCAAGTAGAATGAGGCGGGGACGCCGCTGGCTTTGATGTACTGCTCAATGTCTGCCTTCGCCTCGAAGTGGGGAACATGTGAAAGGCGACCTTCTGTAACCTTGCCAACATGCAACAACGAAGAAAAGATCAGGTGTTGGACACCAACTTCTTTTGCGGCGTCTGCGACGTTCTTGCCTTGGCTAAACTCCACGTCGTACTTGGCACTCTCCCAATAGTTGGTGACGAGGAAAACAGTGTCGGATCCCTGCAGAGCCTCTGTGACGGAAGATTTGCTGCTCAAGTCAGCCTGTCTATCGTCAGTCTATGTGCAAAATGTGATGTGCAGATACATACAGCCTTCATATCGACACCCTGATTAGCCAAAGCTTGAGCTGCGGGCTTGGAAATGTCACGAGTGATGCCGCGGATCTTGAAGGTCTTAAAGAGGACTGGATCTGCGAGGATGTGCTTGATGACCGAACCACCCTGGTTGCCAGTGGCACCGAATACAGTGAGGATTCTGGACATGTTGATTGTGATGAGACTGGGTAATGGTACGAAGATTGGGAAGCCGCTGTGGTGTTTGATGCCTTCACAATAAGGTGACCAGTTTGGTCTTATACTCCATCGCGGAGCCATCTTCGCCCATTATGCTGACAGAGTCCGGCTTGGACTTTGCGCATCGCTGATGTAATACATATAGTGTTGCTGTGTTGGCATCACGCATTGCAGACGCACCTATGGTCACGTGTGAACTGAAGCTTACTACATCAGTTCCTTGGCTCACTTTTGTGGCTTGGTCTGCAGCTGACAAACGTTTGAAGCGGAACACCGAGTCCCCGCCAAGCAGCTTTTGGTCATCCCCATCGGCGGGGGCCATCGGCGGGGGCCATCGCGCTCGGCTTTAGCTACAGACGCCTGCCACTCTTTCATCCTGGAGAGTGCGAAAGTTGTCGCCGGGATACCGTCGAGATGGAGTCACGCAAATGCCCTGCTCTCTTCTCTGTTCCCCTGTCAGCGAATCCCGCCACTCTCCCGCCACGAGCCTTACAGATTGATGAAATTCTCCTTGAAAGAAAATACTAATGGGAGCTCACCGAAGGCGTCTCCAAGGGCTGCAAAATCTGTTTCCCTCGCAAGATCACCATTGCGTTAGTTCTACGTGTCGAGTATTAACAGCCCAGCTTAGACAGCTCCCCTGTCAATCATCGATCAACACTACAGAACCTTACTCATGTGGTTTCACGGCATACCGCACAGTCCAAAACTCTTTCTGGTGGCCATAGCGAAAAAGTTTGATTGTAAGACTGATATAGCGTCTGATATTCGTAGATGACTTGCACATCAAGTCAACTGAGACTCTCACTGACCCCTTTGCTCTCCTCCAGCTTCTTCAGCTTCTCCTCAAAAGCCCCTTTGATCAATTTTAGAGCGTTCACGCTCAATGGCAAATGCAAGGGCACCTTCTCCCCCCTACATGCCACCTCATATAGCACCCTCGCAACGTCCGCTGGCTCCATACCAACACCCTGTTTCAACCCGGCATCAACGTACTTCTGCAACATCCTGGCAGGCATCTTGGGATCTGCGTACGCAGAGTGCGGTGCAGTGTTCTTCTTAGAGTGGCCTTCAAAATTGGTCTTGACTGCAGCAGGCTCGACGATGCAAAAAGAAATACCCCAATCTGAGTCCATCTCCTTAGCAACACTCTCTGTCCAGCCTTCAACTGCGTGTTTAGACGCGTGATAGAATGCATGACCGGGAAAAGCACAAACTCCAGCGACGGAGGATATGTTCATCACCAGTCCACCTCTTCCGCCACTGCGCATGGTTGGAAGGGCAGCAAGCGTTGTCCTCACAGTGCCGAAGAAGTTTGTCTCCATGATCTCGTGAGCCTCGGATTCGGTAGCGGACTCGGTGTCTCCAGACAATGCATAGCCTGCGCTGTTGACGAGCACATCGACGGTACCGAACTTTTGAACAGCTCTGTCCAGGACAAGACTGACATTATCAGGAGAAGTGACGTCGAGTTGCAATTTAAGGATCTTTGGGCTGTCGTCGGGGAGATAGGCGAGATCGTTTGGGTTTCGAGCGGTAGCGACAAGGTTGTGAGACGATCTGGAGGCAATGGTGAAAGCCAGGGCTTTACCTATACCGGAAGAACAACCAGTGATGAGCTATGTGGCGTTGGGAGGGAGGCTGTAGGGTTTGGTGTTGGCGGAGAACATATTGTCAATTACGAGCTTTTGGGATTCTAGCAGTCTTGCTTGTAAAGAGTTTTTTGCTCGTTGAAATAACTCTCTTCATATATGTGAACCTATAATTGTAGTACAGGTACTCACTCCTTGCCTGATGCGGAAGGTCATCGTCACGCACGAGGAAGGCGCACAGTTTGAGACAGTGCAGCAGCTAGCAGTCCTGGGCAACAACCCCGTGATGTTACAGCAAAAGGGCTGAGACATCTCAGGATCAAAGGGCTAAAGGGCTGTTAGATAACGCTTATCAACGCTTGCCATTGGCGACTCCTCGCTGAGGGTGGCCTAAACAAAGCCGATACTGACTAACTGTCGGGCAGAGGCGGGGTCAGCCACAACTATGGAAATCGATGCGTGCGCCAATAAATGGTCTCGAATAAGCTGGCTAGAATTGATGTTTGCGATATATGTGCAAAGAATGACTTGTGTCGAACGTGTGCGTCGATTAAGCTTCCATCAGGTCATGTAAGGTTGTAAGATCTGCCGTAACGTCATAACTCATCCATCGTACAGTCGTGTATCATATCTCATCGCGGCTCCTGTATGCTAATGATCGTATCCCTCGTAGTCCTTCCACTGCTTTCCGTTCCCTCGTTTACTCCTCGGGTCTCTGTCAGCGTACCCATCCTTGTCAATCCGCTCTGTCTTCCTTCACCCATTCTAGCAACCATGGCCTGTATGTGCGGATGGCTAGGCGGTGGTCGGTGCAAAGTACGCCTTGGAAGAGGCTCCCTATCTCTTATTCTCATACGCATACCTTCTTCCGTCGACATGCTCCGGTTTTTTCTCGTTTGCCCTGTATACTCTGTCTCTGCCTCTTCCTCAGACTTTGGTTTCGGACGAAGCCAGCGCCAGACCTGTCGGGTCTTGGTGGCCCAGACGTGGTAGCCGTATTTGGTGGAGAGGAAGCCAATAATGCTAAAGAATGGGACGCAAATTGCGACAAGGGTGATGGCGAATGGCCAGTACGGCGCAGGCTCGGCGGGCATGTTCGTCATTCCGAAGATCGACGTGACAAAAGTCAAAGGCTTTATGCCTGTTAGTCTCGCAAGGTTCAGAGTCGGGTTAGGGGACTCGCCATAAAGAACAGATTGACAATTGTCAAGACTTTGATATTGTATCCTTGATGCACTGTCACATCAGCCAGTTCGACTGATTTTCTAGACTCTTGAATGCTCGTGCCAGAGAAAAGCTGCTCTTGCAAGGTTTCGATCTCATGGCGCCGCTCGTTGTTTTCCCTCTGTAGGATACGAAGTTCCTTCATCTCACGCTCGAACTGTAACCTCAACAAACGCAGTCGACGCTTCCAGTGATCGTTACGTGGTGACTCTTCGTACAGAGGCCAGAGGGTCTTACTTTCTCCATCCCATACGTCCTCGGTGAAAGTATCTTCGAAGGCGTCGATCATGGCTTTAATACTATCGTTGACGTTTCCTAACGCTTGGTGCGCGTAGAAGTACCGACGGGTCCAGGTAAAGTGTTTATCTTCGAATAGTCTCTTCCGACGAGCGTCTTCATCAAAAAGGAAGCCAAGCGGTGGTGTGACGAGTTCGGTAATTTGCTTGTAAATTTCATCGTACCGTTTCCTCGCATCTCGATATTCTGTTAGCAGTGCATGTAAGAATGCCTCGGGTCCATTGAGGTATCGATGGCCGGTCTCAAACGTGTACGGTTTACCATTGATAGGTGTTGATTTCCAATCTGGGAAGCATTCAAGCTGGAGTACCTGGTACGGCGACCACATGTCATGTACCCAGCCGTAGTTGGTTTTGGACCCTCTCGCTCTGTTTCTAACACGACGAGGGTTCTCGTCGAATAGGGCTAGAGCAACCACAGCACCGCAGCGACTCAAGGGTATATGGCTATCAGACGAACTTGTCACTGTGTCAGCACGCTGCCACTGCATAGGCTTGCAATCATCTCCAATGATAGTATAATACTCGAAAGTGAAGAAGAATGTTCGTTGATGACGCGGATCTTCGGTGAAAGCACGGAACATGTGGGAGGACGACGCCTCCGTGCGTACAAGATGTCTGAACAGCTCATCCATGTCGAACGCATTGTGCAATGTTAGATGCAACGCACCAAACAAGATTGGCGAGGGCTCTCTTGCAACACTAGCACTGGTCAGCGGAGATCTTCGTGTACACCGAGGCACCTACGTGATGCGACCTGCAGTCGTTTTCTCGCTGGTTTTCCCAATATCCTTCATCTGTGAGCTGCCATGATCTGTCTAGAGACTCTTGAACATACCCTAATAGAGTGCCAGATTTCTGTAGCTTTGGACATGGCATTGTCCGCCGAGCTGACTTCAACAAGTTCGGGGTGCCCATCAGGCCCGACATTGTAGACCCTGGAGGAAGTCAGTACAAGTTTGCAGCTGTCTAAAACAACGTACTGGAAATGAGAGTAATGACTGCGGTCCTCGGCAGGTCCCGGCCCTAGGTGGAATAGATGCGGCTGTTTCGACAGCTTCGCAGGGTCAGAGACCAGGGATTCCAGGATCTCTCTGCCATGTTCGTCCCAATTGTGGGTCTTCAAATGTTCGCGGAGATGTTCATGATCAAAAGACTGGGACGGCAGCTCATTCTGTACGAAGAATTCGTCCTCATCGTCGCTACTGTCGTCAGATAGCGTGGATGTGTCGGCGAAGACGGCATCTCCGCGCTGGGTAGCGTTCCGACGTAGCCGTGTAACATCTGAGGGTTCAAAGCTTCCGTTCGAAGCGGACAAGCTTTTTAGTAAGGCGTCGTGCGAGCGTTGGAGCGTCTCTAGCTGCTTGCGAAGCTCATCAAGCTCCCGCGTAGCCATATGCTAGTACAATCACCTCTTCTGTCGAGCGCGATTCGAGATGAAAAGCTGAACAGCAGCAGAAAATTGAGGTTGATGCTTTCAATTGCGACACCCGGTCCACACACTTAGCTCCGCATGTTGCCCAGCCTCGCTATGGACGGGAACCTGACCTCCTGTCCAATGCCCATTGAAGCCAAGGCAAGATTGTGGGGCGTTCAGTACAGGATCGGGGAGCAGGCAACGTTCCGCGCGTCGGTGAGTGACGGCAGTCACCAGGCTCACCGCTGTTTCCGATTTGGCCTGATTTGCTCTACAACAGTCGTGAGAGCTGGAGTCTGCGCGTAAAGGTGGGATCAAGTGTCGCATTATGGAGAAACTTTTTGAGTGAGATAGAGGTGCCTCAGTATGTCTTGCACAAGAGGTCGTGCATGCATGAGGCAAGCTTCACGCACCTGCAGGGGTCGGTATAACCAACAGCCGGACCAAGCGTTTGAGCTTACATAACTGGCACTAGCTCTGCCTCTCATGAACCATCTGGAGAGAGCACAACCTTGGAAAGTACGAACATGCGTTCAAATCGATCGCTTTTGCTGATGCATCTAAAAAGACGGGAGCCGAGCGGCGGCTTGACGATGGCCGGGAACGCTACCGGGATCGGTGTTTGTCCACTTCTGATTGGCCAACAGCGGACGTCCCACAGATAGGCGATACGAAATTCTGCGAGGTACATCGCATCGACATCTCAATTGTGCTTCTACAGCACCAGATCTATCATGCCGACACATAACGTCTTGTTCTGGGTGACATTGCCTGTCCTAGTGGGCATGGTTCTTTACCAAATAGGTCTCCAGAGTTTCCTCCCTGCTTCAATCCAAAAGTACACTGGATTTAAGATATTTCGCAGTCTATTTGAAGAAACATACTGCTATGCTTCCATCAAAACGCTCTCTTCAGATCTGGACCAAGCTGAGTGTTTCAGCATCTCGAACGGGAAGTTCTCGAGAGTTTTCAACGATGACTTTATCAAGCAAGACTCGTCCTACGACGCCGTTAAGGACGCACGTGCTGGATATGTTTACCCTGGTTTCTGGGATGGACACGGGCATTTGATCCAATTGGGGGAGCTTCTTAACTCTGTAAGCCTCTTTGGAGCAGAGTCAATGGCTGAGGTACAAGATCGACTTGTTCAGTACAAAGCAAGTCATCCAGAAGAAGGCACCAGCAAACGATGGTTGAGGGGCGTCGGTTGGGATCAGGCTAAGTTCAACGGCAAATGGCCGACGACAGTGAGTACCTTTTGACTTTTGTAAGATCATCCAGTGATTGACACATGAAAAGTCCGACCTTGAAATCAACGAAGCCTTCAAGGACCAGTATGTCATGCTTGACCGAGTCGACGGTGAGTTTCATCTGGAGGATTTCGATGTGTGAGGCATTGACAGGTTCTAGTGCACTGTATCTGGGTATCCAACATGATTCTTGATCTCCTTCCATCACCACTACCTGAGGTGCCCGCTGGAGGTGAGATTGTAGCCACAGGCATCTTTTGCGATAACGCCATGGACATGGTACTGGAATACTACCCAAAACCTGGCAAGGACCGCAAGTCAAAATTTGTCAAAGACGCCATGTCTGAACTAAACAAGCTTGGCATAGTCGGTATGCACGACGCTGGTGTCATTCCTGGCGACTTGAAGCTGTATGAGAGGTTGTCAACTGATGAAGACTGGACTGTGAGGGTGAATGCAATGATAGAGTGCGACGCTCGCAACACCTTCTGTCCGCATGACGTCAAGAAGATCAGCACAACCAATGGAATGTTCCACGTGCGCAGCGTCAAGCTGTTCGGTGGTACGTAGCCATCTCTTGTTGGTTTGACACCGTATTAATACACTGCAGATGGGGCGCTCGGCAGCTGGGGAAGCGCAATGATTGACCCTTACAGCGACAAAGAGAGCTCGATTGGCTCACTACTCGTAAACGCAACCGTGCTCTCATCGTTGACTCAGAACTGGGCGGCCGAAGGTTACCAAGTCAACATTCATGCCATAGGAGATCGCGCGAATCGACTGGCCATCGACGCCTTTGAAATAACTCTGAAGCTCCAATGTCCGGAAATTACAAGGCTCAAGGAATGTCAACAACAGCAGCATCGCTTCCGTATCGAACACGCCCAAATTATTCACCCAGACGACCAGCGTCGTATGTTCGAGCTCGGCATCATTCCTTCCATCCAGCCAACGCACGCCACCTCAGACATGGGATATGCGGAATCTAGGCTCGGGAAACAGCGAACAGCAGATGAAGCTTACAGAATGCGCTCGCTCCTCTCTCTCGGCCCAGTCCTTGGTAGCGATTTCCCGGTCGAGCCGGCCAGCATCTTCGAGGGCATGTATGCAGCGACCACACGGCGGAGTCCACTGACAGGCCTCGATCCCAGCGGTGGCAAGACTGGATGGTATCCAGACGAGACGCTTACCGTTGAGGACGCGTTGAAGGGCTTTACTATCAACCCAGCGTACGGTGCTTTTCTAGAGGGTAACGCTGGTGTCATACAAGAGGGTGCGTGGGCGGACTGGGTTGTGCTTGACGAGCCATTGGAGGGCATGGACTTGGAGGATCTACGAAAGGTCACTGTAAGAGAGACTTGGATAGGTGGCAAAATGGTCTACCAACGCCCGGGACACTAGATGTGCCGATTAACACTTCAAAAGGGATATTCCTTACCGGGTGTTCCACGCTTAACGCGCCTGTCATATCGGCGACGATCAAAGGTATGGCTACTAGGGTCGGATCTGGGTAGACTAGGGTACACCCGGCCATAATGCATCTTGGTACCATATCAAGATCGTCGCCCTGATGCACACAGAATTGCTTTATCACCTTCCTGGTTACATTTATCCAAGGGTAGCTCCCGTTCGTCAGAGTTTTGCGTGATGGACGTGGGGGCCCATCACGGTACTCAGGGATGCCGCAGCCAACCAGATGTCTGCTGCGTATGCCATTGTAGTCTTTAATGAAAAGTTGCAGTAGCAAGCCTCACTTCGCCCACGACCGGCGTTCTCCGCATATGCGCGTGCGTATAAAACTCTTCAGCATGATGGTGCGGGGATTCTCTTGAATGTTCTCTTTCACCTTCAGGTCTGGAATCTTACCTTCTTTTCCATCTTGTTCCTTGATGACAGCAGACTCAACCTTTAACGGCATACAAGATGGGTAACGTTTTGAAGAGTGAGAATCGAGAGTCCAGAGAGCACACGACCACAAGTTCGACTCTCCAAACACCACCCAGGACACCAACTATAACAGCAACTTCTGCGCAAACGTTGGCCTCAGAGATTCATGACATCTACCACACCCTGTCCAAACTTCCAGATCTCTCACCGGGGACGACTATCAACCCACTTCTGACTCGCCTTGTCAATTTATGCATTGTGCCGTACAGCCATGAGTTCATCACCTACTTTTTCGGCATCGAGAACATACATACGTTGTGCGAGCAACTACAATCGCTCTGTGCGACAGCCGAAGGAGAACTAGAACGTTTCTGGGCAAGAAACATCATCGAAGAGTCGAAGCAATCAAAGGGTACGTCCACTACACATCGCTACTTACACAGAGCGACCATCACTGCATTTGAGCCACCAGCACACCCTTGAGGTGTTTTTGCTTACTCCTCAGCCACAGCGACTGCCACGAACGACCTCCTCAACACTTTCCCGTACTACCAGAATTATCTCGACCTTTCACAGATCGAATGCTCCACTCTTTCCGCTTTCCTCCCTCCCTCCAGCACGTCACCCCAGAAATTCGCCTTCATTGGCTCCGGACCCCTACCTCTGACGTCGCTCTGTATACTGGACATCTATCCCTCCGCACACGTGCACAACATCGATCGCGATATCTCGGCGCTGCAGATCAGCCAGAGACTGTGCGAACAGCTGGGGAACACGGAGAGGATGAGCTTCGCGTGTACTGATATCAGTCTCGAAGACAATGTGGGCACAGAGAACACGAAATGGGATGAATTTGACGTTGTTTTCCTGGCTGCACTTGTGGGTATGGATACACAGTCGAAATTGTCGATTTTGGAGAGCATAGCGAGAAAGCTGAGGCCCGGTGCGCTGGTTGTGGCGAGGAGTGCAAAGGGTTTGCGAAGTGTGCTGTATCCGGTGAGTTACTTCTGTGTTACATGCACATCAATTGAATGGGCACGCTGACCTGATGTAGATTCTTGAAATCTCGGGCGCTATGGAGAGCATTGGGTTGGAGACGCTGATTGAGGTGCATCCATGGACTAAGGTGGTAAATTCTGTGATTGTGTTCAGGGTGATGCAGAAGTGAGAGGCACGCTGACCAGCAATGCGACAAGTCTTTTGACCTGGCTGATTGTATGCCCAGCAGACAGGGACAGGTTCACATTTTGATCTTCTTGAGCTTTGGTCTCATCTAAACGAATCACCGGACCAGTTAAGAACCGATGAAATGCGAACAATAAACTTGCACCAAGTCCAAGCCCTAGCGGAAGGTTTATATTATAGGAACATTCCGTAGTGTCTAAAGTGGCCCTCAACATCTGGAATAATCCACGTGTCACCATAGGCGCCCTTAACATGTATTTTGTGATTATGGAGACCAATCGCCCTTGCCAAAAGGCATGAAGTCTATATTGGTAGGTCCACATCTCATTTTTCTGATAGTCTCATGCCTGGGGTCCAGACGGATAGCTTCCCGGTACTCAATGTCTGTGAGGTGATGTGTGTAACCGTGAAGTTCATCTGCATCTCCGTCCCACGCATTGTTCACAGTACAGTCGTCATTGGATTGTATCCCTGAATACAACGTGGTCCTACCACTGGTGTAGTCATCTGTCTTCGGCCAAAAAAATGTTTGCATGGAAGGTGGCGTCTGCGCAAATGCATTGAGCTCATTTGATAGTACAGTGGGGTTGGCCGGGTCATTGATGAACAAATCCACCTTGACACCTGTCGGTAACACCAAGCTATCCTTCCTGGTTTTTTTGCTCGAGCGCCCGAACTCATTGCTGATGTTGTGTGGAACTGATGTTCGTTTGTTCGAGATGCGGTAATCACCCATATTCTTCAGGGTGGAGCTGCACGGCGACGAAGTCGTTTCACTGCTCGAGGGTGAACCCTTCAGACTCAAAGCTGACGATTGAGATGCAATACTACTCGAGGGGTTTTCTCTACTATTACGAGATCGATGCCGAGTTTCCGGTGGATGATCTGCAGGTGGAACTGGTAAATCTTGGTCTTTCAGCAGCCCTTCGAGCAGTGCTATCCGTTCGACGAGCGAGTGTACGTATGCCCGTGAGATTGGTCTGGCATACGGTCAATTATGAGTAGACGACAGATGTGGATATGTTCACCTCCGTCGCTCATCATCGTCCTTGATTGTGCAAGTTGCACTCCCTCGTTCACATTGTAGGCATGATGTCTTGCCGGTGGGTACAACACACTGTAAACGAGTCAGCGAGCGGTGTTGTGCACGGTCGAAACGAACATACTCGAATGCGGCGGTCACGGCAAGAAGTGCATGCTACAGATGCCCGTCGGCTTTTTGCTTTAGACTTGACTTGCGACTCGTCTGAGGAAGTTTGCTCTTCTTTGATGTTCGTGAGCAGCTTATTGTGGGCGACTTCGGCTCGCGCAGGTGTTTCCATGTTGGCGAGGTGTCAGTTACAGGTTTGTCTTGGGTTTGGATGTTCTGATGTCTCAAATGTTAGATTAGACCTGGGCCGACAGAGACGACATGGATTCGTCAAAAGGAACACAGGAGCAAAACACGCGACGGTAAGTGGGCAGCTGCAAGGCTATATAAGAACCTCCGAGCTGCATGAAAGCCAAGCTTTATCTAGTCGGTCACTTGCGTTCGCCAAATGTGGGCACAAAAGTGGATAGAAGCTGTGGAGGTGGGGCGCTCCGCATTCCGTGGTGCTCTGATCGTTGACAAGCGTGCACAGGAACTCCTGAACAAAGTCGGAAGGGAACGAATCGTCCATTCGGTTCTCGAATCTGTTCTGCGCTCCAGTGAAGCTGCGGGCTAATTCATAGACGATTCAGCATACGGCGCCTGTAGAGAGGTCTCAATTGTGAGAACCCTTGGACAACGATCAGCGCTTGACGTAGCGGCGTAGCGAAGGATTACAAAAGTTCCGGCTGGAACCCTTGTCCAACATCGCGTCGCATCGAGCACCGAAGGTGCTATGACTTGTCGGAGCCGACGCTAGCTCTAAAGCGGCTCGGAAGGTAGCTCGACAGCTTTAATCTCATCAAGAGGCCCTCGACACATATGGCTTGCATGCTCATTGTCACGTCCGTGTGGCTAAACAGCTGTTGAAGGATGCGCAGGATTCATGTTTGGACAAGAGCGGGTGTTACAGGAGAAGGAGCGATGAGGCCAGCCGCCAAGAACCACTACGGTAGGCCGCAGGGAGTCTACCGAGAGCCAAAATCTGGAGCCGTTACCATCAGCCTTCCAACACAACAGCATGCGTATCGCGATGTGACGGCATTTCGCTTACTACAGGTACGTTGCAATCGGTTGGGGGGTGACTTCGGTCCGGTGCAAAAGCATGTAGTCCTATAATCATCTCAAACGCATTAACAGCACGACCGTACAAATGTGGCGATGCGACTTGGCGATGAGGTGGCAAAGTAATTTTTGATTCATCGTAGTTCACAACACATCGTCTACTTCATCGATGATTTGCACCTTGATGCTTCCGTTGCTCAGATCGGCACATGCGTGCAATGCGTCCAATGCTTTTTCCAATGGATATGTATGACTGACAAGCGGCTTCAAGTCGACGATGCCCCCAGCTATACACTGTAGGCCGGCTGGCCACGTGTCGCGATACCGGTTAATAAACTTGAGGTCGATCTAGGATAGTTTTAGTACTGTGAATGTCTTCCAAAATGAACAGCATGTGCTTACCTCTGCAAGTGAGATATGCATAAACGGAAGGTTGTTCATGATCTCCTTGCCTACACCAATGACCATGACTGTCCCGCCTCTTCGCACTGTGTATGCTGCAGTAACCACACTGCTTTCAACACCTGTGCACTCGAGCACTACCTCTGGTGCGCCGTACTCGCCAGCGTGCTCATAGTTGAATAGAGTCCTGATATTTCTAGAATTGCTCTCTGCATCCAAATTTCGGTCGACATGGTAGGTGAGAGCCGAAGGAACAAACTTCTTTGCAAACGCCAATCGCTTCGGGTCGAGGTCTGTGATGACAATAGGATGCGCACCACTTGCTCTTGCTGCTGCGAGCGCGATGAGGCCGATGGGCCCAGCCCCACATACTACAGCACCACGACCGAGCGTCAAACCGGCTGACTTGACGCCATGCATGACGACCGACAGCGGCTCTAGCAGTGCACCTTCCGCATAGCTGACGTTGTCCGGCAATTTGTGACACCATTTCGCAGGATGTGTCTTGTACCGCTGAATCGTGCCGTGGTAGGGGTAAACACCTGCAAATTGAACATCTTCGCAAAGGTTGTAGCGACCGTCCAGACATAAGAAGCAATCGCCGCAGGGAACGCCAGGTTCGACGGCCACACGATCTCCTGAGAATCATCGTTAGCTGATTGCCCTTAAATTCACAATGCGACCTACCAGGCTTCAGGCTCTTCACGCCTTCACCGCATTGTAAGACAACTCCGGCTGCCTCGTGGCCCAGGATGCAATCGCCTTCGACAACAAGCGACCCGATTCTCCCTGTTTTCCAAAAATGTATGTCGGACCTGTGAGATGTCAATGACAGGTGCAGTGACAGCCCATCTGAAGACAAACCCGCAAACGCCTGTAGCCTTGATGTGCAGTAGGACTTCCCCGTGACTTGGCGCATACACTGGCGCATCCTCTTGCTTGAGATTGTGGTCTGCGGTGACCTGTAATGAAGGGTTTAGTAGTGGCATAGACAGCGTCTTTTTTTCGGATGTGCCGTTGGTGTTCTGTGACGAAGACTCAGCAGGTAATGCGTCTCTTGAGGGGAAGCTGGTGATTACTGAGGGCGCCATGATGTCTACTGTTTACGTCGATATTCTTTCGCATGTAAAAGAAAGAGAAAACGTCCGAATGTTGAACTCAAGCAGAGACGACTTGATTAGCGCATGAATAGAAATGTGATCACGCATGTCGAGAAGGTTACACGCATGGTTGTATAGCCGAGTTAGCATAGTGGCGGAGGCCAGATTTGGTGGGGTCGAGGGCTATTTTGACCGTGGAGAGCAACCAGTGCCTACATTTACTGCTTTCGGTGCTCAAAAGCATCACTGTCCAATAGGAGTGCATGGCAGTCCCCAACCCCATCAAGTCGGGAACACCCAAAAAGGCAGCCCGTAGCATTCGTCTTAGGTAGCTATTAGCATGATGTCGAAGTGTTATTGCAAGCCGACCTGAAAAGATTTACGTCGCGCTGTCCTTTGGAAATCTCAAAGCACCTCGCGCCAGCAACACATCCAGAACCATGCATCTCGCGCAAGATATGACCAAGGCTAATGACGCAACGGACTACGGCCAGAGTGTAGTCGAAGGATTGAAAAAAGAAGAGAAGGTTGAGCAGGCGGTAGTGCGAAACTTGTCGGACGAACAGGACCATGTTTTGAAGTCCTTTCGACTGCTGATCGCAGATTTGTGTCAGCAATTCAATGGTGGTCATCCAGGGTACGTATATGAACATCTCTTACACGCAGGCTACTGATATGCAGATAGGGGTGCAATTGGTATGGCCGCGATAGGAGTGTCCCTCTGGAAGTATGTCATGCGCTATGCGCCGCACACACCAACTTATTTCAACCGCGATCGTTTCGTTCTGTCGAACGGTGAGCTCTTTCTTCATTCCGGGCCTATCTTCTTGACACCGCTGACCAAAGACAGGGCATACCTGCTTGTTTCAGTACTCGTTCCTTCATCTCACAGGATACAAGGGTATGACCTTGGACCAGCTGAAGTCATACCACTCGGACCGCGTCGATGCGTTGTGCCCCGGCCACCCAGAGATTGAGCACGAGGGCATCGAAGTGACAACAGGCCCTCTCGGACAAGGTGTTGCAAACGCTGTTGGACTGGCCATGGCTACCAAGAATTTGCAGGCGACCTACAACAAGCCAGACTTCGACATCGTCTCGAACCACACATGGTGTATGATTGGTGACGCATGTCTGCAGGAAGGAGTAGCGCTGGAGGCCATTTCCTTTGCTGGACATCTCAAGTTAAGCAACCTGACCATCATATACGATAACAACCAGGTCACTTGCGACGGGAGTGTTGATCTCACAAACACCGAGGATGTCAATGCAAAGATGCGCGCATGCGGGTGGGATGTGATCGACATTGAGGATGGTTGTTTTGACATTGAAGGCATCGTGGGCGCGCTCAACAAAGCTCGAGCATCGACCGATAAACCAACCTTCATCAACGTGCGTACTGTTATTGGAATTGGCAGCGCCGTAGCTGGCGATGCCGTTGCTCATGGAGCCGCTTTCGGTGCTGCTGACGTTGCCAATATGAAGAAGCTGTATAACTTCAACCCCGAAGAACACTTTGTAATCAGCAACACAGTTCGCGAATTCTTCGCAGACATTCCTTCGAGGGGCCAGGAGTTGGTCGAGTCCTGGGAGAAGAAGCTGCAGGAGTATGAAGCCAAGTATCCCGAACTTGGTGCAGAATTCCGGAGTCGAGTGGAAGGCCGCCTCCCGGAAGACTGGAAGGACTTGATCCCCAGCTCGTTCCCTGCTCAACCCACAGCTACGAGGAAGTCTTCTGGTTTGGTCTTTAACCCGATTGCGGAGAAGGTCAAAACCTTCATGGTCGGCACTGCCGATCTGTCTCCTTCGGTCAACATGATCTGGAAGGACAAAGTTGACTTCCAACATGTAAGTATCTGCGGCCTTGAACATGATCAGTGATCACTGACAACAAGCAGCCCGACTTGAAGACAAACTGCGGTATCACCGGCAACTACAGCGGCCGTTACATCCACTATGGTATACGTGAACATGCCATGTGTGCGATCTCTAACGGACTGGCTGCATTCGCTCCCAACACGTTCATCCCAACCACTTCGTCTTTCTTCATGTTTTATTTATATGCAGCACCAGCGGTTCGAATGGGCGCTCTGCAGCACTTGCAAGTAATACACGCGGCCACACACGACTCGATTGGTATGGGTGAGGACGGCCCAACCCATCAGCCTATTGAGCTGGCCAACCTTTACCGAGCGATGCCAAATCTGCTGTATATTCGGCCTGCAGACAGCGAGGAGACTGCTGGTGCGTGGATCACAGCCATTGAGGCCAAGAACACACCGACAATCATCTCGACATCAAGGCACACGCTGCCACAGATTTCGCAGACAAGGCGTGACCTGGTAGCTAAGGGCGCCTACGTCATCGAAGAAGTTGACGATGCAGACGTGACGCTGATTGGCGTGGGTGCTGAGCTGAGCCATGCTCTCGACACAGCAAAAGAACTGAAGGCAAAAAACATCAAAGCACGGGTTCTCAGCTTCCCATGCCAACGTCTGTTCGACTCCCAGCCCATAGAATATAAGCGCGATACATTGCGTAGGCATCGTGGCATCCCTGCTGTCGTCATCGAGCCTTTCGCCCCGAATGGCTGGGAAAGATACGCTGATGCTGCAGCTTGCGTGAAACGCTTCGGCCACAGCTTGCCAGGAAAGGCAGCGTACAAGTACTTCGGTTTCGATACTCCGGCGCTGGTGAAGAAGGTGGAGGGATACCTACAACAGGTACGCGACGATCCGCTTCTGTGCGGGGAATTTGTAGACTTGTGAGCGACCACTCGGATTGTCATTCAGATACATGAACTTGTAGCATTTTGCAGTATAATATAGTGAGTTTTTGATGATTGTTGTAACGTGTTGCGTTGAACGTGAGGTCCGTGTCACCCAGCGCTATTTCCAATTAGGCACTAGTAATCTCCCCAAACTTCCACCGAGTCGAGCTTACCCCTGCTCTTTCCTCACTATATTCTCCGAATCTGAACGGCCTGACCAACGTCAATGATTCCCTGACCCAAAAATGATGACTGATGAGCCGATGACCAAACGACGTCGGGTTGATGAGGGGAGCTCGGTGGCGGATGCCCGTAATGGCGGCAACGTTTTCTCCCCAGCCAGCGAAGTGCATGGCATAGGCTATGGCTACGAAAACACAGATCCGTTCTTGTCGCCAGCCACCGCCTCAAGCTGGCCATTCGACGAGTTTGCTCATGACCCAGACTATCTGGCCTCACAGGAAGCGCTACGTTCGCTTATGTTCGATACTGCACGCTCTGCTGCGCCTACCAGAGTGGGATCGCCCGTGCATGGTGATGACATGACTGGTGGAGTGAATTTCAAGCATGTCCTGGCCAATGGAGGACGTATTCAGTATTTGAAGAACTACATATCACAAGTAGCTCCTTGGGTGAGTCTTACCTTCGCTGTTTCATACTGTCTCCGATTGATAGAACTTGGTTGATCATCATTTAGCTTGATATGTTCGATAGCCAGCGGACATTTGGAGTACAGTTGCCAGCTCTCGCAAAAGAATCGCCACCTCTACTGTATGCTATTCTCGCAATCGGAGCCCGTCAGCTTGAGCGGAAGGACAAGATCCAGTCGTCATTCGATAGCCTCGAGTTGTATCAAGAGGCCATCCGACTACTGACACCCTTGCTGCAGGCACGAGATGTCCATGTGATTGCAGCTTGTGTAATCTTGTGCTGCCTTGAGATGTTCTCGGCTAGTGCGCAAGACTGGCGCCGTCATCTGGAGGGCTGCGCAGCGGTGTTTGAGGCTTTCGGTGTCAACGGCTTCAGCAGTGATGTTCTGCAGGCCGTTTTTTGGTGCTATGCACGTATGGGTGAGTACTTCTATGGCAATTTGCAACGGGTCGCTGACCTGATTAGATGTCTGCGGAGCCCTTATCTCTGACGGCACAGAAAATACGCTACTTAGACCTTCAGCATGGCTGCCACATGACATGACGGACGAAGACGCGGATGCGCTCTTTCGTAGCTCGACGGTCCCAGACATGTACGCCAACTACGCAGTCTACCTCTGTGCTAAGACCTGCGAACTGATCTCTGATCGCAACAAACACACAGAGCTGGGTGCCGAGAATGGGTGTGATGCGCAACAGTTCCTGGCACGCTGGTCTCGACTGTGGGATCAACTAGCTAATTGGTCACTCCATCGTCCGCCTGAGATGCAAGCCGTCGAAAGCAGCAACACGACACCGTTTCCGCACATATTCTTCGCCCATTGGGCCGCAATATCGTCAAACCAGCTCTATCACACCTCATGTGTCTTACTGCTCAACGCCAATCCAAGACAAAAAGCCTCGTTGCCTCAGACACCCACGACGTCCATCATGTGGCACGTGAAGCGCATATGTGGAATTAGTCTGGCAAATCCGCACGAAGGCTGTTTGAACAACGCCATACAGCCACTCTGGATTGCAGGGCGCTTTCTGAGCCATTCTTCAGAGCAGGCCCTGGTTGTCAAGACCATTCGACGCATTGAGATCCTTACTGGCTGGACTGCGACTTGGCGCATTCGCGACTTGGAAAGTACATGGGGCTACAAGATCCGCGGCGCAGTGTGACAGAATCTGGCTGCTAACCTGAGTTTTGCTGAGTTACGAACGAGATGTTGCTGGATGTTGCAACTTTGGCAAGAGCCGAATCAAGTCCTGCAAGATGATGCAGTGAACACTTATCCCCAACTGTCAGCCAGCTGCCACTCACTCCTCAACTGATCCATGTATGGGTCGATGATCCAGCCAGTCAACTGCTGAACGGATTGAAGCGCGCTGACTATCACGTTGTGTTGGCTCGCGTGTGTTGCCGTACGACCAGCGACGACCAGCGATGCGATAAGACAAGGATCCCACCAGCCCGGTCTGTCGTTCTGTATCGCAATACCACAGATGCGGTGTGCGTGCCACAATGTTGACATTGACGGAGAGTTCTGGCTCCGATTCTCAGCAAATCGAGGCTTGTTCTGCAGTAAAAGAAGCATGCCTGTGTGGTATAGTTGATTTGCAAGAAGCGCCGCTCCACTGGTGAAAAGAATCGTCGGATAGTCGTCATCGGCCAGCATACCGTCTTTTGGGTACAACTCGACGATCGGCTGGAACGCCTGCGGTCGATGCATGTACCAGTTAGCAAAGCCTTGAACCAACGCCTTCCATACCTCTACGCGATTGGTTCCGTGACGTTGTTGAAGCCACTGGTCATCATCACCCTGAGTGAACATGGCAGCATCCACACACAAAGCGATAGTATCGTATGCGCACTGCGCTCTCGGGTCATTGGTTCTGACTTGATTATATTGTCCGGTCAGGAACGGGAGAGGAATGCGGTTGTTGCGTTCCATCAGTGCGCAGCTCAGCTCTGTACAAAAGTCAACGGGATGGTATATCTGGGAGCTTGGATAGAGGTTCCTTACCTATTCTGACCAACAACCAGTAGGCGCAGGTGCTAAGATCAGAAAGGCCGAGTCCCAGCAGCAGCCTCTCCAGCAAACGTGTTCGAGTTTTTCCTCTGTCATCTCTAAGCCAGAACGCGGCGAGATTGGGTGTTGCATCAGCCAAAACGTTGAACACGTCTACGACTGTCTCTACGGCAATATCTGACGCAATATCAATGCTCCTGCTCCTGTCTGATGTGGATCTGCCGACTCTCATTTCTCCCGATGCCCACGCCATACTTGACGAAGCTGCGGCCAAATGCATGATGGCGGTGCGCAAACACGGCACCTGCGCCGATTTTATCAACAAACTCACACCAAATTGTTGCTCACTGTCACAGATATCCAACCAAGGCGCAACGTTGTACCTAAAGAACGTTAAAAGCTCCAGGCTAGGAGCGGCTATCGCCGTACTCATAGTGAGAGTTTCTGCTGGGATCGACGCATTGGAATTCGAAGCTTCATAAGCCTGAGTCAAGCGTCCAAGGCCCTCAAAATTCTCGAAACGTGAAGATGTACCAGGCGTGCTATGGCCAATCGTACCAAAGCTCCGTACCGAAATCTGTTCGGTTCCTTTCCGATGTATTCCTGGTCGTTTTTGCATAATGCTGCCATCCAAGGCTGGGCTCAGATTATCGTCACTAGCAAAGTCATACGTCGAAACTGACTGCTCCTCACCAACTCCGGATGCTGGTAATGCTGGTAGAGCGTTCGCCCCTGGTTCTTCGAAGGTAGAACCAAGTGCCAACAAACCATGCACTGCAAACTCGTAGCTATTCGGTGATGGCGAATGGCTCGAAACGGTATGTTTAGTGGTGTCAAATGGGTCGGTTGCTGCCTGCGAATGTGTAGTGGTGGAGTCTGTTTGCGTCGACAATCGACAATGCTGATCATCAGTTGTCGTTACTGGTTGGCATGTCTTCTTCGAGGCCGGCGCTTTGCCATCATCGCTATTGTCTCCAGCAAACTAAAAACATTAGCACATGGCGAGAATTCAGAATTAATTCCCGTATCTACTCGAGCACAAACATGGTCGATTACCAAAACACCTCAGAGAGAGTGTGTGTAAACCCCGACTTGACTTGCACAGAGGGACTTGTGGATAGCTTCGGGCCACCGAGACTCATCACATAGGCGATCCGGTCTCGTAAGCCATATATTGTAACATATACAAACACCACACACTGAAGGCGCGTGAGGAGAGCCTACTTACACGAACAATGGCATACTTCACATCAGTCTTGACCTCTGGCGTAAAATTGTGTTTCCCGAGAATCTGGAACGCAGCCGCATATCGGCACTCAAGTCCTTTCGACATGCAGTTCTGACAGATCGGTTTTCTTTCGTCGCCTACATGCGGTTACAATTCATGTGCAACAGACAACGGCGGCAAATACTTACACTTTCGTCGACGGTTTCTGCAAGTCAAACAACCTGTCCTGGATCTTTTCGGGCGCGCATTGACAGGGCTTTCGGCAGGCTCGTTAGAGGTAGGTATCGAGGTCTCCATCGGCTTGTCGGTGCAGTCGGTCCTTACAGCACTTGCTGTGAGTTCCCTTCATGTTTATCGGAGTTCTATCCTCGGTAAACGTAGGCACCGGAGACACCGGGGTTTCGGCGCTAATCCCCGCTCCGCAGGTGGGGTCCTTTCTTGTTTCCTTAACTGTGGGACACGAATGCGCAATCTCTCCCTTTTTAGGAGATGTCCACAGCAAATTTGCGGCAGTCCTGGTAGCTTCTAGACCAACAGAATACTAAATGGTCTCTGCCTACACCAGACAATTGGCTTAGATTCGCTCAAAACTTCTATTCTATCTAGCCTTTGTTGTTAGGATTAGGACTGGCAGCTGCTGTATCCCACTTATTCTGCAACTTGAGAGCGCTTGATGCGGCTATACTTCCCCTATGAGGACAAAGCAACAGGAATCTTCGTACAGTGGGAACCAGATAAGTTGTCTTCGAGCCCACAACCTCCTGTACATCCGCGCTTGTGATCTTCAGGAACCGCCGCCTTGTGTTTCAGAACCCTGAAATACATGGTAGTGCGTGTTGCGTATGAACAGCTTCTTCGTGCTGTGCAACATGGTGATGAGCTGGATTAGATCGCACACAGTCTGCAGTCCTGGGTTGTTCGCTGGAACGTTGGAAAACTAGAAACTTTAGTTGAAAAACTACTGTGAACCCAGGTATTTGTCGAATCGCCATGCTCAGGCCAACAGCAAAGCTTTGTCAGCAATAATACCACGTGCTGACAAACCCAGTCGTCTTCTTTGTATCGCATTGGACGCCTGACCTCCAGTGTGTCAGCTACGCACACGGAGCACTGACTGAAATCTCCTTCTTGAGAAGGTGGTATGCTCCAAGACCTTTATAATGACTATGACTGGCCATTGTGATATTTGAGCTGGTGGTCAAGAGAAAAGCTACTCACCTGAATACGTGTCATGCCTTTGTTTCACACCTTGAGTCCGTTGCTGATAGTGTCAACAACAAGACATACAAAGGAAGCAAGATACCATCCAAGAACTGATCTTTAGACCATTTCCAAGGGGCATCCAAGCCAGCGAGCGACCCGTGCATGTCAAATTCCATGGTGGCAGTCTGATAACCGGCGATGCACTGTATCCTGGACTGCCAACTACCTAGTCTCTTCGACACACCGCACATCCTCCATCATTAGTGCTGTCAAACTACTTCCTTTTACCAGAGCACCCAGGCGCCGATATCCTCGAAGACATCAGGGATCTGTGGACGTGGATCGAGCAACACCTCGCAGATTTTGTACGGAGCGTAGCACCCGGTGTGGACATCGATCTGGATAAACTGATGGTTGGTGGTGATAATCCGGGCGGCTGGAGCGCACTACACTCTGTGTTCGAGCTACTAGAGGGCAGGATCAAGGCGCTGTTTCTGGAGTACCCAATGGTGGAGAAGTGGTGTAAGAGTAAGAAGTGGTTGAAGGGCCGTGGCTTAGCTGCGCTCAGCAAGGAAACAATTGATGAACATCTTGGGCAGGTGGCAGAAGGTAGTGTTATGTATGGCGCAATTCCACCTGCTAGGGCAGGGCTCTGCTATGCGTTTTCGGCCAATCAGCATCATTGGGGTTTATCGTCTAGAACAGAGAAGGGACTGCATCCGATTGATAGGGTGAGTGAGAGAAGAAGCTTCCCCCCAAGCTTGATCTTACATGGAGGTAGTGATACGAGTGTCAAGCTCCAAGACTGTGAGGGGTTTTCGCAAAAGATTGAGGAGGTAATGGGAACAGCTGTCAGAGAAGAGAGTAGGCTGTAAAAGAAGGAGAGGAGCATGACTTGATGTGGAGCTGGTAAAAGAAGATGAACCATGGCTTGCACAGCAACTGCGTTGGCTTGAGGGGATATGGCTTCGGTGAGGGACGTACTGAGTCAAAACTCGACCGGTGTGATATTTCTAGAGCCCTTCGTGTAGGCTACTGTGCTAATCGAAACTCTACATTTGCCTCTCTTATTCACTTGTTCATACGTCCCATCTGAATAGAGTGTACAAATCTCTGAGAAACAGGTTTTGACAGGATGCACTTGGCAGCGAGATGGTGGTTTTACAGCCCTGGAGTTGACGTCAGATCCATCGATGGAAACCCAACATTCCAATCCATCATTGACCACAAGTCGTCTAGTAATATATCATCGTTCCAGCCAACAGGAGCAAAGACCTCCTGCTCAGGATGGGTGGTTGAGAGAGCTGCAATAGAGTTCGCCGACTGGTCTGCATCATGTGACGGGTTGGCTGTAGCAGTCGGCAGTTGATCACCACTGATGGTTTCTCTAACAAGCGGTCCAGATCTTTCTGGTAATGCGTAGATCCTGTTAATCATCTGCTCGACTGCTGCGCTAGTGCTTCGGACTGGCTCCCGCGATCCCAGGCGTCGAAGTAAACGCAGACCGGTCTGGACTTTCTCAAGATAATCAGATGGACCGTGGGCGGCGTTGTATACGGCGGCGAGACCAAGAACGAAACAGGCACTCTCAAGGTAGAAAGCATGGTTGTAAAGGCCCTGCTCTTGTTAGACTAAAGCTTGAATCACAGGTGGCAGCAGTCAGACTAGGCACCTCAATTCCAATGTCCAGAGAAAACAAAGAGTCACAGAAGTCGACGATGTCTCTTGCTGCTTGCATGGAGTGCTCAGCAGCTTCATGCAGCTCCACCATCTCGACGCCGCCATTGCGTTCTCTGAGAACGTCATTTACTCCGCGTCGCTTCAGCTCCAAACATAGCAAGAGGAAAGGTCTGAACAGAAGTAGCTTTGTGACGTAGTACACTGGAGTGTTGTCAGTTGATTGGCGGACACGAAAGTTGAGTCGGCTTGCCGTATGAGATGGCAATATGCCACGTTAGATCCTCTCCTGCTAGAGCATATATTTGCCCACCAATCTCGAGTCGAGTGTTCTTCTTGATCAGGGCAGAGAAATCGCAGAGTTGTTGGTGCACGGATCTAGCAGCAGTCAAATCCGCTACTACCGTGTCATCAAGATGATATATCCGATAAGCAGAGCGAACAATAGTGCATAGCCGAACCAAATGAGCCGAATGAGACGCATCATCTGCCCGCGGAAGAGTGATGTGTTTCTCGGCTAAACCAGGCTGCTTGCCCAGTGTGAAGGAAACCATGCTTTCGTTGCAGTACAATGCCCACATTGTTTGCTTCGCTTCGTGGGTATCAGTACGGTGTACTCCGGCGGCGAAGGCTTTGCGAATAGCGCTTCCAAGGTGTAGATAGCAAATGTTTGGGCTTCCAGCTTGAAACTCAAATAGTGCCATCATGAGGGTTACCTGTACTGTCTTCATGTTGATGTCATACAACATAGTCACCGCTTCTGCACGAGCTTGTTCAATAAAAAGCTGCCTGTATGAGAGTTCAATGAGTGGCAGCGCACCTAGGCCTAGTGCTGTGATAACAAGAGCTTTTTCGGCGGCAAACAGGGTGACACCAGTGTTCCTAGAATACATACTCTCGAAATTGGCGCAGAGAATCCCTGGATCCAGGAAAGGCAGTCGAGGACATGCTGTCACCAGAAAGTTACGCAACGCTATCTTTGCAGAAGCATAACTGGTGCTTCCGAGTCCATCTAGATGCGTATCAGGGCTAGGCAAATGATCAAAAACAATGTTCTGGTAGTTGTAGCTTCGGATACTCCGGTTGCCGTTCTGAATCTCCTCAGCAACGGTATCCAAATAAACAACAGGAGATCCCTGCATCGGAACGTGTGCATCGAGATGCGGCAATACAGAGAATGGCGATGACGCCCCATAGAACAATTCGATCCTACCGCGCGGTGTGTCTTGTGTCGCACGTATGTTGTTGAAGATGTTTAGACGAGGCGGCAGGGAACGAGGTAGGCCATCTGATGAGCGATCATTGTCACATGTTCGTGTTGGTAAGTCTCGTGGACCGTTTACTGTGCTGGAGAAGCTTGACATCATCGTTTCATGGTGTTTTGTTGAAGACGCACGCGTAGCCCGTTGCCGGATATAGGATCGGTAAGAGCAGTGACTATCCCGCTTAGTGCAGAGGCTACACGGAGTTTTCCCATCGCATTTCTGCTTTCTACGGCGACATTCTGTGATGGGTTACATGGGTTTTCTCTGAGACTTATGATGAGCGTACCCTCACAAGCTTTTGGATTCTTTGAAATTCTGCCCGAACTAACTACATTTTTGGGATCAGCCTCGTGGGAAGTCATAGGGCGCCAGAACAATACACTCACCGGTGTCTGTCAAATTACGGGTGCTGCCCTCGGAAGGAGTAGGAGCCGGCATCGTAAGGATCAAGATCGTCCTTCAGAGATGTGATTTCGGATGAAGCGGCTCATCCGTCACAAGCAAAAGAAGAAACGCAAAGACGCAGAGATGCAATTAACAGCCCAAAAGACGTAAAAGCTCCAACACATTCGGCGATAGTTCCAAATTTGTCTAGCACGGCGCCTGAACCATGACGTTTATAGATGGGCTGCGCATGGAGGTGGCGGGCCTGCGAGAGCAGAAGGTGCGGAAGAATTATGAGGTAAGCAGAGCTAGCATCTTTTGACACTAGCGGGCTTTCTTGATGAGGCTTCCGTCTCTCGCCCACGACACAACTCTTTTTGATCCGCCAGGTTTTTCTTTCACGTCCAAGGGCACAAGGCATATAAATCTGATACTTACGCCTGCGGTCGTTAGACCAGCAAGGCTCTTGTTCGTAGGCACTCTCAAACTCATGGCGGGGAGAAAGTAGAGCTGTTCTTGATTGTCTTACTCCGAAAACAAAATGGATATTGACCCCGTTCCACAACTAACTCTTGCTCTCCAAATCGGTCTGCTTGATATCGTTGACTTATCGCCGACCGCTACCAGTTGTCGCAGCACCACGTATCGTTCGCGTGCTAATCCTACTCAGAACCTCAGATTAGGCTGTTGCTGTCCACCACGGTGTCTAGCAACAAATTAGCACTCACTCGAACAGCACAACACCAGTCTCACCACATCACGAAATTAATAGAAAAAAAAGAACTTACAAGTCGTTCCCGGGGGATCAAGCAGCATCAACGCATTCTCCTGACCTTGCTGCTCCATGGCCGCCTGCGCAGCACTAGCATCCAGACTTGTCTGCGCATCTCCTACAGCCCAGTCGCCTCCGCTAAAGTCTCCACCTCCACCAAAGTCGCCACCCCCAGCAGTAGCCGCCCCATCGAAGATGCCCCCATCCATTGCATCAACACCGAGAGCCAGGGCGCCCACGGCAGCCACGCCTATCGCGGCGCGTTTCCCCCATTTCTTCCAGTCGCTGCTGTTTGAGGCGTGCTTACCGTCAGTTTGTGCAGTCGCCGGTGTGCCGAATCTAGAAGTCGTGTGGGTTGCAGAAGGTGTTGGTTGGGCAGGTTTCTGGAACTGTGTCAATTTGGAAGACATCTTGGTCATCATGCTCCCGCCCATAAGACTTGAGCCGAGACTTGAGCTACGCTTGGACTGCTGGGCTTGTATTTGTTGTTGCGGCTGCGCGTTATTGGGGTAGTAGTTCTGCTGCAGCTGTTTTTGTTGTTGATGTTGAGGATTATAAGGAGCTTGAGATTGCGGCGGTGGTGGAGGAGCATGGTACACGTTCGTATCGTTCTGTGGTGCCATGTAGTTCGTCTGTTGACTGTCAAGAGGAGGAGTAGGGACATTGGATTGTCCAGGGTTGTACATTTCTGGCTTGAAGGGTTGCCCAAAGTTCTGCTGCTGCTGGGGATATTGCGGGTTTAGTGTTGCTGGCGATGGATTTGGAGGCGTAAAGTTGCGCTGTTGTTCTTGGTAAGAACCTGGAGTCGGGGGAGGCGAGAACTGCTGCATTCCTGAAGGTGGTGCGGGAACGTGTGGCTGCTGTTGAACAAGATGTGGTGTGTACGGCTGTTGATATGGCGACTGTTGTTGTTGTTGCTGCTGCTGCTGAACCATGCAATTCTGTCCATAACCCGGCTGAAACTGCGCCGGGGGCGCTGCAAAGTACCCTCCGAAATTCTGCGGCTGAGGGCCAGTATAACTTCCACGCGACACCGAAGTCTGTGATTGAGAACCCTGATTCGGCACAGGTTTCCTCTGAACCGACTGCGGCAGTTGTTGCGAAGATGCCGAGGGCAAAACCCACGTACTTTGATTCGTACTGAGATTAACATAGAAACTGCGATTCGTAAAATAAGCCACGTACAATGCCGTCGCCTCGCAAAGCTGCACACAGTGAAAAACTAACTTACTATCTCGTATACTGCGCACTCCACTCAGCCTTCCAACCCGGCGGCACCGCTACACCCCCCTGGGAGCCGGTCATCGGCGAAGCAAGCACCCCGTTCATGTTCCCTCTCGATGGTATCGTGAAAAAACCGCAGTGTGTCCAACAACTCCGTCAAAAATCTGCATAAAAAAAGAAATCTTAAATCGCTCCACGGCAAGGCATTAAGCTTCTTATACACCTCAACAGCCGTACACTTTCAACAAGCTCCGTTCTTCTGCAAAACGGCGGGCACACCAGGTGCTGCATTTGTGTGGTGTTGCAATTGGTGCGGCTAAGGTCCTGAGCCTGGAGCCGTGAACGCCACATTGCTCGAAGCAGAGCGAACAGACGAGAGCTGACAATCCATAGAGCTCGAGCTAGCGGGATCGCGTAAATAGTCTCGTCGCGGTTAGTGTTTGTTTTTTTCGTCACAGTGGCTGTTGCAAAAGTCCAGGCCTGGAGATGACGTTTGTTTGTGTGTGTATGTATAGCAAGGATGGTGAGGCAGGGCTAGGCATATTATACTGCCTGTTCATTCACGGCTGATCTGCTTTGGAGGTTTCGATTGCTATGCGAGTCAAGTAAGAACACATTTCGCTGGAAACAACAACACCGCAATACACATCCCTTTCAGTATTAGACACGATCCCAGACTCGCAGTCCCTCTGTTCTCATCCTCTTGTACCATTCCTTCACATACGGCAACCCTGTATGCGGTCCATATGGATCCCTCTCCCATTGCGGCCTCGGCGGCTCAAGCCCAGTATCCTCTTTACACCTCTCCACTAACTCAGTCATCGTTCCCCCACGATCATATCCCACATTGTCGTCCCCTTGCTTCGTGCCGTTTAGTTGCTTCTTTACCCTCTCTTCACTCGTACGCTGCTCATGCATGCGCTGGCGCAGGTCGGCGGTAGCAGCCTCGTTGACAGAGAAATCGCGGTTTACGACAACACCGTAGTTGTTTGCTGCGCCAGCGAAAGAGACAAGACGGCGATGGACTTCTTGTGCTACAATGGAAGGCGGGCGCGTCAGGGGGTCGCCGAGGCCACCGCCGCCCCAAGTGATCCATTCGAGAACGTCACCTGATCTTGTTAACACCCAGTTGCAACACGCTATACAAAAGAGGAACTCACCTGGATGAACACGCAAGTGGTCCATCTTACTCTGCACCAGCTCCGTGTTGTCTTTTTCGGCAGAGGTGCCGTAGCTGTTGTTCCTGTAGATGATTTTCTTGCTCCTGCTGCCAGGTTTACCACCATTAACGCCCCATGGCTTCACCATCCATCTGTCATCGTGGATACTGACATCGCCTTCACACAACCATCGGTACAGCGTGCGCTGTGCGTTACCTCCCCTGTAATACCCCGGGCCTCCAGAATCTAAGAGCGCCTCGTTGGCTTCGATAACGACGGGGAAGTAAAGCTCAATGTTCTCAGCAGGGATCGATTTGATGGCTGGGAACAGGCAGTGGCAGTCTGGACCGTCACCGATCGGTCGTGCAGGGACACCTCCAAATCCGATCTGGTAGAGCAGGTAAAACTCCCCGGTCGGCTTGAAGCCGGAATAGAAGAGGTGTGGTGAGTCGGAGAAGCCTGCTGCGCAGCGGTAGGCGGGGTTACGTTGGCCAAAAAGCGCTTGCATGACGTCCATGACGCGGCCTAGCAGATGTGTCCGGCAGCTTACTGCTGCAGGACGAACAGGACGGAGGATCGTGCCGGTAGGTATCCGAATGTCAAGGAGATCGTGAAAGCCATCGTTGACGACAACGTGTGGGTCATAGATGGCGAGGAGGTAGTAGCCAATGAAAATTTTGAACATGGTCTTCGAGAGGTAGAAGTTCATGGACGTATTCGATTGTGGTGATGTGCCATCCCAGTCAAAGACCAGCTTGTCTCCTTCTTTCTGCATGGAGCATGAGATTGCGTAAGGGCCGATACCTTGGCCGTCATCGTCAATGAAGTCTGTGAAACTCGACTTCTCGGGGCTGATCTTGGTATCGATGATCTTCTTGATCGCAAGCCTGTTTTGCTCAAGAAGGTAGTCTGTCGCCGCTTCATAGACTTCGACACCGTATCGTTCGCAAAGCTCGTTGACGCGCGTAGCTGCGGTTCTACATGCTGTCACCAGTGCTGTCAAATCGCTTTGAAACCAGTTTGGCATGCGTGAGTTTCGGAACAATACCGCCGCTAGAGCTTCGTTGTATTCGCCCTTTGCGTAGAGCTTGACGATGGGTATCTGCAGCCCGTCCTCGTATATGGTGCTGGCGTTGATACTCATGGATCCAGGTACCTTGCCTTGCACATCAGTCAGATGACCAAAATTAGCGGCCCAGCCAACGAGTCTGTGTTCAAAATGGATGGGGAGTAATATGATAACATCGTTCAGATGTGATACCGCGCCATCGATCTGGTAAACATCATTTGTAACGAAGATATCACCTTCCTCAACCGTGCCCGACCAGCCGTCCAAGAATTGCTGAATGAAGCTACCAAACTGGCCAGCGAGCATCTGCCCTCGCGTGTTGGTGATTACGTTGAATTCATCTTGCTGTTCTCGGATGGCCGGACTCATCGCACATCGCAGCATGAGGGTATCCATCTCCCGTCTTATCGAGCCGAGCGCCGAGCCAATAAGGGTGGGTAGGAGTGGCTGCTGCTGTACCAGCCTTGCTGCTGACTCCTTTGTATGTACTGTCTTGTCTGGGGCTCTTCTAGTCTCCGGCCATATGAGAATATTGCCCATTAAGTCGATTTCGCCAGTGTGTCCGGGAAGGATCAGGGTATTCGAGTCCATCTCAGTTACAACAGCTGGTCCAGCAATCTTGATGCCAGCTTTGGTAATCTTCGTCCGGTCCCAAAATGTAGCTTCAATCTTCTTGCCTTCGTAAACGATCATTTGTCGCGTCATTATGGCATCTCTAGGCGGTGTGGTGTTGTTGGCTTTCTCGATTGGCTTAATAGCGACTTCCTCGGACGCATCAATGACCCTGACTCGCAGTCGCATGGTCTCAAGCTCAACATTGGCGTGCGAGAAGGCAAACTGATGTTCGTGCGCTTCATTGAATTTGTTGCGCAGATGTTCTAAGAGGTGGGTGGTGTCTCGTGCATCCTCTTCGCTAAAGTTCACTGTGAGTGTCATCGCTTGACCCTTGTACCGCATGTCAGATTGGTATACGATTCTGAGAGCGGCGTGCTCATCTGCGAGCGACTCCTTCATTGTTTGTACGCAGTCGCTCTTCAAATTACCTAGTGTCCTTGTAAGATCCTCGGCCTTGATGTCAGAAAAGATCTTGATGTACGTGCAGCTTTGCTCGTGGGACATCTTTGTGATAGCATCGCCTTGGGCGCACAGTACGCCCGGGCTAGGCGGCACAATGACTGGCCAGGAACCCAGCAGTTTACCCAGTGAGTTTGCATGCA
Organism: Ascochyta rabiei; assembly: GCF_004011695.2. NCBI lineage: Eukaryota > Fungi > Ascomycota > Dothideomycetes > Pleosporales > Didymellaceae > Ascochyta > Ascochyta rabiei. Next base: position 645,532 of record NC_082408.1, on the reverse strand, counting down.
TGGGACCTGCTCCGCCAAGCGCAACGAGTGCGAAATCGCGAGGATCGTATCCTTGTTCGACAGAGACAAGCCGGAGAGCGCCATGCATAGACTCGTTGACTAAATCAATGATACCTTCAGCGGTGGATAGCACATCCAAATCCATTTTTTTTGCCATTGACTGTACGGCGGCATTTGATGCAGCGACATCAAGTTCGAATTTGCCACCGAGTAGCTTTGAGGGCAAATATCCCAAGACCAGGTTTGCGTCGGTCACTGTCGCTTGCGTTCCCCCTTTCCCGTACGCTGCTGGGCCGGGAGTGGCACCACTGGATTCAGGACCAACACGGAAATTCTTGGAGAACTCGTTATAGATGGCTATCGATCCTCCACCAGCACCTACGGTCTTTACGTCTACGGATGGAGCTCGAACTGTTAGTGATCCGACTTCTGTCTCACGTCGAATGATGGCTTCGCTGCCAGACAAAAGCGCACAATCCGTACTTGTGCCTCCCATGTCGAACGTGATGAGGTTCTTATAGGGTGTGTCTTTCGCAACTAGATGCGAGACAGCCTTGACACCACCAGCTGGGCCGCTCATAAGGATGTGTACCGGGATCTCGCCTGCGAGGTCGACCGACGTCAGGTCGCCGTCTGATTTGAGGATACGTAATGTGTCTGTATCTTTTTCCAGTTTTTTCTGCAAATTCTTCATGTACTTCTTCACGACTGGTTTGACGATGGCGTTGGCTGCTGTCGTGACTGTCCGTTCATACTCCTGAATCTCGGGTAATACATCAGTAGATGTGACGATCTCGACGTCCGAACCGAACTCGTCCAGCAATATTCTGCGAATCTTGTCCTCGTGCACTTTGTTGCTGAAAGAGTTCAGCAGCGACACTGCGATTGCCTGAGGCTCCTGACGCTTCAAATCCTGCAAACTATCGCGAAAGTGTGCCTCATCCAGCTCGTGGAAGATCTCGCCGTTAATCTGAATGCGCTCTTTCGCCTCGACTGTTCGTTCTAGGGGTACGAGTGGCTCTGGCTGGACATAGTTGATCCACGCGCCCAGGCCGCCTGGAATCTGACTTCGCCGTACTGTCAGGATGTCCTTGTGCCCTTTGGTGACGATCAAGCCAGCCTTTGCGCCCTTACCCTCCAGTACAGCATTTGTCCCTGTGGTCGTGCCATGGTGGATGTACTCGAACTTGCCGCTCCAGCTGTACTGGTCTTGCAGGATACGGCGCACTTGCTCTACGCCTTCCTGCACTCCGATAGACTGGTCGCTCGTGTTTGTAGGGACTTTGACGCGTACTGCCTCGCCGTTAGGGGTGATGACACAGACATCAGTGAAGGTGCTGTGTGCGTGTCAGTGCGGTTTACGAAGCAATGATAGCTGTATCGTCTGCGATCCAGTACAAATGGAAGCTTGGTAAATCAGGAAGGCACCACCACTTACCCTCCAACATCAACGCCCAATCTGTACCCTGGAGCCATGTCATACGAAGGCGATCACGGCTCTGCGATTTGGCGGAGAGTGCAGCTATTCAACGCCGGCAACGGCCCTGCGTCATGCTACATTTAAAGATTCACATCTTTGGGAGCTGCCCACCTCCGGCCGAGGGAGGACCGACGGCTCCAGTTTCGCGCTTCCGCTGCCATCGGGTACCCAATCTTCTAGTGCGATTTCAGTGTTAGTCTGGAGAGAAAGACGAGCATGAAGATGTCAATTGGTTCGCTAGCAGGTAGCCAGCCACTCTCAACACGCTGCCCTATCCATAAAGTCGTTGATCTGCAGCGTAATGCGTGTATTTCCGCCGAATGAGGGGTCGATAAGACCAATCCGCTAGACGCCACTCATCACAACGCGACCACGTTAAATCCACTTAAATGTCACCACGGCTGGGCTGACGCTTCATCGGCGCACGGGGTGGATTGTGGAGTGTTGGAAGACGGGATTGATGCAAGGTCATGGCTGCAAGAACGTCGACAAAGTTGCTTCAGTGGGAGACGAGGTAGGTGAAGCGTGCGCGCACGACGTCGTTCCGGTTATACTGGCCTACGAAACAGCGATGAGAAGCGTTTCCTTTGCGGGTAGAGTCGCATGTCGTGAGACTGCTGATTACTGGCGAACGCTGCAGCCTGCAGCGGGATCAGATACGTCATCCCGGTGAAGGTCCCCATTCTCAATCACGTGCGTACGCGTTTTTATTGCTCATCATCTCGATACTGTCGGCGTTGGGCGGATCAAAGAAGGCGAATTGTGTGAACATGATATATTAACGTCAATTCGAACGGTTGCTGCATCGTAGAGATGACAGTCGCATCAATCGCAGACCAATTTCCTATCCCACTTGAGGTATCCATCATCATCATCGCTCCGGCTTATCCAAGCGCCGGTAGAGTGTCGTAAGCAAAGTGAAAAATGATAAAAAAAAAGAAATGCAAAGAAGAGAAGAAAAGCAGTACAACTACAAAAAGTATGCCATGCTCGCAAAGATGCAGAGCACGCGCAGGCTCGGTACACGAGTCTATTCGCAAAAAGTCTCTGTAGGGACAGCGTACTGTGCAGAGAGAACAACATGCTAACGCAAGTTTGACGCCAAGTAAATGCAAAGCAGACGCAAAAAGTGGCTGTGTAAGACATGGTGGCGAAGCGAATGTTGTGAAGAAGTAAGTTGCGAGTCCAGTCCTGATATCAGGAGGAGCTGACGAGGCAGCAGCGCGGCGTGCACACTGCTGACATGTCGTGGAGACCATCCTGCGGCAGTGATGTCTAGCCGTCGTAACTTCCAGGTCATGACTTCTGGTGCTTGGACTGAGGCTCGGGCGTACTCTCGACGCCCTCCATAGGGCCACCTTCTTTCCCTTGACCGAAACTTCCTCCCTCGGGGTTTGTCGGTGTGGCGAGCCTATCCTTGGGATAGGGCTCGAGGTCTTTGTGGCTTGTGGAGAAGGTGGAGATGACGGGCGTGTACGAGGAGTGGTCGGCCTGTGTAGGAGTCTTGGCCTCTGGGCCCGCCGAGAGAGGGCTGAGCAGACTGTCCAAACCTGGGTTTGCTTCTTGTGCTTGCACAGCACCGTTCATAAGACCATTCCAACCCCCTTCTATGTCGCGCAGCAAACGCACATACTCCTCAGGCACCAGCCCACTCTCTCCAGTCTTTGGGTCTTGCGCTACCAGCCAGCCCTGTCCGTGCCTGTAGGACACCAATATGATCTGGCCCTCGACGAGGGGCAGCTCGTTGTCGTTTTCTCGTGCAAAGTCGAACAGCGCCACTGCTTTTCCGTGCATCTCCTCGTCTGGCGAGGCAATTGTGAATTGATAATCGCGAGAAAAGCGGTTGTCGTCGCGAATGTAGTCGCCAGGCTCGGACATGTCCTCGTCTGAGTCGTACGGGGGCCCTTCCTCATTGGCGTACGAGCGCTGTGGCAGGATCGCAGCAAAGTGCGAGTCTCGTCGAGACGCACCCTCTGGTACGTCGAGGTTCGAGGATGAGCTGGGAGGGTAGGTGATGTACTCACCACCAATCCCATTGGCTGCATCGTTGACGTGGCTGGGGTAATAGCTCCCTTCGCCGTGGACTCCAGTGACCGAGCTCCGTCTATGTTCTTCGGGCGCGCGCCGCCCGCGAGTCTGGTCGAAATCGACCTGGTTCGACTTTTGCTTCTTGTGCCTTGCGCTATGGTGGCTCGTGACTACAGGACTGGCAAGGTCTTCATCTTCGCTGTACGGAGGACCATCGCCGAACGAGGTCATGGGCAGCTGCTCGCCCAGGCCTAGGTGTTGCGGGCCAGAGGCCCTAGACCCGCGGTCTGTGCGCCATGCAACTGGCGGGGGGTCCGAGAGCCTTCGGTTGGCCTCGCTCGCTGGCGTCGAGGCGCCCGAGCGCTGTTCCTGCGGGAGGGGCCCGTAATAGAGGGGGTGCTCGGGCTCGTATGCGAAGTCTCGTACCAGCGCATAGGGCAGGCTCGAATGGAAGGCAGGGAAAGCGACCGACTGTGGCCGTGACCGAGGAGCGGCTGCATGTGCATTGGACGTGGTGGAGAATGTGGACACGCGCTTGCTGGCGTAGGAGCTCGCGCGCTCCAGCTTTGCGTGGGATGGCGGGGAGGTGACGAGCGGGGGCAGGGAGGTGCGGTTAGAGCCCATGTAGCCTGCCGACGCTGCGTCTCCGCGGTGAGACATGACGTCGGCTGCCATATCAGCGTCGCTCTGGCGCCCTCGAACGGCGAAGCCCTCGGTGATGTCGTCAAGCCGTTGCGGGTTGGCGGGCGCTGGTGGTGTGGGAGCGGTGTCGGTCATGCGCGGTAGCGAGCCTTATATGAGGAGGTCTGCGAAGTCAGCGGTGAACTTGTTCATGGCCTGAGAAGCGGCGAGGTGCAGTCTGCTGTGGGCGGCGGCGGCGGTGGAAGTGGTGGCATGAGCGACGGCGCAGGTGGGCCGTGCTTGTGTGTGTGTGTGTGTGTGTGTGTGTATGTGTGTAAGAGTGAGTGCCCCACCGCAGCAGGCGCACAACCTCGATGTCGCCGTCGACCACGACCTCGACTGCGCACAGGGCGCACACGCCGGGCTCGAGGTAGAGCAGGCGGGTTCCTGGAAGGCGGCTCTGGCAAGGCGGACGGGGTGGACGGTGCGAGGTGCAGTGTTGGGTCTCCAATGTTTCGACCCAAGGTGCCACTGACCAATGGGTCGCTGGGCCTGATGGCTTGGAGACGGCGCGATCAAGAGACTGCGCCCGGCGGTTGGGATGAAAGCAGGCGGCAGTGAGGATGTTTGGCCTTTGCAGTGCGCCGGCGGCTGGGGAAGCGCCTTTGCGCCCTCGTTGGGGGTTGTGGGGGTGACGGCCTGGCGCTAAGACTTACCCAGTGAACAGCCAGAGGCCGGCCGGAGGGCCAGAGGACAATAGGACAAGAAGACAAGAGGTCGGCGCAGGGTGCGAGGCCGCTTTTGAGGCCAGGCAGGCGCAGTGGCAGAGGGCGACGGCTATGGCGCTGGCACGGGCGGGTGCAATTGCGGTGGTGCCTAGAGGGAGTGACAGCAGACTAGGTCGCAAGATGGGATGTTGGAGCCCGCGGCGTTGGATGGTGGACTGAAATGCACGCTGCAGATATAAATAGCACACGGCGGGGACTTGAAACGGAGGAACAAGTCGTGAGTGAGGACGTGAGGACGTGAGGGCCGCACAACAGAGGCAGAGCAGAGAGGGCCAGAGGAGCAGCGCTTGAGGCTCGACAGCAGATGGTCCAAAGCGCACACGACAGAAGGCGGGTGTGTAAAAGAGACTCGGCTGGTGGAGGCGAGGGGTGTCTCTGAACCGGCGGCTCTGCCTCCACCACAATGGTGAAGCCTGCGCTGCTTTGATATTAGATCTGTTTCACGTCGCTGAAGATGCTAGCCGCATGTGGGCAATACGCTTGAGCGCCATGCGTTTTGCGTGCGAACCATCCGCTGCCATCGGGGACGTTCCTTGCTCACATCTACGGACTGCCCATCACGAGGCCCGAGTGCACAATGTCAACTCGCTCGCTATGACAGAAATACGCGTGCTCGGCCTGTCACTTGTCCAGCCTTGACCACCCTACCTGGGCATGACAAACACCCTACGGTCCCTTCACGGCGGCCATGGTGAGTCGCCGCGCCCTCATCGAGCGTCGACTTCTCGAAAGAGGTTGCGCAATCTCTTCTTCTGGTCGAAAAGAAATGCAGCACGCAATGCCATGGCAACGACGAGTCGTGCGTAAGTCGAGACGAGAGCTGGATGCAGCGACGTCACCCTCTGGAGGCCCAGCGCACGCTCAAGCGCTTTCCAACACCCAGAGTTTTTGTTACACGCACACGCTGCCCTACGAAGCTGCGGTCAGCAGCCATTTCCAGAATCTCGACATGCGCCTGCACGGTCTTGTCAGCCTTGTATGTGCATGTGTGGGTGGATACGATTCGGCTTAGTCAGCATCCAAGCTTTGCGCATAAAACCGACTCGAGCTCGTTTGCGGACTTTCTTCCACACCCATGGCACCTCGTGCCTCAACACCTCCATTCTACTCACATATCAGCACCACTGCCGCGCCAGCCGTCGATTAATGCATCGTCAGCTGCGCCGAGCCTCGCACTGTAAGTATCGTCTTGCGTAGATAGCTTCCTGCCTGTGATGATGAATACTATTATTGGAGCTGTCCTAGGCTATAGCCTTTGAGGACTCAAATAATTACGCACACTGAAAATTCTGATACACGCTCTTGAAGGCTGTCTTCGCTGCATAACCCCTGCGAGAGCAATGCTGACAGCGTGAAGAAATTTGCAGACTCGAGCTTTGAGACCCACCACGACGACCGACGCGTACTCGTACTCGTACTCGTACTCGTTCACCACCTGCTCACGTGCCGTCCGCTTCACTCACCATGTCCGTCGATCCACGCCTGCGGGCGCGTCAACAGCTGCAGTCCGCGCCTCAGGCTGCACCTGTGCCCCCACCACCTCCCCCGCCGCCCATGGAGCCTCAACCCATGGGCATGGACGGCGCGAATGATGCACCGGCCCCCGCGAACCCTATCGCGGTTCCTGATGACCAGTTCAAACTCAAGTTCTGCACCGTATGCGCCAGCAATCAGAACAGGTACGCGACTGTCTTCGACTTGTGTGTGAGAACCACCGCTGACGATTCAGATCAATGGAGGCACACCTCCAACTCGCCTCCGCCAACCTCCCCACCATCTCCTTTGGGACCGGCTCTCTTGTGCGCCTCCCCGGCCCGACCATCACCCAACCCAATGTGTACCATTTCAACAGTACGACCTACCGCACGATTCACGACGAGCTGTCAGAGCAAAACACCGCGCTATACACGCACAACGGCCTGCTCAACATGCTGGGGCGCAACCTCAACATCAAAAGCTTCCCCGAGCGCTTCCAAGACTGGGTTCCTGGGAAGCCGCGCCTGGAGCATGCTGAAGACCAGGGATACCAAGGCACCGAGTCGGGCGTGGTAGACGTGGTGATTACGTGCGAGGAGCGCTGTTTCGACGCCGTGCTGGAGGACCTGCACAACAAAGGTGGCAAGCTGAATCGCCCCGTGCACGTCTTCAACGTCGACATCCGCGACAACCACGAAGAAGCGCTGGTGGGCGGCAAAGCGATCCTCGATCTCGCCCTCAGCCTGAACGAGGCCGCCGGAAAAGAGCGCGAGGCGCACGGCGAGAGCGGTTGGACAACAGGCGGCGGAGCGGCACGCGATGGCTTCGACGAGAAAGTCCCTGAGATCTTGGCAAGCTGGCAGGAGAGGTGGCCACAGATGCCGGCGCTGTGGAGTTTGGCCTGGTTCTGAAGCACTCTGGAAGCCCACGATGCTTATTTTTTTTCTTAACGACACACACTTTTGATACCCACGAGGCATAGCGAGGCGTTTGTTCTTCAGTCCTACTGATTTCTCAAACCACAAATCCATTTCTTTTCTTACAAGGTATACCGTCGTAGTCTGTTACTACCACTCCACCTGTTCATCCTACCAGTCCCCCTCTAACGATGTGTATACCCACCATCCACACAGCACTCTTCCCTCCCCGTCCCATCCCACGCACTCGCGCCACGAGCCACAGCCCCGACCAGCATTCCACACCTGCTCCCGCATCGCCGAACGCAACGCAACGGAACTAAACCGAACCGGACATGATCCCACGGGAAACCTGTCCCCTAAACGAAACGCAAGAAAGCCAAAAGCAAACAGTTTCTTATTTCCTACGAATCTGTTCACTTTCACGACGATGTTGAGAATAAACGGTCCGCGTTCGCGTGGTCCTTGTTACGAGGACAGTTGTTTACAACCGTAGTTGCTTGCTTGCTTTCTTGCTTTCTTGCTTTCTTGCTTTCTTGCTTTCTTGCTTTCTTGCTTTCTTGCTTTCTTGCTTTCTTGCTTTCTTGCTTTCTTGCTTTCTTGCTTTCTTACTTTCTTACTTTCTTGCTTTCTTGCTTTCTTGCTTTCTTGCTTTCTTGCTTTCTTGCTTTCTTGCTTGGCTATGCGCTCCATCTTCTCTCTACGAGGGAATGGACAAGGGAAAGGTATACTCCACCCCATGCATCCACGCATCTATCCACCCCCAAAAAAAAAAAAAAAAAAGGCCAACTGAGGTAGTGACTCCGATGAGAACATGATCCATTGGTCCTATACACCCCCTCATAGACAACTTTGATAGGAGGTTCGAACGCCAGAAGATCCCGACATGACGACTGGGGTGTGGTATGAGACTGCTAGTAGGGCACAGACGAGATAAGAGCAAGACACACCATTGCCATTGAATTGGGAAAAGGAAAAAGGAAAAGAAAGGATTCCTGTATCAATCACAATTGCCAGGATAGGTCAGATACCCAATGTAAGACTCTGAAGAAATACCCTGCGCATACCCCATACCATATGATACTAAGCCACGCCATGGGGCGAAAACGCCTAAACGCGTCGCTGAAAAGAATACAGAACAATAATGATAATAAACGAACAGTGTGCAAGTACCCCTCATCCAAACCTACAGCGTCGGCGCCCTCCTCAACCCACTACAATACCTGACATGCAGCTCATCAATAAAATGACTATGCCTGATCCCTGGCGGCCTCGCTTGGCGGAACGTCTCGATTGCGTCTTCCAGCCGGAAGCCCAGCTTCTCGACGAGGTAGCACACGAGGAAGAAGCCCGTGCGGTTGAATCCGTAGTGGCAGTGCACGCCAATCAGACCTTGCGTTCCTTGCTCTTGACAGTGGCTGCTGATGCGGTCGACTAGTTCGATGAAGGCTTGGACTTCGTCCTTCATGGGCGGTTGTTTTGAGACCGTCGGGAACTTATAGTATTCGATGCCGCCTTCCTCGAGGCCTTTGGGGTCGTACACGGGGTTGTCGTGCGAGATGTCGATGATGGCGCATAGCTTCCCTGCCCACTCTTTTGCTACGACCTTGGGCGCATGGCGCTCGTCGACTTCGCGCAGCGTCTTCATCGCGCGGAAGGTGTTGGCTATGGGGTCTGAGACGGGGCGCACGGCTTGCCATTTCTCGAGGTTCTTGACGTCCCATTTGCTTTCCGTCGAGAGATATTGGAGCTGCCACGCGAGGGACAAGCGTGGATCAATGTGGTCGGCGAGGAAGCTGCCAATGAGGCCGGAGAGGGTGCGCGAGGTCGAAGGGGCGAAGAGCATCGAGTGAGCCGCAGGCTTGGGCATAATCGTGGTCTTAACTACGAGCCGGCGTGGATGAGGCGAGGGACTGTTGGACGACGGTACAGGTGTGACGTCGCTCGATATTGGGTTTGTAATGACAACGCTGCCCTCGGTTGTGCGGCTTTCGGTCTCGATCAAGCTGTCGCCAAGCGTGGAGGCAGCTGTTGTGCTGGGCGCTTTTGTATCATCGACTCGCGGAAGATCACTGGCGTCGATTCCAGAATCTTGATGTTTGCGCTCTGACATAGCGGCATCAATCACAGCCGGGTCGAAAGGTGCTGCTGCTATCGGCAAGCTTGCTTTCTCGCTAGGTGGCTCGATGGCCCCCACATCTCGCCCGAGGAAATCGACGATTCGCTTTACATTCTCAGCCGGAGTGACCTCGTCAGCCTCGGCAGCACTAAGGAATACAGGTATCTGTAAGCCCTCCCAGGTTTTCCGTCCAGGAAGGCCGCCTTTAGGAGGAGTGATTGAGTAGTCCGGACACATTCCACGCGCCATACGCTGCCAAACAGCCGTTCTGCTCTGTCTGTTGAACCGCAGCTGGAGCTTCTTCGTCTCCTCCTCAGCATCTATCCCTGCCATTCGCAAAACACTTGCGCTGTTGAGGCCTCCTCTGCGATCCCACCGTCGATACAGATCGAACAACACAGCAGGGACCGAAGCCACTCGGCGCAGAAGCTGCGTCTGATGCTCGGTCGGCGGGTCTGCCTTGGGGCATATAGCAATTAGTCCACTAACGTGTCGTGAAAGCAGGCTGGCGTGAGGTGATGTTGGCGAGGCCAGAAGTGCCGCAAGCGAGCATCCCATGCTGTGCCCGATCAAGACGACAGTCTGGTCTTCGTCTTTGGCACGATGCTGCTCTATGACGACCGCTAGAAGTTGAACCAGTGCATCCGTGGTGTAGGCCTCGGAGGTCTTGGGATCGAACAGAGAGAGGCCACATCCTGGGAGATCTATCGCTAAGCATGAAGCGAGATTGGACAGACTCAGCAGGATTGGGTGAAATTGGGCAGTTGATCCGCCAAGGCCGTGGATGAACACCAACAAGGGTACCGGATTTGGTTTCCTGGGAAATTTACTTTCCTGAGGGTGCGGCCTGTAGAAGGTTCGAATAGCAGGGTATGTAATTTTAGAGGAGGGGACTGTGTATGACTGGATAGTGGAGTGCTTCCTCAAGAGTCCCGGATCGTTAGTGGCAGCATCGTCTGTTACCGTCAGTACTCTAGTCCAGCTCGAGAATAGGCAACACAGGGCTACGGCGCGCAGGAATCAGGTGTGTTGCAGATCATGCGGAGCTTGGCTTACCTTGACTGGCGTCTTGCACGTACTGGGAGTGGATGGACGGAGTAGACCTCCCTTTCCTGCCCGGCCGATTCCACACCCAGTAAGCAGAGCCGCACAGAGCCGTCAGTTTGACCATGCCCACGATGGCTGAAGTGACAAAGTTGCCTCGGTTCACAAAAGGGTTGATGAAAAGGATCAAGCGGTAAGTGGAAAGTCTTATAGTGTCCCACAGGGTAAGGTCGGCGAAGCCTTGTGTGGCCTGAACATTGGCTGACTGGGCCAAAGCGGACTTGAGCAATAGAACGAGAGCCTGTGGCAGATGCAACGTGCCAGCCTGAGACGAGGAAAGACGCGAATAGGGTTCCATGGCTGTTCGCGTGCTCCTGAGCTGGTTGTGAATTCAACGGGGCGTGGAGGTGCCGACTTTCAGGATGTCGGTGCGCGGATCTTGACACAGAGCGCGACCAATGGAATCTGGAAGTGCGAACACGATGCGCTCTGCAGCGGATCAGAGGTCGAAGCCTGGTAACTTCTCTTTCAGGGCGACGGGCGCACGTTGTGGCCGCGGCGAATATGCTGCTACGATGTAATCTGCAATCGGAAGATGGGCGTTACGCAAGATGGTCGCATTGTGAAGTAATGATGAAGCGAGCTGGAATGCTGACGGACAGTGAGTGGATGCACGCGCAGTGGTGGGAAGAGAGATGGCAGGCATCTAGTCGTGGGCGTTGTGGTGGCTCGCGTGAGTCAGTCGCGACATGGATGACCCAGAAGGTTTTGATAAAAGTTGAAGCAGGCACTCACCACAAGCGGATGAGGTCATGTTGGTAGTCGCGGGACGGCAGCGCGGCCCACCGCAAGGAGACTTGGCAGGGCTGAAGAACGATGGAAGCAAGCCACACGCGGGACTGCGAGCACTTCCCCCGAACATCTGAACCTGAACGTCTTGCAGAGTTGTGCCGTCAGGACTATTGGGGGACGACTGGCGTTGGGCGCCGAGAAGCGCGACGCTTCGTCTCTTCTGATAGTCCTGACGGCACAATACTGCAAGAGGAGAGATGACTTGGACACTGCCTCAAGACGCCGAGGCAGTGTCCAAGTCATCTCTCTCCTCACACACCGACGACAGCTTTGCATCCTGCAGCTTTCCACCCCCAGTCGTCCACGAGGTGATGTGGTAGAAGCTTTCGGTATGGCAGACACCACAAGAAATGAATCAAATGATGCGTGTGGACGCATAGGTAGGCGCAGTGCATTCGGACTGATGGACTACAGCCATTCAAATTGCCTCACATCCAGCATGTTGAAGTCAAGCCATCCCCATGCCACGAGCCTCTGCTACTCGGATACGCTGTCGCCGTTCGATACGCTACTGCCATTCGTCATCAGAGGATATCGGCGTTTGCCTATCCAACACCTCGATGGAGCGTGGCAACAACGTCTTAGCACGACAGGCGCCAACAGCAGCATCGACACTCTGCGACCACTCCAAGCATGGCCCGCTATCGTCGCGCCGTTGACGCTATCGACGATGCAGTGAACCCCGGTTTTCCCTCCGACGCCTGCACGTCGGAGGCCTCAGCGGTCCCGCGCAACAATTTTCAGCCAATTTTCAGCCGTCACAGCGCCCGCCGCCAACACCACTTCGCGCGCTAGTTGTATGCATCCAATGGCCAGAATTCGGCTTGCAACGCCTTATCTCGCATTGGCTGGTCTCCACAAACTAGACTCGACGTAGCATGCCGCTCGCGGAGGGGCACTTGTCACCCCTCTCTCTCAGAGCTCCTCGTCGAAGACGATGCCAGCGCAGCCCCACTTGGGGGGCCTCTTTGCTCTGTCGGCACGCTTCATACCGCTAGACTGCGTCCTCCCGACCTGCTTCCGACGTGCCATGGCTGCGGCTGCGGCTGCGGCTAGCTGGACGTTGGTGTCTGCTCACGCGTCGTCCATATCTAATGCGAGCCTGCATGGCTTCAACCCCACGACTGTTTCTCTTCCTGTGACGTGATTGACGCTTGAGTTGTTTTTGTATTCTTGGACAGCTCCCGTCTCTGGCCCCACCAACTAGACCCAACAGCCGTTGATTGATAGCTGATTGACCTGCTCGAGCATTCACCATGGATCCCAAGAACCTCGAGAAGCAGCGTGAGCCAGAGGAGCCGCGCTTCCTCAGCTTCCCACACCTGCCTGAAGGCGCAAAGCAGGAAGATGGCACACCGGCGCTGAACAGATGGTCGTCCACCCTAACCACCGGCCACAACTTCCCAGGAGCCCAGGTCAGTCAATTTGCCCTCTTGGAGTAATGTTGGTAGCTGACATGATCTGCACCACAGGCTATGCTGTACGCAGCTGGTGTCCCGAACAAGGAAGCCATGAAGACGTACCCTCAAGTTGGCATTGCAAGTGTGTGGTGGGAGGGCAATCCATGCAAGTGAGTTTACCCTACGGAGGTGGCGTCATGGTACTGACCGCTAGGCAGCACGCACTGTAAGTCCACGCTTTCGAACGCATACGCCCAATCACGTCCCGTAACCGCAACCGCCCTGGACAGAGCCTCAAGCATGCGTGGGGGCAATATGCTGACTGCGGGTAGTGCTCGGATTGGGCAAGGAGATCAAGAAGCACATTGAGCAGGACAAGATGCTTGCATGGCAGTACAACACTGTGGGCGTATCTGACGGCATCACAATGGGTGGAGAAGGTGCGCAATGTATCCTCCAGACGACACCACCCAGCACTCACGAGAACAGGCATGCGTTTCTCCCTCCAAACCCGTGAGATAATAGCAGACAGCATCGAGACCGTCACTTGCGCCCAGCACCACGATGCCTGCATTGCGCTGCCCGGGTGCGACAAGAACATGCCCGGTGTGATTATGGCATTCGCTCGACACAACCGGCCCTCAATCATGGTGTACGGCGGTTCCATCATGCCCGGCTACTCAGAAACGCTGAGGAGACCAATCAACATCTCGACGTGTTACGAGAAGCACGGTGCATACATCTACAAGAACCTCGAGAGTGCAGAGCCTGGCAAGTTCTCGCCCGACGAGATCATGGAGGACATTGAGAAGAATGCTTGTCCAGGAGCCGGCGCATGTGGTGGCATGTACACTGCCAACACCATGTCGACATCTATTGAAGGTAAGTGACTTTCACATACCCTCCACAGCACTCACTAACATGGCACATCAAGCCATGGGGCTCACCCTCCCCAACTCGTCCACCACCCCCGCCGAATCTCCTGCAAAGATGCGCGAATGTGCCAAAGCCGCAGCTGCAATCCGTGTCTGTATGGAGAAGAATATCACACCGCGCAAACTTTTAACGAAGGCGTCCTTTGAGAATGCTCTGGTCATGATGATGGTGCTCGGCGGCTCCACCAACGCGGTCCTGCACCTGCTCGCCATGGCAGGCACCGCGGGCGTTCCGCTGACCATCGACGACTTCCAGCGCGTCAGCAACAAGATCCCGTTCCTCGCAGACCTCGCACCCTCGGGTCAATTCATGGCAGCCGATCTATTCGACATCGGCGGCATGCCAGCCGTCATGAAGCTCCTCATCGCCGCCAACCTCCTCGACGGTTCCATCCCCACTGTAACAGGAAAGACGCTGGCCGAGAACGTCGAACCCTACCCCTCGCTCCCCCAAGACCAAGTCCTCATCCGCCCGCTCAGCAATCCCATCAAACCAACCGGCCACATTGAGATCCTGCGCGGCAACCTCGCGCCCGCCGGCGCCGTGGCCAAGATCACCGGCAAAGAAGGCCTGCGCTTTACAGGCAAAGCCATCGTCTTCAACAAAGAGCACGAGCTCGATGCCGCCTTGAACGCAGGCGAGATCCCGCACGGCGAGAACGTCGTCGTCGTCGTCCGCTATGAAGGCCCCAAGGGCGGACCCGGTATGCCCGAGCAGCTCAAGGCCAGCGCCGCCATCAGGGGCGCAAATCTCACCAACGTCGCGCTCATCACCGACGGTCGCTACTCTGGCGCTAGTCATGGCTTTATCGTCGGCCACGTGTGTCCCGAGGCTGCCGTCGGTGGGCCGATTGCTGTGGTCAGGACCGGCGACGTTATTACGATTGATGCCGAGAAACATCGGATTGATATGCATGTTAGCGATGAAGAGATTGTGCAGAGGTTGAGCGAGTGGAGGCCTCCCAGTATGCCCGTCACGAGAGGTGTGTTGGCCAAGTATGCGCGGTTGGTGGGCGACGCATCGCATGGTGCTATGACGGATCTTTTCTAGGACTGTAATTAGTTGGAGTGGATCTGTTCACCTGAGTGAGAGGCAATGTCAAAGGAAATGGTCACTATCGTCGTTGAGGGCACCAGGTGTGAAAGATGGGGTATCAAGTTGCTTTTCAGGCGGCGCCTGTCTCCATTGGGAAAGAAGATAACTAGGCTATGAAGCCCCAGCGAAGTCATGTCGAAACGCCATAAGCCGTAAAACCTTAGATGTAGCACACCGCCCGCATTCAAAACGAGGTGCGGACAGCTTCCTCTGCGCACATGGGTGGACTCGCAGGAGACGATATTTACTCGTCGTCCTCCTCCTCCTCGGCCTCGAGGGTGGTCTGGGCAATGCGGTCCAAATCACGCTGGCCGGACTGTGTGATGCGGCGGCCACCCTTGTCCTCGTCAATCTCTACGACGCCGATCTTCTCGAGCGCCTGGAGGACCTTGCGGTCGACGGAGCCGGAGGCGTCAACGTGGTGGGAGGGGCGGGAGCCGCGGTTCTTGGTGGAACTAACACCTGTCAGTATCCTGTCGCGCTGTGCTGGCAGGTCGTGCTGTGTGTGCGTACCCGTGGACCTTGCGGAGACGGCCAACACCGACGGTCTTGCGCATGTAGACGTGGCGGGCGACGGCGGCGGCGCGGACGTAGAACCAGTCGATGTCCTGGGGAGGCAGCTCGTTGGAGTCTGTGTGCTGTTAGAAAATTGCCAAGGTGCATCAACAAGAGGAGAAGAACGTACGCGATGTCTTGACGGTATCAACCCAACCTGTAGATAAGACGGTCAGCGAGCTGATCGTACAATTATCCCCCAGCGACGGGATTCAGGTTTTATCCTTCACCCGCTGGAATAGTACGAACCTGGACTGCAGTCTGTTAGCACTTGTCGCAATCGCAGTCGCAGTCGCAGTCGCAAACATGGCGACTCGGAGAGAAACGTACATGGGGAGCTTTCCCTGCCTCTTCAAGAAGGCGGCGTACGAAGTGATGAACTTCTGCGCCTGGACGTCCTTAACGGTAACACCACCCATTTTGTCGGTTGTTGCTGGGGATAGAGGGGTTAGTTGGAGAGAGGTGTTGGAGTCTTGTCGAGTGCGTCGTCGAGGTTGCGGGCCAAACTTCGACTTCGATTTTCGTTCGCTCGTGGCTCGCTAACGCCCGCGCCAGCGCCGGCTCGGATTTGTGGTCGGCCCGGCGTGAAAGTGGGCCCGCTTCGCCAGCAGCATGAGGTACGCGACACCGCGCTTTTGTGTTGCACAACAAGCTGACAATGCTCGATCAAACAGGAGGATGTATTCAGTGCCAGTCTACAGACCACCTGCTTCCTATAACGGCGCAATGAGACTTCAGCCATCTCTGCAGAAGCTGCAGAGCACTAACAAATACGCTGAAGGCCCGCGAGAGCATTCTAGTCGGCTACTTCTGCAACGCGAGAGACCGCGATTATCATAAGTTCTTCACTCCAGCTACTCTACACTGCATGCAATAACGCGATGCACTAGAGGTCGTCCTCGAGACCAATGGGTAAGTGCTGTCTGCGTTGCAAAGTTCATCACGAACCAAGGCGAACACGGCGAATACTGCGAAAGCCTTTTAGTCGTCAACGCACTCAGCAGACGTCTAGACGGCACTGTAATAACTTCACAATGTATCATTCACCCACCAGTGCGCTCGCTCAGTCGCCGTCATTGAACAGCTCGTCACAGAATGGATTTTGGTTGGAATTAAGATTCATTCATCATGTATCATTATATTCATCATGTATCATTATATACTACTATAGCTTTCTACAACGTTCGGCCTAAGCCTTAGGGAACGCGGTGATGTCAATAACAGACAGCTGCACCTTGTTCGTCGTGGTAGGAGGAAGGACACCGCCACCCATGATGAGCAGCTTCTTGGAGTTCTTCAGCACCCGGAGGTGGCGAGTGTAGTGCTGCTTCTCAGGAGTCGCAACCCTGATCCAAGGAGTGCCGGCCTCTCCAAGCCCCCTGTTGATGTAAATATCACCGTTGGTGCCGGAGCTGACGATGATGGTTCCATTCTTGCCACCAATTGGAGTCCAGACGTTGTAAGGGGAGCCCTCGGGGATAGTACCGTCGGTGGTGATGAGCTGGTGGTCCTCGGCAGAGTCAAACTTCTCGGGGTCCTCGGAAAGACGGTAGAATAGGGGAAACTTATAGCTCGAGCTGTTGGTTGGGCCGCCGCCGTACTCGTACGTCATGAGGTACTTGCCGTTGGGCAGGAGAGTGACGGTAGGCATGCCAGGGCGGTCGGTGTACCTGGAGTGCCTGATGTCGTTGACAACTGGACCCCAGTTCTTGCCGTCGGTTGTGGTCTGGTGAACCATCTTCTGGCCGTAGGTGGCGTTGTCGCGCTGGTCAGAGTAGTAGCAGATAAGCTTGTTCTGATGTAGCATCAGGAAGGGCTCCCAGACAGGAGTGAGACCGTTGTTGGGGACGGCCTCGCCACCGGCAGCGATGTGCGAGACAAACTTCCATGTATAACCCTTGTCGGTCGAGACGTAAAGCTCAATCTGGGTGGTGGAAAGGTCGGTGGGAATCGAGCTTCCGGAAAGCAGAACGGTACCAGCAGGCCATCCAGCGAACTTCTTGGGGAGGACGTAGAGGAAGGGCTGGTAGCGGAGTCCGTTTTGGGGCTGTGCCTGGTCGTACACGCGCGAAATCTCCTTCCAGTTGTATCCACCGTCGGTCGACTTGTAGATGGGGAAGTAGACCTTGGACTTGGGGTCGGTTCCCTCAGGGCTGTAGTTCTCCCACGTTGCGAGAAGGTTGCCGTTCTCGAACTCGGCGGTGCGAGCGTACAGAGTGCGAGGGTCGGTGTAGTTCGACGGCGGCGTGAAGACAACGCGCTGAGAAAAGAACTCAGGGACCTTCGACGAGCCCCGGGGGGCGGCCGAGACAGCCAGAGAGAGCAGCGAGGAGAAGAGAAAGGTAGAGAGCCTCATCTTGACGATTGAACTGAGATGCTGTAGGGAACATGTTTGATCGGCATTCACCCCAACATATAAAGAAGTCCCGTCCACCAGGAAACACGAGCCTCACAACCGACCTCACGTCACCTACCTGCCCGTTCCTGACGCTTACCAGATGAATGCATGAAATCTCCACTCCCGCTCAGCTCTACGAGCAGCCATTTGCGGGGAATTGTGGCTCCGGAGAAATTGTGGAGATGTTGATGGTGATGTTGCGGGGAATGGCAGCAGCGATATGCCGAACGTGTTGCTAGCTTTGAAATCTCCAGGATTTCCCGCTCGCAATTCAGCCGAGGCGCGGTGCATCGCGCTGGATCGAGGCATAGCTGCGGTGATCAGGACATGTGACGCGCAGATATAAGTACAGCCAAGGTGAGCATCGGAGAAATACCGAGTCTTGTTCAAGTCGTGATGTGAGTGACTTATCGTGAGATGTCGGCGTGTTGGCGAAGCTTTCGGAACAAAACGTTATGACGCCACGCGGGAAGGAGCGACGGACTCTGGGCGGCCGTCGTCCTTCCACCTCCACCAACCTGATTTGCCGTGACAACGACATCGTCTCTCACGCCACCAATTTCTTTGTAATTGATGGTCCATTCTTCTGACGTTGAAAGAATGATAAGCACGATGCTGATGCTGTAGCTGCAGCGCATTCACCAATCCTGCACGATGCTTGCGGTAACGCGTTCTAGCAATTTCGGTTCGTTCACTTCGTCTTCCAGAAGTCGTCTGCAGGTAATCGCAATATAGTGGTGTGCACGGATGGCTGACGGACCGTCAGTAAAGTGTTGAAGCTGCTCGACCAACATTCGCAGCCGTGGCGACAGACAACGATCGCATATGACCGCCTCCAGCTGCACGATACGACAAGGATACCCTGATTGGATTACAAATTACCACTCTTGAGTCTTTCCTTTGCACAAAGAAATTTCGGCATTTCTACTTGCTCCAATCCCTGGTTCCTGTGGAAGCTTTGGCGTACATGCACACAAGGCTCGCCAATTCAGCACCAGTTGAATTGCAACGTTGAACACCTGGCACTCATGGTCAGCGTCTTTTCTTGCTCACACGTCCTGTCGAGCACCAGCTTTGGTGTCCTATGGCAACAAGCAGACGCAACATCGGTTTCTCAATCAGGTTTCCCAGCCACTTCATGCCTGTAACAAACACAGCACAAATAGTCGTTTCTCGATGTCAAGCCAACCATGCGACAAACAGACAGAACCCCATATATGTATGTCGCACACGTCTGGTGCGTAGTGACCGCAGTAGCGATGTCTGAGCTGGAGACGCCAGATGTTTACACATCCTCGCTGCACACTTTAGTTCCACTTGCTGCCAAAGGCGGTCTCGATACCTTTGCAAGTATACTCTGCCAGGGAAGATAAGCACTTCGAGACTGAGGTATGGCTGGCAGAGTCTGTAGTCTGTTGAGACCGGAGAGTGGTGTGCAGAGAGAGCACTTTCGCCATCCCACGCTGGGTATCGTTCCGTGCAAGATTAACAGCTACGCTGATTGAGTGATTGGATAAGATCCAAGTGTTTGAACATCTGCGGTCTGACGAGAAGTGTTTCAGTCGACATGCGGCCTTTTGAGCGCATTACTCCGCGCAAGCAAATTGGCCAACCTGACGATATTAGTAGTGCGTTCTGACACCACTGAATGTAAGTATAAGATGACAGCATCTGCTCGATCTTGTTTGGTCTGTCATAACAGCGCTCTGCCAAAGCATACAAGTTGACTGACCCCTTGAAGTTGTGACAATCTTCTTGTTCTCGGATTCGGAAGACATTCTCTACAGGCTTGTCTATACCACCGCCGCAACCCGACCTGGGCTCGTCAACATGGATTTTGTTTGAAAACATTGTTTAGACCTGACGAAAGCCTGAACGATGCACGGATAGAATATGCAAACCGAAACGAAACGAACCAACACCCTCTACGGTCAGACAAGGTCTTCATGCTGAGATCTTGCTATCACAGCGGTTTCTCGACAAAGCTGACCTACTTTCTCATCCATTGCAACCGCATCTGGATGCCATGCCTTGGTTTTCCGAGCACCCGTCGTTCCAATAATTACATCATGCAAGCCAGGCTGCATGGAGATGTTGTTCCGCGCTCTATTGGAGGAATATTGCTTGTTTCATGTGTGAAACTGCGACTTCCCCTGGCTAATACAGAACTAGTGCTCCGATCCCACAGACCCACACCATCCAGCCTGACTTGGGTGCATGACCGTTGCACAGGCGATTCGAGATCTTGGTATTCTCCAGGAACCGAATCGACGGCCATAACAAGGCCGCGAGGCGGCAGCCTCAAAGAACACGCTGTTGATAGGGGCATTCAGGTTAACATCTCAATGCTTACTGTACGGAGCTGGCAGCGATGTGGCTTGCGGACGGACGATGACACATCAAGATCGATGCATAAGCGCTCACTCTGACGTCCGCCTACGATGTCAACCAGCCTGATTCGAAGGGAATCAGACCTTTGACAGCTGCCCCACGTAATGAGCCGCTCTTGGCACGTACCTGACAGAAACAATTGTGACCTTGGCGGCGTCAATGTTTCTGCGGCAAGATTAAGCAAGGGCGCTTGGATGCATGTTTCACATATTCGCTAAACCTGTTTTCGGTGACCACACCTACACTGGACCCACCTTTCGAGAGCCTTCCTGCCACGTGCACTGCGTACCCTCTATACTAAACGGGGTATACTATATCATGCTACCGGCAGTCGGTTCCGAGGTTTCGTTTTGACGCCCAGGCTGCAGACACGGAACACTCACGGGTCCCTCAATGTCGCTTGTTCGCCTCAAAGCGGAACTGTAGGATGGCATTTCAGGGGTCATGCATCGAACGGACTCGAACGGTCATCACTTTGCGCGCGGCATGAATCATTGTGTGCTGGGCTTTTCTCTTGGACTATCTGGGGTGAGAGCAGCGGGAGTATAAGGATGCAAAGGTACCTCGAGTGCTAAATCTCATCGCTACAGTTCAGTACCTTCTTTCCCACCTTCATTCATTCATTCAAGTCCGCTAGCCGGCTCCACATTCTTTTCAGAACTACCATCGTTTGTAACGACAACTTTCACCACTCTCTCAAACTTCTTTCCAAAGAACTTGTATCAATCCATCAACATGCTTTCCAAGATCGCTACCGTTGCCGCCTTCGCTGCTGGCGCCCTTGCCCACGGCACTGTCACCGGTGTCACCATCGACGGCAAGTTCGAGCAGGGCTTCTCCCTCGACTACTACTACGCCAAGCAGAACGGCCAGACTTCCCCTGAGCACATTGGCTGGTACGCCGAGAACCTTGACAACGGCTTTGTCGAGCCCAACTCCTTCGGCACGGCCGACATCATCTGCCACAAGGCTGCCAGCCCCGAGGGCTCCTCCGACTCCATGGCCAAGGTCGCCGCCGGTGGCACCGTCGAGTTCCACTGGTCCACCTGGCCCGAGTCCCACATGGGTCCCGTCATCACCTACGTCGCCCCCTACACCGGCGATGTTGCATCCGTCGACAAGACCTCGCTCAAGTGGACCAAGATCGATGCCCACGGTTACGAGGACGGCAAGTGGGCTGCCGTCAAGATGATCGGCCAGAACAACACATGGCCCGTCACCGTTCCCGAGTCTCTTGCCGCTGGCAAATACGTCTTCCGCCACGAGATCATCGCTCTCCACGGTGCTAGCTCCGCCAACGGCGCCCAGAACTACCCCCAGTGTCTCAACATTGAGGTCACCGGTTCCGGAACCGAGAAGCCCGAGGGTGTCGTCGGCACCAGCCTGTACACTGTCGACGATGTCATCTTCAACCCCTACGCCTCCACCATCGACTACAAGGTCCCCGGCCCTGCTCTGTGGCCCGCTGGCTCCGGCTCCGGCTCTTCCCCCGCCCCCTCGACCCCCAGCAATGGCACTACTCCTGCTACCCCGACATCTGCCCCCGCCGCCTCGTCCGCTGCTGCCTCGTCTCCTGCTGCCTCGTCTCCTGCTGCCTCGGCCGCCGCTGAGGTCACCCCCGTCGCTACCCCCACTGCCTCCCCCACACCTGCTCCTTCCAGCGGTGCTGGCTCCGAGCTCCCCAAGACCTTCACCATCGACACCTTCATTGCCTGGCTCGAGGAGGCTGCTGGTTCTTCCACCAGCACCAAAGCCCGCCGCCACGCTCGCTCGCTCCTCTTCTAGACGCCTTCTTCTGTCTACAAGTCGGAGTCTGCGGACGACACGATTGATGTTCTTGTTAGAGTTTAAACCCTTCTTGAGAGTGGATTGTATCGTTGCACGATGACCACAACTTTCATTCTTTGTGTATAACTCACACCTTTTTGTAGCATGGCGCTTTTCAGGACTGAAATCGGTTCTGTGGCGAATATATGCTTCGCTGTTCGAAACCTTTCTTCTTGCTCACTGTGACTGTTCTGTGTCGTGATGACTTCATCTTGCCTTGCTTCCATGTACAGTCAGTCAATAGGCTCACGGGGGGAAGACTGGACCCACTGCCTCCTTGTGCACAGTCTACATTCACTGTGAATTATTATCCACCTACCCGTGAACTGCCAACGAGACCTTTCCTCTTAGCACTTCGCTCAAAATCTCTGCTCCAACCTCAACGCCATAAGACCTGCAAAACATCTGATGATGCAGTCCCAGGTCACCATCACAATTTCCAAGCCAGGTTCATCCCTCGACAGCTCGGGTATGATATCCGCTAGCCTGTGATGTTTTAGGTACTTTTTCTTCAATTTGCGATACTTATGACCAGTTCGTGCTAGCAACCTCTCGAACACCAGCTTCTCAATGCACCTTCCCAAGTCTTTCTCCAGGGTCTGACAAGTGACCAGATGGTGTGGTTCCTGTTCTTTGATACAGTCCACAAGTTCGAACAGAAACGCGTGTGGTGGAATTCGACGGGTGCCAGTTGTGTATGCACCAGCCTGTTTGCTGGTAATGGAAGCATATATCATGGTCAAAATCTCAGAAGCCTCTCGTTGGTCGATGATGATCGGCTGTGTCATGGATGGCTCCAAAGGCAGGTTTTGGGCCCTGAGAACCATAGTAGAAACGAGGTGTGGTTGTCTGGGAGCTGATATGTACGACAAACTGGCGGAGTGGTCACAAACAGTGCATATCAAGCCAAGATCGTTGTTTCTCCAGAAATCGCAGCGCTCTGTCAGGTGAAGATGACATGCAGTGTGTTCATAGCCAGGGAGTTGTACAGCGCTACCATTGGACAGGTAGATCTCGCCCTTGTGACGGGCCCGATTGTTGCAGCCTATGCCGGCCAGACTGTGTTCATCGGGCATCTCGTACGGGGCCTGCGGGGGAGCTGTCTTTGGTCTTCGAATGTCGTAAGTCTTTTCTGTTGACGAAGGCGCCAATCGAAAGACTGTTCCATCGAAGGATCTGGGCGTTTTGTGTACGCGAGCAGGTATACTCGCGTTGCAACCGTCAGCCGAGTCGGATGATGTGCTAGGCGTATTGTTCCATTCTCCTGGCGATACGAGTTGCACAGGTTTGGGCGCCAATCCAGCTTCTCTTTCTGTCATTGTCTCTGCATTCTTCCTAGCCTTGCGAGAAGCCCTGGGCTTGCGTGGTTTGCTGTCTCTCGAGCCTAGGGGGCGGCCACGCTTGGCACGATTACCTGATGTCTTTGCTTTTGTGGCATGTTTTAGATTGCATGCACGATGAAAGCCAGATTTCTGCTTTGTTGGTGGTGCAAATTGCGCTTGGTTGTCTTCCAATGCAGCCTCACCCTGCAAAAGCAGAGAGGGTGGTCGTTGTTCATCGAAGTACAATAGGCTGCCAGTGCTGAGTGTATGTGGGCTTGTCCAAGCTGTGTGTGCGGAGTCTGTCTGGACCGCGTCCGACGAGGATGGTATCAATCTCTCCCGTGCGTCCGCTTCGATCGAAGCGATCAATGCAGCGAAGGCAGCAGGCGAGAGAACCTCATCGCTCTCAGTCGCTAGTGGGTCTGGGTCAAATGCGAGATTAGGCAAGACATCGTCGCTGCCGTATCCGGAGTCGGACTCCCACTGGCTCCATGAGTGCTCGTGACACTCGCCAGCCATGTGGTTGACCAATGCCGCTGTTGCGTTATTTAGCGCTCGTTCAGTGATAGAAGGATAGATAGCGAATGGGGACAGTGAGCGATGCTGATGCGAAACGATATCAGAGCCTAGTCTATAAATGATGGGAAGAGGTGTTTGCTGGCAGAGGATGTGTGCTAGCGAGGATCTTCTGAGCTACTCATGTGATGGCAAGTGCGCTAAGCCGACGAAGCAAGGCAGGAGAGATCATGCCTAGCAAATTCGAAGTTAGGCTTGCCTAACACGTTCCTCGCACTCACGGGTCACATACGAATCAAGCATTCAAAGATTCGACCATGGAAAGATTCAACCACGAAAAGACTCAATCGATTCAAATCAAGAGACTTGTCCGTAAAACTCTGCACTAACAAACTCAATCCCATACTCGCGCAAAGTTCCGAGCGTAATACCACAGAGGAGCACACCCTACTTAACCACTGCCAGGGACACACTTCTTCCACTGCACGTAGACGATCTGCTTGAACTTGAGGTCGGTGGAGTCGGAGGTAAGCAAGCCAGTAGCCTTCGAGTTTGAAGACGTCAGACGGATCTGAGAGTTGATGTTCAACAGATTACCCTTGCTGCCGCACGGTGACATGACAGTAGAAGTGCTATCGGCTTCATCGTGTTTGACATAGTCGCCTGTCACAGGGCCGACGAAGTCGTACTGTGTACTGGTCTGATACAGTTTAGTCGTTGTACGAAGGTTTCTGTGAGGCGAGCTACGTACCTGAGGAGCCAAGCCCGCAAAGTAATAGGTAGACTTCAGCGTGCCACTGATGCCCTTCTCGATGTTTGCGTAGCCGCGGTAGTCGGCACTCAGAATTGAGTACTGGAAACCTCCGGGATACTCGAGCTCGACGGTGAGCTGACAGTTCTTACGCTGTTCAGTGACCGGGATGTTGGGACCAATGGAGGCAACGTAGGCATCGTAGATCAGGGTCATGGTGCTTCGATCGTCTGAGATGACAGAGCTGACGGTACCCTGGGGACATCCTGTTCCGCCTGTACCAACTTTGGTAATTTTGACCTGGGAAGATTAGCCTCGACAACCAGTCTTACAGATTTGAGAGGTGTACCTGTCCTGGAGCGGGAGCATCGCCTCCGTTAAACGTTGGAAGGGCTGGAGCCGCAGCAACGAGCGGGACAAGAGCAAAAAGCCACTTCATGGTGATGGTGCTTGGGTGTGGAATGGAGAGCCTTGAAGATCTGAACGAAGGTGACCGAGTGTGGTAGAGTGATGGTTGATCATTTGGGAATCTGGGGCAGACTATATACTTTTCACAAGGACCCGTGGTGGTCCAATAGTTCCAGCTAGGCCAAACCGCAGCCATACACCGAGGGCTCAGCGTTGTCGCCAAGCTTAGCAGCAATATCGAGAGCTCATGGTCCGGCGGTCCGCTGGTAAGCTACGGTCCAGAGCCATCTCCAGGGCGGAGGCGTCCTCGTATAGACAGTAAGTGTAGATGCACCTGCCTTTGGATGGTCTCGTAGACTAGATCGCCGCATTCTAAGGTACACAAGAAGTTCAGCCCCCAGAGATCACAGCTATGCTCTTACGTGAGCTGCTAGCTAGAAAAGATAGTTTCAAGCGAACCTGTTCGTTTTCGAGACAGAAGATGGCCTGGCCCTTGCACAAAGCCCCGTCCTGGTAGTTGCAAGTCTGGTCTCCCGTCCACAAAACCTGGAAAGCGGAGGTGGGATTCAGCCGGTCCAGATGTTTGCTCCATGCATGTATCTGGAGACATACTCAATAGCTCATGCCAAATATAGGCTCTTTCTCAAAATAAACATGTTACGCTTCTGAGACACGATCCTTGGACACTTTCCAATTCTTACACGCAGCATGCGTACAGGGCTGGCACAGTGGACAGATATTGAAGCTCAGCAAGGAACGCTGGCGATGTTCGGTACCGGGCCTGTCGAGATGAATAGTCCAGATGCTGGTCGATAGCGACGCAGGTTGAATGTAGCGTAGGGGAGAGAGCGGCGAACCCAGTCAATCAGCCTGGTGTGCGATGCAAACAGATCATACTATCACCTAGTAGCACAAGAGTTGTATCCTGTCCGAAAAGAGAGGATTTGAGGTTCATGTGCAGGGCTTACCCATGTCGCAGATCCTGGTAAGGTGTGCAGACATCGACGGGTTTATTAACCGCAGATTAATGCTTGTCACTCCAGAGCGTCCAGACGGACGACTTGGCAAGAGCCCAGCCGCACGGAAAATATGCGCTCAATTCGAAGGCCGACAGAGGAAGCCTATGCACTTTGTTCGTATGGTCTTCGAACCATCTCGGCAGGCCTTGCATTCCAGGAAGGTGTATATCCAGATGAAAAGCGATTCGGTCCAGACCGCAAGCCCAGCTGCTCGATGCGGAGAGTACATTCAGCCGGCATCGAATCTCGCGAAGGAGATTGACGGTTCATTACACACGTTGAGTAATAGAAACAGAAGCTCTACCCGGTGAAGCGAGCCGCGAACGTAGCATTGAGCTGAAGTTGAGAACTTTGTTATTGTCATGCGACCTGGAGTATGGAAGAGTACTGGACGAACGGAGGTGTACACAGTACGGTAGTGTTTCACAAGATCTGACCGTGCAGAGCTGATGTACTGAAGTCGCGGCACGACCAGCAATCGAAAGGTATCTCACTACATGGTCTGAGACAGTTGGTCGTATATCTCGCATTCAGCATAGTCGATCCCGTCACCGAGGCATATCGATGAAGTCTGTGACAGAGATATCGACGCGCTGTGATTGCAAGAAGGTGCCCCGCACTGCCCCACAATTGCAACTCATAACAATATCTAGCGAAGAGTGTGATCAATTGCTGCGCAACTTAACGTTGTTGTAGGGCTTCTCTATCTAGCCTCTAGGCATTCCATAGGAGAGATCTTGCTTGTCGATGCTCGAATCCATTGCTAAGCGTTCATTTGTACAGTTCACAGTACGCGGAATGCTCAACGCTGTGCTGACCGAAGTACTATGTACGTGGAACGAAGATAGCGTTTCTGAACGCAAAACTCCGAGAACCTTTGAGTCCGATTGTTCGACAGCTGTTTCCAGCACAGGCATTACTGGACAGGCTGGCTAGGTTCTTGCCCATCGACCAGTACCGTCAGCCGTTTGCGCGTGTTGGAGAGAAAGGCACACTCACGTGACATTGTTACACATATCCGCAAGTCATCGCCTCAGTAAACAGCAACAGCAGCTCGACATCAAGTACAGTATTGAACCCCAAGCCTGAGTGAGTTTGTAGCCTTTTACGACCAGGTATTGGTTCAAAGGTCACCCCGCATCAATCTGCACGGCAAGCCTGAATTCAACTCTCACAGAGCGACCGCAGCTCACGACTATACTTCGTATTACACCACAACGTAGAGGCAACACACCGCTGCCGTCGAAAAAGATGACAATCCGCCACAGCCTCGCTTCGGCGCGCTCGTCCGGAGACGCTCCAGCTTAGACGGTGCCACGCGATTTGTCAGAAAACGATGGCATCATCGAACCCTCGTGGGGCGAAAGCGCGCGACCCATAAAAACAATGCCGTCCAGTCATGGACGCGCCCAAATCGTTACCGAGCCTCGCATCGCCAACCTGAAGCTCCTCACCTACACTTGCGCTCCTTTCCTTCTTTACCTCTCCATGTCCTTTCTCACAAAGTTCTTCCGGCCATTCACAACCAGCATGTCCTCCGCGCCCGCACAACCGATGAACGTGCCCGAGGGCGCAAAAGCGGCGACCGTCGCCGCTGGATGCTTCTGGGGCGTTGAGCACATGTACAGGCGCGAGTTTGGCAAGAAGGGCCTGTACGATGCGCGCGTTGGGTACATTGGCGGCGACACACAGAACCCCGGGTACCGCGCTGTCTGCAGTGGACGAACCGGCCGTAAGCCATGTTTGATATTCGCGCGCGCCACCGATGGCAGCGAGTGTGAATTCCAAAGCAGCATTGTGCTGACATCCACACAGACGCCGAAGCCCTCCAAGTAGTCTACGACCCCGCCAAGATCGAGTACAGCTCGCTCCTCGAATTCTTCTACAAGATGCACGACCCCACGACCGAGAACCGCCAGGGCCCAGACGTCGGCACCCAGTACCGCAGCGCCATCTTCTACCACGACGCCGAGCAGGAGAAGGTCGCCAAGGAGATTACCAAGAAGGTCAACGAGCAGTGGTGGAAGGGCGCCGTCAGCACAGAGGTCCTGCCTGCGGGCGAGTGGTGGGATGCCGAGGCGTACCACCAGAAGTACCTTGACGTGAACCCAGGCGGATACGAGTGCCCGAGCCATTTCTTGAGGAGCTTCCCTCCGCTGTCGTAAGCGGCGAGTTGGATGTGAAATAGACATTAAGTGCGCACGACGCATGAACATGTTATGGAATGGGATTAGATATCAGACATTATTGCTAGCGAGCATGAACATGTTATTTTCTTGATTGCGTCTTGTTTATGCGCCTTGTGCGAGTGTGGTGAGGTGGTGAGGTGGTGAGGTGGTGAGGTAGTGAGGTGGTGAAGTGGTGAAGTGTGAAGTGGTGAAGTGGTGAGGTGGTGAGGTGGTGAAGTGGTGAAGTGTGAAGTGGTGAAGTGGTGAGGTGGTGAGGTGGTGAAGTGGTGAAGTGTGAAGTGGTGAAGTGTGAGGTGGTGAAGTGGTGAAGTGGTGAAGTGGTGAAGGCCGCTACAGTTGTGACTTTACCGGAACCAGGGGTATTGAGCACACTATCAAACGTATCTGCAGGTCCCATGCTGGCCGTCGAGTCAAGGATCTATACATGTGGCTGCACTTGAAGTCTCGAAAGTCGACTGGACGTAAGAATTCTCTGAATTCCATGTGAAAAGGAGATCAGAGTATCCCGTGGAGGCAAGACGCAAAGAGACAATCATCCACCTACCCACCCCAACCGCACGATCCACCATCTCGACAAGCGACCAAACCACGCCTGGACCTCCCAAGAGGCAGCAGAACATGTCCGTCTGCCAGTGTAGCTACGCTCGGTTACCTATGGCCCGCGCCTGTGGGCTCGAGACGACGGACCCGCAGCTCGACACGCTCCAGGTTGCCGCACCAAGCCCAATCCAGCTCTCGCAGCCCCGCACGGAGGGTGGCCCAAGCTTACACCTCACCTCAGCCGGTCTGCCTCTGCGCAGCTATGCGCAGTTGCAATGCAGGCGGAATCCGACATGTGTACAGCGCGCCATGAGGTTACGAGCTGCATTTCTACATTGCTGAAGGTAATCCAGATGGACAGGCCATCTGCACCTTTGGATCTCGAGACAAGGTGAAGGAAGGCAGGTCGCAGCTTGGTCTGGAATCCCACGCACCGCACCGCTCCCCTCGCGGACGGGCGCTACGTCAACAGGCGCGCATCCCGGGCGGTCGCGGGGGGTGGGGCTAGCACCATCCCGCTCAAGGGCCCCTCTAGTCTGCGTAGAGAAAGAGCTGGATTTGGAATCCTGCTGTTCCCTGGGCGTTATCTGATGCTGCTGTTGATCGCGCAGCAGGATGGGTGGAGCGGTATAAATACCCTGAGCTGCAGCTGCTGAGGACCTTGTTGGTTTCTCGTTGACCTGTGTAATTGCCATTTGCCAATCAGGATCTCGGAATCTCGGAACCTCGAGGATACAATACACAATATGTCCAACTTCAAGGGTCACTGCCACTGCGGCGCTACTGAGTGGACGGCCACGCTGGAGAAGGATCAGCAGGCGCATATCCTGTGGTGAGCTCCATCAGCCCTTCTCCGTATCGTTCTCTGCCGCCGCTCTCCCATCAACCAAAACCAATTGGGTGCTAGAGCCATGGCTGTCTGACACCCTCCATCCAGCCACTGCAACACCTGCAAGCAGCTCTCCGGCTCCACCTACACGCTGAACCAAATCATCCCGGCCAAGAACCTGTCCTTTGCAAAGGGAGGCGACAGCCTGGGCAAATACACCTACAAGGGCGATTCTGGTACGTCTCGCCTTCTCCACACGCTACTACTTCACCTCTACACCTCACCGCTTTGTCCCGTCATCACGAGCTCGCTGCTGATGTTACGATCGATTCCAGGCAAGAGCGTTTACTGCTACTACCGCCCCACGTGCACGACGCACGTATACCACGCGCAGGAAGCGCTGGGCCCGGATAGCATCGTCCTGCGCACGGGACTGCTGGACGAGGGGATGGAGAAGTTTGCGCCCGCAGCCGAGATTTACTGCAAGGTGAGGCTTGGGTGGGAGAAGGAGGTTGCGCAGTCGTTTGACGCGATGCCGCCTTCGTAGATGTACAATTGACTTGTTCGAATGGGAAAGAGCATCGGTATAGGCAATGCAATGCAATGCAATGTGACATGGTTATGATGGCTACGCTGGTTATGATGGCTACGCTGGCTACGCTGGCTAGTCTACCTCGAGTAATGTGTATCGCCCACCATGCTTGTCTAGTGCGTCTTCGGCCCGCTCCATGATGGCGAGCACTTTTTCCTCCTGCAGTCTTCGCCCCACGACTTGCACGCCGACGGGTAGACCGGCCATCTTGGCGGCGTCGTAGTGCTTGTACGCGCCCTGTGCGATGCCATTGAGCTGCTTGAATTTGAACGTTGCAGGGAGCGCGTCGGCGACCGCGTCGACGTGGGTCACGGGGAGCACGCCGGCGGAGTAGTCGAGCTGTTCAAGTCAGTAGGTCGAGGGCCGAGGTTGCAAGACGGTACGTACCAGGTTGAAGAGGAACGTGTAGCCGCACGAACTAACGGCGTCGTGCATGCCTCCGTGCGGCACGGCGGGCGTAGCGTTGGGGGGAACGAGCATGGCGTCCATGTCCTGCGTGTTCCACCAGTCGTAGAACTGCGCCTTGTATGTCTCGCGCCTGCCGGCGAGCTGCCAGTACTCGTAGGCGGATTTGGGACTCCAGTCCTTGATCAGGTCGGCCCAGATGCGGTCGCGGCGGACGTACTTGACCCACCAGTAGTGCAGCTTCTTGACGAAGCGCGGGAGGCGCATGTAGCGCACCATGACTGCCGCACCGAGGTCGTTCCATTCGCCTGTGCGGAAAAAGGACATGAACGTCTGCCCGCCGTCGGAGAGGAGCAGGTGGGAGGCCAGCTTGAGCGCTTCAAAGGGAGACGGCGGGGACACGTCGAAGACCTCGTGGCCCTCTGCGCGCAGGGCGTCGGCGACCAGGCTGAGGGCGCGGGCGCAGGCGGGCGATGGATCGACGACGCCGTCAGTGCGCATGACGCCGACTCTGAGCACCTTCTTGTCTCTGTACTCATCTTCCAGCTCCTGGCGCCAGGCGAGCGGGTGGACGGTGTAATCGTAGTCCCAGGGCTTGCACTGGATCAGGCTGCGGGTGAAGTAGGTGAGATCGTTGAGCGTGCGGGCCATGGGGCTGAAGACGGAGGGAATGGCTTCCTGGCCGGGCATAGCGGTGTTCATGCCCATCTTGGGCCAGCGCCCTGTACTGCAGCGGATCGAGTAGCAGCCGCTGAAGTGCGCAGGAACACGCACACTCCCCGCGACGTCGCTGCCAATGCCAATGCGGCTCCCTCCAAAGGCAAGCAGAGCGGACTCGCCGCCGGTAGAGCCGCCGGGCGAGTAGGCGGCGTTGTGGGGGTTGGTGGTGCGGCCCCAGACGTCGTTGGTGGACTCGAAGGAGAGGAGGGTGGTGGGCAGGTTGGTCTTGACAAAGGGCACGGCGCCGGCGTCCTTGAGGAGGCGCACCATGGGCCCGTCGGCAGCATACGGCTTCCCAGTGTGCGTGGAGAAGCCGACGCTGATGTCGAAGCCCTTCACCTGCACCGAGTCCTTGAGCGAGACGGGGATGCCAGCGAGTGGGCCCTTCAGGTTGCACTCCTTGGCGGCCCATTCTTCGGCCTCGGGGAAGAGGATCTCGGTCGCGCAGTTGGTCTTCTCGTGCGCCTTGAGCGTGACCTTGGCGTACGCGCGGAGGAGGTCGACGGGGCTGGTGACGTTCTTCTGCACATCTTGGACGAGCTCCTGGATGGGCTTGGCGAGGAGGCGGCGCTCTTGCGGCGTCAGGGGGTAGCTGTAGGTCGCAGGCAGGCTCGCGATCTTGGTCGCGCGCTCGTGCTGCTTGCGCTGGCTGTGACACGGACGATAAGCAGGTGTGGGGAGCTTGAGCCTGGAGGTGCCTACCAGTCGACCCGGTGCTTTCTATACTCTAAGAGACCCATCGTGATCATGCTGGGAGGGGAGAGGGGAGAGAGAGGCCCAGAGATCCAAGGGAGCCCCCAAGGCGTCTCGTGACACTTATCGTCGGCATTGTCGTGAGCAGTGGCTACCGCTATCTCCCCCAGCTGTCGGCATGGCGCGGTTGTACCTGCCCCGGCGCGTCTAGGGCGTGCCGCGCCGCAGACGCGGAGAGAACATGTGCACCGAGCCTTCCATCACTCCGGGCACGAATACTCCATTACTCCGACGGTCCGACGCGAGCAACACAGCCTGACGTGATCTCGTCTTCAGCGTAGTGTTGCCTGGCAAAAGCCAGGCAGTGTGGTGTTGTTCGCAATGACGTCAGGCTTCGGCGCGTCTTCTCTTCTCAGGCTACAGACCAGCTACGCAGTACGCGTTGATCAGCAATCAATCTGCACCACCACCTGAGGCCTGCGCCTCGTCTGTACAGCGTGCATCAGCTCCACCATTCACCACCAGCGGCCGTCTTCAGCCAACGTGTGCAGAGCTCTGCGCTTACACGCCGAGGCCATTGATCCACCACCCACGGTCTGGCCGCACATGTCTGCATCAACACCAACATCACCACACACATCGCTGCACTGGGGACTGAGCTCATGCCCTCGTGCATCTGATTGAGCCTCAACAAGTCTAAGCATAGCTCCCGCGCGCGAGGCTGGTCGGGCAGTCGAGCTGGGACCGGGGAACCACAGCGACAGCCGCAGTCGTCTCCCGTCCACTCATTTCTGCAGAGCAACTTGGCCAATGCACCCAGGCACCATCAGCGCTCCTCGTTTGTGAGTGGCCGTCATCGAACTGACGTTCGCCGTAACAGGTCTCGTTGTCTGTAGCCGCTGCCCTGCGTCCAAGCGCAGCTCGGACATTTCTTGACGCACCGCGCTTCGAGCCTCTCATTGGTACCACCAGCGACTACTCAAGATGCCCTGAAACAACAGAGGTCCAGACGCCCACAGGCAAGAATAGCAACTCCAACATTGACATGCTAGGTGACTTTGTGAAAAGGTACGGTTGAGCGTGAGTTGGTATATAAGACATCTGTCTTTCGACGTGGTAGAAGCATCAAACAACCAACAGCCAGCTCATCACTTCTGTTTCCTTTGCTCTTTCCTTGCGATTCCTTGTCTCCTTGGTCAAATCCTCTTCTTTCCATACCAACACTCTTTACAAAAGCGTTGATCGCATCCAAACTTTCTCACGGATCACTCCTCAGTCTTTGCAGCACCTTCAGCCTTGCAACATCTTCAATCTCACGACACCTTCAATCCGGCAACACTTTCAAGCCCTTCAACACCCGCCAACATGCCTGTCCCCAGCTACGGTGCCATGCCTCTGAGCAAGATGTTCCTCCTCGTCCGAATTCTCCAGGCGCTTGCCATGGTCATTGTCATCGGCATCTGCAGCAACTTTGTCCAGATGATCGTTGTCACCGGCATCGAGCCCCCCAAAGAGTTCGTCGGTACACTCAGTGTGGTGAGCATTTTTGAAGCTATCCTACAACCACGCATCCTAATACCGCCAGGCCTGCATCGCAACGCTGTACATCATGGTCAGCGTCGGCTACTACTACTCGTTCGCCAACCTCGGCCTCCTCATCATGGCCGGCGTCGACTCGCTCCTGCTCATCGCCTTCATCGTCTGCGCCGTCACCCTCGGCAAGCCCATGAGCTACCTCAACTGCTATGTCATCGGCAAGTCATCCTACGAGGCCGATACGGCCAACGCCTATGCCTTTGTCACAGCCACCACCCAGAACCTCAACCAGGACGGCAGCGGCCTGGACATGACGCACTGGGCGGGCGCCACGAAGAGCAACTGCTTTCAAGCGAAGACCGTCTGGGGTCTCAGCGTCGCTCTTTGGTATGTCTGATTTGTGTATTACAGCCTTTTTACTAACTCCAGCAGCATTCTTTTCACCACTTCCTGCGCCCTTCTGCCCACCCTCTGGTACAAGAACAAGAAGGCCACCCCAGCGCCCAAGAGCGTTGAGGAGGCTTGAACTTGTACCAGCAGCTTTGCATTTGTTCGCAATCAAGGCCCAATTGAACAAACCACGGTGCGCACTGTCTAGGCTGGTTCTTTCTCAGCTCGTTCTATTCTGTCTATCTAAATCACAAAACGTATGCATTGCGCGGCGTTGGGATTTGCTTTACACACTGTCGCTACCGATTCATAGGATGCAGATATTGCAGGGCAATAATGGTAATGAATCAAAAACTTCGCTGATCATCATTGGTCTTCTTCTCTCTTGTCTACTCATCTATGCATCCACGTTCTGGCTGACAATGCATCATATCCGCCTCAGTCACGAAACATTATTCGTACCACTTCTCCTCATACTTTGCATTTACACTGACATCGCGAGCAGTCCACATATATCCAGGTTGTCCGGATTTCCCTATTCGAACAACCCACCTACGCCGTCACCCTCCCAATCCCCGCCTTGAACCTCTCCAAACACCTCTCCCTTGCAAACCGGTGCTCAACAATCGGCCTCGGGTACCCATTCCGCTCCGCGAGCAACGCCGCCTTGGTCCCAGCCTTGGCATACGGATTATGAATATCCTTTCCCTCAATACCCTTGAGCTCAGGAACCCACATCCTGATGAACTCGCCCTCGGCATCGAACTTCTCGCTCTGCAGCCACGGATTAAAGACGCGGAAGTACGGCTGCGGATCTACCCCTGTCGAGCTCGCAAACCCCCAGCCGCCGTTGTTGGCGCTGAAGTCGCCGTCGATGAAGGAGAGCATAAAGTGCTGCTCCCCTAGCCGCCAGTCCAGGAGGAGATGTTTGGCAAGGAAGGAGGCTGTTACCATGCGCAGCCGGTTGTGCATGTAGGCTGTCGTGTTCATGCAGCGCATCGCTGCGTCGACTAGAGGGTAGCCTGTCTGTCCGGTCTTCCAGGCTTGCAGGTGGGGGTCGGAGTACTCCCAGGCGATGTTTGTGTATTCGAATTTGAACGGTTTGTGCATGCTGGAGTAGCCGTTAGCATTGCTTTGGGAGGCGCGGTATGTATGATGACTTACCAGACGTACGGCCAGTGACACAATACGTGGCGGTAGAAGTCGCGCCACGCAACCTCGGATATCCAGCTCTGGATGCCTTGGATCCCGCCGTCGAGCTTCCGCGTCGTGTTCACTTCGCGCGCAAGGCGGACGCTAGTGCGTGCTGCGAGGGTGCCAGATGCGTGGTGGACGCTGAGCCTCGCGGTGCTGTTCTTGCTCGGGAAGTTTCGAGTATCTTTATACATCCCAATCTTCTCTTTCAGGAATCGCTCTAACCGTTCCAGAGCAGCTGCTTCCCCGGCGGGGTAGAGGTGGCGGAGGCGTTCTCTATCTTCATCTGTAAGTCGTTTGCTTTCCGGCGCTACAGGAACCTTCGCATCGAACAGGTGTTTGTACTGCTCTCGAAAGCCCGGTAGGTTTCTTGCTGGCATCGGCCGCTCATCGAGAACATGCGGATGCGCATGTAGGTAGCTGACCCAGCTGCGATACCACGGGCTGTACACCGCATACTGTTTGCCCCCGCCTGTCTTCAGCGTACCGGGCGGGACGGCGCAATCATCGTGCTGCGGCGCAAACTCAACGCCCTCCTGCAGCATCAAGTTGACCAGTTTCTCCTCGCGCCGCAGCTCATCGGGCTCGTATTCGATATTGCAAAACACGCTCTTCACGCCCCACTGCTTCGCCATCTGCACCAGCCGCGTCGGCACCTCCTTGCGCTTCTCCACAACCTCAATGTGCAACGGTATGTCCAGCTCCGCCAGTTCCTGTTGCAGCGCCGCCACGGAGCGCAGTTCGAAATCGCATTTCGCAGGGGACACCAAATGGGCTTCCCAATCCTGCGGACTCAGAATCCACACTCCTATCACACCCTTCCCCGTCTCTTTCGCCCGTGCACTTGCCTTGCTTAGGCCCGTGTTGTCGCGCACGCGCAGATCGTGCTTGAACCAGTGCAGCACCGCGCCATCAGCCTTTGCGTCGCGGAGCGCAGCTCGACTCGACGCTGTGGTCTCGATGGCAGCTTGCAGTCGCTCTATCGGCCGCGGTATCTCGTTCGCATTGTATTGCGCACATCGCTCGTTGCTCATCTCGGCGGGATAGTACCGGCGGTCTACGATTCCACTGCGCTCTTCTGGGCGCGAGTGGTCGAATACAATGTCTTCCTCCTCTTTGGTTCCCTCTCCTTCTCGTCGTTCTGCGTTGGTGGCTTCCACTGCAACCTTCTCCCCCGGCCCGCCGTTCTCTGCGTTCCGCGCCGTCAGTGGCTCGGGCGGGGCTTCGCTTTTGGGCGCGTTTGGTAGGGGCTTCGAGATCCGGGAGCGCTTGTTTGCGCGGTCGCCGAACGGGTCGGTGTAATTATTCGCAGACACTGCATTTGCCGGTACGGGAGCTTTGCGTTTGGGCGGCATTGTCTTAAAGTCTCTCTCACAGAAGTCTTGAAGTCGGGGTTGGGGTGTGAGTGGCGCAATCAATGTCTTTGCTGGTGCTGTTAAAAGTACACACAAATGTTTAGTCGCAGGGCGCACGTTATCGACTCGCAGCGAAACCAGTCACTGGAATTTTCGTTTCTAACGTGCAGAAGGAAAGGCGACAGTGATGAAAAACATTAATTGTTCCGTTCAGTCGCGTCGCGTTCGCGATCCGATCGATGACGCATGTGGTCCCTGGATCGCCGAGCTCCAGATCGATGTAGATTAGCGAACAACCCCTGTTGGATCTAGACCCACCTGTCAATGTGGGAATCAACACCGTGGATTCAGTCTACGATGTCCTCTTCTGATAGACGACAGACCGCCTAGGACTGTTTTTGCAGTTCTCGATGACTTGTTCGCGCATAACCTTGCAGCGTAGACCAATCAGTTCCTCGTCGTCCCTTCATCAAATCCTCGCACTTGTGCTTAGCGATCAATGGATTGCTCGTCTGCTGGCGGCGAGTCTCAGATGTGAACACCACAAGCTACCATGTTATATGCCCATGCTAGTTACTGTAAGAGCACACTTCCTTCTGCATTAAGTCATGCTGTTATACCATCTATCCTCCTCACCCGCCCCAGCGAGCCAGACAGCGTTTGTCTGTAAGAATATCGAACACCCCACCCGTTGTAACTCCCTCCACTCTCACCTCCGCTGGCAGACCAAACATCGTCTGTCCAAGAAAGGGGTATCTCGCTACAGCGCTCATAAGGAACTCCGTCTGATGCAAAGCGAAATAAAATAAAATAGATCCTATCCTGACAGCATACCCAAGACAAAACAGCACAAACAACACCCAACCCATCTCCTCCACCAACACTACTCTATGGAGGAGGTCGACGGCTGCGTCTCGGCGCGATTATTTGACGGTCGACGGTGCGAGCGCTCTTGTGTCGAGTGTATGTGTCGTCGAGGTTGGCGTCGGGGGAGCGGCGCTTGCCTGGAGATGACGGCCCTGAAGAAGCGCGAGGCGCATCGTAGATGACCTCGTCGTCTGACGCAGTGTATGAGGCGCTGCGAGAGTGCTTTGGCGACGAAGGCTGGCTGAGTTCGTGGTGGCTGGTGGAGGGTCGCTTGCGACTGGCGCCAGACGGTGCGAGGGGTGATGCAACAGGCTGAGGTGCTGGACGTGGTCGCTGAGCAGCTGGACTCGCAGCCGGTCGCGCTGGGGGGTGTTGATCGATCACGGGTGTAGTGTGCCCTCGCGATGGGAAGGGCGTGTGTGTCCCATGTCTTGTTGAGGACCTGCCCGATGACGGTGACTGCTTGCCCGCTCGATGGCTTCTCGCGTTCGACGGTTGACGCTGCGATCTGCCAGTGCTATTGCGGCCATTGTTCTGGCTTTCTGAGAGACTGGCGTCTTTACGGTCAACCACGTTGTTTGTGTCAGCAAGAGATCTACGAGCAGCCATACCACTGCCGCCGTTATCACCCTCGTCGTCATCATCGTCGTCGTTGTTGTCGTCCTTCCTTTCTAATCCTGCCCTTTCGTCTTCACCTTCGTCTCGCGACTTCTCCTCTGCTTCATCGGCCTTCTTCCCCTCCTCTTCGACCTCTTCCGCAGCTTGAGCGCCGTCTGCGGCAACACCAGAACCAGCGGCAGCGGCAGCGGCGCGCTCTGCATCCTCCTTCTGCGCCCTCTTACCTCGCTGGTTCTGATCTTTACGCCTGATGTTGTGCCCACGGTTCCCCAGCGTCGACTTCAAGATATCCATAGGATGCCCGACAAAGCTTCCAAGATTCTCGTGCTTCAGCAATTTGTCAACTCTAGCCTTGGAGAGAAGCATGACTGTGACCATGGTGTCGATGCGCTGCTGGAACGTCAGGTCTTGCTCCGCTTCGAGCTTGTCTTGGAGTCGCTGGTCGTGGACTTTGAGGAACCCGGGTCCGTCCTTGTGTAGTTTCACAGTCATCTCGACGAGGTCCCAGCAGGTGGCTTCCATCTCCGCTGTCGCTATCGGATAGCCATGTATGGTCAGAGCTGCCGCTGACCAGCGCTTGGTGAAGGACGTGTTTGGCTCTTGTGAGTCCTTGGCTTGACTGGTGTCCAGCATGGCCTCCTTCAGGATCTTCACGTAGGCGTGTTGATCCTCGTCGGTCTCGGGAACGGTGCTGTTGTCGACTTTGGGATCCCACCAAGCCATCTCAAGATTCCTCTGGTGCTGCCTGCGATCGTCCGCCGTAGGCAGTTCGATAATAGCATCAGCAGCCTTCTTCACATTGCCTGAAGGCTGCATCATGGCGTGGGCATTGTGAACTTTACGCTTGCGAGCCTTACGCTTCTTCTCCTGCCGTGGAGCAGGTACTGTATGAGACTGTTGGGGCAGCGCAGTTGGCACAACCTGATAGCTGTGCGTTGCATCTTGGCTCTGCGATGGAGCGTTTGAAGCTCCATGAGGCTGTACGACCTGGGAGTGACCATGATTCAATGGTGATACCTGAACGTGCTGCTGATTTTGCTGCGCCATCTGAGGCTGCTGGGGTACCGTGTTCTGTTCCAAAGGTTGAGGGAAGTGCATGAGCGGCACTTGGAGGCCCTGGAGTGGACTGGGGTTGCCAGCTGGGACTTGCAGAGGAGCTGGCCGAGGGAGATGCTGTGCAACTGGTCGATAGTCATACCCTCCCATCGGAGTAAATCCCACCAATGGTCGAACTTGAAAGCCGTAAGTGTCCAAAGCCTGCCAATTCACTTCAATCCTCAAAGTGTCGCAACGTTGCATGAGATAAGAGACATCGGCTAAGTCCCACTCATTGTAATCCTTCTGGGTCGGTAGCCAAAAGTTGATCAATTCGCCTCCGATCTGAATTGAACACTGGCGAGGCGGGGCCGCAAGTCCAAGATGGAATGCGGATCTTGCCCAGTGTAGCGGATCTTCACCGGCAAAGAACCTGTGGAACGGCTCCCGCTTGGACAGGGCAGCATGAACTGCTGAGCCTGAATCTGCACCGGAGCTGTCGAAGAGCGAATGGGGATCGACTTCCTGAGCAAAGGCATTGTCGACCGGTATTGAGAAGCGGGGACCGAAGTTCAGCTGTCCAGCATCGAATTCTGGCTGGACTGGTACGGTCGAAGGGTTCAAGGATGCAAACCCTGTGCTGATGTCGAGTGCAGAGCCAGCGGCGGGTCTGTGTTGCGCTTCGTTGACGACAGAAGCAGGGAAATGTGTAGTTGCACCGGTTGCATCGAGAAGGCGGGCGAGAGGATCCTCTGAAGAACTGTCAAAGCCAGATAATCCAGCGTTCCACGCGCTTCCCATGTCGTGTTGAGGCACATATGGTTGATAGTCATGATCATTACCGAACTGCGCAGCTGGTGTATACTGATCATAGGGTGTCTCGTGGTGAAGACGCTGATCTTGGAAGCCGACGGACGTTTGAGGAGACGCGAAGTTACTGACGTGCTGATCGGGCGTCGTGGATGTGGGACGACCATGGCCAACACCCGAACTAGCTGAAGGAAATGACATGCTGTCGCGACAAGGATGTTCTCGAGCGGCGATATTGAAGACGGTCGTCGGCGTAGTTGAACAGATGTGAACAATGTACAATATGTGTAAAGACAGTGGTGAAGGACAAAACACAAATATTGCGAGAACAAGAATAGACAAGTGATGAACAGCTCGGTTGATACGATTCCAATGCAGTTGTTGCGGTCCAGCTCGAAACTTGTGGCGTTGATGTACTGCACCGACACCAGCGCGCGCGGCGTCTGTGCACCGGCGCTGGAGGCATCCTGACGATAGCATGTACAGTGATGCATTGCGGAAGTGCTTTCACTGTCTTTTTTGGTTCGAGTAATTTTTGTAGTGATGCGCTCGAAGATCGCTCGGGATGATTGCAAAGGTTCGATTCATGTCGGTATACCACGTTGACTCTCTCCTGAAACCTTGCTGATCCGATGAACATATAATCTCATACCTCGTGAATCACCTAATGTTCTGCAGCGCGTCAGTTCTGTCCAGTAGGCTGCTGTGCATGGACTACTGACATCGTAGATGCGTATATACGAACGCAAAAGCCTGAGTATAGATACGGCCACTCTCAATTCTACTAGCAATACCCATCTTAAGTAGCAACGCTCCGTCTTGAGTTTGGTAGAAATCACCCTCGAGCTGCTTGTCAAGCTGTTTCTGGTGAGCTTGGTCGCTTCCAAGCAATCACCGAATCCTGCTATGACACAAGCGAAGTAAGCGATCAAGCTGTACGTTGCAACGACACCGAGTAATGTCGACATTTGAGAGAGGACAATCGTGATATACTCGGGGTTGTGTATGCGAACTCCCGATGAAGAACCGCGATCGGGTAGCAGACTGAAGATACACAACAAGACGGACAATAAAACATTCACGCAGATGCAATGAGAAAAAAATTCTGTGTATGAAGGAGTAGTCAAAGCGAGTAGAGTAAGGATGTTCATTATTCGCGACATGTCCCAGTATACGCAACGTCAAGCACTGTCGCTAGGCGGGCCACTACGGAAAAAATCTTGTTCAGAAGTAAGCATCAGCAAGGTAGCTTTGGAAGTTACTGTCCCTGAAGCTAGGTGTGGCCGCGCCGAAGTCCTGGACACGCATGAGTATTAAACAAAGAAGGGCGGAATCTGACATACAGTGTTCTCGATAGCCGTCCTCGCTGCAGCAGTCATGCTCTCCCAAGCAATGAGCGGCTGCTGACCGCCAAGGGTGCTCGTAGAAATCAGCTGGTGGTTGACCGGGTAGTAGCTGATGTATCCGATTTTCGGGCTAGTACCCTGGAAGGGCGGGGAGGCTTCTTTCTGGTAGCCTCCATGGGCAGAGATAGCCACACCAGTGACATTAGCAGATGTAGATTCAGCAGAAAGCCAGACGACAATGTTCTCCCAATCGTGGCGGTGGCCGAGACCGGCTGAGGGAGAGTCCTTGGGCATGTACCAGCTGTACATGAAGCCGAATTTGCCACTGTACGTGCCGGCACGAGCGTATACTTGGCCAGTGGAAGAAGAACAGTCACCATTTGAGCTACCCGTTGTTGCGAGTCCGCCACTGCATGTATGTCAATAACTGTATATCATCGAGGTGAGCAGGCCGATTTACCCAGTATTTCCTGCAGAGTCAACGGCAGGGAATGGAACACAGCCATTGAAGACCTCCAAGTACGGCTTGTACTTTAGCATCAAGGTTCCTACAATACCAGACGGCACGGTTTCAGGGAAGCCAACGACTGCATCGTGGTCGATGACTGCTCGCTTCTCGAGCCCAGTGGGAAGAGCAGAGACGTACGCCGCAGCTGCGAGGAGCTGGATAGCCAGGGAAGGAAGCTTGAAGAGCATTTTGGATGTTGTTTGGTGGACGAGGATTCTCTTGTCTTGTTTTATACAGTGAAGGGAAACTCGTCGGCGATAATGTGGATCAGCAATCAACCACGACTCAGATGGCCAGGAGCTTGGGCAAGAGCTGGCTGCATCTTCGTGTTCACGAGAGCCGTCTCAGGTCTTATGCTCTCGTAGGTCTGTTGTCGACTTTCTTGCAAGACGACACGCTCTTCGGTGCATGGCTGCAGCATCTAGCAGCTCCCTTCTTGGCGTTGCTCCCGCTGTCATATGCATGTAGGGGCATGCAGGCAACGCACGTGGCCATAAAGGTTGGGGGTGATTGGCTGCACCTTATGTGCGCGTGCAAACACCTGCTCTGGGAAATGCTCCCGAAAGATCAGCCTGCTTAATATCGAAGTTGGCAGGTCACGGGCCTGCGTTGTAATGATAGAATGGAGCCGGGATCGTTACCCGGCGTGGGAGCAGATTGTCGAAGTTCTGGCCGGCGAACAGACGCTAGTCTGCAACCAATAGGGAAGGTGCACACGTGTTGTAAGGGGTCGAACACGGGAGGTGCGAAGTAAACTCAAACGTGGGAGTTGCGTCGACAGCGATTGGAGACTGATTTCAGGTTGCGCTCTTGAAACAGAAATAATATGTTCCGGCTGATTGACAAGCAACACGGGTTCCCGTAGCTCGTACTCGCGTAGCCAGCCTTAGCCGTACCTTCTCCACACCGTCTCTGTTTTGCCCTCAGGCATCATAGGCCCCGGCAGAATCTCACGCAGCAGGTCGTTGATATCGAGCCCTCGTTCTTGGCACTCCTGCCACTGTCGTGGGTAGCCCAGGCTTACTTCCTCGAATCTGGTGTCGTCGATCCAGTCTGTACGTCGAATGTGAAGGTGCCCGCTGACAACGACCTTCGCATTGAATTTGGTGTGCCAATCCTCCGTCTTCTTAGTGCCGCACCAGAGCGAGAAGCGTGGTATGCGAGGTAGCTTCACCAAATCCTGGCGCAGCGGCCAGTGGTTGATGATGATGAGGGGCGTGTCGGGGTGTGATGCGATGGCGGCCTGTAGCTTCTTCTCCGTTTTCGCAACAAGTGCATTGCACCACTCGATACGGCTTGCATACGGGTCCGGGTGCAGAAGATGCTCATCCGTAGCTTCAATGTCCTTCTCCCTCGCCCAGTCCAGCGCATCCTTCAAATCCACTCCCTCGGGCCGGAAGCTGTAGTCGTACAGCGTGAAGATGGGCGCGATAAGTGCCGGCCCGCCTTCGCCGTCCCATAGCGTAAACTCGTCTTCTGGAGTCCAGACGCCATGTTCCCGAGCAATGGCGACACACTCCATGTACTTTTTCTCGCCACGCAGACCGTGGTCTTTTTGCGAAGGTAGTGTGTAGAGCTCGTGGTTGCCAGGGACCCAGAAGACGCGCCTGAAGCATGCCGTGGCCTTCTCGAAGGCTTGTCTGCAGTTGTCGGCGCTTTCGCCTACATCACCGCAGAGAATAAGGCCGTCGTTCGCTCGCGGTTCTAGCTTCTCAAGAGCCTCGCGGTTGCCTTTGAAGGAGAGGTGGATGTCGCCGATGGCCCAGAGGCGACCTGGAGGGGTGGGTGGGGTAGGCGTGGGCGTGGGCGTCCGCGACTGAGCAATGGCATCGTCTGCGACAGAGAGGAGGGGGTCCATGGCGTGTGCGCTGATTTCAAAGACTAGGTTCTAGGACCTGACGACCTGACATACTGATCTTGTGTGTGGACGTCTGCCAGGTTTTGAGAGCTGGTTCCGCGCGAATGCATGCGTGTCCTTGCAGCACGCTGT
Source organism: Ascochyta rabiei (assembly GCF_004011695.2). Lineage (NCBI taxonomy): Eukaryota > Fungi > Ascomycota > Dothideomycetes > Pleosporales > Didymellaceae > Ascochyta > Ascochyta rabiei. The sequence continues at coordinate 601,972 of NC_082408.1, read as the reverse complement.
CAGCAAAGATGCGGTCATCGAGCACGGACTGCAACACCATGGTTTCGCTATCGTTATCGTCCCTCCGCTATAAACTAAAATCGCAGCGCTCATCGTCACTCGTCCAGTCTATTGCTAGGGTCAAACATGGAATTGTGTTGGAATGTGGGTGAACAAATAAACTGCTGGTAGCGCAGAACGGACCTTTGGTCTCTAGCACGGGACATTAAGCTGTGTGGCTGGCTGGCAGACAGAGCTAACAAGGGGAAACCGCATTACATCTACTTTCAATAACTAAACTCCATGGTACCACATCGAAGCTCAAATTGTGTAGGATGGCGGTGCAGCATCATAACCTGGCGGTGCAGCTGCTGGTGGCTGGTAACCGCCTGTGTTACCCTCCAACACGCCTGTGAACACTGTCTCTCTCGTCCTCTGAAGCTCGATCCGCGCCTCCTTCAGCTTCTCATTCGCGGCTTTCACGCTACCCAAAAGCCTCTGCTCCCTCTGCTCGCTCTCCCTGACCAGATCTCCACACTTGTGCCCAGCCCTGTCGACCTGCGCCTCCGAATCCTTGATCTTGTCATGCATTTCCATATCACTGAAGATGTTGTCGAACACCACGTCCCCCCAAATACTGCCAGACGCGATGTTGAGCTGACCCAGGTTGGGAAGGTGCGGCGCGACTTGCTGCAATTGCTGCTGCAGCATCCGGACTTGCGAGATGCTGCTCTCAGCGCGCTCAAGCAGGCTGCGCTTTTGCATCGAGGCTATGGTGCCTCCACCAAACATATCCCATTGCGACATGCCATGTGCATCGTCGAGGTGGCTGCGCGCTTCACTGAGCTTGGTGCTCGTTTGGCGTAGCAAGAACTGTACGTGACGTTCGTGTTCCAGTTCCTGATGGATGGACTGAACATGCTGAGACGCAACATTACAAGCCTCCTCCTTGCGGTCTTCTTCCGGAAACTCGGGTGTTTGGCCGGCGAAAATGGAGTTGTAGAGCTGATTGAGCTGTTGCTGGAGCTGGTTGTGGCGAGACGTATCGCTGTCGAACTTCTGCCTTTGCACTTCGGCTTCAGCCTTCAGCTGCCTGACATAGGCCAGCTCGTCCTCAGCAGTTTTCTGCTCTTGGATGGCATCGAAGTATTCGCGCTCCTCTTTGGCTGCTTTCTCGGCGAAGCGTTCCTTACGACCAGATGCTTTGTGAGCCATACGGCGAAACGTTGATTCGGAATACTTCTTATGGTCCTCCAGCTCGAGGCCTGTCTTTTTCCGAAGCTCTTCTACGCGCTTCGAGGTGTGTGCCTCTTGTGTTTTGAGATCTTTCAGGTAAGCATCTTGCTGCTGCAGCTGAGATGGCGCTTGGTCTGTTTCCGAGAGACCTTGAATAATCTGCGCGTGCTGAGAAGCAGCTTCGTGGACCTTTGGTTGAATTGATGTCATCATGTTTATCAGTATGTGAAACGTTTGATGTGCACTTTCAGGTCAGCGAAGCCGGGCTATATACTTGTTTTGTTGCGCAAAGCATTATCGTCTTGGCCTACGTTTGGTAGGCACGCCTTACACAGCCTTAACGTTGGAGGCCTAAGCTGTACCCGTTAGTCTACCACGGTGATGATCGTCGATTTCTGTGGTGTTGTTTCCAATTGAATCGATCACAAGCGTCAGCCAAGCAAGGCTGAGCTGTCCTGAACAGGCATAGACGTGGCGCAGGCATAGCTGGGCAGTACCGTTCGGCTGTCTTCCGAGGAGATTTCTTTCTTTCTTCCTCGCCGTATGGATTCTCATTCACGATCGTCGCTTGCAAGATGTTAATGTTATCCTGAGCTTTACATAATTCTCTTCATCAAGCTGAGGCAAGTGCAGCCGATGTCGGCAGCTTGTGCCGGCGCTCCACGCATCCGTCATCATGGGACAACGCGACAACGCCCCACTTTTGCACCTGCGAGACACTTCTTCGGGATGTTGTTGTGTAACTTCGACGATTGCAACAGCTTGAAAATACGCAGAATCTCAATTTCCTCCCAGTGGGACTCCTCTCCCTCCCTCTGACACTACACAACTTCTGCAAAACTCCTTATCATGGCCACGACAAAACTTCAAACGTATCCCCAGAAGCCCCGCGTCTTCATCTTGTCCGACATCTCGAATGAGCCCGATGATGCTGAGTCGCTATGTCGCTACCTGTTGTATGCAAACCAATTCGAGACCGAGGGACTTGTGGCATGTACAAGCACTTGGATGAAGGACAAAGTATGCCCGCAGGACATGGAGAAGATTATCGATGCGTATGCGGGTGCAGTTGAGAACCTGAACAAGCATGTCCATCCTGATTGGCCCTACCCCAGCGCGGAGCACTTCAAAGCATTGATAAGAAAAGGTGCTGAGGTATGTCCAACAATTACACGGTGCTGAGAACATCACGTGCCAATCAGTATTGATATATCTTTAGACGTATGGCATGTCTGCTGTTGGGCAAGACATCCCTCTTTCTGCTGGAAGCCAACTACTGTACGATCGTATTGTCGCACCTTCGACACTACCACTGTGGATCCTCTGCTGGGGCGGCACCAACACTCTCGCCCAAGTATTGGTGAAGATCGATGACGAGTTCTCCCCCGAAGACTCTCAGCGCCTCCTGTCACGTGTGCGCGTGTATGCAATTTCTGATCAGGACGACACAGGCGCATGGATTCGCAACAACTTCCCTGATGTATTCTACATTGCCTCAATACATGGATGGAACCAATATGGCATGGCGGCTTGGACAGGAATCTCAGGAGAGAAATTTTACGGCTTCGACCAGGGTGGACCGGACTTCTCGAAGATGGAGAAGAGCTGGATCAAAGAGAACATCCAGATCGGTCCACTCGGTAGCGTGTACCCAGACTACCTCTTCATCCCAGAAGGCGACACGCCTACCTTCCTTTACCTTATTCAAAACGGTCTTGGCGTCCCCGAGTGCCCCGACTACGGATCTTGGGGCGGCCGCTATGCTCGAACGGACGTCAGCAGTGTAGGCTTGAACAGCAATCACTACAGCGACACAGTAGACCGCGTCACAGGCCTTGACGGAAGAACGCACGCCTCGAACCACTCCACGATCTGGCGCTGGCGCGATGCCTTCCAGAACGATTTTGCAGCCAGGATCAAGTGGAGTATGGAGCCCGGCTTCCATAAAGTCAATCACCATCCCATCGTCCACCTCAATGGAACGAAGGATCTTACGCCTGTGCGCATCGACGCTGAAGCCGGGTCTTCCATCACTCTCGATGCCAGTGGTACCTACGATCCCGACGGCGGTAACCTTGCCTTTAAGTGGTGGCATTACCGTGAGCCAACCGCGACACAGTGGTGGATAGACGCCGAAGTTGCGGAGTTGCAGATTAGGAAGCTCGACGACGTGGGTAAGAAGGTTGAAGTCACGTTACCACCACCCGACAGGTGCGCGGTTGAGTTGATGAGCAGAAAGCCAGTGACACAGGGACAACTGTTGCATTTGATTCTGGAGGTTACGGACGACGGCACGCCCAGTTTAACGAGCTACAGGCGTGTATTGATTCAGGTCACGAACAAGGAGCTCAAGGGTGGCAGCAGTGGCTCGGACGCGATTGGCGATCTGATGAAAGACCTTAGTTGATATTTCATATGATGATGCTGTGCAGTATGTTTATATCAATACCAGCAATAAGACGCGACTGCTAGAAGTGCGTGTTTCTCAAGGCAGTGACACAACGCGCCAATCAGGCTTGAACAGCCCTGACACAACCATCTCTCCAACACCACTCCCCTGACGCGGCCCGCGGCACTTCTGTTCGTAACTACAGCAAACCAAGCAATGGACTATCCATCAAAAGGCCGTTGCTTTTAGCTAAGATAATCGACTCCCGTCCTTTCTCGCTGTACGTTAAACAAACCCTGGTAAATTCACAACATGCCTTCACACATTTCCTGGGCCTTTCTAATAGACTCGGTGGCCGCTTAGCTGTCTCATTAAATGCAGCACATACCGCAGGAAGTATGATGTTGGACTCGCACAGGTATCACCGAGATTTAATCACTTCGAAAGACTCGCATGCAACAGACATTCGAAAATGTTAGAGATGGATCAACATCACCTCAAAATGAGTGTTCTTCCTCACCCACAAATTTTCCGAGCATTATACAATGTTCAATGGGTTAGTTAATGCGTCAACAACACGGTGAAACGCATTTTGAGTACGTCCTACGAACAGTGTTCGAATGAATCGCATTGGTCCCTTGTTCGAGAGCATAGTGAATGCACGCCTGTCGAGTTGAACAAAGGTTACGTTGTATGCATACGGCAGATGGGAAGACTCTTTCAAGTTCGCGTATTATATTCACTCTTGCAGCACGACCCAGGCCATAGCGAGATTCTATGTCTCAACACTCGCTGGACTTCTTACACTCACTTTCACAGCCTTTGTATAGCACCCCCTGATCATACTTATGGTCTTATCACACTCTCTAACTCATCCCATTTCTAACAACCAGCTCTACATCTCGACAACAGTATCTATCTCGGCTTCGCGGTCTAGGGCACGCAGCTTTTCACCACGCTCAAGCTACGTACAGGCAATAGTCAGGAGAAGTACTACTTCGAGTATTCCAGCTCTTCCCAAAGGACACCAAATCTGTAAACCAACCACAAGTTGTTCTGTTGACCTCCAGGACACTCCAGGATGAATCAATTCGATGACTTGTTCGAATTTGGTGAGGATGACGGACTGGATATCCCCCTCATTGCCGACAATCATCTCTTCAGCAACGGAACTGACCTGTTCGAGAAAGATCTTTCTGATTGGCTCCACGAAGCTATAGATAGCCCTCATCTAGGCAACAAGTCTCTGCCGTACTCCCAAGATGTCGCTCAAGAGCATCCACCTCTTGCGTCCTCCGACGGTGCGTACTTCGAGGAATCCGATGATCTCTTCCAAGACATTGATTTTGGCGATGGACCGATGAACGTCTCGTCACTGCCTGATCAGCCGATTCCACAGATAGGTAACACGGATCTGACCTTTGACCAGACGTTTCCTCGAACCCCACTCACGCCAGTCCTTACCGTCGATCCCGCTGTACTTCTCAACAACAACATGTGGCAGCCTCAGACTGAATCAGCTTCCGTTCCAGCACCTGATAATGCCTTCATGTGGCATCTGACGGGCACGAATAAGTTGATCCCAATGCCTGGTAGCGGTCAGCAGCAACAATGGCCGGTATTCGCAAACCAGCAGGTCCAGCTTCACCAGCCACAGCCAAGCGTCGCACAAATTCAGTACATGCAAGCTGTACAACAATTCCAGTTTGCCCAGAATCAACTCGCTCTGAGCATGCAGCCTCCGGTCCAATCGCCCATGAACGCTCAGTTGCCTCCAGATCAGCAGATATTTCAGCAAGCACATGGCTCTCTGCAACCACAGACTCTGCTATATCAGGAACCTGAACCAGCCCAGGATGTACAGGCACTGCAAATCACGCCAATCGAAGTCACTCCACCAGAGCTTTCTCCTATTCCGCCGACCGCCTTGCAAACTGCTGCAATAACTCCGTCTGAACAGCAGGAAGGCCCTTCAAACCCTCCACGCTCTCGCGCCAGCCGAAAGGCCCGAGTCAATCGCACATCCGACCGCACGCAGGATGCTCACACCCCGAAACAATCTTATGGTCGCTTGACGTTCATCAGCCTTCGCGAAGCGGAAGCAGCGATGCCTGGTCGCTATCTAGAGAAGAACTGGCAGGCCCCGTCTCCCGATGAGACTGTGCCAGACACGAACGAGGACCGCGCGTACTGGGTTCTCAAGATACTCGATGCCATGCAGGATACTTCAACATGTAAGGACAATAAGGATGGCTTCTCTTTCGTGAAGCGCTGGCGAAATGCCGGTTACTACAACATTCAAGAGATGGAGAAGGTGTGCTGGCAGATGGTGGACGTCGCTGAGCGCCTCCACGCCCAGGGTCCGTCGGTTATGAACATATACTGTCACGACGCGCATAAGAAGCTGCATGCTTCTCGTAGCCTTACGTTCGAGCAGCGTATTGTTGCCATCTGTGACATGCTCAAGTTGTCCAAGTTTCTGTGTGACAATTTGATGAAGGGCGAGGGCACTGAAGCATTGGTCGGTGCACCGAAGCAGAAGATGTCTGGTGCGAGGACCATGGCACGTCAGAATCTGAAGCGCCAGAATTGGCTGGAGGAAGGACGCCGCAAGGATGCCGATCGGTTGAAGGGCAAGACAGACGTTCCAGAAGATGAGCAGGATGTCCTTGTCAACAAGACAAACGTCCCACAGCCTACTTCGCGCAAGCCCAAGCAGAAGTATAAGCGCTCTGCTCCAGCTTCGAAGCCTCTTGCTCGCGCAGTAACATCTGAAGACCCCGACGAGGAAGAGTCTCACGAGCTTTCGCGTCGTCAGTCGATTCCTGACAGCCCCACGAACGAGTCTAACCACACGACCTCTCCAGTATCACCATCGCCTTTTCCTACATCTCCTTCATGGAAGAAGACCTATGCCATTCGCGGTCACGGCCTCGGTCGTTCTTCCCCGCATCGGGCAACACCGCCCATGGAGCCAGGTAGAAAGTTCAATGGCATGTCTCGCAAGCGTGCGATTGATCTGACAGAGTCTGATTCCGATGAGGAGACTCCTTCACCTCCATCCAAACGCATGCAAGGTCCGAAGAATGCCTCCAAGAAGCGTTTCGAAGGCCCTGTTCGTCGCACGTTGCGCAGTGCTGGACATCGGGACACAGATGAGATGGAGATAGATGAGGCTTCTCAAGACGAAGCTTCTCGTGAAGAAGATGCAGAGCACGAGATTGAAGGCGATGAAGACGAAGGGTCTGAGGTCGAGAGCTGCGCCCCTTCGAAAATGGACAAGAACAAGCTCACCACATCGATAGAGGAGCCAGACGTCTCTGAATCAGAGGCACAGTCTGACCAAGCGGACACTGAAGCCGAAACAAGCGATAACAACTCCGATGACGATCAAGACGAGGAACCGGAAGATTCGGAAGAATCAAAACAATCAGACTCGGACCCAGGCTCAGAATTCGAACCATCCCGCGTCCGCAAGCACAAGCGTCCTACCGCTGCTCCCCCAGCGAAGCGCGCAAACAAGGGCAGCAACGAGCCTGCACGTAAGACAGCACAAATTACTTCTTCAACTACAGGCAAACCATTTTATGGGTCTGGCCGTCCTGCCCACTGGCCGATCCCTAGGCCGTGGGGGTATGCCTCCAAGGGCCGCCGCTAGAGTGACGGTAAGCTCGAAACAGGCAATGGATGATCTTGCTTTGAGCTATGGGTGTGATTGCGGTTCTAACATTGTGTGTCGAGTTCCTTAGTCGTAGGTCGATGCAGCCGCCATGGAAATGCTGTTAATTCTGTCACTGACGCTACTGGAGGGTACTACTTGCAGAAGCATTCCAGACAGAGAGCTCTTATGACGAAGGAATGGTAGTCATGTATGGTTTAGCCAGTAAAGGCAATACAATAAAAGTATCATACGTCTTGGTCTCGTGACGCACAGTGATCCTGATCAGTGCATATCCTTGCACCTGGGTAGTAAGAAAAGGGAAAGTCTTCTCAATGGAGGGGTTTAGATGAAAATATTCGAGTCGTTACTATACGCCAGAAACTATCTAGGGGTAGTTTAGCGTAACGCTCACCCCTAACTAGTGCTGGAGGGACTTTAGATAAGACGGAAACTGCACGCTGCAGAAGAGGGGTTTAGATAAAAACTATAATCTAAAATATTTGCGTTAGTAAAGGCTGTACTGTCTATTATTTATTAGCAGTTACTTACTAAATATAGACTATAAAACCTGCTTCTACGTTATTTAATTTATAAGCTGGTATCTCTATACTACCTCTAACAACGCAATCGCAGTTACTACAGCAGCTACTGCCCTGCTAGCTAAGTTAGATCCTAGTACGTAACTAAAGTAGCTATAGAGACCTTTAAAGCGCTATACTATATATAAATTAATGCTAAATATATAGCTACCTAAGGAACAAGGTAGGATTAATAACAAGACATTCTGCTTCTTTACTTAGTTTACAAAAGCAGAAATGCAGAAGCTAGCTTAGAGTCTTAACCTACCTACTAAATATAGTTAGGATAAGAGAATAAGATTCTATAACATATCTATTAGTTTACTAGAGGAAGCCTTATTAGTGTTCTGTTAGTGTGCTGCTTACCTACTTACCTTTAGTTATCTTATCTCTACTTTTAGCTACAGCTGTACGTAGCTAAGTATAGTATAAAATAGCATTTTAGAGTACTTATAGGATATATAGGGCTTGCAGATAGAGCTTAATATAAAGATATTAAAGTAGCTAATAATAGAGGCTTGCTACAAAGCTGTAGGGGGGTTACTAGGAGCCGCTAAAGACCTTATCTTTAGCTTTGTTAACAGGACTAAGATTAGAGTCTGCTAACCTATATTTAATAATTAGTAACTATACTACTTAGGTTATAAGAAGTAACACTTACTTAATTATATAGTAATTGTCTTACCTAACAGTCTCTTTAGCAGCTACTTCTTAGGTGTCCTATCTTCTAGCAGGGACGCAACTGTGTGTATAGTCTTAGACTTTAGTTACTAACTTAGAGAGCTATTAAGCTAGTTGCTAGATAGTAAGTACTAATATATCTATAGAGACGCAGCTTTTAAAAGCTAAGATTATATGCTAGGACCTTACAAGAACATTAATAGTAAGTATTTAACACTAAAGCAGAAGAAGATTAATTAGTAGTTGTTAACTAAGTAGATTGTAGTTAAGTAAGGCTTTAGTAGCGTAAAGAGAATCTTTAAATTGCTACAACTACGTACCTTAATAGTAATAGGCCTATTACTAGTTAGGTTGTATATACTAGTCTTTATATTTCTATAAAACTACTAGACTTATATAAGAGGCAGGAATTAGATCTCTTAGGCCTTTAATATAGCCACGCTGTTGTTAGAGGAGTATTTAAGTAGAAGATTTAAGTTAAACAGTAACACTAGGGATTAATAGTTTTAGGTAGCTGTGCCTAGCTATATAGTTATGTTTATAACAGTAAAAAATAATCTTATTAATAAGATTAGCAGAAAACTCTGCATTACTTACTGCGCGTAAGTAATAACTATTAAATTTATATATATAGTAACTAAAAAGTTAATAGGTAGTAAAATTATTAGTATTTTATATAGCTAGCCTACTAAAACACTAAAGAATCTAGGTAGTAGAATCTCTATAATTACCCTAAAAAAGTAAGGCTTAGTGTAGGGCAGTAAAACCTAGGCGCTGTAATCTCTTACTACCTTCCTAATTAGGTAAAGCATTACTAAATTAGTATAAAGCCTATACAGCAGCTTAAAGTTAGTAATAGAGTAGTAATAGCATTTATAAAAGTATTAAAACTCCCTTATAGCCACCTATACGCCTTAATAACCCTACCTTAACTACTATAATAACACTATAATATTAGTAATACTAGTATTTATCTACTATATTGTCTAACTCTACTGCTTTAACTACTTGTTAATATTCTTCTCTAGCGCCTTAAAGCGCATCTTAGTCTTAGTTTAACTCTATTTAACAAAGCTCTAGAGGTTAGCTCCCCTACCTAAGGTAGCTACAGCAGCAGCTATCTTAAAGGCACCAGCTTTAGTTACTTAGGCTAAGGTTTTAATAGACTTACTAACAGCTTTAGCAGACACCTTAGCTTTCTGCTTAAACTTCTTTCTAGCACTATTTAGCATTAATAAGCTATAATTTAACTAAGAAGTGCTACTATAAGTAACTAACTATAAGCGCTTAGTGTCTTAGTTAGTCTAACTATTGTTGCTGCTATCCTCTACGTTAATAGCCTTACTTAGTTTATTAGAGTAAGTCTTTACTAACTCTACCTTAGCCTTCTACTTAGCAGTCTGCTGTAGTGTCTCTCTCTTTTTATACTTACTAACGTTTAACTTTACCTTAGCAACAATATAAGCTAACTACTTTCTTAGAATATTTAGGTGCTCCTAGTAGCTGCTGTATCTTATCTCTTTGCTAGACGTATTATCTACTTTAATCTTAGCGTCTTAGTTACCTATTATAGTGTTAAAAAACTTTATTATTACTATCTCTAATATATTATAATTATCCTTTATAAACATCCTCTACATAAATTAATAAAAGTTACCTTTACTCTATAGGTGTAACTTCTATATATAAGATATTGCAGCTATCTCTATAAGTACTTACTTTTCTAGTAAACTTATATACTTAGGTTAAGTTCTACCTTAACTATCCTTAGGTCTACTATTATTAGGTAGTACACTGCTACTTCTATACAGCTAGTTTAACAATACTACTATAATATAACACTTAGCTTTAAGGACTTATTTAATAATAAGGTAGATAGAAGTTAAGGCTAATAAGATGTTATAGTTAACAGCTATTAATAACAATATAGGCAGATAAGACAGTGTTACTAGCAATAGCAACTAGGGGTTAATAACAGCTACTTCTGCGGCAGAGGCCTTAATTTTAGAAGCCTGCTTAGCCACCTATAAAAGGGTGCTAGGGTTAAGCTGTTAGCTATAGGTTTGTAAACCTAGTAGGTTACCTATCTTTTAACTCTAGTAACTAATTAGCTTACAGCAAAAAATCTAGTTTACCCTATAAGTTTACCCTAAGTTTGTTATAAACTTATATTTACACGCTAAGAGGGTAGCGTTGTTTTTATCTTATCTAACTTAGAACAGACTGTCTAGTAGGGCCCCCTAACTAGTCTTACGCCACCCTGCTGACTTATTAACGGAAACAGCTATCTGTCACGGAAAAACCGATCATCTAAACCCCTCCAATGCATGCATTCGCATTTCCTGGACGTCGGGAGTCCATGCAATCCATCGCGGGCCAGACAGACCCTCACTCACCAACCAACCATGTCCAACACCGCAAGGATCTCGATATCCCCTTCCTTATCCATATGAGCGAGCAAGGCCCAAGCAATCAGATATCGAAGCAGCCTCCGCTTCATGTCGCGCGAGAAGCTGCATAGCCAGCGCACCCCTGGGAAAGAACAGGGAGATGGCCATGTATCGCACTCCACCTTTCCCCGGGAAGGCACACGACGGACACTGCGGGCGAGTTCATAAGCGCCAGGTCAGTCTCACACGCGGGGCGGCACCGAGCTCGTCGCTGTCGAGTGAACCCAGGAAACAAGGTAACCAAGTTGACAATGTAGACTGAAATCTTTGTTCTCATCTATCAATAGCGGTAACGATGGCGCTAATACCCAAAGCCCGTGGAATTCATTCGATTCCTCTCCTTCCACATCTCAGCAACAGCAACGCCCTATGCACGCCACTTGTAGCCACCTCCGTACCCGCCCTTGGGCTTATAGCACTTCAACCACTGACTCAACGCATCAGTGAAGTACTTCCTGCTAATAGCGCCTCCGGGGAAGTATGTCCTGAAGTCGTAGCCGTGCTGCGCGTCGGCCATTGTGTAGCCGAAGATATCCTCCTTGCTCGTCTCGACACCGCACTTGGGCGCGTCGGTGAAGGCGTTGACCCTGGGCGCGAAAGACTCGGAGCTGAGAGGCGACAGCGTGCGCCAAGGGTCGAACTCGCCGCCGGACCAGTACACGTTGCTTGGGCGAATGTCCCAGCCGCCGAAGACGCGGTTGGTGCGGTCGGTCTCGGGCCAGTCGGGCAGCAGCGAGCGCGGGGCGTTGGGGAACTGGCGGTGGCAGATGTCGCGCTGGTGCTCGAGCGAGTTGTACTTGGAGACGATCTGGTTGGGACCGAGGTTTGCAGACTGGAAGAAACCCCACTGCGTGCAGTACTGCCATGCCCAGCTGATGGAGGCAGGGACAGTGAAACGCTTGTTGAGATCGCAGGTGCCAGTGACGTTCTGCTTTCCGGAGCATTCCGTCTCCAGATAGCTGTTGACGACGAGGGTGAAGATCTCCCAGCTCGCCCACCTGTCGACCACGGACTTTGCGCCCTTGGACTTCGCCCAGCCCTCAGCAGGAGCGGTTGTGTTGGTCTTGGGGTCGGTCTCGATGTAGTCACAGAAGCTGCGGAGACTTCCAGTACCGCCATCCACACCATATGACTGCCACAGGTAGAAGATAGTGGTCAGGGCATCGGCGAAGGTGGCGTGAGAGTTGGAAGCGGCGCCCTTGCCGAAGAACTGCTCCTTGAGCTTGGCAGCCGCAGAGCGATCGGTGTCGAAGGTGTGGTCAATGTACTTGATGGCGGCCTTGATGTCCTGAGTGCAGTTGCCGAATCCGTACTTGTTCATACCGCGATAGATAGGCTCAAAGTAAAAGGACTGGTCAAGGCTCGATTGAACAGGTGCAGAGGAAGCGTACCCGGCGTAGATGGTGTCGGGGTACTTGTCGCGAAGGAAAGCGGCGCGCATAGCCGGGTACGAGCCACCGATGAAGATCCACGGGGTCTTGTCAGGAGTCAAGGTGGCGTTGATGTTCTTTCTCTTGAACTGCTTGGCGAACTGGTCCACATCGGCAAGCGACTGCTCAGTTGTGAGGTACTTGAAAGTCTCCGCCGGAGTGTCAAGATTGATCGGTGCAGGTGTCGAGTTGCCATCTGTATGACATGTTAGCAACGCAAGTCAAGATAAAGGTAAGATGAACTAACAAAAGCGGTGCTCCCAGACAACTCCAATACCACCGAATTGGTCAACAATCTGCTTGAAGAAGCTCGTCTCGTTCTGCAACCAGAACTGCCAGCTCTTCGAAGCATCTGTCTCACCCACATCGTAGATGAAGACCGGGCCTCCGGCCTTGTACCCGGATTCTGCAACCCAGAAGCGGTTGTTGTAGGTGTCCTTGCTCTTGCCAAAGTGATCCAGCTTCAAGGAAACGTACTCAGCGCTGATGGTCTCGGGAGCAGCTTGCCTGACAGTTAGGTCGGTAGCGGCGTTTTTCAGGGTGCCGACGCGGAGCCTCTTGATGAAGGAGTTGGCAGACACCTCATCCATGGCCGAGCCGTCGGCGTTGAGACCCATGTCCGCGAGCAAGTTAAAGTCGCGCAACTTGGCCGCGTTGAAAGCATTGGCGCCTTGAAACAGCGCAAAGGCAAGTGTGGAGGCCCTCATGTTGACAATGTGGACGCCGAGACGTCAGGAAGCTGGGACGATCAGATGAGTAGTCGACTTGGTCGTCGATACTTCTTACCTTGCTTGACCATTAACCGGACGCGGTGGCTCTTAGGACAACAGAAGAGAAGCGCAGTCAACCGCATCATGGTAGCACATCAGCCCATATATACTCCTGGAGAGGCGCACCAGATTACCGCAGCGAGCGAGATCGTTCACCTCGAGCGCGACTATGCCGCGGACAAGGATCTGCACCTGCGCCATCATCAGCCAACAGCAACGTTCAAGCATCACCAAGCTTGCAACCAGAGAGGAAGGTACGGAGCCGCCGCTCCACACAAAGCTTGATGTGTATCGTCTGCCTTCCATTCGCACAATCGGCCCTGCCAAGCCAGTCTCGTGCCTTCCTCTTTGGTGCTGGCGTTGGTGGTAGATTGACGCAGTTCGGTGATTTTAAATTCCCGCTTTGCCACACTACGAAATTCGTAGTACGAATCTTTCTTTCTACTGTGGTCTCCGACGAAAGTAGAGTCTCATGGCCTGTGCAATGTGGACCAATTAGCAGACATCTTCTCTCTTTATCATCTGCAACAGCATCCGTGCGTGCTCGTCATAAATATTGATAGGCGCTTCTGCACGAGACCCACCGAACTGACCATGGGACTCAATCTATTTTCGCCCGAGACCATACCGTAGTAGACTGATCCTACATGCGCTCGTTCTCGTGCATTTTCGTGAGGCTGCATGCACGGTACCTCCCCACAGGATGCTGTACAACATTCATTGCATATAGTATTCCAATGATGATCCCAGCGGCTTTCCATATCGCCGTTTCGTTTCGTGCTGTACAACGCCAACAGTGTTCCTCGTGCGCCCTGCTAATGATGTGGAGCCCCATTCGCCGCTCCGGGGAACGCTACGCCAGGCCAGTGGAAATGCCCCAGATGCGATTGGTCAGCATGCGCATGGCCGTCTTGCCCGTGCCCAGTCGCACCGTCCCGTCCACCCAAGGCCATGAGTGTGGTCGCCGTGTTGAGGTACTCGCCTGGCGCGCCTATTTGTTGTTGCATATAAGTCTGTGTCCACTGCCGCCAGTCCTGGGGACTGTAATTGTTCGCAACATATGTCGGTTGGTGGCTGTTGGTGACCTGTGGGAGGGATTGTGTGTATACGTAGGCGTTGTTCGGGGCTTGTGATGTGTTGCCATCTGCTGCAGCAGCCAAAGCCGCGGTATGGGAAGGGTTTATGCTGCTCTCTTCGTCGACTTTGATGTACGGTTGCTGATCATATGCATGGTTGTGCTGACCAACGGGCATCTGGGCGCCAAGACTGTAGGGCATGGCGATATTACCGCCGTCCGAAAGGTTGGGATACCCGGACCCTTGGGCAAGCGTTGGATCTGTCGGACCAACGGCACTCGCAGTGTATTGCTGCTCATTATAGCCGCTCGCATCGTATACGGCGGGTGGAGGATTGGGCTGTTGCTTTGTGTGCAAGGCCACTCGAGCCAATGACTCAGTCGCAGTCCGTTTGACAATGTTCTCGTTTATGTTGTCCAACGCTTGATCTACAATCTTGGATATCGCTTTCTTCATCTTGTCTTCTGTGCCTATGCCGGACGTTAGCGTGCTCTTCAGCTCTGATCATTTGCTCTCACTCACCCGATAGTTGACTGCACTCGCCAAGTATGTTGATCCATATACTCATGTCTCCCTTCAGCCTTGTCATATTGACAGGCGAGAGATGCTCTTTCCGCATGGACGAGATGAACAAGGTAGTGAAGATAGCAGCGATGTATACCACAGTATTGATCCAGACAATGTCCAGACTCTTCTTGTGCATCATCTCGGTGCAGTTGTGCAGCATCTTCTCCGATGCCTCCATGCATTTGTCCAAGTTGGATGAAAGTATTGTTGGGTCGACAGACCTGCACACTGCAGGGTGATGGAGCAAGAGCTGATACTCCTGAAACCAGTACTCAAGGTACAGTGCGAAAATGCGGTCGTCTTGCAGAGCACGAGACGAGTCTCGTAGCTCATAAGGTAGCTCCTCTTTCCACTGCTGAATGCCGGCTTCGAGTCGTTTCAAAGACTCCACATACGAGCGTGGTGTGTACCGTATGGCGTAGATGGTCTTGTAAAGATCCAATTCCCAGACGGTGTACTTTGCAATCTGTATGCCCACTTGGAACGAACATTGGTGGAACGGGCTCAGTTTCGCCTCCTCGCCCGGCAAGCAGTCGTTCATCGGCTCGGGAAATTCGACGTCGATGTCATCGTTGCTGGTCAGCATAGGCCTACCCAGTTTCCCAGCGAGGTTTACCTGCAAGGCGTTCATGGTCCAGAAGATGCGCTTTCTCATCTCGATTTCGAGCTTACTCAGTTTCGATGCTACGTCTGACCAGTTCTTCACCGATCGATGCAGACCGCGCTCCAGCGCCAGTAGGTAGGTAAGAGACGTCATGATCCACGCAGCGCCGGGCTTGGGGAAGTTGCGAAGGTGGTGACAGATCATGGCCAGGGCTTGGACTTCTGCAAGCTCGTGTTGTCCAAGGAGGAGGTCCTTGTAGAAGCTGCAAGCATACAGGTAGTGCGCGTGTGACTCGTCCATGAGCGAGCTTTGCTGGCTATTGCGTGCTGCTATCTGGTACTTTATGGTTGCCAGCATCATGTGGACCATGACCATCTCGGGCGGTGTGGGTGTGAAGTTGGGGTCTTTGCCGAATCTCCATATTAGATCCATAAAGGCAGGTTTGTGGACAAGCATGGTGTAGGGGTTCAGCGAGCGCAGGTACCATGTCGCCCATTCCTTGAGAGCCTCATACGGTGGCAGTATCGCAGGCTCGACGTGCTGCCTACCAACACAAATACACAATAGCGTTTGGTATGAGAAGGGTGAGTTCAGGTACTCGTTGCCCTCCTCCACAAAGTCTGTGATGTCGATTTCAGTGCCAAAAACGGAGAGCGAGGTCCCCCTTATGTGACTGAGCAACGAGTCCCCGGAGGCCACGCCAAGGTAGTTATCGCCAATGGAGCCGTACTTGAACTGCGGCAGCAAGCGAGAGTCGGTCCTGTCGCCAGCAGGGGCATAGCCAGGCTTGGGAGATGCGCTCGGCCGTCGTTGGGTGTGCGCCCAGTCTGAAGCGTCGCCAGGTGAAGCAGACGACGGCCATGGCATGTTGGGGTAGGTGGGCGGTGAACGCGGCTCAACACCCAGTTCCTTCAGCTGTGCCTGCAGGTCAGCGAGGTGGGCGCGCAGGTACGCGTTCTCGCTCTCCATGGCTTCTGCATGGCCGCGCACGGTGGCTTTGCCGGTGATGCGGTCGGTGGTGCGGCATTGCGTGCGGTTCTGCTCGCAGGGCGTGCAGCCTTCAGGACGGCCATCGCAGCGGATCTTGCGAACCTAGAAAGGGTCAGCATGAGTGGTGGCGGTGGTGGTGGTGCTCGCAATCGCATTCGCAGTCGCGGTGGGCCTGAGCCTCGGTCTGCCAGAATGCGACGCGCGCGCGCAACATGGCCATCAGATGGCAGCGTTGACGGTGCGCATCGCTGCCGAGCCTGTCGCGCAGACATGACGGCGCCCTCCGCGCCACTGCGAGCGCACACTGCCACTGGGCGGAAGTTGAACGCACCTTACATCGGTCGCACGCCTGCCCCGTCCGCTTCGAGTCGGCGAGCCTCCGCTTGACCGAGCCTGAGAAGTCGCCGTTGTTGTTGCTGTTGCTGTTGCTGTTGCTGTTGCTGTTGCTGTTGCTGTTGCTGTTGCTGTTGCTGTTGCTGTTGCTATTGTTGTTGCTGTTGCTGTTGCTATTGCTGTTGCTGTTGTTGTTGTTGTTGTTGTTGTTGTTGTTGTTGTTGTTGTTGTTGTTGTTGTTGTTGTTGTTGCTGTTGTTGTTGTTGCTGTTGCTTTGGCTTTGACTTTGGCTGTTACTTTGGCTGTTACTTTGGCTGTTGCTGTTGCTGCTGCTGCTGTTGGCTAGGCGCAGGTGCAGGCTCGTTGTCTGCGGAATGCCGTGCTCAATGCGCTGGATCTTGCTAGTGTTGGCGAGCGTTGCATCGTCGTCAGACATGCGCTTCGCTCCAGATGCCATGATGGATGCGAGTGCGGTATCTTCCGAATGCGCCTCACGCGCGAGCAACGCGGATGCTGACTGGCCCGTGTGTGGTTACGAGACGCATAAAGTCATGACCTCGTCTATACACCGACTGTGTGAACAACTGCCCTGAGAGAGAAGAGCGTGTGTCTGTCTGGCCACCACGGTAGCGGGAAGAAACTGAGAGACTGCGTGTTTTCCCAGGGTCGACGAAGAAGCATGAGCTGCCCGGCGAAGGGACACGCAGATCAACTCCCGTGATTGCAGTCCACGGTCTGCAGTCCATGCGCCACTCGACGCCCGGCCGACGCTTTCTGCGAGCCTTGGAGCACCAACACCAGTCAGCGCTTCATCTTTGACATGCCGGCAAGCGTGCACCTTGGCTTCGGATCGCCGGTCGCCTTGTTCTTGATTCGCTGCATGCACCGGCGGCACCTGGCCCCGATGCCGCAGCATTCCTAACGAGGCCTTGCCAAGCCACATGCAGTTGAACTACACCCCGCTTCAGCCCAAAGCGGCCGGCTCGATCAACACTCGTCCAAAAGGCCAGCACCCTGATCGACACGCTTCTCGACCCACGGTGCATCTCGGCAACTAGGGCCACCTCAACGCTGAGCACCACCTCCCGCCAGAACTAAGGCACAGAAAGAGACGGAGTGGAATCGGCATCGCGCAAACTAGGAAAAGAGTTAGGACTACGACCCAGCGAGACTTCACGCTGCACACCAGCCCGCATCTGGTACCATGGCTGCTGTACGCACCTTTACGCTGCCGCATTACGAGGCCTACCCCGTGCAAGTTGCCCTGTTCAAAGACGTCAAGAACGCCGACTTTCTGAGGAGCCAGCTGCTGGCGGCCAATCCAGCGTTCGACTATGCATTTCTCGATGCTGCCATGGTGAGTCCGCACGCGCACGTCTCGTCACACTTTCTCCTCGTACTTGTTTCATCTCCTTGGACCTTGGATACTTTATACCACAGTATCTCGCCCTGTTTCTTGGCTGGTGTCCGCCCTATTGATCTTATCCGGCAAACTTTGAATTCTATCTACCTGGCGTGCGCCTTGGATCAACGTTGCCAGCTCGCTGTTGGACGATTGTGGGCATCACGCGGCTGTGATCTACAATCATCACATCCATGTCTTGCACGGATCAGAATTGGGCGGCGGTTCTAAGTCACACTGTCCTTAGATATCCCATCTTGGCACTGCAGTACCACCGGAAGCACCTCATCCGTGCATGCCACTGCCTAATGAATGTATTGGACTGCTTGCGTAAGCATCCAGCAGTCTAGCATCATTCAAGCCCCCCCCCCCCCCCCCCCAAATGACACCTCCCCAACCCAGCCTAGACTCGGACTATACTCTGCCCTCATCTCCACTTCACTTGACGCACAGCTCCCTTCACAATCTCACCCCACCCACTAACCCTTCCAGATCCTCACCCCTCTGCACCTCCTAACCGCCACCTTCCACGCGCTGCACGCCTTCGCAACGCACACGCAAAAAACCCGCACTCCACACAGCGAGCTCGTCTTCCGCCTCTCGCCCAACAACAACATCGGCGCATCCTACAAGACCTTCGGCATCGCTCCCGACACCACGTCGTTGGTCTGCGTCAAGCTGCCGCTTCGCGCCGACGGGAGCGCAGATGAGCGCGTGACGCGGGACAGCGTGGCGGCGCACTTGGGACAAGTGGTCGAGGGGGAGAGCGTGCAGGTTGGGGAGCTGGGGGAGGGATTGGGACAGTTTGCGGAAGTGCATAGGGTGAAGAAGGTGTATAAGATTGCGTGTGCAAAGGGGGGGAGCAAGGGGATGAAAGACGATAGAGGGGATTTGGAGAGTGTGGTGCTGGGCGCGATTGCACTGAAGGGGTCGTGAAGGGGGACCTTCTTAGCTGCCTCGGTGGAAAGGAAGTAGGACGTGTGACGTCGAACAGAACATAGCAAGCATGGGACACAGTCAAGACAAAAGAGATTTTCAGTGTCTAGAATCACCTTCCCACACCAGCTATGCTACATGGACCGTATAGATACAAGGGCCAACTCTATCGAATGAATCCAAGCTTAGACGTGCAGGTACTCGGGCTTGAGGAAGTCGGCCATGTTCTTCGGCCTGGGGTAGGGGTTTTCTGTGGCACCGTCAGTCAATTGCCCCTGGCTCAAACTAAGAGGGAGAGGCGCACCGTGGTGGTCGTGGCCGTGGTCGTGCGAGTGGGGGTCCTCGGCAGGGCCGACGTAGTGCATCTTGTAGGTGGATCCGCACTCCATGCAGCGGGACTGGGGCTCGTCGCGGGTGAGCTGTGGCGCGTTAGTCATGCCCGGCTTCTAGCAGTGCTGTTTGCAGTGTCTTACGGTGATCCACAGTACGCCGTGGGAGTCGACGGGATAGCCGGTGCAACCGACGTACTGCTCGTTACCGGCAGAGTTGACGACGATGGGGTCCTCTGGGGTGCCTGTTCTGGTCAGTCGTCGTCCTGCCGTCAGGCTGATTTCCAGGACATACCGAGACGGCTGGCGTCAAGGGGCCTCATGTCGAAGATGTCGACGCCCTGCATCTTTCCGAGAATCTCGAGACGCTCGAGACCGGTCGACTGCTCGGCGTCGGTGGGGACGGTACCGGGCTGGGCACCGGGGGGGAGCAGGTCCTCGGTGCTCTTGATGTCTGTGGTGCGCATCAGCAATGGGGCCTGCGATGATGCGTGTGGCAGCTCCGTGGGGGGAGGGCTGGCAGCGGGAAAAGCTGGTGGGCGCGTCACGTACGCTCGAGCTTCTTGAAGCCCTCGAGGACGCTGGGGGCGTTGGCGGAGTGGCCAGCCTCCTTCTCGTGGGTGGCCTCGGGTTTGGCGTCGCCTGCAATCGAGTCAATGGTTCGTCGTACGACGGCTGCTGGGGGGGTCCCTACGGCGCACAAAGGTGGTGGTGAAGGTGCGGCGGGCGAGGGCGGCGGGGGCCGCGCGCCTGGCGGCGGCAATGGCAGAGCGCTGGAGGAACATGGCGCGAGCAATTGGGGTGGAGTGGAGAGGTGGGCGTGGGCGGTCGGCGGTCGAGCTTGGGGAGGAGCGTGGAATTGACGTTGGACTCGCATGATCGAAGAGCTCGAGCTTGGCATTGCGGGTCGTGCTCGTCGCCCGCCTGTCGGCCTTCAGCCCTGCACCGCGCCCACCACTCGCTGGAGCTGCATTTCCGGTGCCTGACCTGGTATCTGCCCTGTACAGGCCATCTTGGAGTCGTGTCTTCATGCCCTTGCTGGCGTCTCTTAGGCGTGTTGGTGATGCCTGCTAACCACCACGTCGTCACATCATCTACGCTCTCACTACTACCTGATGCAGCTGTCATAGATAGCCACCAAAGCCTCTCCACTCACACACACACTTACACTGACATCCACCAAGCAAAGACACCATGTCGTTTAAGCCGGCACTGGTAGTCGTAGACGTGCAGGAAGACTTCTGTCCTCCAGTGAGTAGACCGAAGATGATTGTGAACGCTGCAAGCGCCATGCTAATCGAGCAGAACGGCGCACTGGCAGTCACAGGTGGTCGCGACATTGTGCCTGCTATCAACGAGCTGTTGGCCTTTCCCTTTGCCCTGCGAGTCGCAACCAAAGACTTCCATCCCCAGGACCACATCTCCTTCGCCTCGAACCACCCTGCGCCCAACAACCAGCCCTTTGTGTCCAAAATCACCATCAAGAACCCACTCAACTCCGATGAGACGCATGAGACACAGCTGTGGCCTGACCACTGTGTGCAAGGTACCAAGGGCGCAGAGCTGCTGCCAGAGCTCCATGTCAACCGCGTGGATTGCATTGTAGAGAAGGGTCAGGACAAGCGCGTGGAGATGTACTCGGCATTTGCAGACCCGTTTCCCAGTCCATGCGCTCAGAGTGGCCTGGCAGACAGGCTGCGCAAGGCAGGCATCACGGACGTCTACGTGGTGGGTCTGGCGGCCGACTACTGCGTGCGGTTTACAGCGCTCGATGCGCAGAAGAACGGCTTCCAGACGTGGGTGGTTGGTGAGGCTACCAAGGCAGTCGATCCGTCATCAATGGAGGAAGTCTACAGAGGCTATGAAGAGGCTGGTGTCAAGGTCATTGGAAGGGATGATGCGCAGATACAGAGGATTAAGGAGCTTGCACAGACGCAGGCTAAGCATGAATAAAAAGGATCATTTGCACCTGCAGTCAGGCCTGTCGGACCAGAGGGCGTGTGTGTTCCGAGTCTTGTCGTTGGGCAGAGTATTGCGTACGCCATGCGGGCTGCTTGTACGAACGCCCGGCATGGCGCGGGGCGGGTGATGCCAGAACCCTGCCTCTGATTCCGGGCACCGCCTCGTGACGGATCGCTGATTAGTAGCTGGCGCTCGAGTACAGGAGGTATCTCGAATCTTCTTCAGAACCTGCCTCACGCTGCCCAGAGTCGCCGTTTATATCGTCCTGACGTGGCTCCTCTGTGTTATTGTTGTTGTTGTCAAGCTGTCCAGCAAACAACCAATACTGCGGGGTCACTAATTTTTGTCTAGCAGCGCCATCGTCATCACGAACCGCGTCACAGCTGCAAGACTTGTTTGTACCTCACCGGCTGCTCGGCCGTCTACCTCCACGCCTGTCGAATCTCTGCGAATCCGAAGCCTATCGTATTCCATAGCAACGCCCAGCATTCGGTGTGCCCACCATGCCGCATCTACCAGGAGTCCACCGGCGCAAGAACTCGCTGACAGGTGCGTCACTGCCTTTGCACCAGCTATACGGATCTTCAGGATCTGCTTGTGGGAAAACATAAAGGCTAACTTGTGACTCTCGCGAACACGCAGGCAGCGCGCGATCCTCCGTCGACGAATCACGGGGCGATCAAGTTACGAGAGAGGACGAGACGGTCGTCGACGCAGAGCAGGGCAGCAGTACGTCAGAACAGCGCCTGGGAAGAGCAGCACACGCAAGAATAGCTGGCTGACATGACATTGCATCGCAGTGCTCTCGCACATCATATCACAACTGCGCCCCGGAGCCGACCTGAGTCGAGTCACGCTGCCTACCTTCATCCTCGAGCCACGGTCGATGCTGGAGCGTATCACAAAGTAAGATGAGCGGTTCTGCTGTCACTGCGGTTCACATGGGTGCTGACAGCCGCACAGCTTCATGGCCCACCCCGAGACGCTCCTTCCGCTGACCAAGATTGACGATCCTGTCCAGCGCTTCGTAGCAGTGACCAAGTTCTACCTCAGCGGGTGGCACATCAAACCGCCGTATGCGACCCTCAATCCTCCAAACTTGGCGAAAGGCAGTAACTGATAGTATGGCAGGGGCGTCAAGAAGCCACTCAATCCCATCCTCGGCGAAATCTTCACTGGCTACTGGGACTACCCTGACGGCACCAAAGGCTACTACATTTCCGAGCAGACGTCGCATCACCCGCCAAAGTCCAGCTACTTCTTCATGGCGCCCGAGCACAACATTCGGATTGATGGCACACTGAAGCCAAGAAGTAAGTTTCTTGGCAACTCCGCGGCGAGTATGATGGAGGGCATTGCTGTGCTGAGGTTTTTGAACACGGGCGAGCGCTTGTAGGTGGTCACCAGACCAGTCCGGTCACAGTAGCTAACAGCCCCAGCTTCGTCACACAGCCGAATATCTACGTACGCGGGATACTGTTCGGCACCATGAAATATGAGCTGGGAGACCACGCCTATGTGCGATGTCCTGAGACCGGCATGGTGGCAGATATCGAGTTCAAAACGAAGGGCTACTTCAGCGGTGGCTACAATGCCATTGGTGGGTATATCAAGGATAAGTCGGGCAAGAACCTTTTCGAGCTGTCGGGTTCATGGAATGAGGATATGTACATCAAGGACTTGACGGTACGTGATACTCGGGATTTGACTCGTAATTGGCTAACACGACGTAGACTGGCAAGAAGGAGCTCTTCTTTGATGCCTTGAAAACACGGCACACCCCACCGAAAGCACGACCACTGGAAGAGCAGGACGAGCGCGAGTCACAGCGACTTTGGCATGACGTCACCGAGGCTGTAAAGCGCAGAGACCAAGAGACCGCCACCACTGCGAAAGCCAAGATTGAGGACAGGCAAAGAGAGGAAACGGCGGCGAGAAACAACGATAACATCGATTGGCACCCTCAGCTTTTCCGCGCTGTCAAAGGTGGGCCGGGTGGACCCGAAGAAGGAGAAGAGGATCTCGATTGGATCCTCAACTCAAGGATGTGAGTTATGGCCCCTCTGTCTTTATATAACAAGATGCTGACGAAAATAGTGACGGCCAGACACCAGAAGAGCAGGTGAAGCAAATTCTCCAGATCCACAGCATTCTACCAGGCCAGAAGCCGGATAAGCAGTTCAGCATTCCCCAGAGGAACAACAGCGTTCAGCAGGCTCCGGCACACCAGCAACCCGTAGTTGAGCAACAGCCCGTACATGCAGAAACCGCTGCTCTGCCGCCACAACAGCAGCAACAACCGACGCGAGAGCCTGTGCAACAGGAACCACAGGTGCAGCAGGTGCAGCAGCAGCTCGCGGGTGTAGACCTGAACAAGTCAGCACCGCAAGCAGAAACAAGCAACGGTTATGAGCCCATCAGCTTCAGCCCCTACCAGGCCGACTCGGCATACCCACCACCACCTGCGCAAAGTCAGACAACCGAAACAAACCCACCAAGCAAACTCTTGCACTCCAACCCAGCGTCCGAACCAACACGAGACGATAAGCTGAGGCGAAAGGACAGTGAGACACATGAGGAGGACGAGTTCCACGACGCGCATTCGTAGATTTTGTCAATATGGGCTTGGTCGTTTTTTGTTTCTACGGCATGTTATAATCAAGCGTTTATTGGGACTGCAGCTTACCCTCAACAGCAGGCTGTCCAGTATTGAACAGACCCTACAACAAGAGCACGACGACACTGCAGACCCCCATGCGAAGCTGCCATACATGCTTCTCAACATGCACTTTGTCTTGACCGCTACATGCTTCTTTGAAATCCGACAGCGACTGCATACAAGCCCAAAGCGACACATCTGGAGTCTGCGATTTCTTGCTTTCAACAAAAGTTTACGTACAGTTAGGTAGAATGCCCAAGGTAATGAGCGCAGAAAAGATCTCAACATGCTTCATTTACACACTTCGTACACCCAAATCCATGCAAAGGGCGCCACACTGTTTGGTTTCATCTCCCCTTCCATCTCTCTTCACCGTCTGTTCTCCGCTTGAGGCTCTACTTCCATTCTCATTCATCTAGATTCACTTATCACGAGGAGTTCAATCGACTACTTCCGGGACAGCTGCTCGGCGCTCTGCCAAGGACCCCTAGGGTCCCAACAAGTAAGAGCAGGCAATAACACAACCGATGCACTGGCGAGGAAGGAGATATCATTGCTGGAGAAGAAGGGCGGATTGTTGAAACGGAGGCTCGAAATCGGCAATTTTAGGGATGGGGTTGGAGTTATCGATGTCGATGCCACCACACAAATGTCCAAGGGAGGCACCGACATAGAAACTACCGGAGCCATCGCTTATGGCCGCAACCACGATAATGACGACGCCACATCCGATAATTTTGCAGACTCTAGTCTCCACTATGGCACGAGACAAGACCGCTGTATGTATGAAGAAGATGAAGAGACATCATAGGACGCAAGATTAGTGACCCTGAATGACACTATATGGCTCAAACAGTGTAGGACTCTTGGCTACAACGCCGGCGTCACAAAGGGTTTTGTTTCCGGCATGGGGTACAACGACTATGGTTGTTTCGGAATTAGGAAGACTGGAAACAATCCCACTAACATAAGAGCGGACGAGTATGATTGGTTATGCCGCTGTGAAGTTCAGCATTGGCGATCTCATCTTTCCGTTCCACGAAGCGTGCTATAGGGTGCTTGCCAGACACCTCGGATACGACGACCCAAAAGGAATCGTCAGAGAGATTTTAAACAGCACCATGCATCAGCACTGCAAAGAACGGGGAAGCGGTCTGCGAGCTTGAAGATGACTCGTAAGGGTGCTTGAGTATCTGTCTTCTACAGACTAGGCCCGCGCAGATCTTCCAGAACCCAAAGCGTGTGGCTTGCGCAAAACGTGACGATTAGGATGGTTCTGGCACAATGGCACGAGGTGACGAACAATGCAGCGACATTGTTATGGTAACCCTGTACACAGACTGATGCTCAGCAGAAACATATTCCAGCAGCAATGCCAGTCATCAAAGTCCAAGAGCGCCAAAACACCCGAAATATCTCCTGGATTCTACAGCCCAAGACACGCCGATAACTTCCTGTTCAAGGAGATAGGTAACATTGTATTTGGGTTTATTGGGCACTGAGATCAGCGTGTGGATCAGTGCATTAGTCGCGGCAATCCCTCCGGCCCTCCACAGCTCCCGCACTAGCTCGTCCAACCAGCATCGGTGGCGCTCGTCCAGCGACAGCGGAAGGACGGGATAGCTCGCGCGGCAGCGCGTAGGTCGAGAGCCGTGTCGTTGCCTGTCAATATAGTGGGTTGTCGTGATTCGTACTGCAGGAGGGTTGTGGTCGGGAGGTGTTAAGGATCTGGAGCCTTGTGTTGAGAAACGAGGTATTCTTGCTTCAGTTGATATCGAGCAGGATGGGTCCCCTAATGCCAGAGAGACTGCGAGGAACGACGGCGGCGCTTGGGGCGTTGAGTGTCTTGACGACGGCGCTGCGATGCTATGTCCGTTTGAGAGTCATTAAGAGATGGGGATGAGATGATAGCTTCATAGTCGCCGCATTCGTAAGTCACCTGTCGACAATCGCATACTCCACACCTTTGCTGATAGACAAATAGGTCACACACATGTGGTACACCATCACGCTGCTTACAGGGATCCACTACGGCACGGGCAACGAACAGCAGACATATCGCTCGCCGACTCGATGCACGCCATGCGCTGCTGGTGGCTCTGCTTCCTTGCCTACGCCTCAATCATCGCCCTCGCCAAACTATCTCTTGGCTTCTTCTTCCTGCGCCTCACGTCCATCATAACACTACACCGCCTCATCACCATTGTCACCACCGCATCCGCAGTCCTCATAGGCATCACCTACTTCATCCTCTCGCTCTTCCAGTGCGACCCCATTGACTTCTTCTGGACCAGGCTGCAGGGCGCGCAGGGGAAGTGCATCAGCATGGACGTCATAATCGGAATGATGTATCTATATGGCGCCATCGCAGCCACCACGGACGTTGCGTTCGGCGTACTGCTCAGCGTGCTAGTATGGAAGCTGAACGTCGAGCGCAAGACCAAGTTGCTGATCGCGCCGCTGCTGGGGTTGGCGTGTGTTGCCAGCTAAGCAGCGCTGGTGCGAATGCCGTACATTTCCAACTTCAGATCCGCAGACTCTCTATCCGGGACGGTGGATATCTCGCTGTGGTCGACGGTCGAGGTGGGTGTCTCGGTCGTGGCAGCGAATCTGGCGACGCTGAAGCCGCTGGTTCAACATGTTCAGCACGGCGCGAGGGTGCTGTCGTCGCGTGTCCGCGGCTTGTCGAGTGGAGAGGCGCAGAGTACGGCGGGTACGGCACATGAGCTTCGGGGCATCAGCGATGGGAAGTCAAGAGCTGGGATCCAGGTCCATGAGTCAAGAGTGGGCCATAGAACGGAGGGAGAGAGCACAGTTGACCTTACGCGATCAACTTGGCAGAGTGAGGTTTGAACTTGATGTTTATCATGCCTGTCGACAACTTTTCTTAAGAGGGCCACTAACGAATCAGTCTATTTGCGGTCTTCGTTCAGTTGATTAAAAGTTGAAAAAGTCATTCTAAAGCAGTGCAGCAGTAAACGCTAACAAGCTCGCATCTACCAACTCGTCCGCTCCTTTGACTGCTCGCACTGTGCCTCAATAGCAACTCAAGTACATGTGCTGGTCTGCAAATGTATCTCTACGTCAACTTTACCGTTGACAAGCTCGATTGGACCTTTTCACGTGATGAGAGGAGGAGCAGGTCCACCTTCTTCGCCGCGTACTCAGGTTCTCATTGAAACCAAGATCAGCGTCTCAAAACCCCAAGTCAGGAGAAGTATCAGCAAGTCGTTTGCGGATCCACCCGCCGGATTTCGAATCCGCAGCGAGCGAGCTGGGTGTGGCAGCGCGGATTGAGAGTATAGGGATCAGCTGATATGAGCGTGGACCAGCCGACAAAGGTGGCTGATGGTGTAGTTGGGTGAGATGGATTGAATTGTGGGGATAGGTAGAATGTAGTTGAGTTTGTATGACGAAAAGAGAAGCAAAACGCACAAATGTTCCCTGACAGCAATATGCAACGCCGAATCCTTTCATATCGCGTCAAATAAAGCTACCAGCTCAGTACTACTCAACGCTGCTACGTTCTGTAATTTAGTCTTGCGCAGGGCAATTGCATTTGAATGCCCCGAGGGCCAGTATCCAGCTCTTTCAATCTCGATATAGCCTGCTGCTTCTTTTTCAAGCCAATTTCCACAGCGCTTCCTGTGTGCAGTTTTTGTCAGATGAGTCACGGGTGGATTACTCATGAGCCAGTTTCCGTCGTTTGCATGATTGAATTCTTGTTGCGAGCGTTCATCGGCCGCAGAAATCGCGCAATGCCTGATCAGATCCAGAAGTATTATCGAGAAACCTTGTTCTGAGTTTATGTTTTTCGTGCTCGTCTATGAGCTGTTGTTCTGACCAGGCCATTTCCAGGAATGCAATGACCTCGTCGTCGTAGAAAGTCCAGGTGGCGGGTAGCTTGAATCCTCCCCTAGTCGTGTGCGCCTCTTTGAGTTCTGAAGTGCTTGCTGAAAGAGTTGCAAACTGAGGAGGTCGCCCTGCAGTGGGAATCTTGGTAAGTTCAAGCAAGGTGAGTTCGTCGAGCCGGTCTTTGAGTTCTTCGCATCTGCGAGCATAGTGTGACGTTCGCTCTCGATCCCCAAACTCATCGAATTGAACGGAACCGTCTTCATCGAGTGTGTCTTCCCCTAAGGTAATGTACTGATGCTTCAAAATGGGATGACGAATATTTTCATCAAAGTCCAATTCGTAGTTGGCAACCTGCCAGGGTTGCGTATACTTCCAAGGTGCGTACGATCGGAATGTGGTCGTTTCAATGACTGCATCTGGGGTGCATGGCGACCGCACGCCTTCCACATCAAGGCCGAGAACCCATGAAAACCTGTCACCGATGCGTCGACGTCTTGTAGTGATATCGAAGCCCATGTGAATATCGTGGAGCCTTCTATGCTGGAAGCGTCGCTGGTCCCAAGAAACAGTCTTGGTCTTGAGCCCCTCGTCACTCAACATTTTGAGATGATCTCCAGTTTCATCAACCAAACACGTAAGTAGAAAGCTTTCTCTCTCGACAAAGGTGCTATAAGGCGAGAGAGCATAAGCCTTGTTCCACGAGATGAAGTTTAAGTCGGCTGTTGTTTTGGCGTTGTGAAACGCGCGTCCAACGACCGAGTGAACGCTCCACTCGAAGGTGACAAGGAGGTCTTCTCCTTTTGCACCTGTTTTGGAGAAGGAGTTTAAGGATTGGTCTATGCTCTGGTACCCGTCGTCTTTCAGATAGCGAACCAGTTCGTCTCGGTGGTTCACGTGCATATCAATGCTATCACAAGTGATGTCAAATCGTGAGAAAAACCGACGGGCAAAAGCTCCAGCGATTAGGCCTTCACATCGGCCCAGAACTGAGCGAAACTCCTTGGGTTTACCAAAGAACTTCTTGAGCTGGTAGTCGATGTTCCATGCTGTCGCCTTCAGCACAGGCAGCAGCTGTCCAAACCCCTTGCAAGTGCGCGTTAAGGCCACAACTTCCGCAATGCCCAGATACGGCAACATCATAGCCTGAACCGGGGCGTACGTCGTGCTCAGAAGATCGATGAGGGTGACCATTGCGCCGGAAGAACGCAATGATGCGCAGCTGGTAGATTAGCAGGTGTTTTGGTCTGTTGAGTGGTGTAATACAGACGTACCAATGTTTACAAGCGTGATGTTTCTGCCGCAGTAGCGGTGGTGAGGAGTGTCAGACTGCGAAAAATCGGTCGCAGCAGTGGGAGATCAGGTAGTGGGGTGAGAGGGGAGGTGAAGAAGCCTTCCAAGCAAAGCCCTCCAGCGAGAGCGCCCTTTGCGCACGGACATGGCCAAATCTAGAAAGAGCAGGAGCCAGGGCAAGGTGAAGTAGACTTATGGATCGTCTGAAAGGATTCCGCCTTATTCAACGTGACAAAATACACTTCTAACCTCCGCAGCATCTCCTAAACCCCACAGTCAACCACCTTTGACCTCCTCTCCAAAGCACGGTTCCACCTCCATTTCCTCATAAAACACCGCATTGCGGTAAATCTCCATGACCCTCAAATGACTCACCTCAACAACCTCGCTCGGCCAGTACGTGTCCGCAATATGCTTGCTGCCATGTGTCAGCACCTCGCTCATATCACCTTCCAAAACCATAGCAACTAGAAAAACCTTAAAGGAACCAGCGACTCACCAAATCTCAATCTCCAGCGCTCCCCGCCTCTCCTCTCTCTCTCTTTGCAATAGCGCCAAGACATGCTTGCCAACAGGCAGAAGTCTATCCTTCAGCACCTGCGCTCCATACTTGACGTTGATGCGGGAATTGTAGGGCGGGATCGTCGTCGTTCTCAACCGATTCAACTTGCTCTGAACAGGGGCTAACAGCTTCTCCATCTCTGCGTCGTTGATCTGCCTCTTCTCCCTCCTTGGCAGTTGGCTGCGCTCTCCGTCTCTGCCGGATAAACCACGAAACAGCTCTAGCTGGTGGCGATGCTGGCCCTCGCGCTTAGCTTGTGAGGCGAGAAGGTAAGCGGTTTGCCGTTTCTCTCGTACGGCGCGCAGACTCGCTCTCTTCGTCTCCCCGTTCGCCTGCGCGCTTGGAGGCGGCGCTTGTAGTAACTCGATCGACTCTCGACAAGTCTTCGTGCTACAAAGTGGTGAGCGCTCGACATGGCTTGCAGACTTCGAGCGCGGTTTGCCCGACGCAGTGGGGAAGAAGTAGGCTCGTACTGGATCGGTGAGGGATGAGAGACACTCCATGGACGATGAGAGAGCGTGGGCAGGAAGCGAGTGTATTGGTGGGTGATCGTCGTCCCAGTGGTGTTCAAGCAGTGGCATTTCGTCGTCTGTGTCTTCTTCGAGTGGTGCCGAGGCGTCATACATGGTTAAGAGTGCGGTTGAGTTCCACGGTTAAGGTTGGAGGTTGGGTTTGGTACCGCGAGGCTGTAAAGTTGAGGTGGGTGTGGCGAGGGAATTTCGTAGATTTCGTGACTTCCTGTTTGCTGCTGATATCAGATGATGAGACAAACGGTAACGTAATCGTAGACTTGAAAATAGCAGCCACCCCTTGGGTGCTTTTGTAGTGTACAGTATGTGACATGGTAGTATTTAGGTGAGGACGCAGGCACAGCTCGAAAACGAACACTCACTGCCTCAGTCAACGTCAATGCCTCTTCCATCCCGCCACCCTGTAGGGATCAACGCCGCCGCAACCTGTCCAACGCCGCGCTCAGTCGCCAGCAGATTGAACTGCGCCGACGCATTCCGCGTATCCTGGACCTCTAGCCGAATACCAAGATCGTTCAGGTACTTTCGCACAGCAGGTGCAAGCGGCATAACACTCGGCCCAGTGCCAATAATCAGTAAATCTACAAATGTCAGCTCAAAGCAATGTCTTCGCGGAGAACCCCCGCAAAAGGATCGTGCATACCGGGCTTCGGCCACACTAGCTCCAGCACCCCCCACGCACCCTCATGTACCTCCCACTGGCCCTTTGCATTCGTCAGCCGCCCTGTCATGGCATCATCGCCTAAGCCGCCTTCCGCAACGGTGCCTTCCTTGCGCTCTGCTTGCACCCACGGCCGCCACCTGAACGCTTCGCCGCCCACAAGTAGCAGTCCGCAGCCGCTAACGCGCATCTGGTTGTTCAGCGCAAACCCGTCGCTCGTGGTCGCATCGATGCTTGTTGCGGGCGCTGCCGTGTTGCGCAAGACATCGAGCGCGCCAAAGTCAGTTTGCGTGTCTTCTTCGCTCTTAGGGCCGCGGTCGCGCGACTTGGGGGGCTTGGATTGCATGAGCACTGGCCGCGTGTTATGTATGCGGCGGGCCTGGGAGCGCAGGCTGGACGTGCATGATCGCGGTGATGCGGCGGGGCGGGAGGATGCGAGGGCAGAGGAGCGGCGTGTGGTGGAGAAGATGAGGCTCTGCGACAGGGAGCGCGTGTGGTATATTATTTGTCGTTCCATTATGATACAGTGAGTGTGTTTGGAGTTGTGAATTTGCAAGCTGTGATGTGGTGAACAGCGTCATTGAATTGGATCTGGAGCTTGGGCCACGAACTAGCTGCAGGTACATGTCCACTAAGCAGGACTCTTCCCTCTTGCTCCCTCCCGCCTTTGCCGTTTCACGCCTCTATGGAGATGCATGTCTATGCACATGCTGATGATGAATGCTTGATGCCGCTAACACAAGATGCGAACGCCGTTCCTGGAATACCCTCCCTTGGACCACCGCAATGTCACCGTTTCATCCTGTCGCCCTGCTGTGGGCGGCCGAGACCACCTTTGGAACCAGCCACCAACGCGCCGGACCTTAAATCCTCCATATCGATATCGTCTTCATCCTCAGAATCAAACGCCGAAGGAAGCTCCTGGCAGTCCAATGCGTCCAAACCAAGCTTTGCTATCAGGCCCAGCATTCCAGGAGGCTGTTCCTGACCGCCCTTGGCAGACGACGGCTTGAACGACTCTGTCAGCTGCGAGCTCGTGCTTGCGCGCTTGAAGTCTCGCCGCCGAAAGTCCATCGGTTCTGTTTGGCTGCTGCTGCTGACCGTCGTGCTGGCTGTCGAGGATAGCGATGGACATGTGCCTGAGCTCTGCTGTGAGTTCTGCTGTCGGTGATGCCTGCTCCTGTGGGCTTCAGGCTTGCCGCATCGCAGCGGCTGTTCTGCACCCAAATAGGTCCATTCTTTGGCTGGAGGATTGTACGCTGGACTCGTGCCGTAGTTTGCGCAAAGTTTCGACGCCTTCAGCTCGCCGGTCGGTGTACTGCAGCCGGAAGTCGTGAATCTCGACCAGCGAGAGAAGCTCACGGTGCGGCAGCTGGGTGGTGTGGCGGGCATCTCTGCCCATGGCGCAATAACCTCGCGCATCGCTATCGAACTTTTGCTTTCAGTTATAGGGGGCCTAGCTGGCCAGGTCCTTCTGCGGTCATCCTTGGGTGTTTGTGGGAAATAGGAGAGGTAGTCTGGTTGCGACATTGTGTGTGCTGGTCGCCGCTTGCGGTCGCAGAGCTAAATTGGGCAGTGCTGGCAAACAGCCTGCTGGTGCGGCTGGGTTTGTAGGAATCAATGTGAGTCAAGGTGCGTAGTTGCTGACTTTGAGTTACCCGGTACAGTCAAGGTGAGCGCCATGGTCCAAGGACGGTGAGTTCAGTAATGCAAGAGGCGGGGGTTCATTGTTCATTCCGTTATCATCTTCACCTGCTCGGAGAAGTACACCGCACTTTGCAACAACGAGCTTGGGATTGGTGCAACCATGTGGAAATAAGCACCTGAGGCATCGGAGAAATAGCCCGTACTCAAAGCGGAGCATCTGCACCGCCTGCGGGACACCAGGGCTGTGGGTGTGACACTTTAGGGGACAGCTGCACCCAAGTCTTACAGGCGTGCTAGGTTGAGCCATGCGCGTACTGCGCATGATAGCGTCTCGCGCAAACGGTGGCGGATGACGTCACCGAGCCGGGGGGGGGGTTGTGTAACCCCATGAACGTTGAAGATCGGCGTGGGGGCAAAATCAAGATAATGCATGTGAATCTGCGACCCGTGAGCTGTTTCCGACGGGTGCAAGTCAGGCGAAAAAGAAAGGATCTAGGGTCCAGGAATACGCTGCTCTTACCAAAAGCGAGATGCGCGCCAGCCGCTACACGTGAGCCAGCACTCTATCTCATGCAGCCTTCTTGCGCTCGCCTTTCGTTGCCTCTGGGAACATGGCTTTGTGGGCCACTGTAGTTCTCAACCGGCCAGTTTGTTTACACCAGTATCATATATAGGGCGACTCGGTATGACTCGACCAGGACGATGCTTTCAACTAGATGCAGGGTGTCGAGCTGCGCACGCAGTACTATTTGTTTGTCGACATTTGTACAATCATGTTCTTATCTCAGCGTCGACTCGCTACTGTTTCAAAGAGACATGTCATCAGGGATGGACGCATGATCTGGATGGAATTGAGGTCACGATGTAGCAAAACCGAGATTGATATGGCATTTAAAAAGAATATTGGCTCCTGCCTGTTACGGTTTCAACACCTGTGGTGGAGCGTCATGCATCGGCAATCCAGTAAACGTTTTACTTTCCAAACCCAGGGTAACAAACTGCCCTCCGGTAGCCATCTCACATCATCGTTCAAAACAACATCCTGTCCTTTCTGAACGGCCGCTTTCACTGCCAAAGAAGACTTCGTGCAACCCTAGCATCCACTGTTCAACGCCACAGGTATCGAAAGCTCTCGTCATACCTGTGATAGCCTGTTGTCAAAGGCGAACGCGACCTGCTGTTCCATGTATCTTAGTAGAGTGGGACCAGCGACAGAAGCAGCTTCGGAGGGAGACTCGGTAGTAAGAACCAGTCTACAACCTGCGATGCTGGGAGAGCCGCTTAGATCCACTGAGTGAGTGGGATGATACAAGCTTGATGACAGCTTTTCAATGGGCGTGGAGTCCAGAAAGTTGCAGCTCGTCGAGTTGCCAGTGGTTGAGGTAGTCGTAGCAACGAGGGTGGCTTGGTTAGGCAAAGCACGTTCCAGCCTATGAGCCTCGCGATCAACAACATCCGTACCAAGCTCGGGCTTCTTATCAAGACAAGCGAGCTGTGTGTCCTTTGTCGGAATCTGCATTTGGATCTCGACGAGAGCTGCTACGATCTACTCACGTGGAGTGCCACCAGGGACTCATTCAATCTTAGAGGGAGAGTCAGCCAAAGGTTCAGCAACGGACTTTCAAGAGCGTGTGGCGGTGCACCTAGCACATGTGCTAGCGGCGGACTTGAAAGTGCCCTTATCTTTGCCTCAGTTACTGGGTCGCTCTTCGTAATCAGACCTGTCGCTTTTGTTTTGAGCTTGGCTGGCTGACTTGGGCTTGGAAGTTGCCTTCCCAGACGACTTTTTGCCCCTAGCGATTGCTTTTGAGGTAGGCTTGGCTTTCTTCGCAGGTGGTACGACTGAGTCTTCCTCGTCATGCTCATCTTCTTCCTGGATCTGCGAGAGCCTACGCTTTGGACTCGTGGGCCTAGGTGGTGCGTCACCAGAGTCCTGGACTGGAGGATCAACTTGTGCCGGAGTTGCGAGTATCATTGCCAAGAGCAATCTCAGCAGAGTCATCGTCGAGTACAGGAGATTTGGAGGCCGCTATCTTTGTGGAGCGCTTCTTGGAGGTCTTCGCAGACCCACGACCAACGGCCCTTGAGCGAGGGACCTTGGCGATTGTATTTGTTGCAGATTCTGCTATAAGTCCAGAAGATACTGTGTAGGGTGCCTCCGCTGGAAGATGAGTGCCACCACTGACAATAGCTCGCTTTCTGGGCTTCTTGGAGCTGTTGGCCTGATCGCTCGGCTCTTCTTCTTCGTTTGCATCGTGAGTGCGCTTGGCTACCTTCTGCCCCGTGGCTTCTTCCTCCTTCTTGATCTTGGCAAGCTTGATGGCGCGGTCGCTGTTTGCCTTCTTGTTGCTTGTCACCCGGGTTTCAAGGTGGTACGAGTTCCCGATAACATCGTACAGACGCTGACCTTTCAAGATGCCGTCACAAGTGGTCTTCGAGTACTGTAAAACGGTTAAAAATAATTCAAGATTGGGAACTATCGTCAGAATTACCTTCAGGACAAGCGCAGTGACGTTGAAGCGATCCCTGAACGTGAAATACATGGTCTTGTGGTACATCAGCCTGAACGCGGGATCCTGAACATAATATGTCCAGCCGTTACGATGGACGTCAATCATCGTGTCCTGTGACTGGTGTTAGTCTACGATATTTAGAAGGATGCCTAACGACACTTACGAGGACTTGCTTTGCTAATACCTGAACAAAACCCGGGTCGTAATGTTCGCGATCAATCCAGCGTCGCTGGAACTCCTTTGAATCGCGCCTCTCGACAACATCTTCCCCACTGTAGTCGATAGCCCTGACCAACAGATCAAAGCAGATCTTATAGTGAGCTGGTGTTGTCGGGATAGAGTGATCGTCAGCAGGCGGATGCCAGAGTACCCGCTGCTGCCCTAGAGTCGGCAATGTCTGCGACACAGGCTTGTTCTGCACCTTGAGATCGCGAGTGGCATCGCTGACCTTCTTCACAAGGTGGGATTCGTGCGTGCCAAACTCCGCCTCCGGTTTCGGGTCCAGAAAGACATCGTCCTTGTCGGTGACGGCGAAGTCGTACGTTGCGTCAGGCTCTGGAAATACAGGAGGGACCTGCTCTGTAGCGGTGGAGCTCTTGTTCAGCTGCTTTTTGCCCCGCGACTTGCGGGGTTTGGCAATAACGCGCGCCTCGATGAGCGAAGAAGAAGGTATCCTTTGTGTCGCTTCCAAGGATGAATCGTCGGGAACATTGCCTTGAGACTTTTCCGTGGCTACAGCAAGGTCAGAATGTAGACTTAAAGGTGTCGAACCACACTTACCGTCTCGAAGGAAAGCATGTTGGAAGCCTCCACGCCCAGGTACCTTGTCGGCCATGTTTATCCTCAGATCACTGGAGGAGTCGTCCGCATCGTTGTCGTCGTCATCGCTACCAGCTGCACGAGGGTGACTTGATGCTTTGGTTGCGACTGCTGGGCCCTGGTAACTGGAGTCAACTGCTAAGGCGTTAATGCTCGTCTCAGATAGCGGATCGATCAACAAACAGTTTGATAACTCAGTAGGCGGCAAAGATGTAGGCACTTCGACGGCTTGAGTAACCCTATTAGTCGATGCCGCGATGCTACTGAAGTAGTTCGGGTCGGACATGGCCGTCGACATGTCGAAACGCCCTAGTGTCTGATCACTGATGTCATTCGTGGGCAGTTGAAGTGGGTCTTGAGCAACGTGGGAAGGCCAGGAAGCCTCAAGGTTCTCTGCAAATGAATACTCATCATGCGCTATGCCGGATGTGTTATATTGCATCGCCTCGAAGAAGTCTTGGTCCTCGTCCTCATCTGTAACAAGGTCGGTCAATATTCTCAGCGCTTGAAGTTAAACCGACTTACAGTTGTGTGAGGTACTGGCGCCCATGAAAACATCACTCGCCGCACCTGGGCGAAGTGCAGGTAGCGCCGGGTTGCTAGAGCTGCCCCAGGTGGACTCATCTTCGGTGAGCTGTTTGCCGTAGTAGGGCTCGAGAGGAGCAATACTCGATGGGAATGGGTACTGAGACATTTGGAAGTGTGTGAAGGAATATAAAAGGTAATTTTTGGAGTAAAGTATATAGGACAGTATAAAAATGCGGAAAGAACGTAACGATGCAATTGCTGTTGAAACGACTGTGGTTGACAATTGCAGTTGTGTATGGTGAGAGCCACGTCGAGCTGGGAGAGCATTTTATGCTCAGACGGGGCAGCAAGACAGCACTAGGTGGCCTTAGCGTCCTGCGAGGGTGAATTGACGCAGTGGGACTGCATGCCCACCGTCGACGACCTTTCCTTTTTCGGCTGTATTGATTCCTCTGAAGCGCATGAGCAGGATGTGCCACCCCCCGGCCTTTCAGCTGATTCGTTGCCGTAGGTGAACGGCAGTGAACTGAGCAGCGTGGAAAGCTTGAGCTCGGTCCATACTGACGGTGTTGTGACATGCAAACGATATGCGTGGAGAGCGTCTTTCACTGTTGTCCATAGGAGGCTGTATCAAGAAACATGTTTTTGTCGTTCTTATGACGATGCCGTTCGGTCGCTGAGCATTTATATGTGCACAGATACGTCCATGGTTGGCCACGGGCATGTAGGGCTCTTCTTGTTGGCATCGGTGGACTCAACTGTTCTTGAAACATGTCGTAACTGGTGAAAAGGAGATGCGCGAAGCATATCTCGAAGGCCTAAGAAAGGCTCTCAGGGGTAGCGCTTGTGACGAGAAGACAGGATCTGTACATGAGTCAACAGGCGAAAGAGATAGTTGGCTCTGGCATGCACTGAAGCATGGCAAAAAATGTGTGCCCAAGATCCAGTTCGATATCGGAAGCTTGATCTTCAAAGCATACTGTTTCGGCAACATTATGGAGCCTTTATATCCTGCCTGAGCCAACCTTGTCATGGGAACAACGACAGGCTGACATCCCTCAGATGACGTCTGTGGAGAGGACGTGACCGGGCAGCGTGATTGGCTATCAGCTGAGTGTATTTGCCGTGTTACATTCATGGACAAATTTCCAGTGTCGGCAGACAGAAGCAAACATACTCGCCGAGGTTCCCACGCTTTTGTGCTTCGAAGGTGTTTCTTTGATCTAAAAGTGTACCTCACGGATACCTAGACGTGGGTAAAAAGCTAATCAGCCAGGTATGAAGAGGTAGACAAGGTGTGGACAGATAG
Source organism: Ascochyta rabiei (assembly GCF_004011695.2). Classification (NCBI taxonomy): domain Eukaryota; kingdom Fungi; phylum Ascomycota; class Dothideomycetes; order Pleosporales; family Didymellaceae; genus Ascochyta; species Ascochyta rabiei. The sequence goes on along the minus strand of NC_082408.1, from coordinate 564,226 downwards.
TCGTGGCGACATAATGTGTGTTGACAGTGAGCAAACTCAGCATGTCGTGAACACCAATCGAGGGGATGACCACAAAGAATCTTATGGGGGGAAATTCTCTCTGGTTAAAAACCATGTCACAGAGCTCCTGCTGTAACAAATCAGCCAAGACCGCGCCTTGTCATGTAGATCGTCAGGAAAGAAGCCTAAGCAATCCTCTGCGCTTTTCTCGGTGTTTCGGGCTGTTGCACGTTTGTTCATTTCAAAGCTCTCGAACGACTATGCATGGCATTTGAACAAGCAAATTGATTTTAGCCCTGTATTCCAGATGGAGACCGACGACTGAACAGCATAGATGAAGGAGCATGCATGCTGCGACGTTTGAATTGAGATGTTGGAGGTAACGCTAGACCAATTACTGGTAGCGTCCAAGGGTGTGCGGTGCAACACCAGATACTAGCTCCTTCGTAGCTTAGGCGATGAACTGTGCAGAAGCGCTATACCTGATTGTCTACGCAAGTCTGCGTAGAGAATCAGGTATAGCGTGTTCCGCCACGATGGGCGTGTGGATGTAGGTCTGCAGCTGCAGGCGCCAATGGTGAAGCGTCACACCCCCTACTGGTGAGTGCTAGGCCTTGTGCACGTTACTCCTTGCCTAACCGTTCAGTAGGATTCATCCTCCAGAATCATCCACACGACTCTGAGCTAAAATCAGCTCTGGCTGGTTTTGATGCATGTACTAGGAGCCGCAAAAGAGATGAACAGATGCAAGACCTGATCAAATCTTGGTTGGGTGCTGATGCCATTGTCATCAAACCAGTATCGTTGTCACATCCTCTGAAATTGACTCGTTAAGCCAGATCGACACCTCTTCCTTTCACAACTTAAAGTGTGCTTCAAGGTAGTTGAGGTCGTATATATCCCAGCTTTGACATACGGTGTTCTCACACGGCGAGACACTCGATCATGCTGACTCCGATGACGATGCTGGCAATGATCACAGTGCGAAAGAGATGCAGTTAAAGGTGACGTCGTGACATGTGTTGTGCTCAATGGTGATGCTTGTTGAACGGCTGCTGTTGTTGGATCGCTGCGTTCGACGCCGGCCGAGTGTCCTTTGCCAGGCTTGGCGTGTGGGTCGAGATCTGTAGGGAAGGAACGCCCAGGTACGCAGCATCAATCGCATCTAAAGACGCGAGATCAATAGCGAGTAAAGAAGGGGCAAGATGTAGAAGTCGTAATTCATCTCATTCATAATCGCTAAGCCCAAAGACCTCCCAGGCCCATCTTCTCCAGTATACCCACCAAATCCCTATCCACGATCTTATCCCACCCTCTCTCTGGGCCCCATGCAACCCTCTTCTGGTTGAGCTTCGCCTCGTCCAACAGCCCCTTCAGCAGTGGACTGCTCTTACTCACACTCGGATACGCATCGAACTCAACCTCACCTACCGAGGGGATCTGCATAAACAAGGCCCTCAGCAGCCCTACGCAGTACTCGGTATAGAAGGTCTTCTCGCCTGTTCTGAAACCTTCAAAGATCTCGCTCGACGCTGGATCGACCTCAACAAAGATCTTGAGCTTGTATGCCTTTGTCACAGCTGTGAGCCCCAGTCGGCTGTCCACAACCCATCCTTTCGGCGGAGACGTGAAGCCTGGACCGAGCCGCAGTTCTAGCCGTGTTATGAGCGCGCGGTACTTGCGAGGCATTCGCGCGAAGAGCGGGTATTTCGCGTTGATGTAGCGCCCATGTATGGGGAAAAGGCGGAACGTATTGCGGCCGTAGAAGACGCGCGAGGCTTCGTCGTGCATGCGGTGGCATGCGTAGAACATTCGGAGAGACGGCGCTACGGTGCGGTGGTTCGTGGGATCAAGGTCCATCGTTTTTGGAAAGATGAGCAGCAGCTCGTAGACGCGCAGACGAAGCTCGTACGGCAGGTCGAAGAAGCGAAACGGCTTGCGATCCAGATCCTCCGTGATCGACGCAATATTGGAGATATTCTCGATGCTCATCGTGCTCATTCGCGCGACTAGCGCATCGATGTCCTTCGTCTTGCGCCGCCCCATCGTGACAGTCCGCACGCTCAAATAACCTTCTCAATTGCTCGACGTTCGTTCATGCATACATTGCGCCAGGTGTCGTCGGTTCAATCGAGTGTCGTCAAAGCGAACGTGTACGATCAATTATGGTATGTCTCGGAGCTACGGGACCATCAGCGCATTGAGTGTGCGCAGGGGTTCTTGGGAGCAAAGATTCGATCTCCCCAAAGCTATATCAACGCCAAATTCATAGAATAGGAAGTTTGATGTCAAATTGCTTGGGTGCAACTTTCTATATAGAGAAAAGGAAGTGGCGGCGGCGATCGAAGAAGTTTTGATGGGACGCCGTTAGTCAGCAGCACTAGGAAGTGGAGCCGAGGCACGCTCCACCGGCCGTTCATCAACCTTGCTCGTAGTGCATAGACGAATCTTCTAATGGGTCTGATTTACTCAGCAGTTCGCTGGCCTGTATTGCGTACTTGGACATCATTCATTTTAAGAACACTCTGATGAACTGCTGAACGAGTGAAGAGCAGCAAACAAACGACGAATTTCACGTTCATGACCAGGACTATCAGGATGAGCGACGCAGCGGAGCCAGAGATCTGCCAGTCAACATCACGCTCATGCTATTTGACAGCAGTGCGACACTCACGAAGACACAATTTGTGTGAGTCGCCGTGTGTCTTGTCGGCGTTGCATCGTGGGGAAACAAGAAATTTGCGAAAGCGAAGTCGACCATGTATGTAGTAGATGAATGGCGAAGCACAAAGAGTGGAATGAGTTGTGGTACTAAAGAAGCATAGCTATGCAAATCATTCCTTAAACTCTTGTCGCTCGTTCCCTTCAGGCAACCCTGGCAGGCAAGACGATACTCTACAAACTCAGGAAGCACGATAGAATAAGGCTCGGTAATCTGATGCATGCACGCTTCGGCAAAAGTTACGATGCTGGAGATCGAGAAGTAAATGTTCAAACGTGCGAAGCGAAACGATGACGTAACGCGCTTGTCGCTAGCGCCTGTGAATCAACTTGGAACAGCAGCCTTCGAGGATTCAGTGCATACCACGTTTATATCACAATACATATCAGTCATGTCGCTACCTTTGAGCCTCTTTCTTGGTGGTTGCGTTGTCGCCATTCCGGTCGTGACAGGTATCGCGGAGGGCGTTGAGTACCAAAAGAAACAAAATGAAGAGGCCGCGAACGAAACGCGCATGATCAAATTCAACCTGCTTGTCAATTGCGACTCCAAGGATCCTATCGCGAAGGACGAGGTTGATTATGGAACCGTCATATTGAGACACGACAAGGCCTGGGTGGTACCGCGCGACGACGACGGAAAGCCATTGCCTCCGGACGATAGCAAAGAGATGAATCCACCGATGCATGCTTTTGCTGGCTTCTATATCCAGTATCCAGATGATTCAAGATGTCCACCGGAAAGAGGACTGGTCAGCACGATCAGTGATGATCCGCCAATGTTGAACTGGGTCTATTGTGACAAGGATACATATGAGCTGAAGTACAGCAATCGGAGTGGATCCATTGAGCACATCGTAGGGGTATGGGACTGGACACAAGATGAACGCATGATGCTTTTCGATGGTTGGGAAGGCTTCGTTGCGATCGATGAGTGGGATGGAGCTGATGAAGACAACTCTACGCCATGGGGTCGAGAAGGATTACGCTGGGCTTTGTACTTTGACCTGGAAGACAACGGACTGAAAGGTCGAAGAAAAGACAGGGATATGTTTGAAGTTGCGCTTGAAAGAAAGATACAGAGTGCTGAAGATCAGTTAAAGCAGCTGGAAGAAGCAGAAAAGAAGATGCAAGTCAAGAGCAGAGGTGGACTGAGTACGCAGTTCTCAGCACCTGCACGAGAAAGAACCAAAGAGTGGGAGAATAAGTTTGGTGAAGGAGCAAGAAGGGAAAGCGCCTCGTGAATAGATGGGGGTCATCTCGACTCTTGATAGGGCATATTGTCCCGCCCTTCCAAGGACTGAGTATGTTTTACGATACCGATTCCAAGACCAAAATTCCTGAAGATTTTGAGGAGTCTGGGTTACCGAAAGCCATATCAGCGCCTCGCTTTGCCCCAGATAAAGGACGACGAAGCCGTTGACAAGCAATCGTAACAAGGGAGTGGCTTATCAAAGCAGAATAAAGCTGTCTGGTAACTTGATCTTTCGTCTTGGTCCAAGATCGCCGAAGGGGAAAGGTCAATTTGATTTACCACTTGCCTTCGCGGGGGGCCTGCCAAATGCGTCTTCAACAAAAGCCGGCTGAAGGCATGCTAAGTCTGATGATACCGTCCGAAGACAAGCTGTTGTGTTCTGGACAACAAACGACGTATGGGTCCCGTGGGAGAGCAAGACCTATCACAACTCTGCTGATCCCGAGATCATATGTTGTCAGACTCCCAGTAAGCGCAGATCTATAAACAGGCTTAGGAACACGGGACCTCATGGGAGACGCTACAGCCTCGGTGATCTAGGACTCAAAAATCATTTGTATACTATTCATCACAAGATTGCCCAATCATACAATCAGGCTTGAGACGTAGCTCGAAGGTTGGCTCTTTGGGTGCATGTTGAACGCGTCGGCTGAATATGGTTAGGCCCATACTTGCCCGCTTCGGGCAGCAACTGCAGCGTGACCTTTGTCTCGCAAGCTCAGAAAGCATTACATTCTCAAAGCCCGTTCTTCCAATTTATCTTAGGTTCCATCAGGTCACTGCCACATCAAGGGTGTGTAACGTCTGTGTACTGTGTCGTCATTCCACAGGCTCGTTGCGTGACGCCCACAAATTGCGGGGGCTGGATGTCCCTTATCTAGATCATCAGCGGCTCCCTTCATCAACCACAAACCACGAAAGCTTCAGCCAACCATCAGATTCAAACACGACACCGGGATACACGCGACACCTCGCGATTTTCTTTCAATCGCAGGCCGGTATGGAGAAGCTTCGCTCGGAAGGGCTGCCAACATACGATGATGCTACAACAGCACCTGCGCCGCGCTCGTGGTTTCGTCGGCGACAGAAGCGCAAGACATTCCGTCTCTTGGGGGCAGCGGCTTTGACCTACCTTACTTACACTACTCTTAAAATCGCTCACAACACAGAACGCCCTATTAATAACCTGTCTGTTGCGAAGCTACAACAAGACCATGCCGCTTGTCCAAGCTTGAGGCAACAGCCTGTGGAGTCAAATGTACATCGCGAGCACAACAAGCGTTGGGTCAATTCGACAAAACCGGTGTTGATCCGCAATGCTACTGTGTGGACTGGAGAGCCGGCCGCAGGCACGTCTGAAGATGATGCAAGAGCTGGGAAGGGCTGGGGCTGGGTTTCGTCGGATGTGTTCGTCGACAAAGGCCTCATCATTAGCGTTCAGTCACACATTAAGAAAAATCATCTTCCTCGCGACACTGAGATCTTCGATGCTAGCGGCCGCCAGTTGACCGCTGGTATTGTGGATATGCATAGCCATGCAGGATTAGAGAGTTTCGGCAGCCTGCAAAGTGATGTCAACGAGCTGTCATCAGACATCACGCCGTACGTGCGGTCTCTCGATGGTATCGACCCGCTTCAGCCTGAGTTCGAGTACATCAAATCAGGCGGCGTCACTACGTCCCTCTTCCTCCCTGGTAGTGGCAACAACATTGGCGGTGAAGCCTTCGTCCTCAAGTTTGCAGTCGGTCCAAAGAATGGTCGCACTGAGATCAGCCAGCAAGACCTGCTTGCGGATCCCGACAAGACCTGGCGGTATCTCAAGATGGCCTGCGGCGAAAACCCCAAGCGTGTCTATGGCAAAGTGGGCGAGCGTGGTCCTTTTAGCAGGCTTGGCGAAGCGTGGGAGTTCCGCCACGCGCTGGAACAGGCTCGAGTCTATGTGCAAGAGCAGGATGACTGGTGTGCAAAGGCAGACGCTGTTGGGATTGATAAAATGGACACATATCTACGACAAGACCTGCAATGGGAGACCCTTGGTGCAGTGTTGAGAGGACAGGTTCGAGTGAATACGCACTGCTATACGATTCCGGATTTGGAGGCGCTCGTCCGTCACACCAATGAGTTCAAGTTCCGAGTATACGCCTTCCATCATGCCCATCAGACATACCTCGTACCCGAGGTACTCAAGAGGACGTGGGGCGGCACACCAGCAGCCGCACTCTTTGCTGACAACAGTGAGTGGAAAGTTCTGCCTTTCGCTACAATCAGAGCTGTTCAAGCAAGTCGGTGCTGACGATAGATTTACAGTGTATTACAAAGTCGAGGCATACACCGCTTCTGAACGGGCTGGCGCCATCCTTTACGCACACAACATCACTCCAACCTATGTTTCAGACAACCCAGTCCTCAATTCACAGCATGTCGTATTTGAGGCGGCGAAAGCATATGGCTATGGCCTGCCCTATCATGCCGCTCTAGCCGGCGTCACATCTGCACCTGCTGAGCTCCTTGGTCTCGGTAACAGAATCGGAAAGATCAAACCAGGCTTCGATGCAGATATCGTTGTTTGGGATTCAGATCCATTGACTGCAGGTGCTACACCGGTTCAAGTCTGGATCGATGGTGCAAAGCAGTTTCAAGATCCTATCGAGCTCAAGAAGCCACTGGTGCCAGCTACCAAACCGAACAAAGATCTTGCTGAGGAGCAAGTTGCTGACGCTGTTCGTGACACGGTGGTCTTCACAGGCGTGACTCAAGTTCATGGAAGCTTCAACCCAGCTAAAGTGGACAGCCATAAAGAGTCCATCGTGGCGGTTGTCTCTGACGGGAAGCTCTCTTGCGTTGGTAGCTGCACGTCCGAGCTGGCCGAGCTGGAGTCGGCGCAAGCTGCCACTCAGACAATACATCTCAAAGACGGTCACCTGACGCCGCCCTTCGTGGCATTCGGCTCGTCTCTGGGCCTTGCTGAGATTGACTCTGAAAGCGATACGCAAGACGGACCCTATCCTGAAGAGGGTATCGCCTTGGCAGTTGATGGTCTCTCGTTTGGCGGCAAGCAACTTGCTCGAGCCTTCGATCATGGCGTCACTAGAGCCTTTACAGCCCCCGGCACTGGAGGCATTGATTCGAAAGGTGTAAGCGTGGGTTTCAACACTGGCGCAAAGAATGTTCTGGAAAATGGAGCCATTGTCTTTCCAGAGCTTGCCTTGCATTACCCATTGACGCTAAGCGCGAAGGGAGGAAAGACGCCTAGCATATCGAGCGCCGTTGGTGCACTTCGGACAAAGCTACTTGAAGCAGTCGGCGATGCGCGAGATTACGACTTGGAGACGAACAGTACCGAAAGGGCATGGCTGAAGCGGGTAGTAGCTGGAGAGTCCGCACTCGTTCTCAGCGCACACAGTGCGGACACTATCGCCTCCATTGTTCGAATGAAGTCAAAAGTTGAGTCTGTCACTTCACAGAAACTCCGCATTGTGGTCATCGGAGCTGCGGAAGCACATCTCGTTGCTGAAGAGCTTGCGGCATCGAACATTGCCGTTGTTCTCGCACCGCTGCTTCCGCACGCGCAGAGCTGGGACCAACGCCGTGGACTCACAGGCCCGCCACTTACCAATGTCTCCATCAACGTATTACTCGATGCTGGTGTGCATCTCGGCGTTGGCGTAGAGGAAACTTGGGAGACAAGAGACCTAGGTCTACTTGCAGGTATTGCGTATGCAAACAGCGAGGGCCGGCTGTCTTTCGACGAGGCGCTTGACCTTGTTGGGGCGAATTTCTACAAGATCCTTGGTATACGCGAAGGCAAACCATCAAGTCACAACGACTGGGTGATTTGGGAGGGCAGTCCGCTGGCAGTCGGTGGTAGAGTGAAAGCTGTGGGAGGTCTCGGTTCGACCCGCTTGTGGAAGTAATCTCTGGGCCACGGTACACTTTGAGCATCGCAGGGATCCTGTCAAGTAGGAGGAATTATGAAGATTGGATGCGAGTTTGATGAATTCATGCCTAAATCATTGAGGGAGCGGATAGAATGCGCTCCGCCGTGAAACCGACCTTTCCTGATTGGCCGCTCTATCGCTAGCGTACCGGGTCATCCTTTCGGGAAATGCTCGCCTCCCTTTCTTGACGAAACGCCAAACCGCCTGTGAAACTTGCGACGACATTCGGCGTGTTGACGGGGTTTTATGCAGTAATTTCCATGTAGTCACGGTCGTCATCATCCCTGGCGGCGGGTTGCGCGTCGCATCTGAGTCTACCAAATTGCTCATCGCAATGCCTCCATGCCCCTGCTTCCGTCGCTTTAGCCTGTCAAACGAACCTGGTCTCTGTCACACGTCGTACCAAGATTAGCGCTTCTGGAGTCAGGCGTTTGTAGGCGACGTCGAAGGTGATGAAACATAACGGCGCATCAAAAGGATGGTAGGCCCTCTCGTTTCGCGACTTGCGACAACTTGACCATCGATTCGGTGGTGCCACTCATTCAGTTCGTCTTACGACTTTCCACCGCTTCAACATGGCTTCTTCAACGCGTGCGCCGATGCCCTCATATCCTGGAACTATTCTTCCAATACACGACCATCCGGCCTGGAAGCACTTATCTGGCACGACCATGGAAACTACAACTACCAAGGCGCCCCCAGCTCAAGTCAAAGAGACTACTGTAGCAGACAAACGGCCTATTGTGGCAGCAGAGGAGCCCACCACAGCAACCAAGGTGCCTACTGCGGCAACCAAGGAGCCGAAGATTTATGTGCCGACGGGCAACAAAACGTTGAACAGGTTTTCCGACATCACTACAAGCACGAGACGCTCCTCGTATGCGTCCACCACGAAATCACAGCTCCGGCAATCCAACCAGAAGCTCTTTGAAATGCTCCAAAACGTTCAGACTGAGCTTGCTACACACCGCGCTATCATGCATGACTTACAAACACGACTATCGTTTATCGAGCAGGACGCACCTACAATGGTTGAGGATTGTGCACCCGAAATTCTCTCGCCAGCAGATGACCTCAAACCTCCGCAAAGACCACCTCCACCACCGCCTCCAAGACGTACCAGCTCCCTCATACCGCCAGGAAGGGAGAGCCAAAGTTGGTGGCAGGCATGTCAGAACTTTGCCGAGAATTGCGAGACGCCCTTCGACGCACAAGAGTTCTTGAAAACTTCTGCTCGCTTTGAAGACTTTGACTTTCACTTTGGCGGTCTTTCTACAGGCGGAGAATCACATCCACCATCACCAATAGAGATTATAGTAACTCCCGCCCTCTCACCCAAGTCAAAACGTCAACCATCTGAAAACGATGGACCAAGGTTACCAATTATTCTCTCTGAACGTGCGCCTCGGACATCGAGCCTGACAGTGGAAGATGAAGAAGAGCGGGATAGCATTATTGAGCAGATCGTGGAGTTCAGGAGGCCAGCAGTACTTCGTCCGTTGTTGCTTCATCCACCTCCCAGTGGCAGGACTGCTTCCTTCTTGAGTGTGGAAGAAATCACAGCATTGCCGGACCTACCACCCGTTATTGAGATCGCGAACGACTCTCAGCGCCACCGCAAGGGCATCCGGAGCATCTCTTCGAAATGGGCGTCACTGAAGGGCAGATCGGCCGATTCAGGCGACTACCGAAAGGGTTTCTTCAGCATGCGGTGATTGGTGTTAAGAATGCGAATGGCATACGATACAGGGGATCTACAACGCCAACGCCTCTCTTACGCGTGTAGCAACCGGTCTTATTTTTTGTGGTTTCCCCTTCCTTTTCTGCCCTGCATGTGTATCTTTTTTCAATGCAGTCTGTAACGATATACCCAATACTCCAAGTATCAAATGAAATTCATGGACACGTTTCTCGCTCTCTCCTCTATCTGCTTTTTGCCCTCTCTTGGTCACTACATGAAATCAGGCATTACGAGTCTTCGCAAGGAAAAGACTTCCAGGCTTTTAAGCAGGGCGATGTGCTGACTATAATCCCTACTGCCGTTTCTGTAGGTGGACGTTCCCCTCTTCCAGTGCCTCCAAACACATTTTGACTTTTGTAATGCAATTTCTGGTCCCCGAAGCTTTCGATGATCTTGCCCGGCTTTCGCTTACTGTTTTACGTTGATAAGCTCAGGACGAGTGCGCAACGATCAATAGTCCTAAGCGGGTCTGCATCTATTCGTTCCCTACATTCACATTATACGCAACAACCTTCAGAACGTGATTCTCTACCTGACTCATAGCGCACAAATCTGCAGTATCGATACCCCGCCTTCATGGTGATCTTCGAGGTCCTGGTAGCTGTTGTCACGCCGTCGCGACTCTCGAAAGGGGCCGTCGACCATCATGACTCCTGCCGGCGAGTCTCCCGCAACGTATCCTTGGTCTGTCTGCAGTCAGTCCTTGCATGGCCTCTCATATGATAGGAAATAGACTTTCTTGGAGGGTCGTCTATTGGCCTCACTGTCAAAACATTAGCCTTCAACCTAGCAAAATCTACGCGTAGACATAATGAGCGCGTCTGCATTTGTTAGTGATCTAGTTAACATTTGCAGCGCCTTTCTAATGCAGTCACGTGAAAGAGGTACGTTAGGAAGGCAGACTGCAGCACCCCGATATCCGCAATTTTGAGCCTCGATAACCTGATCTTGAGCGCCTGGTAGCCCGAAGTTCGAACATGATCTAGGGAATGGGTGATAGAGCGCAAAAGAGCTATAGGAGCATGGAAGGTGCGTTTTGGCGTCGTAGCGAACTAGCAGGTAAGAACCATCCAGCCGCAAAGCAGCTTCACTCCAAGCTCAGCTCCCACTTACAACATCTACTTCAGCATCTCACTTCATCCATCATGCTATGGCGCCACCAAATCCTTATCTCCAGCGACGATCACTCGGCTTCCCAGCGCAAGCAGAAGCTCAAAGGCCAGGACAACCTCCAGCACACGGCATACCTTACTCTCCATTGCCTATAACTACAGAAGCCTCCAACAGTGTACAGCATATCCCATCGATCCCAAAATATGATGTTTCTGTACTCGATCGGCCGTTTCCAGACTTGTTACCTCAGTCAAATACCCTAGGCTGGGGACTTGATGGCGCCGGTAAAAGACCAACACTGGACTTAGATAGCCAGTCCATGCCTCTTGTTGCGCCGACCAACTATCAGGCAATCCAACCTTACGCCTCAATCAATACCTCGCCTACGTATGGCTCGCCCTTAAGCAGCGCAGGTGATACAGCGACGCCAGGCATGCACGCCTACTCTCAACATTCGCCAGCACTACCCTTTCTGCAAGCTTCATCCGGGTCATCTCCAAGTCTACTTCAATCTTTGCAGAAGCAAATTCGTCTTCCCTCCAGCACGGTGGGCCGTAAGGCGCCTCGGAAATCTTCATTTGCGCCTACTCAGTCCACACAGAACTCACCAAAGATCTTGAAAAGAAGTACCAAGTCTGCAGTTCCGAGCCTACGCAGATCCTCACTCACGCAAGACAGTACAATTCCGTTGTCCGCATCGGGTAGGGAGACACCGGGAAATGTCATACCGCGAGATATGCAAAGCATACCAGCCAGACCCTTTCCTGCTGGGTCGAAAAAAGCCATCGCCTCTAGGAAAGCTCATCGCACGATCGTAACTCAAAAAACGGCACTTGATGCAAAAGATAAGATCAGCCCTCCTGCGACTTCGATTGAAATCGAAAATGAGCCAGAGAGTGAACCTGTACTGCCCCCGATAACAACGCGAGGAATGGTTCGCGCGATGAAGCAGTATAATCGCCCTCAGCCACGTTACGATTACGAGATCCCTCCCGAGCTTGAAGGCGTTCAGCGTGCACTTGGCCCGGATGACTGGACGGAGTATATCATGTTATCGGAGAAGTATGTTATGGGAGAAGTTACTGAGAAGGAGCTCATTGCAGGCAGCCAGCGATTGTTCTGTGCTGTCAACGCAAAGCTGCATGGGAGGGTTCAGAACATGGTAGTCGATCTCATGATCGTCCCTGTAGTTGGAAACCTTGCAAAGAGTGAAGTCAAAAAGCAAGTTTCATAGTATTCATTCATTCATTTCTCCTCGAAATTGTACCACCTGTACCACCCGTGCCAGACCCAGTTCTCAAGCCATGTTGTAGCTGTCTTCCAAGCCTCTACATCTCCTCTCGCAGCCTCATGTAAGCTCGGAGAGCCCTCCCACCTAGCGCCAGCGGTTGATGGTGTCGAGATGTGCACTGCTGGAGAGCACCAACATAGCCTCAGCAGCCGCGTCCTCGGGCGACGGAGAGCCAGGAGGAACGCAAGCCTCGACACTCTCCTTGGCATTTCCCGCCTCCCGACCCGCCACCAACAGCGCATTGCGCCTCCTGTTAGAGACATTGTTGGAGAGGGAGCTGGCGTACAGCTTGAAAGGGGCGGCGATGGTGGTGATCAGCTTCTCATCCTTGAGAAGGTTGACGCCGACGAATTTCGAGTTCTGGAGTGTGTTAGTCGAGTCGGTTAATGGGAGTTGGTGGGACATTGGCGGTGGGTGCGGAGGTACCTCGATCATCCGGCAGATGATGATGATTCGCTCGTCGAAGAAGAGATTCTTGGTCTGCTCCATGGCTCTCAATATTTCCTTGTCAAAAATCTTGTCGTATTGGAAGCCGTTTGTGTGTATCTTCTTGACTTCGTTCTGGGACGCGTTAGAAGGAGTGGGCAAAGGGGTTGTGCAAGCAACCTACCACGATGTCCCATGCGCATGCTTCAATGGCCCACGGTTGGTAGTAGTCGGACATCGGATCGAGCCTCTTCTTGTACTTGCTTCCGTTGCTGTCGTTGGCGTGTTGTATGTTCGTGAAGGCGGTGATCAGCTTGCGCACGCAGACTCGCTCTTCGGCTTCGGTGAGCGGGATGGATGCGTCGGGGGTGGGAGAGTGCCATTGGATCTGCGCCATGGGACCGCGAGACTCGACATGGTTGCGGAAGTACATGGGCGCTTCGCCGTCCGGGGTGACGGTTTGGCGGCTTGTTAGGATGCTGGGCGCTTGGATGTCGCGGGCACGAGGCACCGGCTGACGTGTCGTGTACTTGGGCTCGTTATTCTTCTTATTTTTGTTCCTGTCGGAAGACTCGGAGGTGGATCTCTGTCTCTTGGCCATTTAGATGTATTGCTGCGGTGAATAAGAGCGAGCTATACGCGATGTTGTCAGTGGAGCCTCGTGTATATGTCTGACGTGCTTGCTTACCAAGAGCTTGATTGACAGTGAGCCAAATGCAGGGGAAATAGGGAGGTCGAGTTGAAGGCAAAATTCTGCAAAGTTGGTGGATTACAGTCGACGGGCTAGTCAAAAGGTTGAGTGCGCAAAAGTTGTTTATATGCTTGGCTGAGCAAGTGTAGCCCTTCAACGATGAGCCAATGCCAGGGCGAAGGACGACGAATGCGAACAGTTAAGGGTCACGAAATCAAATGAGCCTTCACCAGTGGTACATTTTCAAACGGAGCTCCAGCTCCAGGTCAATGGCGAAGAGATGCCCGTTTGCCGTGGGCCCGGCCACGGATGCTGTATTGTTGCCTTGCCTACCTTGCATTCGAAATCTGGAGAAAATCAGGGAAGACCGTCAAAATTCACTAAGTGAAGCCCTCTACAGCCAAGATGTGCAGATAGACTGTCGTGTTTCTCACTGACATCGTTTGCTCGACACTGATCGAAGCTTATCCCTTTGAGCGAACACGTTAAAAACCCTCTATCGCTTCCCGCGCTTGAATGATTTGATGATTTGATGCAGTTCTCTTTTAGTAGGCTACGATACTCTGGCCTAATTGAGAGTAAACCCCAAATTCAGGGAATAGTGTGTGAAAACAGCACCAATGATTTATGTCTCCTTGCGTGGTTAATATGAAATACTGCATTCGTTTGTCGCGGATACATCTGTGCGCAGAAATATAGGTTGGTCCGAATGATCAGTTCCCATAGTTTGTAATTAGTGGGTTGTCTGCATTGCACAAGCGGTTCACCTCGTTTTGATGTCGGAGTACGCGGGGATATGATTTGGAGGGGTGCTAAGGGACCATGATGAGGTTTGATGTAAAAAAATTGTTGATAGTACCGTGTCCGTGCGCATGACGTGCGGATTTGTGTGATGTGCACCCCCTATATATTATACTCTACTTTACAACTACACAACTCAACCCTACAATATTACTAGACGCTGCCCTTAAAGAGCTAGGTGCTCTAAAGCCTAGAGAAAAATTTAACTACTTAGTAATTATAAAAAAGTATAGTGTTATATAGTTAACGTTAACACAGCAGCATAAGGTAATATCTACCTTAATAACTACTAAGAATACTAACTAATAACATTTAACTCTATAATAGGAGATAGAGCTTGTTAAGTATATAGAGGAGCTAACTAGACGTTACTTACTACCTACTAGAGAGATAATCTAAAATTTTGCGTCTCTAATTACTTAAAATCTAGTCTCTAAGAGCTAGGTTATGCGCTTTATTAACTAGCACTCTATCTATCTTATCTTGCGTTACTCTACTAGTATAGATTACTAGTGTTATAACACTAACTCTTATAATAAATATAAGCTCTATTTTAACCTACTATAGTATAAGATTACTAAATACTCTATTAAGCCTTACTATATATATAATATAGATAAGAAGGGCTTTATAATTAGAAAGATAGTTAGAATAAAATATATGTTTAGTAAGCATATATAGATAAAGGGTAAGGTTAGAGAGTTAATAGTAGATAGTAATAGAGATTAGTAGACGCTTATAGCGTGCGTGTATACTAATAGATTAGTGTTACTACCTAGGCTTATCTACATATTAAAGAAAAGTAATATTAAATTAGACTAGGTAGCTAAAATTAAGCTAGAGGTATACTTAGTAATAGTAACAGTATTAGCCTTAGGCTAGTTAAATAGCAATATAGGCCTTGCGTGGCTTAAGTAGGTGTTTAATTACTACACTAAGGAGAAAGCTTAGAGGAAGTAGAGGTTATTAATACTAGATAGCTATAGATCATACATAATAATAGATTTTATTAACTACTATAATAATAATAATAAGATACTTCTAGCTATGTTACCTCCTTACTTAACCTAGATACTCTAGCTACTTAATATAGTGCTGTTTAAACCTCTATTAACAGCATACTTAAAAGAAGTTATAAAAGAGATCTATAAGTCTTAAAACTACATAACTATTAAGAGAGTAGACTTCTTTTAGCTCTTCTATTAGGCGTAGATCTCTAGCTTTACTAAAAAGCTAATACTTAAGTCCTTTAAAGCAATAGGTATCTTTCTACTTAATTCTAATATTATCCTTAATTACTTTACTAAAATACTAGAAAGCTTAGATTTAGATAGTATGTTATTATCTACTTATAGCAATAAAGACTAGCTTAAAATAGAGACGTTGTTATAGAGGGTTACTAAAGATAAGAGGAGTAAGGAGGTAAAAAAGATAAGATAATTAATCTACTATATCTTAGTTAAGGCCTTACTTCTCTAATATAAGGTAAATAGCCTTAAAAAGATTATAAAGAAGTAGAAGAAGTATAAAAAGAAGAATAAAGCCTTAGATTTATAGCAGCAAAAGGAGTACTATAGTAGTGCTATTTTCTAGTTACTAAGGAAGATTAAAGAAGCACGCTTCTATAAAAGGATAAAAAAGTAAGAAGAGAAGGAGGAAGCACTTAGAAAAGTAACTAATAAGGATTTAGTAGCTGCTAAGAAGCTAGTTAAGGAGAAGAAGAAGGAAGAGAAGCGTATAGTAAGAGAGGTAGCTAAGGAAAGGTATAAGAAGGAGAAGGCTAATACAGTAGATTAGAAGGCTAAACAGAAGGCTAAAAAGCAGTATTAATAATAAGAGTGTAATACTAAAAAAGCTATATAATTACCTTAAAAGGGTAAAAGGAAAGCTTTATAAGTAACCTAGCTAAAAAAGTGTTAAAAATATGCTTTTAGAGATAATATTAGTAGACGTAGTCCCCTATTGCTGCCTCTAGCTGCCTTAACTATTACTACCTACTATAGCTGCAACGTTAACCTTCTAACAAAATTTAGATAGTATATCTTTTTTATAAGTAATTAATTAATACTATATTATAAAATCTTATAATAACAGCTATTATAGATGGCTTAACAACCTTATTTTTGTAAGCTGCTTAGGTTGTTGGGGTGCGCGTCACGCGAATCTGCGCGTTACGCGCACGGACACGGTAAGGTTGGGCTTCTACGATCTTCTTGGTGCTTTCCAGCACAGATCACGCCTTGGCACCTTGATGCGGCCAACGAGAGCGCTCGTCAAATTCGAATATTCCCAACTGATCCAGTACTCCCCATCTATCATCGTCAAAGCGCATTCAATGCGACCTCGTTTTAGCCTCAACAGTTACACTCCTCGACCCATGGAGCACGACACATGGTACAGGTTGCCTGCCTTCCACTCCCCACACACTGCGCCGCCCAAGCATCAGCACACTCTTTATGCACATTCTGTCCACAGCTGTCCTTGCACCACTGAAGCATTTCCCCCTCCTCCATGTCCTCCTTGCAGATCGGGCAGGGTGACGATGTAGCTTGGCGATGTACATGGACTGACGTGCAATTCGAGAGGCCTCCACAAGCGCAGGAGTCGTCCCAGTCAGCCCTGCACACTGGGCAGTCCGGTTTCCAGTTTGTTGCGGAGCACTGCGCGCGCCAATCGTTGAAACAGGATTTGTGAATGGTGCGGCCGCAGGATGATGTGCACCAGATCAGCTCCGAAGCAGCGTAGGCGGAGAGAGGTCCGCCGGAGTAGCAGATTGGGCATTCCTCTGAAAGAGACAGACGACGTGCGTGCGCGGTATTATATCGGGGGACCGGAGCTAGAACTGGAGCTGGAGATGAACGGGTCGCGGCTGTTGCTGTCTGGGCCAAAGCTGGCAAGACGGGCGCTCCAAGTGAGATGTGACGGCGGATGGGACCGAACATCAGAGGGGGTAGAGGGCGGAAGGCGTCGTCCGAGTCCGAGTCTGAGTCCCAGTCAAAGGCCACTCCGGAGTCGGAGTCGGAGGGGGGAGACGCATAGGGTGCCGAGGAGAGGGATGTCGGCATTGATCTACCCTGGGATGAGGGGCGCGAGGGATCAGTGGAGTTCCTCCTATGATCAAATGTACCGACTGGGGCGGCGGATGTTGTGCTTGGTGCTCTCGACAAGTGGAGGGAAGATATCTCTGCTGTGGGCACGCGCGCATGCAAGGGAGCTATGTCTACAGCTGGTAGCAGAGATTGCAGTCTCTGAAGGCGGCGCATGGCGGTGGTGATCGTTTCTTGCATGGTCAAAATGCTTCTCTCCAGGGTTTCCGCTTCAGACTGCAGTGCAGAAAGCGAAGGACTGGGGGGAGACGAAATCGGAGGCAATGGATTTCCACTGCGTGTGCCTGATGTGCGGTCAGGTCGACCAATCGCAGTAGTGCTTGGTGTACCCGTACTGCTTTGTGTGTCTGTAGTAGTCCGTCGCGCTGACGATGTAAGGCGGCGGACTGCGTCCTCGATCGCTTGCGACCATTTCTTCACCATGTCATCCGCTTGGCCTTGGTGATTCTTAAGACAAAGTCCACAACGAGCCAGACGCTCAAGGTGAGGACGCAGGAGGGTGATGTCAAGCGGTCGGCGGGAGAGCTCGGTAATGATGTTGTCGAAAATGTTCAAATTGGTTGTGCTGATGGGGTTATGACACTTGCGGCCCTTGGACGGAGCAAGGCCGACGCACCGACCGTCACCTTGAAGATCAAGTACATGTTGAGGCTCCCACTGATGGTCCAAGGTGGAGATGGATGCATGACTAATAGTACGAGGAGATATGAAGGACATTGTGAGTGTGTAGCAGTGTGTTGATGACGCTACGTATGGACGTGGGTTCCTAATTTATGTGCTCAAATGCTACATCGACGCCCTCACCCCACGCGGTCTCAGATATCTCAGCCATGGCCAAGACCTGAGAGCGACTGGGAGTTCATGTGCGGAGGCTGTGCACGGGAACAAAAGGCGGCCTCAGGACAGAAAACATGGTTGACGATATCAGGAGCAGGTCGCTCGCGAGTCGCTGCCTGCCTAAGCCACGATAACCAATGTGTGATGACATGGAAGATTATGCGTAAACTGCGAGCGGCAGGGCTGTTGCGGCGTAGTCGAGTAACCACAGGTACGTTGTGACATGCTGATCATCCTTCGGCGCTGTGCCCACACCCCAGACGTTTCGTGGCGTTCTCGACTGGCCCAGGAACGGCCCGAGCTATGCTGTGCCACAGGCGCAGCGCGAATCAGGCATTAGGCACTAAAGGCGAGGCAGCGGAAGTCGCAAAACATCGTTGTCTAAGAAGCAAAAAATATCATGTGAAGAGGAATGACATGTCTCTTAGACAGACAGTCAACGAGAAAGGACAAGGATGGTAGCAAACAAGCGATGACAGGAGCGTATGACGGCGTGAAACATTTTGACATGCAGGATTGGTGCAGGTGCTGCGAGTGTACGGATGGCAACCAAGGAGAGGAGGGATATAAACCACGAGGCCCCTGAAGAGATCGGAGCGTCCATTGCGATTGCTGCATATCAGTCAAGAGCACATATCGTGTGGCTGATAGAGCCGCAACTGAGCTTGTAGTCCCTGTTTGTTTGAAGTCCCTGTTTGGTCTACTGCGATAACCAGCGAGTTTAAATGATGGCCTCGAGACTACAACGTACTTGATGCAGAAAACGGTGATGGCGATGATGGTGATGGAATTCCTCGTGGTGGATAGATGGAGTCGACGGGGTGAGGGTTGAAGTGGGGCGGCCGATAAGATGTGGAGAGGGCACAGTGACGCCATTACCGACCAAGAGCAGCTCATAGCTCCACCGGACATAAGCTGTCAACCTCGCCCAGCCCGTTCTCTCCTACAAGACGCGTGGGACGGAGTTGCTGTCCCTCTGTTTCCATGCACATGAATTCTGACGCGGGCAATGAAAAGCCCACCGGCGCCATGGCCAACGAGCACACTCCACTGATACAGACGGTCGAGGTGCGGCCATACGTCCGTGACCGCTATCCCCACCATCGCCTGCGCTTCTGGTGCACGAGCATCTTATCCACGCTGGTCCTCGTTGGGGGACTTGTTGCTGTCCTGCTGTTCAGCTTCGATTGGAAGTCTGACAGTGATCTGCCGGCCGTCATCGAGCGCGCGCACTCGCGAAAGATTGCTGAGGATTGGTCGCGCCGCACGAGCTTAGAGTACGACGAGCTACAGACCATCCTGCTAGAGACGCCCAATGCAGAAAAGGCGCGCGAATGGAGCGAGTACTACACCAGTGGGCCGCATCTGGCCGGCAAGAACCTCACGCAGGCGCTATGGACGAAGGAGCGGTGGCAGGAGTTTGGCGTAGAGAGTGCCATTGTCGACTACGACGTCTACATCAACTACCCCAAAGGACATCGTCTGGCGCTGCTTGACAAGGACAGCGTCAAGTTTGAGGCTCGCTTGGAAGAAAACGTGTTGAAGGAGGACAAGGCAAGCCAGTCTGCAGACAGGGTACCGACTTTCCACGGCTACAGCGCCTCTGGCAACGTTACTGGAGGCTACGTCTTTGTCAATTACGCCACATACCAGGACTTCGAGGACCTGAAGGCAGCCAAGATCGACCTTAAAGGCAAGATCGCATTGGCCAAGTACGGCGGCGTCTTCCGCGGCCTGAAGGTCAAGCGTGCCCAAGAGTTTGGCATGATTGGCGTAGTCATGTACAGCGATCCTGGTGACGATGGCGAAGTCACAGAGAAGAACGGCAACAAGACATATCCAGATGGCCCCGCAAGAGAACCAAGCAGTGTTCAGAGGGGCAGTGTGCAATTCCTGAGTAGGTCAAACGCTTGGCCTTCAAACTTTAGTACTTACCTCCTCCAGGCTTCGCACCTGGTGATCCCACAACCCCTGGATACCCATCCAAGCCTGGCGTCCCCCGTCTGCCTGTCGATCACGCTATTCCCTCGATTCCCTCTCTACCCATCTCCTACGAAGATGCATTGCCTCTGCTCAAGGCTCTCAACGGCCACGGCCCCAAAGCGACATCCTTCAGCAAGTCTTGGCACGGTGGTGGTCTTGACTATAAGGGCGTAGAATACAACATCGGTCCCTCTCCGGACGGCCTCACCCTGAATCTCGTCAACGAACAGGAGTATGTCACAACACCATTATGGAACGTGATAGGCGTCATCAACGGCACAATTCCTGACGAAGTTGTTGTACTCGGCAACCACCGTGACGCATGGATTGCTGGAGGTGCTGGAGATCCCAACAGCGGTTCAGCCGCCCTCAACGAGGTAATCAGAAGCTTTGGTCTCGCCCTACAAGCAGGGTGGAAGCCACTCAGAACCATTGTTTTTGCCAGCTGGGACGGCGAGGAATATGGCCTTGTCGGCAGTACCGAATGGGTCGAAGAATACCTCCCCTGGCTTTCCGGCTCTGCAGTCGCCTATCTCAATGTCGATGTTGGCGCTCGTGGTCCCGAGTACAAGCTATCTGCTGCACCACTCCTCAGCAAAGTCGTCCAGGAAGTCTTGCCTCTCGTGAAATCGCCAAACCAGACCGTCACCGGCCAGTCAGTCTTCGACACCTGGGACAAGCACATCTCGACCATGGGCTCGGGCTCTGACTTCACTGCCTTTCAAGACTTCGCCGGCATCCCCTCCATCGACATGGGCTTTGGTTCAGGCCCACAAGATCCTATATACCACTACCACAGCAACTACGACTCGTTTGACTGGATGGCTCGCTTCGGTGATCCAGGCTTCCAGTACCACGCCACCATTGCACGTGTATGGGCGCTCGCAGCCGCAAAGCTTGTTGAAACCCCTATACTACAGCTGAGCGCTGCTGATTATGCAACCGGATTAGACAAGTACATTGCGTCCGTCAAGCAGAAAGCAAAGGTTGCAAACTATGAAGCCGAGGAAAACGTCTTCGCTCCCCTCGACCACGCAGCTGTACATTTCAAATTCGCATCCACGATACAAGATGGCATTGCTGCTCAGCTCCTCGACGACTACTATCATGCAGATATGCCGTGGTGGAAACCGTGGCTGCGCGTCCGCCTGCTACTCGCTATTCGCAACGCAAACACAAAGTACAAGCTCCTTGAGCGTCAGTTCCTGCACGCCGAAGGTCTCGATGACAGACCATGGTTCAAGCACATTGTCTTTGCGCCGGGTAAATGGACAGGGTATGCTGGCGCCACTTTCCCTGGTATCGTGGAAGGTGTGGACGAGGAGGATGACGCAAAAGTGAGGAAGTGGGTCGGCATTGCAGCGAAGATTATCGATGCTGCTGCTGATTTTCTGGAGAAGGAGTAGGATTGCACTTCCGATGTATGGCTGGGACAGGGGATGAAGTTGCATGATGGGCGCTTAGCGAAGTTAATCCCAATACGCATTCAATATGAAAGATGCATTCGTGTGTCAACATTGCTCACAGTATGGCTACTGCAAGTTTTTCCCAGCATACATTGCAAACTCTACTGATAAGCTTTGGCTTTGGCCCCCTCGATCAAGGGCGAACGCTGAACCTGCATAGATCCTAGAAACCTTCACGACGCTTGGAGAAAAGGCTTGCGGCTGCTTTATAGGACGTGAAGGGTTCCAAGATGTCTATATGTCACGGGTGCAGATGGAATGTGTGCGAGGGAGGAAACGATGCCATATTGTACAACTATGAAACACGCCCGCAGACATTTGGCAGAAGCGTACACAGTGCGAGGGGCGTGGACGGGGAGTTCTCCTTCATCTCAAGTCTTGCAAGCAAAAGAGCGTGATGATGAGCATTGGGAAAGATTGGTTCAGCTTGGATTCGATCAGCAAACGAAACCCCAGCATGGCACACGAGAAAGTGATATGAGGAGGCAGAAAATATTGTACGTTATTCTACAAACGCGTCAGACATCACGCCCTGAGGCAGCCATCTCGTCGCCAAGCGCTGGTCGTCTTCTCCCCTTGCTCCCATCCCACCTCCAGCTTCTCCCAGTCAAACACTCGCCTTACCAAAAGACAGGACTTCTTTCACTCGGCTGTCTGTGCGTAAGTGCCTCAAGCCACTTCCTCTTCCACTGGCTATCAACGCGATCCCTCTCCAACCCGTCCATCTCGCTCGGCAGCTGATCGAGCTTGATACACCGCCATGCGAGCTCCAATTTCTCGCTGTTCAGGTCCTGCTCATCCTCTTCAACCTGCGTTGTGAGTGAGTCCAACTCCTCCGTCGAGCTCACGCCCAGCAGCTCCATGGCAATGATACCCAGAGAGCGGCCTTACAGCGGTGGTAGGATAAGATGCTTAAGCACTGCTGCTTGGTGGTGGAAAGCGCGGAGGGTTGTGGCGGTGAGCAAGATGCGGAGTTTGGTGCTACAGAGGAGGGAAATGACGTGGATTTGGTCGTTGGTGAGGTGGACCCCACGCGGAACGGAAGGAGAGGATCTGGTGGTAGTGGTGGACATGATGAGCCGTGTTTTCGAGAAGTGTGGTCTGTAAGTTGTGGAGACTTGGGGTGTTCTGAAAAAGTGATTTCTGGCTGAGAGCATGGTGTGTGTAAATGTGTGTCAGTGAACAAGTGGGCATGGACATTGAGCCAGGCTGCTTTAGGATGAGCAGCCACAGCAGCAAAGTGGGATGGATTACTCCTCACCGCTGATACTAATATGTGAACCTGCATTTAATAATGAAGAGAATTTGATTACAGCTGGCTCACACGAAGAGAAGAAAAATATTGTGGGATTGAGACTAGTGAAGCAGCCTCGAAGTAAAGATCGATCTTTCTAGCAGCTACAGACTCTGTCTCTAGACCCCTCCATCATGCTCTCCCACCATGGACCTATGCCTTGAATAGCTCCAGATCGATATATGCCAGTAACTCACTCGCCCTCCAGCAACTGACAATAGTCGATCCCACTGCCATACGAGCTTCTTCGGGAGTCCTTATATCCTCTGCTGAGCCAATTATGAATTATGTATCATGTGTCGGTGACAATTTATTCGGATGAGAACACCAAGGGGGGAAGCTCCTGTCTCAGATCATATCAGCATTCACTCAAAAGCGATCAAAACCAAGGTAGCTGGACGATTAGGTACTCCGAAGCTTGAAAGTCTTCATACCTGGTCAGGACGGTTAGATCGCGCGAGCGCGTGAAACCAAAAATGACAGTAAAAATGTGTAGTAACGAGTGATCATCACAGCATGTTGTGTGGAGAAAAGAGGTGACTTGCCACGGATGAAAACGATGCCAGGGAATATGCACTGACAGCGGTGCGAGCGGTTGAGAAAGTATTCGCGTGATCTGGTAAACTCAGAGTGTTAGCAAAGCTCAGCAGAAATGAAGCGGGCCTGTAGCAGTTTAGGATACCAAAAAGCAGCCGTTGTACACCCTCAGTTGTCCTCATGCTGGCGAGATCGTGTAATAGGGAGCACGTACCAGATACATAGGGAGCTGATGGGCTCTCCCGACAGTGACTTGACATGATCCTGGTCTTCTACTGTTGTGGCCTGAGCAATGGCTCTCGAGCTTCAGACAGTGTAAAAGCAAGACCAAGCTTTATCGTAGGTGAATTCGAAGCTGCTGTAATGGCAGTTGGCAACGAAAATAGAGAGTTCATCTTGGTAGATATAGCTGAGCGCCTGAGGGGCCAAAGAAATAGGAGCCGGGACAAAAATATTTGAGGGGTTTTTCCTTAGTTTTCTTGTTTGCGGCGGATGGAAGTTGGGGAAGAAAAATGGACTAAGGGCAAACAGGTCCGAATAGGCCCGTGCGAGCACTGTTGTGATAAAGGTCGGGGACGGTGGCAGGGGCTCCAGTTCATCGTGCCCCGTGATGTTTCTGTAGCCTCTTAGAAGCCGTCGTATGTGGGTCTTACCACAGTGAGCCAGCTTGAGCCCGGGAGCAGGTCCAACGCATGGGAAAATAAAGTGATAGTATCTTTCGGTCCCTTCAGGGCTACCTCGGACGAGGAAGAGCAGCTGCTTATGCGTTGATCTCACTTGTGCCAGCACTCATCTCCTCGAAGATTCTTTGTTCCCAACACCAAGGGAAAAGATCTAGTTCTTCGAACTCATGTGCGTCAGAGGTGTTGTGTTGAACATACACTCTAAGAAAGTCGGTGTTGTGACTGTCCCCGATACTCAGCCAGCCGCAGTATCGGTCATCTTAGAAACCTTTTTTTGCTTCATGCATTCCTAACCATGTACTCCCAGAAGCTCAAGAAGCTGGTATGTGGTCGGTCCTACTAATTCTGTTATACTCTCTAACCTTTGTGCAGATCCGCGAACACTTTACATTTGTCACGACCCTTCCCCTCCGAGAGGCCTTTGCTCCACCAGTGCTCGACCATTCCGCTGTTCTTGCACCATAGAAAGACGTGTTCGCCGTAGTTGTTACCCACCGTATGGATAAAATGTCGCTAGCCTCACTCGCAGCGCCACAAAGATTGAGAATGGAGACCTGGTCAAGCATTGCGTTGCTAAGTCGTCCTGGACTGTAGTCTTCAAGAATTGCAGCCATACCCCCGGATCGGAGTAGATGTGTTCGCGCTGCGAAAGAGAGCTCAGAATTGCGCGTCAGGGAGTCATCGAGCAAGCAAACCTGAGTGCGCCAGCTGCTCTCGGAACAGATACGGGTGATTACGTCCACGCGATGATCTGGACCGCAAACGCAGAGAGAGGAGTGTGCAAATTATGCCACAAAAAAGAGTACATCAGGTTCAGCGAAGTGAGAAGCATTTGCTCGATAATTCGTGACCGCAATATAGTTCATTGACTGTCTTTATCGTAGATTGCTTGTCTTCACGCTTTGAAATTGTACTGATGGCATTCTTGATTTGTACATCTCGCTTGGAGTTCTACGACTGTCCACTCTCAATCAACTCTCCAGCGAATTCTCTTACCGTTCATGTGTGAAAGAGCTCGGGACTAATGCCGGGGGGTCTTCGGATGGAGGGAAATCTGTCTTTGGTCACCATTGAGCATGGGGACTAACGCGAAAACGCTTGGCACATGCTACATAAACAACGCCCTCGGTCCATCCCACTCTCTTCTCTTCAACCAGACGACCGATTGGCTACCGGCGTCGAGCTCGAACACTGATTTGATCAGCGTGGAGAGGGAGGGTTAACTGCCTTTCAACAACTTAATTTTTACAGACAGGCTTTGAGTCACTGAGCTTGCTCATACTCCAAGGCCACAGTGACTCTGGTATCTGCACTGCCTCCAGATTGTCGCGACCTTTTTCATTGATCTGTTTGATTTGTCGAACACTTGAGGAAGAAGCTCTCACTGCTTCACGTCTTCCACGGTTCGAACTGATAAAACCTGAGCTTGAGATGGCTGTGTACTGGCACGTTCAATTACTAACACAACACAAGCTCGAAAGACCCCACAGCCTTGACTTGGTGTGCGAACAACGTTCACGTGGGCTGGAACTTTTTCGGACCTATATTTGGATCTCTCTGTGATGAGCCTTGGCCTAAGATAGCAGCCAGGTCATAACAGTCTGAGTCACGAATGACCAATGACGGTGATGAAGTGGGTCAACGCGTGCGTGTCCCAGCTCAAGGTGATGTTTTGGTTCCTGTCACCTGTAAGTCTGCATCAACAACACCTACGTCCAATATACACGTACCCAAGAGATTGGAAGCTTCAAGATATCTTCAGAGCCAGAGGACAACTTCATCTGAAACAGCATCCACTTCCACAACGGCTCCGTCATATAGATTCCCGTGCTTGGCTGTGGCTGCACTACCATTTGAGGAGGTACCACAGGTTGGAGAGGGCCCCAGCGAGGAAAAACCCAAGCCACGTAAAATCTCCATGTACCTGATAAATTGAAAGATTGAGCATCGTTACCAGTGAGCTAAAAACTCCCTCCAAACTGACCACTCTCAAATCTGTGAGCGTGCAAGCACTTCCTTGAACCCGTGCTAGTTGTGGACGGAGCGATCAGTCGCCTTCACATTTGCGTGCAAAATTGGCTGTAGATGTTGTGTCATAACCCCAGATCCTTCTTCAATGCAACTTGCTCAAGTATTTGTATCGATGCACCGTGATTGTGACTTCATTGCTGTATGTGCTTGGTCCCTGTGCTTTGTGCTATAATCTCTAAGAGTCCTTCCAGGTCATCAAGAGTATTGCCTGACTTTGATATCTACTCAATCCACGCAACGGCCCAGGGTTCTACTAGCGCGAACTCGAGGTGACCGTGAAAGATACTGGGTCAGTACGGGACCGTTCAACTGTAGCTCACGAGCCCGCTGTAGTTCCCTCACCCACACCCTTATTCCCGACTCGTACGTTCCCACCCATTGAATCCTCCAAGACCCCTACTCACACTGCCAGTATCTCAAACAAAGCAATCAACTACCTCCAAAATGGCCTCCGCATACAAAGATGCGATCCGCATCAAGGACCAGATCGAGTTCAACCACAAACTTGTAAGTTTCCCGCTCAATAACGCCCTGCTCACTCATACTGATGTCCGCAAAGCTCAAGCAAGACCATGCTGCCTACGCCGGCGTTGAGAAGGAGGCCGCGGCCGACAATTTCCCCAACGCCGACGTAGTTCTCCGACAGATCAAGCAAGACATCGAGGACAAGCTGGCGGAGATCAAGACCAACGAGGAGGAGCTTCAGGAAGCTTTGAGGTGAGTGAACGATGACGTAGTCGTCAGAGGGCGTTGTGAAAAGTGCTTAAAATATATACTAACTACCTGTAGTCGACAAGATTGGTGGGACCGTGTGTCGTGGTGGCGCCTCAGTCTTCCGGAGGATCTCTCCGAGTACGAGGCTGCGGTGGAGGAAATCGGAGAGTAGGGTGTGCAGTGGAGAGTTGGGTGGCTTGTTAGAATAGCTGTATGAATATCACACGATCATAACTTCAGCATTTCATGTCACTTTGTGCTGTGAACTCACGCAGTGCCATTGTATCTAGCATGCAGAGCAGTTATTGATTTCGGTACCTGTGGGTAGCTGATGAAACTTTCCTGCGCTCCTGCGCCCATCAGCACGATGTATATGTATCCGCGGACCCTGTCAGCCTACATGAGCATGCTCTTGCCTTGTCCTTGTCCTCAACTCCAAACTTCGAGACTTTCCAGCCCATAGTTACGACGTATGGCATTTAGCATGATTCGTGCGACGCCATGATTTCCCTCTCGTGAGCCATCTCACTACCGTCTGAGCCGGGGTAGTGTGCTGTCATAGGTTGTGTACTCATCGCCGTATCTGCTCTTTCAGATAGCATAAACGTCGTTTTGGAAAGCGCAGGTATGGTGGGCCGTGGCCAGGGTATCGTGCTCGTGTCCGTGTGCTCAGGTTGCACGACCATGTCCGTTGCGAAAGGGCCCGAATTGCGAAGCGGTGGTCTGAGGCTACTGAGCGCCTTGAGGGATTCCTAGCATCTGCTTTAGTCAAAGTCTCTCAAATCTGATCTGTGAGTCTTACTGTTGCGATGGCGAACCTCAGGAAAGGGACGCATCCACGGACTTTAAAGGCGCCGCAATGCGTGCGGAAGAATTCGCGTCCCTGCGGTGATTCCGTCACACTTCAGGCGATCATCGTTCCGAACATCGAGAGTTGTCAGGCACGGCTGCTCCAGCACCACCATAATCGCCATGTCTTGTCTTTTATCTTCTAGGGGTGTAATGAGGGGTCTTGAGGTTGATCGTAAGATGTGTTCATCGGTGGTGTCAAGATGCAGGCTTGCGAGCTTCGTAAGTGATGCGGATTGTGTTTGTCGAAATGTTTGCTGATCGGAACGTAGGCGAATGGAAAGCGAGTGGCATCGTTCGAGAAAGCTGAAGTAGCTTGAGATTATCTGAGGGCTCTTAGCACCTGTCCATGTAGACACAGGTGAGCAGCCGACCCATCGTCAAGGGGGCCCTCCTCTCGGCTGTACCCCCAAGGCCGCATGATAGACAGCACCTTGTAGATCAGCCCCTCACCAATACCAGTGCTGCTCGCCACATAGGACTCTGCAACCACACCGGGTGGATATGAAAGCTTCACCACGAAGGCCACTGTCTGCCACTCGGCCCGGGAGTGTAATCAGAACGCCGGTCGTCCAAGGCGAACAAGGCTGCGGCTTGTTCCAAGGCTTCGAAAGCGCCTGCAGTCCTGTCGGAGCTTGTGGGTTGATCTTGTGCGCTCAAGGAAGTGGTCGAGAGGGGATAGCAAAGGCCAGTCCGGTCCAAACTGGACTCCGGTTGGATCGAAGACCCACCAACCGTCAGAGACCAGGTGGATCGCAAAGGCGCAGTGCGAGAAGTGCCAATAGGCAGGCGGAGCAATCTTGATCTCCAAGATCTCGACGATGGGACCACCGAGCGCTAGAAACGTGTAAGCAAACTCGTCTTTGTCCCGGGTGACTGAACAAAATCTCACTACTGCACCACCCTTCCTCGAGTAATGTCTCCCACCAGGCCGAGAGCTTGACCAAGCTGATCTCACACTTGAGCTGAAAGACGTTCAACATCTCCCACCACCAAAGCTCCGAGGCTGTCATGCCAAATAGAGGCGCCCAAGGCCGGACGGTGGACGGCGGCGGTATCTGCTTGCAGAATTGTTTCAGGCCGTCTTGCATTCTGCAGCAAGCCTGGATGAAATCAGAGAACCATGTCTCGTCAGGCATATGAGCAGTGCAGAAGCTACCACCCCAACCAAGTTGCTTGTTGTTGCCGTCGTACAGAACCGCACAGACGCGGCAGCGGGCGCCAGATTGAATGAGAAGGAGGGCGTGAGCGGGCTGATATTTCAGGTAGGAAAATAGAGGGTGTGACTCGAAGGAAGCCATATCGTGAAGGTATGACTAGTAGCAGCTTGGTGTTGTATAGCGCTGGTATCAAGTTCGACAACAGCTCTGATAACGCCAAGCCTGCACCAAGTTGACCCCTGCACTATCTGCTCTTCACCATCTAAACCTCTGCACTACCTCAAAGCGTCGAGACGCTGCATATTTCTTCTCTGCGATCTCCATTGCCGTACGGTCTCAGACGAACCTCTGTCCCAGACGGAGCACTTGCGTGAATCAGCCCGCTCACTGCAACGACCTAGCATCTCAGCCCAACAGAAACAAACACTTTCGGGAACAGTAGCAATCGCAAAGGCTGCAGTCGAAGTCCAGGACTTGTACCCATGGGCCTTTTCGAAGCAAACTCGACTTCCCATCTTCAGAGACGAGCTCGCCCTTCCAAGTCGCAAGAGTGACCATCGCGGCAACTGAACCGCGGCAACTGAACAGCCGAAGCCGACACCACGAATGCGACGACCTAGATCCTCAACAAGTCGAGAACATACGAGCCTACAAAGCACCCATCTTGAAGACGTACACCGGTCGCGGCAACTCAAGAATCGCTGCCAGCGACTGTGTCAGTCATGCATGGCAAGATCAGTCCGGAGCAGGAGAGGGCCCAAAACAGTGCGTGAGACATGACAGGAGGGCGAGAAGGTAAGGCAGGACGTACAAAGCAACAGAAAGCAAAAATGCAGTAATGAGGCAGCTTGGAAAGGTGTGTGGAAAACGTTGATTGCATGACGCAGAGTGGGTTTTGAAGACCATGCGAGCAGACCCTATCCACAACACCAAAACGAGGAAAAAGATATGGCAAACACACTGTCGAGGGCGTAAAGAAGCTGTCCTGGAATTTTCAGGGGTGATGTCCTGAAGCGAATGAGGTTGCGAAGATAGGAGACTCTGATGAGATGCGTCGACGGCATGGCCGATGGAGGACAAGGAAGATTGGGAAGATGAGCAGACGACTAGCAGTGGTAAAGCACCGCCGCTAAGACCCTCAGAGGTTCATACTGCAAGAGCTTACCTTGCGCTGCTACATGTTCGCTTATTTGTGCCGTTGCTTTGACCGTACTTACTGTCAACCTGCACAGCCAGCGACGACATGTGGGATGAACCACTTCCTAGGCGGATTGCTGAACAGCCTGAATGATCATTCGAGATGAAGGTTCATCTCAGCGGAGCAGAGACGTGTAGTTCCCTTGAGCGCGACGGGGAGGGAATAAGGAGTCAGGGAAGACAAAATGAAAGCTAACGAGACCAGAACCAACAGTAGCTTACCACGTCCCTCCGACTGCTCTCATCTCGCCCACGGCTCGCTTACCTCCTCACTTCCCCTCTAGACACCGACCGCACACTTCCTTACCCAACGACCTACGCCCTCCATCTCTCGAACAACGATCCCGCGCCCGACAACGCACACCCTCGCTTCGCCGCCCAACGCGTGTAACACAGACATACACGGCGCGGAGACGTTCGTAGACAAGTCCCTGCCCCACAACCACATCGCTCCCAGGGCCTGCGCAAGGATAGGAAAGTGCGGCTGCTTCAGCGGAAAGCCCTGAGTTCTAGGGTTTCCGTATAGGGCTTGGCGTGTATCTGAACACTTTTCTGACTGTAGTCGCAGCTTGTGGGCCGAAAGCTTGGTCATGAAGATGTGTGAAGCTGGGCAGAGATGCCGTGAGAGGAGAAGAAGGAGTGGCGCAAGGAAAGAGAGTACGAGGTACAGCAGAAGGAGTAAACGGAAGGTTGAGCATTAAGGAGAAACAAAGAGGCAGCATGGCTGCGAGTTGTTGAATGAGAAACCAAGGATGCACTGCGCGCCATGGGCGACTGGAGAGTTGGAATCGAGAGGGTTGGAAAACAATCAGGAGCCGACTGTACGCTATCGTTGAGGTTGTAAAGAGAGGGGGCTTAGGAAATATTTCAAACAATGAATGGACGAGTAGGACGTACGTTGAAGCTCTGATAAGGGGATGGAGGCGTGACGAATGAGTGGGAAGGGGAGGAACAGACAAAAGGGGAAGGTGGCGACGATGTGGGAAGGGGCAATACACA
Source organism: Ascochyta rabiei (assembly GCF_004011695.2). Lineage (NCBI taxonomy): Eukaryota > Fungi > Ascomycota > Dothideomycetes > Pleosporales > Didymellaceae > Ascochyta > Ascochyta rabiei. The sequence continues at coordinate 533,392 of NC_082408.1, read as the reverse complement.
TCGGAAATGCACGTGGAGGTGTGTCAGAGGAAGCAAAACGGCTAGAAGACAGGAAGGGAAAGAGCACATGCGCCACTATCTGAGCAACGAAGGGATCTCGTTTAAGTCTCGAGCGCATAGCAGTGGTCAGTGAGAGGAGGTTAGCAGTCAAACATCTTGTTACATCATTTCAAAGCATGTCGTAACCATGTCGTCGCCTCCTCACGCCGCCGTCAACCCGTGCTTTGGCGGTGCAGCAGCGACTGGGTAAGCTCCTAGTGACGAGTATGACGCTTCAAGCTACTGCGTGTGGCTACCCACGAACTGCTCCTGGATCTCTGACCTACCTGTGCATATTACCAGGTTAATGATTTGCGCGTATCGTAGGAGCTGACACATGTGTCTCCTCAAAAGGGACTGGATCACAGCAGCCGGTCTAAGTGTCATGCATCTGCGTGAAGACTGCGGCCTCCTCTGGCTTGAACTCAGCGCATGATGTAGCTTTCGACATTACAGCTGTAGCATCAGCTTCTGTACTGAAGCCTCGAGGTCTTCGGCGCAGTCTTTTCTGGAAGGAATGCAAGGCCTTCAGAGCCGCCTTAACTCCGATGACTGCCGCTGCTTGTGGTGCCGTTCTCCACGCACCGGTCAAGATTCGTGATGCACTCCTTTGTCTGCAGTCTTGCAGTTCGCTGCAAGCTTGTTTGCCCTGCGGTTGAGTGTAACATTCGCAGCAACACAAGCAAACACACAGAGCGCATTCGTAGCTCCTGCATCAAGAGGTCTGGCGCCACATTGCTGTCCGCGTTGGCGGGCGGTCTGTGCTCGACCAGGTGGAGGGCGAGTGTGTGATACTGTCAAGCTCCACTACCTTTGCTGACCCTGACGGCAGCAACATCACCCACCGCTCGCAATTTTTGCTTCGGGCAACCCCTTCGGAGCTCTTCAAACGGCGTATCTGGACTATTTTCAGCACCGCATACGCGCCTCCGGAGGACATCATCTCCTTTTAGGTTGCCAGAAGGCGAGGGCATGCCGCAGCTTGCGAGCTTCAGCTCAAGCCTCGTCAGCGACGAAGAGCCGGGAAAAAAGCAATGGAGACACAGCAGGCTATCACAGTAAGAACTGCTGGCTTTAGGAATCTCAGGTATGTCTGAACTTCCACTCGTCGCCCAGGGTCGCGTCTGCTTTGGACGAGCTTGAATAGCTTCGAGGCCATGGCGCATCACCACAACTGTCCACGCGTATCAGGCTGCGATGAAAGACCCAGCACATCCTAGAGATCCCATCAACATCCTTGACGAAGATGCTGAAGAGCGCGCTTGAAGGTTGTAGACTTCATGTTTGCTGACCTGTGTTCGTCAGTTTGCTTCACGCACTGACCACCAACACCAGCCACTACGAGGCCTTCGTCAGAGCAGCCGCCATGAGATCCATTGTGGACTGAATGTGTGAAGTCGTCCTTCATGTTCAGTCGACCTCCTCGAAACCGGCGCAAGGCACTTGTCGTCGCCTTCGGAGCATCACCAGACGTAAGCTGTTCGGCCCAAGAGCTGCATCGTAGCCAACATCGCCGCCGACGGCATGATCACCTTCAGGGCCATGACTGCCTGCCTGGGCTACGCCACCGTGACCAGCACGCTCCGTCCATCCACCGCAGCTACTCATGCTGAACCATCCTGGACAGCAGACGGACCATAGCCTTTGCCGGACGTAACCGGACGCCTTCTCTTTTTTGTCGACGAAACGAAAAGAAACGATTTCGGGTTCATGCGTCGGACGCCGACAACTTCTCATACCCCACAGGCGATGACGCTCGGCTTTGATCAGTCGCCGCCATGTCTTCCTTGGCATCCTTCGCAAGGGCATAAGGAGGCTTCCTCACTCGCCTGAGACCATCTTTCCATACTTCCACGGAAGCGAGTAAGTTCAAAAAGCTTTGAAATCATTCCCATGAGCCACCCAGTCCAGAAAATCGACGTTTCTTTCTCTATTTCTTCGCCAAAAAGACGCAAAGTATTTTTCATGTCTGCCTCTGCCTCTGCCTCCGGCCTGGAGGCATTCTATGTCTCAAAAAGACGAAAACGTTTTTCCATGTGGCGCTGTTGGGACTGTGGGTCGCTGAGGCAGAAGAAGATGGCATGGGGGTGGGGTGGCTTTCGCATACAACACGTTCCATCTCCAGGCCTAGTTCTGTCCTCAAACTCTGGGCACCGTATTCCTGCTGCGGTCCAGAAGAGTCCGGCCTCGGCCAGTCTTTGTCCATGATGACAGCGACGAACAGGCTACCATCGTGTGGCCAAGTAACGAAGTACAATTCTTTCCAGACCAGATGAGGATATCCCAGAACACCGACCGGATGAAAACCGATCCAAGCGAGCGCGGTAATCAGCAGCACGAGCGGGAGATAGAACTCCAGAATTAGTAACTCGACTTTCAGGAGAATTGCACTGCTCTCAGTCTTCGCCAATCGAAGCTGATCTCGGAAAATTCTAGAGTACAGGACGGCGATGCTGCGGACATACCAATCCTTCGAGGTACTGTCGGAGACTCTGCACTGAAGTTGTCGTTGTTGCTCGACAGAACACACGGCATCGTGCGAGAAGTGAAGGCCTTCTTGTGGCTTCCAGAAAGACTGGTACAAGACTTGGTCGAAGAAGAGTCTCCCAATCCTGAAGAACAATTCAGGCTGATTTTTCAGTCATGCGAGAAGTGGAAACTCTTCTCGCGGCCTCCAGAAAGACTGGTACAAGACTTGCTCGAAGAAGATCCTCCCGATGCTGGAGAACGACTTGGAGTCGATATTTTAACAGCTTTGCCCTTGACATTCCCTGGCTGCTGCCAATCTAGCAAAGCTGTATGCCACTTGAGCCACTGTCCGGGTACGGCCGTGGATTGAAGTTCGACCTTGTTCCTTCAGCGATTTGGCACCCCACGCTGCCATGTCATCGCACCACCAAGAGTTGCCGAGCTCTTAAGCATAGGTCGCAGGAGCGACTTCATCTTCGATCTTTTGCTCGGGGAACGCGTTACTGAGACTGCATATCCGAATTGTGTCGCTTGGAGGGTAGATTCCAGCCTGATCGAAACGTATCTCATTCTCTTCCGAGGAAAAAAAAAAGATGCTCGAACACGACCTGTGATGAGGGAAGGTAACGGCAAGAAGGTGCGCGTGACGAACTGACACTGTTGCTATATAAGATCAATGGTGAGCCGGTTTGTCTACTCGACATAGGCAACGCACTGACTTCGAGTGAAGCAGATACCATGTTTTTATCAATTGGATGTACATGCCGGCGTCATACTCTTGATCGGTGATACTTACGTTCGTAATGCAGCATCTAGCTCAGGTCCGAAAAGTCAAGCGGTGGCTTGTGCGGCGCCATCTAGCGTCCACCAGGGTCGCAACGAGGTGAGTATCAAACAGGAATGGTGTGACTTATGATGCTGACAACTGTGGTGACAGCCTATGACATGATGGATTCGCTCGAATCCGTGATATGCCGGCGTCAACACCGACGATTTTGTCTGTCAATGAGATTGTCCTCAGCAACGAAGACACCAGAGGTACGTGAGTCGCCGTGAGAGCGGTGGCCGCCTAAAACGACCCGTCACACAGTACTAAAAGCTGTAAAAAACTTTCTGGCCATGGTGATGCAAGAGCGTTGGCCATATGGGTGCGGTGCTACACGGGTGAGACGCTAGTGGCCTTGCGAAGCTGCTGGAAGGCGTCCATGGCGACAAATGGTCGATAAGGGGTCCGAGTATCCTCTTGCTAACCTGCTTTTGTTTGGGTATAGGTTTTCTCGACCTGTTGATGTTACTCGGACAATGGAGTGCTTTCATTGCGTCGGCCTGTCGCAAGTCAGTTTAAGGGCTTGGCGAGGAAGATGAAGAGCAGTGCAGATATGCGGAGGCTGGTACAGACAGCATCGGATAACGGCGCTGTTGACCGAAAGAGCAGTGATACATACGAGGGAGAGGTCGCGGTCGGTCAAAGCTACGGGCTGGAGTTGGGGAAGTTGGTGAAGCTGACTTGAACATTCTCAGTCTGCACAATGGAGGCGCCGGCGCCCAAGCCGCTCAGTGCTTCCCTGTATGAAGCCATCACGGACTTGCGACATCGCCAGCATATATTGAGGCTCCTCTGCATTGGCGGGAGATACATTGTTGGAGAATGGGGTGTCCGTCGAATAAGTATTGTGACCACATGCCGTTGAAGCTGTTGGTCCTTCGCAACAGGTGTGCTTTCGGACATGGAAGGCCAAGTTGATTACGCCAATCAAGTAGTCTGGATGAACCTTTGCGATGACTCGCGAAGGGGCAAAGAAAGAGCTGTAAGTGCTGCGTGAAGGTGTGGGGGTAGAGGATGTGGGGAGGGTGAGGCTGAACGCGAAAGCATGTGGTTTCGCGAGGCGTTGGGGCCCAAGCGCGCTTGAAGCTCTACCGTCTCCTTCCCCCAACTTCACGCATCTCGGCGCACAGGTCACACCTGCGCGATTGGTCGCTGTGGCTCTCAGGTGGCAGGCACAATTGCTGCAGATGGCCGGGAAGGAGTACACAATCGTCGTGCTCTCGTCTTCTCCACCTGCTCCCGATGTGTACAACTCCCCGCACTATGCGGCGCCGAACCGACGCGTCGCAATGCCGCCATCCTCGCCGTTCGCCCTCTCTCCACCCTCGAGCCCAAGAAAACACGTCCCCGGGGCATTGACATCCGGATCACGAGCTGTTCCCATTCCTGGAGAGGCTACAAGAGGGTTCGCCACCGTGAGCAGCCTTGTCCGCTCGGAGCACTTCGCAAATCGGCTGGACGACGAGCCTGCAGAGTTGCAACAGATCGAGTCGCATGGAAGTTTGCTTGAAGGCATAGAGGAATCTGCAAGGAAGCCCCGAACGCGAGGCACGAAGGATGCGACAGCCCCAAACCGTGAGAAGCCAAAGCCAAAGCCAAAGCCAAGGGGGCGGAAAACAAGGGTAGAAAAAGAGCTGTATAGCGACACTGTTCCTAACGACCCTGAACTTCGTCTTCCCCGCACCACAAAACCGCCGTGTTTTGACAGTGCAGATGCGCAGGCAACACTCGAGGCTTCGGCTGGGCCTGCAGTGCATGCGCCGAAGTTGACAAAGGCAGGCAAACCGAGGAAACCACGGGCAAAGAAGGAGAAGGTCGACACTGGTGGCACAGAGGCTAAGCCGAAAAGGACGAGGGTCACGAAACCCAAGGCAGCTGTCAAGACGGACACTGCGCAACGGAAAGCTGCAGATGCTATCAACAACTCGGAAGCGCCAGGGGCAGCAGTCGATGCGGAGTTTCAAGATGTGTCAATATGGAATGTCCCTCAAAGTCCTCGATCAAGACTTGAAGCGCTGCAGGGACCTCCAAATCCTCTAGCAGAGCGTCTTGACCTTGAAGAAGCAGTAACCAGAAGGAGAGATTGGACACCCCCCAGAGATACCGCAGCTCAAAGCCCGTCTACCGTTTCAACTGGCAAAGAAAACAGGCCTTCGGGGCACAACGCTTCGACAGGCACTTTTACCCATCTTATTCACAACTTCACATACGAATCCCCGACCGCCAAGGTTACGGGCAATGCTGCAATGCCAGCTGCAGCAAATCCCGGCGTGACAAAGCGCCGCAGAGTCGAGCTCATTGACCTTCCTGGCGTTCAGACCACCTCCAGAGCATCGTCTCCGGAGAAAGGCATGGCACCCAAGAAGAAACCGCGTACCATCACAGATTTGGTGACTGGTCAGTATGCACCAAAGGAAACAGACAGGGACGCCCAAGCCGTCACGAGCGATTTCTTCTCTCCGCAGACAAGCACGACGAAAATGCCCTTGAACGACGTTGCTACACTTAGCCTTGAGGCACCTCTGAAGAAGCCGCCACGGAAGCGCTCAAAGTCAAGAAATGGCTCAGAAGCTGCGAAAACGAACTCAAAGCCTCGCATAAGGAAAACCTCGACGAAGCCTCCTGCCAAATCGAAGCCTGTTACTGAGAAGCTGCTAAGTCCGACATCTGCGGTCCTTCGCCTGAGTCGGCAGGAGGTTCTGTTTGGCACATCGAGTCAACTTGCGTTAGAAGAGTCGCCTACGACTGTACGACAGATACAAAAAGCGCTTACCGAATCAGAACACGATATGGGGGCGGTTCCTCCCTTCCTGCTAGATAATACCCCACGCTGGCCCAGACTGCATAAGATTCAAGGGAAGAGGGGGCTGTGGAGAGAGAGTACCAGAGATAATGAGGGCGGTCTTCTCGAGAACATCGAGAACGTCTACATTCCAGAGCCCGATCGGACTGAAAATTTACCACTACTCGTGGATGTCGCCCGTGTAGAGCCAAGCCTGCCTCCCGATTTCGTAGACATTGATGAAATTGAGCATGGTACCATCGCGATCTCGTCGGACCCTCCGACCCCGCTGAGGGCGAAGCTGCTGACACAAGTCGTCGATCAGACCCTACGCACAAGCGAAGTGCCCGATTCGGATGTCTTTGACGATATCGATGATTTTGGCTTGGCTCTTCCACCATCGAACCAGAAGGCTCAGTCGCAGGATAGTTTCGCAGATATCGACAGTTTTCAAGCGCCTGCTGAGACTGAATCGCACCAACCGCCTTCGTCGAAAGTAAGACGGCCAGCATCAGCACCGACGATGGCTGCGCATTCGCCTAAGAAACGTCGGGGTAGGCCTCTAAAGACAAACAGTGTCATACCCTCAGTCACAGCGTCAGCGCCACTTCCCTCACATAACCCGTCCTTGCCACAGAAAACATCACAGCGCCACCCGTCCACCCCTAAGGGCTCAGGTCGCTTCGTCGATATCGAAGAGATCCTAGACTCAGAAGAAGAAGCACTCGAAGCATTCTCACCCACACCACCTCGAGTGCGAAGACTACAAAACTCGCCCTCACTACCGTTGACTCTGGACCTGGAGCGCTCAGTCTCATCCAAGCCTGGGGTAGAAAAGTCTGAGGCCACACCAATCTTCCGCATTCTGATATCGCAACTCGAATGGATCAACATCAAGTCCTCGATATGTGCGTCTATAACTGCACATGTTCGTTCTATACCGCCTACGACCGACCCGAAGAAGCCGAGTTGGCACGAAAAGATTCTCATGTATGACCCAATCGTCCTGGAGGATCTTACAGCCTACCTTAACAGCCAAACTAAGCTGCGTATATACAAGCGTGCAACGCAGAAGCAGATTAAGGCTTACAACAACGAGTTGAAGATGAAAGGCAATGCTATTCTGGGTGTAGAGCGAGACGACCAAGTATTGGCCATCGAGAAGGAACTCGAGACACACATGATCAGAGACTGGTGTCAGGAGATGAGCATTTGCTGCATCCATGCAAAGGAAAGCAGAGGCCGTGGAAGTGCGAGGAAGGGATATTATTAGCATCACGGGCGTACACGGAAGGAAAAGAGATACCCAAAGAACAATCATGTGCCACGAGATTACGACTTTTGACGAAAGTGCACTACAGAAGAGAATCAAGCAAGCAACATCAGCCATGGCCCTCTGCACAGCCCGGCATTGCGTCTTCTCTCTCACAACCTGACCCGGCTCAACGGCAACACACTCACAAGAAATCTTTGTACCATCGCAAGATGTTACCCGTCATCGGCCGCACAATAAGCTCCTAGCGCATCGTACATACCAAGATGTGAAGCATGTCAACATGCTTGTCAACCGTCGGAACTACCTACTGGAGTGGATCATCTCACATCGAATTTTCCAGCTTTTAACTCACATGACGGTGCCTATGCCATTCCCCTTTCAGACGAAGGGGTAATTAGTTCGGCAGTTTTTTCAGCACCAGGTGAGGCCCGATCACCCAATCACACAAGTAGAATCGGATAAATCGCGGAGCGGGAAGGAAGCACGCACCCCAGACTTGTCTCCCCACCTCACGATCCCCACACTTTCGCGGCTTGGCAGCATAATTCGGCAGTTGACGATGTCACCTAAGAAAGCGCTGAAGGGTGGGAAAGGTCTTCCGTGTTCATCTTGGCAAAAGCCCGTCACGAAAAGTCTGACTGTTAGAGCATCCACCATGGCTGCTCCTCGGACGTGGCTTGCAGCCTCGTCTTGTGACGTGCTCATGATATTTTCAATACAAATAGTATGGATGGCGCTGTACTTTGAGGATAACAGCTGACAGTTCACGCGCCTGGTTTATCAACATGGGCATTTCGACTCGCAACGACCGCAAGAAGCATGCTTTCCTTGGTGTCTTCTTTGCAGCTACCGCAATGGCCAAGGCTGTCCCTACTTCCAAGCTTTTCCAACATGACGCACTCGCTCTGAAGAACGATACCGAAGCTTTGCCGTACCGTGATGCATCGCTTCCGGTGGATGAGCGTGTTGATGACCTGATCCAGCGAATGACGTTGGAAGAGAAAGCTGGACAGCTGTTCCAGAGCATCTTGAACCTTCCAGCGAATTACAGCACTGCTCTGTCCAACACCACGGTCCTTGCTGTCGAAGGGAATTTCCAAACACACTTCAACTTGGCAGGGGCGGTCGACAGTCCCCGCGTGGCTGCCCAATGGTACAACAACTTACAGCAAAGTGCCTTGAACACACGACTTGGTATACCAGTTACCATGTCTTCGGACCCCCGAAATTCTTACAAGGATGCTGTTGGATCGCAAATCGCTGCAACTGCATTCTCCCAGTGGCCTGAAAGCCTGGGTCTGGTAGCGTTGAGGGATGCAGACTTGGTACACAAGTTCGCGAATATCGTCCGCCAAGAATATCTGGCAATTGGTCTTCGGTCAGCACTGCACCCGCAGATCGACCTTTCAACTGAGCCACGCTGGGCCCGAATTGGAGGCACAATGGGCGAGGACGCCCAACTGACTGCTGAGCTTGTTGTTGCGTACATTGAAGGCTTCACGGGCGATGAATTTGGTAATCAGTCTGTCACAACAGTCACCAAACACTTCCCCGGAAGTGGCCCCGTTCAGGATGGAGAGGATAGCCATTTCACATATGGAAAGAATGCCACGTATCCAGGGAATAACTTCGAGCATCATCTCATTCCCTTCAGAGCTGCCATTGCTGCTGGTGCGCGCCAGATGATGCCTTACTACTCAAAGCCTGTTGGCACCAAGTACGAGGAAGTTGCTTCTGGTTTCAACAAGGGTATTGTTACCGATCTTCTCCGCCATGAGCTTGGCTTTGAAGGTATTGTCGTCAGTGATTGGGGCCTGATCACCGATGCCATCATTCGTGGCCAAGACATGCCTGCTCGTGCCTGGGGTGTCGAAAATCTCACTGAAATCGAGCGCGCAGAGAAGATTCTGAACGCTGGTGTTGACCAGTTCGGCGGTGAACAACGCTTTGACCTCATCCTCCAACTCGTTGGCAACAACACTGTCAGTGAAGACCGCATCGATCTCTCTGTGCGCCGTCTCCTGCGAGAAAAGTTCCTCCTCGGGCTCTTCGAAAACCCCTTTGTCGATGCTGATGCGGCCGATTCCCTCGTCGGCCAAGCTGACTTCGTCGCTGCTGGCAAGGACACACAACGGAAGTCCATCACCCTTCTCACCAACAATGATACCGTCCTACCGCTCAAGCACAACAAGTCCACCAAGTTCTACACCGAGGGCTTGAACAAGACACTCCTTGCCGCCCGCGACATCACTGTCGTCGCGACTCCTGCTGATGCTGACTTCGCAATCCTCCGCCTCCAAGCCCCCTATGAACCGCGCCCTGGCGGCTTCGAAGCAAACTACCACGCCGGCAGTCTCGAATACAACGCCACCGAGCGCGCGCGCCAGGCCGCCATCTACTCTGCCGTACCCACCATCGTCGACATTTACCTCGACCGTCCAGCCGCCATTCCCGAGATCGTGGAACAGGCGAAAGCCGTCATGGCAAACTACGGAGCCGCAGGCGACGCTCTTCTCGATGTTATCTTCGGTATTGGTGGATACAAGCCGCAGGGAAAACTGCCGTTTGACTTGCCGAGGAGTATGGCGGCGGTGGAAGCGTCGAAGGAGGATGTCCCTTTCGATACGGAAAACCCAGTCTTTAGGTTCGGTCATGGGCTCACTTATGAGGATTGCGAAGAATGATTCTGGTGGGGTAGCTTAGCTTATAACGATACTACGGCCTTTGTGTAATGAGAAAGCAAATTAAGATGAAACTGCACCTTCGTGTGTTCTACCTAGTCAGACTCGTGCTTGCCCTTTACCTTCCTATCCTTTTCCTGCCACATACGAAACTCTGGTTTGTCCCGCAATTCTTGCACTCGCGACACACTCTCGGCTTCCCGGCGCACACTTGCAAGCTTCCGCGCCTTCCCTGAGCTTTGCAATAGACTTGCACACTCTACGCACTCGATAATCGAGCAGGCAGGTGTGTGTTGTTCTCGAGACGCATACTGTCACAGCACTACTCATGGATGCAAACAGCAACGTAGGACCGAAACGCAGGAGTGCACGGCTCAAGCCTGTTGTTTAGTATGAGGATGAGGATGAGTATATATACGCTGCCTCCCCATGATACGCAGAGCGAGGAAGACTCTGTGTCAGAGGGCAAGCCTACCCCTGAGTCCGACCGCTATGAGCTGAAAGCAGACACGGGAAAGAGGCGCATCATTGCATGATCTGCGGGCTCCTCGTCACATACTCAACAATGCACACGGTCGCAGATGGGTGTATGGCTTGCATCAGCCACACGCGAGATGGTTTGCCTCCACCGGAAGAGTATTTGGAGACTCTGGTGAGGAATCGAGTCAGGTACTTGGAGAGTAAATCCGCTTTCTCTGCAGTATGATATACTTTGCCACTCTTCCTGATGGCCGGCCTAGTACATTTCTATTTCCTTATAGCCTACAACTAACAGCAGCAGCTAGCAGGACGTAGATCATATGTAACAGTACGTCTAGACTAATACCTAGCCTGTACGTGACTGTTCGTTTAATGAGAGAGCGGATTTTCTTCCCTACCAAGACTGCTGTAATATAGTCTAACCTACCCTGCTTGCTTGGTGTTGACGGCAAACGTGTAGAGTAGATCGTAGCAAGTACACGTGAAAAATCGCCATAGCTGGAAAATCAAAGCCGTTACACAACAATGTACATGATCGTACACTGCACATAAGTCTGGGGAATTTTGCCACGTTCTGCTCTTCGGATCGGAAAAATAATCAAGTCGAGCCTGTTTATAAGTCGTGTCATCGAAAATGCGTTCCATGTGCGAGTCAGCTAATGAACGCCTTCTCGGAACACGAGCAGGCGACGAACGGAGATAACGGAGCACGGATTGACTACGGGTCGGACTAATGAATACGACAAGCCTGAGTTTTGAGGCACCTGAAAAGAGTATGATTGTCACAAGGATATCGCTCAAATACATTACATTATGAAAGTAGCGTCGTCATATGTCTCATCATCATATACACCATCTTCTTCCCATCACGTGTCCATCTAGCAAGCATCGTTGGGGATCTTGAAGCTGTCCAGACGGCCAGTAGCCTGGTACCTGGCACCCTCACCCAGACCACGCTTGGCGAACGCAGTCCAGAGCTCGCAAGCGTTGGCGCCACCGGTAAGAGCCCAGTCAGCGTCAATGATAGCGTCACGGGCCTGGACGAAGTTGGGGTTGCAGGGCTGAAGCGCGAGACCGTCGAGAACAAGCTTCATGGCGAGGTACTTGCCGTCCGTGGGCACGCCGTCGTTGTCAAAGTCGGGCGTGCCGTTGTCGTTCTTGCCGTGCTTGTCAATCAGATTCCAGAGAACTTCGTACAGCATAGAAGCCCAGATATTGCCGATGGGGTGGACGCGCTGATACAGCTCGACGCTCTTGTAGGTCTGGGGGTTGGTGACCATGCTGGTCGAGTAGAGGTAGTTTCGGATACCGGCGGTGTTGCCGTTGACCCAGGCACCCATGCTGTAGTCCGTCTTGCGAGTGTCACCAGGCTTAAGTCGGATGGCGGTGGCGTAGAAATCACTCCATCCTTCACCCATACCACCGGCCTCGAGCAGGTTCAGGCAGCCTGAGTTCTTAGGACCACCTGTCAGACGATTGGAGAGGCCATGTGTATACTCGTGGATGACGACACCGGCCTCGAACGAGCAGTCACGTACGGGCTGAGTGTTAGTCCAGATGTACATCCTCATACGGCCGGGCTGGCCATCAGGAGGGGTGGCGAAGTTGGCGTTGTTGGTGCCTGAGCCGTCCTGGGCGTTCAAGTAGACGAAGTCGTTACCAACACCACCATCGCCATTGTTGTTGATCTCGAAGTTACCGGCCCTCTCGTCAAATCCAAGCTGGTAAAGCAGGTCGTGGTACACGTTGGAAGTGTAGAACAGCTGAGTGACTGAAGCGTTGGCGTACCGCTTGTAGTCGGTCTCGTTCAGCGAGTACGGGTAGTGGAACTTGAGGTCCCGAGCAACAGGACGAGAGTTGTTCAGGAGGGCACTGTATGTAAGATCATTTTCCCAGTTGGTCTGAGCAATACCGTTGTTGCCGCGGGTGGTCTTGAACCAATCGGTACCGTCTGAGTGCCAGCCGAACTCGCTAGCGTAGGAGTCGAAGGGATCCTCAACATACTGACGCTGCCCCTCTGTAGGGTCATTAATTCCCCATGGGTAGACTTGATAGCTGTCGTCCGCTGAGTAGTCAACAACAGCGTGGATATCCTTTCCAGTGGTGGCATCAACATAGGTCAGAAGCCAGTTGCTGGCAATGTCGGTCTCAACCCTCCAGGTCAGCTTCAGTTCGCCAGCAGAGTCGATGAGGTAAACAAGCTTGGCCTCAGGCTCGTTCAAGCTTCCGCTAGTGTTCTTGATGGCAAATGTCTCCTTCTCAGCCTTGGGCTCAGCAGTGGCGGAACTAGCATCAACGGGAAGTCCGAGAACGCTAACAGCCGTCTTAAGCGAGTCTGCTGGTGCGGTGGTGTCACGCTTGCCGAGCTTGGTAGTAGGCAGAGCTGGGACCTTGCCCTTGAAGAACGAGTTGCCAAAGGAGAATACCTTTCCGTCACGGCCAATCTACTATGCGTCAGCTTTTAGTCGATAGACTACAGGACTAGGCCAAACCGTACGTTCACGTTGAAGTCAGCGTTGTCAATATCAAGACCGTTGGCGGTTTGCTTGAAGTAGAAGTGAGAAACACCGTTCTTGCCAGTGTAGTGGTCTGTGGACAGACGGAACTCAGCATCGGGAGCCTGAGCGGCGACAAGGTCGGTGGCAGTCTCCTCAGCGGTAGCACGAGCCCTGAGCGTGGGGATAGTTGGGTCTGCATCGACCTCGGTAGCATTCTTGTACTCGGTCTTAACGATCATGCGGAACTTGTCCAGGTCGATGGCTCGTCGCGCAAGCGAGTCCGAGCTGTGTACGTGAGGGTGGGCATGAACACCCTTGATGGCGGCCAAGGAGGCCAAAGTGGCGATGAGAGCGGAACGCATCTTGAGAACGAAGGACTCGGAAGGAGGGAAGAGTGAACGACTGGGGTTGACTGGTACTTGGTGATCTTGTGTCTACTACTTATACGCTATCATTTTGCCTCCACATGGATTCAGGCCGACCACTATTTCGGAAATTGGCCCCTGTATTCCTCCAGCTGTAGAGCACAGATAGGTATACGGTAGCGTGATCTCGCAAACTACTTCGCGCTGCAGCTCACGGCCTCACAGACTGCCGTTATTGGGCTTGACGGCATCGTAGCCCTTCACAAGGTAGTCGCAATCCTGGCAAATGGATGTATTAGGAAGCTGGTTTGAGCATGGCCCTTGCTCATGTTCTCTGGGCACTATAATTGATCTGCGTTTGCCAAGAGATAGAACGTTGACCTTCCGTATGAGGCTGAGCGCAGAGCGTGATCCCATTCGCGAGGGTGTCGGACGACCGGGGAGATTAAGCGGCATCGGCAGCCCCAATCCTGGATCCCAACGCACGATCGCTGAGAAGTTCGTTCTTAAGATGTGTGTCCTACACAAAGTAGAAAGAACCAACCATCTGTAAGCTTACAGTCCCAGTGCTGTCTAGGGACGATAACGTCGTCCAAACAAAGCAGTGGACGCACTGTCCAAGGACACGCCGATAAGCATATATTGTACAATCACTGCAGGTACCCGGACATACGAGCTGCAAGCTGCAGGTCGAAGCATGAGCCTACCTCGTGAGCGCAAATACATCTCGCCATCGCAGACACAGACGCGCCATGGACCGTAGTGCTCGATGGTATGGCTGGGCGCTCCGTTCACCTGCCCATCTGGTGCTAGCGAAAATTCGTGCTCGGCTCCGAAGAAACGTAATGGCAGACTACGCGAGCGTAAAACAACGGCGCTTAGGTGAGCAAGTTAGGATACGACATGCAAGACTCTGGGGTCTGTGGAGTTGATCGCCTGGAAGCATGGCTGGAGAAAGTGCTGCGGTCGGAGTGGAGGTGGAAAGCCCGCCAAGACGCTAAAAGAGACCCCTGAATCCTTTTCCGTGGCGTTCGAGACTGAATGAACAAGCCTCGCAATCTATACCCTTGTAGAATTGCAACCGACCTGCAGGAATCCTACATTCCATACATAGCACTCTATCTACTTTTGCCCCTCGTGCACTCAACAACGAGTCTCGAATCTTTGCTCCGCCACGCTCCTGCTTATCGAGCTGCGACCGAGTGAGTTGTGGTGTACTGACTGAGACAATGTTGGAAGGAGCGCAGAGCGGCGCCGTAAAAAGAAGCATCCGCATTATTCAGCGGCAGGATGTACGGCACTCGGATCTGGACGCTATACCGCAGAAGAGAAAGAGCCAGGAATCGTTCGATACAACCAGCTGCAACCTAGGTATATCTCCACAACGTCCGTGGCTGAAAGTAGCCGATGACATGCGTGCCGTCCCGCATGATGAAATCCATCGAGGCTTAGCAAGAGCGTGTGGCAACATCATAGTCCGGTCAAAGATCAGGGGCGCGAATTCTCCGTTGAAAATACCCTTCTAGAAAGCCTCTGGAGTGGTTACGAAGGACATGGTTACGATTCAGCAATTGCTAGAACGTCCGGCATCGCAATCTTGACAGTTTTTTGTCAGAGATCTGATGCTGGTTGATAACATCAGGGAATCACTAACTACTTTGGCTTTTAGCCATGGCGATCAACTCCTTCTGCTACGCGAGGCTAGCACATGACCAAGTCATTGCTATCTTTCGACAGGCGTGGCTTATAGTGGCGTCGATTGTCTTTCGAGTGCATCCATCCAATACTGCTGATGCCTGAACGAAGACAGATTTTGGTCCTGAGAGCATGATGGCTCTTCACCGATCAATCACCTTCCCGTTTCGCTGCATCGAGCAGTGGGCTTTAGTCGCTGGCTGGGCTTGGCACAGCAATATCAACACCTAGTTCGGATCTATCCCGACTACCTTGTATCTGAGCGGGGTGTAAAAGTGT
The DNA here is from genome assembly GCF_004011695.2 of Ascochyta rabiei. Taxonomy (NCBI): domain Eukaryota; kingdom Fungi; phylum Ascomycota; class Dothideomycetes; order Pleosporales; family Didymellaceae; genus Ascochyta; species Ascochyta rabiei. The sequence goes on along the minus strand of NC_082408.1, from coordinate 518,002 downwards.
GGTGCAGGAGTCTGCCAGCTCGTCATTTATTTCGCTCGGAGTGTTTTCACGTTCCAGTTAAACACTCCGACGACACGGATTCTGCCTCTCTCCCGCGATGAGTTGGGGGCCTGGCCGATCCACCTCGACTCGTCCAAGCCGGCGACAGGCAGCCGTTTACGTGAGTGTTGTCGAATGTGACACCAGTTCGAGCCGTTTTCCGTTTGATCTTTGGCTGGAACGCCGATGTTTTGTGTGTGCTGTCAAGCAATACAACGGAGGTCTTCGGCATCTGAGGCCACCAGCTTGATGCTGTACATGGTCCGAAGGCTTTTTCTGATGCTGCGTCGGTGGATGCGGCGGGAACGTTAGAGGCAGGCCACCACCCAGATGTCGAACACAGGTTTCTGCCAGACTTGAAAAGGAAATCGGCTGGCCCCGGCGATTGGCATGCTGAATCCTCTAGGGTCCAGTTCTCCTCGGTACTTGAGAATCTGGAAGAGAGAGTTGCACGACTTGTGTTACCTTCAGGCTCATGCATGTATGTGTCTGGGATACTGATGTCTTCAGATCCAATTCCATGTAGCCTATCGTCGCAAAGGGCAAAGCGGTCCTGATGCTTGCCACCAACCTTCTCGTAATCGAGTTTGATAACCATATCACCATCTTCGGCTTCGAACCGCACTCTTGTAGGTAGCCACTCTGGGATTTCTTCGCCAGCCATTGAGTCCAAGGCTTCTTAAAGCGACTTCTCGTCCACAGTGCTAACATCCCACTGCTCGTGGATGCGATTGCATTCGTTTATCAGCCATGTCTTCATTCGCCCAGCCCGCGCAAAGATATTGGCTGTCTGTTCATCGATCCCGGCGTTGAACGCAGAATTTGTCGCGAGAAGTGAGTTTTTATATCGAAAAATACGATGCCATGGCCCAATTGATATCTGGAGTGGCGTGTGAAGTCGCAAAGGAACAAGGGGCAGCTTCTCTGACACCGACTCTGCCCATGCCAAAGACTCGGCGAGGCAAACACCAGCTTCTATGTCTACTTCTTGCACCCTTGCTAGACCCGGAAGTAGGGACACGCCCACTTCGTTAGGGAAGTGGCGATGCAGTGTATCCGTCAATCCACAAAGTACGTTTTGCAGCATCCAGTATCGTGTACAGAGTATCATGTTCTGGATGCAGTCGAAGTGTAGGGATTCAGAGAGTAAGTCGGCCATATCTAAAGATGGCGGCTGGTCGATACTTGTAACGGAAGTCTGTATAAGCTCTGAAACTTGCGCAAATAGGTCGATTTGCCACATGTACTCTGTGAGAGTGACTGCAGCTGCAAGAAACTCGCTGCTTTCGGGGTGCATAACAGCTTTTCGGACTAGACAGTTGAGACGCGGACATTGCACAAAAACGTGCATGATAGAAGTGGATGCTCGTTGAGCTGGACTGATCCGCATAGAGTTCGGAGCCAGTGCTGGTGGAAATGTCATCGACAAATAGTAGTCGTTGTCATATACTGATGCTCGTCCGGCAAGCATTGCTTCGTTGACCTAAACCCGTAAGATAACAAGATAAGAATGGGATGTGGAAGCTCACGTCATCAATGTACGTGTTGTCAATCAAATTCCAGTAGTGTTCATCATCGACGTTTGAGACGCCGCCAGTTTTGAGCAGCTCAGCCAATCCAAAAGCATGGATCGCATGATACATCGTGTCGACGCCCAATAGTGTCTTTTTAATGTTAGCAGGTGGTTTGGAGGATTTGATTTTATCACAGCCGGTGCCTCACCTCAGCAGCATAGTGCAGTTTAGTTGCCAAAACCATTTCATAAGTGCTGTAGGTCTGACACTGCGATACAGCCAGTTGCAACTTCTTCAAGGCCTTCGATTTAGTAGCACTAGCGATCTGCCGCTTCGAGTAGCCATCATTCCAATAAACAGCGTGACTGTCGATGAGGAACTCCACAGCAAGATCGAGCATTGTGTTCGACCCAACGCGCGATGGTATGGACTGGATCCAGGTCCCTAAAATTGACAAAGGTCTGTTATCCGCTGGTGCTGAACCAAGTATGTCAACCCATCTTGCTATCAATGTGCTCTCAGCAGACAAAGGTCTGATCAGAGCCAGAGAGGCATCCGACTGTAAACGTCGAAGGTAAGTCTCCAAAGCGTTCTTCCTATGAGTTGCGATTTTCTTCGATGGACGAAGCTTGGCCACAGATATGGGAGCCAAAGTCTGGAATGTACCGCTGCCAGACTCAGCTTTTCTTTGGGTACTCACTCTCAACTCACTTGCATTCGAACTAGGTGACCTGATGGTATCTTCAGGCGATTCGAGTGCATACACAACGGGTGCAGTCTTCGATTTACCATGTTTAGTCAGCTGATTGGGATCCTCCACTACAAAGGCGGATGCTCTTCCGTAGGTATATGAGCATGGCCGATCTTTCTTGGAACAAGGACCACATTGAGGTTTGTCTTCGTCGCACTGGCTTAGTCAGTGACGCACGATGTAGTGTGGTGATCACTCGCGGTGCGTACAATGGATAGAAGAAGGCGGGGAAGGCTACCTTGACTTTGCGCTGTCTGCATGTGTCGCACTTTCCCGTCTGCGTCATGGTAACGTAGATCGGGCTTCCATCACCCTCGAAAAGCGTGTAGCGAAGCAATAAAGATGTCGATGCGGCGGGTTGGTTACCTATGCGATGCTTACGGCCCTGGAAGTTGCGGGCCGAAGATGGAGGACACCAGGTGTGCTACGCCTGAACAGGACTAGGGCCAATGCTCGTCCTTAACTTCTATTAAGTCGTTCATGTGCAGAGTGAATTACATCTTGATCACAATCGCATCGCATAATACTGAAATTCGTACTCGAAGACGTGTGCACTATGACACTATTAAAAATTCATACCACCGTCGACTCTCAGAGTCTACCCATTGACCCAAGCCCCGCATTCACCAGAGAAGTACGCGATCCTTGGCTCACCGACTCTATCGAAATGGTTCCCACTTGCAATCCTGTTGGCCAGCTCTTCGCTCCTGCCCTGGAAAAAGAGCTCTGTCGCCGTAGGCCCTGGAGCAACACCATTGACACAGATACCTTTTGTGCCTAGGTCTTTGGCCAGCACACGCACCATCTGCTCGATGACGTCTTTGAAGGTCACATAGAGCAGATAGCTGGGTGTGATAACTAAAAGGTTACAAAGAGAAGTTGACACGAGGATGATGAGTGTACCTGAGCTCATGTGTGTGTACGGTGTTATAGTGCGGCTATATACATTCGCTTAATTAGCGGGTTCTTCCTCATGTCTATTTCCCAAGATGGCACGCGCAGAGAAGGATGAGATTGCGCTACAACGCGATAGCGGAAGATAGCATGAAACTTGGCGGTCTGACTGCAGCTAAGACGGTGTCAAAGACAATCTGATCCAAACTTCTTTTCAATTCGCTACACTTCTTCGGACTATCTAATATGCCACAGTTGAATTACCCCCATCAATACGATAACTCTCAGGCGGGCCATTGTGACTGTAAGCCACACCCCCCAGATTGAGCACCACCTTTTGCAGAATGACATTTGCCTCCACAAGCCACACCTTTAGCGTGTGCTTGCCTGGGCTTGTCTCACCAAAGTTCGTCGTATTGTACCATGCGTTCTGCGCGACCGCTGTACCCCATCCAACAGGAAAGTTTGGCTGTGGTTGGTCGATGACGTACTGGCGTCGCTGCTCAGGCTTGTTGTCGATCTGAGCAATGTAGGCAAGAGGCTTCTTTGGGTCGATATTGAGACTAGGACTAAGTATAAACGTGACGTTGAGGCCCTTGGAGGCGGTCGTCGGGGTGAATGTGACGAAGTCGTACTCAATAGTTGGCGCGGTCGCTGAGGTGAGGCCTTCGACGAGCGAATCGTTGAGCTTGATGGCTGAGAGGGTACGTCCGTAGTTGGGTAGAGTCGTCAAAGACAGGTTTCCTTTTGGGGTCAGGCGCGTGTAGTGTTCTGCCTCGAAGGCGAGTTGGCCTGCGGATTCGACAAAACCAGCGCTGAAGTTTGAGGGAACGCTTGTCTTGTTTACCTGTAAGATCACTTGCGGCATGCCGAACTGGGTACCATAGTCGTTGCTGCTAGAAATGTTCAGGACACTCTTCTTACCGAAACCATCAGGGACCTGGGAGAAATCGACTTCGACGTAGACGCGGACATCTTCGTCGTTCGGTGCCATGGTGCCAGACGCTTGAGATAGCTTGATGAAAGGCTCTGCCGAGATGTTCCAGTTGAAGGTCTGTGTACCAACGGAGGCAATTTCCAACCAGCGTTTAGGAGTAAAGGGTGTGATATCGAGAAGGTTCAGAGAACCGCCACCGTTTGAGTGCCATTGGTCATCACCAGGAATTGTAGCGTTGCTGCCTTCAACGGCAACGCCAAGGTCGCCAGCGAGTCCTCGCTCTGATGTCTGAACCCAACGGAGGTAGGGCGTCGACTGGCGCATGGGTTGTTGCCAGTAACCTTGGTATCCAAAATGGGTCTGATCCATCATATGGTTCCACTTGCCATTGAACAGCTCATGGTAGCGCTGTGTAAGGTTGTGGTCCTTGTTCATACCGTCAATTGTGCGCTGCATCCATCTGTTCGCGCTGTTCCTTCCCATGCCGCTGTAAGCAATGTTCCTTGCTCCAGAGATCTGCACGTCGACAAAGTTGCCACCCGCAAGTACGCGGTGCAAGACCATCTCGTAGAAGGCGGGCTGTTGTGCCGCAGGAAGAACATCGAAGATATTCTGGGCTTTCTTGCCGATATCTTGCCACTGCGCAAGAATGCGGTCAGCCTCTTCGTAGTTGAGAATGCTGTACGAAGAGGGCTCGACCCATTCAAACTTGCGCATGTTTGCGAGGAAACCGTACTCGTCCAGAATTTCCGAGACCGTCTGTGCATGTACTTTATCAAAGTTTCGTGCAGCCCAGTCTGCAGTCCACTGAGGCACCGACGTCTCGTCGTAGGAATCGATGTCGTAAGCAATGTCGAACCAGTGGCTGATAGCCACCTCACTAGGCTTGATGTCACCGACGTTGACAATCCAAATTCTGTCTGCGTCGCGGTCCTTCGCCAGTCGCATTTGCTCATACGTCTTCTGCAGCTGGATAGTGTCGATCCACTTGTAGTTGCGCGAGTCACCGACGTAATCGAAATGGTAATAGACACCGGCGCCGCCGGATCTCTTCTTCTCGTCGCCGACGGGTAATCTTCGAATGTTTTGGAAGTTGTCCTCGGTCCACAGCAGTGTGACATAGTCTGGAACCTTCATACCAGCCTCGAAGTAATCCTGAACCTCTTTGTACAGACACCACATCTGTGGCACTTCCGAAGCATTGCCGTAGATCTTGTTCAAGATGTCCTGTTGGGCGTCCACGACGGCCTCAAGTACACTCGTTTGTACATCGGAAGACATAGCGGTGTCATGGTAGCCGCGCATTCCAACGGTGACCACGTTCTCGAAGGGCGCGGCTCGCTGAGCGCCTTCATAGAAGTAGTCGTACAGTGTAGCATTGTTAGTCGCCCATTGCCAGCCAGACTCACTGCCCTTGGCCACTTTGCTCCACTCAGAGGTGGCACGCACCATGGGTTCGGTGTGCGAAGTTCCCATCACAATACCGTACTCGTCTGCAAGCGGCTGGTTGCGTGGGTCATCGACATTGAACATACCGTTCCACATCGCTGGCCACAAGTAGTTTGCCCTTGATCTGAGCAGCAGCTCGAAGACATGGGCGTAGAACTCGGCTCCAAAAGGGCTGTTGCCTCCGTATACCGGGTATTTGTTGTTCGCCCATCCGGTCAGCGCAGGGGCTTCGTCGTTGATGAAGAAGCCACGATATTTGACAGTGGGAGTCTTCTGCACCTTTGTGACGTCGAGTGCGTAGACCTCAGCGTGGCTCTTGGGAGGCACATCGGCGAACCAATGCCATGGGGATACACCTATCTGCTCTGAGACGTCGTAGATACCGTAAATCGCACCTCGGCGGTCGCTGCCTGCGCGTTGTCAATTCAAACCCTCCAAATACTACACTGAAAAGCTTACCAGCAATGACAAGCGCCTGATCGGTCCCATTCATGGGATTCCGCACTAACGCGCTGACATACGCCTCCCATTGCCCTTCAATTTCGCTGATATCGAGCTTGCCGCTTGAGATTAAAGCGTCAATCAAGCTCGAATTCCCGACTGTGCCCACGATGATGGCCGTGCCACCAGTGCTGTTTCCGCTCGTGCCCGCACTCCAGTCATCGCTGATGCCTGTGACATTGAAGATCGTGGACGCGTTTGCGGTGGGCGAACCAGTGGCTGTCAATGTTGCATTGGCGTTTGTTACTCGTCCGAAGTCAATGGCAAGATCGTGCGCCGCTCGAAGTACACCAGGCCAATCTGCAGCATCGATGTGAATGCTGGCTGGCTGAGAACTGGTAGCGAGAAGATAGCTTTCATTGCTGGCAGCGAAGTTGACGGTAGGTCTACGGAAGCTCTCAATAGCAGTTGTAGGAACGACAAGGCACGCAGAGAGCACAATGCTTACTATACGACGCGGTGAGAGCTCCATGGTGGCGATGAGGCAGAATTGCTAGGGCTGCTGAACCATCGAGGGGGATGCCTGGACTTCTTATGTACGCAAAGGTCCCATGCAAGACATTAGCCAGGATGGCCTACATCCACAGGTACGAACGGCTCCATAGCCCTGTGTTGATCACTCTTCCCACGCAAGTCCATCGCCCAATTTCCAGTAACAAGACGCTGCTAAACGGTCCGAAGTGACGTGCGCTGCGGTGACCGGCTATATTCAAGGATAAATCACACGCGACGAGACCATCGTGGCTTCCCCAGGTTCATTGAGTGGGGCGAGCAGCGTAGCTGCGAAGTAAGATGCCGAAAGAAGATTGTCCCGAACTCCTCTCGGTACGGTAGAAAGCGTTAAGCATATGTAGGCAATACGCTGAAAGTCTGACAAAACGAAATAAAATCAACTGAAAATATTCCGTAAGGTCTGCTATAATCAGAGTCCCGCGACTCGTGTATCAGCTGCAATGAGAGCGACGTAGAGGCTGTATCAAACGGTCTTGGTGTCCGGGCGGAGGTGAATTTGAAAAGGCTAATGTGGACCCGCGCTAGTTGTCCCCGCAAACCGCTCGGACATGCCAAGCCTGAAACTTTCGGCAGCCGCGACTGTGACTGAACATTTTCCAAAGCAGGCGCGAACTGCACGCAACCCCGTCTCGACAATTCACAACCGACGAAATGGCACAGGGAGCAGTCAAAAAGTCCAAGCCTGTTGCGGCGCCTAGGAAGTATAGCTTCCTTTTCGGTTTGTTTCTGCACATGGACTAACCGGACCTGCAGAGCCTCCAAATCCGGCCCTCGACCTGGTGCGAAGGTCATCAAGCCCAAGAAGGCCAACCTCATCCAACAGAATAAGATCAAGAAGAAGAGCGCCGCCGGCCTCGTTGGTCAGACCGAGAAATTCCTTGCGGAGAAGGCAGGCCATCTGGAGATACTGAAGGGTGGAAAGAAAGACAAGAAAGAGGGCTCAAAGAGCAAATGAAGAGCATGTCCGAGACTGGAGGAGTCCCGATGGTTAAGACATGATTTGACTGGGAACACCACATGTGCAGCACCGCAAGAGAACTCCAGCTTGAGTCTCTGTGGGCGCCCAAGATTTGGTCACCAAGATGGCGACTACGGCCGAAACGGTCCAATAAAGTGCCATAACTTGTCCGATTGGCGTCACATATCTCAGCGCCGGGTATGCTGTGGAGAAGTAGTGGCGATTAGCTCCGTGACGAGGGGATATTGGGTCGAGAAGATCGAAAGAAGGGAGATTGCTCCTGCTAAGGCGGCTTCTGAGTTCGCTGAAATGCGTATACCATGTCGTAAACCCGCAACATGTAATGAAATTTCATACCCCTCAGATAATACCAGCTCGTGCAGCCTCACCAGCACCAGTTTCAACATTGGCCTCGCGTGCTTTGCCCTTTCCAAGACCACCCTCTCCAACTCCCATTCGGCGTGCAACATAGCGCTGAGCAACAATACCAACGCTAAGGCTGATAGTCTCCTCCAACCATTCAGAAACCCACTCACGAGGGTCGACTCCTCCACTCTCGATGATCTCTTGGATCTCTTGTGGCAGTCCTTGCTCTTCGCCTGCAGCTTCTGTGTTCGCAGGAGCATCCAACCACTCTGCCCATTTGGCAGGAAAGGACTGGCTAATTGCCTTAAAACTGATGCCATGGATAGGATCGTACAGATACACCGCGAAAGCGACTAGTTCCTCGTCTTCCTTCTGTTCCTGTTCATCGCTCTCTTTTGTGTCGGCTGATGTCGAAGTGCCAAAGAGTTCTGCAGGCTCTGAATAGCTGATGGCCTGGATTGCGATGAAGATGTCGCTGCTGCGCACAGGGTTGCTTTCGCTGAGGACCTCAGTAGCTTGCTTGGCAACTGCCTCAATGCCTCCTCTAGCAGCGAAGAACTCGTCGGCATAAGATTCGGCGCTCACCCTGGTGAGCTTTGTGCCTTCGATGAGACCTTTGACTGTGCTTAGGTCTCGCTTGTCTGAGTGACGCCACCATGGCCCATCGTTCCAGCCCCCACCGCCCCCTCTATATCCCTCCATAGAGCCGCGTTTTGTAGACTCTGAACCGCGCTGGATGACAAGCAGGTCACCACCCTCAACCTGAGCCATGACGGTGGAGAAGGTCTGATGGATTATAGGGTCGAGCGAGGGATAGCCGATGAGGTCGTGAGTGATGTGGATTTGTAGCCTTTCATGTTGTGCGATGGGAGGAGCAAGGGTGTGTAGTATGTTGGTGAAGGTGGGCAACGCGTGCTTGCTTAGCTCTCCGCCTGTCAGTTGTCAGCATACCGAGGTATCATGTTGCATCGAGGACGACGTCGGCGTACCCATGCCACGAAGAGCGCCGACATTGCCGCGCACTTGCTCTGCCCATCGCTGTGCTTCTTGGTTTTTCTGGAGTTCCTGATAGGCAGCTTCTGCTTGCTTCTTCGCCGCATTTGCAGCCTCAGTCGCAGTGTTCAAGATACCGCCCCAGCCTCCGCCCCACCAGGAGCCGCCTGATGAAGCTGATGGCTCATCTTTGGGCACAGACGTCTCTTTGACGGGCTCCTCTTGGGTAAGCGCAAAGCTCTGGTGGAACGATCGTGTGCTCTCCCCTGACTTCCTTGGCGGTGCTGCTCGATCCTCGCTGGTACGCGCTGAGCCAGTGGAGGAGGGAGTCGCAACATCAGCGCCTCTCCGGTTGCTTGAGGCGGTCGACGATGACGACAGTTTGGGTGTATTGGGACGACTTGTTGGACGCAGTCCTTCTGGGCGCTGGAACTTGCCAAGGTCCTCGAGCTCTTCGAGGCCCTTGAGTGCATCGTCCTCTTGTGTCAGCTTCTGTCGTGGGGCTTTTGGCCCCTTCTTTGGTGGAGGAGCTGCTGGTGTCTCTGCGCCTAGCAGTTCAAGCTCTGCGAGCTCCTCCTCGACTGTTTTGGGCGGCATTGTAGGTCACAAATAATCTTTGGACGATAGCAGTGAGCGACGAAGAACAGCCGCAGCTCAAGGAGGTAAGAAGTGCAAGTGGTCGTCGTTCACTGTCAGCTGTGCTACAACTGTACTACTGCACGTTCGCACTGTCGTTTGGGAGGTCCCGCTGGAAGATGTCCGTCATGCTAGCGCGGGACTGCCATTGGCCACGATCGTTGCTGCCAAGGGACCGCCTCAGACAAAGATCATCACACATCTCGTCCCTTACTGCTTGCTTTGGTCCATTTGCTTTCCTTGAATCTCTGTATCAACCAACTGCAAGCATTTTCGCGGTCTTATCGTCATTGCACGTAGTATCGTTCATCTTCCAGTCCTGCGGGTGTTCCGCCTCCCTGACAGGCTTGGATCTGCGCTACGCCTCCTCGGGAGTGTACATGCAGACCTCGATTCAAATAACTATACGAGCGCAGCACTTGCGCGCTCAACTTACACCAGGCATTGATTCCAATGCCAGCACCACGGACGCTTTCTGCTCGTTCCTCACAACGGCGCAATTCCGTGCAAGATGACACGGCTTCGCGGACCCGTCCTAGTCGAGGAGCGCCTACTGCAACAAAATCGGAGTCCACCGAAGTCGTTGCTTCAAAGCAAAGTCCACACAAGCTGAGTCCTACCATGACAAGAAAGACCACTCGTTCGGCATCCAACATCTCCAGCCAACCATCTTTTACCGATGCTGCGCCTGAGGTGTACGCTTCGTACGAGCGTCCATTTCTAATGGTCTTTGGCTTGTCACGAGAATTCTTTGATGGTCTAAAGAAGCACCATGGCAAACTACCCAAACAACGCAGAAATCTCGACAACGCTGAACAGGAGTCCCCAACATCAGATGAAGAATCTGAATCTGAAGCAGAAGAAAGTGCAAACGAGAGTGAGGAATCTGCTGACGCGACACCCACTGTGTCTCATGCCACGCCAAGAGGCCGAGGCCGTGGTGGGCGCGGAGGACGCGGAGGACGAGGAGGGCGAGGAAGAGGTGCTCGCGGGAGAGGAAGAGGAGGCCGAGCTCGTGGAGGCATGGTTCGAGCTGCTTCGCCCATCCGATCTCGTCCATTGCGCACAGCAGCTCCCACGTTTCCGCTCACAGAAGAAGACGATGGTCCGTCCAATCAGACAACGCCAAACGGCGCTAAGCCCTCCCCCCAGCCTAACGAGGACGACCTCGTGACCGAGGAATCCGAATTGGCCAACTCCCACGACCTTGGAAGCGAAGAGGATGCAGACAGTGATGTCGAAGAAGAGTCTATAGGGAGCGCGCACTTGGAGTCGATGACTCCAGCTGGTTCACCCCCATCATCCACTACGCCCCATGGTTCTCCTCCCGAAGGTTTACTCAACGCTATACTGGACGGCTCATACACTCCTTCGTTGGCTGCAGAGTCTCGCACTAAACCATCATCGAGGTCTACAACGAAGACAAGGGTCCCGAAGATCTCTTTCACAGCGATCTCAGCATCTCAAACGCCTCGGGAGTCAGCCTCAACACCAGCAGAATCTGCTGCGGTCAAACGGCTCAATCCCGAGGACGACATACTCACCGAAGAGGATCTCCCTGGCCCTTGGGTTCATGACGTCAGCCCACAAGCCTTCGATGACTGCGAAGATCTGGCCGACTATCTTCTGCAGCGGAAATTTGAGGCGATGCCCGATGTCACCAAAATTATCGCAGCTTTCAACAAATTCTCAGCCTCTCAACGAAGCACCAAAAACTTGTATGCACTGGCCGAGAACGCACAGTACATTCTCAAATGTTGGCAGGACGAGTACCTGGAGTTGGATGCGCGAGTAAGCTATACCCCGTTGTTCAGGGCCAAAGTTCGAGGCTAACACTGTTCAGACAGCGCCCCACATGCACCCGCCAAAAAAGGCCTGCAACAGTGGGCGTATCCCCGTGGCACCGCAGTTGTTCGAAGATGCGAAAGAGGCAGATTTATATGGCTACACCTTCGATCCCAAGAAACCGCCAGGGTGTCAAGACCCATGGGTTCAACGTCCGGGGGCCGAAAAAAGCGGCGGTCGAGAGCTCCGAACACGCCGTGCGCGGGACATGCTGGATTCTGCGGCTCCGAGCGAAGAGGATGAGGAGGATAACGAAGGCCGCTTATCGAGGCGACAACGGAAAGCGCCTCGCAAATTCGATGGCACTGATGCTGTGACAGGAGCTACAACTCCAAAGAAACATAATGGGTGGGGTGGCGCCCGGAAAAAGGGCGTCAGCAGATTCGCCATGCCTGCATCCGAAACGCCAGAGCCTGACAGTAGGCCAGTCAAACGCGCCAGAACTGCAGCGGCTTCGGCTCTACATCAGCGCCTCGTTCACGAAAGTGTGCGTGAGGGCTCAGTAGCCACAACATCCGGTGATGAGGGTTCTTCAACCATGGACGTTGAAGAGTACACGGATGCAAGCACAAAACGCGGGCGACCGCCAGGAAGCAAAAACACAGGGCGGCGTAGTGATTTTGGTATCAAGAAGGGGCCACGGAAGAAGACCAGCGAAGTCAATACACCAGTACCATCAGCGCACGGTCCGAATGCTCCACCCCCAGCATTGCAGTCGTTGAGCGCAGGTCAAGGTCAGTTCTCCATTGATCCACAGCCTTTTTCAGATGCACATCCCTTGCCAGCACCGAACTCTGCTGAGACGGTCTTCCAAGCTACACCGCAACCTGCAGCTACACAAGAGGGTACGCTCGTACACCCAAGTGAGTCGAGCACACCAGATGCTTACATGATCACTGCTCCATTAAGCCAGTACACCAACAATCATGCCGAGGATTCTAGCCCTGCATCTGGATCGAGACGGAAGCCGCGTGTCAAGAGTGAAAAGCGGAGTCAGTCGATGACTATCTGGTGGGCTGAGCGTAAAGCGCGCAAGAAAGAGCAAGATGAGAAGGAAGGCAGGCCTGCAAAACCACCAACCTCAAGATCGAACTCTTCAAGCGGACGGCGAGGTGGTCGAGCAGCTGGAGGGCCGAGTGCGACAGCAACGCCCGCATCGACCCCTCCAGAAGCGCAGCGACCTTCTCTCATGCACCATCATCAAGACCACTACCCGCCAGACGCCTATCCTATGCATGCACACTTGCCTCCACTATCAGCTCCATCTCCGCATATGATGTACGCTTCAGCGCCGTTACAGCACCCTATGATGTTGCAGTATTCTCCGCTTGCTGCTCTCCCTTCTGGGACATTTCCGGGATACTCTGGCCCGCCATCGCTTCATGGACACCTTGGACCTCGAACACTTGCTCCCGCTCCACAGCAACTGCCCACCTACCCAAGTCCTTACGGGCCACAAAGCCCTGTTGGATCCCGACCGAGGAGCAGCGGTCGTAACGGTCCACCACCCTTGGCGCCTGCACCGCCGCAGCACTATAGTCCGTATCCACCAGTGAGTATGGGCAGGGAGATGCCCTTCAAGGTCATGGTACCGGGCCCTCCGCCTCACGATGACAGAAGAGGCAGCCGTTAGCAGCGGCCACCTGGGGGGAGATATGTGGAGGTAATTGTAATTGATGATTAGCGTCCTATTTCTATGTTGCGGGCACAGATGTTGCGGAACGGTGTTTCCTTCAGCAGAGGGTATGGTACATTGCAGGGTTTTTCGGCAGCCTTTCTCAATGCATCATATTCAGACCAAGGTCTCTCACGCAGGAGCGATGGAACAAATGTGTGTCGATCATAGATGTCTAGCTGCACGTTGGCCAGAATTATTGTCTGCACGGTCTCAGATTCGCACTCTCTTACTGAACGGAGTTGGAGTTGCGCATCAGCTTAGCTCATCTTGATCGGCCGTCGCTGACAATAGCCCGCGACAATAAACCCCCGGTTCTCAGGTGGCAATAGATATAGAACGTGCTTCTACTGAACTCGGGAACCTGATCCTCTAGCTCTGTCTCGCACAGTCAGAGTTGCGCTGCCGGGTGACTTGGACGCCTCGTGTTCAGATCCTGGTTCCGTTCGACTCTTACGAAGAATTGCGTGTCCCTCGCATCTAAGACTGCTGCCTAAAGGGCAATGACGGATCCTCAGATAATTCCTACGCTTTGTAGAGAAATTCGATGCTGTTTCGAATATTGCTAACCAGTAGTGGAGAGCTGTGGCAGTCAAGCGACCCGTTTCCATTGTGGATGGCTCATAGATGCGTTATGTGCACACAATAAGATGCACAGAGACTGGTGGTAGGTGATCGAGACTGGGGCTGGCATTAAGTCTGCCTCGCCTCTTTGAGAAATGGCGGAGGTGTTGGAGCGAAGGATGGATCGAGTGGGGCGGACCCAACGGCGCACACTACCCGCGGAGCCCCCACCATCGCCCTCGAGACGTCTCTGAAGACACTGCACAGTTTTCACACAGTAACCGTTATGGATTGCCTGACCCCTGCGGACACCGCCATATAGCAACCGAGCTTTCCCGATCCTGTTCGAGCCCAGCAGATTAGGCGTCCCAGCTCCGAATCACCCAATAACAACCACCGCCAGCAACCACCGCACAGCCTCGCTGGAAACCACCGCCAAACCATCGGCAAGCAGAATAAAACGCAAAATCTCCGTCAATGGTATGCCTGATGAGTCCGCCCTTCGCCAGCAGAACTGACGGATTTCTCTCCGCGTCTCGGTGCCAATGCTTGAGACAAGCCTCCTTCTGCTGGACACCTAACAGGACCAAAGTGGTAATTCAGACATCACCAGCATGTCCATTGTGTCTCACGTATGGCCAAATTTAGGGCTGGCCATGTTCTCGACGAGCCTCAAGCGTGGCTTGTGGAGACGAAGGCATCCGTCAAACTGTCACAGCTCACGATGACGCTGATCAGGGCGACCTTGGGGGCCAGATAACATGAAAGAGATGGATATCGCGGGATTAGACGTGCAATGCTGTGCAGGGCAGCCTGGAAGCAAGCGTCAAGACATGACACTGTTGTATGATTAAACGCATATAAGGTGCACGATCCAAACCAAGGCAAAGATATCACAAACCCGGCATCTCAAGCATCATCTACAATTAGCTTTCACTCTGTCGCATACGATCACAGGTATAATTGCTTTGTCCGCTTCGTGTACACTTAGCCGAAGGTGTTTCAATGCTTTCTCTACTGCTTCATCTCGATACCTTTCCTAGAATACTTGGAAACGCTCCAAATCTCTTCCTATCAATAATCAGCCACTATCAGATCGCAAGTATGCCATCACATGCGTATGGACGGAGTGGAAATGGTCATAATGGCTCAAATGAGAAATCAAGTCGTGATCCTGTTCCTGAACCACCACCAGCGCCTCCGTAAGTATCTTCTCCAACTCCACGAGTCGGGCAGTTGCTCGTGCGCAACGTTCCTCTGTCACGATGTTATTTCCAGCATCTCGTCTCTGTCGATGCCCCATCCGGAGTGATATCCGCTAACCGTCCACCAATAGGATTATTATTTTGTCCGAAAATAGCAGCGGGAGTGGACCTCAGCCTCAAGAACGGGACCCGGTATCGTGTCCGCCACACCCAAATACGTCATCAGCACGGTACGCGTAACCTGGACTTCAATAATTGTTCCACCCCTAAACAAAACCACAGGACCCCTTCTTCGATACCAGAAAACGGTTCTACATTCACATCGTCAAAGCCAAAGCCAAAACCTGAGCCTGAACCACATCCAGCACCACCGTAAGTCTTCTCCATCTCGCATGCCGCCCTGCGTCTGAGCATGCGACCTTTTCTGGTCAAGGACTGCACATGCATCTATCGCCGAATGAATCTGATTTTCTGGTAGTGTAATTATCCTCTCGCGCACCGAACGCTCGACCCCCACCTATCCATCAGCTCCTTCTCCTCCTTCACCACCTTCACAAATCCTCAACAGCCCTGTGGACGGTACCCGCGAGATCACAGCCCCCGGCTCTACGACCAAAAGCCATACAATGGGCTCCAAAGCTAGCAAACTCGCGCCCCAAAACGGCAAATTGCAGTCATCGCAGGACAAGAAGGACAAGGACGAGATGAAGGAGCCGACAAATTACTACACACACAGGAGTAAGAGCATGAGAAGAAAGGCTGGCAAGGAAGCCAACAGTGATGGAGCAGGTGGTTCGGCCGGAAGCTCTGGCGGTGGTGCTGGAGGGATGGCATAATATCGCTTGCGAAGAGAATGACAGAGCTTTGTGGTTAGCATTGGCGTTTAGCATTGTCGGTCTTGCATGGTCAGCTTAGAAATCTTTAGCAACACTTGAACCTTTGTTGAAAGCGGAATGGATTCTCCGTTGACGTCCGCCCGGTGTTTGTGCAGAAAGTGTTCGACGAGTAAACGGGCTTGAGCGGCTCGTGCATCGTACCTACTGACCGTCTTGTCGCGAAGGCCGAGAATCAGCGCCTTCTCACAGCTGCAACCCCCCCTCAATATAAGCACACAGTCTACGCTTCCTTGCCTTTTGCACCCATTTCCCTGGACTGTTAATCATCGCGGCATCATCAGCAGCACACGATCATTGTTTCCGTTGCTACCTGCTCGTACAGGATCGCAAATGGAGCAGAACCCCTCGGTCTGATCCGTTAAGGTGCAAAGATTGCGCAGCTCGAAGCATCCAACGATCATCCTACGCGAGTTATCCCGTTGATGAAGGGATGCAGGTTTCTTCGTTTTCGCAAGAAGTATCTTGGCCGCTATTAGGAATGAGGTCGACGATGGTGCTGCCTCTCGTGGCTTTTCGGCAAGTCTCCGGGCGGGACAATCTTGAAATGCAGCCTCCTAACCGCCAAGCCTTGTCAGCTTCATCCTACGCCGATGCCCCTTTTACCATAGCCGCCGGCGGCAGGGAAAGGTCACAGGTTACCAGCACGAGACGATCTTTACCGTGGTTGTCACGTCTTATCTGTTCCAAGCTTTCTGCTTCGATAACAACATTTCCACAAACGACTGACATGCCTCTTCGAGCCTACAAGACCGCCGCGGCATCGCTTGGCATTGCTTGGGCCTCCGGTGGTCCTCCTAACTCAGGTCGAGATGCTTGTCCGTTGAGCACGCGATAGTGCCGTCATCGAGAATTCTACGACGAACCCCACAGATCGACTGTCTCCCGTCGCCAATCGCTGCTTCGCGTTCCAACGAAAGTAGGATTGTTAGCCGTGAGGAGCTAGCAACTGCCGTTGCCAAGCGCCTACAATATCTCGGGCCCCAACCTTGTTAGGTGAATGGTAGGGGAGGAAATTGGGACCTGCCTTGTGAAGAGAAGCTCGTTAAGTGTAGTTCGCTACTCACACGAAAGCCAATGCGACTACGAGGACCAAGACAGCAAATAGGAGGCGGAAGACCCATGTGCCGACTTCGGGGCGGAAGATCGTTCTATCGACCTTCCTTTCGGTGTAAGCCTCCTTGGGAAGGTCAACGTCCTGGAGTCGTAGGTGAGCTGGAAAGCCTTCGGAGTATCGCGAGGAGCGGTCTGTTTCTTGTTGGCCATCTCTTTCTTCCTGAGCTCAGCGTGAGTACAAGAATGCTCGAACACCCTCCTTGAAACGGTATCGATTCGCAGCTCATCACTCCGACTCCCTCACTCCGAACCACACCCGGCCATCACTATGCAGCTCAAGACCCTCCTCCTCTCCCTGCTCGCTTCTTCGGCGGCAGCCAAGCGTAGCTGCGGTACCCCCAACGCTACCGAGGAGCAGATTCAAATCGCCCAGAACCTCCAGATCCTCGAGTCTGAGGCTGGTTTCGGCGAGACGAGCCTTGCCGCTGCTGCCACGATCAGCATCAAGGTCTACTGGCACGTCACTGCCACCGACAAGACCGTTGCTGGTGGCTACCTTACCCAAGCGGCCCTAGACGGGCAGCTTGATGTGCTAAACACCGCATATGCCCCTCACGGCATCTCGTTCAGCCAGGCTGGTGTAGACTGGACCGTCAACGCCAACTACGCCAACGACAAAGCCGAGCTGGCCATGAAGAAGGCTCTCCGCAAGGGCACATACGCCGACCTGAACGTATACTTCACCCCCGGCACACAGTACCTGGGGTACGCATACTTCCCCCAGGCCGTCACCTCGGGCTCCAACGCCTTCTACCAGGACGGTGTTGTCATCCGCTCTTCCACCGTGCCTGGTGGTTCGGAGACGGACTACAACCTTGGCCACACAGCGACTCACGAGATCGGTCACTGGCTGGGTCTGTACCACACCTTCCAGGGCGGCTGCACTGGCTCTGGCGACTATGTTTCCGACACCCCTGCTGAGGCCTCGGAATCCTACGGCTGCGCAAAGACGCGCGACTCTTGCCCCAGCCAGGCTGGTCTTGACCCCGTCACCAACTTCATGGACTACTCTGATGAGTGAGTATTCCTCTTCTCCACTTCCGATTTGAATGAATCAACGCTGACCATTCCCCTAGCTCTTGCTTCACTGGCTTCACCGCCGGCCAGGAGACTCGCATCTACAGCTACTGGAACTCGTACCGTGCCGGCAAATAAGCGCTCAGTAGCTGCTGTTTGTCGTCGTGGGCCGGGCGCAGAAGTCGAGGCGTTTCCTGTTGCCTCGCATAGCATAGCATAGTATAGCGTAGCGTAGCGAGGTGTCGATTCGAGTCGGAGTCCAGCATCGATCGATCCGAACAAAAAAAAAAAAAAAAAAAAAAAAAAAAAAAAAGAACACCCCTCTCACCAGCTTGAACCTGCCCTTCACAAATCAGCACATGCTAATAAAGCCATCCAAACCCAGCAGCTCTATCCCACTTACCACACAAGAAATAATACCAAACGTTCACTTACCCCTGAATTCCCGGACACAGAGATATATGTACACACGCCCATCCTCCCTGCAGCGGATACCCTGCTGTCCCCCTTCCAGCCCAACACACTCCAATCCACTCTCCTGCGTAGCCGAGCCTTTCCCGCACACGTACATATACTAGGTACCGCAGATCCCGCGGGCGACAACGCACACCGGCGACACCCCTCTTTCTGTGGTTTTACGCTCGGCTCTCTTGGCGCCAGGGCAGATGTGCGCTGCTTGAGGGTTGTCTGCCGTACTGTGTTTTCGCAGCTCTTTGTGGCGCTTGGCGCTGGGCGGGGGTGGGGGGTTGCTGATGGACATGCATGCACGGGGCCTGCGAGTGGTGGTGGTTGGTGCTTGACGAGAGATGTGATACGTTTCTTTGGGGGGGGGTTGAGTGCTGTTGAGATAGGGAATATGGGCGGGTTGTGTTTGTGGTGTATGGGGAAGATGACCACTATTTTTTAAGATCTTACGTCTTTGAGAGCGGGTGCCCGTTGTTGCATGTAGACACATGTATAAGGTCCCTGTCAAAAGCATAGACGTGCATTTCACTCATCTCGTAGCTAACCATTCTAACGCTCTCGCACTGTTGGCGCCACTGCTGGCATACAAGCCATCCATTTACGCGACCTTTCCGGCGACAAACGTCGCTGCGGTGCCTGCGTCGTTCTGGTAGTTCAGGTGGGCGGCGGTGATGCTGGTGCCGCCCTCGCAGATGTCGTCGCCAGTGTGGCAGATGGTGCGGATCTTGGAGGCGGCGATGGAGCCGAAAGACTGGCCGCGCTTGGGGTCACCGAACACGACGACTGTGGACCGTTAGTAATCACTCCACAGGTTGACAGTAATGGATCTTTAGGAAACATGACGAGGAAGATGGGGTTGAGCAGGGGAAATGCGGGCAAAGAGAGAGAGAGAAACGTACCAGCGGCGACGCGAGCAGCGTTGGTGGCAGAAGTGCGGGCGGCGGCGTTGTGCACGAGCTGCGCACCCTGACTGTAACCAGCAAGGACGATTTTAGTGGAAGGACACCTGGTTGCGGTCTGTGACGGCATCAGCACTTACTTTCCTCACGAAGCTTTTTGGTGAACTTACAGTGCTGATCAAGTTGGTCATCGTTGTGCTTCCAGCCGCATCTCCACCCTGCAAGAATCCGGACACACTCGCCGGGTACGTGACACCTTGTATGGCCAGACGGCTTGTGCCGCCCACCTTACTGGCGATCTGGTTGAAGAACAAGGGGCCAACGGCTGCGGCGTCTCCCACGTTGCCCTGTTGGGAAGTACCACGCGCGTAGATCACGCTAATGGCTCGGCAAGCGGTGCCATCAGTGAGCTGGTTGTAGCTGCTGCTGGAGTATTGGCGTTTGGTGAGGGCATGGTCCTCGAAGGATAGGTCGCTGGTGAGCAGCTCTGCGATGGGGAAAGCTTCGGGATCTGCGGCAGGAGCAGGAGCTGCGAGCACGCTGGAGATGATAGCGAGGGAAAGAAGTGTGAGCTTCATCTTGAACTGTCTGGTCTGTAGCGAAGGAGGTGCGTGCGTGAATGAATGAGCGAGGATCCGGGAGGAGGCGCTGGAATTGCGGCTCTGGAGTGCGAACCACTGATAGTCGTCGAGGGTTATATATTATTGCTTGTCGTGCAAATTTTCCATCTCTTCTCTTGCCCTCGTTGTAAGACCAACCGATGGCCCGAGCAGCATTGCTCGCTTCATGTCCGCAGAGATGTGGAGCCTCTCTCCTGCCACATCTGCTACTAACCCCGATGTCGAGGACCTTGGTCATCATAGGCACCTCCTAAAGCGAGTAGAATGGGCGATATTGCTTGCGGTCAAGGGCCGCCGCGCCAATTTGGGCCCGACTCTGGTCGAAACTTGTGCTTTTCTAGACTGGCCATCTGACCTGGCGCATTGATCGCAATCTCGAGCACCTACAGTTCTGGGTCTTCCCCGGCTTCTGCGTGTTGACCTTCTCGACAGGGTTAGTCCACCCGTCTGACTGCCGTGAGCACGAGCAGATCGACGTTGACCCAAACCGGAAGGAGCATCGAGCCTGGCAATGCGCATCTCATCTGGGCATAACAGGCGACACTACCCCGCGTTTGTTCAAGGCTGATGGATTTTGCATTTGGGGTGGGAGCTAAGTATGTAGATGGAAGGAATTCTGGCGGGAAACAGGTCGTGGCGAAGCCCACCGGTACGTGTTGCTTACTAAGCATATGAAGGAAATGACTGAGTACTGCATCAAAGATGGGTGGAGCTTCGGGATGATTGTCGTACGGATCAATTCGTGAAGCCCATCACTATCGTGGAGACTGTCTGTGTTAATTCCAAAAGCACACGATACGCGCTTCAATGCTCTCTCGCGGCGGCTCCTGATCACTGCCTGGCAATCGAAATGCCGTGTGCGGACATCGCCAGCCTGGCTTGCTTTGCTCAGTATCAAATCCCTTGAATATGAGCATCTCATCAGGCTTCATCGCAGACATGTAGTACCATTGGTGCTGTTGCTCTTCTCTGGCATGGCTCATCACATAGTTGCCCGACTTGATGCCGCTCCTGAACTCCCTGAGTCGTAGCTGGTAGTCTGAGCTTGGGACGGTTGTTGCATCGCAGACAGCTAGAGGGTCTCTGAAAACGATCTTGAGGGGGCGCCAGGCACCGAGGTAAGCGTAGCGTGAGCTTGTAGCGTATAGGGAGGCAACGTGTGATGGCAAATTGAGTTCGTGCTCTGTGCCTTGGAGGAAATCAGGGTCACCGCAATAATCGACATGAGGGTGACCGGCAGGTATGTCCTGCCATCGACCATGTGAGTCGAGTATTCCCTTGTCAGAGGGTGATGAGTGTGCTCGAACGACGTGATTGAACACGAAAGCGGTAGACGCGCCGGTCCTACAAACGTCAGCAGGCCCTCAGCGCTTGCAGTAACCTCCACTCTAGTGCTGCGTGTGCTGCGTGTGCTGCGTGTCGAGTACAGCTTACAAGCTCTTTGCAAGATGCTCCAACTCGGGGTAGTACTCGCGGCGGATGGTCTCTTCGGTACTCAAGCTGTCCACTCTTTGCCTGGGCGTGAGCCTAAGAAACTTGAAGCCGTTGGTTTCCAGGTTGTGGTCTTGAATAGTCGAGCGAAGATCCCGAATGGTCATAGCCCGTGTGTGGTCGTCGCCAACACCCAGGTACCGTTTCTTCCACGCAGACGTGGGTATTGGGGTGCCCAGAGACGGGAAGTAGTTGATGTCAGCAATAACATCGCCTTTGCCATCACGGTCCACAATGTCGGCTGTCATACTGGTTCCTGCTGAATGGAGGTGTTAAAGGTGTTTGAGCATGGAGCCAACCTAGGCTCGTGGAGCCCCATGTTGGTGGGGTCAGCGGATCCGCTGCGTGCGCCCAGGGAACGAGGGGTCAGCCTCGTGCAGTTTACCTTAGCAAATCAGCTTGAAGAATCGTACACAAATGCATCGCCCATGACGTCGTCGGTGCTACGCACATGTTGGAGTTATCTCGGCAAATCCATTGCAGCTGCCCGAGCGTCAAGACAACTCATCTGCGCATGAAGCAGACGAACATGGGCCGAGCCGCTCACGAGACTCCACGTCTACAGGGCAGCATGGGGGTGCTGGGGGGTGCTGGTGAAGGGGATGGGATGGGCGACACGTCGGTGGAGTGGGGCGCGGCAGGTGGAGCATCACGTGCAGCGTCAGGGTCGGGCGCGGCTGCGGTGTTGGCATGGCAACGGGGTGGTTTTTGGTGCATCAACGCAGTCGGCACACCGTCACAAGCACAACATTTCGCACGCACGCCCACGCCCACGCCCACGCCCACGCTCACGCCCACGGCCGCCGCATCCACTCTGAGGGGTAGTCGCGCTGCATCTTTCTGGACGACCAACCCATCTCGAGCCCCACCATGGCGAGCGCCGGCGCATCGTCTATCTCGGTCACGGTGCGCGTGCGCCCCTTCACCATCCGCGAAGCTGCACAGCTCACCAAGACGGACGACTCGACGCTATTCCTCGGAGATGGCTCGCTCGCTGCTGCGCCCACGCCGCGCCTGAGCTCCAAGGGCATACGGCCCGTCATCAAGGTGCTCGACGAGCGATGCCTGTACGCCGCCTGCACCAACACCAGCACCTGCACCTGCACCACAGACCCACGGCTAACACACGTGCAGCATCTTCGACCCGCCAGAGGACAACCCTGTGCACAGAGTCGGCCGCTCTTATGCGCCCCAGGGCAAGCGCGTCAAGGACCAGACATTCGCTTTCGACCGCGTCTTCGACGACACCACGTCCCAGGCCGACATCTACGAGTCGACCGCCAAGCCCCTGCTCGACAACGTCCTGGACGGTTACAATGCAACCGTCTTTGCATACGGTGCTACGGGCTGTGGAAAGACACATACCATCACGTGGGTACTGCGACGCTGCAAATCGTACATAGCCGCTGACTGCCACGCAGGGGAACATCGAGCGACCCGGGCATCATCTTCCTCACAATGCAGGAACTCTTCGAGAAGATCAACGAGCGCCAGGGCGAGAAGGTCACAGAGGTCACACTGTCCTACCTGGAGATCTACAACGAGACCATCCGCGATCTGCTCGTCGAGGGCGGCAGCAAGACATCGTTGATGCTGCGAGAAGACTCCAACCAAGCCGTCTCCGTCGCCGGGCTCTCCAGCCATCGCCCCTCAGATGTAAGGAGCTGGCAACCCGCACAATGCACATGATTCCATATCTCACACCCAACAGGTCAACGAGGTCATGGAAATGATTGTCCGCGGCAACGACCTCCGCACAATGTCCCCCACCGAAGCCAACGCAACCTCCTCTCGATCGCACGCCGTCCTGCAGATCAACGTCTCATCGAAAGACCGAAACGCTTCGGTGAACGAACCACACACCATGGCTACCCTCAGCATCATCGATCTGGCGGGCAGCGAGCGCGCGAGCGCAACCAAGAACAGAGGTGCCCGTCTAACCGAAGGCGCAAACATCAACAAGTCACTGCTGGCACTGGGAAGCTGCATCAATGCTCTCTGCGACGCGCGGAAACACAACCACATCCCTTACCGAAACTCAAAGCTCACACGACTACTGAAGTTCTCGCTAGGTGGAAACTGCAAAACTGTCATGATTGTCTGCGTCAGCCCATCCAGCGTCCACTTTGACGAGACCCAAAACACCCTGCGATACGCCAACCGCGCGAAAAACATCCAGACCAAAGTCACCAAGAATGTTTTCAACGTAAATCGCCACGTGAAGGACTACCTCAAGAAGATTGACGAGCAGAGGGCGCTGATTGACGAATTGATGAAGAAGCAAAAAGACTCTGACGGCGCATCCCTGGCCAAGTTCCAGAAGCAAAACGAGAAGAAGGAGGGCGTCATGAGAGATGCGTTTATACGGCTGAGGCAGGCCTACTCCGACTCCGAGACCGATCGCCGGGACAGGCTGAATACCATGAGGACGTTGAAGTATACCGAGAAGCGCATCTCCCTCGTCTCTGCATGGGTGGCAGCTTTCGACACGGTCAACGAGATGCGCGAGAACGAAGAGATGCCCTCGCAAGTTGTCGCAATGAGAGACACAGCAATCGGCATCTCTGCAGAACTCGAGCAATCGAGACAACATCACCACAGACGACTCGAGCGGTCGACATGGGCATCAAAAATCGACACTGCCCTCAGCTTCGGACTGAGGCAACTCACCGAGCTTGACGGAACCGCCGACGGGCCTGATGCGGCAAACTTGAGCAGGGAATACCAGATTCTGAAGTCCAACGCAGAGCGAGAAGTATTGAGTGTGTTGTTGGAGCAAGAGAGAGGTGGTGACGCAGCAACCGTGCAGGTTCTGGTCCAAGCGCATATCGAGACGGTGGCCATCTTGGGCCAGATCACACAGATGGACGAAGCCCAAGCAGTGGAAACCGCCAGAAAGCTTCTCACCAAGATCATGAACGCGTGCACCAGCGCCACAGCCCAGGTCATCCGCCCCGATGGCGGTCTACCTGTTACAGAGTTCTTCGCGCCCAGTCACAGAGGCACACCAAAACGGCGGAAACCAGTGAATGTCATGGAACCTTCTCCTGTGAAATCGATTCCCATGCCATCCTTCGCAGACGCACCGCACCTGACCTCATCACCTATGAAAGCTTCACCACGACGCAAGAAGATGGTTGCCGTCAAGAAGGGCGTTCAGTTCTCGCCAGTCAAGAAGAGGCCAACGTCGCCCTCCAAGGCCAAGCGAGGTGTTCGATGGCGCGATGACAACGAGAACGGTACTCTGGCAGACTTCAAGACGCCAGAGCACGTCGAATCGACACCAACAAGCTCTTCAGTTGAGATGCCCCCTCCGACATTCTCAGCCTACGTTCCTGAGCCAGTAGTCAAGGAGCCCGGCTCATCCCCCATCCCCGCACCACCCACAACCTCCATGGACATGAAGCCTCGCTCTGGCTCCAGCCGCTTCGCAGCCGGTTTCCTCACGAAGAAGTCTGATGGATCACCCATGCCCGTCAGGAGCGCCTATGGCTCAGACTCCGATACCTCTCCTCTCCGTGAGATCGGCACCAACACCGTCAGATCTTCCGCACTCAGTAACGTTGAGCTCACGTCAGAGGTGTCGACCTCTGCAAACGACAGCGGCAACAACTCTGCCGCTGAAGACGATCACTGGTCCGTCGACCGCTCCGAGGCAAACCAGATCCGCACAGCCATCAAGCGTCGCTCTTCTACGACCAAAGCTGTGCCGATGGGTAGAACGCATCGCCAGCGCAGTCCCAGCAACACATCGTCCAGCCCGCCCAACGAAAATAGCATCTCGGCCGGCGCAGCACGCCGCATGGTCAAGAATAACCACGAGGGCGAGTGGAAACCCAGCGTTCTGAGCCCTCGGTCTGCACCTATAGTGAAGGGTGCTGCACGGCGGACAACCGTGGCATCGTCAGGAGAGGAGCGCCCTGGGTCCGGCACACTGAACCGCGCACCCATACGAGTTGTCAGCAACTCGTCAGTGAGAGGCAGTCTCGCACCAGGAGCTAAGGGTGTCTGGCGCTGAAGTTCTTTCTCTGGCTCTTTCACGTGCTAACGACCATGTAGAGAAGTGGACCTTTTGATCTTTCTTCTTGCTTTCCCTCCTGTTTTTCTTTTGGCATACGGATCGGGTCGATCACGCATCTCAACGGCTCGTCACAGGCATCATCGCGGCGTTGTCGGTCTCCTCTCGAAAAACTTGACAAACACATTCCTCCATTTCAAATCATTATTGGATTACACAGCTGGCTCGGGGGCTGGGATCGAAGAAGGCGTTTTTCCTGCCCATGGCACACACCTTCTGTTGGCGTTTTCGCATCTGCTTTCTTTTCCGTTCGGTTCGCGTCGTCAGCTTGAGCACATACTCGACCACTACTGCATTCTCCCACTCGCTCGGTTTCGGAGATGCCACATGTACCATAATATACGTTTATCCTCACGACGTCAATGCCAGAACGCTTCTTTGAAAACACGCAATAACCCCTCCTATCAGCAGCGTGCTCTTTCTCATGCGCTCTGCAATTTTTTAATTTTTTTTTTTTTTTTTTTTTTTTTTTGAAGCTGTGATTCAGTGTCGAGCCCATTCCATTCTGTGCGGAAACTAGAACACACAGCACAGAAGGAAAGATCCCACTCCCTTCGTCGTCGTAGGCAGGCCGCTGCGGGGTTGAAATAGGGATTCAGAGGTTGTTGTGTTGTGTTGTATCAGACCGAGCATTCGACCAGACTCTGAATAAGAAATCGCACTTGCACTCGCACTTGCACTCGCACTCGGACTCGGACTTGCAAACAGAACAGGACAGGACAGGACAGGACAGGACAGGACAGGACAGGACAGGACAGGACAGGACAGGACAGGACAGGACAGGACAGGACAATCTCGCAGAACTAAGGGCATGTACTTCTACCCTGCCTGTTCTACCGAGATGCAGAATAGCGTGTCCGCGGAGGGACAATTCGACAGGCCATCTCAGCTGGACAGAGGGAGGATCAGAGCAGAGTGTAAACCAAGACGCAGATAACGAGCAGCGGAGGCAAAAGAAGACGAGAGAGAGTGAGAAAGATAAGATTGTGCATCTTCTCCACGCTTGGCACGGTGCTCACTTGGGAACGTGGCGGTGCGCTTCTTGAACACTCCGGATCCCAAAGCTATCCGTTTATGGATGCTTGGGTCATGCTGTACATGCTATGCTATGCTATGCTATGCTATGCTATGCTATGCTATGCTATGCAACGTAATCCAACGCGACGCAACGCAATGCAGTGCAATGCAATGCGACCTTGCTGTCGACGGGAAAGAAGCCAGTCTGTTCCTTGGTTCGGCTTCGGAAGAAGGATATGCCCATCACCTGTTTAGACGGCTAACTAGACTGGCAGGTGTGGCTTGAGAAGGGGAAAAAAAAGAAAAAAAAAAAAAGTAAACGCCATAACGCCAATGAGTTGTGGTATCGTGCGAGCTTCCGATAACGAGGAAGGATCGCGAATCCAGACGATGCTTGTGTGCGAATGAGATGGAAACCAAAAAAAAAAAAAAAAAAAAAAAAATGTGAATATGGGAAGCAACAGTCGACAGCCGTGGCTCTTGCCCGTGTCGAAAAAAAAGGCGGTGAGAAGTGAACAACAGCAGGCCGACCGATTCAGTGGTTTCGAGCTTGTACCGTTGGTGAGGTTGGTTTTGGGCAAGTAGCTCCTGGATTCGTGTACGTTGGCCTATATCTTGCGGCGAACGGTGAATTTACGCTCCATGGTGGCCGCAGGCAGCACATCGGCGAAGAGGTCTCGTGCTGCACCGACGTTAGCATTGCGATTCTAGAGAAGACAAGGGAATGAAGCTTACCCTCTGCAGAATCGAACATGATCAGGATGTCATCGTGCTCGCCGGGATACTCAATCTCGTCGAGACACACAAATCTCCTCTTCACGCCCACCCAGCCTGTCAGCCTGCCCTCGGCCTTTTGCATCTTGCCTTCACCACGCCTTTGATCGACAGGCAAAGCAAACTTGGCATCCACCAGCTTGACTCCGAACTTGCCACCGCTGTCTTTCGTTTCAAATGTGTCCATGGACGAAAGGCGGAAGTTCATGGCGTCGGCGTGCGAGAAGTCCTCGAAGAAGGCAAGGAGTTGGACTAGGCCGTCCTGCTCCACGATTTGCAGACGGATTGTGTTGGCTGTCCATTGCTTGTAGATGGGGACCACCATGCGGCGGCGGGATATGGAAAACGTGCTTGCGATGCTGGATGACGTTAGCAAGTCGAACAAGACACGTACAGTACAGCCTTGTGATAAGGATGAAAAGTGATACATACCCATCAAACTTGACATCGAAGCCGGTGACTGCGAGTTGGAAAGCGTGCAGGTCTTTGAACGAATTGAATGCTAAACGCCGGATCGTGGATGCGTTGGTGAGCGTGCGGAGCAGTTCAGCTAGTGCTTCGGGGATGCCCTTTTCGGTGCGACTGCTGTCGACTGCTACGGCCATGTCCTGCTGAGGGTTACGGAGGAGCGTAAGGACTGCAGCACCATCGGTAGGGAGGCGGACCAGGATCTCGCCAGGACCTGGTTTTTGTCAGTGACGTCTGCAAGATGAACGCAAAGAAGACGTACCCAAATTCATACGATCCGAGATGATACCAGCGCTGTGTCTACACACGATTCTCAGGCTCTCGCTCATGACAGTCGGCGCGGCTTCCAACCCCGCAGCCTCGGGGTCTTGGTTCACCGTCTTCGCTTCCTGCCACTGCAACATCTCGAGCACACGGCTGCCAGCTGCGCTGAACGCGTCTGCTTGGTCGGCGCTCTCGATGCTGAAACCTTTCAGGGGCACTTGAGCGAACGTCATCTCGCCCGGCGCAATGTTCATGGAGGTGAAAGTGCCGAAGAGGTGGTTGCGATCGTTTGCATCTTGGAAAACGAGATGCACCGTGCACACTCTAGGTCGCTGCTCTGCTACTCCTTCGCGGAAGTGCAACCTCATGGCGGGCGACTGATCGTTCTCCGTAACGTACTCAAAGTTCATCGGCTCTTGCTTCGTGCCGAGTTCGTGCTCGACGAAGCTGAGTTGCTTGTTCTTCTGCGCGGTAACGAGAACCAGCCTGTAGCCTCGATGCAGCTTTCGCTTCCCCGTGCCCTCGCTGCTGCGTTCGAACTTCTCAAAGACCATGAGCTTGCAGCCATGGACACGCTCTTGCGGGAAGGCTGCCGGGTTCGCCGGGTCTTTGTAACCTGCTTCTCGCAGGTAGAGCTTGCAAGAGAAGCGTTCATTGACCCGTTCCCTCATGCTCGATTCAACGCGATTGGTGTGGTCTACAATGGCCCACAGATTGCGCCAATCCCCTTCATTCAGTTCGAGATTGAGGACAAATCCGTGGTGTAGCTGGAGGCTGAGCTGACGCGACTGCTTCCTCCAGCTGATGTCCTTCCAAGTTGGGCCCGTGGCGGGGTTTGTCCCGACGATGAGGTTGATGTCTTCGTTCTGACTGCAGACAGCAAGCCTGGTCGAATACTCCTCTTTGGAGCGGAGTACGGTGATGGCGACAGACATGACGACACGGTCGGTGTTGGGATCATCAGTCGACATGGTGGCTTTGGCAAACATTCTGAAGAAGCAGAACTCGTGCTTCGTATCGGTCAGAGGAAGATGCTGTGACAGGCTTGGCTGCTGCGACTGTGCACCGTTCTTCGTATGTTTGTACTTGATGCCAGAGAGTACGCTCGCAGCATCAGGGGCGAACTTGGGGTACTCTTCCCATATCGACTGGTCCTGGCCTTGAATGAGAGCCTGGGTGGGAGGCATGCTCTGGTGCTTCTTCATCGATCCAGTCAGTAGCTTCATGTAGTGGAAGATGGCGTTCTTGATCTCGAAAGCCTCTGTAGCGGCAGCATCGCCGGCTTGTCTAGCCGCGTCAGCTCGGGCCTCCTCTGGCTGGTTGGCGTACTGGCGTAAGCCGGGGTGTTCGGGCAAGACCTCAGCACAGATCCACCACGCTTTGGCCAGATCGACATGTGGCTGGGTAAGGCGCTCCTGTTGCGGCTCTGCAGTCTTCGGCCGACTCCTGATGAGATTCTCCATGCCAGCACGACCCTTCAAGAACCACCATGTCGCAACGCGGGCCCACTGTGTGGGTGAGCGATCGTACATTGCGCCACCGAGCTGTGCAGTCAACTGGAAAATGCCTCTCATGTGTATGACGCGCTCAGCAAAATCCTTGAACGCAGCATCACCAAGCATCCTCGTGTCTGATCGCGCGAGAGAGCCCCCTAGCCTCATACTGATATCCTGCCTGGGCCGTATGGTGAAGGCTGGCTCTGCGGGGTGCGAGACGGAGCCTTGTGATCCGTATGGCTGCGAGAAAGAGCTCTGCGACTGCAAAACAGGACCTTGCGAGTGCGCAAGAGAATTCGGGGGCTGCGAGATAGCGCCCTGTGTCCGAGGCTGTGGCGGCTGTGCAGGCGCGGACGCGGGCGCTTTGGGGGCCTGCAAAGCTTGTGGTGTGTCTAGGTGAAGCTCGTCTGCAGCAGAGGAAAGCGGCTTTGCTGAGAAAGGCGTCTTCTCCGTGGTGGACGGTGTTGGTTGGGCAGACGAGGCGGTTGTAGCTGAAAAGGCTTCTGATCTTCCAGGCGACGATTGGGCATCGGAGGGCTGGCTTTGATCTGTGGAGACTGAGCGCGACGGGTGATGGGCATCCGAATCCAGCGGGAAGGTAGCTGGGGGCATTGGTCTGCGTGCTGGCGATGGCCCACGTGCTCTTGAGCGGTAGGGGTCTTCTGCATCCAACCCTCGCGGTGGTGACGGTTGGTTCTGTTGGGAGGGTTGGTTTTGGTGTGGTGAGTGGTGTGTTGGCTGCACTGGCGGTGCTGATGGCGGTGTTCTGCCTCCCATGTATGCATTGTAGGCCGACGGGGGCGTTCCGACATGGAGTGGATCTGACTGTAAAGAGCTGGCATCTGAATCGCGTTTCTTCTCCGTGGCACGCTGTTGTGCCTCGTGCAGCGCCCGTCCTTCCTCGGCCCTCATTCTGTTCTTCACTTTTGCGGCGAAGGAGTCTGGCTCAGTCGGCTCACTCTGCAGGAAGCGTTCTACTAGCAGAGCCCTCGATTCCAGTGGAGATTCCTCTTCTTGCTCAACAAAACGCATCTCTGGCAGCCGCGGCATCTGCGGGGGTGACGGGGCGTGGTCCAGCGAGGAGTTGTCTGAATCGTCGACTATGTCGGTGAAACCTGTCTGCGTCCGCCTGAGTGGATTTGGCCTGAAGTCGCCGTCGTCCTCTTCCTGCGTGGATGGCAGCACAGGTGCCTTTCTCTCCACAATGGGCGAAACGTTGTCCGAGTCCTGTGAATAGGCAGAGTAGGCAGAGTAGGCAGACTCCTTGCTGGGTCGCCGCGCTGCGGGCGGCTCGATCTGCACAAGGTCGAAGCCCGTGGGTGCCCTCGAGAGGACCTTGGGGCGCTCGCCGAGACCCATTGGGCCCATGCGCTGCGGGAGCGGGGGCGGGGGGTTCGCATACGTGTTGATGTTGCCCATCTCGAGCTTTTTCTGCAGCGGCGGCGACATCTCGGCCTGGTTGGTGAGGGTGCGTGTGAAGCTGTTTCGCGGAGGCGCGGTCTGCGAGGTCTGCGAGTCGGAGCGCGCCATGCCGTTGAAGTGGGGGGTCCGGGCTGCGAGGTTGGCGTCGTCCTGGACGGTGTGGGGGCGCGGGGGGTCAGCGTCGGGGTCGGGGTCGGCGAGGCTGGTGGCGTTTTTGCGGCGCGAGACGTCGAGCGAGGGCTCCTCGCACTCGTCGCCGCCATGGCCGATGACGTCTGGCGGTGAGCGGGAGAAGGTGACGGTCAGGCCGCGCTTGCGAGTGCCGGTG
The DNA here is from genome assembly GCF_004011695.2 of Ascochyta rabiei. Taxonomy (NCBI): domain Eukaryota; kingdom Fungi; phylum Ascomycota; class Dothideomycetes; order Pleosporales; family Didymellaceae; genus Ascochyta; species Ascochyta rabiei. Next base: position 486,814 of record NC_082408.1, on the reverse strand, counting down.
CGCAAGCCGCCAGGGCCAGGGCTCTTGCCGCGCGCTGCAGCGCTGCTCAGTATGTCGTGGGCGGTGGGCCAGCGCTGGGCGCGGGCGACGTCGATGCGGGGTTTGGCAGCGAAGAAGGCGGCGGCGGCCTGCTGCTGGGCCGTGGCGCGCTCGGTCGAGGGCTTCAGGAAGTCGTTGACGTCGTCGTCGAGCGTGAAGGGGTCGGCGCGCCTAGTCTTGGGCTGGTCGTCGGGGGCAGCGTCGTCCTTGGCAAAGTACTTTGTCCGCCAGCGGTTGCCCTTGGTCAGCAGCTTGTTGCCGGCCTCTCGGGCGTCGTCGAGGCGTGCGTCGACCATCATGCCCCTGATCGCTCAGCGACGGTGGCGGGGACTCTGGGGGCGCGGTGCGGGTGCTCGCGTGCCTGGCCTGGGGTCGAGTCGGGCGTCAGGGTCGAGGCGGTCGTTGGCCGTCGTCTGCGGGCAGGCAATTGGCTGCGGCGCTAGGGAAGGGAACGTGTTCACCCAACCATGCAACGGGGGCTTGCCACTCCAGCGCGGTGTATGGACGTCTGGACGGTGCCCGCGGGTGCAGGAGGCGTGCAGACGGTCGGCCTAGGGCAGCGGGCAGCAGGCAGCGGGCAGCAGGCAGCGGGCAGCAGGAAGCAGGAAGCAGAGCAGAAGAAAGAGCACGCGGAGCCGCGCAGGAACCGGTGCTCTCTTAGCTGCGGTGCGGCCTTTGGGTGCTGCAGCGGAGGGAATTGCGAGGGCACGGCTAGCGTCGTTTGGCCTGCCTATCGTTATGGAGCTTGCCGCCGTGGGAAATTCAGCAGAGCAGAGCGGGGCAGGGTAGGGCAGGACAGGGCAGGGCAGGGCGGAACAGAGCAGAGCAGAGCAGGGCAGAACAGAGCAGAGCAGGGCAGAACCGAACAGAGCAGGGCAGGGCAGAACAGAGCAGAGCAGGGCAGAACCGAACAGAGCAGAGCAGGTCAGGGCAGGGCAGAACAGAGCAGAGCAGGGCAGAACAGAGCAGAGCAGGGCAGAACCGAACAGAGCAGAGCAGGTCAGGGCAGGGCAGAACAGAGCAGAGCAGGGCAGAACCGAACAGAGCAGGGCAGGGCAGAACAGAGCAGAGCAGAACCGAGCAGAACAGAGCAGGGCAGAACAGAGCAGAGCAGGGCAGAACCGAACAGAGCAGAGCAGGTCAGGGCAGGGCAGAACAGAGCAGAGCAGGGCAGAACAGAGCAGAGCAGAACCGAGCAGAACAGAGAGCGCGGCCTCACACGTGCAATGGCTTCAAGATGATACACGTCAATACACGTCAAGGGAGGAGACGCAGGTGTCAAGCTGGCTGGCCGTCTCGTCTTTCCAGCAACAACAAGCCCACAAGTCTTCGTACTGCCACTCTGGCACACGAGCCCGAGTCTGTGCACCGTCACTCTGATGCGCCCACGGCCGTCTATGAACACGCTTTGCACACTGCGTCGCCGTGCATTGAACTCTCCGGCACCTTGGAGCTGTCCGGACACGCAGCGCGATGCTCCTGCTGCCACTATTAATACTCGGGCCTGATTAAAGGGTCTTGTCCCCCCCGCAATCCCTTAGTGGGGGCCTACAACGGGCCTTTCTGCCACCGATCATGGGTAGCCGCGCCGACAGGCAGGCAGGGGTTGCCAGACGTCGCAGTGCACGGCTGGACGTTTCTGCCTTGACGCTGCTGTCGTCTCGGACGCTTGGCCGTCGAGATGTCGGCGTGCATGACACACCGATCCAGAGCGCTGCTGTCGTCTCCTGGACAGAGACCTGGTCTGGTGCCTGGCAAGGTAGACCACAAAAGACGCGCATCCCAAAACGAGCCAGCGCCCGCGCCTTATCGCTCCACACGGGTGCACGGGCCTCTCAGCAGGCTGGAGAGCACTCCAGCCGCCTAGCCCTCTTGAGCATGGCCGGCCTGGCTGCCTGGCTGCAGCTTGCCTTTGCTTTGCGTCTTGCTGTCCACACGCCCATCTCTCTGGCCTTGCTCTGCTCGTGCCTGTGCCTGTGCCTGGTGCCTGGTGCCTGGTGCCTGGTGCCTGGTGCCTGGTGCCTGGCAGACAGACGTCTTGTGAGAGCATGACCGTGTGACGGTGGGACGGCAGAGCGCTCGTCCACTCGTCTCAAGGGGAGATCTGCGGTCAGGCGTGTTTCGAGTTACGATACACAAGAGAGTCTGACCGAACAGGGCTGCTTACCTCATGACGCTAGCGTTGCGATCATTGCTGTGTACTACGACGCTCGACGTGTCTCTACAGCAGCGTGGAGAATCTCGGTCGCTCACAGAGTCAATGTAGGGTACTCACAAAGCTCCTGCATCTGCACAAGCAATGTAGGGTACTCACGAAGCTGGTAGCCTCCTGCGTCTGCACAAGCAATGTAGGGTACTCATGAAGCTGGTAGCCTCCTGCGTCTGCACAAAGCAAACATATCCGAATTCCCAAGCGCGCATTCTCCCACTGCGTCGTCCCAGTGATGCACGCTCGAGCGTCGCCCTCTACAGGACACGCAAAGTGACATCTTCCCACGACACGACCAAGGCATGCGGCGCTTTGGAAAGAATGTAGATCGCGCGCTTCGGGCGCCTTCCGGCATGTGCGTCTTGGACTTGGACTTGGACTTGGACTTGGACTTGGACTTGGTCTTGGAATTGGACTTGGGATCGGCCCATGTCCAAGCCTTCCGCTGCTCCCAATCACCGCCTGACGTCGTGGCGCAGAGAGGCTCGTTGGCACCGGAGAGATGGGGATGCCTGTCGCCCGCTACCAAGCAGGCAAAGCATCAAATAGTAGTACATCAAGACATGAAAATGAGTAGTATCAAGATGTGTCAATAAGTAGTAACAAGACGTGTTAAATAAGTAGTACAAGATGTGTTAAATAAGTAGTAACCAGACGTGTCAAATAAGTAGGTAGTATCAAGATGTGAAAATAAGTAGTATCAAGACGTGTCAATAAATAGTACGTCAAGACATGGCAAGAGCCGTTCCCATGGGCGCATGCAGGTGGGTGGAAACAGGTATCCAACGACACACGAACAAGGCAACACATGATTACCAGTGGATGCGTGCTCGTCACACGGAGGCTGCATAACGGCTGCACGTCCAGGAAGAGGGGCCTGGTGGAGGAGGCATTCAGCGGCACGGGCCCACTGCTGTCTGGCACGGACGACTCACCAACTCACGCTCCAGCACTGCGACAGCCTTCCCGCAGCGCTGTTTGGCAGAGAGGTGTGCGCTGTGGTGCTGGCCCTGGACAGTGCCATGGCGGGCGCATCAGCCGTGTTCTCTCCTGGACGCTGCAGCTGCACCATGGTGACCATGCATGCGCGCAAGAGGGAGCTGGGTCGCGGCGCCACCATGTGCGCCGAAGCCAATCTGCGCCTAGGTAGAGGTGCAGCAGTGCTTCCCAGCCTCCTCTGCCTGCCTGCCTGCCGCCTGCCTGCCTGCTCTCCACCGTCTCACCCGGCCACGGCATAGCAGAGACCTGCGCGACACCAGACGTGCTCCACCTCCACCAAGACGCGCTCCACCAAGACGCGCTCCACCAAGACGCGCTCCACCAAGACGCGCTCCACCAAACACGCGCTCCCAGCTCCCTCTCCCCGCCGTGCGACCGTCCGCCGTGCCTCGCCGTGCCTCTGCGAACGCCTGGCTTGGCGCTGCCACCGGCCGAACCCCCGAGGGCTGCGTCACCAGCTACAGCTGCCCGCTTCGCCTTGCACGGGCCGACGTCGAATCCGCTGCGACTGCACGAGAGCGACGCCGGCGTCGCGCAACCCACGGCCCTCGTCTGTCCACGCTGGCAGGAAGCAGGAAATGGCCACCTCGTAGCGCTGGACGCACCGCCCGTCTGCCACTGCCTCGATGCAGCCCGTGGCCATGTCGACTCGCCAGCCCGACCCGTACGCCCTGCTCGAAGACTCCTTCACCCGCTCCCCGCCGCCGCCCGCGCGCAAGCACCTCTCGCGCCGCAGCGACAGCTATCGCCAATATCTCCCCGCCGCCGCTCCGCTCCAGCTCCCGCAGACCGACTCGCCCTCGGACAATGACACCGACTCGCCCGTGAGCAGCCAGCAGTCGACGCCTCTTGCATCGCCGCGCATCCTGGGCGCTGCAGACAACAGCCTGCCGCCCACGCCGCCCACCATCTCGCGCCAAGACTACACGGCCACGTCGCGCGACCCTCTGCCGGACCGCGGCAGCTTCGTAGGCTCCATGGCCTCCCAAAAGTCGGCGCTGAGCACCCCCGTCACTGCGCGCAGTCCGCCCACGCCCGACCCCAGCCCACCGCGCACCGCCCGCTCCAGCAGCACCGCCCGCTCTAACAACCACCTGGCCGTCGACCGCCCGCCCCTGTTTCCCTACCCCTCGTCGAGGGCCGAGTCCTTTACAACCGCGCGCGAGGACTTGTCTTCTGAGCCCAGCATCAGCCGCTCAGCCACCCCGCTCGTGGACCGGCTGGGCACTGTCGACGAAGACCGAGGACTGGGCCTGGCCTTTGAGCAGAACGACGACGACGACGACGACGACGACGTCACGCCAGTTGAGAGGCCACGCCAGTTTTACTCAAGCCCTGGCATCGAACAGCCCGGCCTCTATGACGCTGATACCATGGCAGGCGCTGGAGAGGACAGGGCGCTCCCTGCCGTAGGACAACTGCCAGATGGAGACTGGAACACAGAACGGATGCGAAATGTAACCGTTCGCAGGAAACGCAAACCCGATTCGTCACCACAACATCCTCCGGAACCTATCGACACAATGGCAGGCGCAGCCTCGCCAACCACAAGCACAAGGTCGTGTCGCAGCTCTGGCCTGCGCGAACGCGTCGAGGCCAGCAGCAGCAGCAGTCCGTGCAGCCCTTCCATCGAAACCTCTGCGCAATCCATCGGCTGGCCTGCTGAGGGGCATCGCACGCCCGAGGAACACCATCACGACAACAAACACAAGCGCATGTCCACGGCTTCGGTGGCTTCGACGGTGATAGCGGCCGTGGTCATCACAACACCCCCGCAACGACAACGCACCCTTCGCCATTCCGGTAGGAACATGGCTCTGAGAAACGACTCGGGCTCTCCTCTGGGTCGAGCGCCAACGTCTCACTCGAACCGTAATTCAACGCTGTTCGACGACGTGCCCTTGCACAAACTGGTGCACAAAAAGGCCACTCTTGCAGAAAGGAGCAAACGCTTTAGCACCGACTCAGAGACGCTGGGAACCCTGGGCTCGGTGGGCACTGCGCGTAATGCTTCGCCTTTCTCAGTGCGCAGCAGCCGGACCATTGACAGCTCTGCATACACACTTGCCCACCAGGAGTCCGTCCGCAACGTTCTGCAGCCTGCAGCTGATATCCTCAGCAGATCGAACTTGCAGGCACGGCCGGACAGGAACTCTCACATGCGCATATCCTCAGCGCCAGAACCCGCAAGCCATGCGACCATGCCTGCCAGGTCGAGTGGTTTCGTGCGAGTGTCTCCTCAGAGTCCGCAACGGGCGGCCGAGTACGCCGTTCGTTCCCCTGCAATGTCACCGCGGCTTCCATACACATCGCCTGCGCTGGTGGACAAGGGTCATCGACGAGTCGTGTCAGACACCAGTCGTCCCGGAGACCTCAACAAGCCGTTACCTCGCAATCCCATGGACCACGTCCTTGAAACTGCGCAGCGCAGGCTTAGTGTGTACGACAATGACACCGAGGACAAGGCTCCCCCGCCTGCCCTTCTTGACCGGGTGCGACTGCTTGTTGCGGAACGTGAAGCTGAAGACGAAGTCATGCCCACACCGACGATGGATCAGATGTCGCCTGTACCCCAACAGTCTGCGCCATCGCCTAACCAGTTGTCGTCGCCTAATCAATCGTCACCACCTAGCCGATTGTCACCCATCGGGCGCGGAGGCTCACGGTCACGTGGAAAGTCAGAAGAGCGGCGACGCAGCGCTCAGAGTCAGGATCGTACCTCGCCTTTCCAAGACTCAAGCGTCCGCCACAGCTTCGACCGAACGTCGCCGGAAGACTTTTCCCGTCGCAGCTACGATTGGCAAAGAAAAACGCCCGAAGAGCATCGTCGCATCAGCTTCGATAGGTCGACCGGAAGGACAGAGGAGCACGCAAACGCCCGACACCTCTACTCACAATCGACACCGTTCTCGCAGTTCTCCGACACACCCATTGAGGTCAGCGAAGCCACTGCAGTAAGCATCTATCCTCACAACAACGATTCGCTGCTCGTAGTACAACAGCCTTCTCGTGTGAACTCGATGATGCCTGAGCCTAAGCAACTGACCGACGGAGCCTACTTCGACCCCCAGGACGATGTCGAACTGCGTCAAGAACTGCTGCGGACCCCTACGCCACCATTCGTGGATGCTATTGAAGAGAGTCACCAGTCGCCTGAGGTTGCAGTCCAGCCGACACTTACACTCGAGCCATCTACGCCCCCCATGCAGATTGACCTACCTCAGCCTAATGGTGTCGACTCGCCATTGGAGAATCCCCGCTCTGCTCCCGAGCCTCCCAAGATCATGTTCATACCCCCGACCCCTGCAGAGGAGCTCGAGCGCCCACTCGAAGTCGGGCCGCCTGGCCCACCCAAACATTCAGACGCGCACCCACAGCGCCGTCTCTCCCTAGTCCAGCGTGCGCGCCGCTACTCGGACAACTTCATTTCGCCCTTCTTGGCTCGAGCATCAAGCAACCGCGGTCGTTACTACAGTGACTCGCATTCCCAGTCCCAATCCTCTCACCGCAACCCAGACGTCCCTTCGGTGAACGAAGAGGATGGCACTCTCCATCCATTCTGGAGGCCACGCGGATTCTGGGACGGCTTCGAGGACAGCGACTCAGACGACGAAGACAACGTTCTGCCGTCTGGGGGGGATACAAGCGACGTCGAAGATCCGGAGCCCGAGTCGTACCCAAGGAGGAATAACACGCTGCGCAAGAGGCTGACAAGCGGGTTCCAAGGCTCGGGAGGTTTCCTGATCGGCAACTCACTTGGCGTCCAAAGGCACGGCACTAACCGAAGGCGCCACCACATTGCCCTGCCACCTCACTTCCTTTCCAGCCCAAAAACGTCACAACATACATCATCCCCTACACAGCCGCTTCGGCCCCAGAGTAGTGGAGTCCGTAAAAGCGGGTCGAGGTCGAGTCTCCGCTCCTCTGCCTCCTTCGAGCAGGCCCCGAGACGCCAGTCTTGGCGCAAAGGCAAAAGCATACCTGGCCTCAAAGGCTACCAAGTCCAGTATATTGGAGTGAGCGGTATCAAGGACCGTCTTAAGGAGCGTACAGCGGAGAAGAGAAGAGACAAAATCCGTAAGAGCATCGGGTCACGGTACTACGTGGAGCCGAATGTTCCAATGAGTACCCACTGAGGCTCCGTCCGCGTTTCCCATGGTGTCATGCACACCTTCAGGCCAGCAGCATTCCCCAGGGCTCGACCGTGAGCCCGGGTCTGGTCACGCTTCTCGAATACCCCTGCCATCCTTACCACTGATGACTCGTGTCAAGCATCCATGTAAGCTTGGACGTTCATCCCCATGTTTGGGATTCTGCTTTCCAGCGCCATATACCATGTAATAAATTACGGCATCGCAGTATACTGCACCATCACACGAACATGTACGCGCTTTGAGCGCCGTTTCGACATAGTGTGCGTCTTTCGTCAGTTTTTGATACCACCTCGCAGCAACACTAGACGCACCACGAGTCGCAATTTCAACCATGCGCATTTTGGCGTACTTGTATACCACACCATCGTATCTAAGCAACAATATGTACTATTTGCATCACTTCAGCAACGTTTTCAGGACATTTTCGCGATGCGTAAAGCAGTGACACGTTCCTATTGTTTAACTCTCTCAGATTGTCCGCATATGGGTACCCGTCCCACAAGCGAAATCCACAAAAGATAAGCGTTTAAAGATATGTTTAAATTGTTTAGCTTTGGCTGTCTTGGCTTATCTTTACGCGCTGATGTAGTGAACACACGACTCCTGAATTTTCGGAACGCCACGCCTCTCAGCTCAACATCGAAACACGCTCTCGAACTTCTCCAGCACGCTGTCCGCGGACTGGTGAGGCTATCGATGTAAATCGTGGAGGCGATTGTCCTCATGCGGCCTAGTTCGGCAAAACCTCGTGAAACCTGCCTCTAAAATTTGCGGCTCGATGCGGCTCCAAACCAAGCAGAATCGGTTCAGTGCGGCTCCAGGCTCATTGGACTACTGGGGACCAAACCACCAAACCAGACCCACGTCTCTGGGGTAATGTTCATGGACCTCCCCATCGTCGTTTGGTCTGTGCCAGCCGATGTCGGTCGGACCGACGAATTCTGCTTAAAGCGCGTTCAAGTCTTCTCTTCTGGTCGACATCCTCGAGCACCCTGAACTTCCCCAGCTTTTTCTTGGACCAACAGCAACATGGGTTTCTTCAACGACACCAAGGGCGACGACATCGAGCACGGCTCTGAGCTCAAGCCCGACGACTCGACCAACATCCAGGGTCAGACTGATGCCGTCTTTGGTGAGGTGGTTGAGGGAGGCCCCAACTACCGCAACGTACGTCTCCAGACCCCAGGCGTTCCCTGCCCCCAATACTGATGCTATGGCAGGTCAGCTGGATAGGCTCCTCGATCTTGATGATGAAGACCCAGATCGGTCTTGGTGTGCTATCCATTCCCGCAGCCTTCGACACACTCGGACTCATCCCGGGCGTCATTTCTCTGCTTGCCATTGGATTCATCACCCTGTGGTCTGGCTACATGGTTGGCGTGTTCAAGGTCAATCACCCCGAAGTTTACGGCATCGAAGATGTGGGGTGGAAGATCTTTGGCCGCAGTGGCCGTGAGATTCTGGGTCTCGGGTTCGCGTTATGTGGGTCATTACCTTATGAAAACCCCCCCATGGAAAATGAGCTGACGCCAAACAGTCTGGACGTGCGTTGCGGGGTCCGGTATGCTGGGTATCTCCATCGCCCTCAACTCACTTTCTGAGCATGGTGCTTGCACGGCCATCTTCGTGGCCGTTGCCTGTATCGCCGGCTTCGGTATGGCTTCTATCCAGACGCTGAGCAAAATCTCTTGGATTGCCTGGGTTGGTCTGGCTGGTATCCTCTCAGCAAGTACGTGCGACCGGACAACAAACCCTGCGACATCGACACTAACACGCGACAGTCATTACCCTTACCGTTTCCGTGAGCGTCCAGGATCGTCCCTCTGCGGCCCCCCAGTTTGGTCCCTGGGAGTCTGACTTTGAGCTGTTCAAGTCGCCCACTTTCGCTGAGGCCGCAGCAGCCCTCTCTTCGTTGGTGTTTGCCTATGCCGGTACGCCGGCATACTTCAACATTGTCTCTGAGATGAAGGACCATAAGGAGTACTTCAAGGCCCTCTCCCTCTGCCAGTTTGTCATGACAGCTCTGTACGTCGCGATTGGCGTGGTTGTGTACTACTACTGCGGCTCCTATGTTGCATCGCCCGCGCTCGGATCTGCGGGTGTATTGATGAAGAAGGTGTGCTACGGTTTGGCGCTTCCCGGTCTTCTCGCGTCGGTGGTCTTGGTCACTCACGTAAGTCCTTCCCCCCCTGTTTGCCCCGGACAAGCACATGCTGACAAACGACCAGATCACCGCAAAGTACTTTTTCATCCGCATGCTCCGTGGCACCCAACATCTCAACCACAACACCGCCAGGCACTGGATTACTTGGTTCGGACTCACTGCCGCCGTCTCCATCACTGCGTACATCATCGCCTCCGCGATCCCCGTCTTTGGCGGCCTCGTGTCTCTGATCGGTGCGCTGCTCGGTACTCTGATGTGCTTCCAGCCCATGGGCTGCATGTGGCTGTACGACAACTGGAGCCGCAGCGACCGCAACTGGCGCTGGAAGGCGATGGTCGCGTGGTCCGTTTTCGTCATTGTGTCCGGTACCTTCCTCCTCATCGGCGGCACGTACGGATCCATTGTCGGTATCATCGACAGCTACAACAAGGACGGCGGCACCGCTGCCTGGACGTGCGCAGACAACTCCAACTCCACTTAGCTGTGTTTGAGTTGGAGAGGGGCGTTAAGTCTATCGTTCTGATCCTGTCTAGTTAGCGCTCATGAATGCATCTCCCTACTTCAACCTTTGATTCCCCTGATTTGATTTTCCACTCCACGTTTGACCGCGATCCGCAACACGACCGCGAAAAAAGCCAGAAGCGCAGCCCGAAGTGCAAAAGCTTGAAATCTCGCGCCTGAAGAACGCAGACGATGAGGACGGAAGAAATGAAGACATGAAGAAGATGGTGAACAAGTGAACCCTCACCGCGTCCACACCCGACACACTCTCCACTTCCAAGCAACCACCCACCTACCTTTATAACCCCCCTTCCTCAACAGCACGCCCTCTACGCCCTACATGTTCATCCAACCCGAACCCAACCCAACCCAGCCCCCAATACCACAACCGACTTCGCACCTTCCCTTTTTCTTGACCGCGGGAATTGAAGGGGTTTGGTTATTCGCGAACTGTGTTGTGTCGAGGTGAGTCGAAACGAGCTGGAAGCACAGCGCTGCACCTTTTAAGATGCAACCTCCGGGCCTCCCGGGGACTCCGCGATAAGGGCCTCGGAGTAAAGAGGTGCGAGCGTGCGGAGTTGATAGCGCGAAGGATACCTAGATTGTAGGCAAGAGTGCAGGATGCAAGGTGGGGACGGGATGGGAGTGGAGATGGAAGCGGAATGTTGCGGAGCTGTTTGCTGGATTGGGTAATGTTTTCCCCGGTGCTTTGCTGTTGGTGATTAGATGGGTTGTATTGAGGCTGGTGGTCTTGCTCACGCTTACTAACCTGAGAGCACGTCTCTCCGCAATTGCTCCTTCCACCTTGCACTCACCGCTCCACAACAACCATCGCCAGGTTTCCTTCGTCTGTTCACTCGCACGGTAACTGTCCGACCATCACCCATGACGCCCGTCTCAGCAGCTCTGATCGAAGCAATCCGCTACTTCGACTTGCCTAGGTTGACGCCGACTGCTTCGTACTCTCGGCAAGAGCTAGCGTTGAAACTTGACAACGGCAAATGTCCCCATCAACGAACAGTAGCGCGCAGCCCAGCTGCAGACTCCATATCTGGCGAACATGCGAAGCTACTACAACGAAGTGACTGAGGCAACGTCTGACGTTCGCAGGCAGCTCGACCGCCTGTCAGAGTCACGATACAAAGAACCTTTCAAGCTCCGACAGACTGTTTTCGGCTGGCTACACCCAGGCAATATGTCGGAATCAAAAATGAGGAACACTCTTGTCTGGCCGGTCGTTCAGGCCATGATTGACTGTCACACATCTACATCCTCAGCGCAGCGGACAAGCACGTACAAGGCAGCAACGAGAAGGCGCCATCTGAAGCTGCACACAAACGAGTTCCATTCAAGATATTAAGCAGCCGGCTCGGTTAAGCTTTCAGTAAGTCCAAATGGATGACGATCAAGACAACAAGGCGTTGGCTCTCGTGGGGCTAAGATGGTAGGAAGACTGGAAATCGTCTTGTTGCAACCTCAAAGACTAACGCAATGCTTCAACAAATCTGCATAGATATACTGAACTTGTACAAAGAACCTCGCGAATATTCTCTACTCATGTTGGAGAGATTCAAGGTTGTGGTTGTGGTGCTGTTGGGAGGTATTTACCGTCATGTTGCTTCTAGTTATTCAAGGCCAGCCAGCTGTACTGCTCGGCGATTCTCGGCCACTGATACGGACGAAGCCATCGAGTCGACAACTCAAATCGCATCGGCAGTCAACGTGCGGCTCCACAGCTACCCCACATTCGTCATTACCAAGCAACACAAAGTGTGACGTCTAGACAGCAAAGATGTGCAATTCCCCTAGTGGTATATAGCGCCTGGACCGAGACAGACACCGGAACATTGAAAGCCAACATTTGCAAGAGCAAGGGAACAGAGAACAACACAGTTCAACTTGAATATGCCGAACATGAAAGAAGCAATTGTCGCCAAAGGCCTCAACGTCACGGTTCAGGATGTCGCCATCCCCGAGCCCCAGCCTGACCAGGTCATCATTCAGGTCGTTGTCTCCGGCAGCAACCCCAAGGACTGGAAGTTGCCCGAACTCGTGCCCGACTACAACGCAAACAGCGGCGACGACATTGCCGGCATCGTCCACAGCGTCGGTTCCAATGTGTGGGAGTTCAAGAAGGGCGATCGAGTAGCGAGTTTCCACGAAATGATGACGCCTGGCGGCAGCTTCGCCGAGTACGCGGTAGGCTGGCAACATACCACATTCCACCTGCCGAGGGATCTGAGCTTTGAAGGTGAGCAATCAGTATTTCCATGTCATTATCCCATGAACTTCAACTGATGCAACACCGCAGATGCTGCAACAATCCCCCTCGCAGCTATGACAGCAGCCCTGGGCATGCACCAGCGCCTCGGCCTGCCCGACCCCTGGACTCCAGCAACAGAGCCCACGCCCCTCGTCGTGTACGGCGGCGCAGCGGCAGTCGGCGCCTACGCCATCAAGCTCGCGAACCTGGCTAATATCCACCCAATCATCGCAGTTGCCGGGCGCGGTGAGAAGTTTGTCGAAGGACTGATTGATCGCAGCAAAGGCGACACCATAGTTGATTACCGCAAGGGCAACGAGGCGGTTGTGCAAGGCATCAAGGATGCGCTGAAGGGCCAGAAGTTGTGGTACGCGTTTGACGCCACGTCTGAGCATGGAAGTTACACCAACATTGTGCAAGTGTTGGAGCCGACGGGGCATTTGACAGTCGTCCTTCCGGGCAAGAAGTACGAGGGAGTTCCCGAGTCTGTCAAGCTGACGACCACGAATGTCGGTGCGAGCCACAAGGACGACAAGGACTACGCGTACATCATGTTCAGGTACTTTGCGAGGGGTTTGGCTGAGGGTTTTTTCAAGCCGCACCCTTACGAGGTGATTCCTGGTGGACTTGAGGGCGTGCAGAAGGGGCTGGAGAATTTGAGGGACGGGAAAGCGAGCGGTGTCAAGTACGTGTTCAGGATTGGAGAGACCCAGGGAGTCAAGCGTGCCTTGTAAGGACAGACGTGAGTGGAGAGTACCTTTGAGGCTAGAAGAAGTCAATAAATGATCAACAATCTAGTCTGAAAATGACAAGATAAATACCATACATCGACAAAGTTGCTAGACACCTCTTAACAATTCTCACCAACACCTACAGCCTCGCCATGTCTTCCCTCGCCCACATTCCCCTCAACCCCTCCAGACTCGGCCCAAGAACAAAATCTTGCTCAGGCACCTCAACATCCCAAACATCACGGAACCGGCCCTCATGCTCTCCTCCGATCGCAAAATCCCACTCCCTACCCCTCAGATACGCTCCCATCATCATGAACTCGCCCTCCATGGGAATCGACCCAAAGAACGCCCGAGTCCCCTGCCCATCCCCCTTGTCCGGTGGCTGAAGAAACTAGATCCCTTCCGTCAGCAGACTGGGCTCGTGCGTCTCATGCGCGACGCCCACAGGCACAATAAACACGTCGCCGACCTCTGCATCGAGCAAGACGCCGCCAGCCCCCCTACCCGCTCCATGAGCGTCTTGACCCCGTGCGCCGAGACCGAGATCCCGCCGCCTTGTCTTCTGTGGAGTCCGCGACACGGAAGAGGATCTTTGCGCGTCTGCCTGAGTGCGGCTATGCATTCTTGGGTTGTCGAGTGGTGGTGTGCGTTTTGATCGCGTCTGTAGCAGGCGATCCACTGCGCTTGCTGGTCGTTGGAGGCGGAGAGGTCAAGGATCTTGGTGGGCGACAGGTCTTGCGCTCTGACGGCTTGCGAGAGCAGCGCTGGGTAGTGAGTGGATCAGGACGTGCGGCGAGTTTGGGACCAGTGCGGTAGGCGACAGTGTGTAGGTTTTCACATCGACTTGGGATGTCATGTTGGCTCGGTGCTGTCTGGGACGATGGAGGCACGAGATGACGTGAGGTTGGAAAGGCGGCTTTTGGTAATGGCAGTTGTAGAGAGTACCTTCTGGTGGCTAGGTGGACGCATGCTGATCATCTGTGCGGATGTCGAGCTCCTGACGGGAAGGTTGACGTACCGTAACCCGGACGGCATCCCGACTCGGATACAATGACCTATCGCGATCAGAAACGGGCGTCCCACACGACCACAGTGAGACCGGAAAATCAACGGCAGCAGCTATCAATCGGCCAGGTTTACTCTCTCACGGCTCAGATGAAGGTGCCGCAAGCTGGCGATTCGAAGCATTGCTTCCCAAAGTCGAATACCGACGCACAATGCCCAGGCAGCCCACCAGGCACTGCATTCAGGGCCATCGGTAGCATCTGGTGTCCGTTAGAACGTCATGCCTGATGGTGTTTCTATCCTAGCAGAAGCTCTCCTGCTAGGATCACTCGCTCGCCAGGATCCTCCGACTTGCATTTCGTGTCTGCCAGGATCTCTTCTGCTCGGATCTTTTCACTGCCAAGGTATCTTACACACCAGGATTTCTAGCTTACTATGATTTCTTGCCCGCCAGGGTCTCTCGTCTGCTAGGGCCTCTCGCCAGGGCCCTCAGCAAGAGCCGATGTCCAGCTTCCAAGATCAGTGTAAATCAGAACACGGAGCGGTGATGTTGCAAATAGCTGGTTTGATTCCATATACAAGTCGATGGCAAGATAGTATATACAGAGAAATGACATCCAATAGCATACCTCCAAACAGCAACCACATGGTTGTGCACCGTCAGGCTCATCGGATCTAGCAAACGTCCCTTGCACCATTGCCAGACAGAGTCCAGTTGGTGTTGTCGCCGCAGGGGGACTCGCGGACAGTAGTGCCATCAACCTTGAGTGTGATCCAAATGTCACGGTTGTTGGCAAACTCTGAGCGAGCAGCCAAACGCACCTCGCCGCCACCATTGACAGTTCCGCCACGGATGGACACGTTGTAGCAGTTCTCGATCAGCACAGCGTTGTTGCCATTGCTGGCGAGATCGACTGTCGTAATGACGGCACCACCGGACTCGCTCACACAGAAGACACCGCGGCCACCTCCGCGCGACACAACCTTGTCGATTTGCACGTTGGTGTTGTAGTTCCCGTTCGCGTTCCGGCCGTTCCTGTTGGCGAAGCGGAGCGTACCGTACCCTGATCCGGCGCCGACATTGTTGCCATCGACGAGGCCTACTTTGATGTTTACAGAGTTCTGGAGCAGCAGCCCAGACTCACCGACGTTGCGAGCAATGACCTGGTTGATGGTCAAGCCGTCAATGTTCCAGGTCTCGACTGCGTGGCTGCCGGCGCCAGTGACGCGGATATCGTCCATCTGGACGTTCGACTGAGCGGCTCGGTCGCGATCAAACCGAATGCCTAGACCACCGCTGAGGTTCATGGTGATCTTGCCGAGGGTGAGGCCATTGGCGCCAGAGAAGCGGAGACCAAAATAGGGCGAGCCGGTCATGGTGAGGTAGGGGATCTGGACATCGTTTGCGTCGGTGACCTCGATGGCCCCACGGCCGGAGCGGCTGACGGCATTGATGGTACCGCAGCCTTCGAAGATCTTGCCGGCGGTGATCGTGATGGTGTTGGCGCCAATGGAGCCTGATGCAATGACAGAGACACGCTGACCGCTACTGATCGAGTCCACCGCGGTTTGGATGGCAGCACGGTAGTCAGAGCCGGTGTAGACATTGGTGGAGCCTCGGGTGGCTGTGAAGGAGCTGCCAGAGCCGGTGACCTTGGCGGCGGGTGTGCCTGAGCCGCACTGGGCGGAAGCAGCAGAAACGAGCGCCAGCGCAGATGCGAGAAGAGAGAGCTGAACCATTTTCGCGTGTTACGTTCAACGTTGATGATCCTTCAGTGGAGTGGTGTTACTACTTATATAGTGTGAGCATAGCTAACTTGAAAAGCCGCTCGCAGCAAAGGCCTATGATTCCCCGTTCAAATCTTCCAGTTGGAGGATGATATTGGCGACGTTTTACGTTGATCCTTTGGGACATTCCCTACACGGGTAAGCACCACAAACCTCTAATAGCTACGTGTGACAGCGTATCTTAGCGGTCTTGGGACTATATCGCAACTGGTGTCCGCTGGCAGTTCCAAGAGTCTAGCGTTTCTCAGGCAGAAGGACCAGGATGGCATCGAGTCTGGTGTGAAACAATGAGTAGCCCTTAATACCGAACCCTAGGCAAGGCGCTCGGCAACTCGAATCTATCTGGTCTCATTGGTGCGTTACCAAAACGCTGGCTTCCGCTACCAAGTCTTCCAAGTCTCTATATGTTGGAATTAATTAGTTCCGCCTTGCCTGATTTTGGTGTCTGGCGTCGTTTTCGGGCACATGAGGTGCCAATTGAGGTCATTTGAGGCTGATCACCCCGCAAAGCGCTAGCTGTCGTTGCGTCTTCGGTAGCAAATATGCCGACTTCCCACAATCCCATCGTTATGGTCCATTGCTCTTTGCCGAGATGCACCCGGACGAGCACGGAACACTTTAATGTGATGCGACCAAGCAAGAACAAATGAAGCCGTTATTCGTGCGATGCCTCAATTGCACTCCCAAGCAATGGCTCTCTTGAATCTCGGTCGCATGTAGTCCATTCAAAGCCTCTTCCTCTCGGATAAATCCTGACATAAAGAAATCAGGCCTACGCGGACCTCGAATTTGCCTGGTAACTCCAGGGCGTTACAAAGCACATTGTTCGATCTGTTGAAGAGAGCACAGCAAGCTTCAACCCTGTAAGCTAGTTACCGGGTAGATATGCGCGAACCTTCAGTCTAAATGGCGTTCTTGTGGGTATATATCCATGACACCTGAGGTGCAGAAAGTAGACAAACAGATTGTGGATAAGGTTTATAAGTCTCTTAGTTACCGTCCCGCAATTGGCGTTCCAGCCGCGTCTTTGCCAAGTTTGACATAGTCAAAAAAAAATCTCATAGGAATCGAGACGTGCCAAAACGTCCAGGACAACGTCAATAGAGCAAAAACAATGGACTCGCGGGGAATCGAACCCCGGACCACTCCCAGTCAGGATTCGAAGCACTAGGTGCTTGCGAGATGCTAAGGGAGTATTATACCACTAAACCACGAGCCCGTGGATGAGTTGTTACTCCTTCGATGGAGTAATGGCTAGCGGCAGGCAATATAATCTTGTCCACGAAAACGAGTACAGAAGCAAACGTTGACAGAGCTGAATGTGTGTTCTGAATCGGTTCTCCATCGTTTTGACTAAGTTTGTGCACTGGTGTGGGGCGTGTGGGGCTGGTCGAGGCTCGACCGGCTGAACGATACGTTTCGAGAGCATCCAGCCCTGTCGAGACCATAGAAACAACGTCCCAGGCGATTAATCGAGACACTCCAGATGCTTCAATCAGCCTTTTGCATCTTTCTTGGTGCCTCGGGTGGGGTCTTTTTCGATTCCTGGTCCTTGGGTGTCATGTAGACGGCCATCGCTGGTAGTGCCACGCCCAGAGCGAGTCGTCCGTAGCACAAGCAATGCATGTTGTGTTGAACGAATGTTTGATTCGTAGGATGCGTGTTGGATTGAAAATGCCGTTCGAGTATATAAGTGAGAGAGTGTGTGTATCCGCAGGCGAGCGACGAACAATGAGATCTCGGCGGCGCTGTAGGAGGCCGTTGCGGAAGAAAGTCCAGGACAACATTAAGGCTTCGAGACTGGAGGCACTTCTCAATGATGGTGGTTGAATCTGTGCAGATGTGTGGTTGAGTGGTTGCCACCGAGGTCGGAGTTGTCACTTGTTACGTCATCCATCCTTAGCAGCTCCATCATCAACACACCCCATGGGCACTAAGAACAATCGACTCCAAAGCATTGCAGAATGTCATCCCAAGACTACCCACCAGTACAGTACTACGACATCCCCAACTTTACTTTCCACAATGGTGATACACTCCCCTCAGTCCGTCTCGCCTACCAGATCCTCAACCCGCGCCAAACAAAAGTCGCAGTCGTACACACCTGTTTCCGTGGCCGCATCTCCACGACCCTAACGCATGCCGACTGGGCGCTCAGAGACTACAAAGTAATCGTCATAGCGCTCTTCGGCAATGGCGAGTCCTCTAGCCTTTCCAACACTCCAGACTTCCCGGCTACCATCGACTACATGGACTGCGTGAAGGCGCAGCACAAGCTCCTTACCGAGGAACTGCAGATTGATGAAGTTGATGTCATGCTCGGATTCTCCATGGGCGGGCAGATCACGTACCACTGGATTGCCACGCACAGGAGCTTTGTCAAGAATGCAGTCATTGTCTGTTCGTCTGCACGGACGAGCAAACATAACTTCCAGTTCCTCGAGGGCCCCAAGGCGGGGCTTCAGAACGCCAAAGATGCCGAGTCGGGAATCAGGGCGTTTGGAAAGGGGTATTCTGCCTGGCTGACGAGCGCGGACTGGTTCGATCAGGAGCTGTACAAAGAGATGGGGTTTGATGACCTAAGTGCGTGGGACGAGAACGCCACGTTCAAGGGATACGAGGGCTGGACTGGAGAGGATCTACTGGCCATGTTGGGTATGTGGCAGCGTGGCGACATCACGCGGTGTGTGCAAGGTGCGGACGGAGACCTGTCAAAGGGCCTGAAGCACATCGACGCACGAGTGTTGCTGATGCCGTGCGAGACCGACCAGTACTTCAGACCATCAGCTAGTGAGAGAGAGGTGCAGAACCTAAAAGGTGGGAGAGTTGAGGTTGTACCTAGTATCTGGGGTCACATTGCTGGTGGTGGAGCGAACGAGAAAGACGTCAGATGGATGGAAGGAAAGATCGCAGATTTCCTCCAGGGAGGCTATCAAGGTTGACAGCGGATAACGATCGATCAGTTGTTGATACAAGAAGCTATGTTATAGGTCAAACGCATTCACGAGCGAATATTTGGCAACCGTACAGCATTACGTACGCTTGACTATCAAGTATCAACAACGAAAGAAAGGCTGCCACAGCTATTGATTTCCCATACTGACGACCAGGGCCATATTGTTAATTCTCCCGTATAGATCGCCTACTGGTGCTTGCTGTGACCTTCCGTTGACAGACCAATGCCGCCAGATGAACCCTCGTCACGTGTTTTGACGTCTCCACTACTCAGTTCTGCAACAGCCGCACTTCCACTTATGTCCCCACCGAGCTCTGCAGCTCCTTTGGCGATTTCGTACCTGGCATCGTGTGTGTGACCTCCTAGAGGTGGCGAGGTGGCAGACTGGAAGCCGAACTGCGGACTAGTTGAGTAGCCTCCTTGCTGGGGAGACCCTTGCTGGGCGTAGTGATCTGGCTGCCCAGGTTGACTATAGTATCCTGGATGCGATGAAGCGAACTGCGGTTTGGCATCAGTGTAGCCGCCAACACCTGCTGGTGGTTGGGAAGGATCAATTGGTGCCATCGATGCGGTGCCATACTGAGGCGCTATAGCAGCCTTCTTCTTCCGACGGAGGAAAAAACAGACACCAAGACCAACGAGTGCGAGACCTAGTACTGGACCGGCGACCGCGCCTGCAATCCACGCCTTTGACCCTGATGTTACTTCAGCAGGCGAGGTGGGCCCGATATTGGCCGTGGAAGGGAGTTGTAGTATGGAGGTCACTGTAGCCATATTAGGACCAACCGTGGTACCTGCGCGATGATCTTAACGTACGTGGAGATGTATTGACAATCCCAGTCGCCGACGCAGGGATATCTCGATAATATGACCAGTTCACACTGGAGTCTCCGCAGTTAATGTTTGTCTTGGGATTCGAATCTTGTGTGTTCTCGTAAATATAGATTGTGTTGCAGATTGAGACCTTGGCATTTCCATAGTTTGCGGTACATGCGATCGTCCTCACGCTAGAGCGATCGGGGTATGTGTAGATCTGAGATCCTCCAAAGCATGCAGTCGCTGCATAGCACGATGGACGGGTGGCCGGGCAACACTGAGCATATTGTCCACTCTGAAACCACGTCAGGCCAGGATCACCTGGGGGGGATTAGCGAGACTCGAACTATCGGCGTCGTGCAGCTCACAGTCAAAGCTGTTCCCTAAGAGTATTGTTAGTGAAGTTTGAGGCGGTACCCAGATAACGCACAAGTGCTGTTCAGCTCCAGATATCCGATGAAATTGTCACTGTTCTGCCTTGGTAACACAGCAGCAGTGGTGATGGTCGGGTCTGCGGGTGCAGCGCCCGAGAGCTGGCACAAGGCTGAGGCTGAGAGAAGAATTACTCGCAGCCGTCCGAACATTGTTGCGACCTGGCTCACGTCGATGACTGTGGGTGTAGAAGAGCTGGAAATCTGGCGCGGGGGAGCAGCCTGCCCTCTAGATAAAGAGAACCCGTCCTGGACAACAGACCCGCACTCGAAGCCACAGTCCAGCTGCGTCCTGGGCGCGCATCTGGATCTCGCGTTGCCCAGAGGAAGGCGGAGGCGTTATCCAGACATGGCCGACGGGTACGACACTGACCAACAGCAACATGTGGTACTGAACCAGTCAACGATATGGATGCAGCTTCTAACTACAGGTAGACTAGGGATGACTGCGGCGGGATGCTCGACTAAACGTCAAGTTTTCAGCCTGACGTGTGTGCATGAGTTGTGTGCATAGGGATATCTGAAAAGTGTTTAGCGTCACCTCCTTGCAGCGACATGCCAATAATATGTTTTTGTGGCGTTTGCAGGGCACATCTAAGCCCTCTGGCGTGGCAGCTGATGGGCGGACGATCCGAACTCTGAGATTTCACTTCATCGAACCGAACAAAGTAGGCAAACGTGGTAAGTGGAGGCTCGGAGTTGGAAAAGTCCAGATGGTCGGAAGATTGACTTTCAGGACAGCGGCGCACCATGCGACCTGGATCTGAACACAGGATTCGATGAAGGATCGCGAGGCTGCACACATGCATGCGCTGAACGACTTCGGGTAACGTTAGGCGGAGATGGAAAGCAGATGAGTAGTGATCGGCGTGAGACCGGTCTAATCATGGGTTGTCGACGGCTTCATCGCGGCTATGCTGACGTCCTTCACAGTCGCTCGTGGCGAAAAACATGCACCATGTTCGTTGACGCAGACTGTAGGGCTCATGGGCTTGTAAGCGGGCCTGTTGGTATTCGAGAAGTGTGTTGTCCGAGGAAGAAGCGTCGAGTAGTGTGTTGTCCGAGGAAGCGTCGAGTAGCGCGTGTCCAACGGTCCCACGCCGGCCCGCCTTAGTCGACGAGCCGCACCAATTCTCCGACATCACGACAGCATCGCACCGTTCCAAATAGCCACCAGTGCTTGTTCCATGCCTTCGCATAGATCGACCTCCTTGCGTGGTCAGACCGACTGCACGCTTCTCGAATGTCGCTCAAGCTCGGAGAACGTCCACGGACGCTCTACTGCCGAACTGCACCTGCATGAGCTTTGATGGACTTGACGTCTCCCGTCTCAGACCTTGTACTGATTTGCAGCTAGTGCTCAAGTTGTCTGATGATATCCTAGTAGATAATGAAAGCGACGAGGAGCTGCGATCGCTATCCGCTCCGGCCGCTCCAAGGAGCAGCATCCATGTCTCGAGCAATCTCCCATCTTAATTACCTTGGTTTCCGCGACCCAGCTTTCTAGGCCATGGCTCGTCCGGTCATTTTTCCACTGCATCTGCTTGGTTCCTGCAGTAATTGCCCTCGTTGCTAACAATGTTCTCGCTTACCCGCTGTCGAAGAGCATCAGCGCCCCGCGTTGGAGAGCGCATGCGCTTCGCTGAACTACCTGATGACATCCTCATCCTCATTCTCTCAGCATGCCATGTCGACGATCTCCTTACTCTGCGACAGACAAGCAGGAGGGCGAGAAGCCTCATCTCAGAATACACCAACACAATCGCGCCGTCCGTTGCACGCACTACATTCCCTCAAAATCACAATCTGCTGGCTCACAGACCTCTGCGGTATACAGTTCAATGGCTTGAAGACCTGATACCACGGCAACTCGCTGCAATCCTAGTGGACCGTCACCGCATCGCACACGACTTCACACAACAACGTTATGGAATCCCCGCCGAGGACACCTACGGCGATGAACTTCGAGCTCGGATCGCAAACGGCTGGCGCGTCTTGCGCAGACTAGCAGATATAGCTAAGACGGTTCACAGTTCAAGTGCGCCAGACACATGGTGGCCTGCCAGCGAATTCAGCCTCCGACTGATGTGTCCTTCGCGCAAACTCGAACAAAGTCGACAGAAAGAAGACGCGATCCTCAAGCGGCGACTGGCGTATATCGAATCGATACCACTTCAAGACGCGAAGGACTACAAACTCATGTTCATGCTCCTGTCGTCGTCGTTCAGAACGTCGATATCAAACATTGGCGAGGATCACAAGCCCTGGGTGTTCGACTGGGGCAGCGGCATCGATGGACAAAGGCTGTTTCGCAAGGGCAATTCTTGGCTATCATGGTTCGTTCTGGCCGAAGGTCCCGACCTCTTCTGGAAACAGTGGTGGACCCTGCCACACAACTCTCCGAGCGCAAGGCATTACATCCGCGATCGCGCCGTCGACGTGTGGGCAAGGACTCCTCGCAGGCTGGCAGATCACCAGCGAGATCATGCCCGCAAGATCCAAGAGGCTGTTAACAACAGCGCCGACGTGTGTACAGATTTTGTCTCTGTCAACCCAATACCGTATTTCACGCAGTATGCGGAATGTCGACTAGCGAGATGGAAGGGTGGCATGCTACCAGCGAAGGAGACAATGTCCCATGTGCCATTTCACGTCGAGTTTCGCTGTCCCGAAGAGTTGGTGCAGCAGCACAAGTTGTTTTTGCAAGGAAAGCAAGCTGCAAACACCAAACATGTCGAGGCAAGAGGATGAAGCTCAGCAGGCACATTTCGAGCATGCCCAACCTCGATTCTGAACCAACGGCAGTTCTTGAGAGCATTCTCCCACCGGCTCAGACTAGCAGGTCGTGCACGTTCGTCGGAGGCCCCGACACGTGCCTCGGCAGCTTGACAAGCTACGCATCGGGTCCGACCACTAGCGCAGCCTTGCATTACTGCAAGCCACCGTGGAAATTGGGAGGAGGATAGTCGCAGCGCCAGTGCAGCTTGTCACCCTGAAGCGTGTTGTATTGCCGGGTGGGAGGTCTCCCCCTCTTTCAACCTCGCGCAGCTCTGTTTCGAACACAACAGGGGCCCAACGCCTCCGACTCGGAGCAGTGGCGGCAATAAGACAGCTCTCCGCGCAAGAGAGCAAGACACAAAGAAGCTCTCTGGAAGCCATAACAGGCCCGACCGCGCAGCATGCAGTAAATAACAGCTCCTTTACTCATACGAGGTGCCGAAGCATGCAGAAAATAACAGCTCCTTTACTCATACGAGGTACCGAAGCATGCAGAAAATAACAGCTCCTTTACTCATACGAGGTGCCCAGGGCATGCGTGATTACATGTGCTATATATAGCCACACAAAGTGTGGGGATGCACGCCGCTGCGAGACTAGTGGGAAAGCGATCCAAGGCGTGTCGAACCCGCGGTACCATCGTATCCACACCAAACCACGATAGCCTCATTCCGTGTTCCGTGTTCGGTGTTCGGTGGAGGTTCCTCTTGCTATGCGTCTTCGCCCTCTCCCAGACAGCTGAAAGCAAAGCGCCCAGACATGTCCCATGGAGTCTCTGCTCTCTCGCACCTCCTCGAATGCGTATGACGAACGACCGACGACACAAACACGACTGAGACGATAGAGACGGTGCTGGACTGTACGCGTGCAGAGGATGGGGGGCAGGAGGAGTCCACAGGACGACACAGGACACGAGCCAGGTCACGGGGGAAAGGAGGTCACATTCGCCGACGATGAAGGCGCTCTGAGCTCGGATTCCAGCGTGGAGGCTGCCAATACACAGCCCGCAGCGTCTTCCATCGACAACGCAACCATGTCGTCGTCGGCGATATCGCAGTCGGGCTATTCGACTGCCATGACGTCGGCCATGACGGACGACGACCGCGGTCCCACCGCCTTGTCGAGTTCCACAGCCACCACGTCGCACGCACATCCCAGTCTCACGCTCCTCCAACTCGTGTCCAACTCGGCGTCGTCTTCCGCGCTGCCGGACAGTTTCGACTTCAACGTATCGCGCAAGGGGAAATACGTCGCCGTGTACTCTGCGTCCAACATCTGGCTGATCCAGACGGTGCAGCTGCCGCGACTGTTCGCCCGCACCCTGCAAGTCAAGCGCAAGCCCATTGCCATCGACATCACCGAGGATGGCTTCTTGCTTGCAGTTCTATCACGGCCGTCCCAAGTCGATTTGTACGAGGTCCATGGCGAGCAGGGCGGGCAAATCAAGATGCGAAGAACGGTACAGCTGGTGCACGAGGCCAGCTCTCTTGTTGTTTCGCCCGACGCGCGCATCCTGATCACTGGCAACAAGTTCGGCATCGAGGTCGTTGCTGTCTTTCCAGATGCGCCTGTGACTGCGAGACGCACGCTTTCTGGCCCTGCAGGCGATGCGCTGGAATTTTCAGACGACGGACGCACGCTGCTCATCACAGGATATGCGCGTAAATCAGACAGCTCTGCCTTGTTTGTTCTACCAGGCCTCTACGACGGTCCACTTGACGAGGAGGGTGCACCGATCCCGCAGGCCCCAGAAGTTGTCTGGACAGGTTCGGTGCTTTTCCCCGAGACTGCCAGGATAGCACGCCAGGCCACCCTGCTTCCAGATGCGGATACGGGCACGTTCAACGAGTTGTTCGCCTTCAACGCCGAAGAGGACTCATGGGGCATCTACGACATCGCGTGTCAGCGCTTCACGCAGAGGAAGATGTTTCTGCCGGACCACCAGCGTTGGACGCGCTCCGAGTTCGTCGACGACGCTATGCCAGCTGTCTCGCCAAACGCTGATCTTGCAGCTGTCGCTCTGCGAATGCGTGGTACCACCAACATCTGGGTCTACGAAGTGCCTGGATGGGAGTACAAACCGAGTGAGAAAAACAAAGGTCAGGCGCCCATTCAGCCCTGCTTTTGTATTCCCATACCGAAGCTTGGTGTTGGTGCTTATCAGGAAATTTGCGTGTTGCGGTGGGTCAAGGTTGGCAGCACCATACAGCGGCTCATCGCAGTAGGAAACTCGAGCATCGTGCCAACAGAGAGCGATGTACCCGATGTGGCAATGGGCTCCAAGGGTGTCATCATTGTGCTTGACTTCGACAAGACCAAGCCTGCTGATGGTGCTGTGCCGGTCGTCTCGAGAACGGAGTATGATTTGGACCCGCTGTGCCCCGGCGAAGTGCTGCCCGAGGGCTCCATCGACTTCAATCAGGAAGTCGAGCTCATGAGAACGAGGACCCTGGCACAGCGCAGGGCGCAGGATCGTGCGGGTGGTGCACGGCGAAGCTCGAGAAGTGGTGCTTCATCGATTCAGCGCTCACGTACAACAACCGACCAGGTCACCATATCCAGGCCACCACCCATGGCAGACGAAGAAGAGTTGACTGCGGAAGAAGCTCAGGCTGCCTTTGAGATGCCATACGACAACCAACAGCCAAGGTCGCAGATGTCCCTGGCGAGAGCTGCGACTGTGGCAGCCGTTTCCCCTGCAAATCGCCGACACCTGCGAGCGCTGCCCTTCCGTCCGCTTGATTATCATCGCGCTGACGGTTCTGGTCAACGAGAGATACCCCACGAGAGCGATGCCGACAACTGGGTTCCGCCTCCGCCGGCGTACACGGCGAAGGCCGAGGAGGCTGCCAGTGTTAGTCTGAGCCACCCGACTCCTCCACTATCAGCAGGTCGATCAAGTCGGGCTTCGATTTCGAGATCAGGCGTGCCTCCTGTGCCTCCGCTTCCTACCATGTCCGCGACGGTGAACCCCTCACAGCTTTCGTCAACAGGACCCTATCAGAATCGAGGCCAGTCTTTCTCGTCCACAGATCTGTCGATACGGCGACCGTCGCTCATTCACCCTACTACGTACCCCAGTCCATTATCGTCCGATTCGATACGAAGACGTGGATCCGCAGCTCACTCTCCACCACATACCCACATGTCCCCTCACCCACCAAGCTCAACGGCACTCCCAATACGACGCCCCTCAATGCTGGCCCGTCGCGCAGTGGAAAGCACAAATGACATCCGTCCACCGCCCGCCCTCGACCCAGACTTCCACCGTCGCGGCTCCGCACCCGGCGCACCCCTCGCCGCGCCTGTTCAGCGCCGCCCCGTCCCCTCATCGCAGGATCGGCCTCTCCCTCCCAACCCCCCTCTCAACCCCACCAGCACACCGGTCCCGCGCCATCCCGCATCACCGCCAGCCCACGACCATGCGATGCGCAACATGCTTCCGCGCCTCGTGTCTCCCGCCACAGTACCGCAGGGCAGCTACGGCCCCCCGATGAGCGCCCCGCCAAGAACTGACGCGTATCTGACGGCGCAGACGCAGATGCACGGGCAAATGCAAGCACAGGCGCAGAGCGCGGCGCCGCGGTTAAGTGGGCGAACAGGGATCAGGGAGTCCAGCGGTGCGAAGAAGAAAGAGGAAGGCAAGGGAAGGAAGAGACTAGGTTGTGCGATTATGTGAGGAGAGTGATTTTTCCCCATGTGTTTGCTGCGATATATACCCATTGGCGTTCTCTTGGAGGTTTCCTACTCGTTTCAATGCACAGCTGGGTGTGCAGACATGTTTTGTTCTGAGCTCTGCTTTCCCGTCTTGCTTCCCGCGAGTCGTTTGTCTTCTTTTGGTTCGTGGATACGCTACTTCCATTCCACCAGGTCCATGCCGTCCGTCCACATAACCAACACAACAGCACTAGGCCACGATTCTGCCCTGTCTACATGCGCCGTCTCTTTAAATAGCAGATGACTACGTTTAGACACGCAGAGGGAAAGGATGAGGGCTAGCTTACTGCACCGCTGCTGGGAATGGTGCTGTGAGGATGGAGATGCACCTCCCACCCCCATTCACATCTGTCTGGCAATGAATGTCCTTTGGGAGGCTTGTGTAGCATTTTCTAGATGAGAATTCAATTGAATTAATCAATCCATCAATCCATCAATCCATCCAGTGCGTATCGTCTTGCATACAATCTCCAGTACACAACCCCACAGCCTTCTTCTCACCCCCCCAGAATCGCCGCATCCGCTTCGAGATCCATTCCGCCAAGTCTCAAAACATCCCGACTTCCCCCACGCAGCCACGCGACCAGGAATTCCGTTGTTCGAAACGCTATCGCCTTGGACTTGTGAGTGATTAAGAGACTGTCCTAGGTGTGAGCATGTAGCTGTGGTGAAGTTGCAGTAAAGGTGTGCTGCTAGGCTAGGAGTTTTAATATTAGGTTTAAGCTAAGGTTTAAGCTAAGGTTTAAGCTAAAGCTAGAGCAGGCAGGCTTTAAGAGGAGTAAAGGCAGGGGAGAGGAGGGAGGAGGTTAAAAGTAATTATAACTAGGATAGTGCGTGTTGCAGGATAGAGAGTGTACAAGCTTAAAGTATAAGGCTCTACTTATATAAAGTTAGGTACCTAGATATTAGTTAGCTGCGCAACTAGAAATTCTGTTGTTTGAAACGCTATTACCTTAGACTTGTAAGTAATTAAGACTGTCCTAAGGTATGAGCATATAGCTGCGGTGAAGTTGCGGTAAGGGTGTGCTGCTAGGTAAGGAGTTTTACTATTAGGTTTAAGCTAAGGTTTAAGCTAAAGCTAGGGTAGGCTGGCTTTAAGAGGAGTAAAGGCAGGGGAGAGGAGGGAGGAGGTTAAAAGTAATTGTGACTAGGACTGTGCGTGTTGCAGGATAGAGAGTGTACAAGCTCAAAGTGTGAGGCTCTGCTTGCGTGAAGTTGGGTACCTGGATATCGGTGGTTTAGACGCTGCTTGTGCTTTAGTAATTCCTTGCTTATAGTTATAGGCTTGTGCAGATCACTTGTCACAGCTCTATCCCACTCGTTGCTTGTCCGTCTCGTTGTGTCTGCCCTTGCTGTCCCTGCTGTGGCTAGGTTTGCGGTCGGACGACTGGCAGTGACGTTTTCATTGCTCCTACAGGATTCAACGGCCGCTCTCTTTGCTTGTCCGTCTGGTTGTGCGTCTCGTTGTCTGTCTGCATTCGCTGTTCCCGCGTGGCTGGATTTGCGGTCTGGAGAATGGCATCGACGTGTTCAGTGCAGTGGTGTGGGTCTTGTGTATACGTGCTGTAGTGAAGAGTCCTTGCTCCTACAAGCTAGTGCTGCTGAGTACGTGGGTTGAGGTCATTGCAGCAGGAGGGTGAGCTGGCCATCGTGAGCGAGGAAGCCTGAGTTGAGCATTGGGCGTCGGTGAAGGTGAAGGTGAGGATGTAGTCACGCTGCTCAGTGGGTGACGATGAAGTGATGGCAGTGGCTTGGAGAGGCTTGTGGCTGCAGTGGTCGGCGTGGAGAGTGAGGCCTGCAGCGGTAGGAGGAGCAAGGCGACTGAGATGTGCCCTGGGTCCTGACGGCATGGCCTGGCGGGTTCGACATCGTGCTCCTGCCCGCCAGGATGAGTCGCCAGGATTTTTTGCTTGACAGCATTTTATGCAGAATAGGACTTTTTGCTCGATAGAATTTCTTGCTTAACATAATCGCTTCGCTTACTAGGATTCGTTTTACTTACCATGATTCCTCACCAGCTAGGGTATCCCTACTTACAGAGGGTTTCCTACCTACTAGGACTTTCTACCTACTAGGACTTTTTACTCACTAGGATTGATGACACTCACTAGGATCTCGCGCCCGTCAGGAATACCTCGCCAGGATTCATTTCACCCGCCAAGATATCTTGCTCGACAGGATCTCTAGACAGGATCCCCCACCAGGATCCCTCACCAGGATCCCTTCCTCCTACCAGCACTCGCACACCAGCCAGAACCCACCGCCCGGTAGGGTTTGTTCTTGCCCACCATGATCACCGACTGTCGCCAGGGGTTTTTTTTTGGGGGGGTTTTACGCCCGGCGCTATTCACGCCGAAGCCTATCTCCCTCGCGGTTCTACGCGTCACTGAGATGCGAGATATCAGCAGGTGCGGCAATGGTAACGTGTGTGTGTGTGTGTGTGTGTGTGTTGGGTATCTTCTAGCCGCCTGTCTAAATGACCATCTCGCCCTCTCCCTCGCCGCCGTGCTCGACGTCGTCGCCCTCCTCGTCCAGGTCTTCGAGCGGGTAGGTCAGAATCGCCGCCACGCCACCCAGGCCCTCGAGTCGCTTCCCGCTCTCGTGCAGGGAGCTCAGCACCCGCACCTCGCCGCCCTCGACGTCCCGCACGCGGTCTACCAGCGTCACCCACCGCCGCCGCTGCTTCACGTTCTGCGCCCGGAATAGGCTGTTGCTGATCATCAGGACGCCGCCGCCTCGCCCCACTGCACCCTTGTCTACGGCGCGTTCGACCTCGCGGGGGCCGTACCATGCGCGGCCGTCGTCGAGGCGCATGAGTGTGAGGAACTTGTCCATGAGAGCGGTTTCGCGGGCGTACTTTGTGTCGGAGAGCTTTGTCGTTATGGCGGGGGACGAGAGGATCTCGTTGAGGCTGTGGATGTGTGCGGAGGAGCTGTGTGCGACGACGATCGAGGGCATGAGCGCCATGAGTGGTTTGTTGGTTGTGCGTGTTGCTTCGGTCCTGATGTAGGCGAGGAACGCGTTGGCGACGAAGCCTGGGCTCGCGAGCAGCAAGGGTAATGTCTTGCCCTGTGTAGCTGTGGCAGCGGGGAGGTCGATTTGTCGCAGCAGTGTGGAGAGAGTCGTGGCAAAGAACTTGTCCATGCCCTTTGTGTGGCCGTCGACGCCGCCTTTGCGCTTTCGCGGCACTCCGACCTCGATGCGTTGGCGCAGGATGGTCTGGTGCTCGGTGATGATGCAAATATTGGCGGTGCCCTCGCCGAGGACGACAGCCCAGAGTTCTGCGCGGCGCTCAGTCTCGGACGCCTCCTTCAGCATCTCCAGAGCCACGCTGTCCCACCCATCGGCCTTTTCCAGCGTGAATTTGCGGTTGAGCTCGAGATCGAGCGTGTGGTGCTGCCCCATCTTGACATGCTCGTTCTCCGATGCAACTTTCCCGGAGACGTGCAGCTGCCCAGAGCCGATGTCGAAGTCGGTGGACGTGACGGCGATGGTGAGGTCGAGGGCTATGCGCTGCGAGGACACGGAGCCTGCGTCTGACGTCTTCGACACGCGGCGTACTGCCTTTGCGCGGATGCGGTCATGTTCCTGGATGAGGTTGTATGCGTGCCACTGCACACAGTCAGCATTTGAGTTTGACAAGTGTGTAAAGCAGTGGTACCATGTCCTCTGGCTCTTCTGGCAACAGCGTCACGAAGCCAGACCCCGTCTTCTGGTCGATCTGCGACTTGAGCAACTGCATGGTGAGCACTGGTGGTGTTTCTTTAATCGTTGGACACGCGTGGAGTGCTGCGAAAATGCTGGCGAGGTACGCAGTAGCTATTGTTAATCAAAGGACGATGACGCACTGGAGGGGCATTTCCACCCCTGTCACGCTCGCTAAATGTAAGCTTAATCGCATTAAGCTCGCGACTTGCACGTCCTGGATAGTGTTTACAGTAACCCAGCGATGAGAGGGGATCTTGATTCGGATCACAAATGGGGTGTCTGGTAGGACTCGTGGCCTCACAGTAACCTAGCGACGAAAGACACTGTCGATGCTAACGTGAAAGCGAATGCTTGGTACGATTTGCGGCCTCACAGCAACCCAGATGATGGCAACACGAATAGAAAACAGGGTATCTGCCAGGATCCACGTACCTGCAGTAGTGACCCAGCGACAAGACACGATTCCGATGCTACAGGGGGCATGGATGTGTTGTAGGATTCGTGGCCTCGCTAGTATGGCCGCCGCGAAGTACGCGCCGTGTTGGTTTCGCTGCGGCGTGGTCGAGGCCGTGACAGCGGGGCGCGAGTATGCGTGGCAGGCCGGAGCGAGGTGGACGGCGGCATGGCCGCAGCTGGAGAGTGCGCTGTGTTACTCCGTGGTTGAGTGTGGAAAGGGAGAGATTCCCAGAGAGGAGCCATGTATAGATACCAAGGCAGTCAGTGTAACTCCATGGGTGCAGACGTGTAGAGTGGGTGTGGATGTGGACATGTGTCGTGGACGACCGTTGTATTGACCCAGGAAGGTGGGCGGAGCGTTGATGTCGATAACCATGTCCATGTCCTGTAACGTGACGACGAGGAGCTAGCTCGTGAGAACCATGTGTCTGGAGTGGTGCGGGTGCCCGGTACCGGACCTGCTGGCGAGATGGTCGTCAACGAGGCTGGCTGTGGGTTCAGTCCGGGAAGAGCGTATTGGGAGGCCGCCAGGAGGAGGAATGGTCACGTGGGTGCCATCTGTCGAGGGTTGTGGAGAAGAGCAGTGTGGCCCACGGCGACTGTGAGCGTTTTGCTCACAGAAGAGGATGATCTGTGACCGGTTCAGGTATCAAGGACCATGCTGCGCGTGACGCAAGGTGTTGTTCAAACGAAATCATGTGGAACAACCAGGCCATAGTGATCATGTCAATTGATTCATAGTCTACAACCATCCAATCTCGACCAGCGCGTTGCGATTCAGTTGAGAACGAAACCGCAGCGAGTGCCGGCTTCTCGTCATCTACACATGTCAACCGTACGCCAGCCACGGCCAGCCCTCAGCTTTCAGCTCCAAGCCCAACATCTCGCAATCAATCCAAACAAAGCAATGGATGGCTCCCATCCAAAAACGCACCGATTCTAAAGGAACGGGAATGCCAGATGCGGCTAATTAGACCTCCAACTTTTGATGTGTGATACGAGGTACGCGCGCGGTGGGAAGGTATAAAGAAAGCGACAATCGGCTAGATGAAAAGTGTACAGTGCCGAGAAAATAGATATCTGATCGTTGCGAGTACGCCGTGAACGCCGCCCAATGTGAAAGCGTCTGTCGAGAGATGTGACAGCGCTGTGGTGTCGCAAAAGCCCAAGGCAAGCGAAGCTGCGCAAAGAAGGGGACGGAAGAAAAGCGCGGATTAAATGGATGGTTCGGAGAAGCGTAAAGATCATTCGGAGCCCTTTTCGTACTTGACGGGGTGGAACAGCGCAGGACGCATGCACAACCGACCCGTGTTGGCCTCTTCCTCGGCCGGGCCGCCCTTGTCGTTTTCGCGCGAGCCGAGCCACCTCCTCCACCACTCGGAGGAAAAGCCAGCGTTGTAGTAAAAGCTGTTGCCCAGCTGGTTGTGCTCGCCCCAGCCGAAAACACTGTCGGTTGGCTTGGGGGGCTTGTTGTATGTGCCGTCGAGCGCCTCGAGCGGCCAGTTGTGGTCAAAGTACACGGGGTGGTTGGCGTAGACAGCCTTCAGTCCGTGGTGGAAGGCGACTGTGGGCGGCCACATCTCGGGGAACATGTGGTGCTTCATCAGGTAGGTTTCGCGGTGCATGAGATCCAAAAGTCGCTTCGAGAGGCGCGCGACCGTGATGATGGCGCATCGTCGCGGGGGTTCAGGGAGCTCCAGATCGTAGCCGGTCACATCGTCGCGGAACACCCAGTTGGTCTTGGCCGGGTCGAAGATGGGGTTGAAGGTGATGATGTCGGCTTCCTCGCCAACGCCCCACTCGTAGTCGTCCTGGAGATAGGACCTCGGGGGTTCGGTCTCCGGGGGGCTGGGAAGCATGCCGGTGTTCTCGAACTTGGGGGGACCCCAGACGGGCTTCTCGTCGCTGTTGTACAGCTCCTCCTCGACCATCTCGGTAAAGTTCTTCCACGAGCCGTGCAGGTCAGGGATGTAGTAGCGAGAAGAGCGCTCCCACAGGCCCTTGCGCGGCTGTCGCTTGGCGAACTCGCCAATCTTGGTGTTGAACTCGTAGTAGTGGCCCGTGAGACGGAGATCCATCTCCCAGTTCCAGTAGAAGTCGTACTCGGGGCGGGCCTGGGAGAACCACTGCAGAGCAAAGTGTGCGCTGCGGTAGACGGAGTGGACAGGGGCCTTTGCGTGGTTGTAGACGTTGTTGGGGAAGGGCTCCGGGTAGTACATCTGCATCTGGGCGCCAGACCACAGGGTGGCCATGCCCCAGAACTCCTTGGGCAGGTTGTCTTCGATGACCTTTTGGTAGATCTCCTCCGAGGACCAGATGGGGATGCTGTCGTCCTTGACGTGGATGAGGAAGTGCACGTCGTACTCGCCGCCGGACTTGAGGGCGAGCTCGTTGATCATGGCACGAAGACTGAGGATCTGGTAGTCGCTGTACTTGTAGCCGGTCCAGGTGCGGAGAATGTAGGCATGGCGAGGCACCTTCTTCTTGGCGGGGCCGGCAGGCTCGGGCTCGGTGTTGTTCTTCTTGAAGCGGTGCATGTTCTTCTCGCGGCAGCGCTTCTGGGCGTCGGCCCATCTCACCTTCCGGTAGTCGACCTTCTTCTCCCAGCTCCAGATCTTGTCGGCGCCAGCCTTCTCGGACTTGGCCGACATGTCCAGGCCGCCCTCGTCGCGAGAGTAGGAGTAGCCGTAAGGGCCCAGACGGCCGAAGCGCTCAAAGCAGACCTTGTCGTTCATGCCGAGCTCCTCGTACGAGCCGAAGAAGGGGGCGGTGGCATTCTGGGGGATGCCTGGGTAGGCGTAGATGTCGGGCAGATGGACCTTTTCGTCTTGGTCGAGGTAGCAGGTCTCGACCTTGTCGTGGTCCTTGAGGTAGGCGTCCGAGTCGAAGGGGTAGGGGTTGAAGGGGACGGGGTCCATGGGGGGCTCCTTGTTGTCCTTGGACATGTGCGGCCACTTGGGCTTGATGTTGTCCTCTGGGTTGGGGCTCTGCGAGTACTTGACAAAGTCCTGCTCCGAGACCCAGTCGCCGTAGGGCACGAGGGTGCGGACGCCGTTCCAGAAGCCAGACAGTCTGCAAGGCGAGTGAGTCATGGGGTGATGGATGGGCGCGTGTGCATGGGGTGCTTACCGTGGGTAGTGCTCCCAGTGGTACTGTTTGCGCTCGTCGCCGCCGTGTTGCAGGTGCAGCTTGTGGCGGCGGTAGAGGCCGCCGGCCAGCATCGAGGCCAGGACGACGAGCGTCACCAGCAGGGTCAGGATGCGGGCGAGAGAGAAGCGGGGGCGCTGGACCTTGTTGGCCCACGAGGGCTGGCGGGCGCGGGTGCCCCATGCCTTTGTGTTGAAGAGCGGCACGGGCGAGACGGCGTGGGCGTCGGCGCCGGACAGCTTCTCGTAGTTGAAGCGTGTCCGGATGAACAGCTTGCCGGGGTTGAAGCGCGAGGCCATTGTGGGCGTGGGTGGACGGGGCTGTGGGCGAGGTGTCACCTGTGGGAGAGGGCGCCGGGTGGGCTTATTGCATGTGCGGCGGAGGCAATGCCCAGGGCCGGACGCTGGGGACAACGGGGGTCAGTGTCGGGGACGCAGCGGAGACGGAGGCGGGTGCGGGCGAAACGAGCGTGCAGTCCTGGGATGGGACGTAGGAGAGGGCAGCGTGCAGCGGGCGGCAGGCGGCGGGCGGCGTTGGGAATGAAGACGAGAGAGAGAGAGAGAGAGACGAGGGCTTAGGGGTTTTCCGCGTGCAGCCTCGAGAGAAGCTCGCGCCTTCCGTGGACCGCACTAGACCAGCGACGGCCGCGCTGCCTGCCACCTGCAGGTCCGGACAGCGCTGGCCCACCTACCTACGCCAGTACGCCTACCGGTCGACAGCACGGTGGGCTGCACGCACAGTCGCACTGCTCGCACTGGCCCGCCGAGTCGCTGGCCATGGACAGCGTCTGTCGCCAAGCTGCTGGACAGTGGACACGCGGTTCTTTGCTCTGGCGCTGGTGCACGCCGCCGAGGATGAGGACGATAATGGCACCCCCCAGCAAATCACACGGCCCCCAGCTATCGTCCCCTCGTCCCCTCGTCCCAAGCAGCCCCCCGCCACCTGCACACCACATCGCATGTATTGTTAGCACATGGCACATGGTACATGGCACTGCCACCTAGCACATAGCACATAGCACATAGAACACCGCATATCGACAAGTACAGTACCGCGCGGCCTCCTTCTCAACAACGCTGCCCGCTGCTCGCTGCCCGCTGCCCGCTGGCCGCGCACTCCTGACGTCGTCGAGCCACGGCTGCCCGTCTGCTCCACGCCGTGAGAGCGTCAAGACTCAAGAGCAGCGCCCTGTCCCCCCTGGCTGCTGGTCTCCATTTCGCCGCCGCCCCCTGGCTCGTTCGCTGCCAAAGCCGTCCCCTCGGCGCCCGCTGATTCGCTGGCGCTCGCTGACAGAGACGCGTACGCGGCCCTGCCAGGGGTGGCGAGCCAATCCGCGCCCTCGGACACGGCTCCACTGCCAATACCACCGTGTCTACACCGAGGCATATCATCGGCGGCCCATTCCGGCTGGGAGCTCTACGGGTAGGGTAGGGTAGGGTAGGGTAGGTATGCTGAGGGATGCGTTTCTCGTCCACTCTCGTGCACTGCTCGCTCATTTGTCTGGCAGTTTGCTCATTTGTCTGGCAGTTTGCTCATTTGTCTGGCAGCTCGCTCATTTGCCTGACAGCTCGCTCATCCGTCTTGCAGCTCGCTCATCCGTCTTGCAGCTCGCTCATCCGTCTTGCAGCTCGCTCATCCGTCTTGCAGCTCGCTCATCCGTCTTGCAGCTCGCTCATCCGTCTTGCAGCTCGCTCATCCGTCTTGCAGCTCGCTCATCCGTCTTGCAGCTCGCTCATCCGTCTTGCAGCTCGCTCATCCGTCTTGCAGCTCGCTCATCCGTCTTGCAGCTCGCTCATTCGTCTCGCAGCTCGCTCATTCGCCTGGCAGCGTCTGGCAGCTTTGAGCTGACGCTGCTGCACGCCTCTCACGGCCATGATCGCTGCCTCGTTTCTGACAACGCCGGACATGGCTGTTTCGCACGCTCACTAACCTCGACACTCCACAGCTGCATCACCTGCTCCACTTCCAAGTACTGACTCGCTTCACGTGCGGCTCTGCCGGCTCTGCTCGCCGTTACCAAGGTTGCAACCATGTTCGGACTTTGGTAACAAGGCGTCGTCAGCCCTGTCAATGTGGTCGTGGATGGTCTCCATCGTCCATCTTCACGTTCAGACCGCGCTAGCTAGCTAGCCACGCCATCTCAGAGCATGCACAACGGAACGACCAAGCACCATCAAGCAACCATCAGGCGCATCTCCATCCTACGAGCCATAAGCCCAAGTCTTGCTACAGTTCAAGCGTCTAATCCACACTCACATCAGGAGCAACAAGCTCAGCCCACATGCCCCCCAAGCCTGCACTTGGTTGCAACATGCAATGACCTCACTCCTGGCTACTG
Organism: Ascochyta rabiei; assembly: GCF_004011695.2. Lineage (NCBI taxonomy): Eukaryota > Fungi > Ascomycota > Dothideomycetes > Pleosporales > Didymellaceae > Ascochyta > Ascochyta rabiei. The sequence continues at coordinate 450,611 of NC_082408.1, read as the reverse complement.
CTCATGTTCGGTTCGATATCAACAGATTCTTCAGCTTCGTCATGCCCTAGCGCCCAGACACGGAACTATTGGCGGCACTGGACATGGTGCGGCAGCAGACGGCTCTCCATGCGGTAAGACGGCGGTTGATGCCGCTTCCATGAAAAGAAATGGCTGGTAGAGAGCCTCTAGTTTTTTTCTTGCTTGCGCGCTTTCACGTGCACCCCGTGCGCTCACTGAACCCATCAGGGTAGGTCACTGAACCCATCAGGGTAGAATGGACCAGCTCTCTCGCAGACACACGTGATTCCTCGAGGCACCCAAAACATCTCCCATACCACATATCGGCGCAAACACACGTGATTCATCAGGGAAACCAAAACATCCCCCACACCACGTATCGGGGCAAACATGTGATTCATCAGGGAAACCAAAACATCCCCCACACCACGTATCGGGGCAAACACATGTGATTCATCGAGGCACCCAAAACATCTCTCATACCACTTATCGGCGCAAACGCTCTCTCTACTCACCTCGTTACCGTGCTTTGTCTGGCTCAAACGTGCACTGCTCAAAACAGTGAGAATAACTTCCAACCTGCTGTGGGCGTGGGAGCCATGCAATGCGAGCAGAAGGTGTAAATATGTACATACTGAGTTGCTGCACTGCAGGCTCGAGGTCAAGACATGCCTAGATGGCGGAGTGCACGCGAGTGCAGGAGCCAATCACCTCGCGTGCAGGTCCGCTCGGGCCTTCCAAATTTCCGTGTTCCTTCCACTTTCGACTCATAGCGCGCGACCCCACGTAGAGTCCATGGAAGCTCCCCACGCACGACACAGTCAAGGCACACATCGAAATGACAGGAACACGGGGCCCCGTGCCCGTACCGCTCGAGACTCAAGGTCGCAACCTCACCCAAGACGTCCTCGATCTCCTCGACACAAAGGAGACGCTCGCGAGCAATGAAGACTTCCCCGCCATACCGCAGCGCGACATCAAGGCAGCCCTCGACAGGCTCGCCAGCCGGTCCATGGTCGAATACAAGACGCTGGACAAAGAGCAGGTCGTCCTCACCCCGGAATCAGAAGGAATCGTCGCCAACGGGAGTCACGAGTTCAACGTCTGGAAGGCAGTGAAGGAGGCCGGCAAGATTGCGATCAAGGAATTGCCTGTGGGTAGCCTGTTCGGCGAGCGCACTTGGAGTTGAAGCTGATACCTGGGACACAGAACATCGTTGGCAAGGAGTCTGCCAGCGTAGGGCAGGGCAATGCTTTCAAGAACAAGTGGATCAAGAAGGACGGCACCGACCTCGTTCTCGTGGCCACAGAAGAGCCAAAGGACACTACGCAGGAACTCCTCAAGAGCATCCAAGAATCGCAGACGGTGTCAGACGCCAAGCAGCTCAACGAGCTGAAGAAGAAGAAGCTCGTCACCGTCACCAAGGTCATCACATACACAGTCACAAAGGGTCCAAAGTACGCAAAGGAGATGCCCGTCGAGCACACAGACTTGACCGCAGAACTGCTCACCACCGGCGCTTGGGAGACAGCAAACTTCAAGCCCTACAACTTCGCTGCGCTGGGCGCTCAACAGGACGCTGGCGCCTTACATCCCTTGATGAAGGTCAGGCAGGAATTCAGGAACATCTTCTTCTCGCAAGGCTTCGTCGAGATGCCTACTGCACAGTGAGCCATGCTTGTCCACTTTCACATATACCAGTCTAACCTTGTCAAGCTTTGTCGACTCTGGCTTCTGGAACTTCGATGCCCTCTTCGTACCGCAACAACACCCCGCCCGTGACATGCAGGACACCTTCTTCGTTTCCGATCCACCCACAGCCGACAAGCCGCGCGCAGACCCCGACAGCGAAGCACAGATGGACCAGATGGAGGCCAGCTCGCAACGTCTCTTCTCAACGGGCGACACGCGAAACAAGAAGCCCAGGGATTTCGAGAAGTACTGGAACGATGTCAAGAAAGTCCACGAGGAGGGTGCTTTCGGTTCGATAGGCTGTACGTTCGACTAGAAGTGTACATGGCATGTGCTAACCTGGGCCGCAGACCGCTACAAGTTCAAGGACGAGGAGACACTGCGTCTGGTCCTCCGCACACACACAACTGCCGTATCGACATGGGCACTCCACCGATTAGCGGAAGACCCCCGACCTGCACGCTACTTCTCCATCGACCGTGTCTTCCGTAACGAGACCGTTGACGCCACGCATTTGGCCGAGTTCCACCAGATCGAGGGTGTCATCGCAGATTTCGGCCTCACGCTGGGCGGTACGTTTCTTCCTCATTTCTGTGTACCTTTGTACCTTTTACTCACACCACACAGGCCTCCAGCGCTTCCTCGGTGACTTTTTCGCCAACATGGGTCTCGAGAACCTGCGCTTCAAGCCTGCCTACAACCCCTACACAGAGGTGCGTCTATCTAACACCAAGCCTCAAATCGCATGCGCTAACATCTGCATAGCCGAGTATGGAAATCTTCGGCTACCACAAGGGCCTGAAGCGATGGATTGAGATTGGAAACTCTGGCATGTTCAGACCTGAGATGCTGGAACCGATGGGTCTGCCCAAGGACATGCGCGTCTACGGCTTCGGTCTGTCTCTTGAGCGCCCCACGATGATGAAATACGGCGTCTCCAACATTCGCGAGCTGCTCGGGCACAAGGTAGATCTGAGCTGGATCAAGGAGCAACCAGCTGTTCGTTTCGATAAGGAGTAGACGGGGAACGATATATCGATGAAGCTGGGTACTGCAAGCACTTCGTTTCTGGCCGATGGTGGGACAACGCGAACAATGGACATGATAGAGATGGATCAAGCGCCACGTAGCCAAATCATCAAACGCCGAGGATCAAGCCTTTGACTCCATCTCAACTCAACTGCAGCACGCCCAATGACACAGCTGCTGCCTACTACAAGCCTTCGTCACGCAACAACACCCGTCCACCTACGAGAAGCCACACGAATCCCCCTTCATCCCATCTGTGTCCCTCCTCTCCTCGGCAACATGCCTTGTGCAGCTCCCTCCCGTCTGACCACCTGTCATTGCCCTGTCCACGCTTCTCGTCATTCTACACCTCCCTGTAGGCACCGGACCGCAGCTCTCTGTGTCTTGACCTACTACGGCCGTCAGAGCTCCCCGACTCACGCTTCAGACCTACTACAGTCGTCAGAGCTCCCCGACTCGCCCTCCAGACCCCACCAATCCCTCTGTGTTCTGGTCGTGGGGGGTGCTGCATTCTCTCTTCTGGATTTTGCATGTGCGAGATGTGCGGTTTTCTTCCGGGGACTCGGTGCTTGGAGCTTGACGTTCTGCTCGTGTTTGTATCTCATGGTGATGGGATCCATGGTCGTTTGGTTCCGCGCAGCTACAAGTGCGGGATTGCGATGGATACGGGTCCAGGCAAGATGCTTGGCGTGTGCTGCTTGTGACGCCAGATTTGTGTCCAAGAGACAGCCGTGTACATGTCTTCCCCCTTCTTCTCCTCTGCGTCCTGTTATCTCTTCTCCTCTGCGTCCTGTTATCTCTAGGTTTCTGAGACTCTTCGATCGCCCTGGTAACAGCCTTGCCACGTCTGCTTCTGGACTCTTTTTTTTTCCTTCCAAAGCTGATGCTCGGTTCCTCCAGCTGTCCTCAGTCCATTCATTGCCTTGAGTCGCAAATCTATATTCGTCTCCCCACTCTCTTCCACCGCCTCGTTCCTCGGTCGGCGCGCATCGTCCTTGGCTTATTTCACGCTCCGCACATACTCTTCCCACCTCTCCAGATCACTGTCTGCCACTTTCATGAGCTGCGATATCTCCGGTTCGGGTGTCCCTCCCTGACCCGCTGACCCTCGATTTCCTCCGGTTTGGATAGCGGTCCTCGCCAGACGGATGAATTGGTAGACTACATGCGTCTTCGCCAGTCCCGGAATTCAATGGCTTTGTGAAGCTGGTCAGCGTGGTGCATGAATCATATCGCGCGAAGAACGAACATTGCATCTACCCAGATTGAGTTTTGGTTCTTCGACATTCGGACAGTGTGTAAGGGCGGAGTGGACATTCTCCTGGTTATCGAAGCGGCACCCATAGAGTTTGGATCTTTTAGGGAAGCGTTCATAGTGGGGCCGGTGGGCTTCGATTACACGAGGACACACTTGCCCGGGAGTCCAGGGAGGCCCTCTGTTGGATTCAGCTTGTGCAAGAGTACGGTTCGAGTACTTCAGCGGCGGAAGCGGATAGTCCGGCCAAAAGATCCGGGACTTGGCCTTGGTTAGTGGAAATGAGTAGATGAGGAGGGTGAGAAGCAGGTCTTTGGCCAGGATGGGAGGCGTTGTCTAGAGACGAAGTGGGACCAAGTACGAGCCCATGCGGTGTATAGTTCGTGGAGACATGATGAAAGCTCTGGAAAGACTATGTGTGAACAGATGCGAGAGAGAAAATTGTATTCTTTGGGCAATTGCACGATATTGAACAGAAGTCGGATCCAACTTCATGCCCAACGCTAAATGGTGGTGTTGCAGCTTGAAAGAGTTACACGCGGTGAGCTTCACTGGGCTAACCCCAGCTATCTCCGCTTATGTCCGCTGGCGCTTCATCTCCATCCTCTCGACTACACCTTTACAGCATACAAGAAGCACCCCGATACCCAACTCACTTCTCGTTATGCTCACACTGCGCAACACGGTTGTTTCAAGACTCACTCAATTGCGTGCTCCTCTATCTGTCCCCAACGCCCCAAGAGTTCGTAACTTTAATCCGTCATTCCGCGTTATGTCTTCCATCACCATCAACACCAAATATCGCATGCCCTCTGGCTACGATATACCAGCCTTGGGATACGGTGTCTACCAGACCCCTGCCGCCGAGTGCGCGGAAGTTGTGGAACATGCTCTCAAGAATGGGTACCGCCACGTCGACTCCGCCGTCGCATACCGCAACGAGCAGCCGTCCGCGGAGGGCATGAAGGCTAGTGGCATCCCACGCTCAGAGCTGTTCTTCACGACAAAGATACCGCCCAAGGAAATGAGCTACAAGAACTCGAAACAGCACATCGACAACACGCTGAAGATCACGGGCTTCGACTACGTGGATCTGTATCTCTTGCACTCGCCCTACGGCGGCAAGGAGAATCGCATTGGAGCGTGGAAGGCGCTCGTGGAAGGCGTGCAGGACGGCAGAATCAGGTCCATCGGTGTAAGCAACTACGGTGTCTATCATCTCGAAGAGTTGGAGGCATACATCAAAGAGACGGAGAGCAGCCAGGGCAAGGGCAAGGGTGGCGTGATCAGCATCAATCAGGTAGAGCTGCATCCGTGGCTTGCGAGGAAAGACATCGTCGACTGGTGCAAGGCGAGAGGTGTGCTTTGCGAGGCGTACTGTCCCATTGTAAGGGCGACAAGGAACGACGATGCGCTTTTGACTCCCTTGGCGAAGAAATATGGAAAGACGCCAAGTCAGGTGTTGATCAGGTGGAGTCTGCAGATGGTGAGTTGTTCGTGCTCATGCTAGACATGGAAACAAGGCTAACCTCACACTCCAGGGCTTCATCCCCTTACCCAAGTCGGTCACAAAGTCCAGGATCGAGGAAAACGCCCAGGTCTACGACTTCGAGCTCTCCGCAGAAGACATGGAGACCCTCGACACAGGGGCGTACGAGCCTTGCGCGTGGGATCCTACGGTCAGTCGTGACTAGCTCAGGCTGTGCAGCGTGAATCAGAGCAGACGGGAAGTGTTGCTTCAGCGAAGAAGGGAACGTGTACTTTTCTGTACGGTGGTATCTAGCAAACAAAAGAAAATCACAGAGCTTTCCCCGTAATCCGTATGTTGTTCTTATGCAACGGCGTCTCATCCCCAAACATACTCTGCGGGTTTTCATGGCTACTCCTCGAGCTTCCCTCACTGCTTTCTTTCAGCTTGTCCACGTGCTCCACCACCACGTTCAGCTCCGTCGTACGATGGATTTGCCCCAGGCTCTCATCGCTGTCGTTTCGGCTGTGAATCTTGCTTCTCCCTCCCTTGGCGGACGTCAATTGGAAGGATTGGAACTGGGTTGGCTTTGCTTTTGAACGGCGGTCGGATTGCGAGTTGGAGGGGCCAGTGGAGCTGTCGAACCCAGCAGGGGACGCATCATTATCGGACTGGCCCTGAGCAAGGCGAACGATGAGGGAGGCCATTGACATTTCGATGTTGAGTTTTACCATGTAGACGACGGGGTGGAATTGTATGTACACGATTGGATTCTTGAGGAACATGAGACCGATGAGGAGACCCTGGTGACGTTAGCACATGTCGCGGTGCACGTGAGCGGGCTTCGAAGCTTACATCCATCGCGATGGAGACGACCATGAGCTTTGCGTTGAAGCTCACAAGCGGCTTGTACTTTGTGAGACCGACTTGCTCTACAAGTCTGATCTTCACGATGCGCAGGAAGTACCAATTCAGACCGGCGTCAACAATGAGAATAAGGACCTTGGAGATCTTGTCCCACACGCTGTTGATGTTGACGAAGACCTGGCTGACGGGTGGGACGGTGTGCGCAGGGATCCAGATACAGAACACGGCAATGTTGATGGCACTGATGACGATGATGGTACCCCACTTGATGTTGCGGACGGTAGTTCGATGTTCGGCGATGAGGGCGATTCGATTGATGATGATCTGCATGAGCAGCTGGATTTGGAAGACCCAGAAAAGAAGGATGAAGAACAGGACCGGGACACTGTTGTATTGTTAGCATCAATCAGTGTGTACCGCCGGTTAGGTTGTCTTACGTCGGCCCCAAAGTTCCAGTCAAGAAAAGCCAGCCGACAACGCCAATGCATATGTTCACAGCAATCTCACCCCACAGCATGTAGATGTAGACCGACCTCAGCGGGTTGCGGTTTCGTCGGGTTTGCTGGATGGCTTCCCATACTGTGAGAAAGCCAAAGCCGATTGTGAAGCCTGCTGCTACCGCAGCAAGCTGGAAGTCTTCGACGGTTGCCGACATGATGTTGTGGCACCTTGGCTCAAAGAACGAACTTCAGTGTGTGAGGGCAACGGGACCAGAAGCAGCAAAGGACCCTCTTGGGCGTATATATCTCGGGTGGCCCAGTAAAAGGGGAATTTGCCTCAAGTGGACATTACCGAAAAGCATCCTACTGACTCGGTAGAGGCAGAGTAGTGTTTGACATCTGCTGGCTGCTTGCATGCATGCGGAGCTCCCTGCCGCTGTTAGCACCGTCCAGCCGGAGGTCCAGTGAGTCCCTGCCGCCTCGCTAGAAGCCTATCCACCCAATTGCCGTGTGAAGTGGATTTCCTAGCATGGAAGCTGATTCAGGCGGTCCCAAGTCAAGCCTCCGCGGCAGGCGAACAGACACCGTTTGACAGGCCACCTAGTGACTACCGTTGAGAAACAACATAGGGCCCGGCTTTACATGTGCCGCCTTGCGTTGCGGCGGAGTTGCGACGCTGCACCTTCTGATAGAGATTCCTTGGATGTCAAAGGGTCCACCAACCTCGGTAAGTATGGAAAGCCTGGAATGTCATCTCATCAACCATGCAACGCACCGACACAGCGATAATCCAATCCAATCCAAGGGACTGGGCTTTTGCGTAATTGGCATGGCATGCATGGATCCTCGACTCCTCGCTTGCCGTCGATCCCACACCAACTGTTGCTGCTGAACGGTCATAGCGACGTTTTAGGAAGTAGACTGACATACCCGGAGCAGCTGGCGTCGCTGGTCACCGATCACTGCTGCAGGAACTGGAACCTCCGTCTGGTTCTTGCTGCTGTCCATGCAAAACCTGGCTGCAAACGGACATGGGAGCTGCGCGTCATATGCCCCTCCGCCCGCTGGAACCATCGTGGCCCGCAACCCAACTCGCATGAATCACGACCACGCTCTTCCCGCTGGACCATTTTTGCTGCCGTCCTTGCCATCGTTCCCGTAGCTCGCAGCTCCCCTTTCTTCTACCGAGGACAGAGCGACCCACATCCAAAATTCAGCGATAGCGCTGAGACGAAGATTGCCAGCTTTACACTCTAGCCAATAAACACAAGAGGCATGGCTGCCTAATGCAGCCTCTACGACCGAAGTGGACTTCTTCAGACCCTTCCATTTTGCCGGGCAAATTGCTCGAGCTTTTCGTGCAGCTGGGGGGTCAGGCAAAGCGCTGGATCGTGGATCAGCAGAGCCTTCTGTACGACTTTCAACCCAAAGTGGTTGTACGTGGTTACAACGGGGGGCCTGGTCCCTCTTAAAGCGACCTGCTATCGCTGCGTGTTGGGAAAAATCGAATACCTGTGGGCGGGCAGTGAGCAGACTTCGCCGCAGTTGACCGGAACCGTCGTATCGTCATCTCGGAAGAGGCTTTGAGCAGCGCCGGAGCTCGACCCCGGATCCGTCCTAACCGCAATGGTTCGACTGAACGAGCATCGGCTCGTATGTACATCAATGACCACCCCAATCTGCGCGCTATGGTTCGTAGTTGATATTCGACGGCAGAGGCAACGGAGCGTGTGCTCGATTCATGCGCCGTCAAGTGGTGGTGGGAGAGTCCACCAAGGCGCGCGGCGTTGTGGGCGAATTCACGATGGTGGTCGATCACTCCGGGAGGAGCTGAAGGGGTTGAGCTGTGCCACAGGCTCCTCCCGCTGTGCACCTGGCAGGAGACTACTAGAATCCTGGTGATTAGATCATCTGTGGGAGACCGCTGTGGTGCGTTTTGTTGGTCGACCTCGACGTGCCATCGCCGAGTAAGAGCATGACATCACTCAGTCAAGCCTCGACAACGTCAACACCCTGGGCGTATCCAACACCAACCCCCAGCTCCCGTTCCCGTCCCCAGAATCCATCCGTTGGACAGAGTAGCGCCGGATCTGCAAGCCACTGAAACCCAGAGCCACGCATCTGCTGCTGAGGCTCGGCCCTTCTGCACCGCAGTCGCGCCTTCTCGGGGCAATCATGAGCTTATGGTAAGCGCACGAAGTGCCATCCACACCAAGTCCGTATCGTGGGCTGCGAGGTCGCGTGCCAAGGGTCTTGCGTTGACTGAACGACGCAAAAGCGAGAGGGGCCGCCACCTTGCCTTTGACATGTCCAGGGCGGTGCTGGGCCTCATCTCCCACGTGCTTCACGAAGCTACCTACTCCTTCGAGTCCCGCTCCGCAGCAAGCCATCACCGAAGCCAAGCCAAGCCGAGACGAGAACGAGGTCAAAAACGCATGCTCTTCACACGAAGAATTCCATTTCCTGGCTCTGAATACATCGATCCCCAGCCACCCAACACTCCGTTCACGCCTCACGCGTGCACTCGTCACTCCCCAGCCCAATCCTCCCCTCAGCACATGTCCTGCCCACATCCGTTCCTCGCCCACACACCACTGCTGAAGCTAACACACCTGCCGATCCCAGTAGCCTGGCGGCGACTGCAGCTTGAATCCCCACAGATGATCATCGGCCCGCACGTGCTGCTGCACGCTTTCTGGTCGATGCTGACCCAGAGGGCGGAGAAGGAACCCGCGGGGCCGCTGGAGAGGGAGGTTAGTCGGTGGCTTGTAGACATGCCAGCTGGGTTTGTTTGGGATGCATCCATCGTTTGTGCCGGATGGGCGGAGACGGATGCTTTGGGCTGGGCTGGGTGGCGAAGAGTACGTACCCGGTCGTTTGGTAGCTGCCTGGGTGCGCTTCGCCAATGTAATTTTTGCAATTCGTGTCCGAGTAGAAATTCACCTGGCCCGCGGAAGCAACGGCGACGAGGCCGGCGGAGGCAGCGAGGAGGAAGGTGGAGCTGTGCATGATGATGATGATGATGATGTTGTTGGTGGTGGTGCTGCTGCTGCTGATGAAGGGTAGACTGGTTGTGCTTGCCTACAACAAGGCGCTGCAACGCAGTACTTATACGTAGATTCAGCAAAGCCCTTGGATCCGCTCTTGCAGCTTGTCTCCCCAGCCTGCTCATCATCTCCCAGCTTACTCACCTCTGAAAAGGATGGCGCCAGTTCAGTAATGGCTTACTGAGCATCGTGAGAACCCTTTCACGTCCGTATTCAAGCTGTTTTGGACGGAAGAGGAAGGACAAGGTGCTATCGTGATGCAGGCCCCGGGTGTGCGCTCACGTAAGCTTCCTTTTCGGGCAATCGATAGATAGCGGGTCTCCTGCTGTGCAACGATCAACGGAAACGAAAGCTGGGGATTCATGATTGGCATTAATCGTGGACTTTTACGTCACTGGTTCCTGATCCATTACATCGCATAGCAAGGTAGTCTAGTCTCGTGAGTATACATCTACTGGTGAATGACGCCCTCCTGGATCAGCTCCTCATCCAGACCAGCATAGTATCTAATCCAGTTGAAGATGGATTTGTGCCACAGCAGACTGTTGTCTCTCTTCGTGACCCAGTGGCCCTCGTCAGGGAAATGCAGGAAGCGGCTCGGCACTCCGAGGCTTTGAAGGATGTTGAAGGTTTGCAGGCCCTCGGAAATAAGCACACGGTAGTCGAGATCGTTGTGGATGATGAACTCCGGGGTGCTGAAGTTCGCCGAGTAAACGATAGGATCCCACTTCTCGTAGTTTGCGCGGTCGTTCCAGATAGTACCGTTGTTGTCGCGCTGGATAAACCACAGCTCGTCGGTGGAGTAGCTGGCAACCTGGTTCACCTTTCCATCGTGGCAGACGAGCGCCTTGAACTCGCGGCCCAGAGCATGTCCCTGGATCCAGTTTGTCATGTAGCAGCCAAAAGATGCGCCGCCAGCGATTGCGCGATCGGTGTCAATGTAACTGATGTTGGCTTTGATGTGGTTGAAGACGGTGACCAGGTCGTTGTAGGGTGAGCCGCCCCAGTTGGCTTGGATCTTGTCTGTGAAAGCCTGACTGTACGATGGGGAGCCAGTGAATTGCGTTACGACAACCACAAAGCCTTGATCAGCCCAGAGACGCAGGTTCCAGCGTACGCTCCAGTTATCGCCCTGGGTGGATTGTGGACCACCGTGAATGATGAACATCAGGGGATACTTCTCTTCAGGGTTGAAGTCGGTGGGATAGAAAACGAAAGACTGGACTTGGTCGCCATCTTCGTTCTCGACCCAGAAGTTGGAGGTGGAGTTTGGCAGGAGCCCGGCGAGTTCCGGGTCAACTTCATTGGCTGTGAAGATGACCTTCTTGTCTTCCTTGGGATACTGCTTGTAGAAGATACGGCTGGTCCAGGAGGCAGCCGCTGAAACAAAAGCAGAGCCATCTGGGTGGATATCGAAGTCGGAGAGCACGGTGTCAGGTCCGGTAAAGTTTACAGGCTTGAAGTCAGCTGGAGCATCGTGAGGTACGAGCCAGAGACGGTTTGCGGCATGAAGCTCGGAGACAACCCAAAGATCCGCATCATCAGGGCTCCACTTTAGGCCTGAAGGAGACGAGTCCCAGTCCTCAGCAACCGCATGGACTTTGGAGTTCAAGCCGTCGATGTCTGCAACGTAGAGCTTGAAGCGGTCCGACTCGTAATCGATACCGTCTTGCTGGCCGTAAGCCAGCTTCTTACTGTCATGCGACCACACGGGGTAGCCAGAAGCACCCTGGGCGGTCTCCGGAGCAGTTGTACCAGGTCCGTTGATAGCTACGGCCACCTCAGATCCATCATGGGGCACGACATAGATGTAGCTGGCGGTGTAGTTGGCCTTGGGCAGGTCGGGAGACTTGCTGCGGAAGGCCACCTTGCTGCCGTCGGGCGAGATCTCGTAGTCACCTGGGTCGCTTGACGATCCCTGAACTGGGCTCTCTGGGTGGGTGACGGTTGAGTTGACACCCTTTAGGAGGTTCTTGATCTCTCCATCAAAGGAGTAGCTGCCGTTGCCTTTGGTAAGGCTGCCACTGAAGACAGCATACCGCTGCTCGGTGATGTAGTAATTCCAGTGGCGGACAAAGTTGGCATCGTACAGCTGACCCGCCGATTTGGGAGTCGTGGCGAGCTCAGGGTTGTAGGCAGAGCCGTTGCCCCAGTAAGCCAGAGTGTTTGCAACAAAGTGGATAGAGCCATCAGCAGATTTTGCAGCCTTGAGACCCGAAAACGGCGCATTCAAAGACGCCACCAGTGAACTGAAGCTCGTTAGCCAGGGTTCTTTAGTGTCCGGTCTCGTTGATGCTCACGGGTTGAACTCGCCGCTCAGATCAGCGGTGTAAAGTGTGACACCCCCAGGGACCTCCTCATTACTTGAGTTCAAGTACAAGATGCTGTCTTCTGTCTCGCCGATCCAGACGACCTCGGAAACCTCGCTACCGAAAGGTGCCTTGTTCGTCTTGCCACTTTCGACATCAAGAAAGTACCATCCTGTCGTAGCCTTTGCAGTGGTCCAGTTGTAGCTGGTCGATGAGAAGAGTGCCCGATCCTGTGAGGTCAGTACCATGCCTGTGTGGTTGCCAAGGCCAAACGTACACCCTTGGGGCTCAGGCTTCCAGTGCTTCTGCGAGGCGCAGCAAGTACACCCCTACGGAAAGTCAGTGTCCTGTTGCCACCTCCAGCGACAATACTTACTCGGTAGTCAAAGCTTGAGCCGAGCCGAGGAGCAGGCCGGCGGCCAGGAGTGTTGAACGCATTGCCATGTGGTCTCAATTCTTCCCAGCTGATGGATTGGAGAGACGTAGAACGAAGCCAAAGAATCCCGCTGGACATGACGAGCTTTTTGAACCAGTCCCAGCCTCCTAGAACCCTGCATCATCATCGACAGCGGAACTTTTGACAATCGTTGCCAAGGCGTTAACAGAGAGGACCTGCCTAACAGCTCTTGAGGCTAACCCGTTTAGCTCGATGCCAAGCGATGCTTTGCGGGCTTGTCCACCTTGCGTCGAAGCCGGCGCAGGACGACGTTGTATTTGTGCCGCTGAGGCGCCTTTCTCGTTGATAGGAGCGGGGCTTTGGTCGATAGATCACGCTGTGTTGCCGGTACCTGCCAGAAGAGGTGGTAGCCGCAAGCGAGGCGTGCCGAATGGCAGAAAAACGTGATATGGCATGCTGGCGATGGATCAGCACCCTGCAAGATGACGCGATAAGCAATGCATGCGAGTCGTGCCTGGATTGTGCTGCGGCCGGAATCAGCGTGCGGGCGTTGTGACTTTGTTGCGGGGAAAACAGTATGCTAGATTGGAGGTCGGAGGTTGTCGATCCTTGTTGCGAGTGGGGCAGAGTGTAGATTACGGTTGGCAGGTGGCTGCTGTGCTTGGCCAGCAAGGTTGGTCATGCTATGCGCGACGTTGTCCACGACATTGTCCACGAGAGAAGGCTCGTGCAAGGTAGTCGTCGCATCGTGCTGTTTACTGTTCTTCCCCTGTTGCTGACGAGCTGGTCGCTGGTGAGCTGGAGATGCGGCCTGATTTGCAGCGAGGTCCTGACAGCTGGAGGTCTCGTGTAGTTGGAAGCATGACCCATGTTCAGCACCGTTGGCACAAACGCTGGAATGGAGAGTCGTCTTGCATCTGCAGAAGCACGAATAGGGGTTTGGCAGCTCTAGGACAGGGCTATGTGGATATGTTGGTGAGCACGACGAAGCTAAGCGACCGGCTCTGCTGCTCCGGTAGAAGACATTGCTGTCTTGTCCAAGCCGTTGCGCCGGCTACATGACGTTGTAGCCAAGGCACAGGCTACTATGGGTGTGTGGGTGTGTGGGTGTGTGGGTGGCGGCAAAGCCTAGGTGTGCTGTGTGAACGTGTGGGGCTTCAAGCGCGGCCTTGGACGTCAAACGACGCAGCTTCCTTATGAAGGGAGCGGGCATGGGTGAGACCAAGGCGGGTTGCGCAGGCGCTGTTGCGCTGGGAGATGAAACCGACTTGCAGCTGTGAGCATGAAATGTGGGCGCTGATCTGCTAGTGCAGCAGTGGCTGTGCAGGCCGGCCGTGCGGCGTGCGGTGAGCTGCTGCGGGCTGCAGCGCTCCAACACGGTATTCGTGGACATGTGGACACGAGGACATGATTTCTCGAGGACGGCTACACGAGGGTGTTGTCAAGAACACACAGCAGCTCTTGTAGCCGAGCATCTCGTTGCTTGAACGGCAGCTTGAACGGCAGCGTGAGTGGCAGCTTGGATGGCGGCGGGTGATGGTCAGACGGTCAGACGGTCAGATTGGGCCACTCCCGCGGGTGTTGCTAAATATGGCCGCACATCCAATCAGGGGCTCCCTGCAAGGTTCGCGTGCGTTTTCGTGCATGTAGCCCAGCAAAGGCGTACAGAGTTCCTTTGCCAGCCAGTAAGAGCGCCTTGGCCCAACTATGACGATACAAGGCGTGAGCGTGGCCCTGGGTGCTGGGTGCTGCTGGTGCTGGGTGCTGGTGCTGGTGCTGGTGCGGGTGCTGCTGTTGCCGGCGTTGGCGCGTGAGCATCTTACGCCGTGTTGCCCTGCGCCGCCTCCTTTGCGGCCGCCCATCAGTCCTCATCTCAGTCGGAGCCGTGAGCGATGAGCTCTTCAGACGCAACCAACAGCTGTACACGGTAGTGTGCACTGGCGTGCTCCTATACGGGCCAACTGTGCGGCTAGTGCCCTGACCCGGTCGCGCTTGAACGTCTACGCCTCCAAGCCTCCATACCGCCAGACGGCCTGCCAAAGCGCCAGACCTCCCAATCCTTGCCCGCCCACCTCAGGAGACCAGCCGGACGCCTTTTTTTTTTTTTTTCTTCGCTTCGCACATTCGCTACGGCTGCGGCTGCCTTGGGCCTCTGGATCGAACATCGACGCTCCTTGTCCTCGCCTGCCACCCCGTGTTTGATCTCTGAGCAGGCCATCCCCGGCGTGCGTGCGACCAGGCCTCAGCCCTGGGTGCCAAAGCCTCCATTGCTGTCCGCGCCCCCCAGCACCGATCACTGTCCAGATCGACATTTCCATCCTCGCGACCACCACGTCATACCAGTACGCCCGCGCATACGGCACCGCGACACCACGGCACCAAGACGTCCAGACACCACGGCACCACGACATTCAGACACCACGGCACCACGACATCCAGACACCACGGCACCACGACATCCAGACACCACGGCACCACGACATCCAGACACCACGGCACCACGACATCAAGACACCACGGCACCAAGACATCAAACTACAAGCCTGGGCCAGCCATCCGTTGCCCGCTCCCTTGCACAACGCACCTCCGTCGAGAGACAGCCTGGACGTTGAACATGAAGGGCAACTGCACACGATAATGGCAGTCCCTACACAGCGCAGAGCCGCGCCCATGCCCCCCGGCGGCAGACCTCCCGCAATACCCTCGCACCAGCACACACACCCACCGCCACGCCCGCGGCGGAGACACGGCACCATGCCGCTGCTGCGCGCACTGCCGACCCTCCTCTTCTTCCTCGTTCTCGCCTCGCTCCCCCCGCCCGCCGCCGCCGTCTTCGTCAATTTCGACAACTGCTTGGACAAGCTGTTCATCGACAACAATGTGCCTTTTCTCCAGTTCACGCCCATGTACGTGTGGGCCGCCTTCGACACGGCCAACCCCACACACAACCTGAACGTCACCGTCTACGGAAACGTCTCTGGCCAATCGGATAGGGGCACCTTACCTCCGCCAGGCGATCCGAGCTGGGAGAATCCCAACAGGACCCTGATCGGGAAGATCATCGATGTCGACAAGGCCTCCAACAGATACACCACCCTCTTCTCCGATTTCAGGACCCTCACCTACTCGTCCTGGACCTCGCCAGGCAAGCAGTTCTGCGCAAACGTCTTGAACACCCCCGCCTCACGTTGCCCAATGGCTCCCGCTTTTGATGCCAATGCGAGCGACCCGTACAGCTTGCCAGGCTTCACCGTGGCGCACGACTTCAACAGCACCTATGCCTTCGCCACTTGGGCATCGGAGCTGCGCATCGTGTCCGGAGACGAGCGAAAGTACACCCTGGCCTGTGTCTCCGCAAACATTACGCCCGACCTCGGCCAGAAGCTGTCCGACGCAATATGCTACCTGCCCGCCGCGGTGCTCATTCTGGTAGCCATCGCGACCGTCTTCGCAGCCACGTGCAGCCCGTGGGGAACATCCAACATCTTCCGTTGGACCAGCAACTACGGCCGCGACGAGGACCTCTTGCGTCTCGTCACTCCAGGATTCGGCGATTGTCTGCAGTACATCCAGTTCATCGTCTTGGCGGGCAGTCTGAGCTTGAACTACCCTGGTTTCTTCCAGCCCGTCGTCAGCCAGGCCAGCTGGTCCGTTCTTCTCTTCAACGAGAGCTTCGTCAGCAAAGGGAACGGATCGCAGAGTCTCGATGACGGCATCTACATTGTCAACGGCACCTATGGGCTGACCCGACTTGGCCAGTACGTCGGTCTGACCATGGAGCGGGACATGTGGGCCTGCATGGCCATTTTCCTGCTCGTACTCATCGCCATCGTCCTTGTCTTGACCCAGATTGGCTTCATGGCACGCTGGCTCATGCGCATGCTGACCGACACACAAGACGGCGACCTCACCGGTAAGAACTGGTCCTTTACCGCCGGCAACATTGTCCGCATCGTCTTCAACTTCTTCATGTTGCCCATCATAACCCTGTCGCTCTTCCAAATGGTCGTGGCCCCACGCTCGCCCGGATCGGTGGTGGGAGCGGCTGTCGTGCTCCTCACGGGAGTCATGGGCATTGCCTTTTGGATCTTCTGGCTCATCTTCACTACGCGTCCGCGTGCTCACCTCTTCGACGATCTTCCGACTGTGCTGATGTATGGACCGTTGTACAACACCTACTCGGACGACGCCGCACCCTTTGCCTTCACTCCTGTATTGCTAACCATCTTACGAGGCATTGCTATAGGCGCCATTCAGCCCTCTGGCATCGCCCAGATCATCATGCTCGCCATCTGCGAAGTAATTCTAATCCTAACTCTACACGCCTTCCGGCCCTTTCAGTCGAACACGTCGATGAACGCTTACCACACCTTCTTCTCGGTCGTTCGACTCACCTGTATCCTCCTCTCGGTAGCCTTTGTCCCTTCGCTCGGCGTCACGGAGTCCTCCAAGGGCTGGATTGGATACGCAATCCTGCTTCTGCATGCTGTTGTGCTCATCTTCGGCTTCTTCCTCAACGCCCTCCAGACCATTGTCGAGGTGGTTGCAAGATTGTCGGGTGCGGGTGCGGACACCAGAGGCGGTCTCACCAAGGTTTTCGGCAAGCGCCAACTCTCCAAGCGTGTGAATCACCGGAAACAACGGAGCAGTCTCAACTCCAACGCGGCCATGCTGGTCAACGATGAAAACAAAAACATTCCCCTCATGAACAGCCGGTCGCGTAGCCTGTCTGCCAGCTCTGCGGTACTGCTGAACCAGCCTTACGACAGGGATGAGCAGCGTCGAAGCGGAGGGTTCGACTTCAGTTCCGGCGAAGGGACGAGTCCGGGTACGCCTGGAGTCAACGCCATTCCCTTCCACTTCTTGGGAGGCAGTTCTGGCCAGACGTCACGGAGACCGACCATGGGAACACAACTGGACGCGGCCGATCCCTACTACAGGCCACCGCGTGTGCGTACCAATACCATGGACTCGGTAGGACCCGGAGCACGTGGCCGAGGGGCGCCGCCACTCGGAAGCGCAGACATTGTTGACGTACCGTACTCGGACCAGATGGACATGGAGGCTGCCCACGACGCAGGCGAGGGTCCATCGCGCGCATCGCCAGCCTACCTGCGCGTGAACCGCGAGAACGACTCGGATTCTCACCTGGAACGCGGCAACAACACGGACTACTCGGTTCGAGAGTCGGACTTTTACTACGGTCTGCGCGGACCAGCGTTGTCGTCACAGCCGAGTCGAAAGCTGAAGACGGGGCCTGCCGACCCCATGAGCCCCGTGTCCTCTGCCACGGGCTGGTTCAAGAGTCTGAACTTGATGGGCGGCGGGCGAAAGAAGGAAAAGAGCAAGGGATTCGAGGTTGTCCGAAGCACTCGGATGCCGCCGCAGCAGATGATGGCGGTAGAGGAGCAAGAGGAGCACGAGCCGTCAGCGCGACGACCCACGCAGGAGCCTTATCGGGACGACCCTGAATCGCCCGAATCCAAGGAGAGCCAGCGGGGTCCACGACGAGGTGCAGCCTCGGCTGGCGTGCTTGCCGAGGAGAATCGAAGGCTGTCCTTGAGTGACAGCGAGTCGGATCACAGCGACGAAGAGCCCTTTGGCTACGACTCGGTTCGTGTTTCCGAGATCCCGCCCATGCTAGGCCCCATCGATGCGGGCGGCGGCATCGAGCTTCCCAGTCGAGTTGGGTCGCGCATCTCTCGCACGTCAAGACGAGGGCAAGCGGGCAAGCGAGCGCCGACGATACCCAGAAAGAGCTCTCGACGGACAGCATCGAGCGATGCAGCCATGGTGGAGAAGCAGGAGCGACTGTCGCGGATCATGGACTCTCCGCCCATGGCGCAGGCGAGCCAGGGATACCTGCAGCCCAGTGGTGGCACACTGCCCATCCGGTTGCCGTTTGGATCGACGGAACCTTCGCCCGAGCGATCGCCTGGGGACTCGGCAGCGTCGAGCACGTACCGACACGTGCTCGCTCCACCGCCGGTCCTAGGCGGGCACGGGATGGTCAGCACGGGGTACGTGCAAGGACACCGGACGCAAGACAGCTTCCACAGCGATGGGTACGACGGGGCGGACGTGGAAGCGAGGGCGGAGATTGTAGACCGAAGCCAAAGCGGCAGCACGCAGATGAGTGCACGAAGTCGAAGGTCACGGCAACTCTAGCGCTGATTTCTCATGGCTGTCGTATCACGTGTCAGGTGTCAGGTGTCAGGTGTCAGGTGTGGGGTAGACGGTGTTTTGGGCAGCGCACGACTTGGGCAGCGCAGGACAAGGACAGCGTCTCGAGCGGGCCCTGTTCCTGCGACGGTCCACTTTCTGTCATCCCGGCAAGCCTTGTGGTTGTACATGTTCACTTGTCATGGCCGAAAAGCGCTCCTTTTCTACGGCATTTATTTGGTTTGGTTTGGTTTGGGGAGCATGCAGGTTGGGGTGGCAGAGGCAAGCTTACAGGCGCTGATGGGACGGTGCCTACATGGGACGTTTGGATGGCTTGGGGTGGGCGACTTTGCTGTCTGTATATTGTGGCTCTATACATAGTCGAGTATTGTGAGCGTTGTGAGAGCACTTGCCCTTTCGCTCGCTGGATGGCGTGATGTGGACGGTGGGCGGCTAGCGGACGGTGGGCGGCTAGCGGTTGGCGGTCGGCGGTCGGCAGTCGGCAGTCGGTGGTCGGTGGTTGGCGGTTGGCGGTTAGCGGTTGGCGGTTAGCGGTTGGCGGTTGGCGGTTGTCGAGGCAGGTGCGGCTAAGATAAGCTATCTGGTCTCCGCCATGACGGCCTGAGGCTCTTTCGACATGACGGCACCGCACCGCACGCACTGCACCGCACCGCACCGCACCAGGTGCCCTCGGCAAGCTCCACAACCGTCGCTTGGCCAGGACTTGGAGTGGCTCCGCTCGGCCCTCGCTTTGCCAGCCGCAGAGCTGCCTTCAGCCTTGTCGACTTGCCCCCGAGTCCCCGATAGCCAGCGGTCAGACGTTGCGCTGCGTCCACTGTGAATCTGCGGCGGGACCCACTCACCTCCGCGCTCACCGCGCTCAGCGCACCCAGCGCACCCAGCGCACCCAGCGCACTACAGCGCCGCGGCACCGCCGTGACCAGTGGCTCCTCTCCTGCACACCTGCACACTGTCTGGATGCTACGCACGTGGGGGAAGACGCTGAGAGCAGGCCACAGAGCAGAGACTGTCCGCAGGCTGCATTACTAACACGATCCTTGCCTCGCATCCAAGGCGTGCGTGGCGGCATGTCGCCGTGAGCGTCCGATTGCAGCCACATCCACAGCCACATCCACAGCCACAGCCACAGCCACAGCCACATCCACATCCACATCCACCGCCATAGCCCGCAGCCCGTAGCCCACAGCCCAGAGCTCCACCGAGAGCTTGAACACGCACGCTTCACGCCATGATGCCTCCCGAGCAAGGCCACCCTCCTCGTCCACCGCGCCGCTCGAGCAGTCACACGGCCGCTGCCCGCGAACCCGCCCCCAGCGAGTCCAGCAGCGGCCCCTCGTCGCACCTCCACCCCCACCGCCCTCGCCCACACCCGCACGGCGCTGTCGCCGAGCAATTTGCCCCTCAACCACGAGACGCGTACGGCGGAGAGACGTGGGTCGACTTCTTACGAGAGGCCCCGCCTGCACGCCCGCGCCCGCACTTGACCCCTACTTCGACGACACCCACTACGGACCCTGTCCCGGCCTCGTCGTCGTCGCCGCCGCTGCCGCTGCCGCTGCCCTCTCGCCTGCCCACCGACGCCTCGTCGCCTTCCAGCAGCGCAGACCGTAAGAGGCGTCTGACCACAGCCGACTCACCCATGCGGCGTCCCTCGAGCACCCGGCCGCACAGCGCCTCGCACCACGGCTCCAGCTCGAATCCCCTTGTGCTGGACGCATCGCCCCCGCCTGCATCCGCCTCCGCACCCGCACTCGAGCGCCCGCTGCCACCCCCGCCCTCCTACGCTGCCCCCTCCACCACGCCGAGCCCGTTCAGGCGCGAGAGCGATCTGGTCTTGCCGGCCTGGCAGCCCGACGCAGACGTTGCAGACTGCCCCGTCTGCAACAGGCACTTCACCTTCTTGTTCAGAAAGCACCACTGTCGCAAATGTGGACGCGTCGTGTGTTCCCAGTGCTCGCCGCACCGCATCACCATCCCCCGCCAGTTCATCGTGCATCCGCCCTCGGACGCCGCCAACAGCCTCATCGACCTAAGCGGCGACGATGACGCGAATCCCATGTCCAACTTCGGCCCCTTCCGCAACCCAGCGCTAGGAGGGGGGGAGGAAGTCCGCGTCTGCAACCCTTGTGTCCCGGACCCAAACTACAGTCTGCCACCGCAGTACCCGTCTCCAGCAACCCACGCCCATGGCCAGCCGCCTCCGCCAGCTACGCGCCCAGACTATATCCCAGGCGCAGCACCGCCCTACCAACGCTCACACCCATCGTCATCCAGCCTACACGTTGCGCCCCGGCCTGCTAGCCAGAGAAGCCAAACCCAGCCTTCACGTGATCCTTTTAGCACCCGCCGTGTCAGCTACCATGATCCTTCACGTCCGGAAGACCGCTGGCCCTCCCCTCTGCCAACCCTGGGCCACGTGTATCCCTCGCTTACACGCCAGAATGACCACACCTTGGCCTCGTCTCGCCCGCCTACAGGATCCACTTACCTCCCACAAGCCCCACAGCAACGCGCAGGATCAGGCTCAAGTTCCGTGAGAGCAGGCGATAGGTTCCCACGGCAGTTCTTCGTACCGACACCGCAGCCTCCAGCGATTCAGCAGCTGAACCCCCGGCCTAGACGGCAGATCGCCGAAGAGGATGAGTGTCCCATCTGCGGCGGGGAACTACCAGCAAAGGGCCCAGATGGCGACGACTCTGCACGATCGCAACACATTGAGGAGTGCATCGCACTCCATTCGTCGTCGCCCGCCCCCAACTCAGCAGCGACTCGTCCTCAAGCGCAGACGTCTGCCAGCTTACCAACTACCCGCACTCGCGGTATGAGCAGTGCAGGCAACGCCGAAGGAGCGGGTTCGTCGTCGCACAGGCACAGTCACGCTGCTCGCGGCATGTTTCCCTACACGGCCACCGAGAAAGACTGTATCGATGAGAATGGAGATGATGCCGAGTGTGTCATCTGTTTCGAAGAATTCCAACCAGGCGACAAGATGGCCAGGCTGGTGTGCTGGTGCAAGTTCCATGAGGTAGGTACCTACATTTCCTGGTTCTGGGAGGCGCAACTCTACACGCAACGAGCCGCGTGTCGAACAGACTCCATGTTTGATTCAAGGTCCGATCCGTGTAGCATTCAAACTAACAAGACTCAGACATGCATCAAACAGTGGTGGAAAATGAAGGGTCGCGGCGCATGCCCAACCCATCAGCTGCATGAGGAGTAGTGCTTCGAGTGCGAAGTCATCGCCGACCATTGCGAACCCGGACTCGCACCACGCTCCCATCTGCAACGTTACCTCGATGGTACGCGTCAACTCAGGTGTGGGCATCCGCGACGCCCTAGCGTCGACCGAGAAGTCCAACGGTTGAGACTTTTGCAAGGCTATGTTTCCAACCTGATCCGCACGGTAGCAGACTTCCAACAAGCCGAGCTGCCCAGCGATAGGCATAACGAGCGGCGAAGCGAGCACCCGATACCTTGCCTCCCAGCACACCGAGAAGAAGATCGTCGCCCGCACGACGTTGACCAGACACGGAGAAGGAAATCTGCGGCAGCCGACAATGCGCGACGTCGAGGCCCGCCTACGTCTGCAGCATCGACAAGACAGAGACAACCATTATTGAGGTCAAGACAGCAAAGCCGGTTCTTCTCAGCGGCGGTTGAAACAAGTCGAGCTCCGCGTCAAGGACTTGGAGATTCACAGATGAGAGGGGGCGCGTTGCCCCTGTGTGACCGAACGAATGAGTACCAGCAGAGAAGCGATGGTATGAGCTGGCCCAATGCTCCGTTTGGTCGGAACGGAGTGACGGGAAAGTGCAACAAGGCGTTATGGTATACCCCTGACTTTCATTCATATGCTTTATCTTCTTGTGTTCATTGGGGGTGTTGTTCCCGGGGCACTGCATAGCGTAGCATAGCATGATATTTCTACAACAAGACTCTGCTCACGCCAATGGTATCACTACATGTACCCATTTCCCTTCTCCGCCCACAGTCGTCAAGACAACCTGCCACGTGCAGGCCCTGCTCTAATACCGCAACACGTAGTAGAAAGCGTACGGTGTTCCACTCCCTCGGCAACCTTGTCCAAAGCCAGCCAGCCGCCAGCCAGCCAGCCAGCCGCCAGCCAGCCAGCCAGCCAGTACCTGCCGAACCCTTGGAAAGTAAGACATCTCATCACGCCACACACCACACTAGCTCCCACCTGCCTCCTCCTTCGCACTCTGCCACACCCATAACATCAGCCAGCCAGCCAGTCAGCCAGTCAGTCAGCCAGTCTTGCCATGCCCCCTACCTCCAGACAAATAAATCCCCTTGCATCCACAACATGCCCTTCTTGGACTCGGCCGGTGCTGGGCCGGTGCTGGTGCGATCGGAACGCAAGTGACGTTCTACGGGTTGCTTTGCTGGGTGGCTGGATGGTGGGGGGTTGCGGGGTGGCTGTATCTTGTCTGTGGATTGTCTGTGGCTTGTCTGTGGATTGTCTGTGGCTTGTCTGTGGATTGTCTGTGGCTTGTCTGTGGCTTGTCTGTGGATTGTCTGTGGCTTGTCTGTGGATTGTCTGTGGATTGTCTGTGGATTGTCTGTGGATTGTCTGTGGCTATGTCTGCGACTCCATTGCTTGAGAGTAACAGATATGCATTTCCCTTCCGTCTCTCAAGGATCTGGGAGCTAGCGTTGGGGGAGAAAGAAAGCAGGATGGCGCAGGATGGAGAGCACGAGCACGGGTGAATTCCAGGAGAGAGAGAGAGAGAGAGAGAGAGAGAGAGGTGTTGAGCGAGATGTTTGAAATTCTCACGATATGCTCATTGCACGTACGTTCCGGCTGTCGGGCTGTAGGAGACGCTGTTGTTGCTGACTACGCACGTCTGCGTCCCTCGTCGCTACGGTGCGGTGCAGCAGTGCGTTGATGGACGAGCCCTGACCAGGCCAGATCATGTTCGCCTGCCGTCTGGGCAAGAGCAGCGTCCAGACCCAGGGGGTGACACGACTCGAGGTGCGAGTTGAATGCTGCGTCAGCTGGCAGTCAGTGCGGCTGCATACGTGAAGCGGCCAATGCGAATTCTTCCGTCGCGGCAGGCATGGTGGGTTGGCTTGGAGCAGCAAAAGGAAGGGACGGTGTAGGGTAGGGGATGGGATGCAGGACTTCTCGGCAAGAGTTGTAAGAGAGTGGCCTTGAGACGCGCTGGGTAGATCGCTCAGCGAGCTAATCTAGCCTGGGCGGGCCGGTCCTGGCGGCGACAGGTGGTACGTGGTGATGGTGGTGGTGGTGCATGGCGATGAGACTGTCGTCACCCTGCGTTGTTAGCCTAGACGGCAGGGAGAAAGAGACAAGTCTTTGCCTCGACGTGCTTCTCTGTTCTCGTGTCCATCAACCTGCCGCGGTCCTGGCTGTTCCGCCATCCCTAAACAGCAGTCAGTCACACTCGTATCTGCAGGTTTGATACAGACCACTACTACACCCGGCAGCGCGTGGAGGATCCCTGATGCTGGCTCGGGGGGCTCGAGGTCGCCGACCACAGCGAGCAGGCGCTGCAACTCGAGGCCTATAGCCTGCATCGACGTTTCAATAGCGTACCTCCTCCAGTCCACCAGATCTCGCGCTAGTCTGATCCGTAGCGGCTCAGGGCGCTGATGCTGGCCGCGGACGCAGGTGGTCGTATGTTGGGCTGGTTGCACCGGGGTTTGTGCCAGGGAGATTGGACTTGTCCACCGGGTCTGACGGTCCGATCGTGTGGAGCCTTGTGCTCAAGCAAGTCCAAGTTGTTCATTGGGTACCAAGATCTCAATGCCCCCACCTGGTCAGTGTCAGCGAAATCGAAAGGCCAAACCACGGACGAGATCTCGACCCACTGCCCGTGCTCCGCGCTGCGCTTCCTGCAAAGGGCTGTCGGAGGCAGATACCACTCCTGGCAGGTGCGAGAAAAAGCAACCCTTGTGCGGGCTATGCAAACTGGCATGTTTGGTATTCGATCCTGCAGTGGACCGCTGTTGGTTGGTTCCGATCCTTTCGACGCCTACCAATTGGTGTTTTCTCGCTTGCTAGGTAGGTCGCCGACAACGCGCTTCGAACGTTTGTAGCCACGTTCTAACACATGCACCACCCCGGTCCAGAATGCAAAACAAAGTCTCATGAGAGCAGGCTGTCGTAAGTACCGATCCAGTTGCTGTGACATGTGTATGATGCATCTTCCCGGTTGTCTTCCTTCCATCCGAGGACAACTCATTGGACTGCTTCACTTTGTCGAAGCTGCAGCGGAGATCATGAGTCCAACGCCACGAGGTCATGTTACGTGCGAACAATCACTCACACGGTGGTTGAGCGTGGAGTACCTGTTCGCATCAACGGAGCGCCAGGTTTCCAGACCTGCAGGGGGGGGGGGGGTTCATAGGCCTACGCCGGCTCGCAAGGCTCTACGACACCTGTGGATTTCAGTACCCACGACGATCAATCAAGGTGCACGCGGGCGACACGCTCAGCTCGTACCGTGCGCGCCAACAAGGATGACTGGATCATTTGCGTTTCTGTGCTGTTGTGTAACGTGATCGAAAGATGGATCGCTTCTTGCATCGCGACCTAACTCGTGGATTTGACACCCCCGTACCCGAAGACCGGGGTCTAGCGTACCAGCGGGACGGATCGATAAGCGCAAGTGCAAGTGCATGCTGGTCGCAGGTGGCGCTGGGGCATGTCAGGGTGAGTACTGGATGAGGGTTTCTCGAATCGTCATGCATGTTTGTAGAGGTGCGATTGGAAGAGCGCCCTGCAGCAGTATGCACCTGGAATCCAAGCTGTGTTGCAGTTGATCAATATACCGTATGTGGTACTCGCTTCTTAATTGTCTAGTCGCAAACCGCGGTCACGCGAGACAGGATTGAACGGCGAGGCTGCGCGACAAGGACATGGCAGCCACCAAAGGCAAACATGTGCGTAGGCTGATATGACAAACGCCGATAGTTGAGTTTATGTATTGGATCGCTTATCATTGGATTTATGGGACTGTGAGCGCAGCAAAGTGGGGACGCAGTTGCTTTTGGTCAGTGGCTCCTCGATCAACCAAATGACGACAACTCCAATACACAACCAAAAAGGATCATGTCAAACACTGATGTCGAAACAAGAGCGATAGAGCCCGGCGGGCGGGGGGGGGGGGGGGCTATCTAGTTATTGTGCGCACGGTGAAGTACTTTGAATCTGAAGCTATTGGCCCTGTGCAGCGAGAATAGTTTTTAGTTCATCTTTCTGATGCACCGCTTGCAGTAGAATCAAACAACACACTGAAAGCCTCATAATATACAAGTGAATGCAGGAGAGAGAACGCCGACTCAGCGATGCACAAACCGAGGTGGAATAAGTCGCTACTCAGCCACCCCACCCACTCTGATCTACTGTCATCTGCTCAACACTTAATACATCGGTTCCACTGACGCCTGGATCTGTTGCATGTTTTGGGTGCAAGTACTGGTAGATCCTCTGCTGCTGCTGAGCGATCTGGTGAGGAAATGCCGGAGTGAGGTGTCCCTGCCCGGACATGGATGGGTGTAGTCTCCCAGATTCTAGGCTGTCTGTTGTTGGGGCTGCCGGATATGCTGACCACTGTGTACGCATGTCGTAAGGCCCGTTGTTCGAAAACGAATGATTCTTGTTTACGAGTGGTGACGAGTACGTAGGCCGAAGGAGGGGCGGGGTTGTCGCAGGCTGGTGCACAGACGGGCATGAGTTGTGTCTGAGCTGTGCTGCTGACATCTGATACTGCTTAGGCGATAGAGTA
Source organism: Ascochyta rabiei (assembly GCF_004011695.2). NCBI lineage: Eukaryota > Fungi > Ascomycota > Dothideomycetes > Pleosporales > Didymellaceae > Ascochyta > Ascochyta rabiei. The sequence continues at coordinate 424,155 of NC_082408.1, read as the reverse complement.
GGTTGCGTCCATCGTTCGGGAGGTTCGACATTGTCTTCTGTATCTGTTCCATGCTCTGGTCTTCCGTCGTTAGAGGTTGCTATCCGAGGTGATTCCAGATGCTCTGAATGAGGCGCCCGTGTCTGTTTCGATGGACGCCGTTTCGCGGAAAGTACCCCATCATTCCGACTGTGTTGCGATGGCGGCGCTGCAAGTGTCCTGGGCGAAGTCGGACTATTATCACAGCTTGGTAGCTGGTAGTATTCATGTGACGACGGCACACAATAACGTCCAAACGGCGATCCTTGAGACGATCCTAAAGTACTATGCGGCTCGTTCGAGATGGGAGCATTCCTATCCGAGCTTTCCAACTTTGTGTACGCCAGTCGGTCGACTTTGTCGTGCAATTGCAATTCCAGCTCTTGCTTCAATTGGTCCGGCGTTGTGGCTTCGCTCCCTGATCCTGTTGTGACGCATGCGAAAGGCGCAAAGTGCTCGTGTGCGTAGGATTGCAGGCCTGTTTCCTCGAGTAGCAACATGTTCGCATTGCCCATTACTGTGTCGTGTAGCGTTCCTGTGACACGGTCCGCCTCATCTTGAGCTGCGCATGCTGAATCGATCTTTTCAGGAGAATGACGTGTGCCAGTTGCCTCTATGTTCTTACGCAGCTGGTCCAGACCCCAGCTCAACTTTTCCACAGCCAAGCCTGCAAGCTGATGGACATCATTGTCTTGCAATTCCCTGAAGACGATGTAGGCTTGTTCCACCTTTCTCATGTGTGTGAGGTTACCAGTCTCTAGGGCATCTAGAAGAAGTATCATGGAGCTATTAAAGGCTTGTTGACCAATATTCCAAGAAACGAGCGATGCCGGAGCGCGTGTGTAGAAAAACAGAAAAGCGGATAATACACCTTCTGAGGATACTAGTACCAGAGACCGCCCACGCAATGGGGCCCGTATTGATGCAGTGGGTGAGGGCTGCGAACTTGGCGTTCTGTTCACGGACCGAAAAGAGGAAGAGAACCTCGTAGCGGCAGCTTGAGCACAGTCTGGATGTTTGTCGGTCCTCTGGCGATTCAAAAGTATGAGGTACGTATGAGTCTTGCAATAATACACTTCCAAAGGTGAGCATTGATCAAAAGACTGTTGTTAATACAAGGTGACATACCGGCAGCCATGACGCTCAATGGCCATTCGGGGAGTTCTTTGTCTTCATCCAACCATGACTTATCGAACTGGAGCGCCTCAGGCATCGTATCCAGAAGTCCACTCAAGAGGTCGGTGAATTCGTCTATCTTGACGTTGGTCAACCGATCACTGCTCAAAATCTGTCTGGCCATTATAGTAAAATGATTGGTGAATTCGCCGAACCTGAGCGTTCGCGGATCAGTCGTTAGCTCATGCGGAGGTGGACAGTCGCCAATGCCACTGATACCAAGTGGACGCCCTAAAGTCATCGAGTACTGTTCGTCCATGTGCAGCATCCACCACCAGAGAGTTTGGCGCAACGAACACTCTCTCTGAGTGGGTGGAGCCGGGTCGAGGTACTTAGGATGCCGGTGAAGACCAATGGCCTGGGCTAGCCGTACTGTTGTGCCAAACAGTGTCCAAGCATCCAGAAACCGGCCCGAGTTTGTCAAAAAGGGTCCCATCATGATGAGAGCTTCGATCGCTAAAAGTGAGGGTCTGTTCATGAACGAAGCTATGCGTAGAGCCTGCATCGAAGCGGCAACTAAACATCTGATCAGCACTGTTAGTTTCTATATGATAGCTTACTGACCATAGACATTGCCCCTCTGCGCTTCCGCATCTATCAAGCCAGCTTTCCACTGTTCACCCGATTGGTCCCAGACGGAGTGCTGTGCGCCCAGCGCTATGGCCGCAAACACCAGTGCCAGCATGTCGGGGCACATCCGGGCATTTCTCTCTGCGTCCGCGAGAAATCGCTCAATCTCACACTTTGTAAGCTCGATGGGTAGGTGAGGGAACGCGCAAACATATACGCGCTTTTCGAAGACGGCCAAGTACTCAAAGAGCTCCTTTCGTGCCGGAAGGATATCTAAGAGTTGTGGTATACACTGTTCTGGACCAGCTGGAAACAACGTCGCGAATGGGTAAGAAGCTGGTGTTTCTGGTGTGTACATGTCTGGGCCACGGGGCGTGAGATGTGCCAGAGATTGCACGTTGGGAGGCGAAAGATTGACAGCTGCAAACTTCTCTTATATTAGCAATTTCGTCTTGTTAATCACGAACTCACTGACATCTGCGATAACATTGGCAAGTCCAGGTGAACCAAAGTATATAGAGTCGGACCACTCCAAGCCTTGGAATCGTTTTTGTCGTGCTGCACGTCTCTTTATTGATGAGGCTCTGGTTCGGTCGCCCGGTTGGGATCCCGAAGACTGGTCGGAGTCGTCATCTTCGATAGATACTCTGCTGGTGCGTAGTCGTTCCTTCAGTCGTAGGTTCTCCGCGCGAAGTTTGCGCAGTTCGTAAGATTGCTGAATTGGTGCATAGTCACCTCCTTCTGCGACGAAGTGGCACTCTTTGGGTGCTCCGCGCGCGCAGCAGGCTGAGCACGGTTTGGTGCGGTCGCATTTGACTTTTCGTTCGCGACATTTGGTACATGATAGGAGTTGACGCGATTGCTGAGGCTGCTGCTTCCTCCTGGTCACGTCGATGGCTTGATCTACAGCAGTGCTGGTACGATCGTGCGAGAATGTAGACATGGTATAGTGGTCGTCGTCCGGGCTCGGGCTAAGAACTGACATGCAGGGTAACGGCACCGGTGTCGTCGTTGAAACCAATACGATGGATAATGGTCGGCTCGATCTAGCTCAGGGAGACTGATATATCACCACAACCGGTAGCTGGACAGTAAGACGTGGACGGCATTCAGCTGCTATGACAAGCAATTGCATATCGCTAGACCGGGAGTGGCTGAACCATAGTCTGTAGCATCTGATCAGTAATTGCGAGTGGTAGCCTCATTCACAGAGTTAGCTTCAAAAGAGGGTGGAGAATGTGCGCAGCGAAAGAGTGTCGGTTAACGCATGGAAAAGCCCTCATTGTAGTCATGGATCCAAATCCGTCATGTTGCAGTAGCTGTGCATCCGCTAGCCTCACCGTGTCTCAGTCGTACGAAAATATCGCCAAGGTCATAAGAAGGTTGTCGGGACAGTGCAAGGCACCTTTGGTACACAGATCTGGCACACTTTACCAGGGCCCGGTCCGCCGGGTCCACTCACCCCGGCCGTGCAGCATGCGCAGGTCTGGGCAAATCGGAACCTTTGGCCGTGCTCTTTCTCAATTTGCCAGATCACTCCTTGAGACGAAAACGCTATGCATCGCTCACGGCAGCATGTTGGATCCTTGTTGGATTGCCACCTGTTGCTAGTGCGCCGCTGGCTTTCGATGGCTTACAGGGATATTATTGATGTGCCTCGCCGGCCCGCTGTAACTGTTCGTTGCCGTCACGCTTTAAATTTCGCATTCCCCCGTGCCGCCCGTCTACCTAGCTTGTTGACAGTTGGTTTGCCAGCCACATCGCTTGTTGGGTAGTTTGGAATCCACCTGCGAAATCCACTGCGACCAGGGGACGAGTGTAGGCCTGCCACCCAGCTCCTCGCCGTCGTACCACACGCCTCCCCGCAGCCAAAACAAGAAGCTCGTGTGATTGGGTGAACGCGTGGGGCAATGACCCGAGCCTTGCAAATGACGCCAAGACCTCGGCAGACAAAGGCCTCTGAGATGCTGAAACGGTGATTGAGTTGCATAGTTCTCTTACCAAGTCCCTCGATTCACGTTACTCGAGACTGTTAGCTTCTCTGTTCAACAGTCGCACAGGCTTAACATAGATACGAGCATTGAACAAGTCCACGCTGTCGAGAGCGACTTCCCACTCATCACCCAATTGAGCGTCCTCTGTGTCCCGTATGGCCACTCTCAAGCCATATTCGGGCATGAGGCCAACAGCCATGGGCTTCAAACCACGCAGGTTTGCTCCCAAGTCAACGAACCGGATCCAGCATCTAAATGTAGTAGGCAGTTCAGCTTCGTTGTAATGCAGAGCGCGAAGGAAAGCCTGGGACACCCAGTGGTTGACTGCATTCCTTTGGGTTGTCGCGATCAGCTTCTCTCGGGGCGAGAGGGTAACGATCGATTCTTGGATCTGACGCTGGGTAAAGGGCAAGATACCATGCTGAGAGCCCAACTCGGCAGCGTTGTACTTCTTGCCGGTTTTCGCCTCGTACCGTACGGCAGCTTCAATCTGCCAGTGGGCGATCATATCACTAAAGCGCCGAAGCGGACTCGTCACTCTGACATAGCCGGAAACTCCTATCACCCTATGTGGTAGCGGGGACGTATGAGCAATGGCCCTACCAAGCGACTCCATGTATTGCATTGTCAGTCGAAGTGGCGGGTTCTGGTGCTTCTCCAAATAGTTCGACATGATGTTCTGCTTGAGCTCCTCAGAGGGTGCTCTGTTGACGTTGGGTGGAGCGATGGATCCTCTAAACATGACAGGTATTCCTCTTTCGCCACACCAGGACGCAGCTGTAGAGCAGCCCAACATCATGATCTCTTCTACAATATTGGTAGCGTTCATGTCGAAGCGCAAGAATCCTTTCGGAGCAGCTTTGGTAATCTCAATAATGGGATCGCCATGAATGAAACGTGATGCGTCGGTAGAAGGGGCATTCCAGGTAAGGCCTGGCTGTTCTGCGCTTTCGAAAACACGTACGCTTGGTGAGCTGTTGAACATGGAAATGCCACCACGTTCCTGTCGCTTCCTCGAGAGTAGCTTTGCTACTGCGTAAAGGTCTCGCAACTCCTGAAGCTGGCTAGGATTGATTGTTGGAGGAATGCGAGACTCGCTGCTGGTCGCTACGTTGGCACCAACTACAAGCCTTCGTCTCTCGCCTTTGGGAGTTTCTCCCAAGTTCGATGCCAGTTCTGACGGAGTGATTGAGACTGGATTGCGGATTGTACCATGCGAGATGTTCGTTTCAAGGACATCTCCTCGACGGTCGACTCGGGAACTAAACGTGATCACCGGTCGGTTACGCTGAAGACTAAAGTAACCGTCGGTGGCCCATTTAGGTAACATTGGAAAAGTTCGCTCTGGTGTATACACAGTCTGGGTCATGTGTGCGGCTAGACTGGAGAGCGTATGTGTCTTGCCGAAGAAGGCGGTCGGATTCGCTACATGAACATGGACCCAAAATTCCGAGTCGGCACCTTTGACTTTTTCTATCGAGATGCCATCGTCAATCTCTTGGGCCCCAACATCATCTATGCAATAGACGTTTGTGGATCCCCAGTCGCGGCGAACGCCAGCCATGGAGTCGCGGAAGTCGGGCGTGACTTGAAGTAATTTTGCTTTGCTGTTCAGTAGCTCCAAGTTCCGCGAGAGTCGAACGGTTGGGAGCATGAGTTGTTCGTCGTAGATTGTGCGGTTCTCGTAGGGCGTAATCACTCCAATTTCCTGCAAGAACACTAGTCCCGTCGCACGGCGGATCAGGTCTGCTTGTGATTCATGTTCAGCAGGGTGCTGTATGACTCCTGGCTTGTAGCAGCCGGTAGCAGCTACGAGATCCGCACAGGCAGAGTGCAGACCGCCCATGTTCTGAAATTGGTTGTTCAATACCCAGGCTTGCAAGAAGGTAATGATCTCGCTGTCGGTTTTGGAGAAGGCTTCGTCGGTTACGGCTTGCAGTCTGGGGGAATCGGACGCGTGTGGATTTCGGTTTTTGCTTGGCCCAAGTCCGCCCGAGGCGGGATCGCGGTTCTTTCTGCTCTTTGCAATCAGTCTGCGGGCCTTTTGGAGAAATTGCAGAACATTCTTCGCCCCTTTGGTACGCGTCACAGTGGCGGTATTTGACTCGGTTGCAGTCTTTGCCAGGTACTCGAAATATTCCCGGATCCATTCATGGACCGTCTCAACGACCTGGACATCGTTCTTGGGACGGATGGCGAAGACATTGGTCAGACGGTGACTGCGTTGGTCAGAACGGAAGCGGAAGGCATTGTGGTTCAGGGCTTTCCGCACTGCCAGGAGGTCTGACGAAGACGGAGTCCACGCAGCGTCGCCTCGAGCCAGCAAGGTTTTGGCAATCTGGGCAAGCGTCATCATACGAGTGCGGCTGCTGTCGGCCAGCACAGCGTAGGCAGTGTCCAGGACGGGGGCATTCTTGCGGTAGACGGCTTCAGATTCTTCCGCGAGGCTGTCAAGAAGCCGCTGCACGGGAGCGGCGACGTCGGCAGGTACGTGGACCTCGCCCTTGGGGTTGGCCTTGTCGGGGTCTGTGGGCAAAAAGGGCACGAGAGGTCGCAGCAGCGCAGGGCTGATGCAGCCTGGGATGGCAAAGGAGATCTGGGCGAGATTCGAGTGGGCCCATTTCCCGTTGATGGTGTAGAACTGGCTGTCCGTGTCGAGCTGCTGGACGAAGACGGCGAGGATGGGTTCGCGGCCGGACTGCCTGCGTAGGGTCAGCGATGTCAGCAATCCATCACATCTCATCTCCTTTCATCTGATGTGGTCTTGTCTGATCTGGTCCGCACGCGTACCAGGTAGGGTAGCGGTACAGCAGAGGGACACTCCACAGAACCAAAAGACTTACGACAGCTCTACCACGTCTCCAGGCTTCAGGAATAGACCGATGGTGATCAGGTCCTCGCCATCGTCCTCTTCGCCGGCAAACCACCGGTCGCCCTCAGTCTGGTCGTCGGCCGCCGACGCACTCGAGACCCTGGACACGTTGTTGTAGATCTCGCCGTTGGCCGGGTGCTTTTCGAACGCAGACAGCGTCTCTTCGCTGGGACCGCCGTGCTGCGCCTGCCACTGCTCGAGATGGCTGCGAACGGCTAATTGTGGCGGCCGTGCAATGAACAAGGGGTCTACGGCAGGATCGACGGGCGTGGGCGTGACGAGAGACTGTGCGCGCTACCTGCTGTCAGCTCCGTGCATCATGAACAGCGTTTCGTGCGTGGGTGAAGCCATACCAGGGCGGAGGCGTGGAAGGCGCGCCCGGGCAGCGGCCGCGAAAGTTTTACAGCCGAACGGAGGTTACGAGACGTCTGCAACCGCGCACTTCTGTGGCTTTGGACGGCAAGACGCCATTGGCATCGCAGGCAAATATCGCCCGACAGCCACAGCGAACGTGGATGCATGTTTGGAACGAGGGGGGAAAAGGTGGACGATGCCGGCCGGCTTGGAGGCGCCGGGCGTTGGTGATGCATGCGCTCATCGACAGCGCGACTACTCTTACCATATACGCACTAGCGCCTGCACGAACTCACATGTTCTTCTGACCTCCGAGAGCTCCGCACAACACCGCCCTTCCCTCCACACCCGCAGATTCCAAAAGGTAAGCCACGTCCACATCCCTCGTACTTCACCATTCCTTCTCGTGATGTTTTCCAATATAGCATGTATTATCCGACTGTCGCTTCGGCGATGGCCTGCGGAACACCTTCTTTTGGCTGATCAGAAAATTTGCTCCCCGTCACTTGCTGCTTTTGTCCTCGCGCGCACGATTCTAACGCGCCACAGCACCTCGTAGCACGCAACATGGCATCCTCGAAGCCTCCTGCAGGTCACTTCACAATCTTGTATTTTGCGGCTGCCTCAACTTTCACTGGCAAGACCACAGAGCATTTGCCCGCCCCGCTCCGCGTACGCCATCTGTTTGCCAAGCTCGACGACACGTATCCTGGCTTCAAGGAGCGCGTGCTGAGCAGCTGTGCTGTCACTGTGAATCTCGACTATGTCGACCTAGACGACGATGACGACGGTGCCTCATGCGTGGACATGGAGATCAACGCAGGCGACGAGGTGGCCATCATACCGCCTGTCAGCTCGGGCTGAAGTAGAGTAGAGAGATGCAACTCCGTGAAGTCAACCAAACAGCATGTCCTCGTGTCGTGCGCATCGTCAGAAGGGTAGGTCGAAGCCAAGCTGCAGGAATTGCTTAAGCGCTGCTGTGGAGGCCGTCATTGCTTGACGTGATGCTACATTTCCCAATGTTAAGGTAGACCAAGCAGGGCTTCTGTCAACGGGTCGCCGCTCGTCAAACGGCGTGTGACCTTTCGCACGTGCAAAGTTTTCATGGTGTCGAAAGCATGGGATTTACCAAGCTACGCGTGCATGAGGTTCTGGCGTGCACGAGGTTCTGGCGTGCACAAGGTTCTGGCGTGCACAAGGTTCTGGCGTGCACAAGGTTCTGGCGTGCACAAGGTTCTGGCGTGCACAAGGTTCTGGCGTGCACAAGGTTCTGGCGTGCACAAGGTTCTGGCGTGCCCAGAAGTGTATGGTGGAGGGATACGAATCTCTTCGTGTGCCTTGTTCTCCCCTTCGTGATAGCGCGTAATGTTCTGTTGGTCTCACCACCTCTGCGTACGCAGTCAATGTCATGTCCCCAATCCCTTGAAAGAGGCCTAGCGCGCTCGACGGACTCTACGACGCATCGTCGCAGCTCCCACTCACCGAACTTCCGACCTCGGCACCTCCAGCGCAATACCATGTCGGCGCCCATAGATCCTGCCTTGTTCTCGCCATTCGATGGCAAAGACAACGCACCACCGCAATCATACGCGACGCAACCCCCGCAGAATGTCGGCCACCCGTACTATCTGCCGGCGTCAACGCCACAGCAGCAGCCCGCGCAGCCCCAGCAGTCCGCGCAGCCCCAGCAGCCCCAGCAGCCCGCGCGGCCATCGCACCCGCCGCCCAGCAACAGCGTAGATCCGGCGCTGCACCAACCCTCGGCGAATACGCCGGACGGCGACCACGACGACTACGAACAAGAGGACGAGGGCGAGCACGACCACGATGGCGCCACGCATGCAACCCCAGGCTCCGCCAAAGACGCCGGCGACTTCAAGCGTCCGCGAGCATGTGACTCGTGTCGCGGGCTCAAAGTGCGCTGCGACCAAGAGCGTCCGGACGTGTCCTGCAAACGGTGCGCAAAGGCCGGGCGGCCCTGGTAGGGAGGGCACTATCCGTGCGCAAGCACTCACAGAGCACTGGGACTGACTTTGCTGAGCATCACCACGCCCCCGACCAGGAAGCGTCAGAAGAAAGCCGACAGCCGTGTCGCCGAGCTAGAGCGCAAGATTGATGCCTTGACAGCCACACTGCACGCTCAAAAGTCGGGCGCTCCCGACATCAGACATCACGGAGGCCTGCCCCAGCATGACGGCAACACGCCCGCTACATCCATGCCCGAGGGCTCCTTCCGCATGGGCACCATCGCCCACGAATGGTCGAGTCCCGTCCAGAGCGGCTACGCAAGCATCCCTCCGGGTTATGGGCCGGCACAGACCATTCAGCGAGGGCCAGAGGCCAAGCGGAGAAAGGGAAACGGCGGCCACAGCCACGCGGTAGGTGCATCATCTGCGCAAACCAACGTCATCTCACACAAGCAGACCATTCCTGAGGACATGGATGCCATCCATCGCGACCTTGCCGAGCACCCTGAGATGAAGCGCAACGGAAAGAGCCGGCTCCACCCTGATCATTCACACATCAACACGCTGATCGACTCCCTCGTCACCCCTGAGCTTGCGGAGCGTGTCTTCCTCCGATACGTAAACGAAATCTGCCCCCACTTTCCCGCGGTTCCCTTTGCTCCTGGAACCACGGCTCGAGACGTTCGTGAGAAAAAGCCATTGCTCTTCCTGTCGCTGCTGGCTGGATCGTCGCACGGCAGCGCAGAGCAGCTTGTTTCGCAGGATGTACAGCGCGAGCTAACCAGAATACTCAAGGATCAACTTGCCGACATCATCTGGCGTAACGGAGAGAAGTCGCTTGAGATTGTCCAGGCTTTACAGGTCGCCGTGTTGTGGTACCGACCGCCTTTGCACTTTGAGCAACACAATTTTTATATGATGGTCAACTGCGCTGCTGTAATGGCACTGGACCTGGGCCTGGGCCGGAAAGCAACGCCCAATGTGATGAGGCTATCCATAGGCCCCTTTCGAAGGTATCACCCCAACTCAAGCGGCATCGACGCCCGGCGCACATTCCTCGTGTGTTACTATCTCTGCATGAGCATCACGATGGTGCTGCGACGGCCAATACTTCTTCGATGGACAAAGTACATGGAAGAGAGTGTCAAGCTTCTTGAAACCTCGCCAGATGCATTCCCTTCGGACAAGCTGCTGTGCCAGCAAGTGAAGATGGCGCACATTGGAGAGAGCATATCCGTTCAGTTCTGTATGGACGATCCGTCTGTTGAAGTTGTCATCTCCGAGCCTAAAGTCATCTACGCGCTCAAGATCTTCGAGAATGAGCTGCAGCAGCTCAAAGACGAGAACGCTAAGATGGGTGAAGTTGACCGTAAGCTTCACTGGAACTTTGTTGCAACATCAGCTAACGAAAGCTCAAGCTACCCTTCGATTGGGCGAACACGTGACGAACCTCTTCCTCCACGAAATTGCTTTACATCAGCACCAGAGTGCCGCTGACTTCCAACCGCCCTTCCCACTCGAGGCTTTGTCGCCGGCTGTGGTCAAGAAAGACGCGCCCATAGGACCAGCACACATTGGCGCATTAGGCGAATGCCTTACGGCCACGCACGGTATACTGGACACAATCCTTAGCATTCAGCTGGACATCCTGTTGACGTTTCCGGTGATTTTCTGTAAGCTGCAACCGCCCTGATTCACTCAAGTCCCTACTGACGAGTGTGTAGGTGTGCGCGCCATCTATGCCATTGTATGCCTCATGAAGATGTGGGTCTCGGTGACGAGCTCCGGTGAAGTCAGCAGCATTATCAAGAAGGAAGACTTGCAGATTGAAGTGTACACCGAGCGTTTAGTCACCATGTTCAACGCGATCGTTTCTCGAGATGCTCAGTCGCCTCACGGGAAGTTCTATTTTGTAGCCAAGCGCTTGCAAGAGCGGTTTGCACAAATCAAAGAAGGAACCTCCAGATCCGAACAAGCGGACTCGAGCGAGGTGTCCCGGCGCCCCTCAAACGACGGTCCTCAGCCTCCTTCTCGTCATTCTTCAACTAACCAGACACCACTCCATCTGCTGTCTGAAGTTGCTATGGGCAGCAGCAACTCCGGCTCATCGCAGACGCAAACGCACGCCCATAGCCGCTCTCAACAACAAGCACAAGCCGCATTGCAAGCACACTCACACGCCTCGCAGCACCCTTTGCAGCACAACTGGTACCCGGATATGCCGGCACAGTCGCATCCTCCCGATATGATGGGCATGCCACAATCTAACTTTGACTTGAACTTTGACTTTACCCAGTTTGATCTGGGAACGGGCTCTGATGCAGACCTATCGGCACTGTTCATACCAGACTCAATATTGTGGAGCTACCCGACAGACCCAAACACTCAGGGCTATAGCGGGTTTTAGTCTATGCAAACCTGCGTTCGGCACAGTCTTCACTTTAAGCTATCAGTTCCAGAGCGTTACAAGCGAGTTAGGTACCTGTTACTTCCGTATGCGAATGTAACATTATTGCCGCGGTCTGTCCAACTGCATCAGGTTTGGGACAAAAGAGGATTGAATAAAGCACATTACTGTTGACAGCTGCGCCGAATCAGACCACCTCGAAGAACCATCCATCCGCCCTTTCACACATCGTACCTTGGCAACAGATCGGTTTAGCTGCTTTCAAAAGACGAGGGACGACCCATACCAGCGCGGAGAACGGGCACGGCCCAGGTTTGCGGTAAGCTATGCAGCACGTGTAATCGGCTGCTGCATGCGCCCTCGAATCGAGTAGATTAGTGGTCATTCATCCCCATTGCGATATTTAGCAGCCAATGTCCGCTGCCGCATTTATGCAATTAAGCGCCTATGCGCCCCTTGCCACTACTAGCTCTGGGCATTTTGCTGCAGTTATGCGGCGCGCTTCAGTTCCTCCACCAAATGAGAACACACGGCCTGCGAAATTCAGCTTGCGCGAAGGATGCTAAACCTAGCTGACCATGGGGCCTTGCGGCGCCCGCCAGCGCAGACCGGGCTATCAATATCACGCTGCATCGAAGAGAGATTGTCCTGCTCAAAGTGTTCGACTACGAGAGATGCGGGACGATCGGATGTTCTCCGGCTTTTGTTGCCCTAGCTGAGAGTGTCCTTGACCGCCAAACAATACGCCATGCGAAAGAAAAAATCACAAGGTCATCAACGGTGAGATCGTCGTAGACACGACCCGGCGGACCGTTCAAGCCCTGACACTGAGCCGGGTACGACCATTGACAGGCTGGGAGTAGGTAAGATATGGCTGGTCACTCACGGCTCGACGAGTGGCAGACGAAGCGGGTTGCATCGCGCTAAACCACGAGGAAGCCGCTCCGAGGGCGAGGTGAAGGGCCTGGCGCTAAACGCTCATGTCAGTGCGCAGCAGCATCCTTCGAGAAGCCTGATAGAGGTGCCGCACTAGATCCATCAATCACTTGTTAAAGACGGCTGCGGCGCATTTGTTTGTACCCTCGACCACCTTGCGACCGCCCCAGATCTTGACAATTCAGTGCCATACCTTGCCCAGACCAGTCCAACTTGCTTGACCTTGACTGCAAGTTGACAGCTGGTTGTGCTGGCTATCCAAGGCGTGACATCACACAAACGGCCCACATAACGGACCAGTCCCTATGTCGCTCAAGGTTGAGGACTCCGTGCCCCCACCGCACCTCTTTCCGGATAGGTCTGCTACATGGCCCAGTTCCTATAGTACTCAAGCTTGTCCGCTAGGCTCATCACCCGCGATGAAGTCGCCCCGACCGACCCATAATTACAGGCGCACACAAGAGAGTCCCATATCTTCGCATCACATCGATAACCTACCGGCAACGGGCTGGTACGATTCCGCTGTCACAAACTCAGACTATCAGGTTGGTCTCGTACATGAATCAGTGTTGGATAGATGGCTGACTTAATGCTTGCGTAGTACACCTATGAGCATTACCTCGCTCCTCGCTCCTCAGTGGCTCTGTCTTCACCCACGCCTGCATTTTCGCAAGCAGCACAGGTACCATCGTCAGTAACACACACCGAGACATCAGTAAGGAAAATATCTCCATTAAGGGGCTACCCCCAGCGCTCGTCACTTAGTGGCCTTGTACAGCAATCAGTTGAACTACCGCCAGCTTCAGAGGCAACATCACAGCAATCACCGACACGTCTCAAAGTTGAATCGCATGATCAAGAGTCTTCCCATGGCAGCTTCTCCGTGTTACAATCCGTTCCAGGCATGTCATCATGGGCTGTTGATTCGTTGGGGATACACACGCCAACGTTACAGACCAACTCGTACTACGCCAACTTTGCCCAGCACATACGGGGTCCTCGTACCGGGGAGACGACTGCAGAGCTCCTTCTGAATGCGCCGCAACCGCGCCGTGTTTTTACTCCTATTGCGCCACAGCCCATCGATACCCCAAGGTCGATGGCTGCGAAAAGATCAAGGGATGATGACGAAATTGTGGAACTGTCAAAGAGGAGGCGACGGTCAGAGTCGACCACCTCTACTCAGCTCGAGCTTACTGAAGAGGACAAATTGCTGCTAAAGCTCAAGGAGGAAGAATCCATGCCGTGGAAGGAGATAGCAGCGCGGTTTCAACAGGATTTGGGCAAACAGTACCAAATACCGGCCCTCCAGATGCGACTGAAGCGGCTTCGAGAGCGGATGCGAGTTTGGAGTGATGTGGACGTCAGAGCGCTTCGCATGGCACACGAGTACTGGGCGCATAACAAGTTCGACATTGTTTCTGAAAAGGTAAGTCTCGACCACGACCACAACCACATGCGAGTTCTAGGTTCTGATCTGACGGCATGTAGATGCTCGAGTTTGGCGCTCAAGAGAAGTGGACAGCTCGCCAGTGCGCGCGCAAGTGGGCAGAGAGCGATGCAATGCCTACACCTGTGCCGCAGTACGACCAGCACCCCCAACACACGTTCACGCCGTACTCAATGAGCCCTTCGGAGCCTGCGACTTCGTTCCTTCCGTACATGCATTCTTGACAATGTGGCTGGCAACACGAACACGTGAACACAGGATCCAGGGTGGCGTGGCGGCGTTTGTGGGTGGGGGACACAGTGGACTCACGTGACGCTTCTGCGCACCTTTCCATGTCTGCTTTCTATGCCTTACAGTGCATTTTTGTTTCGATCCTGAAGAGAAAGGCTTCTTCTTCACTTTGTTAGGAACAGGGCTGGCGCATTGGCCTGTTGGCGCATTGACCTGTTACCGCTCGCTGTTCTGTTCTATACCCTCGCTTGCATATGCCGCTGTAGGTAGTTGCGGGCATTTTGTACACTCTGTTCTAGCGCAAAGCACGACCAGGACCGCAACGTCTATGAATGAACGAGATTCCAGATTTCAGATGGATCAGCAGGCACGGGATGGGAGGCGGGTGAGGCCAAGATGGGGGTGAGGGTGGTGACGCTGGTGGTGTTGGTGTTGCAGGCAGCCGTCAGGCCTGTCCTGCAGAGGCAGACGTTGACCCCAGGCCAACAGGCAAGCGTCATGCAGGGCTGCCAAGGCGGATGAGCTCCACGCAACCACAAGCGTGAGGACGTGAACGCTCCAACCATCAGACGCATGCCCGGCGCTATCAATAGCACAAGCACAAGCACAAGCACAAGCACAGCACAAGCACAAGAACAAGCACAAGCACACTCGCACTCGTACTTGCAGCTCCCCCTTCACCCACAGCTCCCCCTCCACGCAGGAGCATCCCTTGCATCACCCCTAAACGCCGAAACAAGCCACGCTCGTCACTCGTACGCTGGTGCTCGAGACCGGCACCCCTACCGCGGCCCACGACTGCCCTGCCTCCCTCCCCCATCGAGACAGGCCTCGCACTCGCACAGCGTGGCCGGCGCATCCCGCTCGCGCCATGAAGTTCAACCTCTTCCACATCCTCGGCGATGTCTCGCACACGTCGTCCAAGCTCATCCTGATATGGGCCATACACGCCAACAGCAGTTCTGAGGGTGAGTTGTCGGCGTCGTCCTGGGCTGCGTGAGGCACCGTGAGGACGTTGCTGACTAGACGTGCAACAGGTGTGTCGCTCATCACACAGGCCCTCTATGCCCTCGTCTTCTGCACCCGCTATCTCGACATCTTCACCTCGAGTGCCACCAAGGATGCCGAGCACACGTGGAACTTTACTCTCAAGGTAGCATCTCTACACTCGCTACCCCCACCGGCACGGCTGCATCCTTGACGCACTCGCTGACGCCTCCCAGATCTTCTACACCCTCTCGTCCTTCTACATCATCTTCCTGATGACGAGCGTCTACGCCCGCACACGTGAGCGCGAGAAGGCCTGGAAGCTGGGCATGTACTGCCTGCTTGGCGCTCTCGTCGTCGCCCCCGTATGGTACCTCATCTTCTCCAACTATGTCATCGGCCGCAACACCTTCATGAAGGTACCTTATCCCTCCCCCCGCCATGGCCTTCGCCTCGCATCATCCCTCACTAACTCCATCCAGCTCCTCTGGGTCTTCTCTGAGATCCTCGAGTCCGTCTGCATCATCCCGCAGCTGCTCCTGCTCCGCCAAACCACGGTCCCCACCGTCATCGATTCCTTCTACCTCGTCACTCTCGGTACCTACCGCTTCCTGTACATTCTAAACTGGATCGTCCGTGGCGCCAACGAATCTGGATATCGCGACCCCACAAGCTGGGTCTGGGGCACAATTCAAACTGCGTTCATGATCGACTTCGCGTGGGTGTACTGGACACGCCAACGCGTCAAGTTGAGACAAGGTGGTGTCGTTGATTCTGAAGATCTGGGGAGGGGATGGCTCGTAGGCAGGTTGGCAGGCATGGGTAGGAAGAGCGCAGACAACTTTGACCACGACGAGGAGTCTGGGCAGCAGGCAAGGAACGAACAACCCACCAACAAATGGGGTAGGCGGGGAATCAGCGTCTCTGCAGATGAGGGCGTCCTGGATGCGCCAAAGCGCAACGGAGGCGTAGATCGGGACTCCGAGACACAACCGCTGGCTGATCCTGCTGCATTCGAGGACGATGAGAGTGACGATGATGCGTCCCCTGCCGCGGCTACGGGTTCGAGCGAGGCGGCTGCGCATCAGAGCGGGGTAAGGAGAGATGAGTGGGATGATGATGTCGATGTCGATGAGGATGCAAAGGCGCATCATGTGACTACGATCTGATCCTGTTAACAATGCATAGGTGTTGTGTTTAGCAGACGCGTGAGGTGCAGTATGCCTTCAGCAGTTTCGTTATATGATACTCAAATTCGACCGCCTTTTCACTCAAGATTGTCGCGCCTGTTTCGATGAACATGGAGTCTTTTCTGCCATCAAAGGTCGAAGCTCGAGCAAACTAATGCGGGGAGCAAGGCGTGGAAGCAAGGTGACTTCAGGGTCCGATGCAATTCATCACACCGCCTCACACCTCACACATCTACAATCAAACCCCCAGTTTCTCTTCAACCTCATCATCCTACTTGCTCTACTCAGCTTTCTTTCCTCTCCACTTAGATACGTAATGTTCAGCTCGTCACCCTTCTGAATATCCGTTGCAGCGCTGAAGAGCCACACCCGGCCTTGCCTGTTCTTGTCCACGTTGGGGGCGCACGAGTGGTTAAAGTAGCTTGCCGCCGGCCAGCATCCGTAGCCGAAGAACTCGGATCCGTCGTCCTCGAGCGAGCGGATGCCGAACGAGTTATGCGAGTCACGCGAGGAGAAGAGGAAGATTGTTTCCGGCGTGACGAGCGGTAGGAGGGGTGCGGGTAGGATGGCAAGGAGGTGGAGGTAAGAGCGCACAAAGGCTTGGAGGTCGTCGGTGCTGTGGTAGGGTGTTACGTCGTCGGCGAGAGCGAGCATGTTCTCCCAGGCCTGTGGACTGTTGTAGCGCCAGACGATGCCGCTGACGCAGAAACTCATGACGTCTGGGGAGATGCGTTGTTGGAGCGCTTTCTGCACGGCTCGTCGGTGCTGTTTCGTGATGGGCAGCGGCTCGTTACCTTCGGTGCCGTGGTCCGCAAGTTGTGCAGATCTGGCCTGCTCAGCCTCTCTTGCCGTGCGTATCAGTGCTGCCTGAGTAGCAACACTGTCCCACGCCTTCTTGATCTCTTCGCTTGTCGGCCGTGGCAGATCAGCATCCACCATCTCGTTGTCCTCCTTCGCTCTACTCTTGACGAGCTTCTCCACAGCGGTCCAAGCCTGCACCCCAGCTTCCTCGTTCCATTGCCTCCACATCTCCTGACACTCTTTCGAGCAGAAGGCAAATCCCACTATCTGGTCTCGTACACTCAGATCCCGGCCATCTTCATACTCGAAGCATTGTCCACACACTTCACGTCTGTACTCGCGCAGCAGAACGGAGAGTGTCAGGTCGTCTGATCGCCAAACGAGACCGCCCCGTGGTATGCTTTGAGTCGCGAAGACGGCGCGGCCTGCAGTCGGTGTATTGCGGATCTCAAAGAGGGGCGTAGTGGGAGCACCAGTGGGGTGGGGGCTTGGGATCTCGACAAGCGGTGCGGAGGAGACCGAAGAGGACCGGGAAATGCTACATGCCGACGATGCTGTAGTCGAGGTGGGCTCATCGGAGCGGTACATCGTGGGTGGCGGATAGCTGAAAGGCGACAACGCTTCGACGTCAGTGAAGAGCTGGATGTTCAGCTATATCGCTGGATGATCAATAATGCGTAGCGATGGCGAACATGCAAAGCCTTTGCACCGGAACACGCTTTGCAGAGGTGATGCAAACAATGCTCACTGCATGGAGAATCTGCGATCAATTGCGAACGTCACGTATACCAGAGTCGGAAAGAAGTGATGGAAGGAACGAGGCCATGATATGTCTAGTGTTGCTTGGAGTGTATTGGGCAGTGGCGAGGTATGAGTGAACATGTACTTTTGCATGGGCCACAGGCATTTTCACATCGTGCCTGCTGGCTAGACCCTGAAATCGAAGGCGGGGTGGGTCGCTTTCTTAGCGCATGCAGTAAAGTTAATGCACACGCCACACTGAACATGGACCAAGCAAGGTCACCGTGCCAAAGCCAACAAACGTTGCTCTGCAGTCGTCAACATCGTGTTGCCGATCGTCTGAAGAGCTGATGATCACTATGTCGCTACGCTTCTCCACGGAGGATGAGCACCCCACCCCGGAAGACTGCCGATAAACGAGCGTCGGCGTTGACAACTACCGGTTACAAGACGGGTCTGTCTTGCGCTGCAGACTCGAAGTCTGTCTGCCAACATAACTTGCCATTTACCGTTACCTTCATGGCAGGCTATTTGTGCCTCCTGCAGTCACAATACAGTGCGATTAGCACGAGAAGTAACTATCTTTGATGCATCGATGGCGTTTAATGCAGAACAAGTCGTACTGACAACGCCTATGAAAGTTGTACGTTACGAACAAGGTTGTGTATAAATTCTTTCAGTATGTCCCATGTATACCGCCTTTAACATGCACCGAAATCCCGGCAGAGCTCTCTCCCTTTTGCAACTACGTTTTCCACAATCCAGAGCTGGGCATTGGAAAAGACCATAACAGCACCTGGTAGGAAAGCGAAGTTGTTCGTCTCAACGCCAGTCCAGATCTTGCCCAACAATGTGCCCTCGGGATTCCAGACGTGTATACCGTCGCCGCACCCAGCCCAGACATTGCCTTCCAGGTCGCAATGTACACCATCTGGAAATCCACTGTCGGCATATGCAAACGTTCGACGACCCGTGAGCGTTCTCTTGTTAACGATATCAAATGCATACAGAGACGCAGGGCGAGTCATGTTTCTATCAAAGCCTCCAGCGCCTGTATCGCTGACGTACAGCGTCTTGAGATCCGGGGAAAACTCCAGCCCATTGGGCTGCATGAAGCCATCTGCCACAACGGCAATTTCTCCTGTCTTGGGAGAGAAGCGGTACAGCTGTGTTGGAATCGTAGGTACTGGTCTGAAGTGCTGGAAATAGCCATAGTCGGCGTCCGTAAACCAGAGATCTCCGGTCTCAGGATGCTGACGCACATCGTTGATGCTAGAGAAATTGCGACCGAGGAAGGACGTCAAGATCTTCTCCGATGCGCCAGTGGCCGGGTCGACGGAGACAAGGGCTGAGTAGTCATTGAACGAACCCTCATCGCAGAACAACATGCGAGAAGGGAACGAACCATTGCCTTCGGTACCGGGTGGGAAGTAACTCGTTCCTCCGTTGGCCTCAGCGAGCTCGGAATAACGAGTTGAGGATAGCGAATAGTTGTTTGCCAGATCCACCACAGTAACGTTGATTGGGTTGTCGAGATCGCCGGCCCAGTTGCTTGTCACGTACACCTTGTTTGTGTCCTTGTTGTACACACCCGCTTCGTGGAAAGCTTGCCAGTCGAGGTTATGCAGCTGTCGAGCTGTTGCCTGCTCGCCGATCACGGAAGGGAAGCTTTGGTCGTAAGCAAGAAGCTCAATCTTTGTCGGGTTGGACACATTTGTCGTGACAAGCGTGTTGATGTAGGTTGGGTTTACCGCATAAGACAGCAAGTCTACAGATATGATGTTCGACATGATGGCTTCAATCACACTTGTGATCAGAATTCCCTAACCAGAGGCGACCCAGCTTCGATTCCGTCTCTTTAAATCTCAGAGACTCAGTGCTTGCCGGTCACTCTTACGGACTTTCTACCTCGTGACGAGCCGGCTACCGGCAAGCGACCCGCCGCGACGTCATCAGCACTGTTCGCCTAGTCCTGGACCATGTTAATTTACATGCGGGGGCTTTGCGGGACCAAATTCTACATCGTCGGCAAGTGCATTTGATGTTTTGTGGGTCGGCGATTTGTCGTGTCCGGGAGCTACTACGAAGGAGCTCGTTTCTTTTAGACGATCGCGCGCCCTTACCTACTAAAACACACCTCTTACTTTAGCGTAGACACCCTAGCTACATAACCTAGATTAAATTATAGAATTAATACTATTTTATAGTCTAAGTAAGGTCTTATATGTTTATCTATTTTTTATAAGAATTGTGTCTATTTTGCTGCTAATATAGTACGTGTAAAAAGCTACTATTAAAGAGGAAGTAGAAGATTTCTTTTACTACTTACTTACTATAAAGCAAAAGAATATTCCTATATAACTTTTTTAAAGAAGTTTTCCTCTATAAGATAGCTAGGTCTTATAAGATATAACTATGTTATACTGTTGTTATTCTACTATTTATAGGGTATAATTTAGTAAGGATTTGCTGATTTTTTAATGTTCCACGCGAATGATCGACTTATGAAAACGAGCTTCTTCGTAGTACGTTAGGAAGCAAAGTGGGGAAGGTCCGATTGCTGTAGATACGCTTGTGGGGTACGCGCAAAAATGCCGATGCCGGACCCACAAAGCTTGTCATTTCATTAGCAAGCAACCATTCGCCTCGATACGAAGACATGCTGATCAGCATTGCGGCTCGAGAAGCTTGTATGTTGTCGAGATATTGCACTCCTCGAGTAAGGCGCTCGTGAAGAACGCTCACCCCGCGATTTTGATCGCTGGATTGCGATCTCACGACTTTAACGAAGAATTCATTGCTGAGACATACCCGGCAAAGCTTAGCTATATAGTATCCCAGTTACCTATTGCACTGTTAAGGAAGGTAAACAATACTAGACTTGTTTGGTAAAAAAATTAGCTAACTGAAACAGATGATAGTTATCTAAACAGGAAAAGATTGTATAAGAGTCTTTATAAGCGAAAAGAGAGTATTGGGTTTAAGACCAGAATATGTTTACTATGGTATCCGGCGAAAGTAGAGTCCCATGGCCAGTGCGGTGGCTGTTGTGCAGAAATGCCCATCGGTGTTTATAACAAGCGTGCACGGATGCTTAAGCATATAACAAAGAGAGGAAGCGCTTGCTAATTGGTGTGAGACCAACAAAACCTCGGAAGTGGAACTTGCCAAGCCTGGTACTCTTCCCCCCTATTGCACTGACCATGGGACTCTACTTTCGCCGGATACCATAGTATGTTAACAAATCCATTACGCTAGACAGAAATAATTAAAATTATTACTGTAGTATAAAGTGTAAAATCATTATCTTTGTAGGTAGTAAGTTGCGCTTCAAACCCTTCTTGAACATACTTCAAACTTTTAATTATACCAAAGAGCTACTTAAGCTCGTTCACTCTTATTCTTACACGTGGAAGTTTTCACCCTGCTACTACGAAATTTTGCTAACAAGTGCTACACAACCTCTCCGTACGGTGCTCCTTCTAGCTTGTATCCACCAGGCTGTAGTTTCTGGAACACGGCAGCTGGATCGTACTTCTTTGCGACCTTCTGGAGCCTTGACAGACTCTCTTCTCCGTAGCCTGGAACGACGTTCTGATAAGGCCCTGCATAGTTCATGTAGATGTACCTGTGGTATAATCCCCTGTTCTTTGCCTCCTGTTTTGCAGCACTCATGAAATCACCTGCAGCCTTGTTGAGCGCTTCGTCTTTGGTCTTGTCATCCCAGACCATGTAGAGAAGGACATGGAACAGAGGTCCGTCAGCAGGATCCAGACCGAGGGCATTTCCCCCCTTTTTGCTCATTTGGGAGAGCGCGGGAACAGTGAAAGCCTGGAATGTCAGAGAGCCTTGATCCGGAAGGGAGCCCACGTCTTTCTGGTGCCGCTCCTGCATCCAGGTCATGAAATCGCGGTCAAGCTTGAAAGTGCCGGCCCAGAAGGAGTAACGGTGACCCGCAGGCATTTGCGCACTGAGCATGTCAGTGTCCGATGTTAGGGTGCGGTTCAGTGTGCTGGCCATAACCGGAGGAATAGACAGGTACTGCTTAAGAATAGTCGGAGGATTGGATTCATCCACAGGCTGAAGATATTCAAGCTGAATTTGCGCAGCGGGGGAGCCCGCTGTGACCGCAAAGGAGAGGATCTGTACCGCTTTAGGGTCTGAAGGTGCACTCTCAACCATTGTTGCGAAAGCGTCGATTAACTTTGGATAATCGGGCTGAAGATGAATGCGGGTACCACCCCACATCAGACCTTGAGGGACGGTCTCAAGATTGAATTTTGTGACCACCCCGAAGTTGTTGCCTCCACCACGGAGAGCCCAGTACAGGTCAGGGAACTGCGTGGGCGTAACAGTCAGAATTATGCCCGAGGCGGTGACTACCTCGAAGAATGCAACATTGTCACAGGCAAATCCGTATATGTTGGAATGGTGAGATACTCCACCTCCAAGAACAAGGCCAAGTCCGACGTCCGAGGCTCGACCGCCAATGACTGTGAGGCCTTGTTCTGCAAGCTTCGTGTACACTGCACCCCAACGATTTCCCGGTCCAATTGCGGCGGTCTTCTTGTCACTGGAAAGCGTGATCTCGTTCATGTTCTCCAGAGAAACAGTGATGCCGCCTTCTATGCTTGATGCGCCAGGAAAGCCGGTGTGGCCACCACCCTTTATTGCGAAAGGGCACTGTGTGAGGCGAGAGAGTAGGACAACTGTTGATACATCAAGCGCTTTATCAGGCTTGAATACACAGTAGGGTTCTACCGAGGCCGTCTGTGTTGACCAGTATGCGCTTGTGAAAGCATCGTAATCGGCCGATCCGCTCGTAAGGATCTTGCTTCCGAAGATAAGCTTGAGTGAGTTGCACTACGCTTGACGTGAGTTTGAGCAAAGAAGATGAGCATATGTGTGACCTACAGCTACGGCGCAAGGATTGGAAAGCGACCGTTTCTCGGTCAAGTTAGCCAGTTCTGGTAGGGCTGACACGTCGACACCATTGGCAATGAGGGCGTCGGTAACATTGAAGTCGGAGGGTTCGAAAACATCTTGAGCGAAACCAGTGCCAGTAACAATTCCAAGACAAAAAATCGACCGAGCCTTCATGATGTGTCAGAACCGTAGCTTGTAAAGACGTGCTGTTCGAGAATGAGGGCAGATGAGGAACTTAGCTGACAGGAAATTACAGCTTTTTATTGATGTTGAGCTCTTCAAACCATTCCCGTTCTTGCTATCTAGTCAGTTCCTGACGCACCACCTGCCGTATTGCATTCCGACAAAGGATCTCTGGTACCCAGACGGAGGATTGAACGAGTATGAACCAACCATGCGGATCGTGCATTGAGTGATGCATATGCGCAGGTGGGGCCGCTACCTCGACATCCCGAGGCGCTGACGGACTGTATCGTGAGCGATTGGTGGGCGTATCGTCTGAAAAAGCTACTCTGTAATCAGTGCATGTCCTATCCCATGCCTACTGCATTATTCCGAAGCACAGAGAGACACAATGCGAGAACAACAGACGTCGCGAAGATAACTCAGCACCGGCACCAGTTAGATCCATGCTGTTTTTTGAGTGGCCGTTCCGGATCATTTCCCTGTCTGGTCTTAGATGTAACTTGTAAGTATGCCATCCAAACCACCATTCCTTGGAGCCTAGAGCAAGATCCTTCGCGCTTGGGTCAACGTGCATTAGGAATCCTCGTCACGAAACAGGGGTGAAAGACGCGGCGCAGCAATTGTCAAACCTCACTCTGTGTTAAACTCAGCACCAGATCCTCTGAGGGCAAGAGTGATCTGAGTAGCAATAGTAAGTACAGTGGTACTCGGAACAATGTTGACACAACCCATGAGGAGATGCAGCCCTCGGAAGGCAGGCAAGTCCCTAACGAAGGGACGGGAAACTGGACCCCTGGCGCACCGATATCCACCTAAGAAATAGGGCCGGGCCGAACAAAGGCAACCATTGGGAACGTTGTTAGATTATCTCCAGACAGAGCCGCCTCTATCGAATCGCATGAAATGCCATATACAAACGTGGCAAATCTTGTAGAGGTGGTACTTGGATCAGATGCGCTGTTGCACCATGTCTGCCAACAACATCCAGGCCACATTGTAAAGCTAAGGATCTGCCGCTGCGACACCCAGCTCTCCCTGCTTCGAGAGGACGTCTCCAGTCTCACCAGGCTTCACTGCAATTTCTGGCAACGATCTGGCTTGACGCGGAAGCGCGGTAGCGTGTGCCGTCCCTCTGCCGCCGTTTCCGCAGGCCGCCACCCTGCATGGTCAGTCTTAGCCGCGCACGAGAGTTATCCCAGATGGAACATGCGAGCAGAACACGCCAGATCCTCTCTCTCAGTAGGGCTGCCACTCCAGAGCTTACTGCGGCTCGAACGAAAACTAGATATGTCCTAAGATCGATACCGATCGCTGTCACTCAAACAACAAAACATATCCTTACCATGTTGTGAGGCGACCGTAGCCAAGCCGCAGTCATCGGTGCGATTCGAGCTGTGACGCATTTCCTTGCCATCAGTAGCCTAAATAGGAAGGACTAACTGTATGGAACCTGATGCGTACAAGGGGTAGGCACGAATGGCACAAGCTTAGTCCAAGGACTTCAGGACCGTACGGTAATTTGAACCGCCATACAGTTGCATACCTTCACCCAGTTCCGGGTGTTCTTGTGTCACTCCAATGATCCCATCGTCATGTCATCCAAGACCAATGGCTTCGCCCAAGGAACCGTCCTTAAGGTCGCGTACTCTATGCTCGGAGTCACGAGCTGTGTGGTACTTGCTCGGGCTGGTCTCAACGTGGTAAGGCCAAAACGACTGACAGCCTCGGACATCCTCGTCTTCTTTGCGTTCGCCTGTTACGCGACCATGTGCGCTCTCTACATAACCTTGTCGCCGTATATGCAACGGCTTTACGACGTCGTCAATGGAAAGCTGCCGCCCTACCCTGAAATGGAGCAGGAGAACATCAAGATGACTAAAATGATATTTGCGGCTCCATGCATGTTTTGGATGACCTTGTGGTTAGTCAAACTGTCGCTGCTTTTATTGTACCGGAGACTGCTGGTTGGGCTGCCCAGAGGCTATACCATTGTTTGGTGGGGCACTGCTGTGATCTGTCTTGTGGTAGGTGATCGAACGCAGGTCGTTTTTTGTAGTCCATGGAGAGCTTACACTGTTGATAGACCTATATCGGTAACTACGTTTTCTACTTCAGATCGTGCGGCAGCATATCAGGTTTTTGGACAGGAGGATGCGTAAGTCTTCTTCATTCGTGAGAAGACGACAGCGATACTGATACAGTTATTGCTAGAGTGGCGATGCTGCAGAGCAGGCGCAGCTAACCAGTTTGTTCTATTCTTTCACAGCAGACACAACTACGAACCTCACGAGTCAGTTTTCGAGCCGTCCTCTGCTCTGCATGCGTTGGTTGCTGACTTCACAGTCATGGCCCTGCCTATAAGGCTCACCTGGAATCTCCAAATGCCTCGTAGCAAGAAGAATGCTATCCTCCTCTTGTTTGCAACCGGGTTCATCTGCATCTTCTTCGCCTGCCTTCGAGTATCACAGGTCGCTATCAACGCAGCCAAGCCTGAGGCCAAAGGCCAGCCTCTGGATCCTACATGGCTCGCTATTTGGGGCATAGTTGAGTGCTCTATCGGTACGTGCCTTCATTAGCTTGCAGCGTTTGTTGAAGCTGACATTGACCAAGCTGTCATCATTGGCTGTTGCCCCGCCTTTGCAGTACTCGTGAACGCATTTCGGGCAAGAGCTACATACGATTCGCAGGGGTATCGAAAACATACTGGGACTGGGACTGGGCAGGGTAGAGGCAGCAAGGTGCAACTCAGGACAATCGGCAGCATGGGGACACGAGAGCGTAATCGCCGGTTGGGTTTGGATACTACAGACTCGCATTGGGCTGATGCACACAACAGCCAGGAGCAGCTGAGTGCGACTCATGACGGCATACTCGTCTCGACCACTGTTACGCAGAAGCAGGGCGCAACAGTTGCAGTTGAGCATCGGTAGTATTATGTGTCAATAAATGCTTAGAATCCCTTCGGTTTTGCCGAGTTCGCGTGGGATATGAGAAGGTAGAGTGGATATAAGTCATTCTCTCAGATGGCTTAGAGACCGGGTCTCTTCAGTGCACAGGTGTGGCTGAGATCAGTTATAGAACCGTACAAAATCTGCCGGAGTATTACAAGACCATGATACTAGTTGAAACAGCTGGTGTATTGATTTAATTAACTTCTGCTGAGTGTTCGTCACTAGGACACTGAGGTCGACTTTTTCGGCAGCCAGAGGCACTCAGTGTTACTCTACCGTCACAACTGCACTACGCCAGAGGTGACGGATGAGGTCTTCCCCGGAACATTGCATTAGTCGCGCTGAGTAGCTCTGGGAGTGATGGACAATGGCACTTTCGACACTACTGCATGGTAATCAAGTACGTATTATTTCATTTTGTACACGCTATGCTGATGCGCCGTATGGAACGAGATCTGAAGCTTCCAGTGATCTTTGTTTAAAGTCGTAGTCGAGTCGTCAAAACATATGCCCCCTCTTTCCATTATCATCGCCCCATGCGGATGACACCGGCATGGACAAGCTTCTGAATCTTCGAGCGAATGCCGGGATTCTTGAGATGTTCCTGCAATGCCGCAGGGTCGTCCTTGGCTTGCTGCAGGATGCTCTGCATAATGGGGTCCTGGAGAATGCCAGTGATCTAGTGTTCGTGTTAGCAAGAAAATCGTGTACAAGTGGTGTCTGTTAACATACTTCTGGGTCTCGCTGGATGCGCTCCATGGTCTGTTGCTCGGTCTCACCCTCTCGTGCGGAGTACTGGGCTTGCAGAGCCTTGGTCTCTTGCTGCTGAATTTCGCGCGCGTTCTTGCCACCCTCGTCATGCTCCATAGCTTCAGCACACACGTTGACACACTTGTTGTACTCCTTCATGACGAAGTACGCCTGGGCCTTTCGTAGGTACGCGCGGATGAACTTGGGGTCGAGCTTGGTGGCTTGATCGCAGTCCTCGATAGCTGACGGGAACGCGAGAAGCTTGATATAGCAGGCAGCTCGGTTCGAATAGCCTCTGGGGTCATCTGGTGCGCGCTTGATCATTTCAGTGTATGCTTCGACGGCGGCGGGCCAGTCGGCCTCCTTGAACTTGGTGTTTCCAAGCTCGCGAGCTTTCTCGGCCTCTTCAGGGTTGATATAAGACTGCTTATCCTGCGTGATCTTTGCCTTCTCTGCTGCGCGGAGCTTGGCGAGGACATCGGGGGTGCGGTGCTCTGTCTGAGCCTTCTGGTAGAATTTGATCGCATTGGCAAGGTCGCCCTGCTTCTCGTACGCGGTACCGATGCGAGCATAGGCCCTGTAGTGTGTCAGCTGCTGCTCTCGCATAATCGTCAGAGGACATACTTTGCAATGATCTTGAAATCTGCGTAGATCTCGCGACCATAGTCGATGGCCTGCTGACACGCCTCAATGCAACCTGGGTAGTCGCCCTTCTCGAACTTGGCAGCACCCAGGTTGGTCATGTACGCGATATCCTTGTGTGTTTCCCATGCCTTTGTGTAGTACTCAATCGCATCGTCGAACTGACGCTTCTTGTAGAACTCGGTGCCCTTCTTCTTCAACTCGTCTGCTGTGATCTTGGCTTCCTTTGCTGCCTTGTCCTCGTCGGTCTCCTCCATTTCAGGTTCTGGCTCTGGCTGTGGCTCTGGCTCCTGCTTGGGCTGTGGTGGTGTGGGTCGTGCATCGGGCATCTCCACGTCCTCTTGCGCCTCGGTCACGCCAGCGTCGGCTCCCGCGCCGCCCTGCTCTCCGGGCCCGCCAAACTGCATGTCGATGCCCAGCAGCACGCTCATGACCTGCAGGAAGCGAGGATCTTGCATGAACTCGCCCACCCGGTTGGGGTTGCTCTTCAGCTGCTGTAGCTTCTCCATGAAGGCGGGGTCTGCGAGTAGAGACGCTGTCTTGGGGTTGCTGGCCAACTTCTGGATCATGTTGGGGTCGTTGAACATGCCACCGAGCCCAGCTGAGGGGTCGCCGCCTAAGCCATCTGCCTGCGCTTCCTGTTCAATAGCCCGACGGACCGCGGCAAGGCCAGACTTTGCCTGAGCGTTGTTGGCGTCAAGCTTCAGGGCCTCGTCGAAGGCGTCCGAAGCTCCGACCAGGTCGCCCGTACCGTGCAGCGCCGTGCCCTTGCGGCCCCAACCCTTTGCCCAGTCGGGCTTGATCTCTGTCGTCTTGTTTGCATCTGCAAGGGCTTGCTCCCAGTTCTTCAGCGAGGCGTATGCGCCTGATCGGTTCGAGTAGAGCACGTGGTTCGAAGGGTCGAGCTCAATTGCTTGAGAGAACTTTTCGCTGTTTTGGCATCAGTATCAGTCTCTTCATCAGTAGGAGCGTGAGCATGGGCATCAGCGTCCGTGTCGACATCATCGTCGATATCGGTGCGTGCTGCTGGGGCGCTTACATGGACTCTTCGAACTTCTTCTCTGCAAAGAGCTTGTTGCCCTCTGCCTTGAGCGCGTCAGCCATGGTGTGTGGTTTGCGGGCGATTTGTGGTGTGGGTTTCGAGGCAGCTTGCAGCGGATTCGAGCGCAGCGCAGGTAGAGGTGTTGTGCAGAAATACGTTTGGCCGCGCAGCTAGAATGTTCGATGGCGGAGCTCCGGCGGGGGATAAGTCTGTGCGCACAGGGCTGAAGGCTCATCCCACCATAGTCATGTTGCCGTACCTGTTCAACAGCTCGAAAAGAACAGACAAGTGCAGATTACAGCTACACCATCATGACGATGAATATGACGCTCGTTCGTCAGGCTGCATGGAACGCGCAAGTCGCTCAGAGCGAGTGCACCGATAAGATCTTTGTACAAAATCTTGCAGTCACCGTCAATGCCGGTACAGATGTCTGGGGCCGCAAGAAGAAGCAACGAGCACTCATCAGCGTCACCGTAACACTCGGTACCAACTTTAACTCGGCTTCCTCTACAGACACGGTCGACGAGAGCACTGTCCATTACGGTACTCTCAGCAAGGCCATCCAAGCGCGCATTCAGGATGACAGTCTGGACTGGATGAGTACGGCAGACTTGTCGATATCCATCGCTGGCATCGTACGCACAGCTGCAGGCTCAGCACCCATCTATGCTATAGAGACAGATGTGCGCTATCTAAAAGGCAGCATGTTTGGTGAAGGAGCTTGCCATCAGACCTCTATCATTACACAGTCAGGTACCTACTCGAACGTACTCTACCTGCAGAACGTTCGCATACCGTGCTTGATCGGCGTGAACTCCAACGAACGACTGCAAAAGCAGCCGGTCGTTGTCAACCTACGAGTCGATTGTATCCCTGCATCACGTGTGGATGACTATGCAGCACTGGAGACCGCACTGGTTCAGGTACGTTTGGCTCGACCCACCCTGGTCGCACTTCTGACATCTGCCAGATTGTCTCAGCGACGGCTTACGAGACACTCGAGAGCCTCTTAGCGTTTGTCGTGCAAGAGCTCAGAGCGACCTTCTTCATCAGGGAGGAAGACCAGGGCGCATACATTTGTCTGAGGATGGAGAAGCCGATGGCTGTGCCATTTGCAGACGCTCCAGCTGTCGAAATAACACGACCAGTGAGATCAGCATGACAACAAGGTCAGCGTGCAACCAGTCGGCTGGTGGCTGACAAGTCCAACTGTGAATCCCTCCCAGTGGCCAATTTGGGAGCCGAGCGTGTATGTGGCTCGCGCCGCTAGTACTTGGGTAGGCGAGCATTCCATAGTGTAGGAATTCAAGCTAGACAACATTCGAACTACTCCCATAAAAAGTGGCTGCCTGCGTACGCAAACTCAGCATACGCAGAACCTTGCAAGAGAGGCATCACTAGCAGGGAAGATGTCAAAGCTTGAAAGCAAAACCATTGGAATTCGATGTACTAGTGAACAGACACCAATGCCAAGCCGAACAAAAGACTTTCACACGGAATAATTAGTCTTGCAGCCTCAGCAACTTGACTCGGACACGAAACCTGTCGAGGATACCCAGCTGTGTCAGTAGATCCCCCACGTGGCTCAAGCTCATCCCGCGGGCGTGAACGAGCAACGCCACGACGTCCACCGCTTTTTCCCGAACCAACATGCAGCATCGCCGGGGTCCATGTCGCAGCGCACCGAACAAGACTCATTTTCCTCCATAGAGACCATGTTGCGTCTTCTGTTGCCACTCTCTGTACTCAAGCGTGTCAAAAAGACCAGTCTGGGGCAGTTGTTGGGGGAGCTGCCAGAATGTCGTTGGGCACACTAGATGCATCGTGCAGCTGTCGCCGCAGCTTAGCCCCGGCTGGCGACAAGGGGCTTGAAATTTTGGCCATAGCTTCAGAGCAACGCCCGCTCAACAATAGTGCACCCGCGGCTTTTGCGACACAGCGACGCTATCAATTGCTCACGCACTGTATTTCTGGGCATCTAAGGTGTGCTTGTGAGCGTCTTGTGACACGTCGGTGTAGAACTCGACGAATACTGCGCTGCGACGTGGAAGACAGGGGATGAGGGGTCAAGAACTGACGCAGACGCAGGCGCAGCCCTCGACCTCCAACTTTCTTGGATGGTGTTTCCGTAGACAGCAATGATAGCTGAGAGGCGCTGGGCTAGGCAAGCCAATGCCGTATAAAGCGTGCTGCTGCTCGGATCAGGCATGTCAACTCTCTACACGCCTGCAGAACCCGCTTGCGGCTTCTAACTCTCAGCTCCATCGCCGTTGCTAGGTCGAGAACGTGCCTCGACTTGCTGCCCCACTACAGTCCGTGCCAACAGCCACTGCCTTTAAGCAACCTGACCGCCTCGCCCCATCTACTCCTGTCAACAATTCACTCTCTCCTCACACAGAGTGTCTTTCTCCATAATACCCACACACTCACCTCTACCACACACACACTATGGCTGCTCGCGCTCTTCCTTCTCACCTCAAGCCTTCTGCCGCTGAGGGCGGCGAGGGTGGCTTCGCGCCGCGCCATCACGGCAAGACGCAGTCCCACGTTGTAAGTTATGCTCTGTTTCTGCAGCTGTCCAGGCCCCCTTCTTCTGTTTTTCGTCCGTCTGGACCATGACCAGTCGAGTGGTTCCTTCTTGCCAGCGTTCTGCAGTCCAATTCGCGCCTTCGGAGCAATTGGTGTCTACGTTTGTCGAACAGGAGGTCCCAGCACAGCACAGACAGAGGAAGACTCGCTATTCTACTGCATCTTTCGCCGACCGAGCACTTTGCTGCTTTCCAAAACCCACTTATGTTCTCGGGCTTTTGGCAGTCTGCCACCAGTTCGTCCTGCTTTCCTGTGTTGATCATGGCACTGTTACTGGCCGAGCGCCGCACACGCCTGGCCACACCTGGCCACACCTGCTAGAGACGCACTGCACCCTCAAATCTTACCGGAACCTGCTAACTCGGGTGTTCTCTACAGGCTTTCGAGAACACATCTACCAATGTTGCTGCTTCGCAAATGCGCAACGCTCTCAACAAGCTCGCCGATGGCGTCACTGACCCCGCAGAGAAGAAGGTGAGCCACTGTCCAACACACACCTGCCCAGCAGTCTTTCTGCGCCAGTTATTGGAATCGGGCACTCTGCGGAGTGCTTCGCACGCCGAGTGCTACGAGTCTGTGCCACCGGAACACACGCTGACCCACGCAGTACTTCGAGACGGAGATGGACAATTTTTTTGCCCTGTTTCGACGATACCTGAACGACAAGGCCAAGGGCAACGCCATCGACTGGAACCGCATTGCTCCTCCGAAGAAGGAACAGGTTGTCAACTACAACGACCTTGCCAATTCCGAGGCGGTCGAATACCTCAACAAGCTGGCAGTCGTCAAGCTCAACGGTGGTCTCGGTACTTCCATGGGCTGCGTTGGCCCCAAGTCAGTCATCGAGGTCCGCGATGGCATGTCCTTCCTTGACTTGTCGGTGCGCCAGATCGAATACCTGAACCGCACATACGACGTCAATGTCCCCTTTGTCCTCATGAACTCGTTCAACACGGACAACGACACTGCCAGCATCATCAAAAAGTACGAGGGACACAACATTGATATTCTCACCTTCAACCAGTCCAAGTACCCTCGAATCTTGAAGGACTCGCTTCTGCCAGCTCCCAAGACTCGCGAGTCTGACATTGCCAACTGGTACCCTCCGGGTCACGGTGACGTTTTCGAGTCTCTGTACAATACCGGCATGCTGGACAAGCTTATCGAGCGTGGCATCGAGACCATTTTCCTCTCCAACGCTGACAACCTCGGTGCCGTTGTTGATCTACGCATTCTGCAGCACATGGTCGACTCCAAGGCTGAGTACATCATGGAGTTGACCGACAAGACCAAGGCCGATGTCAAGGGCGGTACCATCATTGACTACGAGGGCTCTGTCCGTCTGCTCGAAATCGCACAGGTTCCCAAGGAGCACGTCAACGAGTTCAAGTCAATTAAGAAGTTCAAGTACTTCAACACCAACAACATCTGGATGGATGTCAAGGCCGTCAAGCGTGTCGTTGAGCAGAACGAGCTTGCCATGGAGATCATTCCTAACGGCAAGTCCATCCCTGCTGACAAGAAGGGCGAGGCCGACATCTCCGTCCTCCAGCTCGAGACTGCTGTCGGTGCTGCTATCAAGCACTTCAAGGGCGCCCACGGTGTCAACGTCCCCAGGAAGCGTTTCCTGCCCGTCAAGACTTGCTCCGACCTTATGCTCGTCAAGTCGGATCTGTACACGTTGCAACACGGCCAGCTTGTTATTGACCCCAACCGCTTCGGTCCCGCCCCTCTGATCAAGCTCGGCAGCGACTTCAAGAAGGTTTCCAGCTTCCAGAACCGCATTCCTTCGATCCCCAAGATTGTTGAACTTGACCATCTGACCATTACCGGTCCGGTCAACCTTGGCCGCGGCGTCACCCTCAAGGGCACAGTCATTATTGTTGCCACAGAAGGGTCCACTATCGATATTCCCCCGGGCTCCATCCTCGAGAACGTTGTCGTTCAGGGTTCGCTGAGATTGCTTGAGCACTAGATGGGTTTCTAGAGTGTTGTTGATGTCCATAGTAGATTTACGAAAACATAGAGTCTTTCGGGTAGCGACTGACCATGATGGCTGGCACACATTTCTGTAGCTTAGCACACTTCTTCCAGGCGACGAGGACGTAACGATGCACGCCTCGGACGCTTTACGGATTGTAATAAAACAAAAGTTGCATCTCTACGGCAGACCCGTGCACGTGTCGGTTGATCGTGTGTGATGCTTGCCTGATTGCGGCCTGATGTCGACGTATAGCAGCAGTTGTGTTTCAGCCCGACGTGACGTCAGGTCCAAGCTCAAGCTGCCGCCATTGCAGCGGTCGTATGAGACAGACAGCGCATGCCGGAGCCTTGCAGCAGAGGCGCAGTCAAGCAACCAGCTGCCTGGCGCGTGGCTTTGGTTACCTCTGCTTATGTACATAGGCAGCTCTCGTCGTGCGCCTGATATATAGTAGTGTCACAATCCATGATTTCCGGTTTCTTGTTCCTTGCGCGACGCGTCTTGTCTTTCGCATTCCACGACTCGGGCAGCTCGCGCGAGGCAGGTCGGACATTGACCGCATCTTGTGCAGACGTTGATACCCAACGAACCAGCTGAAAAAGGGCCGCAGGCACAGCCGCAGGCACAGGCATATGTTCGCAGTTGCTGTCCAACCTGTCGACGAGCACGAATGGGCGAAATGGCCGCCGAGTCGCACGAAAGCAAAGGGCAGCAGCCGGCTGAGAGCACCGCAAACAATGAAGCAGCCCAGCGGGAGGCCTACGATTACTGGGGGTATTTGCTGCAACCAGACAAATGCGGCACACCAAGGCTGGACCGCCTGCTGAAGGGAATCGCACAGGTCATTGTGAGTCGAAGTGCTGCGTCTGAGGATGCTGGGAGAGCTGATACGGAGCCTGCAGAGTGACAAGTTCGAGCCCAGCGACTCTCCCGACCTCACGCCATCCCAGATCGCAGCATGGTACCGTGCAGTGGGTGGGAACTACGACGTCCTCTTCACCGAGACGCCTCCCTCCTCGATCGCCTTCATCTACCGCTCCCTCGGCGCTTACCACAGCTTGCAACCGTCGGCAAACGACGATGGCTACTCTTCACCTGGCATTCCTGCGCTCAAGAAACAGGGCTTCGTGACATGGCAGACAATCCAGCTGTTGCTCGGCCCGCAGGAGCATGTGCCCTTCCTGCAGAAATCGGTGGAGCAGTTCGACGTGATCGACCCAGAGACAAACGACACATTTCTCAAAATACTGCCGAGCAAGTGCTTCCCGGACAAACCAGATCCGGCCATGGAGGAGTGGTACGAGGGCGTTGCTGCTAGACTCAGAAGGGAGGCAGAGGCAGAGGCAAGTGGAGCGCACGTTGAGGACGAGCCGCGGAGCTCAGCAGACATGCCAGGAGATGGGTCGTCTGCAGATGAGAAAACGGGTGCATTCAAGTACTTCGAAGATCCCATGTACCGCAAGTCTCGGCCCAGACCGACCTTCATGCGACATGTATCCAAAGAGCAAGCTCGTGCGAACAACGACCACGGACCCGTGTCGAGAGTCAGGCACATGCTGAACCCCTTCAGTCGGCGGCGCAGCCTTGTACCGGGGCGCTACGACGACGACGACAGCTACTCAGAAGAAGATGCTACCCCGGTTGCGCCCAATCCACCGTCCACCCAACGGTACCCTTCACACAGGCGCACTTACCCACCACGACACGAAAGTTCACTGTCCACGACGGACTCTGACTCTGATCCTGAGAAGCCGCCGTCGAGACGACGCACGCCTGTCCTTGGTCATCGAAGACCACACGAGCCGCCCATCTCGCCGAGGGAATACTTCCCCACCTATCCCGAGCCCTATCGCCCCTCGACACAGCATGTCCCAAGTGAGAGGCCTGAGGTCAGAACACCCAGCGCGCCCCCACCACAGCCAGTGTACGGTCCGACCAAGTCACCTCTCTTCGCTACGCACGTTGCGCAGATGCAGGCACGAAACTACTACGATCGCCCGGCCATGCCGGCACGAACGAGCTACCGACCCCTACCGGCGGCCCATGTCAGGTATGCAAGCCAACCATCGCCGATGAGCCCGCAGCGAGATGTGGATGCGCCGTATACGCGTGAGCACGACCGCTACAGCCACCGCGACCGAGATACTCCGTGGGAGGGTGGAAGCAGCCACCACGGCAGCAGCCAGTCGCAGTCGCACCGCCGCCATTCTTCAACAGGAGATGCCATGTACGCCCGGGAACGCGGCAATGAGGACCGCGACATGGCTAGGACACGCAGTCACGACCGAGCGAGGGATGGGTGGGACGGGCGAGAGAAAGACAGGAGTCGAGACAAGCGAAGCTACGACCGAAGCAGAGGAGACAGCGGTGACAGAGATCGGGACAGGGACAGAGACAGGGACAGGGACAGGGACAGAGATAGGCACCGAGGGTTGCATAGGTATGTCGGGGGTGTGGAGGGGGGTGTTGGGGGGAGGAGGTATCCTGTTCCACATGCTGATGGTTACTAAAGCGTGCACAGGGTTGGAGGGAGAATGGCTAGGCTGTTGAAGGAGTTCTGAAAGGCACGTGATGATTTTGGAATGGGAGCACACATGCGCGGCAGCCAGCAGCGCGGTAGCGAACTGGGCAGGCCCGCAGGGGTAGTACTATGGCGCACGACACGTGACGTACACAGCTCGACATGCTTTCTTCCACGAACTTGCGGGGCTATGCGTGGCCTGACGAACGATTCACGTGTGGCCTGACGAACGATTCACGCGTGTAGGTAAAGCACGATGGGACAAATACAAGTTACGGGCTGCGAGTGGGAAGCGTAGTTTGCCACCGTGTCCAGTGCGTGTGCGTTGTGGGCGTGCGGAGGCGGCGGATATTAGAGATGAAGATTTGCAGCTGGAGTGAGAAGTAAGCTTGCACAGCTCCCAGGCCGCGCAACGGTCGCGGAGTCGCGGTGGAGTCGCGAGCGCTAGCTGGACCCTGCCTAGAGCGTAGAGCGGACAGCGGACAGCAGGGGCCGAGATGCAAAAGACGCAGCCACTCAAGCCGCAGGCAGCAGCTACACAGAGAGCCAGCGGAGTCGCCGAGGAGCTGCTAGCTGCAGGTAACAGAGGGAGTCGGAGCAGCACAGGACACGCTATCCAAGCTGGCATGCAGGTAGCTACAGCAGGGGAGCATTACATAGACACTGGATACTGGACAGTGCGGCTGGAAATTGACATGCCATATACCTAGCGATATCGTGTACGTACTGGCCCAAGCTGTGGGCTGTGGCAGTGCAGCCGGATCTCCACTAGGGCATGTCATTGCTGGGTAAACACTAAACACCAAACACTAAACACCTGGGTCCTCATCCAAGCTCCTGAAAGAGCTCTGTCCCGCTCCGCTTGGCTGCATCCCCTCCCCACGGCCTCGAACCTCAAACTCCCTGTCTACCCATTGTTTGTCCGCCATTCTTTCGCCGCACCTGCAGGGTCCACCGTCTTCGTTTGCGGTCTGTACGCTCTTCGCTTGCTGTCTGTACAATCTTCTTCTACTGTCTGTAGGGTTGTGGTTCACTGTCTGTACCATCCCCGTGCAGCGTCCATTGGACCGTCTCTTGACACACAGATACACACACACGGGCGTGTTGCGTGGTGAGTGATCAGTAGCTGCGGGCCGTGTACGCCTTCGGTTAGACAGATGGCAGTCGGGCTAATTCACGAGCAAGCAGAAGCAAGTTTGCGCCGCGTCACCACCACCCACCACGCAGTGCAGTACTACCGTGCACCACGCCATTGACGGCCCCTCGCGCTCTGCTCTCGACTGCGAGCGCACCGGCACCGCTCGTTCTGCATGCGCCCGCTGCCCTCGCGCAGGTAATCAGCAGCGCCTGCCCACCTTCCACTGTCCACTGCCCGTTGCCCGTTGCTCGTTGCTCGTTGCTCGTTGACCCATTGGGCGTTGCACACGGCCCACACCCGCCTCAGCCATGAGCCATCTCAACGGCACCGCCGAGCATGCCTCGGAGCTGAAGCAGCAGGGCGCCCTCGACGCCGCCCGCGACCCTCATTCGCGCGTCACGGCCGAGGCCGCAGAGCAGAGCGTCGTCGACCAGGCGCGCCAGGGCGGCAGCGCGGCCTTCCAGTTCGACCCCGACGCCAGCCCCGAGCAGAAGCGCGCCCAGGCGAGGGCGCGAGTCCCGCCGGGCTTCCACCACGAGCGCAACCACAATGCCACGGCCCTGGTCTCGGACGCCGACGAAGCCGCAGCCGGCGCCCCGCAGTACGACCTCCCCCCGCCCACCAAGGCTGGTGCCATCGGCTTGGACCTGCCCTCATCGTCCGCTGCCAACGGCCATGCGCCCGCGCCCGAGTCTGACCCGGATGCGCGCTGGGAACGCGTTGGCTGGGCCCCGCGCTTCGGCATGCCCGGTTCGGAGAACAAGGACGAGGACGAGGGCACCATGCTCGACCACCAAACCTACCTCGAAGGCCAGCTCGACGACAAGTTCTTCGGCGACTGGTACCACAACACGGGCGTCATCATCTTTGCCTGCCTGAGCTCGTGGGTCGTGGCCACGCTCGGCGGAGGCCTCGGCTGGATCATGATCATCATGGCCATCTGCGGCACCTACTACCGCACCTCGATCCGCCGTGTGCGCAGAAACGCCCGCGACGACCTCAACCGCGAAATGGCCAAGAACAAGCTGGAGACGGACACGGAGAGCCTCGAGTGGATCAACAGCTTCCTCGTCAAGTTCTGGCCCATCTACGCCCCTGTCCTCTGCGACACCATTGTTGGCTCCGTCGATCAGGTCCTGTCTACCTCCACCCCCGCCTTCCTCGATAGTCTGAAGATGAAGACGTTCGTTCTGGGAACCAAGCCACCGCGCCTGGAGCACGTCAAGACCTACCCCAAGACCCAGGACGACATTGTGCTCATGGACTGGAAGTTCAGCTTCACACCCAACGACACAATGGACCTCACCGCGCGACAGGTCAAGAACAAGATCAACCCCAAGATCGTTCTCGAAATCCGTATCGGCAAGGGTCTGGTCAGCAAAGGCTTGGACGTCATTGTCGAGGACATGGCCTTCTCCGGACTCATGCGTCTCAAATTCAAGTTGCAGCTTCCGTTCCCGCACATCGAGAAAGTCGAAATGTCCTTCTTGGAGAGGCCGACCATTGACTACGTCTGCAAACCGCTAGGCGGCGAGACGTTTGGTTTCGATATCAACTTCATTCCTGGTCTAGAGACGTTCATCATGGAGCAAATTCACGCCAACCTCGGCCCTATGATGTACGACCCCAACGTCTTTCCCATTGAAATCGCCAAGATGCTTGCTGGAAATCCAGTCGATCAAGCCATCGGTGTCCTGCAAGTCACCTTCCACGGTGCACAGGGTCTCAAGAACCCCGACAAATTCTCTGGTACGCCAGACCCGTACGCGACTGTCTCGATCAACAACAGAGCCGTGCTTGCACGCACCAAGACTGTGCACGAGAATGCCAATCCTCGCTGGAACGAGACTATCAACATCATTGTTACTTCGCTAAAGGACGCCCTGACCATCAACCTGTTCGATTTCAACGACATTCGCAAGGACAAGGAGCTTGGAACAGCCACGTTCGCACTCGAGCAGCTCGAGACAGATTCTGTCCACGAGAACATGCACCTCGAGATCATGTCTGGTGGCCGACCGCGCGGTATTCTTCAGGCTGACATTCGCTTCTTCCCCGTTCTCGAGGGCACTACCCTGCAAGATGGCACCAAAGAGCCTCCGCCAGAGTCTCGCACAGGCATCATCAAGTTCACTGTTGAGCAAGCCAAGGATCTCGACGGCACCAAAAGTATGATTGGTCAATTGAGCCCGTACGCTGTACTGCTGCTCAACGGCCGTGAGGTTCACAAGTCTCGCGCCATGAAACGCACAAACATCCCTATCTGGCCCGATGCGACCAAGGAAATGCTCATCACAGACCGCAAGAAGGCAAAGCTTGGCCTGGTCATCAAGGACGATCGCGACTTGGCGGGAGATCCTATTCTTGGAACCTATCAGATCACCATCGATGACATGCTTGACCTGACAGCAAAGGGCCATGAGTGGTACAACCTGGCTGGCGCTCAGACTGGGCGCGCAAAGATGAAGCTGGAATGGAAGCCTGTGGCACTCAAGGGCTCTCTGTCCTCGGGCGGATACCTCACACCGATTGGTGTCATCAGGCTCCACTTCCAGAGCGCTCGCGACTTGCGAAATCTCGAAACTATGGGCAAGTCGGATCCGTATGTTCGTGTGCTGCTCTCTGGTGTCGAGAAGGGTAGAACGGTTACCTTCAAGAACAACCTAAACCCCGATTGGGACGAAGTCGTCTACATCCCCGTCCACACCATACGTGAGAAGCTGACCCTCGAGGTTATGGATGAAGAGACGCTGGGCAAGGACCGTTCATTGGGACACGTCGAGCTGTCAGCGGGCGACTACATTCAACAAGACGAGAACGGCGAGTATCTCGTTCATGAACAGAAACAAACTATACCTGGTCCACTGCGCATGTCCGGCACGTCAGGCCACAAGGGCACGCTAAACTACACATGCTCGTTCTACCCGACTATCCCCACCTGGGATCCCGAAGAAGACGAAGAGGAATCGGAAGAGACCACTCCCAACGGTCGCTCCCGTGCGGCTAGCATCCAAACGGCAGGATCAAAGGCGCCAGCATCGACGCACGCGCGTACTGTATCTGGTACAAGCCAACTCGTTCGATCCGAGACTGCGGGCACCATCTCCTCCTTGGCACCCAGCAGCTCTCAAAGAGATAGCGCGGCCGACTTGGCTAAACAGCTTGAAAAGAACGAGTACCAGCAAAACGAACCGATCCCTGAGAAGCATAAGATTGAGAAGCTGCGCCTGAACGCCGAGGACCTGCAGCAGTATGGTAAGCTGCGACAAGATGGGAAGGACGTGGGAAAGTACAGGTGGCTGAGTTGGTGTCCCCAGCCTGCTGCCTTGCACCCATACTCTCACTTTCCTTTTCCCTTGATGTAAGCATGTGCTGACCTTGTACAGAGTCCGGACTTCTTGTATTCAAGCTTATCGATGGCGAGTTTGCTGAAACGGGCGGATATGTTGATGTTCTTATGGATGACATGGCATATCCAAGCTACTCCAGTGCCAAGATCAAAAACCGCCATATGACTTTCGGCGAGGGCAAGTCATGTCGTTGGCTACCGTTGTGCATCACTGACTGTTCTTAGTGGGCGAGACCATGGTCCGCGAGCTCGACTTCTCCAAGATCACTCTGCGCATTATCGAGCAGATCAACAAGGACGGCGACGGAGACCAGGATCACGTGATTGCTAAACTCACAGGCAACACCATCGATACACTGCGACGCTGCTTGTACACACCTACTCAACTCACCTTGAAAGACAAGCACGGCAAGGAGAGCAAGATCACTGTCAGTCTCAAGTATCTGCCAGTCAAGATGCGCCTGGATCCCAGCGAATCGTTCAACAATCAAGGTACACTCCGTGTTGACGTTCTGGACGCGGCGGACTTGCCAGCCGCTGACCGCAACGGCTTCTCGGATCCTTACTGCAAGTTTGTTCTGAACGACAAAGAGGTTTACAAGACGAAGACCCAAAAGAAGACACTCCACCCGGCGTGGAACGAGTACTTCGAGGTCCCTGTGAGGAGCCGAACTGGTGCAGATTTCGTCGTCAATGTCTATGACTGGGACTTTGGTGATAAGGCCGACTTTCTTGGCAAATCCGCCATCAACCTCGAAATCTTGGAGCCTTTCCAACAGCAGGAAGTTACTCTTGGCCTGGATGGCAAGAGCGGTGCGATTAGGCTTAGAATGCTCTTCAAACCAGACTACGTTGTCCGCGCCCGCCAAGGCTCAAGTACCTTCTCGGGCACCTTTGCTGTACCCGGCAAAGTCATCGGCGCCCCTGTCAAAGGTGTTGGCAAGGGCGCTGCCTTGGTTGGCGGCGGTGTAGTTCGCGCCGGTACATTCCTCGGCCGGGGTTTCAAACGTAGAAAGTCACGCGGAGCCAATAGCGAGGATGACTTTGACCATCCAGACTTGGGAGACAGACCAAGCATGGACGTCCCACTCGTGTCGGTTGAGGGCGGCAACACTACTTCCATCTCCGCCGAACCCACAACGCCAAATCGAAACACATCCGAGCATAATCGCCACCGCAGCTGGGGGGCACAGTCCTTCTCTAGCAGACTGGGAGATTCAGCGGCGCCCGGTGGTGGCGAGCAGGGTACTGCGAATATCTCTATCGTCTCCGCTGACGGCTTTCCACCCGGCATAAACCTGCGCGTCTTCGTCCATCTGGGCAAAAAGGACGTACACAAGACTGACCATATCAAGACCGCTACAGGCAGTGTTCAGTTCGAGAACGAGACTTTCAAAGTCCCATGCACAGCAGACCAATTTTTCAAAGTCACAGTCAAGGACCACGCTACCTTTGGACGCGACGACGAGCTTGGTGAGGCGCAATTTACAATTGACGATTCGCGCACTGGTGGCGAAAAGAACGTTGGTGTTGGGAAGGGCATGGTTGTTATACGCAGCTCCTTCACACCAGCCGATGCCGTGAGCCAGGTAGGGAGCGTGAGTCCGAGAGTGTCAGGCGGGAGGAGAGGACTGCTGAGTAGAGGGAAAGAGAGAAGCCCCGCACCTCCGGGCGCTTAGAAAGCCCGCACACGTCTAAGAAGACAGAGCTGTGGCTACAGCGATTTCGCGGCTTGCTGTGGGAGGGATGCCAGGTTCGCGAGCTCAACGGAGAGTCTCTACAAGGAAGTGCCGAGAGGACGGGCACAAGTGAGGAACGAGAGAAAAGGGGCTTAATGGCTGGGCCGGCGTGGGTCGTTTTGCTGTCTTGTGAGAAAACCTAGGCGCAGCTGCGGTGCTTCTTTCACCTTGCCGCAGTATGCTTATTCTTCCTCTATTAGGAGGGTGCTTGATACCAGTCTATTCAATAATTCAATTCCACCTACACGTGTTCTCATATGATACAATTTTTGACTCCACGCACTGCTTCGAGCTTTTGGGACCAGAGCAGTAGGAGATAAATGGCTGTGGAAACATGGCACAAAAGCTCGATGTTGAAAGGCTGGCGGCGTACCGGTAGAGATTCTCGCTGTTTAATCAAAGGACCTTATTGATACTCATAATAGTATATTACCTGTTTTGGAGCATGTAGAGTCACGCTCAACCAAAAACAATGACAGCGCAAGAGCTATACAGGTATGCAGCTGATTGTGTGCGTGGTCGAGAGGTTGGTGCCAGAAAAGGGACTGACTACATTGCCCTTGAAGTGGGGAGTGCAAAAAAGAAGAAAATTGCCACCTACCCGAATCGAACGAGCGATCTTCGCATTGCAAGTGCGACGCCTTACCACTTGGCCAAGGAGGCTTGACTTCTTTGATAATTTAGAGACGAAAAAGTTGATTATATAGATTTGTGTTGGATGATCGCTGCGTCTTCTCGATGTTCTTAACTGCAATATCACCCAAGTGGGGCAGACTTGCACGTCTCATTTAAGAATATAGTGCCCCACTCACATGTCGCATCCTGCCAACTAGTTGCGCTGCTGATGTTCGACGTGTACTAGTCCCATGGCCAGTGCAGACAGGGATTCGACTAGGGTTTCGCGGAAAGTGCTGGAGTTTTTGTACCACTCACGCTCTGTCCTATCACGATTCATTTTCGTCGATATGTCACCACGAAGATCTCTGACTTTGAATGCTTCAGCTCTCTACCCTTACATACACTCACACGCACACCTCAAATCATGACAATCCGCTCAACCTTCCAAGAGCCATATATCCATAGACCACGCCTAACGTGACGCTTCTCGAAAATGCGCTCGCGTATACTGCCAGCACCTTCTCCCACTCCAATCACCTCTCCCAACCACAGCCTATCGCATCGCAGACCCCGCGTGTCCGCTGAGCACGCATTAAGTCGTGTGCGAGAGAATCAAAGACGCCATCGCACGCGCCAAAAAGACCATGTTGTCTCTCTCGAACTCAAATTGGCAGAGACGGAGAGACAACTAACAGCAGCTCGAGCGGAGATCGTTGCCTTGAGACAGGAGCGCGACACGGCTAATGCATTCGCATGCTACGATATCTCAGAACACTTCAATCTGCGTGAAGAGCAAGTAGATAGCGGCATGGCGAAAACGCCATCAGTTGGCTCTCCTCTCGAGTCACTTTCTCCCGATGCACATGTTGCTCTTCCTGCTCCAAGCACTGTCGCGTCACCTACGGTGTTTGCTGCATCCCTTCCGATCCTGCTCCCGCCGACACCCTCCTTACCCGGTCCGCCGCCCTGCTGCACCGATAACCTGCCAACCTCTCTCCCCACCCCATCGTCAGACAGCATCGCGCCCCTGGACCCAGAATGTTGCACCTGCAAAACACGTCCTCCGCCTAGTCCATCGGAGAGCACCACGTTGTGTGCGCAGGCGTTTGTGATGATTTCGCAGCAGAACTTCCGCAACTTGGACCCAGACATGATTAGGCTTTGGCTAAGTCAAGGCTATCGGAGGGCGGTCAGTTGGAATACATCAGGGGAACTTGAGATGTTGAGGGGTCGCGCGGACCGTATGAGATAACACAGTAACCGGTATGCGTGCTAAAACACCCCCACGAAGATTTGTTTGTCTTTGAGAGCTCAATGAGCAACACTTGGCTGTCATCACCTTCTTGCCCTTTGGCTTTGAAACAGAGCTCCACAAGCCTCGTGCTTCTCGGATCTGGGGACCCCGCATTTATGCATATGTGGGGCGGGGTACTCTGCTACACACTAGTAAGCTCCACCTGTATCCGCGCAAGACGGAGCATCACTTGAGCGCATCTTTCACAGCCGGCGCAATTTGGCGAGCTGGATGGGGACTTGTTCGCCTTCGGGTCGCAGGAGTCTAAGAACAATCACCCAGCCTCAGTGCCATGTCTGGGGATGTTGTGAGGCGAACCACTGGCCAGCACACACTGAATGCATCGAGAACTACGCGCGTATTGCACTGATTTAGTGCGGGATAGTGCTTGAGCTTGTACGACCTCCGTGGACTATCCGGGCACTAGGACGATGCACTGCGGAAGAAGTGCGGACGGGTTCCGTGTCAGACGGAAGTAGGCTGCCAGCTACATAAAGCCTTCCTCAAGGAGACGTTTCTGCAGACAGTATCCCTGTCAGCTGTTGCTATTATCACACCACAAGCATGTCTCTCCAACGCGTTGACTCTGTAGATCCTGCCGAGGTCTACGACTACATCATCTGCGGGTAAGCCATATCTTGATCGAGACATTTCTTTCTAAGAAGTAAGCACTCAGTGTGAAGTAGACTGACGCCGATGCAGCGGCGGAACGTCTGGCTGTGTGATTGCAGGTCGCCTCGCTGAAGACCTCAATGCCAAGATCCTCGTCCTCGAGGCTGGACCCGATAATGCGGACCTGGAAAATGTGCACATGGCGGGAGGGTGAGTTGACCTGGAATCCCTAAAAACATCAACCTGATCATTGTCGACTTAAAGGTGGAGCAAGAACTTTGATAGCGATACGGATTGGAACATCGTCACCGAGCCTATGGACAGTGTCGACAGCAGACAGGTCAAAGTCAGCCGCGGTCGCTTCCTTGGAGGATCGAGCGGTGTCAACGGAACACTATGCATCCGCGGCACGAAGCAGGATTACGACGATTGGGGAATGGAGGAGTGGACTGGAGACAAGATGTTCGCATACATGGCAAAGGTGTGTGTCTGTCCGCCCCGATGCAGGACCTTTATGTTAAACGCGAGCAGGCGGAGACTATGCACGAGAAAGATTGGCACAAAGC
This sequence comes from Ascochyta rabiei, assembly GCF_004011695.2. Taxonomy (NCBI): domain Eukaryota; kingdom Fungi; phylum Ascomycota; class Dothideomycetes; order Pleosporales; family Didymellaceae; genus Ascochyta; species Ascochyta rabiei. Next base: position 379,554 of record NC_082408.1, on the reverse strand, counting down.
CGACATGTCAGTCCACGGCACCTCGGGCCCTCTTCATATCGAACCGCACGACCTCGCACCCATTTCAGAGCGCATCAAGGAAAGTATGATTGATTTCGGCCTTCCTTACCACCCTGATATGTTCTCGACCGGCGAGACACCTCATGGGTGTGGCGACGTGCCACGCACGGTGCATCAAGGTGTTCGCACCACAGCTGCCGACTTCATCACCAAAGGCTACAAGCGGGAAAACATCACCATCAAGACCGAAGTCGTTGTTGACAGGATCGTCTTCTCCGAGACGGATGGCGAACTCACCGCAACAGGCGTTGCCACCATTTCGACGACAGGTAAAAAGATCGAGTATCAAGCCAAGAAAGAAGTCATCGTTACAGCTGGTGCGTACTGCAGTCCAACGGTCCTGATGCGATCAGGTCTTGGGCCGAAGGAACAGCTCAAGAAACACGGGATAGAGTGCAGAGTCGACCTACCCGGTGTAGGTCAGAATCTGCAGGACCATTGCGTACGTATCAACAGAGTTTCTCGTCTGTGTATGTGCTAACGAGAAGCCTTTCAGCTCGTCTTTGTGTTCTACGAAGTTTCCGAGCCCAACCTCACAAACGACTACCTTGCCTACCACGACAATGCCATTGCATCCACCTACGAACTCTACAAAGAAAAGAAGACTGGGATGCTTAGCACCTTTCCTTTCGGTAGGCCAACACCTACATCCATCTGTCTCTTATTCATCCTAACATGTACGAGGCATTTTCGGCTACGCGCGTCTCGACGACCGCCTGCAAGACTCGGAGTTGTGGCGCAGCGCAGCACGAGAAGAAGGCCGGGACCCGATGGGCCTTACGCCGCAGCAGCCCAACATGGAGTTTTGGAACACGGAGCTGTACGGCGGGCCCAAGCAGTACGTCGACTTCCCCGTCGACCACAAGCACACCTTCGCCATGTGCAACCTTCTCTTCAACCAAAAGTCGCGGGGCTCGGTAACGCTCAAGTCGTCCAACCCAGCGGACAATCCCGTGGTCGACCACAACTATCTCGCGGACCCGCTGGACATGCTGGTCATGACGGAAGCGTGCCGTTTCGCAAACGAGATGGTCATGAACGGCTCCGGCACCAAGAGCGTAGTCAAGGGAAGCTGGCCAGCGCATCTAACGCACCACACCAACACGACGAGGGAAGACTGGATCCCCCACGTCAAACAGCATGCCACGACATGTAAGTCCGTCTATCCTTACCACCACCACCACCACCACCACACTGTCCATTCTCCTTGCTGGCTAACGCAGTGCCCCTCTAGGCTACCACCCCTCGAGCACCTGCGCCATGGGTCCCTCCTCCAACCCCAACGCCGTGCTGGACAGCCGGCTGCGCGTGCGCGGCGTGCGCGGACTGAGAGTCGCCGACGTGAGCAGTATCCCGCGCGTCAACAACGGACATACGCAGATGGTAGCGTATGGCGTGGGCGAAGGTGCGGCGGAGATGATCAAAGAAGACGCGCTTGCAGGCCAGGCGGGTTTCTTGAAGCTGGCCGAGTAGATGGGTACCATGTGTGATGTTGTGGAAGACTTCACTGCTTGTTCGTCGGTGCAGATGTAAGCCAACGGGCGTTTGACGTTCCAGTGCTCTTGGGAGTTGACTGTTTGAGATGGGATGTTGGTAATCTCTTCTCCGCTCGCCTGGGACATGAACTTGATCACAGGCCTTCGGTGCATGCAAGAGATTGGCAGTTTGTTCTTGGAGAAAGCGTACAGTCTACCTTCTTCTCGGCGTAGTCGTGGACAAGGACGTAGCCCCGGGCTCAATACTGACTTGCACGACCTTTTCTCGTCTACGTATCGTTTTCGCATGGGGCGCAACATCACCATGACTACCCTCTGCCTTGTTCGCAGCACCCACCACCTCCCCATCTCTCAGCGCCTCTATGCCCCTCGCGACCAAGGCACCAAGAATAGCCAGTACAAGAACAAGGTCCACAATATGCACAGCCCACCACAAATGCTGCACACCAGCTCCACATGTGCTGAATTCTACGACCCATTCGCCTTTTTCACCGAGCGAGGCGTCAAACCAGGCGCTCAGGAAACCAGCGTAACCGGAGAAGTCGCCCATCATACTGCGCAGGGTGATCTCGCGGAGGTGAGGGGAAGAGGGGATGTGAGTGCAGGTATTGTCCTTGTCAACGTCGTAGGACAGAGCGGGGAAACGGCGTGCTTTCCAGCCAGCCTCTGGTGTGGCTTCGTGAGTAGCGTCAGACGTAGTTTCGTTGTTCGCAGCCAAGGCCTCATCACTGGCGAGGCTGTTTTCTGTGTCGTTTGCCATTCGAGTCGGCCAATAGGCGTCTTTCGGTTCGAGTTGGCCCGGGTCACAGGGGCTTTCTGTACCCAACTGGCGAGTGTAGTGAACAACATCGCAGCCTTCATGGTCGTGTCCGTTGATGATGATACCGCGTCGACCCAGTCCGGCACCCTCTGCATCTTTGTTCGCACTCAGACCGAAGATGCTTTCCAATACAATCTTGCTCCCATGCTCAGACAGCATGTTCTGCTCCCGAATCCCTGTGCCTCCCTCGAAAAAGTCAAAATAGGGACTGTCGACGCAGACGCCAGGTTCTTTGTGCAAGGGGATGTGTGTAAGCAGAATGGTGGCGTGTGTCTTGTCGGTGACGGGGCGCGAAGTGGAGATGACATGGTTCATGAAGGCGTAGGTTTCGGCCTGGAGGGTATCGGTCCAGGCGGGAGTGTCGAGGTTCATAGTGTTGAGGATGACAAGGCGGAGGGCTGGCGGTTGTTCCTCTGGTATTTCGGAAGGGGTGGTGCTGTGGGCTGGTGGTTGCTCGTTCTCCAAAGACTCTGGTGCATCCGAGGGTGGCAGGGTGAGCCACAGGTCCCAATTGACGCTCCCAAAGGCTCGCTCAAAGCGCTCCACCCTGGCGTCGTCAATGTCGCCAGCGTAGCCAATATCGTGGTTGCCTGCAATGTTGATGACACGCCGTGCCCATGCCTTGTCGGCGCCGAGCGTCTCTGTGGTGCCGCCCCACGTCTTCTTGCGGTCATCTTCAGGCTCGTCGTAGTGGTCGCTCTCGACGTAGACGCCCATGGTGGCGTCGGGCACCTTGTGCAGGCCGCGCATGACGGTGCGCCAGTAGCGGGCAGCCCTCGCGTCGAATTCGCCGTCGGTGATCCACTGACTGCCCAGCAAGTCGCCCAGGACGCTGACGTGCGTGGGCTCGGTCCACCACGTGAGGCTGCGCACGATATGCGCCAGGTACCAGTCGTTGCCCCAGAGGTCGACGGCCTTGCGGTGGCCTTCGAGCCATGCGCCCGCGTCCTGCACCGCCCCCTTGGCCGCCGCGAGCACAATGTCCTGCACGCGGGAGAGTTCGAAGTGGGCATTGCGCACGTCGCTGACCACGTGCTCGAGCGATGGGAAAACGGGCGCATTGGGGTCCGGCAGTGACGAGTCGCCTTCGAGCTGCGGGTCACCGAGCGCGAGTAGACGGAAGGGCGCCTGCGCCGCGAGCAGTGGGAGCGACGTGTCGGTGGGCTGAGGGAACGCGCAGCCGTGGAACAAGGGATACCAGTACAGCCATGTGGTCCCGCACAGGGCTACGGGCAGCAGAAGCCAGCTGAGGCCGAACAGGAGGCGCGAGAGCGGCATCTAGGCATCGTCAGGGAGAGAGGAATCGTCAGTCATCAGAGAGAGGGAAGTCGTCAATCACCGAGGGGGAGGTTGCGACAAGGATGCAGTCGAATCTGTGCGGACCCCCGAGAGCTCAGGGGTCTTAGCGCCACCAAGACATGGGTGGGTTGGCTGACAAGGGCGAGATGCAAAATGGCTACATTCTTTCTGGCAACTCTGCAGCAGTTTCACGGCTGTTTTAGTAACTTCTATTATCTTCGTAGAAAGTTCATAGCAACCTTGTAGCAATTTCATAGCCACTTTGTGAGAACTTCTTTTGGTCTTCACAGACAGTTCATGGCCACTTCTTACTCACTTTTATGCAACCTCCTAGCAACTTCTAATTGTCTATATAGACAGTATATAGCACCTTTATAACAATTCCTAATTGTCATCATAAACAGTTTATCGAAACATTTCTACTAAAATTATAGAAACTTCTCAGCAACATCTAATTGTCTGCATAGACAGTTCATAGCATCATTATAGCAACTTCATATCATCTTCATAGCAACATCATAGCAACATCATAGCAACATCATAGCAACATCATAGCAACATCATAGCAACATCGCCTCAACGTACATTGTCTTCATATCAACATCACATCATCATATTGCTTCGTCGTCTACGGCTCGCCAACTCCACCCACACGGCAGCCCAGCCGCGCCCTCTAACCAAGCAAATCACCAAGCGCACCGCCAGGAGGCTTGGAGCCCGACTGCGGCGACTGTGCAGCTGGCGTGCTTGAGCTCGATGCGGGTGCTCCCCACAATCCCTGACTGGTCTTCTGCTTGGCCAAATCGCCCATGGTTACCTTTTGCGTCGGCGTCTGCGCCTTCCTAGTCGTACTACCAGAGAGCAGAGACGCAAACGCATCCCCACCAGCCTTCTTGGGCGCACCCCCACCTCCTATCTTGCCCATGCCGCCCGGCGACATGACGGACCCAGGCGTGGACGCGCTCGACTGCGGCGCGGGCTGGGGCACCGACGTGAAGTAGTTGGGCCCCGAGGCTTGGTACCCCGTGGGCTTGGCTGGCTGCGAGAAGCTCGAGCTCATCGACGACGACTGCGCGGGCGGAGACACGATCCGGCTCGCGGACGGCGCCGGAGATACCGTGGCAAACAAGTCGTTCAGGTTGCTGTTCTGAGCCGCAGACTGGGGCTGCGGTGCGGCAAATTGAGTGCTGGAACTGATCGTCGACGTAGACGCCGGAGCGGCCATGCCAAACCCAGCAGGCTTCGCAGCAGGAGCAGGCGCCGCAGACTGGAAGTCGTCAAAGTCGTCGTCGTCCCCAAAGTCATTGCTCGCGGCGGCGGCGGTGGCGGGCTGTTTTCCTGATGAGCTGGCGACCGGTGCAGGCTCGTCGTCCCATGCGAGCAGATCAGGCACAGGCTCAGGTGCCTTGGGCTTTGGTGGTTCCGACTTTTTGGCTTCTCTTCTCGCAGAGCTCGATGCGGGCTCCTTTCGCCTGGGCGGGCTCGACACGGTTTCCCCCTCATCGTACTCGTCGTATTCGTCGAAGCGCTCGCGACGTTGCTGTGTCTCGTTGAAGCTGGGGTCCTGTCCTCCAAAGCCGCCTCCGTCTCCATACACTCCACCCGTGTGACCGCCGTACTCGGCTTGCTCGCTGCCGAAGCCTCCGTATCGACTGCCACCTCCACTGCCGGAGAAGCCACCGCCCATGCCCATGCCCATGCCGCCCTCGACGCCTCCGAACTTGTTACGGTTCGCGCGTGCCTTCTTCCGTTCGGTCCGTATGCGATCGACGTCACCCAGGAGGTCCGCGAGTTCCTTGGCTCGGTTCCGTACGTTGATGCCCTGGTCCTTGCCGTTCTGATCGATGAAGTGGAACTGCCGGAGCATCTTCAGAAGCGATACGTGGGAGCGTGCGTCGTCGATGACCCTTTCTGATCCATTTTTAATAAGAAACTCGAGCAGTTGGAGGGCCTGGGTCATCAGCGTGGCTCAATGGCGGATAGTGGCCGTTGCAGTGGTTGGAGCACGTACCTTGTAGATCTGCCTCCATTCCTCAGAAGCCTTTTCGGTGAAGCGCTTGTAAATCATGGGCATGATCTCGTTCAACAGTTGGCTGCCACTGTCAGCGAAAAAGTCTGGCCGTCGCAATGCGTCGCGTACTAGTTGAAAGTCCCGTTGGCGATCTCCTGCATCAGAGTCGAGGATGCACCTGGTGACAGTCAGCTATTGCCCTGCGCAGCTCACGATGCCAAACGTACCCCACGGCTCGTTGTTGGTGGCCTCGCGGACCTTGGCCTCCATCTCTGTAAAGTTCATCACCGCTACAATGACACGTTAGCATTGGCCAGCTGGCCAAGCTGGCCGTCTCCTTGGGCGCGTACCATTTTGAGCTTTGCGAAAGCCTGCCTTCAGGTCATAGAGCGTGAGATTGCTCACTTGATCCTTCAGGCTGTTGAAATCCATGGTTGTGGGGGGTCGGCGTTGCGGCGAGGTCCAAGGTGTCTGGGTCGAGGCAGGAAGGGTCCGGTGGCAGCAGTTGGGCGCAACTCGGCTCCGGGCGTCGGGCGTGTGTCTTCGCTGCTTTCGGTATGGGTTTGTGCTGCACTCAGACGAGAGAGGTTTTGTAGCGTGCAGAAGCAGGGTTTCGAGTACAGTGTCAATTGGGCGCTGCAGCTCAGTTGGGTGTTCGACGTCGGTGGAGCGATGGCCGGGGTGGATTCGACGATAGCTTCACGTGATCAGAGGGAGCTTGTCCACGTAGATGAGCTGGACAAGTATCCAGGAAAGAGATCGAGTGTCCAGCTTTCCATGGTGTCTCTCTGCTACGTGACATCTTGCTAGCAGGACTACCCGAGACGGACAGCTACCGTGCCCGCACGACTTGCCTACGTCAAGCGCACAACATGTCAGAGCAATGGAGACGGCGACAGGCCAAATGCGAAAAAAACGCGCTAAGAAACTGGAGATCGCCCATCTCTGAGCTTTTGAACCCGCCAGACTCACCGTCCACACCATCGTCGACTGTACAGTAGCCATCTTCCTCGTGTCAATTGTACCATAGCCGTCTCTTCTGCATCTTGTCTTGCAGAACCCATTGTCTCTTTCGGCCCTGCCCCCAGCCCTAGCCGCCACCACATCTCTTCAAGCCGGGTTATCCGTTGTACAGTAGTTCTTTACGCCTCCCGAACCTCTCACAAGGCAAGTCTGCATGCTGCGTGGCCCAGCGTGGCCCCGCATCCCACGTCCCGGCCGCGGCATGGCAGCGCGTATCGCCAGAGGGTCGCAGATGCACGCAAGAGCTCGCTGGAGCTTCACCGCGCCTAAGGATGCATGCTAACTGCTTACAGCCCCCCACCACCCCGCGCCCCACCATGTCTACTTCTTGCTCTGTTCTCTCGGCCTTCCGCCGCTCCACCACTACTTCTCTCCGTCTCCGTGCGCCCGTCAACAAGCGTTTCTTCACCCCCTCCGCAGCCAACATGGTCATCAAGACTTACTTCGACGTCAACTGGACCGGCCCCGAGGTCACCGTCGACCAGCGCGGCAACGTGACCAACGTCGGCCCTGTCAAGGGTGAGTTGCCCCGCCATGCCATGTTGCCGAGCTCTGCCCAGTTGGGGGAGCTCCTGCATTGCATCGCATGCACGTAGGCGCGAGCAATTGCTGACGTTGCGTCTGACCAGAGCAAACCGGCCGCATCAACTTCGAGCTCTTCGACGATGTCGTCCCCAAGACGGCCGAGAACTTCCGCGCCCTCTGCACCGGCGAGAAGGGCTTCGGCTACCAGAACTCCAAGTTCCACCGCGTGATCCCCCAGTTCATGCTCCAGGGTGGTGACTTCACCCGTGGCAACGTACGTAGCACCACGCGCCTGGCTGCGCACCGCACTCGACTCGTCTCGACTCGTCATGAGACGGCTAGCTAACAATACACAGGGCACTGGTGGAAAGTCCATCTACGGCGAGAAGTTCAGTGACGAGAACTTCAAGCTGACCCACAACAAGCCCTTCCTCCTGTCCATGGCCAACGCCGGCCCCAACACGTAAGATCGTTGCTCCGCCGCGCTCCACCCCAGCTAACAGACCCCCAGCAACGGCTCCCAGTTCTTCATCACCACCGTCGTCACCTCGTGGCTTGACGGCAAGCACGTCGTCTTTGGCGGCGTCCCCGACGGCGATGTCGAGTCGTACAAGGTGGTCAAGGCGATCGAGGCCTGCGGCAGCGGCAGCGGTGCCATCAAGTACAAGGAGGGCCCCCCTACCATTGTTGGTGCTGGTGAGCAGTAGACGAGTCGTGTATAGAGCTGTAATGGGAGAAGGAGAGGCGTTGTCTTTTAGGCGCATTCGGCAGCTTTTGCGAAAGCAGCGATGTCCCCGGGAGTCCAGTCCCTTCATTTCTGTAGCTTTGAGCGTCAATTGGATCTACTGACGCACCTGCATTCCCTTATTTGCTGCTGTACTAGCCTACTTGCCTGATGCGGTGCTCCCGAGCTGCCCCAAAATTTATCGAGGGCGATGAGGGGCACTGGCAATCAACCCCGCAACTAATTAGCTTTCGTCATCACCGACAACGCCCGAGTGACACCCAGGAGCCAAACTTCAACAGGCAAGGCTTCTCTGTGCGCCACCGTTCCCACAAACGCCCATGGACAGACAGCGTTGGTGATGGGCCGTCTTGCTGCGAACCACAGCTTTCAGGGCGCTGGGCGAGAAGTGGACACACCGAGCACGCATGATCACGACAGCGATTGACCTACCTAATCCATCACATTCGAACTTTGCTTGCATCTCTCGTAGCTTGTCACTTGCACCATATCCTGTTCCTCCCGTCTCTGACTCAAAGACTCCACTGCCTCCTACATCGCCTATACTCCCTCCTGCATCGCCTGTACTCCCCCCTACATTACCTGCACTCCACTCACCAACGCCAACAATGGCACCAACACTCCACCCTGCAACACACGGCATCCACGCCGACAACCGCACAAATGTCCTCACCGACATCGCGCCCCCCATCCACACCTCAACCACCTTCCGCTACCCCCGCGATCCATCTCTGCTACAACCTGTTTCCCCAGAAGAAGGCGAAGTCATTGACCTTAGCACACCACTCATCTACTCACGTCTGGCATCAGCAAACACCAACCGCCTCGAGACCATCTTGGCGCCCCTCATTTACCCACGAGCCAAAGAGGAAGAGTTGGAGAGTCTGGCCAACCACGTCGTGTCTTACAGTAGTGGGCTGAGCGCGTTCCATGGGCTGCTAGTAAGCGTGGTGCCCAAGGTCATTGCAATCAGCGGTGGATACCACGGCTGCCACGGCGTCATTGACTTGCACAAACGGATGCACGGCGTCAAAACTGTAGACTTGCACGCCGACGAAGCAGCTTGGGACGCCAGCGGAATCGGAAAGGGGGATCTGGTGCATGTAGAGACGCCTCTGAACCCGACTGGCGAAGCATTCAGTATCCAGAAGTATGCCGATAGAGCACACGCGCGCGGCGCCTTCCTCTCCATCGACGCCACCTTTGGTCCTCCAGGCTTGCAGGATCCGTTCCAGTGGGGTGCCGACTTTGTCATGCACTCCGGTACCAAGTACATCGGCGGGCACAGTGATATGCTGTGCGGCATTCTCGCCACATCCGCTTCGCCCAAGGGCCTCCAGAGAGCCCAGGGGCTGCGCGCAGATCGAATCTTTTTGGGCAGTGTGCTGGGCAGTCTCGAGGGCTGGTTGGGGGTGAGGAGTCTAAGGACCATGGAACTACGCGTTCAGAGGCAGTCTTCAAACGCCGATCGGCTCGTTGCATGGCTCAACGACGCAGTCAATGGAAAAGGAGAGGATAGCGAGGTAGTGAAGAAGGTCGTTAGCCACGTCACACACGCCAGTCTGCAGACCGAAGACTTCAGCTGGTTGAAGAAGCAGATGCCGAACGGTTTCGGCCCGGTATTCAGTATCTACATGCGCTCCGCTCAGCAAGCGCGCTGTCTGCCGAGCCACCTGCAGCTGTTCCACCACGCAACGAGTCTGGGCGGCGTCGAGTCTCTCATCGAGTGGCGGAAGATGTCAGATGCTGGAGTCGATGACAGGTTGTTGCGTGTCAGCATTGGGGTGGAGAACTGGGAGGACTTGAAAAATGACTTTCTGGGTGCTTTCAAAGCGTTGGCAGAGGGTAGCAAGAGCATTGGAGATGCTACCGAGGGTACAAGCGTGCAGGTCGGACAAGAGGGCGCCAAGGTAGAAGGTGCTGGACAGGGGAGCGTGTAGAAGATTGGCAAGATGTATGCCACACCTCAGATGGAGTAAACAATATCGATCCCTACACAGAACTCCACAACGCTCGAAGCCGTCTCTTCTCGCCTTGTGATCGAGATTCATAAGACCAACAAGCGATCACTTGATGGTACTGGTGCTGACTGAGTTTAAGCCACATACCCTAATTTATACAGCGCAACTTCTGTTGTGCGACTCATCTCTTACAGAATGCGTGTTCAAACCCATACGTACATAGGACCATCACACTGAAGCAAACCACTCACACAGACAGACGCGATACGTTCTTCATGACACTTGATTCATAATCGTAGATATGCAAAACCGTTTAGAAATCGGCCGTGGCTGGCTGGTCCCAAAGACCCAAGGGGCACAGAATCCCAAGTCGAGACTGTTCCGTACTCCGACGCAAGAGACCGCTGGGTAAAGAATGCGCAGATGGAGAAGGTGGAAGATGAAAAGAGGACAACGAAAACAGAGGCCTTCAAAACGCCATGCTATGCTTTGCGAAACCGAAGAAAAGAAGAAAAAAGAAAAAGAAAAGAAGAGGTCAACGCGTCGTCGAATCGCTGGACTCGAACTAGGCGAGGCCGAAAACACACTTCATCCTCCTCCACAGCTCGGCGCCCATGGCCTTGCGGGTGTCATCGGTGCGCATCGCAGACTCCTTGTTCTCGGCCGCACGGCGGATGAGGTAGTTCAGGCACTCGGTCATGGTGCCCCAGGCGAGCAGCTTGACGACCTTGGCCTCGGTGTCTGCCTTCATGGTAGGATCCTGCACGAGGCTCTGGCTGATCTCGTCCGCCATGCCCTGCAGCTGCGCGTAGGTCAGACGCGGCAGATTCTCGGGCTTGGTGACGAGCATCTGGCTCGCGCGGATCGCTTTCGCGGCCTGGATGGTGGCTAGGTTGTGCGTTGCGAGCACGATGTTGACGGCGGGGAAGGGGACGGATGACGTCGAGGGCGCGATGGACGAGTTCCATTGCCGCCGCAGGACGGTTGCGGCGCAGGCGTCGTAGCAAGCGTCTGTGCCCTCTTTGGTGTCGAAGCAGGTTCCTGGTGCCTCCGAGTTGAGGTACGCGCCACGAACGAGCTTGACACCGGCGATGTAGTCCTCCTTGGCGGCCTTTTCGAGGTGCTGGGCAATGCGGCTGGGAATGTCGCGGAGGTAGCATTGGTATGTTGTGTAGATGAGCGCGCGGCCGTACTCCTTGGTGTTGTACATCTTTTGCAGGGCAATGGTCCACTTCTCGAGGCCGATGTTGGTGGTTTCCTCTTCAGCGCCGGGGAGCAGGCAGACACCCTTTGCGGCCGCAGCGTCACAGGCTTCGATGATGGCGGACCACATCTCAGGTGTGGCATCCTGCTGGTTCTGGAGGAGGTGAAGTGCGTGACGACCGAGACCAGACCATCTGGGACCAAGTTAGTGCGAGTATGCGGGTCTGTGAATGGTGATTGCTTACTTGAGACCAACAAAATCGCCCTCGCTAGCCATCTCAACACTCTTCAGCATGCCCTTGCGCCAGACTTCAATTTCGGCAGCTGTATCGGCAGCGGTGGGCTCGCTTCCTCCAAGAACCTCCAGCGCGTATTCGATGATGACGCCGTCGTAACCGAGCACTGACCGTGCTGCGGCAAGGTTGGGCTTCACTTCGTAGGTCTTGTCTCCGGCGCAGAACTGAGCGTAGAAAGTGCTCCTCAATAGCGTTCTGATGACAGGGTTACGCTCAACGTTCATGAGATAGTTCTTCGAGTCGAGCATCTTTCGCAGTATAGTGAATGTCAGCCCAAGAAGCTGTGGCGAAGAAGACATGGCAGTGATCAGGTAGGAGCGGGCGACCGAAGAGATGGGAAGGCGAGCGAGGACAGATATTGGTGCGGATCCCTGACGGTAGGTCTTTGTGGACAGCAGCTGTGTGGGGGTTACTGTGTGAGATGGCCCTTGAATGGCAGTTTTGTGGGCGGAGCTCTGATGGACATTGCGAGCCAGGGCTCTGGCTGTGGGTGCGAGTGTGAGTCGCTGAAGGCGCTGAGCCTGCTGGACACGGGAACCCATCTTGATCTTGTCTGTATAGGATTACTTCCGATGTTGGAGTTGTTGTGTGTGATGTGCGGTGGCGGGTGCAGTGAAGTGTGTGGCAAGAGCTGAAGTGAATGCACAGGAATTGGTCTGATCTTCAGATCTTCATCTAAAATCAATTCGATGGTCAAGTGACCAGTAGGGCCGTACCTGACGCCATATATACTCGAGATGACCCTCTGGGTCATGCACATGATGTTGCGTGCGGTGCTCGGCTTGTGTCGGTCAGCCTAAACCTGCCCCGTTCTGCTCCAGACTGACGACGCCGCACAAGCCTTATCGGCCTGCAAGCGGAGCTTTTATGATTGGGCAATGCCTGCAGCCGTTCCTGGAGAAGCGCAGGGCTTCTCACATCAGCATCACTAGCGTGTGAACTCTCCCAGCTTGATTTGCGCCGCCAAAACACGTCCAAAAGTAGCTGCAACACAGATACGTGCCTATAGCTAGATAGCTTGAATCCGCCAATGCCGAATTCACCTTGAGCTGTACGTTTGGGTCTGCTTAGGGATGTATTGAATGGGCGAAATCAACTTGGCATGAGATTCAGGCGCCCTTGTATGCTGGCCTAGTCGCGGTGGTAAGATGCTGCAGAGCACGACACCAATGCAAGGCGCTGAGACCTGAATGAAGACACTGCCGCATCTTTTAGATGGCTAAGCGGATCTCTCACTGTGCAGGTGTAAACAATCAAAGGAAGTGGGGGCTCAGGGCATGAGGGCTGACTTCATTGCTTACCTACTTACATCCAGCATTTACTTACTTGGGTCTGATCCCTTCCTTATTCGGCAAGCGCCCGCAGATGGGGTGCGGGATGAACTGATTGTCAATAGACAACAGGTACTGCAGGCTGTCGACGACATCTCGTGCAGCCACCAACAAACGGAAGGGGCCTGGCTCCTTGTCAGATCACAGTCTCGCATGTTTCATCGCGACGGCTTCCCCACACTTGACATTCGCTTCAGAATGCACAGCATCTCAAACCGCTAGTCTGCTCATGCACGGCCCTTCTTGCGAGCCTTCCGCACTCCATTCTGAGCCGCATGTACCCAGCCGCAATCGCTCTTAAACTAACCCCCCCCCCCCCAAACACTGATTTTGTATGACAGCACAATGTCTCCACTCCATCTCGGCTGATGTTGGGGCTGTCTCGGGCGTGCAGTGTCTGCCGGTATCGGCACCGGTGGTGGTGGAGGTGAGAAGATTTTCCAGCCCAGAGCGAGGCAGACCGAACGGCGTGCGGCATGCGTCGGTGGCTCGGTATCCCCACCCTTGATTCGAGATGGCGCGTGGCTGCATCCCACACCTCACCTCATTTGCCATAACGCTCGCACGAAGAAGGTCATTTCTTTCTTTGAGCCCTGGCCTATTTTCGTTAGCGTGCACCCGGGGTAGGCACGGTGAGACCCAGTACTCAAAGGAAAAACCAACTTCTTCCTATCTCCAACGGCCTATACACTTCACACAACTTGATTGATCTCCATCAGGCAAGGCAGGTGCTTCTCAGAAGGCTTAGCTGCAGCCTACAGGTCAGACAATAGTCCCAAGTCCTCTCAATGTCTTCGGATCTCCTGCCAGATTTGGCAGTCTGACTACATTCCATCCAACTATCCCCTCGTAAAAGGTGAATAGACAGGGGCGCCTCGCCGCGTCTGTAAAGGAAGAAGTAGTCACCCGCATACGGTTGTGTCTGTTCTGAGGCAATAATCGGGTTTTACTCCACTTTCCCGATCTGACTTCTGACACTTGCCTGCATCGTCTGTACTTGCTGCATGTTCAGGCCACGGGTTCCGTGTCGCTTAGACGGGTACCGGTCTGTCTATGCGTGCCCGGGGGTGGGAATGACCGCGTCATCCTGGTCCTGTCTTGCGCGTGGCAGGTCTTGCTTAAATGAAGATGTTGCATTTTTACGCGAACTGGTGTGGGATGAACAACACTATGGGGTAGGTCGATGGGTGATTTTGATTTTGTTGGAGCTGAGATAACTAGACAAGAGGATCGAAGTGAAAGAATTGATCAGGTTCCTTGTCTGATTATTTAAGTGAAGGATCAAGCCTATATACGTTGCTGCCTACGCCCTAGTCTTAAAGTGTGATTGATCTAATCACCTGGTCCGACCCTGGTTGGGTCTGTAGTCCGCTTGATCCGCAGTGAGCTCACATGACCGTTATCCTTCACTGCGACAGATTTTTATGTATCTTGCAAAGCTCATCTTCGCTATCCGCCGAAGCCAACCCGACTTCTCGCATTCCAATGTATATAATGAATTGTCTCTTGTTTCACTGCCGAGCGCCGTCTGCACATGATAAACGCTCCGTCCATTTTACTCGTCGGCTTCACGCTAGGCCGTCAGGAAGAGGAGGGCCCGGTAATGATAAGTCAGGCAGAGGAAGGAACGCTGTACGCGCTGGTGGCTGAAGGTGTTCAAAGCCCATGCCCACCACCCTTAATAGCTCACGTCTTATCGTCGCAATCCATTCTGCCGGCAGTGGCAGACGGGCGCGGGCCATGATCTTGCAGGCGGCAGAGATGACGGGGACAACATAGGCGTCGTTGTAGCGCGACTTGGTGGTGGGGAGGACCTCGGTCGTGCCGCGGAGCTTTATGAAGACGACGCGCTTGTCCGAGTGGAAGATGTCTCTGGCGCACTTGGTCGCCGTGAGAGCAGCGGGGCGGGTGCTGACGCCGGCGGCTACGCCTATGCGGCCGCAAGGGTGAACGTAGTTAACGAGATCAATAATGTCCTGGTTTGATTGGTGCTGCTCCTAGAGCCAGATGGTGAGCATGCCAGCGAGCACCCAGCGCTGGAAGACAGAGACGCTGTTCTGTTGCCCGAACGGATGGCTCTGCGCGTCGCGGCCGAGGACGGGAGGGGGTTGATGTATGTCGCCGAACAGGATGTGGGGGATGGGAGGACCAGGAAGGATCTTAAGCGGGCCGTTGCTCTTGTCGTATTAATAGGCGAAGACCAGTCCAGCCACCACCCCCGTCTCATTGATCTTACCGGCCTCGTCGTACAGGATGGCGAACGGTTGCTGGAGGGTGTGTGCGCGGGTCTGGGAGGTGACGTCGGGGGTCATGCAGATGACGACGGCCATCTCGGCGAGCTCCTTGACGATGGCGTTGGTCGTGACCGTCAGCGAGTCGTGGTGCTCCTCACCCATCTCTCCACCCTTACCGAGGGATTCGAGCAGGGCACGGAAGTCCTGGTACTTGGCGGGGGGAGCCGCGATCTTGTGTGGCTGCCCGGTGGCCTCGTCGGATGAGGTCGATGATGTCCTGGTTCGATCGGTGTCGATTCCCTGGAGCGTCGTACGCCGCTTCATCCTCATCCATCGCATAGTCAGCTAGGTCTTCTGCTGATGGCTCGTCCAATTGCTCCTGAAATCTCCAAGGACAAGCTCGGACCCGACAGCGGTGGCCAGGGAGTGACGGCAGCGCGGTGATCTCGCCGTCATCACCTGCTCGCGTCACATCCGCATCGAACTCTTCTTCGATGGGCGAGATATATAACGGCTTCTCCTCTCTCACCCGGAGCTCCAATAGACCAGCGCCCGGCAGTGACGGCGCCTCAGCAGAATGCTCTACCTCTGGAGCGATGAGTTGCATGATCGCAAACTCCTCTGCAACGCGCTTCTTGCGCAGTCCAGGACGGAAAAACTCCTTTGCTCTCTGCCGCCTACCCAGCCTTGGCAGGGCAGGCACTTGCTCCGCTTTGGTGTTCGCAATGTCTGCAGCTTGTGGTGCGGCAAAGAAGGTCGTGGCTGATGGTGTAGGCGGCAGTGACTTGTCAGTGCCGAGCGTTGCTGCGCCCCCAGTCAATTTCATGATAAAATACCAAGAAGCGGAATAATTACATCTGTGCGGCTCATTGAGCCCTTGACGGTGAAACGCTGCCTCCTGTTCGCGACACTGCTCTTCTGCAGCTATCTGGGCGTCAACACGCTCGGCCTCAGCGGGGCGTTCAGTCCTGACGCGCCTTTCGCGAGCAGCGTCGACAGCGAAGGAAAAGTCAATGAAGGTAGCCATTGTACTGTGCGAGAGTAAGCAGTATTCTCTAGACAGTTGTGGTGTCCATGTACCTGGTATATAGTTTGCAAGATGTTGTAGTATATGTGGTAGTTGGATCGAGGCTGTCAGGTGGGTAGGATGGGGGAATTGTAGGTATAAGACTATATGCGGTGGCCATGGTCGACGAAAATGGAGTGAAAGGGCGTACTAGCTTAAGGTGAGTAACCTTGACTCAACGTCAAATGTGGACAAGCAAAGCCCATTCATCTCGAGATTGCAAACGACTGGAGTTGCAGAGCTTGCGAATACTGCCAAAGGCGTCAGAACCATGCCTTCAGATGGGATATGCCGAAGTACTCAGGGTATCGATCGAACCCAAATTTAGGAATGGAGTAATTTATCATAGCCATGTATGAGACAATAAGGATCTAGGGAACGAGTGTGAAACGCTGTGTTAAGTACGTCCATACGGTTGCTTCGGTCACGAGTATAACCGCTTGCAGCGTCCAAATAACAAAGACAAACTAGCAATCGCAAAGGTGTGCTCTGCAAAGGCTTCCGGTCAAGGGAAGGGACCACGCTCCCTGCAAACAAGGTAAGACCCAGTTTTCGAGAAAGAACATCAGCATATAAAAAGCGTGGCTATTATTTCCTCTTTCACAGTCCAACACGCCTCCATAAAACCGTCTAGCACTTACCAGAAGTCGTCTCACAGCATCAGATATTATGAGTTGAAGGTTGCTAAGAACTGAACGACCCCTGTTCGATTCTGATAGTGGACGTTTGCAGTCTTTTCTTCTGTGTAGGTCTCTATGGCTCCTTGCTACGCAATGAATCCTCTATCGCATTTTGCCATCAGCTGGCGAGGGTGGTGCGGGGGAAATGTGTTTTGTTTTCACAATTTTCGATTGCGCACGGTGTTCTTTGAGTTTGTTTGGTTTTTTTTTCAGCGATGCAAAGCAAAGGTAGACCCGTCTGAATCATGCGATTGGTTGGAATAGGCTCATAGAATTCGTCTTTCTGTCATTAAAAATTGGACTTTGGGCGTCCATCTCCCTGCTTCTAGAATACTGATTCCTCCTTGAATCCCTGTCCAGCAGCGGCCAGATTGCTGCTGATCGGCACCCCAGTCCAGCGTCTCATATCAGAATTGACGGCGGCTATCACCGATCGTACCGAGACTGCCTGTTTTGTCAGGCGAAGTTGGACCACTCGATGGACTTAGCAGCAGCGTTGGTACTACGGTCAGAGCTGCCAATGATCCACCCAGACCCGGTGGTCGGTGGACAGTCAGACTGTCACGCCTGTAACACTTGTCAGTCAGCGCTCCTTGAAAGCTTAGCACGGATGCTTTTACCAATTGGGGTAGTGCATCATGAGGTCAGTACTGGAATTTCCGCGCACCTTATAGCTATCGACCAGTATTTGATGCGCAGCCTCCTTCGAGCGAGCAGCCTCAAGATTGGGCAGCACTAGACCACCGTGGTGCTTGAAGTGGTGGACGAGCAGGACCGCCACGAAAAAGCGATCATCGACATCCTGCTGAACACCTGGATGGCCATCGTCCGGATGTACGATTGCCCAGACTAGCTGATCGAGCATGTTTGGATGTCGGTGGTAGAGAATCTGCTGATCGTTAGAACGCGCAGGACGGTGAATAAAAGAGAGACTTACCAGTCGCTCAGCCCGAGAAGCAGCTACCGGGTCGAGAACAGCGTTTCGTACGCCCCCCAGTACGCAGAGGAGGTTGACTAGGCCATGATCTTCAAAGATCGTAGCGATAGCGGAACTTGGTGTTGTCCGACTGTGTAGTCGTGCGAAGAAGCCGTTGCGAGTTGTTTCATCGACAACGAACAGATCCTACAAATCGTCAGTCAAAACGAACAGACATAGCAGTGGCATTCACTCACGATTGTGAAGACATAGTACGTGGCCTTGGCCATCATTGGTCCAAAGTCTTTGTTGGGGGTGTCTGGGATGTAGGCGCGGTATAACGTTGTAGCAGACTTCTCGATGAAGTCCCCTAATAGCCCAGGAGCATCTTGAGGGCTTCTTCGTGGGTTGTATACCATGTTTGGGCGCCATGGATTTGCGGTCTCCCGCTGCGTAGTAGACATGTTGACGCGAGGTTCGGAAGTTGGGAAAGAAAAGGAGACGTGATTGGAGCTGTCCAGAACGAATGCAATATTTATTACATATAGTCGCAGGGAGAGGACAGAAAAGCAAGTGAAAATGGATCTGGAGGACCAGGCCACAACGCAACATGGGGATGGTGAAAGTGCAGCGTGGACCTGGCAGACGAAACCCTGCTTGCTTCCTGATGGAGTCCCTATGTCTTCTATCCTACAACACCAGAGCGGAGTTGACACCCTCAATCTTTATAGCCTAAGATACGCACAAAGCAAGCCCCTGAAACCGTCACGCGCTCTGTGACAAGCACGCTTGCAGTTTCGCTACGTTTACACTTTGTCTCTTGGTCTTGGGCAAACCGGGTGTATGACGTGAGTGAGCAGCAGCGAAGATTCTGTCATGGTTGTGTTCTAATTACTGGTCTATCCTGAGCAAATCAAGATCGAGATACACACAAGCTAAGGAGATGTGGAAAGGCAGGTGCTTACTTGAGCTCCGTTGCTGTGCCCTTGATAGCTTGTTTTTCTTCTTCGGTCAACGTTATGCCGAACCACTCCTTGAGTACCTTTACTCTATCTTCCTCTATCTTGCACTCCTCTACAATTTTGGTCCTACCGCCGAGATTCTCTTTCACCACCTCATTGACCAACATGCGCTTGCCGTAGATCTCCTGATCACCAGAGCCGTCTTCCATCTCTCTTCTGAGGAATTTGACAAGCAGCTGCGTGATAGTGTGATGACTGTCCGGGCTCGTTCCGGTGAAGTGGTTGATGACGTGGAAGTCGGCCTCCATTGCCTCTGTTTCCGAGAAAGCATAGAACGAATTCCATGGCTTGTCTTTCCCATTGCGGTACTCGTATATCCACAGTTTGCTCGCTTCTGTGCGATGTAACTGGGTGGGAATCCAATCATGGATGAGGCGCACCTCCTGGCCACCAAGGTTGACCTGCGGCTGACCGTGAACCAGCGGCATGGGCTTTGTTGGACCATCGCCACCAAAGCCAACATCCATGGTCCACACCTGGCCGTCAGAGAGCGTGATGATGTTCACAAGGTGGATCCAGCCAGGAAATTCGCCTTGCGGAATGGAGTCAACTCGTGGCCTGGTTCGGGCGGGCCCAAGGTAAACGGGAAACTGCAAGAAGCGAAGGATGTGGTTAAGAAGGACATGGTTGCCCATGCAGTAACTGCCGCGACCTCGAGCTTGTGCGACCACCTTGTCAAAGTTGCCGAGAGGGGTGATGTCGACTTTGTGAGCGGGGTTGTAGTGAAGCCAGAGGTTATCGTACGGGACAGCTGCAATCATGTAGACGTGGAGCTGTGTGAGGAAGTGAATGTCTTTGGCAGGGTCTTCCAGTGGACGGTGCTGTCGCAGGCCAGCTGGGAAGCCGATGTAGTCGTAGAAGGCATCGACGTGGGTCTGGTTGAAGACGGATGGGATGCCCATTGTGGCGGTAACGCAGGCGCTGTCTGGGATGGGAGAGTTGAGTGGCTGCAGGTCAGCTTAAGGATCATCTTTCCTATCACTGAAATGACGAGTCGGCGAGTGAGTCAAGCGCATCAACATTTTCAATCACGTTATCGTCGGCGAATAGGCGGAGCGCGTGGTGTTGCAGGCTGTTTTCCTGCCAATGCGTGGTTATGGTAGAGACAGGGAGACAAGAACATCAGAGACAGGCCACTTCAGCGCTTCAAGTACCCAAGACCAGAGTGGCAGCAAGTTTGTGCAGACAAAGCACACTGGACGACGTGGTGTTGCGCTTCTCCAAGTTCGACGGGCGTGGGGCGGAGGCGGCGCTAACGTCCGCTTCGGGCAAGGCGCTTCGCTTGCCGCCAAGGCCACGCTCGAGATGTCGAAAAGTCGGTTGGTCGAAATCCAGCCCACGACAATCAGCGACGACGCACCCGAACTCTCGCCCTCCAACTAACCACCACACACAGTCACAATGGCATCCAAGCGCGGGTACGTTTGCGCGGACAGCGCCAGCAGCAGACATGGCAGACACAGGCTAACGGTCGCAGTCGTGGTTCCTCCGGTAACAAGCTGAGGATGACCCTCGGTCTTCCTGTGTACGTCCAACCCGCCCGCAATCGCTATCACAGTCCCTCGCGAAGAACGAACACCGCTTGCAGTAAATACACATGGAATGCAGGCTAATGGGAACACAGCGGCGCCGTCATGAACTGCTGCGACAACTCGGGCGCCCGCAACCTGTACATCATCTCCGTCAAGGGCATTGGTGCGCGTCTCAACCGCCTGCCCGCTGGTGGTGCCGGCGACATGGTCATGGCCACCGTCAAGAAGGGAAAGCCTGAGCTCAGGAAGAAGGTCATGCCCGCTGTCATTGTCCGCCAGAGCAAGCCCTGGAGGCGAGGTGATGGTGTCTTCCTCTACTTCGAGGACAACGCCGGTGTCATCGTTAACCCCAAGGGTGAGATGAAGGGCTCCGCCATCACCGGCCCCGTTGCCAAGGAGGCTGCTGAGCTGTGGCCGGTATGTTGTGCCAGTCAGAAACGGACGAGACTGTGGCTAACGGAATCCAGCGTATCGCGTCCAACTCCGGTGTCGTCATGTAAAGTGTTTTTTTCTGCTCTCCAACATTTACGGGTCTACGGGAACGGCGAAAATGCATTTACGGGTGGAAGGATTGGAAGTAGACATTGCAACAGCCAGCAATGGACGGCCTTCACAATACCAGTCAAATGAAGAATACGATGAACACACCACCACCACCACCCGCCCCGCGCTCCACGTGAACCGACCGACAGTGACAGCCCGAATGCGACAGCAAAAGTGACGAGCAGGGAGGGCATGCGTTGAGACAGTAATATATATATAGACTCGAGCATGCTGACATTGACTTGGTAGGTTGCCCGGCCCCCTAGCACGAAGTACGATCGCACGACAGCAACGCTACATCCTCTTCGACAACAACATCCTGCGCCCACCTCGCCACCACCATCGACTCGCTCTCGCGCTTGCGCCCGCCCGTAAACTGCAGCTTTTCGTTTCCAACAACCCCGGTTGTAACCTTCCCGGTACTCGGCGCACCAATACCCGTCACAACACCGTTCCCACCCTGGACAACGTTGGAGTAACTTGTCAGCATGGTCTGCACCCCCGATACGAAGCCCTGGCCATCAAAGGCGCAGTGCCCGCCTTGTGGTGTGTTGTCCACCGTCTGCAGGGCATTTATTTGTGCCGGCGTCATGCCCTGATCAGTTGCAAGCTGCTCATAAGCACTAACAGCCTGAGGAATGCTGCCTTGCAGAAGTTGGAGCTCAGACTGCGTCGATTGGAAATGCACCCTGGTCGAGGCCACAGCAGCAGCATTTTGGACTGCGACCTGCGGCGGCATGCCTCCACAGTTCAGTTCTACAGCACTGGGAGCGTAGTTCTGCATTTGTGCTGGGATAAAGAAACCAGACATGAGCAAGCTGCCACCACTGACACCAGTGAACACCATGGCAGACATGTTGACAGCGACGCGCTGGGGCATCTCGTTCTGGATCCAGTCGTTGACCGCCTGGGCGTGTGCAACACCTAACTCCATGTCAGCTAAAGTAATCCTTGTATGACTTGACATATCTTACCGTTTGTTCGTTGCAAACCCGAGCCACCGCCCCAGAAGAGGTTTGGATCGGGAGCCAACAATGCGACACCCATAGTATTGGCCTGCACATTCTGATTCGGCATGTCGAAGAAGCTCTGCCCCCCATCACCGTGGAGTAGCACATTTGCGCCCATGGTCCCGTTGCCGCTCGTCGCCGCCGCACCAGGTACGCCAGACGCCGGCAGAAATTGGTCTGCAGGAGCAGCGATCTTGAAGCGTATGGGTAGCCCGTTGACCATAACCATGTCATCCAAAATCATGCTTCCGTCCTGCGCTTGTGTGATACCCATCGGCATCTGCGCAGCTTTTTGCTGGGCAGTCTGTTTTTGTCCACCACCGCCACCACCTCTATTTCTTTGAGGGGAGGGCGCTGCTGAGGCCAGAGCCAGGAGAGAGAGAGCGGCGAGTTTATACATTGTGCTGTTGGATGTGGTGATGTGTAGTTTGAATTACAATAGCGGACCGGCCGAAGATTAGATAATTAGACAAAGGAGTTGGGGCAGCTGCACAGCAGTATACGAGCAACCAAAACTGGTGGGAACATGAGAGCATATACACTGATATCTTGGCGAGTGAGTACGGTGTCAAGAGGCGATTGCATAAATCAAACACGTGCCTGTAGCCAAGTTCTTACCTTGTGGATGATTGGGGCTTCGCTATGCTAATCTGAGCTTGACAGCCGATGTGCTTGACTCCCTGTTGGCTATATGCTCGCTGCTTGCGTTTGATGTTCGAACTTATGGTGCATGTGTGGTTTGGGGGGGTTTAAGGTGTGTTTCGGGGCAACGCTTGGCGAGGTCGAAGCAGTTGAGGGTATTTTGACGTGAACCGGGAATGCTAGGCTCCTCTTCCGTTTGCTGCATGTTCGAACGAGAGATGTTTCTAGTGCTGAAGTCTTCGTGGCGGTACTCTATGGGGGTACAGAGACTCGTCGTGGAAGGCGTCATCCTAACATGGGAATGCCATCTTGACAACACATTCGCACGCATATTTTAACCTGCATGGTGAAATTCGGGTCCCTCTTCGACTCTCGACAAACTTGATGATGCCACAATGTTCTTAAATTGATGGTGAGGAATTTGTGGTTGTGTTTGTTAGAACGTCAAATGACTGAAACCACGCGCGAGACTAACAGCAACTTCTGAGAAAAGAACGCACCTAAAACGCAGCGTAATCGACCTAGCTTCGAGGGCCACGCATAGTAAGAACAATACCCTTGATAATGACCCCTTCAGTCAATGTTAATGTGGTAGACTTGGTCTCGAGAACTCTAAGGAATGCATCGTGAGATCAAGCCCGTGCGTCAAATCCAAATGGAGCCTGCAGCCGCGACGCGTCCACCTTGCCTATTTCATCACCGCCGCTCTTCTACCATCAATGTTACGTGCCTGTATCAGGAAGCGCAAAACGTGCTTCCTCCACGATCTCGGTCTATCGTCCACCGATGGCTGTCGGAAACACCCGCAGGCCCACAAGCGACGCGGCTTCGTGAGCACGCAGACGTGTGCGATAAACAAGCCTCTGCAATGCAGTGAATGCCAACTGCGAGCATGAATGTGGCCCAACTCACTATAGACGGGATACAATGACACATTGGATGGCAAGAGAAAATTCAAAGTTAAACACGTGGTATACGGACTTACCCGCATGACATTCTATTTTCTGGTGCGGAGACTACAGGACAGTCGCGTTCGTCCCCAAGGTGGTGTTACGATTCCCGACCCAGACATCGCCTGTGCCTAAGGAAACTGCAAGAATAAGTACAGTGGCATTGCCTCGAACGAATGACGGAGAACTCACAAGTTACTGCCGCGGCATTGCTGCTGTTTGACTGAGCAGCATCTCCAATATAAGTGTAGCCTAGAACCCCATGAGCGACGTCCACAATGTCGAAAATTGCTGCCTACCATCCGCATGGAACACGGGAAGACCGTCAAATCTTTAGCCGTATCAGGAAAGGGCAAACGTCGAAGGCACCGATCACTTCTTTGCTTCAAGTGCAAGTAACGGCAGTGTGCACAGCACAGCAAAACGGGATACAAACATCGCCGAAGCTTTATTACAATGAGTGGTTTGAGAAAGAGTTGACAACGACTGAAGTCTAAGTGAGAGGAGTAACTTCAAAGGAGGATAGTTGCCCTTGACCAGGATCCGGAGAAACAATCAGCCAGCTTTCGCCTTCATTGAGGGCCCCTTCTCCAGCTGGACATGGCCACATCCTACGCAAGCTTCTCTTCGCCTTCAGGCTACTTCTCTGATCATCATCCTGGTATGGACCGTCCGCTCGGGACGATGTTTTGGGGGGAATGTCGATCTGGCCTATCAGGAATCAAGCAGCGATGCACCTAGGCGGTGAATGCTCGAAAACACTTACTGACCTATTCGGCCTGAGGATGGTTACGCATAAGGCGGCATAATGCCCGAGGTGAAGATCCTGGCCAGTGTGCCTGCTCCAGCCATAGCCGTCGTCGTCTGCAAGCTGTTATACCCCTGCATGGGCGGATACTTCCGACAAAGCTATGAACTTAGTCAGGGGTATTGAAACCTCACTCCACAATAGGAAATCCACGATGTTTACTACATCGGTATCTTCAATGCACCCTGCAGTAGAAGCGGCGTGTTTGAAACCGACCATCGTTCGCCGCGTCATGGCGTTCCGATATTCACACACCGAGGCAAAGCTGTCTTTGGAAGGACCGCAAAGTTCACATCTGTTTTGGGAAGAACAGTGGGTAATCATGTGCACGCTGCGATAGCAGTGCGGTGATGCTGTGGTCGGAAAGCCCACATAAGAGGGAACACGCTCTCAAGTATTCTCATTCGGATCTACACGCTCATTTCATATTTCAAGCATCGTTTCCTTCCCAAGACACTCTCTTCTCCTGACTTCATGCTTTGGAACAGATGTACTTCTGCATCGACGCTAAGTGGTAATCGCGCTAAGGTGCGTTTGTAATTATATCCTTCAAGATGTTTTGACAGAGTTGCGATGACAAAGTCATTCGTGTTAGAGGAACTTTGCAGCTACCGAAGTCGGAAAGCACTAGGTTGTGCTGATGAACTTTCGGTAAAAATAACTCCCCAAGAGATGAGCTCATCTGATCCAAAACTCGCCAAACGGCGCCGCCGTTATCGCTACCAGCGTGCAAGGAGCACGATTCATCTTCCAAAAGGTACAACATGACCAGAGTTGTGCGTTAGCAATGGATGAAATAAGAGTCATAACCGTTTCTACAGACTGTCTTCGGGTCGCGTAACATATCTAGTTGGCAGAGCAGCCCTGGATTTGGGACATGGATCACTTGGCACATGGTATAGCCAAACATGTAAAGGGCGCTGTCGATGATCCCAACGGCTTGAGTATACCTCGAACCGAGACTGACGCAAATGATACCCAGCCACCATGGAATACCGCAACAACATTCAGCTTTGAGGCGCTCGATGACATGGGTGAGTCATACGTCTGAAGTACGCAAGCGTTCACGAGTCCGAAGTATGGGCGGCTGCAACGTTCTTGATGGTGGCGGATATGGATTTCGGCCTATGCGACTCATTTGGAGCACCAGGAGGGGCTTACGAATATCATCTCTTTGACAGTGAGAACACGGCACTAGGCAGCCTTATCAGCTGTGGTAGGTACGACATTCCGTCAAGCGGGCAATGTGATCAACTTGCCACTCAACTATCTGCATGCCCACCACCGAAGTCTGACAGGTTGCTGCTTGAAAATGTGCCTACCTGCCTTGTGAGACGACGGATCACTGCACATCCACGTGAAGGATCTCCATCCTGGTAATCTTGCTCGTATCTGGCGCTTCAACTCAAAAGAACTCATCTTTGATCCTGCTCATGTGGCTTCTAATTCGAATGAATGATTGGGGTAGGCAGCAGGTCAGATATGCGACGAACCATGACGAGCGAAGCTCGGGAAGATATGGGATCGAAGTTGTACGGCTTTGATTGGCTGTGAGACCTGGCTAGAGTTTGCGAGACTTTACTAAAGTTGTTAGGGTTTAGCCGGCGGAACGGCTGAAGATTAGATAACGTGCGGCTATGCATCGTCTGTGCTCTCAGTGCTTGGCGTGAAGTCCTCTCCAGAGTCCACACGCAATTCACGACTACAACTTCATCCTTTCCCGTTTTGCCAACGGCGTGCTGTGCCGCCGCTATTATCACGAGGCGCTTGTTCGATTACCGGCAGGAAATGGTCATACTGGAACCTCGTTATCCCGCCACTCCAGTACCAAGCCCTTGGCTACCATCGCCCGCTGCTTGATTAGGAAGTTGACTGTTGCAACACCTTGGCAGAACTGGGCACTCTACTGTTGCAGCGAGGAAGCTTCAGTGTGTCTTATCATTTCGATCTTAGCATGGTCTTGGAGACTCTTTTTCGAATGCTCTAACGGTCGAGCGTGGCAACATCTCTGCATGGATTGGCGTTTGACTTTCCATCCTCCTACCTTTCTCATCCTAAGTGCGGGGCCTCACTACGATCTGGTCTTATCCCACGGTCTTACGTGCCTCGAGAGACGCGCTTAGCAACGGGACCGAGTTAGAGCAGCGCTTCTGCAGGGTCCTTCGTTTGTATGAGGCGTAAATGCAATGTCTTGGGTCTCCATTTAGGATAATGTGCCGGTGATAAGAGGTCAGAATAACAAATGGTCTGCTTCTGCGAGGTGGAGACATATCCAGTGTCGCGTGTACGATCCTTGTGCAACTCCAGAGTAAGGAACGGGCCTGGACTTGTGCATTGCGCATATATGAGGAGGGGTATCGTCTACTTTGATCACCAGGATTTAGTCGAATCAATTCCTCTGACTCCCTTATTCTCGTGCAAAGGAGTTGCTGAGCTAGAGTCGCACGTTTCGCGCGCTGCTTTATACCTTTCACCTTGACCTTCACCTCTGTACCGTACCTCGTCTGGCCTCACCACAATGGCTCTCAATGCCAACACCAAGGCTAGCCTTGAGATTACGAAGGGGGCAACCATCTTCGACCCAGTCCCCCTCGATCTGAACGACACAAACTCGGATCACAATGAGAACGAAAGATTGCTGGGCCCTTTCCCTACAGAGGAAGAATGGGCAACGCTTCCCCGTGTACCTGGTCGCATCCCATGGACGGCTTGGACTGTCGCCAGCGTCGAGTTTGTCGAACGCTTCTCGTACTACGGAACTTCCGCTGTGTTCGTCAACTTCATCCAGAAGAAGCTTCCTCCAGGTAGCAAGACTGGAGCCGGATTTCTCAAGAAGCCCGGTTCTGGTGCGCTTAACATGGGTCAGCGGGCTTCAACTGGTATGACTACTTGTAAGTAATCATCAAGATGTCTTCAGAAACAATTACTGATATCGCCGTTAGTTAACCAATTTTGGTCCTATTTCACCCCACTCTTCGGAGCCTGGATCGCCGATGAGTATTGGGGCAGATACAAGACTATTCAATGGGCCAATATTATCTCTATCATCGGTCACATTGTTCTGATCTTCTCGGCGATTCCTCAGGTCATCGTCAAACCGAATGTCGCCATGGGCATTTTCGCCGTTGGCCTCATCATCATGGGAATTGGTACCGGTGGCTTCAAGTCCAACATCTCGCCCCTGATCGCTGAGCAATACAAGAACCAGAAGGCATACGTGCGCACCCGGAAGAATGGCAAGAAAGAGATCGTAGATCCCGCTACTACGACTGCTCGTATCTACCTCTACTTTTACCTACTCATCAACGCCGGTTCCCTCACTGGTTCCCTCGCCATGGTCTATTCTGAGCATTTTGTCGGCTTCTGGTTAAGCTTCACGTTGCCCACCATCTGCTACCTTCTCTGCCCTATCATTCTCTTATCCTTCAAGAAGACGTACAAGCTCACGCCTCCTACCGGTTCCGTCATGGGCAAGGCGTGGAAGCTTGTCCGCTATGCAACCAAGAAGAGCGACCGCAAGAACATTCTCAAGGACCCTTTGTTCTGGGATCGTGTCAAGCCTAGCCAGTTACAAGCTCGTGGCGAGAGTCTTCCAGCTTTCATGACTTTTGACGACGCTTGGGTCGATGAGGTCCGCCGTGGCGTGCTCGCGTGTAAAGTCTTCCTCTGGTACCCTCTCTATTGGCTAGCTTACAATCAAATGATGGGAAACCTGGTCTCCCAGGCCGGGACGATGAATTTGGGGAGTACACCGAACGATATCGTGGCCAAACTCAACCCGATCTTCATCGTCATCGTAATTCCTATAATGGACTTCATAATCTACCCCGCTCTCCGCAAATCAGGCGTCGTTCTCTCACCCATCAAGAAGATCACCGCAGGATTTGCTCTGAGTTCTTTGGCGATGGTGTCGGCTTGCGTCACACAATACTACATCTACAAGATGAGTCCGTGCGGCAACCAAATCAACAAGTTGACTAAGGCCGGCAAGGATTGCAGCGCTGACATCTCTGTCTGGGTTCAGGTGTTCCCTTACGGTCTTGTTGGTATGTCTGAGGTGCTCGCTTCCATTACTAAGTTGGAGTACGCATACACAAAAGCTCCTCAAAACATGAGGTCGACAGTCCAGGCCATCGCTTTGTCTACCAACGCTGTCTCATCAGCTCTTGGACAGGCTCTCGTCGCTTTGTCTGATGATCCTCTCCTGACTTGGAACTATGGATCTGTTGCTGTTGTTGCTGCCATTGGCGCCGTAGGTTTCTACTTCACTTTCCGTAAGGCTGACGCTGAGGAGGACGCCCTCAACAATCTCAAAAAGAGTGAATACGTCGGCGGTAGGGGCGAGGGAGATGCTGAGAATTTTGAGGTGCACAGCATCAGGGACGAGAAGAATGAGACCCGCTAGGCTCTGGACTGCTGACTCTCAGCGTTTAAGATAATGATGGCCAATAATTGATACGAGATAATACCCAACGAAGCTTCTGTATTAGATGAATGAATGTCACATAATAAATTGAGAAGTTTGCACCTCGTAATGTGCCTAGAAGTATTCAACAATACCTATTTGAGCAACAGCCCTGATATGTGGATACTGACAAGCCTACGATATATCTGGATAGCTGCCCCTGGTACTCTCCAAGACTCAGAGACAGCACAAAATTGTGTTTGGTCTTTTTCGTAGCCAACTAGCATGCACTATGCACACGCATGCCAATTTACAAGGCAAGCCATTGGTGCTGCCACTGGGTAGCGTCGTTGCAGGTGTGCTGACTGCATTTACTGTGTCACCTGCCACGGCATCACGTGTTGCGAGAAGACGCTGCACCACTTCTCTAGTCCTGTCAGCATGGTTGAGACTATCAGCAGGGCTGATGGAGCGGCGTTCGGAACGAGTATAACAACAGAGAGTTCTTCAGCCACTGCCGCACACCAGTCTGAAAAACATCTCATATACCTCCTTCAGGGTTGTCAATATGGTCGGAAGACGAGTTATCTCATCATTTGCTCTTGTGGCCAATGCCATCAACGTGCAAGCTCAAGGCAATACAGCAAAACCAACATCGGGTAACTATACTGTGCCCGTGCACAACCCCACATTCGATTACATCGTCGTCGGAGGTGGTGCGTCAGGTTTAGTCGTTTCAGAAAGATTCGCTGAGACAGGTAAATCCGTACTTGTACTGGAAAGAGGTGGACCTTCTCTGTTTTCGTCAGGCGGAGATCTCCTCACGCCTTGGAACGAAACGCTTACTGTTTATGACGTACCGGGATTGTTTTACGCTTTAATGACTTGGCCTGGAAACGATGGGTACTGCAAAGATGTGCCTGAAACTGCCTTGGCCGGTTGCATACTTGGAGGTGGCACGGTAGAGAATGCTATGCAATTTGTCAGGCCACCAAGCTTTGACTTCGACGATAAATGGCCTGTGGGTTGGAAATGGGCCGATGTCGAGGCGGCGGCCAGAAGCTTGTACGAACGCAATCCTGGATCTACAAGTCCTTCTACCGATGGCAATATTATGACAAAGCTGTGTGGGACGTTGCGTCGAAGTTCTTCGCTTAGGGTGGCTACAAGCAAGTCGATATAAACGAAGAGCCAGATAAGAAGTACAAGGTCTACTCACACCCGGCGCTCAACATACAAGAAGGGTTCCGAGCAGGCCCCGTTGGCACGTATCTACCACTTGCAAACGTTCTTCCGAAATTCAAATTACAGCTGCACACCAAAGTCGTACGTGCAGTACGAACAAGATCGACGGTCACTGGAGTGGAGGTTGAGGACGCCGTTGGCCAGCGCTCCATCATCAACGTCAGCCCAGGCGGTAAATTGAAACTCGCAGCTGGAGCCATGTCGAGTCCTCGTATCCTGTTCAACTCCGGTATTGGCCCATCAGACCAGATCAGTATCGTCGAATCAGGCTCAACCAGAGTTACGCTCCCACCTAAGAGCGAATGGGGTGAATCTCCAGTCGGCTTCGTTCGAGACCATACAATCCTCATACTCTCGTTCAACGTTCCTGGAGGCACGAGCATCCTCAACCAGACCGAACTCAGGAGCCCTAGTGAAGAAATTCTTGACCTCTATGCACATGGCTCAGGCCCTCTCGCACAGTCTTGGAATCGTCTCACATCCTACACAACCGTCACAAACGACGATGGACACACAACTTTTGTTCAGATAGACACAGTAGCACTGGCAAACAACACAGTCACATTCCTCGTAGCCATCACACACAACTCCACTTCAACCGGTACTCTCGGCATTACATCCGAAGGCAAAACGGAGTGGATGAAGAACCCACACTTACAAACTGACTCCGACAAAGAGGCAATTATAAAAGCTGTCGACGAGCTCTTAGCCATAAGCCGTCTACCCAACAGCACCCTGGTATACAGTGGTCCTGCAAACTCGACTGGCGCGTCCGTCCTCGAGTACGCGCTTAGTGCCAAGGACCCCATGACGGTCGTCATCGGAGGGCAACACATGATAGGTACCACGATTATGGGCACGGATGACGGAACGAAGAATGGCACCAGCGTGGTCGACACCAATTGTAAGGTGTATGGCACAGGTAATCTGAGACTTTATATTACGACCGAATGACATGCTGATATAGTGCAGACAATCTGTTTGTTGTCGATGCTGGCATGCATGCGGACCTGCCAACGGGTAATACTATGGCAATTGTGATAGTAGCAGCTGAGCACGGTTCACAAAAGATTATTGCACTAAATGGAGATAAAACCAGCACTGCTACATAACTAGCTGAATTATGCGTAGCTGTAATGCAACTTTTGTATGCCAGTTTACTACTGCTGCTGCTGCGAGCCATTTCCAGGTCCAAACCTAGATAATGAACGCTCCTCTTCTTTCCACACACCCCAGACGTTGGGACTCCACCAACTCAAGCCCCATATACCATGCCACCCTTGTCCCTCATGCTCCTTATCGATCTGCACGGCCGCAATATCCATGATACTTTCCCGACCACGATCCTGCCCCTCTTCTCTCATCAAGACTAGCGAGCTCTCTAGCTGTACATTCCTAACCTCCACCTCCCTCAGGCTACCCGCTACCACCTGTTGCTTCTGAGTTTTCTGTTGTACCAAATGCTCGATCCTGCATCGAATGTACTTAGCAGCCTCCGCCACACTCTCCTTCTCTCCTCGATTCCGCTCAGCAAATTTTAATACCTCATTTCTCAAAAACAAGGATTTGCTCTTGAGTGTAGATATTCGACATTTCGATGCGCTTGGTTCGCGAAGGAGTGACTTAGCCTCCTCCCTGACTAATCGTGTCTCTTCTAATGCGGTATGGAGTGCCATCATAACATCGCCCTTTACTTGCACAGCCATGTCCCGCGCTTCGACTGCTTTGTTGAGACGTTGAAGTGAATTCTCCGACGAGAAAACGTATCTACGCTCGACTGGAACACGACAGCTAGTGAGACTACAGGGATTACACACATGTTGAGTGAGCCAGATGAGGACTTGTGAGGCGGATAAGAGAAAATTAATGAGCGTTGAAGTGGTGCCGAGACGTGAAGATGAAATTGTGAGCATCTCAAGGAAGGGCCAAGGAGCAGGGAGTTGAGAACCGAGAAATATATGGCAGGCTGGGGAGGAAGAAGAGTTACCGAGATTGGTCATCATGCAGATCTTGAAACTATGGAATATTTGGTGTCTGTGGTATTGTAGCTTGCTGTCTGCACAGCATATCAAGATGGTCAAATTATTGATCAAAAAGCCTGTCATGTCTACTAAAAGCTAGCAAATAGGCACTGCCGCCACCAGCCTGTGATTGGAGCCTTAAGTTTCATTTGCTTCCCGACCATCGGCATTCCCTCACCACTGGGGTCTCGGCTCAACGTGACAGAGCCAGCCTTGTTCATCATGAGGGAAACGGCATGGGGTGTCTGGGCATTGACCCAAAATGTGGTAAAGACTGCATCGCCAGCGAGCACATTTCTCGTTGTTCTCCGTGCAGCTGCGGCAGCGAGCCTTGTTATCGCAGTATAAATTCTTGGCGTAGCATTCGGAGCAACCAAGGGCAAGTACAGAAAATTTGGTGCTTGCATGCGGCTTCACCAAGTGGGCAGCGCCGCGGAGAGCTGCTCCATTGTTGGATGCACGCAGAGCACGCTGCTTGTGATCTTCGACACGTTTCTCTTGGTTCTTGAGCTGGTTACGGTAGCGGTCACACTCGCTGCTCTTTTCGCAGAGCATGGCTTGCAGGTCACCAACCTGATTTAGCTTTTGCTGGAGATCTTCAAGGTCGTCTTCAAGCTTGCCCACCTTCGTATGTTCGGCTGCGTACCTCTCCTGCGAGGATCGAAGTAGCTTTTCACGCTGATTGAGTAGATCAAGATGATTCTGTGCTGTAGCCTTGAGTTCGTTGGAGTTGGCAACCGCGCCGCGTTCTATCTTGGAGACCTCAAGTTTCTCCTGAAGGTCGTCCATCTTTTTTGACAGACTTTCGATCTCGCAATTCTTGACGTCAGTCAAGTTGGCAAGGAGGCATGAGGCACCATCTCCGTCGTCCCTCGATATAGCCTGGAGATAGTCGCGTTGCGCAATAGCATCAGCGTGGTCTTTGACTGCGTTTGCCGTGATCTCCATACTGTCCTTGAAATTGTTGATCTCCAGCTGCAGTTCTTTGATCTGGATGTCCTTCTCCGACAGAGCTCGAGCCATCGTTGCTTTTTGCGTCTTGTTCTGCTCATTCTGGAACTGAAGCTTGCCAATCTGCGTTAGCTCTTCGTCGTTGTGTTCCTCCACATGATGGTTAGCCTTCTGCTTCTCCAGTCGCGCAATTTTGGTCTCCAGCACCCGCTTCTCGTTCTTGAGTGCTTCCAGATCTCTGTGCATGGCGTCCCAAACATGCATGGTGACACGCACCACGGATTCCTCCAGCACCATGGGTCTGGTGGACTCGGTTGGTGTGGGTGGGGAGATCGGTCCAGCGCGTACGGAAAGTGGTTCAAAGCCGGGAAGGAGAGGCTCAGCGGTGGTTGTAGACGTTGTATGAGCGGGTTGATGCATAGTCGTGTTGTCGTCATCGTCGATGGGAAGGTCCTTGAGTTCCTGAATAATCGATTCGAGGCGCCGCAGGTCATCCTGTCTGTATTCTGAGGTAGGCTCAGTCACGTCCGAGGTAGGCGAGCGAGCTTGGTCTTGTAGATACGCCGCTACGGAGCCATCGGTGTGGTAAGGTCGTGCCAAAGGCGAAACCATGCTGCCGCCGCTGGCGACGCGGCTGGCGAATCGCACGCCTGGAGATCATCAGTACGCAGTCGTCACTCAAGTATGATGTGAACTCACCATTGGTCGCAAACGATAATAGCATTCTTGGCGAAGATGGTGGGATAGGCGTGTACGGCTTCTTGGCCTTCATCAGGCCTGTGAGGTCGGAGAAGCTGTCTCGCTGTGCTGGCTTGCGTCGATTGGCTGTCATCGATACCGAAGTGGGACTGACGACCACGCTGCTCTCAAGAACAGAGTCAGCGAGGCTGATTAAGTCGTCATCAGCGTCTGGGGTTGCGTTAGCTGAGCATCTGCGGACGCAGGTGGGTTTGTTTGTAGTCCTACAAGCGAGCATCTTGCTGCTGGGAATGGTCGTGACGGATCTCTTCATCGTGCGACGATGCGGCAAGATGGTAAAGGGAAGATGTTTGGTGGGGCTGTAAGTTGTCAAGGTTTTGTGGGAAAGAGGAAATTAGCAGCTGCGGTGAAGGCGACGCTAAGCTTGGCCCCAAAACAAGTAGGAGTGACACGGTGAGTGAGAGACTGAGAATCAAAAGACCAAGCTTG
Source organism: Ascochyta rabiei (assembly GCF_004011695.2). Lineage (NCBI taxonomy): Eukaryota > Fungi > Ascomycota > Dothideomycetes > Pleosporales > Didymellaceae > Ascochyta > Ascochyta rabiei. The sequence goes on along the minus strand of NC_082408.1, from coordinate 345,571 downwards.
AACGATACAAAAAGCATCGAAAACCACGGTGTGATATGTACAGCGTGACCTACTAAAAGAGCAGAGCCAGAGAAGTGCTCCAACATCTAAGACCTCCTGATTGATCATAGCAAGCATGGCGCTACTGCTCGAACGAGCAGGGCAAAAAACGCTGACACCGTCCACAACCCCCCCACCAATGTTCACCTGCCAGATTTCTTGATTTCCAACACCCTCAACGGCGGGTACACCAGCGCAGCCCATGCAAAGCCAACATAGTTGCCCAGGTCAGCGCCATAGGTACCCACGAGACGCGCAATCGGTCCATAATACCAGACCTGTGCCATGCACAAGATCGCGCCCACCCAGCCTATGACGAATGCAACGAATGCTGCAATCCCCAGTGGCAGCTTCTTCTGCTGGTTCCACACATCCCAATTCCAGCCCGTCTTCCTGCGGAAGATGAGATGTTCCTCAAGCACAATGGCGATCCAAATCGATACCCAGTATCCCATCAGCGCAAGGAAATTCGTAAATATTCCAGCAAGGTGAGCGCGTCCGGCGAGTGCGCATACCGTGTAGATGATAACGCCGATTGTGTTCCAGATTACGCGAGGCACGAAACCAGCCCAGCGGCCGAGGATTTGCGCGTCGATTCCAGACGAGTAGGTGGGCACAATGAGGTTGGCGACAAGGCCGAGCGCAACTAAGACGCCGCAGAAGGAGCCAAAGACGCCCAAGGGCCGATACGCTTCGACGATGAGTGCGCCCTGCGAAGTACCATATGCTGCTTTCCACTCAGTGTTAACCAGCATTCCACAGGCCAGGCCAATGCCGAGGACAAAGGCAAAAGCAAAGCTGCAGATAAGGCCAAACAGGGTCATACCAAAGATCCTGATAGAGGAGGCGTGTTCGGGATAGTAAACGAAATAGTCAGCTGCACCGCCGCCGTAGGTGATAGCTGCCGCAAGGGTGAGGCCGAAGAAGCTAATCCTGTTGCCAATGATGGTGTCCGGATTCTCGTCACCATGCGAGGCAGCAGAGATGTTGAACTGAGGTCCAGCAACACCGGCCAAGATGCAAAGCACAATGAGCTGCGGCAGCCACGCCCAGCGCTCGTAGTAGTGGAAGATCTGGTAACCAAAGGTGGTGATGGCCCAAGCGATGACTGCAACGAGGATGATGCCAACTACAACAGACATGGTGTTGCCCGACACCGCGGACAGGATCTGGCCAGCGACAACGCAATCAATCATGCCGTATCCGAGAAGGACGATGATGTTTAGGATGACGACGATCTTGGAAGGCCACCATCCCATGCTGTACCGCGAGAAGATCATGGTCCTGTTGCCACTTTTCGGGCCAAAGGTTGCAATGTACGCGACCACCATAGACCCTACGAGCGCACCAAATACGCTCAACAGACAGCTGTCGACGAAGCCCAGCGCAAATACAGCTGGGCCCAGCATGCCCAGTGTAATATTGTTGGCTGCCAGATTGACCGAGAACCACATGATAGCGACCTGGGAATATCCCAGAGCGCGCAAATCATGTCGCTCATCGGTTTCCACGCGTTGTATACCGCGCGCCTCAAGATTGTACGCAACCAGCTGTTTCTCGAAGCCTTTCCACATCTGCTGCACCCTACCCACGCGGATCGGTAGGGCTTCGGAGGTAGGCAGTCTATCGTTTACGTTGGGTGCAAGTACCATGCGCGTCGTCTTTCCTCCGTGTACGATTCCATTCGTGGCATCATTCGAGTCCATCATGAAGGCCCTATGCTAGTCAGTAGCAGTCTCCGAGCAGGAGCGCAAAGCATGAAGTCCTTTCGCAGGCGTTAACCTGATCAAGTTCAGACCGTATTTCTCAGATCACTTCCATCACCCTCCTCTCACGCCTGGGCGTGACGCGGGAGCAGGGCAACGAGAAGCGAACACCGGTTCTCATGCGATTGCTGTCAGATACCTTGATCAGGCGAGGTTCTGCTTGAGGTCTGCATCTTGGCTGCTGTGCCGTACTTGGAGCGTCAGATATTCACGAAAAGAAACGTGCAGTTGAAGCAGAGTAGAGAGATGACTGGGTGAATTGTCGTGTGGGAGAAGAAGTGTAATGGATGAGAAGAAAGTTATTGCCGTCGCTCAACAGACACGGGAAGAACCCCGCTAAGCTGTCGGCGCGCCGTTAGGCTGGCCTCCCTTCCATCATGTGCAATGATCCGTTGCGCCGGCCGATTGTGATAGTTGTCTATGGCAGGCATTTGTGTGCTCGTGAGTTTCTCAGAAATACGAAGGAGCTCGTTTTTTTGGCCGATCAGGTGTCGCGCACGAGCCACCAAAATGAAACGCGTTCACTCTCCCCGTAGTAAACACCACTATTAATGAGTATTTTACAACAGAAAGCTATTTTGCAGTAACGTACTCCACAAGCGAGCCGCTCACCTAAGCGAACCGCTCACTTTTGCCAAGACCACCAAACTTCATACTACCTAAAATGCCGCAACGCAACAACTAAAAAAGCCCTTAAACGAAGCAGATATACAGTGTGCCCTACAGGCTATCTAATAAGATGCAACACCCTCTTAGTAACGCGCTGCAGTAATCTACAACATGCCTTAGGTAACACATAGTAAATAACTTGCTAGAGCCTCTTTACAGCATAATTATAAGTTATCTCATTAACGTGTTTCACCAGTAAGCGGCCAACACCAGTATCCGGCCAACCCCACCAAAACGCGTCAAACTTCTTTCATCCCAACTGTGATGGCTCAACCACAACGTACTTAAGCCTCCCTTACAGAGGGTAGATGCCTTCTTACTACCTCTGCCGTTAAATTAGGACGCGTTTAGTTAAAAAATAGGGCTGCTTTGCTCTACCAGGTGCCTCGTATAACGCTCCGCCGCCGCCTCTAGGGCATTAAGTCAAAAGACGCAACAACGTCTGTTAACCTTAAGCTTAGCCCTGTTAAAGAGCAGTCCCTTATTTAGTAGATCTTAGACCTTAATTGTTGTGGATTTCTACCCTAGATTATTAATGTGCAACAAATAGCAGACACTCTCCTTACTGCCTACAGCTAAAATCCTCCTCCTCCTTTGCTAGGCAAGAACTGGGTAGCACGCTTTATTAAGCGCTAGCCAGAACTCTAGATAAAGTGGAATAGGAAATTCCATTCACAAAGGGCACGCTGTGAAGATCCTGTCAGGATTAGCGCGTAGTTTAGGCTGGTAGAGGAGACACGCCTTATATATAGGATACCTAATAAGGACATCTATAACTTTAATAAGACTAGGTTTATAATAGGTGTTGCCTTAACGTCTAAGGTTGTTACTAGCTCTGACACAGTTAGACGCGCTACTGTTGTTTAGCCAGGCAATTGCGAGTAGGTAACAATAATTAAGTGTGTTAACGCGTTAGGTTGGTCTATCCTACCCTTCCTTATACTAGCAGGGAAGCTCTACCAGGCTAGCTGGTATCAAGACCTCCTACCTGACTGGACTGTTGCTGTTAGTGACAACGGCTGGACAACAGATAAGCTAGGCCTTGACTGGGTGAAGCACTTTAACAGGCACACACAGACTCGCTTATTAGGTGCTTGTTAGCTACTTATCCTTAACAGTTACAGCAGCCATACTATACCTAAGTTTAATTAGTACTATAAGAACAATATAATTATTACCCTCTGTATGCCTCCTTACACCTTACACCTTCTCTAGCCACTAGACGTTAGCTGCTACTCTCCTCTTAAGGTGTTGTATAGACATAAGGTGTCTAAGCTTGCCCACTAAAGCATCTTCTATGTTAACAAGCTTAACTTCCTATAGATATACCTAAGGATTAGACCAACTACTCTATTAGAGAGCAATATTAAGGCTAGATTTCAAGTAACAGGGCTTATCCCATTTAATCCAGAGCGTGTCCTGTCATGCCTCACTGTTATTAGAACACTATTACCACCAGGGACAGCAGCAGGACCAGCAGGGCTGTGGACAGCAGAGACACCACGTACAGTTAACCAGCTTTAGCAGCAAGCTTGCCTTATACAAGATCTCCTTAAGCGTCAGTTACAGAGTCTAACTAGTTAAGCTATATCCTAGCTTGTTAAGGGTTATTAGCTTGCAATGCAGTTAGCAATAATCTTAACTTAGGAGAACGCTAAGCTATATGCTTTAAATTAACACTAGTAATATAAGTATTAAAAGCATAGACAGTATATAGCACGTAGGGGAGCTCTACAGGTTAAGGAAGCTTAATTACTAGTCTTACAGGCTAATAATGTGGTTAAGGAGGAGGCCCAGGTTAACGCTGCCCCACAGCGTTAGCAAGCACCACTAACGTGTAGCAAATGCCACGTGCAAGGCCACAACAGGACTTAATATAGAGCTATCTAATCTATTATGCTTTAAAACCTTACTTAATTCAACTGCGTGGTTGTGGAGTAATTGCACGCCAAGTTAGGCTGGTTTTGGTGGGGTTGGCCGGATACTGGTGTTGGCCGCTTACTGGTGAAACACGTTAATCCAACGCTCTGCTTACCCTAGCGCACCCTTACAGGCTCTAGTAAACTCTAGCAGCTAATAACATACTAGTGCAATATTCAGCTAATTACAAATTAATAACGTAAGTTAGCATAACGTACCTCACGTGCGAATGGAACACCAAGCGAGTGGAACACTCCAAAATCTCACCGAAAATCACGAAAATCACAACTGTTTATCTCAACAACCACCCTATAGAATCCTCTCAAATTCTCAGAATAAAGCTGCACCTACACAAATAAGAGTATGTAAGAGTCTTAGAATGATAGTATCTATATTACAGAACATATTAACAAAATGCTGTTATACAGGGATGTTTGCAAGCTTTCTCTATAGCTATTATAGCTACAAGGCTGAAATTCGGATATATGCTTGTTGACGCCTATGCAATACCATCCTAAGAGTTTCAGATAACTCTATAAGGTGGTTGTTGAGATAAACAGTTGTGATTTTTGTGATTTTTGGTGAGATTTTGGAGGGTTCCACTTGCTTGGTGTTCCATTCGCACGTGAGGTACGTTATTATAGAATAAAATTACTACTAGCTTATAGAGCTATATAAATAGAGTATTTTTCTAACAAAAGGTTAGTCTTTTTCTCTACTAATAGAAGAGTTAATTAGCTTTTAAAGTAAAAAAATTTGGTGTTTTTACTAGCAAAAAGCGGGCGTTGCGCGCACAGACACGGTAGTTCAGGACAGGGACCTTTGGAAGGACTGCTGCTTTACATATGTCTATGCACTTAGTGCACGCTGGTAGTTAATACATGCGTATTACTAAAATTATTTTACGTTAACATGTCTTCTTACTCCTTGGCCTAAACCACTCCTTAGCCTGCTCTACTAAAATTGCGACGTGTCTTTTTATAACACTTATAATAGCCCCCCCCCCTTACAACGCTTAGAGGCTTTAAAAAGCAGGTAGACTAGATCTATCAATTTACACGATTTAAAATAGCTATATCTTAAGTACCAGAAAAGCTGCGCGGCTATAAATTATCCCTAGAATAACGCTTTAACGCTATCTTTAACACGTACCTACACTACAGCAATTTAATACACAAAAACGCAAGCTATCCCCTACAGAGGAGCAGTCTCTAGTAGAATAGATCCCAGACCTTAACTAACGTGGATTTCTGACCTAGATCATTAACGTACAACGAATGGCAGACAATCTACTTGCAGCGCTAAGGAGTGGTGAGATTATTGTTAGGCTCTTAGCCTTACTCTTAAGCCTCAGGCATGTGACGCGCACCTCTGACCTGTAATGGCAAATAAGTACTGTTCTGGCCGCTGTCTCACTATCAAAGTGAGCATTGTTACCTTTTTGGCATGCTTGGCACGGTGGGCAGAGCCGTGGCCTTGACAATTATCTCATGAATCAAACACTCTCCAGAGCTTTCGTAACCCTGTCTGACTAACGAATTCAGGCTAGCTCACCTGATTAAACTTTCTGGCACCATCTCAAAACGTCTTCGACCCATTTTTCCTCAGACGCTCCGCTAACGCGTCGCCTGCTGATTATATCAGCAGTTAGTGGTTGGTCCAGATAGTTGCAGATGGTCTAAGACAGTTTCAGACAGTACTAATAACGCCAGCGTCGCAAAAAGCGGAGCGTCCGATTTGTGAGATAATGGTGAGACATGTCAACGGAAAATAGTTTTAGTAATACACATGCATTAACTAACAGCGTGCACTATGTGCACAGACATAGATTTAATTAATTTAATTGTGTCCTATATAAGTATAGCTGCAAAGTGCATGAACATAAAAATATATTACTAATCTACATAGGCGACTAAGTTAATTACTACTTACTTCGGTAACATGCTAGTCAGGAATCAAAACAAGGACACCTAACTATTTTTTAAATTTTATTTAAGCTACAATTGTTGTTACAGGGTAGCTTAGTGCTGTAGATGTAAGCTAGCGTAATAATATTAATTACACTACCTTGTATAATCTCATTAGACACAGCTGTAACGCTTTAACGTTAATCTACTAGGTGAAGATTCTTACAGACATATATAGCTAGCTAAGATTAATAATCTATTAGAAGATAGAGATTCTATAACGTACCCCACGGGCGAGCCGCTTAACGGGCGAGCCGCTCACTTTTGCCAAGCCCCCACCAAACTTCTCCTCCTACACCAATGTCTTCTTAACAACACCATTTAGACGCGTTAAAGGAAGCTTAGATACAGCTTGCGCTCTAGGCTCTTAAACAAGACACAAATCTCTCTTAGCGACGCGCTGCAGCTATCTACAGGGTCCCTTAAAAGACACTAAGCGACTAACACACAGGATAACCTTCACGCACAGATTCTATAGCCAACTTACAGAAGCTAGACAATAATAAGGAGGAGGTAATTATTAAGCATATTCTTAAGCTAGATGCGTAAGGATTTTCTCCTTAGCTCTTAGATGTAGCTACTATAGCCAATTCTTTACGCGCTAAGCGCAATCTAGGCCCTATTAGCGTAAACTGGCCTAGTATGTTTGTTAAGCAACACCTAGAGCTTAAAGTTAAGTTTAATTGCAAGTACGACTATAAGAGAGCCCTTTATAAGGATTCTGAGGTTCTATAGGGCTAGTTTAGCCTAGTAGCTAATATTAAAGCTAAGTATAGCATCTAGGATAAAGACACGTATAACTTTAACAAGACAGGCTTTATAATAGGCCAGATTTCCCTAGGAGCAGTTGTTACAGCTTTAGAACGACAGGGTTGGCTAAAGGCTATCTAGCCAGGCAACTAAGAGTAGGCTACGGCTATAGTAAGCATTAATGCTAAAGGATAGGCTATTCTGGCCTTCCTTATCTTTAAAGCCTACTACTACCTCTCTGCCTGGTACAAAGAAGAGGATCTGCCTTACAACTAGGTTATTAGAGTCTCTAATAACGGCTGGACTACTAACAAGCTTGGTCTTAACTGGTTGAAGCACTTTGACAGGCATATAAAGGAGCGTACTATTAGCACCTACTGTTTGCTTATTATTAATAGTTATAAGAGCCACAACTCTCTTAAATTCCAGCAATACTGCAAGGATAACAAGATTATTACTTTGTATTTGCCTCCTTACTTATTACACCTTATATAGCCCCTTAATATAGGTTGTTTTGCTGCTTTAAAGAAGGTGTATAGGCGCTAAGCTAAAATACTTATATATAACTAGATTAACTATATTATAAAGACAGAGTTCCTGCCATACTTTATACGCGCCTACAATGCTGCAATTACTTCTAAGAACATCTAGAAAGGGTTCTAAGGTGCTAGATTGGTCCTATTTAACCTAGACTAGGTTATAATGGCCCTTAATGTGAAGTTGCACACTCTATTACTACTACTACCTGTTAACAACAAGCTCTAGCAGTCGCAAACCCTAAGCAACACCCTTAAACTTAGGTTGCAATTAACACTTATAAAGACAAGGATTTAGAGGTATATAGATAGTTTGCCTACCTCTATAGTTAAGGCGTTTAAAAAGGTAGTAAAAGGGGCAGCAATAATTGCGCATAAGCTAGTGTTAGCGCAACAGGAGATTACTTAGCTTTAAGCTACTAATAAGGCAGCCACACAACAAAAATCATACAAAAGAAAGCAAGTTTAGGCAGAAGAGACCCTAACAGTTAAGAATAGCCTGTAATTAACAACTCTGAAGGAGTTTAGGGCGCGTAGTAATAGGAAGAAGGCAAAGAAGCAGGTGCGCGCTAAAGGAGGTAAGCCCTCCTAAAGACGCTGTAGACAGTGCAATTAGACAGGACACAACGCGCAAACGTGTTAGAAAGAGGTAGAAGTAGTTTCTAAATAGTATTACAGGCCATACTGCACTTTACAGCACTAAACTAGGTTATTTTGGGCCATAATAGGGTGGAGTTTGGTGGGGGCTTGGCAAAAGTGAGCGGCTCGCCTGTTGAGCGGCTCGCCTGTGGGGTACGTTATAGCGTTAAACGTTGCTAGTTAATGTCCTTAGTCTCCTAGGAGTCCTAAACGTGCTTGTGTCTCTAAGCTAGAGTTACGCAGTTAATGCTAAACCTAGTAGCAAAATGCTGATATATAAGTTTTTTGCCTAGTTTTAGCACATTAATTGCTGTAACGTACTCTACGGGTGAGCGGATTAAACGGGTGAGCGGATCACTCTGCCAAGACCACACCAAATTTCTACCCTATTATAGCTTGTATTAGCCCACTTTGGCCTTGTATACAGTAGTGCAGTACATAATATTATTTAGAAACATCTTCTACAGCCTTCTTACATGTATGTAAGTTATGTCTAACGTTGTAGCACTTTATATAGCGTCTTTGGGTTACTTCCCCTCCTTTAGCGCACACTTGCTTCTTTGCCTTCTTACTATTACCACGCGCCCTAAACTTAGTTAGAGTAGTTAATTAAAGGCCTTCCTTAGCTGTTAGGACTCTCTTCTGCTGTAATTGCTTTCTTTTATGCAATTTACGTCACGTGGCAGCCTTATTTGCTGCTTAAAGCCTAGTAATCTCTCTTTAAGCTAACACTAGCTTATGCGCTACTATAGCTGCGCCTTTAGCAAGCTTTTTAAAGGCCTTAACTATTAAAGTTAGTAAGCTGCTTGCATGCCTTTAAATCCTCTCTTAAACTAGTGTTAATTGCGACCCTAATTGCAGGGTAGTGCTTAGGGTTTGGGACTGCTAGGGCTTATCTTCTACAGTAGGTAGCGGTAGGGTACGTAGGCGGACATCAAGACCTATTATGACCCGTTCTGGGTCAAGGGGGACTATTCCAGCGCCTTAGAAGCCTTCTTAGATATTGCTAGAAGTAAATGTCTCCTTATAGGCGTCTATAAAGTATAGTAGGAACTTAGTTTTAGTAATATAAGTAATGTAGTTACGTATAAGATTCTTAGCTTAGCGCCTATATACCTTCTTTAGAGGGGCAAAATAACCTATATCTAGTGGTTGTAAAAGGTAAGATAAGTGTAGAGGCATACATAGTGTAACAATCTTTGCTTCCTTGCAGTATTGTTAGAAGTTAAGGGAGTTGTGGCTCTTGTGGCTGTTAATAAGGAGCAGCTAGTGTACTTCTTAGGTGCGCGTCTTTGTATAGGCATTAAAGTGCTTTAACCAGTCTAGACCAAGCTTGTTAGTAGTCTATCTGTTCTTAGAGACTCTAATAACCCAGTTATAGGGCAGATTGTCCTCTTTGTACCAGGCAGAGAGGTGGTTGCAGCCTTTAAAGATAATAAAGGGTAGAATAGCCTACCCTGTGCTATTAATGCCCTGTATAACTGTTGTCTACTCTTAATTGCCCTGCTGCACTGCCTTTAGCCGTCCTTAACGCTCTAAGCCTGTAATAACTGCTCCTGTTAATATCTGGCCTATTATAAAGCCTGTCTTATTAAAGTTGTATGTGTTATTGTCCTAGATGCTATACTTAGCTTTAACATTTGCTACAAGCCTAAACCAGCCCCTAATAATCTCTAGATCCTTACAGAGGGCTCTCTTGTAGTTATACTTGCAATTAAACCTTACTTTAAGGTTAGGGCGGCGCTTAATAAACGTGTTAGGCCAGTTTATGCTAATATAGCCTATATTGCGCTTAGCACGCAAAGAATTAGCTATATCAGCTACAGCAGCCAGCTAAGGGGCAAATCCTTATGTATCTAGCTCAAGGATGTACTTAGCAATTACGTCCTCCTTAGTCTGGTCTATAATCTGTTAAACTAGCGTATAATTAGCTTGTGCAGGTTGTCCTGTATATTAAGCGTGTAGTGTACTATAAAGTGCGTTATATATAGCTGCAGCGCGTTACACAGTAAGTATTATGTCTTATTTAATTACCTAGAGCGCAAGCTGTATTGCAGCTTCTCTTAAGGGCGTAGATTAATGTTGTTGTTGAGGCATTGCGTAGTAAGGTGGAGGTTTGGTGTGGTCTTGGCAGAGTGATCCGCTCACCCGTTTGATCCGCTCACCCGTGGAGTACGTTAAGCGCTTTGTTAATAGCTGCTATAGTTGTTAAGTTACAACGCGTTAAAGTATAGTGTAGTTGTGATGATTCAGTTGTTGCGCGACTCCAGTTGTTGCGCGCACGGACACGGTAGCAGATAATTAACCCCGCACGGATCCAGTCTCAGCTAAGCCAGCGCATCACGTGGTGATGTGCTGAGGCACAGCCACAAGTAACGCTGGAGCGGCCAATGTGGCCTAGTACAGGTCAATGTGGGCCATAATGTGCTGTTACTGCTGGAAGGTCTAGTACTTAGGATGAGAGAGACCTCTCTGAGCGACCATAGGCGCGCGTCAGATTCTGTGACCCCCAGATGTCTGTCTGTTAGGCCTGGGTCAGGCCCTTGTTAAGAGGGGAGATACTGTTAGGCTCTTAGCCTCAGGCATGTGGCAGCGTCCACCTCTGACCTGTGATAGCAACAAGTACTGTTCTGGCCTACGTGCTCACATCTGAGTAAGCATTGATACCTTTTTGGAATGCTTGGCACGGTGGGCAGAGCCGTGTCATGACATTAGTAGTAGGAGAATCCTAGGGCTGATTGCAGGTGTGTAAGGGTCTAGTGTTTAGTGTGTTAGCTGCTACTCTAGTCTATAATCTACCTAGTGTAGTCCCTACGCGCACCTAGGCTGTTTTTATTTTACCTAGCGTACCTTCCTAAGTTAGACACTGTACTACTCTACACTCTTACCTAACCTACCTGTGTTACACCTACTTAATTTCCTATACTTACCTTCTTAACTTACGCTATATCTGTTGTAACATCTAGTTCTAGTTATTAGGCTACTAGCTATAGCCTATAGGGCTGGTAGTCCACAGTCAGTGCCTTCGTTAGGACTGAAAGCAACAAGCTCTGAGGCTTTGATCGCCAACGGTGGGAAAAAGGCATCGTAGACCGACTTCCGAACGAAGAGCGAAGTCACTGAATGTGCGCGGCCCTGGACGGGCTGGCTGAGCGTTGTGAGAAACAGGTGTTGCTTGTCCCGTCCGTAAGCGTTCTTGTAGCACCGCCCCTGTCGTGTGCTAACAGGCTCGCCAGGTCCATCTACAAGCATCTGCGGCGAGGACTAGCGTGGTAGTTTGCGATCCTTGGCTTAATACAGCCTTGCGGCATCCGCCAAGAGCTGTTGCAGAAGTGCGTCCTTGCACTCCCACCCCTGCTCGTCTAAGAACACCTGCCAGGCCTTCTCTTCATAAGGGTCGGTTTGCTTTAGTCGCTGGATCTCTGGTGAATTAAACCCTAGAGTGTGGGCAACTTTGGCGAGATCATGCCAGACAGCGGGATTAGGGGGCCTTGCTAGAGGCGTCTTGCTAACCAGCTCTTTCAGCGGATGGTTATTAACTAGGCCCTACACTTCTCTTATGGCGTACAGGTACATTTGCCGGAAGCTGATCTTAAACTAATTGTTCACGTCCCTGGCTATCTCTTGTATTAAGTCTTCTGTGGTCTGCACTATAATCTTACCGTTGTGTTGCGGTCTTATAAAGGCTGACTCTGCAAGACTGCGTAAAGTCCTTTAACCCTGCCTGCCCCTTCTTAAAGGACGCAGCAGCTTGTAGACAGCTTCAGCAGGCCCCTTTATGTACCTGTAGTCTTTCTGCAGAGTTCTAAGTGTGGGTATAAGGTGCTTAATCCCGCGCAGTTTTTTCCAGATCTCCTGCCTTGCGGTGTTGTTAACTGCGCGAAAGATCCGTCTCTTATGCGTCAGCCTCTGTAAGAACCTCAGGTTGTTAAGCGACATGCCAGGACATCTAGACTGCACATGCAGTACAGTGTCTCTGTCTAGCGCACTCTGCAAGCGCTCCTCTCTACTGTAGATATAGTTAAACGTGGTAAGTATGCGGGCAAAATAGTGCACAAACTCCTGTGTTACAGGATTAGACGTAGCAGCTATAGCTACAGTTTGCGTTACTCACCTTATTGCTCCGCGTGGCGATAATCTTGTGCCAGATAGTAATGTTAAGGTTGTCTAAGAGCGCAGGGATTTAGATCAGCTCTCGCAGCGCCGCGTAGTACTCCTTGTGCGCGAAGACGCAGCCTAAGATGTCTTTCTTGCAGTCCGTTAACCACGACCACTAGTGCTGTCTAGCAAACTTGTTCACATCCTTGTACTCAACGATCTTGCGGAATATCAACCTGTCAGAAAATACCCTGCTGCTTAAGTAGTCCTTAACAAGCAACCTCTAAGCCTGTGTGCTTAGACCTGCAGTTACTCTGTGTTAGAGGGTGCACGTGTCAACACGGGGGATAGCATACCTTCTAAGTACAGTGTAACAGTCCACCACCTATCCTGTCCTTGCAAACAAGCCAATTTCTTAGCAGCCTTAATGCGATGCTTGCCGTGCAGGCATTAAAGACAGTAGCAGTTAGGGAACGTCAAGCGAGGCGGACTCTCCTAAGAGCTGTTCAGGAGGTTGACAAGCAACACCCCTAACAGCTAGACAGCGCTTAGCAGGTTGTCTTTGCTAACAATCGCTGGTATATAGTGCTCGTTCTGCAGCCGCTTTACACCCTCCTTATAAAACACGCCTATCAACCTCTGTACGTTACCTCAGTTAATGTCTTAGGGGCTGTGCTCCAAGAGGTGGAGGAAGTCCAGCAGCACCTTTGCCCTGCCGCGAAAGTGACTTGACCTTTGCCTCTCAATCTCTTCTTCTACGTAGTTGATCCGCGCCTGCTTTATGCTTTAACACTAGGATACAGCAGATCCGTTAGCGTGCAGGCTTTGAACGATGTGTCCCCGCTAGATGCAAAGATGATTGGCGTACCTTCTTCGTGCTATAAACTCTAACTTTGACTGCGCAAGAGTGTAGAGAATGCAGAGGTGTCATCACTGTAGTGCTCTTTCTAGTCGTCTATAACAACTTGTAAGCATTCACACACGCACTGCACTTAAGCTATTTATAGTTCCCAACCAGCCAATCGTTTCAATCAATTTCTGCGCAGACTCTATCGTCGCTAAGCAACAGCTAGTCCTGAGGCGAGGCCGCGCTCGCCGCAGCAGCGACTCCAGGACTTGTGAGGCTTATAGAGTGGCGCGAGGCCACACAAACGCAGGTAATTGATTGAATTACCTCGCGAACAACCATAGAACAGTACCACGCAAAAGACAAGGCGAATGTAAATAGGGAGGCTGAGCAGAAAGCGTAGGGCGGCTGCGACGTTTTTGCTCTTCTTAGCAATGTGTGCTTCCGCGACTCTGTCCTTAGTAATTAGCTTCCGTTGTGCTGTTTTAACTCATCTCACATGTTCCAGCAAGCTTCCCACAGTCAGGAAAGACATCGAGCGAGCTGAAGCTCTAGATCACACGTTCATTGGCCAATGCAATCTCCATACACCTACCTACTGAGGTGAAACAAGACGATGTGGGTGCTAAGTGACTGTAAGCTCCAGACGAGCAGTGCTGAGAGGCACCCTAAGACTTGTGGCTGGCTGGTGGTCGCCGTCAGGTGGCTTATCGCGAGCACTCGAAGACAGTCAGCGTTGGTCGACAACATCACAGGCTGAGTTGGCAGGAAGTGCGCCGAGTTTCAGTGCGCTCTCCTTGCCTGACCCTCCGAAGCGCCCGGCTCGCTCGATATGGAGGTCCGTGATCTTATTGCACTCCTAGAGCAGGAGAACCTAAGTGCGACTGTGCAGGAAGTCTTTAGCAAGCCTGCTGTACGTGAACGCCCGCTTCTATAGATCAGATCGGGAGCTAACTCAAGGAGTTGTCGAGCGCTTAGAAAGCTATTAAGTCTATTAGGGCAGCGCGCGAGCATCCTGCAGGATAGCAGCCAAACCTGTATTCAAACGTCGCATCTTTAGAACTAGATCGCTTAGAAGTTTTGTTAACACTGTCGGCGAAATGGGCGGCTGACCCCTAGGCCTTCTTTGACCCGTGGCGCATAGACGACCACGCTGCCGTCAGCAAAACTGCAACCGCATCCTTACCAGCTCCTACATTAGCAATGTACACTGCTTCTCCCAGTACTAATAACAGTCAATAGTACTTGCGGCAGAAGATTAATCTAATGCAGCAGTTGAAAGCACAGCAGGTAGAGGACTCAATGCGCCAGATACTGTGTGCCGTCTTCTTCCACAACGTTATTATAGCAAAGTCGCCCCAGAGGAAGAAGGACAGCAGCCTGCCCACTGGTGGGTTGCCAAACCTTGTTAGCCAGGCCTGGACACAGCTCACCGGTGATAAGTTAGACAACGAAACAGCAAAAGAGGTAACGGGCTACGTTAAGGCTGGGTATTGATATCACCTGGTAGGCTAAGCAGTAGGCCTAGGTGCGTGGCTCTTGCTCTTGGCCTAAGTCACAAACGTATGGTAGGTGCTCTGTTTTAGGCATCACTTCATCATCTCACCAGTGCTAGGTCCAAGTATCCCGTGGGATCCCTGGTGATCGCGTCCAAGTCCACCTACGATGCATGTACGCCTGCAAAGGGACTAGAGATTGCAACTAAGGCAGCAACTCACATTCAAGAATTTCAAATGCGGCCCTTCGCGGTCCCGCCTTCAAAGCGAAAGTCCTCCGAGTGTCTGTACGCGGAACAACCTCCAAAACAACTAATAGCTGCAAAGCCTTCAAACCCTCCAAACACTCGCGCTTTAACATCCCTGCCGGCTGGCTACCGTACGTCCAACATCCCGCTCAAACTTATGCGAGCTCAGCATCAGAAGTCTACCAGCACACAAAGAAGACACCTAAGAAGCGCACCACCAACACTACCACATCAGCCAATCTAACCGAACAAGAGACTGAGCCCCTTCAGGCTCCTTGTGGCGCCAGCTCGTCCGAGCCGCGCGCGCTAGGTGCTGCGAGGCCAACAGGTGCGACTGCTTAGGCCGAAGGCAGCGGGATTGGCGTGACCGGCAGGCACCGCCACTCTGCCGAGGCAGCAGGAGGTGGGACGTCTTCCCCTCTGCACAGCCTGTCTACCGTATACCCTCAACCAGGCGTAGATCTCCCGCTACCATCTTCTACACACTCTAATCTAACACCAGCACCAACAGTAGATGTATGTCCAGGCACATCTAGTGTGCTTGCGTCGACGATTGGCTGCTATTGCGCAGCACTGGACCGCTTCTGTGCTGAGCACAGCACTGTTCCAGATTGCGCAAGCACACGACATCCCAACGCCAGCCCGCACGCGACACCGCCAAGCGTTCTACGGTATCGCTGCCCAGCACATCCCACCAGAACGAGTACATGCCAGGCGGCTTTCTTCTAGATCAAGGCGCCCCACCCTGCGTGTTCACAAATGCCAGCAGCATTGCAGGCGTCTGGGACCTGCAAGACAGGGCCGTCTTTGGCTTCCAGGCGACATGCTAGGCTGGCAGCGCACGTGGTGCATCAGTAAGCTTCTTAGAGTGAAGGATCACGTAGATTGTGACGACGGGCTTTATGTAAACAAATACCTCTTAGGATTATTCTCCGCAGAGGACTGTCAGCGCTCTCAAATCTAGCAGATTGTTGTAGTGTGTCTTTCCGCCGCTCTCTACATAAATACGTACTGCCTCTGATAGGTTGTCAGGGCCTTGCAGTGGTACAAGCACGCCCACCTCGTCCCTGGAGATGACTAGGCCGCCTACTTTAACGTCGACCGTTATTGGTTTTCTTTTAGGGTCAGCCAGTATCACGTCTGTTGTTCTCGCCTGCACTTCTGTCTGCTGCAACAGCTCAGTCAGCGTTTGACAGCTGAAGTCTGTCTAGCACTTACAAAATAGGCGAAATACTCCCGTCCTACTGCTGTAAGATCGCTGCGATCGCTGTGTACGAACGTTACTCCTCCTTGCAGGGACGTCCTAAGACAGCCATCTTTCCTGATTCTCACCGACGAAGCTGCCTTGCGAGCAAGCTTAAAGATGTGTTCAGTTGTGGGGATTGTCTAGTACACAGGCATGGTAGTGTAGATAGCGCGAACAGTTGAGCTTTGATGTACGTAAGGAGACTATAGAACTCTAGCTTGTTGTCTTATAGAAGCGGTGGTCAGTTAAAGGTAGCGAGAATAGCGAGTAATATAGGCGTGCTAGCGTAAATACGGCCTAGCGCCATTATTGTAAAAGTTACTGGGACAAGGACGTGGAGCACGATGGGGAGCACGACGTGCGTCAACGCTGAATCAAGCTGGGTTGCTCTTTCTCTTGCTCGTTTAGTTGTGACGACAGGCTGTTAGCAGCTGTTAAGGGCCTACTGTGGTGTTGTGAGGATTAATCATAGGCGCTGTTCTGGGCTTTGCTGGGATTGCGGTTGGCATACTTGTCCACAGCATAATTAGCACGGCCATAGATCGAATGGACATCACTTGAGATGGCAAGCGAAGGCTGGTCTGGATTGGCTGTAGGACGTGATGCGTACTCTTGCCCTTCTTGGTCTGCAAAGGTTTCCTTCATAGACGTCTTTGCGTTTAGATGTAGTGAATATTAAAAAAGTACTCTTACTATGCTAAGGCGCGTGTTACGACGCATGCGCATTACGAGCACAAGTACATTTAACTACCTAGTAGTTTGTCTTCCAGGTAAAATGTCCAATATCACCTTTCTTGAAGGTTGCAGCGTGAAGAGTCCATTCCATTCTCTTGCCAGCCTGTACCGTTATGGCCATAATATCCTCGCGTCTAGAGTAGTCCTCAATATATGCCGATATGTCCTGGGCTAGGTGGTTGTGAATAGTCACAAAAATCTCTCCCCTGTTGTAGACAAGAGAGAGAGCGACTCCAGCAACGTTGCGTACAGCGCCCCTTAAATTATTAATAAAAGTAAATGAATACGTTCCTTCAGTACGTCTAAACAGGTTAGCAAGAGTGAATCAACCTGACTATAACTCTTACTTATCAAAGCTAACAAGGCTAGAAGCTTAACCTTCTAGGTTGTTCTCTCTAGTCCTGTATAATCTTAGCAACGCTCTAGTTTAAGGTTTTAATGCAGTACCTTAACTGGAGATCAGTGTTAACTAGATCAATTAAACCCTTTCCTTGTTCAGCGATAGGTGCGGCAAAGCTTGGGGCAATCGCAAGGACAGCAAGAACATTAACAAGCTGGAAACGCATAGTTAAGATAGTGTAGAGTGTAAAAGTAGACAGTAAAGGAGAGTGGAGTTAATATGAAAGTGTTTGTGTTAGAGATGTAGTAAGTAATAACCTACAGCATAGGCTTATAAGTTACTTATAACGTACCCCACAGGCGAGCCGCTTAACGGGCGAGCCGCTCACTTTTGCCAAGCCCCCACCAAACTCCACCCTATTATGGCCCAAAACAACCTAGTTTGGTGCTGCAAAGTGCAGTATGGCCTGTAATACTATTTAGAAACTACTTCTACCTCTTTCTGACACGTTCGCGCGTTGTGTCCTGTCTGATTGCACTGTCTACAGCGTCTTTAGGAGGGCTTACCTCCTTTAGCGCGCACCTGCTTCTTTGCCTTCTTCCTATTACTACACGCCCTAAACTCCTTTAGAGTTGTTAATTATAGGCTATCCTTAACTATTAGGGTCCCTTCTGCCTAAACTTGCTTTCTTTTGTGTAATTTTTGTTGTGTGGCTGCCTTATTAGTAGCTTAAAGCTAAGTAATCTCCTGTTGCGCTAACACTAGCTTATGCGCAATTATTGCTGCCCCTTTTGCTACCTTCTTAAACGCCTTAACTATAGAGGTAGGCGAACTATCTATATGCCTCTGAATCCTTGTCTTTACAAGCGTTAATTACAACCTAAGTTTAAGGGTGTTACTTGGGGTTTGCGACTGCCAGAGCTTGTTGTTAACAGGTAGTAGTGGTAATAGAGTGCGCAACTTCACATTAAGGGCCATTATAACCTGGTCTGGGTCAAATAGGACTAATCTAGCACCTCAGAACCCTTTCTAGATGTTCTTAGAAGTAATTGCAGCATTGTAGGCGCGTATAAAGTATGGCAGGAACTCTGTCTTTATAATATAGTTAATCTAGTTATATATAAGTATTTTAGCTTAGCGCCTATACGCCTTCTTTAAAGCAGCAAAACAACCTATATTAAGGGGCTGTGTAAGGTGTAATAAGTGAGGAGGCAAACAGAGAGTAATAATCTTGTTATCCTTGCAGTATTGCTGGAATTTAAGAGAGTTGTGGCTCTTATAACTATTAATAATAAGCAAACAGTAGGTGCTAATAGTACGCTCCTTTGTATGCCTGTTAAAGTGCTTTAACCAGTTAAGACCAAGCTTGTTGGTAGTCTAGCTGTTATTAGAGACTCTAATAACCTAGTTGTAAGGCAGATCCTCTTCTTTATACTAGGCAGAGAGGTAGTGGTAGGCTTTAAAGATAAGGAAGGCTAGAATAGCCTATCCTTTGGCATTAATGCTCACTATAGCCGTAGCCCACTCTTGGTTGCCTGGCTGGATAGCCTTTGGCTGACCCTGTTGTTCTGAAGCTGTAACAACTGCTCCTAGGGAGATCTAGCCTATTATAAAGCCTGTCTTGTTAAAGTTATACGTGTCTTTATCCTAGATGCTATACTTAGCTTTAATATTAGCTACTAGGCTAAACCAGCCCTATAGAACCTTAGAATCCTTATAGAGGGCTCTCTTGTAGTTGTACTTGCAATTAAACTTGACTTTAAGCTCTAGGTGTTGCTTAACAAACGTACTAGGCCAGTTTACGCTAATAGGGCCTAGATTGCGCTTAGCGCGCAAAGAATTGGCTATAGTAGCTACATCTAAGAGCTAAGAGGAAAATCCTTACGCATCTAGCTTAAGAACATGCTTAATAATCACCTCCTCCTTATTATTGTCTAGCTTCTGTAAGTTAGCTATAGAATCTGCGCGTGAAGGTTGTCCTGTGTGTTGGTTGCTTAGTGTCTTTTGAGGGACCCTGTAGATAGCTGCAGCGCGTTGCTAAGAGAGATTTACGTCTTGTTTAAGAGCCTGGAGCGCAAGCTATATCTAAGCTTCCTTTAACGCGTCTAAATGGTGTTGTTAAGAAGACATTGGTGTAGGAGGAGAAGTTTGGTGGGGGCTTAGCAAAAGTGAGCGGCTCGCCCGTTAAGCGGCTCGCCCGTAGGGTACGTTAACAGGAGATAGAGCTTATAAAGTATATAGAGTTACTTAGTACTTATTACTTACTACCTACTAGAGAGATAATCTAGAATTTTGCGTTACTAGTAGCTTAAAATCTAGTTAGTAAGAGCTGGGCTACCTGCTTTATTAACAAGTACTCTATCTATCTTATCTTATGTTACTCTACTAAGATAGATTAACTATATTACAACGCTAATTCCTATAATAAATATATGCTCTACTTTAACCTACTACAGCACAAAATCTCTAAATACTCTATTAAGGGTTACTACATATATAATATAGATAAGAAGGGCTTTATAATTAGTATTATAGGCAGAATAAAATATATGTTTAGTAAGCGTATATAGATAAAGAGAGAGATTAAAGCATCTATCTAGGATAGTAACTAAGCTTAGTAGATGCTTATAGCGTGTGTGTGTAGTAATAGAATAGTACTACTACTAGGCATTATCTATAAGTTAGCTAACACTAGCATTAAATTAGACTAGGTAGCTAAAATTAAGCTAGGAAAACACTCTGTAATAGTTATATTATCTTTCTTAGGGTGGACAAATAGGGATATAGGCCTTACCTGGCTTAAGTAGGTGTTTAATTACTACACTAAGGAGAAAGCACAAAGAAAGTAGAGGCTTTTAATACTAGATAGCTACAGATCCTATGTAATAATAGACTTTATTAAGTACTATAATAACTACAAGATCCTCCTAGCTGTCCTTCCCCCTTACTTAACCTAAACGCTCTAGCTACTTAATATAGTGCTGTTTAAGCCTCTATTAATAGTATACTTAAAAGTAGTAATAATATACATCTATAAGGCTTAAAATAACGCACCTATTACTAGAGCAGACTTCTTCTGCCTATTCTGGCTAGTGTAGATGTGTAGCTTTACTAAAAAGCTAATACTTAAGTCCTTTAAGGCAACAGGTATCTATCTACTTAATTCTAACGTTATCCTCTACTGCTTTGTTAAAACACTAGAGAGCTTAGATTTAGATAGGTCCTTATTGTCTGTTTATAGCAACAAGGATTAGCTTAAAATAGAGACGTTGTTGCAGCATGTAGTTAAAAACTAGAGTAAGAGTAACATTAAAAAGATAAGATAATTAATCTACTATATCTTAGTTAAAACCTTACTCCTCTAGTATAAGATAGATAGCCTTAAAAAGACTCTAAAGACGCAGAAGAAGCACAAAAAGAAGAGCAAAACCTTAGACTTGCAGCAACAGCAGGAGTACTATAGTAGTGCAGTGTTCTAGTTACCTAGAAAGGTTAACAAAGCACGCTTCTGTAAGCAAGTTAGACAATATAAGAAGAAGGAGGAGAGGCTTAGAAAAGCTACTAGTAAGGAAGTAGCAGCTGCTAAGAAGCTGGTTAAGGAGAAGGAGAAGGAGGAAAGGCGTGTAGCGTAAGAGGCAGCTAAGGTAGTACATAAGAAGGAGAAGGCTAATACAGCAAATTAGAAGGCTAAACAGGAGGCTAAAAAGCAGTATTAATAACAAGAGCTTAATGCTATAAAAGCTATATAATTACCTTAAAAGAGTAAAAAAAAGCTTTATAAGTAACCTAGCTAAAAAAGCATTAAAAACATTGTCCTAGGGATAATGTTGGTGGTTGTAGTCCCCTATTGCTGTCCCTAGCTCCCCTACTTAAAACCACATTACATAGCTGCAACGTTAAGTTACCAGCCAAATTTAAATAGTACATCTTTTTTATAAGTAATTAATTAGTACTACACTACAAAATCACAAAATAATAGCTGTTGTGGGTGGCTCTATAGCCTTATCTAATTTTAAGCGTTAAGGTGGTTTTTGGTTGTTGCGCGACTCCAGTTGTTGCGCGCACAGACACGGTAGCATAATTTAAACCCACGTTACGCTTCAGCCATCTAAGTAAGCATAATGTCAGGACACGGCTCTGCCTACTGTGCTAAGCATGCCAAAAAGGTATCAATGCTTACTCAGATGTGAGCACGTAGGCCAGAACAGTACTTATTGCCATCACAGGTCAGAGGTGGACGCTGCCACATGCCTGAGGCTGAGAGCCTAACAACTAACGCCTCTCTAACTCCTACAGGATAAAAGAAGACTTAGCAGAACAACAAGCTACTTATAGAAGATAGGGAAAGGAGGTATATTATAGGCTTAGACCTTGTCTAAGTCTTAAGCAAGACAAGATAGTTACGTGCCCTACAGACATACTAGAAGGACACACAACGTGCTACCTCCTTAAGAGATACAATACCATATTGACCCTTATTACATCCTACGTTAAGGCCAGTCTATAACAGGTTACATGTTAATAGAAGCAATTGGTCTTTAAGGCGCTGTAGTATATATAGTAAGATAGGGTATAACTAGTATATTACTGCTATATACTGTAGTATTGCAGAGTAGTTATAGTGTTAGTGTAGTCTTGGCAAAAGTGAGCGGACTGCTTAGGTGAGCGGCATGCTTGTAGAGTACGTTATAACTTTAACAGGTTCTGCTTTATATATCTCTATATCTCTTTATAAAATTTTAGACTAGTAGCTGCTGTTTTTGTAGAGTTATCAGGAGAAATGTAGATTCTTGGCAAAAGTGAGCGGCTTGCTTGGTGAGCGGCTCGCCCGTGGGGTTCGTTATTAAATACTCTAGACGCGTGTTTTATAGTATTAGGGGTAGTTGCCTGGGTAGCCTAGATAGCAATGTATAGTGTAACTTTGTTGTAGGTTAATTGCGCATTACGTTGTGGTGGCATTGTTGTGACAGTCTGCAATGCCAGTGTTTGGGCCAGCGGGTGCAGAGCTTTGCGTTTACAGGGGTAGCGGGGTAGAGAGTTAGTAAGCAAGGGAAAATCACAACAGTAACAGGAGTGTAAATAGCACTGTAAACACTGTTTCATTCATGTGCAGACCTGTAAACTATTTAATCCTCATCATCTTCATCACTGTCCTCTGAGGAGGAGGAATCCATAGCAAGCTCTAGAGCCGCTACGGACTTCTTTACGTCCCGTACGCACTTACGGACCTCTGTAAAAAATGTTAGCAGCCAGTAGATTTCTTTTACAG
This sequence comes from Ascochyta rabiei, assembly GCF_004011695.2. Classification (NCBI taxonomy): domain Eukaryota; kingdom Fungi; phylum Ascomycota; class Dothideomycetes; order Pleosporales; family Didymellaceae; genus Ascochyta; species Ascochyta rabiei. Next base: position 323,006 of record NC_082408.1, on the reverse strand, counting down.
GCCTGTAACCTACTCTTCTTCTTCCTCTTCCTCTTCTCCTTCTTCTTCTCCTTCTTGGAGGCGGTGGCGGGGGAGGCAGCAGGGGTGGCGGTGGTGCGGCGGCGCTTCTTGGAGGGAGTGGCAGGGGCAGCGGCAGGGGCAGGGGCAGCAGCAGCGGCAGCGGCAGCGGCAGCGACCTGGCGGCGGGACCTGGAGGGGGTGGCGATGGCGGGGACGGGGACGACGGGGGCGGGCGTGGCTGTAGCAGGGTCAATAAGGTCTGTATGGGGAATGTGGAGGCTGTAAACTTACGGCGGAAGGAGCAGCGGGCGCCCTCACTGCCATAGTGGCAGTTGGCGCACGAGTCGAGCAGCTGGCCTGTAACTACCACGCAGGTAGTATACGGGCCAGCTGCTCGCTGGCAGGAGTCGCATTCGGTGGGGGCGACGCGGCCGACAACCTGCGCGAGCGCAGATTCGAGGTTCTGCTGCCGAACTGCTTACTGTCAGTACAGGGCTCTACAGGACACTTACAGGGGGTTACTTACCAGCGAGGTTGAACTTGCTGGGCTCGTAGCCCGCGCGGAACTCCAGCTGGCGCTGGACTGGCCGAGAAGCCAGCCTTGTGCAGGCCCGCGAGGCGGGCGGCATGGCGAGCAGGGCGGCGGCGGTGGGCGGGCCGGGGGCAGGGGGAGCGGCGGGAGGGCGGGGGCGGCAGCGAGGGCGGCGGCGGCAGTGGCAGCAGCAGCAGTGGCAGCAGCAGCAGCAGCGGCGGCGTCAGCGGCGGCGGTGTTGGCGGTGTTGGCGGGGGCGGTGTTGGCGGTGTTGGCGGGGGCGGCGAGGGCAGCGGCGGCGGCGGTGTTGGCGGGGGCGGCGACGTCGTCGGCGGGGGCGGAGGAGTCCATATTGATAACCTAGAGAGTAGTAAAACGGGGGGAGGGCGGCTGCCTATATAGTATATCGCAGCCAGCTAGCAGCTGCCAAGACCTGCGATATTTTGGTGTTGTAGCTCACCGTGAATAGTATATTCTGTTTGTCGGGCCAAAACAGTGAATAGGCAGCCATCAAATGACGTTATAGGGCCTGTGGCTATACTGTATCTGGATTGTACGGTCACTGTACGTGGCCTGATTGGTGCTGGATACTGGTACGCGGGGGGTTTGTAAGCTCACGGTGAAGGTCAACCTGCGGGCACAATAGCACCTGTAACGGCAGAATAACTAGGCGGTAACGTACTATTGATAGCCGTTAGCCCGATATACTAGTAGGTTGTGGCAGTAACATTGACGGGCTGATATACTGGTAGCGGCGACGTTGGCGGGCTGATATACTAGTAGGTTGTGGCTGGCTACAGGAGCACCTCTGGGTATACGATATTAGGGACTGTACAGGATGGCTCATCGCTAGTATCAGGTGCTGGCAGCAGGATTGACAGGCCTGTAAGTGTAGTTACACGGGACATAGCTACGTATAGCTGGCCATGTGTAAACACAGCGTGACGCAGATCAACGCCTACAACAGAGAGTGACTGGCCCTGTGACTTGTTTACAGTGATTGCAAAGGAGAGGCGAACTGGAAACTGGACCCGGCTGACGATAAACAGGAGCTCTCTACTGGTTGAAGTGAGCCTGATACGTGGCAGCAGGCGGAGCTGGCCTGCAAACTCGCCAGATAGGATGCGGGCCTGGATACAGCAGGAGGATATCTGTGTAACCGCTAAACGGGTACCGTTGCAGAGCCCCTGGCTTAGGTACAGGTTCCGTAGAAGCATTATTGGTACGCCTACCTTGAGCAGAAGGCGTGACGGGGGCAGTGACGGGGGCTCAAAGGACTGCAGCAGCTCTACGGGAGGCAGATCCTGTGTTGTATTGTCCTTAACCTCAGCAGAGTCCACTGCAACCAGCTCTACTAGCTCACCAGGGAAGGCAGCAAGCATTGCGGCGTTGATTACAGCTACTGCGTCGTTCCGTACGGCCAGTATAGCACGGCCGTTGAGGACCTGATAGTCCGCAGCAGCCTGCTGGAGGAGGTGCGGCGGATAGACGTGATCCAGGAAGCCCTGTAGGCTGTAGTAGACGGTCATCCAGTCTGGGATGGAGATCAGGCCATCCATCTCACGGGTAGCCAGTCCCCGGCACCAGGCTGCAAAACAGGTGTTGTCAGCCCCAGATAGCACCCGCATATTCTGACGCAGGTGCAGTACGGTCATGTGCGGCCATATGAGCGTAGACTGCTGCAGGCAGGCGTTGACGATGGCAGGCCGCTGGCCCCGGCGGACGACGGGTAGGATCTGGGCAAAATCGCCGCTGGCAATTACAGGGAGGCCGCCAAACAGGGCAGGGGAGCTACGGACGTCCTGCAGCATACGGTGGACTGCCTCAAAGCAGTAACAGTGCTGCATAGGCACCTCGTCCCAGATAACTAGAGTAGCGGCCTGCAGCAGCCGCCCAAGCTCCGAGCCTGGAGCAACAGGGCAGATGGAATCGTCGTGGATATCCAACGGGATCCGGAAACGGGAGTGGGCAGTGCGGCCGCCGGGCAGCAGGACAGCAGCTATACCCGACGACGCAACGCACAGGACCACCCAGCCTGTAGAGCGATAGTAGGCACATATACAGCGCCAGAGGAACGTCTTGCCTGTGCCTGCTGGGCCCTGTACGAAGAAGTGGGCAGTGCTGTAGTCAGCTTCAATAGCGGCAGTAACGGCATTAAATACGGCGCGCTGGTCCATATTCAGCCCTGTAACAGTGTCCCAGAAGGCAGTGTCCTGCCCGTCTGTATCGTAGGCCAGCTCAGCGGCAAGAAGCTGATTCTGCAGCCGTACTCCCCAGTTGAACTGGCACGCAGGGAGTGAGAAATCCGTAAGACGTTTGCCAGACTCTGCCAGCAGCCCTTCTATCAGATACAGGCCGTAGTCAAGGTACGCGTCTAGATCTGCGGATACTAGCAGGGCAGCAGCAGCCTCACGTAAGTCGTCACACAAATCCGCCTGGAAGGCTGCCCAGATAGCAGCTGGATCTGTAACAGGCCCATTTAAGAGAGCAGCAACGAAGAAGTACCGTAACGCCTGGCCTGTGGCAAACGTAACGGCGTCCTGGAAGCAGGCTACCCAGTCTCCATCGTGTAGCAGTAACCCGCGGGCAGCTGCGGCGGCCTGGAAAGTAGGATACTCTGTGCCGCTAAAGGTACGCAGGTCCGCGTAGGACTGTGGACCCCGTACGGTAGTCAAGAGAAGCTGTAGATAGAACCGTTCACCCTGTAGCGGGCTGCAAAAGTACATGCGGCCAATCGCAGTGCCGCGCTGACGCACGTGCCAGGTCCGTGACGGGAGGTGCCAAACAAACTGGGATGGATAGTCCTGATATAGGACCTCACGGCCATACTCATGGTCAGCGTTGCGCTGGAAGAACGCCGTAAGCGTAGTTACAGATCGCTCCAGGCGGGCTAATAACTCTGCAGTGGTAGCGTTAGCAGGGAACGTAACTATCTGCTCATTCGGTAGGTGGACCGCTAGGGGCACTACAGTGGGCCGCTCCATGTGTACTAGGTACTCAAACAGCCGCCAAACAGCCTCAGATGGACTGATATATCGCCCGTTTAGATGCTGCTTAACCTCATCTGCTTCTGAGACGTTTAGTACTGCCCTGTCAGTGCCCTTGTAGATGTACTTGTGGACGTATTTGATAGCGTGGATAGTGCCGCAAACCTCTACATTGATATAGGCCCAGTACTTACAGAGCAGACCAGGGTTATACGGGACAACCCAGCTGTTATTAAGGTGTACAATACGGCCCTTACACCGTACAGCAAGCGTGCAGCCATCATCCTGGCGCTGATACTCAGGGTACCCGTCCTCATGGACCACTGTAGATGGGCAGTAACGCTTAGGAAAGTTCTTAGAGCACCGCGGCAGGGCGCTGTCGCGCTGAGGCACCATACACGGGGCCTGCAGATTGTGCTCCCCACATGGCCCGTGAAGCATGAAGGTCCGTACAACCTCTGTAAGCAGGCCGTCTAGGTCATCCACAGGGGAAGGGATCTCAGCCCGGATAGTGCTATCAATTGTTACAGGATCCGTGAACGCCTCGCGGTCGTGTGGGGTCAGGAACAGCAGCAGGTGTATATGGGGCAGGCCCCGTTTCTGGTACTTAATCGTGTACACGTGGCCCAGATAGGTGCCGAACAGGTTGCTCTTCACATCGGCTACTAGCTTCTGCACCTTCAGATGGAAGGCCCGGCAGATTAGATCAGGCCGATTCAGGCCTGTCTCCCCAGGGCGGAGCTCACGGGCAACCTCTGGCCAGTATGGGCTAGCTGTAAAAGTGATAAACAGGGTAGGGCGGCCATATCGACGGACGATAGCCATAGAGTCCTGATAGCACTGGCTGACAAATCGTGAGCTGCCTAGATAGGACGACGGCAGGACAACGCGGCGTCCAACAGGGCCTGCCTGGGCGTCGTTGTTGCCTATAACGGCATCAGCAACACCGCTATACAGGTCTGCCCGCAGCTGTGCCTGGTTTGCTCGGATCCAGGCCAGCCGGGCCTGGTCGCAGATAGCCCAGATATCCACAACGTACTGCTGAAACAGCCTGTAGAAGCGGAACGGATTTGTAGTCTGCCCAGGGCGGGGGTGTAGATAGTATCGATAGTAGGTTTGCTGGGTCAGCAACGTCTGCAGACGGGATCCGTCCTGGTTACGGAGCGTTAGCCCCGGCCGCCACCCAGAATCCCCGTGGGGAAACATCAGTACGTAGTGTAGCGGCATGTAAGATGGGTGGGCGGCGCTAATAGTAAACAGGGCGCTGGAGTTACGGGCCGCTAGGACGATGGGACGGGACGTCTCTGCACCTGCTGCGTCAGGTATCACTAGGCCTAGCTCATCGCTAGTAGGTACGTTCTCCCTGCGGCGGTCCTGCCCAGTCTCTAGGGCTAGTGTAAGCCTGCTGGTTAGTATAACGCAGGCGTCTGCAGCGCTACTGTTAAGCCGATCCTGGGCCGTGCGGTATATAGATATATATGGGTTATTGATCTTATATAGCATTGCCGTTAGATCTTGGAGAATCTGGAGCTGTAAGTGGCTGTTCCGCTGGTGGCGGGCGTTGGCAGCGTACTGTGGGTCGTAAAAGTATAGCTGAGCGTACTGCGGCAGGCTTCCCTCGAGAACCTCTACAGGGCCGCTGCGGTGGTATAGGGCCCCGTGGATCTGAAACACCTGCACGCCAGGGCCCTGCGCCCCACGGCTGGTAGGTGTACAGTCTACCGAGGTAAACGCAAAGGCAGCGTTGTAGGCCCGTAGCTCCTTACGGAAGTGCCGCGCTGCTAGAGTATTCGTGTTGAGTAGCTGATACAGGTACGACGGCAGCGGTGTGAGGGCTGGCAGGTCGACCTCGCCGTCCAGGCAGCAGAGAGTAAATCGCGGGTCTGTTACAGAGGTAGTGCTCTTCCGCTCATCTATCCAGTGTAAGGCGCCGCAGGCTGAACAGGGCACCTGCATGCTGCCAATATCGTAGTATACACCATCAGGACGACGTCGCAGGAGCAGGGTGGTGTCCTGTTGGAGCCCTACAAGGACTGTCTCGGGCAGGTCGTCAAACGGGTTATCACTATACTGGGAGCTAGGGGCAGCAGCTGGAGCAGCAGCAGCCGGGTTATTAGGAGTATTACTGGCACTGCCCTCACGGCGTGAGGCCTGTTCAGGGGCGCTAGCACTGGGCGCTGGCTGGGAGGCAGTTAGGCGGTCCCTCTGGGGGCTTGATGGACGTGGAGGTGTAGAGAGACGGCGTCGCCGGCGGCCTGCACGGGACGTCTACTGACTGTAAGCGTAATCAGAGAGAGGGGGAGGTAGTAGTTACGGCACTGCAGTTGCTACATGGCTGGTAGACGCCCCCTATCCGGTTGCGGCGGAAGTTAGCAGATGGGAGATAGGTCCTACAGCTGCTGCAAAATACTTGGGATGATGGCTGGCTGACGGCTAGGGAAAAGACTGGAGGGGGGGGGGGCTAGAACACGCCGTGGACGGGCCATACGAACCTGTAGCGAGCCTGTACAGGACCTGTAAAGCTTTTTACAGGAGTTTACAGGAGCAGATTACTGGAACAATATAGGGCCGCTACGGGCGGTGTAGGACGTCAGTATAGCTGAGAGTTGACGCTAGAGGGTGCACGGCCAGAAAACGACAACTTTACACGTCTGCTGCGCCCGCTACAGGGCTAATTAATTTGTCTTAAGCAGATAGGCAGGTAGCGGCGAGTTTTATCAGCTATCTGGCACTTATTTCAGGGCTTACAGGGGCTTTGTTGGGGAGATCACTTTAACCTGTTTATATATAAGATGGTCGCGATTTTGATAAGGGGTGACCGCTTGGTGGGAATGATTGCTCCGTGGCGAAACACGCTACCAATTGATTTTGGTAACGTACTCCACGGTCGAGCGGATCACACGATCGAGCGGATCACTCAAAACCCCACCAAAATTGTCCAAAACTACAACCCTTTATTTCAACAACCACGCAATAAAATCTTCTTAAAATTTCAGAATAGTATTGCATAGTTATTGGTAAGTACATATCTAGATTTCAGCTTTATAGCTATAATAGTTATAGAAATAGCCTGCAAATAGTGCTAAACACCCCTGTAAAACAGTAATCGCTCAATAACGTCTGTGTTATAGATTCTAGCACTCTAAGACTTTTAAATACTCTTATTTATATTAGTGCAGCCCTGTCCTGAAAATTTTAGAAGATTTTATTGCGTGGTTGTTGAGATAAAGGGTTGTGGTTTTAGGCAATTTTGGTGGGGTTTTGAGTGATCCGCTCGATCGTGTGATCCGCTCGACCGTGGAGTACGTTAATGTATTTTAATTGTGGCACGTATTATAGTCCTGCTTTGTAATATCAAGGCATGCAGGGCGAATAACCTGCCCCCGGTTTTTGCTTAACAGCGGCAATGTATACTCTAGCCGTACCGTGGATCACAGTACAATCCTAGGTCTTCGTCTGAACTTAACGTAAAAAACTTCTCCCGATATTTGAATTCAGTTCGTAGTACGTACGCTCAGGGCCCAGACCATCGCATTTTTACTAGTAAAACCGCGCATTGCGCGAATCCGCGCATCGCGCGCACAGACACGTTGTCGCTACTGAGCCAACCAAAAGGCATTTCCGCCTGCGAAGTATGTACCAGCCGGCACTGTGCACTCTGCACTGGCACTTGTTTTGACGACTATGTGCACGAGTGACAATATGCAAATTGCGCCCTCTGCTACTAAGAGACAGAGGTCTTGTGCATCTCCACAACAACTGTTAACACTTTGGCGAATTCAGACGCCAAGTGCCGGCGTAGCTCATCCAAATCTGTCGATCAACACTAACCTCTTCGCTCGTAACCTGCCGATTGCGCTTGACCTCGAAGAAGAGAATCATCGCCTGTGGTTTGTGGATCTGTATACACTAGTATCAGTCTCAACCACTACACTCCTCTGTCGGCGACAAGAATTGACGCAAGCCAGAAGTCCGCTGTTGTAGTTTGGTAACCACCGCGCCACGAGAACTCAAGGAGCAATGATTGTCAAGATCTATATAACTTGGTGGCCCATAGCTACAGTATCCGGTACAACACTGATCTATTCTTCGCCACTCAACTACTTTTCGCATCAAGATGCGTTCTTTCACATCTCTGGCTGTTCTTAGCCTGCTGACTCTCTCCTACGCCGCTCCAGCACCTGCCCCCGTGGCAGTGTCGGCCCCTGAGATCACACCCGCCCCAACAGTCGATGATATTTCCACTGCGACGCTTGAGGAGCGACAACTTCTCCCAAACCTACTCAAAGTTGTGATCGGTATTGTGGCCGGTGCTCTCAAGGATGTGAACGGTGCTGTCGCTGCTGGCAACCCATCAGCCTGCAGTTCCGCATTGGTCAAGATTCAACCCACAGCAATGCCAACAAACATCCAACAAGTGCTTGCCAAGCAGTCCTCTATCTGGGCGTCGCCGACACGAACTGACATCTATGGCGGTATTGCCACACAAGTCGCCAATGGCCTGGGACCTATTCTCGATGGCACCATCAGCACTGCCCTCCAGGACGCACTTCCCGTAGGTGAGAACAGTGTAAGCAACAACAACAAAGTAGTCTCGGGTCTCTACCCCAGTAAACCCCAGACAACCGATGCACCCTACTCTGTCTCCGAGGCCGCTCTCCGCGCAGCCATTTACTTCCCCCCTGGCTACACATACGGCACGAAGACGCCCGTCCTCTTCGTCCCCGGAACAGGCTCGTACGGCGGTAGCAACTTCGCAAACAACCTCCGCAAGCTGCTCACCGGCCAGTCCTACGCGGACCCTGTGTGGGTAAACGTTCCAGGCGTCATGCTGGGCGATGCGCAGATCAACTCAGAGTACATTGCCTACGCTATCAACTACGTCTCAGCCGTGAGCCAGAGCAAGAAGATCGCCGTCATCTCGTGGTCGCAGGGCGGGCTAGACACGCAATGGGTGCTGAAGTACTGGCCCAGCACGCGTGAAATCGTGCAAGACTTCCTCCCCGTATCGCCCGACTTCGCGGGCACCGTCTTCGCAAACGCCCTCTGCCTCCGCGGAAACAGCAGTCTGGGCCTCTTGCCCTGCGACCCCAGCGTCATTCAGCAGCAGCACAGTTCCAACTACGTCAACCAGCTGCGCCAGAACGGCGGGGCCAGCGCCTTTGTCCCCACGACGACGTTCTACTCGGGCTTGTTTGACGAGATCGTAGAGCCGCAGCAAGGAGACGCCGCATCTGCCTTCCTCGGCTCCGGGAATGGTGTTCCTGTCTCCAATAACGAGGTTCAGGCTGTGTGTGCCCTTCAGGCCGGAGGTAGTTTCTACGGCCACGCGGGCGTGCTGTTCCACCCGCTCACGTACGCGCTGATCGTCGATGCGCTGACGCACCCGGGTACCACTGGGCAAATCAGTCGCATCGACAGGCAAAGCGTGTGTGCCGACTATGCGGCGCCAGGGCTGGATCTGGATGATGTGCTTGCAACGATTGGGTTGATTCCCGTCTCGGGCGTGGTGCTGTTGGGCAGCCCGCAGAAGCAGCGCATGGAGCCTGCGTTGAAAGGCTATGCTACTTACTAAGGTGATGCGCATTAGCAGCATGTCGCGCAACCGAGCGTGTGGACCCACATACGAGACTCTTTTCTTAGCAGAGCGTCCCTATCCAGCTTAAGCCGCTCAATCCCAGCAACGCTGAAACCGAGCTGGTCTGATGTACATCGGATGCTCGTTTAGCGAGGTTACTTGACCTACAAATCTTCTTTGTATAACGTATTTAACGGGTGAGTTGGCCACACGGGCGAGTCGGCCACTCTGCCAAGACCACACCAACATTCTACCTTATAACGCGATAACTTAACAACAACATAAACCTACGCCCTTAAAAGAGGCTATAATACAGCTTGCGCTCTAGGCACTTAAATAAGACGCAAACCTTACTATATAACGCGCTGCAGCTATATACAACGCGCCTTACAGCATACTACGTAATTAATATACAGGATAACCTGCACAAGCTAATTGTACGCTAAGTTAACAGAATATAGATTAGACTAAGGAGGATGTAATTACTAAGTACATTCTTAAGCTAGATGTATAAGGATTTGCCTCTTAGCTAGCTGCTATAGCTAATATAGCTAATTCTTTGCGTACTAAGCGTAATATAGGCTATGTTAGCATAAACTAGCCTAATATATTTGTTAAGCGCTGCCCTAACCTTAAAGTAAAGTTTAATTGTAAGTACAACTATAAGAGAGCCCTCTATAAGGATCTAGAGATTATATAAGGCTAGTTTAGGCTTATAGCAAATATTAAAGCTAAGTATAGCATCTAGAATAATAACATATACAACTTTAATAAGACAGGCTTTATAATAGGCTAGATATCTGTAGAAGTAGTTATTATAGGTTTAGAGTGTTAAGGACAGCTAAAGGCAGTATAGTAGGGTAATTAAGAGTAGATAATAGTTATATAGGGCATTAATAGTATAGGGTAGGCTATTCTACCCTTTATTATCTTTAAAGGCTGTAACTACCTCTCTACCTGGTATAAAGAGGACAACCTGCCCTACAACTGGGTTATTAGAGTCTCTAAGAACAGATAGACTACTAACAAGCTTAGTCTAGACTAGTTAAAGCACTTTAATGCCTATATAAAGACGCGCACCTAAGAAGTACACTAGCTGCTCCTTATTAATAGCTATAAGAGCCACAACTCCCTTAACTTCTAATAATACTGTAAGGAAGTAAAGATTATTACACTGTGTATACCTCTATACTTATCTTACCTCTTATAACTACTAGATATAGGTTATTTTGCCCCTCTAAAGAAGGTATATAGGCGCTAAGCTAAAAATCTTATATATAACTATATTACTTATATTACTAAAACTAAGTTTCTACTATACTTTATAGACGCCTATAAGGAGACATTTACTTCTAGCAATATCTAAGAAGGCTTCTAAGGCGCTAGAATAGTCCCCTTTAACCCAGAACAGGTTATAATAGGTCTTAATGTCTGCCTACATACCCTACTGCTACCTACTATAGAAGATAAGCCCTAGCAGTCCTAAACCCTAAGCACTACCCTGCAATTAGGGTCGCAATTAACGCTGGTTTAAGAGAGGATTTAAAGGCATGCAAGCAGCTTACTAACTTTAATAGTTAAGGCCTTTAAAAAGCTTACTAAAGGCGCAGCTATAGTAGCATATAAGCTAGTGTTAGCTTAAAGAGAGATTACTAGGCTTTAAGCAGCAAATAAGGCTGCTATGCGACGTAAATTGCATAAAAGAAAGCAGTTACAGCAGGAGGGAGTCCTAACAGCTAAGGAAGGCCTTTAATTAACTACTCTAACTAAGTTTAGGGCGTATAGTAATAGTAAGAAGGTAAGAAAGTAAGTACATGTTAAAGGAGGTAAGGTAACCTAAAGATGCTATAAAAAGTGCTACAATATAGGGCATAACTTGTGTACGTATAAAAAGCCTAAAGAAGGTGTTACTAAATAATATTATATACTGTACTACTATAAACAATGCCAATATAGGCTAATGCAAGCCATAATAGGGTAGAATGTTGGTGTGGTCTTGGCAGAGTGGCCAACTCGCCTGTGTGGCCAACTTACCCGTTGAATACGTTATATACAACCCAGTGCATCAATTTAAATAGACTGTAATTAAAATACAATTAATTACCTGAGATTAGTCCTACAAGCTTAGTATAAATGATTATTATATGTTTATGTAGTATTGTATTATTATGCGTTCCAATCCTTGGGTATTCAACTCCTCATGCTTGCTCCAACTCGCTCGCAATATCCCTTCTCCTCCCACGATAGAAACGCTCTAACATCTTTCTTCGCTCGGTCTGCGTACTGCTCTCCACCAATAGCGCAAACTCGACAGGGTCTTCGAATCCCATGCTCTCAGCCATGCTGCACAGCTGCCGTTTCCGAATGCGCTCGTCAGGGCGGTATCTGTAGCTGATGCGGAGCCCGCTGCCCTTCTTTGCGCTTCCCGTGAGCCTTAGACCCTCATCATTAGCCTCTTCATCATCTTCGTCCTCGTTGTCCTGCACATAGGCGAAGGGACGCGAGTGTAGATGCGAGTTCTGATGCTGGGTCTGACTCTGACTAGCCTGAAAGACGCGTTTCTTGCTCAGATCGATGTCGTTGCGCAGCTCCATGGCTTGCTTGCCCAGCCGAGCTTCGATTTCACTGCGGCCGATAACTTCAGAGTTTTCATGCGTGTATTGCACGCCTGCTTTTGCTAGGATGGCGTTGATTGGATCGGCGCCCGATTGCTTTTGGTACTTCTTCCGCCCCCGTTTGCTCTTGCCCTCGGTGGAATTGGTCGGAAAAGCAAGGGTGTCGGCAAGGCGCTTGATGTTGGCTAAATTCCCATCGTCGGCGTCTCCTGTGATACCAAGATTTTTATTGGACAAGATGTCATCATCGTCGGAGGAGGAGTGTTGAGTTTCGTCGAATTGAAAGTCGACAGCTTGCACGCCGGCGCGTGACTCAGCCACGTTGGTCTTGTGCATGATGTCGCGGAGCAAAACGCTGTTCTCCTGGAACGTGAAGAGGTTTTCTAATCCAAAAAGCTCACCTTTCTTGCTTGCTTGGTCCATTACACCTTTGAAGTAACGACGCTCTTCTGACGCATTGTAACCGATGTTGGCTTGTTGTTGTTTGTAAATCTGTCGCGCGTATACAATCTCTTCAATCGTGCCGCTGGAGACAAGACGGAAAACTTCAACGTCGCGGGTTTGGCCAATACGATATGCACGGTCTTGAGCCTGAAGGTCGTATGCTGGATTCCAATTCGGGTCCACAACAACGACTTTGTTCGCAGACGTAATGTTAAGACCCACGCCTCCGGCTTTCGTGCTGATTAAAAAGACAAATTGCTCGGGATCGGCGTTGAAGTCTGCGACGGCTTTGGAGCGCTCTTCGTATTTCATCGAGCCGTCGAGATAGGAAAAGTTGTACTTGGTGCCATCGACATCAAAGAGGCCGCGCAGGAGACGCAAAAGTCGAACCGAGTGAGAGAAGATGAGAACCTTGTCGCCGTTGGTGTGCCAGAAGTCAAGAAGCCGCCGAAGAACTTTCCATTTTCCACAAAACTCGCGTTGGGACTGGTTGAGGATAGCGTCTCGGTTGCGCCAAAGCTCTTGGAAGGTTTCTGGACAAGCGGTTTCTAAGGTTAGTAAGTCTTTTGCTTGCTTCTCCTTGTTGTCCGTCGATGAGGGTACAACAAGAGCGATGTGGTTCGCAAGTTTCTGGAGCGTGACCATGCATGGAAACATGAATTTTGCCCACTTCTCGCCTTCGCCTGGTATCTCTGAATAGCAGCACCAGCCTCTAGATTTGCCAGAGCCGCAGTCGCATGGCTCCTTCGCTGTCCGGATGAACTCGCACCTGTCACTCTCAAGAAAGGTTCGATATGCATCTGCCTGAGTCTCGGTAAGCTGACAGAAAACTACACGGTCGCTCTTCTTTGGCAGCTGATCAGCAATGAGCGTCTTCATCCTGCGAAGAAAGACGCTGGGCAGGATGTTGTGAACGAGGTCTTGCGCTCTGCTTCGCGAGTCGGCAAGCTGGGCGTTTGTTGCATCGTGAGCTTGACCCAGCTTCAGCGGGAGACTGATCGTCTGCTTCCACTCCTGAGCTGATCCGTATGCACCAGGCCGCGCCCAATTGAGCAGGTTCCAAAGCTCTTCGTACTTGTTCTGGATCGCAGTGCCGGTGAGTCCAATGCGACACAGTGCATTGATCTTGTTCATCGCAACAGTTACTTCCGACGACTTGCTCTTGATCGAATGGCACTCATCTGCGATGACGCAGTCCCAGTCAATCGTATTGACCTCGCTCTCATTCATGCGGTAGGTATTGTAGGTTGTGATCATGATTTCCAACATGCCCTTCTTAGCAGCACCCAGTACACCTTTCCGATCCGCAACATTGCCGTGGTATCTGTAGACCTCCCACCAGCCCCACTTCGAGAGCTCGTCTTCCCAGTTCTGCATCAAGGTACCTGGACACACAATAAGTACCTTGGGATACCAGCGACCATCACCATCTCGACGTATCTTGCGCATGCACTTGGCGTCTCTCTTGGTTGCAGTTTTGCCGAAGGCTGCCGTGAGGAAAGCAATGACCTGTATGGTTTTACCCAAGCCCATATCATCGCCCAGTATAGCTCCAATCTGCTTGACGAAGCGCTCGTGCAGGAACTCAACACCCTCGACTTGGTAATCGCGCAGCCATTGTGCAATCGCCGCTGGGATGACACCTCCTGATTCACCACCTAGTCTGATCTTCTTCTTTCCGCGCTGTGGCTTGACCGCTTTATCGAGCTGTGGCTTCTCTTCCGTCTCAGAGTCTGAAAAATCTATGTCTTCGTAGCTAGGTGGGTATCGAAGGCCTGCTTCGTGCAGCTTCTTGAGGTGCTTTTGACGCGAGGCAACGTACTCTGGTATTGGGTCGTCCAGATACGTCGCATCATCGGCGTCTCCGGCTACAGAGTCTGTACTGAACGCAACATCACGGACATCCTGACGCTTCCATTTGGGTGGATGCTTTCGACCCACAATACTCGCTGCTGCTGCAGCTTTGGACTTTTTTTGATGACGAATGCGAACCGTCTCAGCAGCGGCACGTTTTCTTTTGAGTGTTCTGCGGTTCTTGAAGTCCTCGTAGGCGGCTCGCGTGTCCTCTTCAGACCACTCCGATTCCACATCATGTTCGTCATCGTCGGTCTCGGACTCTGCGGCTGGCTGGTCCTGGGGTGTTGGTGATTTCGTCAACGGCTCATCGTCGTCAGTGACAGTTTCTGCAGTTTCTTCAGCGTTGTCCTGACCACAAGCATGCTGGGACTGCGTCTGTGTTTGTGTGAGTGCTATGTGCTGTCAGTAGTTGTTGGTTTGTTGTAGCTGCAGGGCTTCCTCTCACCCTCGATGTACTGCGAAAGGTCAAGGCCTTTGCGCGAAGACTCGACGATATCGAAACCATCGTCGCTGTCTTGACCGTCGCTGACAGCCTCGCTCTCGGCAAATGCCTGAAGAGCTCTGTGATGTTCCTTGTTGGCCTTGGTGTGAGAAAACGACATGATAAGCGGCTGGGACATGCAAGACCGGCAGACGCCTCATTAGCTTTTACAAACACATCATGCAGGGTCTTAAAACAGCCAAAAGGCCACTGTTGGTGTTGAGTCAGTGTTCGTGTCAATGTGCAGAAGCCAGGGAAACACGCGACAAGGAAGGCGCGTCACGTCAGCGCGCCAGCACGTGAGAGAGGGGCGCTTCCCACATGCCAGGATCCCTACCCAAGCTTGGACGCCAAAATATTGGGCAGCTTAGCGTCATCCATTCACTTTCACCTCACAAGCTTCAATCGATACATTGACACTCAGCGCGAGCTCTCACACAATAGCAGACTACGGAAAAGCCGATAGTCAAACTTCTAAACTGGCAACTGCGCCAGCACAAGGCTCAGCCACACACAATGCCTCTCGACACAAGCACCTACTCCCTGGCTTTGTTGCGTCTCGACGGCCGGCGCTGGAACGAGCTGCGCCGTATTCATGCCCAAATCTCGACCCAAGCAGCTGCCGACGGCTCGTCGTATCTTGAAATGGGCAACACGAAGATCCTCTGCAGCGTCACGGGACCGCACGAGGGCCGATCGTCAGGCGCACGCGGCGGCGCGGGCGGACAGGCAAAGCTGGAGGTCGAGATCAACAGCGCAGCATTCAGCGGGATGGACCGGCGACGCAATGCGCGCGGCGATAAGCGCACGAGCGAGATGGAGCACTGTCTGCGCGAGGCGTTTGGGGGTGTTGTCTTGGGGCATCTGTACCCGCATTCTACCATCACCATCAACCTGCACATCATCTCGCAGGACGGGTCGCTGCTGGCTGCGTGCATTAATGCCGCGACCCTCGCGCTCATCGACGCGGGTATACCCATGACAGATTACCTCGTCGCCTGCACAGCGGCCTCGTCTGCCTCGGCGAGCGCGGCAGACAACGCCAGCGCGGACGACCCGCTGCTGGACCTCAATGTGCTGGAGGAGCAGGAGCTGCCTTTTCTGACCGTGGGGTGTTTGGGCGAGAGCGACAAGGTCGCCGTCTGCGTCATGGAGACCAGAGTGCGCATGGAGCGGCTGGAGGGCATGCTGGCAGTTGGGATAGAAGGGTGCAAGCGGATGAGGGGGATACTGGATGGCGTCGTCAAGGGGTATGGGAAGCGGTTTGGATGAAGACGGAGAGTCTTGACACGCGCAGCGAGAACACCACGTGCTTCCTTGCCATGTCATCTCCTTCCCGCAATGCAGCAGACGCAGGGCGCGCCGCAGACACGCACCGCGCGCAGTTGAAGCGCATCGAAACAGGCAAAACGCATCTGTCTGTTCCTTCACAGACCGGCCAAAGCAGGCGTGCTGCCGTTGCAATGCACCACGCTCTCTTGTCCACCAGCCACTACAGCCAGAGCCCATGCTCGACGCACAAACAAGGACACTGCGGCAGTAGAATATACACTCATCAAAGACGAGGATCCGAGTGGTTTACACACCGCACCTACTCCCATTCATTACTCCACTGTGCCATACACCGTGTTCAACCGCATTCTCTCGCATACTTTCCATCTGCACATCCGCACCCCCACCCTCCCTCCTCCACAAGCAGCACGCCACAACGGGGCCTCTCGTTCTGGCTCGACATGTGCGGGAGATGTAAAGGCGTGAAAGCGTGGAGGCTGAGGCGTCGAGAACGGATGAGACGAGGGCTTGCTGGATCTGGGTGGTGTAGGGTTGGGTGCTTGGATGTGGCAATGGTGGGCTTCAGCAATACCACATGTGCGACTCTATGTGGCGTGGGGCGAGAGAAGTAGGAAAGATTGTGTGTAAATATCCTCGCTTGCGATATCCTCGCTTGCGAACATACATGATGGACTCCTTCCAACGAATCTTGGGTCTGAAGAGCGACAGAATGCTGTACGTGGTGTCTGCAGTGCAGACGTACCTGGTATCATAGTAGCGATCATACCCAGAACTAAACCGTCGGCCGTGAGAACATATCAGTACAACAAAGTCGCTATGCGATGCGGCTACGCCTTCCAAAGCGCAGTCCTTGTCAAATCAAACACAAACATTGCTCCCTTCAAGTGCCCAACTCCAGTAAATAACAGACCCTTCTGTGTATCGGCAGCTCAGAGCGGCTGCTGGCCCACGCGCCACCTACCATCCGCGACCGTCTCGAACTTGACCCTGCGGCCTCTCTGTCTAACCATCTCAACACCTCCTGCCTCGAGCCATCGTCCCAGATTCTTGCACTGACTAACGTCAAATACCTCAAGGTCCCTGCAGCCCTCCACTACGGCTTCGACCCCTGTGCCGGTTACCCGTACGCAACCGCGTACAGATAGGTTTCGAAGCTCGAGCAAGTGCAGCGAGATGCAACGGAGCGATGTATCCGAAACCGCAGAACCGCAAAAGGCGAGGTTGAGGTGCGTAAGGTTAGGCAGGCCAAGAGCAAGAACCTCTGTTGCAGTGTCTGAGAGAGCACAGCAGAACGACTGGGAAACAACATTAGCGCCCATGCTACTCTGCAATTGGTGTGATGATCGACTTACTAGGTCCAATTCCCTCAGCCCTTTGGCCGCATTTGTCAGGTAGACGATCGCATTGTCGGTCAGATAGGTGCAGTCGGCAAGACATAGCTTCTGCAGTCGCGGGAAGGGATACACACTCCAGTGTTGGAACCCAATGTCTGTAATGGTGGTGCATCGCGTGAGGTCAATCGACTCGATGCGGTTAGCTGCGTGAACCGCGATGTGTGCCATCGATCGATCTGTGATGTGTTTGCAATAGCTCAAAGTAAGGCGTCGTAACTTCGGGCAGCCGACAACGGTACCAGGAGGCAGGGGTGCTGGTGCTGGCTGACCGCTCGCTCCACCCTTGCCCTTATGACGGCTGTTTGCCTGTGCCTGATTGTGTGCCTGCGCCACCGCCATCTGAGGGGGATGATCCGGTACAACCCATCCAATCACACGTGCAAGAAGGTTGTCACCGACCTTTCTGCAGTTGCTAAGGTCGACCTCTTCCAGTCCCTTGGCCTTCTGCACCATCTCAAGTACTGCAGGACCGGTGATGTCCCAGACGCTCTTCATTCGCCAGATCTTCACGCCAGCAGCGCACGTCTTTGCCAGTTCGCCGAAGCCCTCGTCTGTTACGTGGAAGCAATTGCTCATGTTGATATGCTTGGGTCGAGTGCCAACGAAAGGGCAGATGACGTCGATCAGCGTGCGGTCCGTGACTTTGCGGTTGTACTTGGCAAGATCGAGGTCGTGGAGGACATCGGGCGAGGTAGAGATGAGTTTGTGCCAGTGTGACGATATCTGTCGCAGTTGCATCAATTCGTACAAATCGAAATTCCTGAAGATGTTGGTCAGAACAGAGTCCGGAAGACGGCCTCTGCTAAATCTGCTCGGTTTCCTTATCATGCGCGGGCGTTTGAAGTCAAAAGCAGGTTCGGGTGGGGTGGACGCGTGTTTAGGTATAGGTGATAGCGGGAGAGGCGTGCCTAGAGGCGTGCCTAGAGGTGAGCCAATTGGGGATGGGTCTTTTGAAGAGAAGCTAGTCTTGGTGGGACTTGAGGGCGAGTCTGGTGGTGGAGGGGCAAGTGAACCCCGTCTCGATCTGGACCGGACGTTGTCTAAGTCAAGATTGAGGAATGGGTCCGGATCATAAGGCTCCATCATCTTCTCATCTCTCCGTGGCGGAGTGACTGGCGTGTCAACATCAGGAAGATCGCTGAAGGTCACCGTTGGAACACTCTCTTTTCTTCTTGGCGTCCGTGGGCGCTTCGTGTCTGCGATAGCCAGCTCGTTGATCTTCGGTGTGCTTTCTGAGTCGGACATGTGCACGTCGTTGTCTTTTGCAGTCTCAAGCCGCTCTTTGGCCACTGACTCCACCTGCCGACGTACATCTGGCGTGCATTTATCCCACAACTGGCTGAGGGTATCTCCGCTGATCATGAGGCACTCGACGGATGATACCGATCGCACGGTAGCCGTACGGCGCGGTGCTAGGGAGAGACTGACGACTTCGCCGAAATACTGTCCTCCCCTCAACCGAGCCTTCACCTCATGGAAGTTGTGCTCGCCAGCGGCTATTGATCTCCGTCTGCCTTGGTCGAAGGCTGCGTGGCCATTGTTTTGGGCAGGTTTCACATTGACAATCTCCACTTCGCCCTTGACTATGAAGTAGACGTCGCGTCCTGATGTTCCCTGCCTGATGATGTCGTAGAAGGGAGGGAACGAGCATGGCTGAGCACGCATACCAAGAAAGTGGAGAATCTCGTCAGGCAGCTCAGAGAACAGTGGCAGCTCTTTCAGTAGCGATCGAACATGTACGTCTATGCTGCCAAAGGCGCTGTGGGCTGCGGCTTCCGTCAGGCTTGGACTCGGTGATTTCCTTTTCTTGTAGGCATTCACCACTTCTCCGTCGCGCAGTGTGCCGCTCTCTGCCATGACTACATCGCCGTCTTCGCGATCGCGTTTTCCTGTGATCTGCCGTACGGGAATCGCTGGTCGCTTGCTGCCACCGCCCAGTTCCTTCTTTTTGCGCTCAAGGATGGCGAGACGCTCCTTGGCCTCGTCCATGATGGCTCGTTGGACCTCTGGGAACTTGGGCAGCTCCTTCATGAGATCCTCTTTGTTCAGACGCACGACCAGCGAGCGCATGTTTGCGATGATGGTGGCCGTGCGAGGAATATCCATGAGGATGCCAATCTCGCCGAAGAAAGCACCAGGCTTCAGCTCAGCGAATGTGCTCTCCTGGTCTCGCGAGGTGACGCGCATTGCGCCGCGGACGAGCCAGTACATGGCCTTGCCCGTCTCGCCCTCGGTGAGGACGGTGTCGTGTGTCTGGTAGAGTGCTGGCTTGAGATGCATACCGATGGCGGCGAGGAAGGAGTCAGGGGCGGCCTGAAAGAGAGGGAAGGAGCGGAGGCGGTCGAGGAGGTCGAGAGGCAGGCCATGGATCGTGCTCGCAGCGAGCGGTGAAGGTCGAATGGGTCTCGCGGGGTTGGAGTCGCTGTCGAAGGCGCGTACCATGGCGAAAGAATCAGGCACAGCGACGGCGCCATGGCCGCGCACCGGGCCGCCAGACCTGTAGCGGCGCATGGTGGTGGTGGAGGTGCTGCTGCTGCTGCTGCTGCTGCTGGCTGGCTGGCTGGGAGCGACGTGTGCGAGGCAAGCTAGCGGCGGTGTGTCTGCTGGGCGGGGCTTGCTCTCCAGTGGGTCCTGGGAGGAAGGCGGGCGGCAGGGGCTGGGCAGGTGCGATGCAGTGGTGCAGCAGGCCTCAGCTCATGGTGCGCGCGTGCGGTGTGGTGAGCAGTGGGCGGAGCGCTTCTGGTGGGAGCGAGCGGAGCGCGTCTGCCCAGTGCGAGCGCTTGCTGCGTGCGGTGTGAGGGCGGGGCGGGAACGCAGCAAACCACGGCACAAGCAGCAGCAGTAGCAGTAGCAGTAGCAATAGCAATCAACAGGCTGCTGGTCGCCGGGCTTCCCCCGAATGCAGGACAGCCACGTGCTCGGCAATGCCTGAGAGCAGATGTCGAGATGGTCGGCTCGTCAGCGTGGCGGCGTGGCGGCGTGGCGGCGTGGCGGCGTGATGCTGCTCGGAGAATTGGTGATGGGTGACGATGGACGCGGGAAACACGGGCTTGGTCGGCGCGGGAACGAGCACAATGTGGATCTTCTAGAAAGAAGGAAGGAACGTCCTTGAAACACGGGCCTGTGCATGCTTGCCCTGCCTGTGCATGCTTGCCCAGCTCGCCCAGCTCGCCCAAGCTCCAACACGAAGCGAACTCTAACTCTCTATCGTTATCAAGCCCCTGCGACACAGCAAGCCAGCCAGCCCAGCCCACGCTTCTTCCCCTGCCACTGCTGGCGGCCGAAGGGGCTCTCTTTGCAATCGCACCATGGAGTCTGGATGGACCCAGTGCGTCCGTTTGCAGGCATCGTGGCAGCCCTGTTAGGCTTAGACGTCAGAGAGTGCTTCGACCGCGGCCATCAAGTGCCATTCGAACCAACGGCGGCCCGCCGGCCTTCACCCCTGACCATCGCCGGCCCTGCGCTTGAGATCACCGCGTCGTGGGAACGGACCTCCCGCAACGTCATTCGTCCAAAATCCAGCCTCAGCCCACCAGCGTGCTCTTATCATCTCGTAACTCATGTCCATTGTTTCGTCTCGATTTCGTAAGTCGTGTACGGAGCGATATCGTTCCCAGAGAGCAACGCGCCGTCTGAGTTGCACCTTGCCATCCACAGCACCTTGCCATCCACAGCACCTTGCCATCCACAGCACCTTGCCATCGGCGGTCGTCGTCGCGCTCACAACGCTCATCTCATCTGCGGTCGTCCCTTCTGCGGTCTCGGTCGTCACCATACCTTTCATCCCACTTCTCGTCGCAATCTTCTCGCCGCGACTTCCTCTTGTCCCACTGCTCAATAATTTCCCTCGCGCCGATGCCTCCAATCACAGCTCCGACCAAGGTCGCAGCTGTATCATACTTCTTGCCTTTCTCCAGCTGATTTCCCAAGAGGCCGCCGATCAACCCTCCAGCCACAGTGACTGCAATACGATGCGTTTTGTCTGCCGATCGTGACCTAGATCTGGAGCGAGCACGGCGGGAGTCTCCACGCTCCCTTCCAGATCGCTGCGGCGACCACGATGAGCGGCGTCTCTGGGGTGCAGGACGCCCTCGCTGTCCGTAGCCCTCTCGCCGACTGTTGTACGGAGGCTGTTGATATGGCTGTTCGCTGTTAGTGAGCGCAGTTCATCGCACGAGAAAACCACTGACTGCCACTTCGTACCCACGAGCTTTGTTGTACGGATCGCTGCCACGCATCACAACAGCGCCTGCGTCTGGGCCTCGATAGTAAACGGTCTCATCAGATACATATCGCACATCTCTCCGCTCCTGGTAGTCGCGCTCTTGCCGGCGATCAGGGGCGTACATATCAGATTCCGAATCCCTTTCGTCGTGACCTCTCGATGTCTCGTGGTCTTTGCGATACGACTCGTGGTTTGCGCGAGAAGACTCGCTTGGCTGCGGGTTTCGATTTCGCTTCCTCTCCTGTTGCTGCTGGCCGTCGTGTCGCCTGTGCCAAGCTGGGGAATGCTTACCGACTTTGTCAAAAGCTCTATCGTGGTATTTGTCGACAGCCTTGTCGACGCCTTCGATACCGAGCTCCTAGTCAACGCAAAGATGCATCAGCAAATGCAGTAATCCGTCACCCCGGAGTTGCGTACCACAAGCTCTTCATATTCGCCCATGTCTTGCGCCGCCGAGACGATTAAGCAGCGTTAGATCCCGAGCGTTCCGTACGGTGGTGCTTCCGTTGCGCTTATGCGGATGCAAATCAGGGTGCTACTGCGAGCCACATGTCTTAACGCTGCATCCTGAACCCTGTTCGCGGAATGACGTAGCCTAGCCTAGCGAGAACCAGCGACTTGGCTGCGGTCACTGCGCGAAGATCATGCTCGAACCCTGGGAAATATCTAAAAGCAGGTTCACGGACGGCACATGCACAGATTGTCCAATCTGAACGTTGTTGTGCTTTAAGTTGTAAGAGCTCGCTTTCGCCACACATTGAGATGCAGCAACTATTCCTCGACTTTACTGTCCAACAAGGGACTTGTCCGCAAGCTTTCGACAACTGTAGAGCTTTCAAGGGCTACACGCTTGTAAGGCTCCACCATGATCAATCGGACTACCTTGCTTGGATGTAAGGATTGCATGTTTACATGCGGCTTTTTTTGTTTTTGCCAACTCCAGAGGCTCTGCCCCACGTCTAAATTACAATCACACATTTTTGAAGCACTCAAGGTTGCTTCGACGACGTTTTGAGTGTCATCAACCATTCCGTTGGAGGGGTTGACATTTTCGTCGCCTGGGTAGCTACGTCTGCCAACCTGACATTTATGAGAACATATAAATGGCAGTTCCAGGCGTACCGTTCTGAAACCCACCACTTCTTCTACCCTTCTCTTTGAACACCATCCTGAATCCCGAAACATAGCAAAATTTCCAAAATGGACGTTGCCCATAAACTAGCTCTTCTGGAACGTATGATCAATCGCATTTTCAACCAAAATCTTCTTAGGGTTGAATCCATCAATTCCGACGGACAACCTGTTTTCTACAGCGGACAATGGCGTCAGATTGGAAAGAACGATCGCCTTGCTATTGTGGGCGATAGAGTCATTGATATGGTGCTGTGTACCTCGTGGTTCGATGTACGGAATGCGGAAGGTAGTAGGAACTCTGGGCACGATGTCGAGAATGTGTGCTGATATACCGAAGGTCGCCTACTCACCAAAGGTCAATGGTCGGAACTCCAGGGCGATCTGGTGACCGATGATCGCCTCGCTCGACGTGGCTTCAGCCTTGGGCTCGATGACGTCGTCATCAAGAACCCTGGTCATCATGGCCGCATTTCAAACGGAATGATGGCTAACGCTGTTGAAGCCATCATTGGCGCCGTCTACGTGGATTCTGGTTACAGTCTTGACGCTGTTCGTATAGTCATAAGCCATCTTAGCTTCTTCAAACACCATCTGCTATTGGTATTTGTGGCGGCGTAACTAGCCGCTGTAGGGAACAATAGAAAGACTGCGCTGTATTGCTGTCTAGCTAGGAGAGTGCAATATATACCTGTCCCGAGACCAACTAAGCTAGGGCCGTCTGCCGTGGGTAGACGGTCCGATTGACACCCAATTGATACCGCAACACTCCCCCCCAGCTGCCGTGAACAACAAGGCTGAATCTATCTACCTAGTACCACCCGGTGAGGCCTGCTAGATCTGGTATCCTAGCCTCCTAAGTGCTGTCTATAAGGTAATGCTTAACGTCTTCTAATCTAAGCTGTTGGACAAATCTCTTGTGTTTCTGTCGTACTAGAGTCTTAGTAAGGCCGTCTGCTGGCATGTCTGCTGTAGGGCACCAGGCAACGTCTATACAACTGTGCTGTACCTCCTGCCTAAGCCACATCTAATGCGTGTCAACGTGGCGTAGCTTTGTGTGTAGCCTGTCCTCCTGCTTCGTAACTATGCCTACTGTCTGCTGATTATTACAGTAGATGACTGGCTTCACGTCAGGATTGAACCTAAGGTGTTTGAACACTCTGTTCCACCATTCCATCTCCCCCCCAGCCACGGAGAGAGCCATAAGCTCTGCCTCTGTAGTAGACTTGGCAACTGAGCGTTAACGTGTCGCCTTCTAGTCTATACACATACTATACAGTTTAAACAGGTATCTATATAAGCTCTGTCTAGATTCCTTATCGTTAGCGAACGCTGCATCAGATGCTCTATAGAACGTTGACAGATCGTTGATTTGGCTAATGTATGTGGTACTGCTCCTTGCTCTGTTACATGCTCTAATAGCCAAGTACTTTGTACCTATCAGATATCTCCAGACGTGCTTAGCAGCTGCCACGTGCTTCTGCCCAGGGTTCTGTAGATGACGTGCTAGGACTAAGTGTGCTCGCGACACGTCAGGTCTTGTAAAGGTTAATATGTAGGCTAGCGAGCCAACTAGCTGCTGGTATATCTGTGTGCGGCTGGCGTTCGGCTCCTCTGTGCTCAACGGCAGGTAGCTCTCAGTTAACGGTACCACTGGGTATCTCCCTGACGTCTGTGCTAAGTTGAACTTGGCTAACACTTTGTTAATAAAAGAGTCCTGTACCAGCCATATAGATGCTGCTTCCTAGTCTCTAAGTACCCGTACACCTAGGAACTACTTTAGGGCACCTAGTCTTCGCACGTTGTACGTTGCCTGCAGCTGCTTCTCAAATTGGCTGTGATAGCTGAGATGCTGTAGGTGTACTAGAACAACAATATCATCCACATAGAAGAACACAATTAAATACTTGCTTGTAAATAGACACGGCACGTCCTTGATTAGTCTTAGCCCTAGGTTCACCAGCGTTCTGCTCAGGTGCTTAAACTAAAGCTGTAGTGCGTCCTTAAGGCCATATAGGGCTCTCTTAAGTTCAAGTAGCTTGCCTATCTGTCTTACGAACGGTTCTGGTGTACGAACATAGACTAGCTGCTCTAGTAGTGCATTCAGGAACGCGTTCAGCACGTCATACTGATACGCCTGAAGGCCAAATGCGGCAGCTATAGCCATTAGAGATCTGAATACACGTGCTGCCAGTGTGGCTGCGTACGTGTCTCCCCACTCGTTCTAGAGGTCTCCTCTAACAACAAGTCTTGCCTTATACTTGTAGAGGTACCTATCTTTGTTAAACTTGTATGTGAATACCCACTTCAGAGGGAGTATCTGTGCCTCAGCGGCTGCTGCTGCTGCTGTCACTGACGTGGTTGCAAAGCATCCCTTCTCTTAACAGCTAGCAAACTCAGCATAAGCTGCCTCTCTGAACTCCTGTCCGTGCAGGTGCTTCTCTAGGTCTCTCTACTGTCGTGGGGGTGCTGGGAGCCTGTCTCTGTGCAGCCTTGTGCGTGGCGCTTCGCCCATAAGTTTCTGAGATTCTGACGGATTGACAGCTAGTGCAAATGCTGTGTAGTACGATCCCAGCGGGCGTCTCTGTCTCCTTGACGTCAGCACGTTTGCCTCGTCAATCTGGCTGCTGATCTCTTCTCTCCTTGGAGCGTTATTCGATCGTCGATCCGGAGCCTCTGCCTCAGGCATAAGAGTCTGCCAGCCTCGTGGCATGCTGCCACTCTCCTGACTACTCTCAACTATCTCTCTGTTGCCATCCAGCAGATAACTCGGCTCGGGTGTGTCCTCAGGCGTCGGTAGCCATTCTGTACTCTCTGTCACTTCCTTCTGTGACTCTCGATGACCAGCCATCTCATTCATTAGCTAACTCTCTGCTTCGTCAACGCTCTCTGCCTCATGGGCATCCTCTGTCTTGTTAACGTTTTCTTGACTAGGAATGATTTTACTGACGTGTGACTCCCCTATAAGTTGCTCTGGTTCCTCTGGATTTTCTGGGATGTTGAGAACAGTAGCAATCTCACGTAGTCTCTGTCTCTCTGGGTAAACCTCCTCCATGCTGTGCTCTAACGGCAGGAAGACCACGTCCCGTGTCCTTAATACTCTCTGCAGCGTCAGCATCCACACGCGATAGATATTTGTGGAGTCATAGCCTACTAGCTGTCCCATTAACGCACGTGATTGTAGCTTCTCTCTGCGCTTCAGCTTCGTGTTTAACGCGTATGCTCGGGATCTAATAGTAGTCAGGTAAGCAACTGTTGGCTTACGTCTGTGGACAACCTCATATAGAGTTCTCTAGGACAGTGCTTCTGTAGGCGTGCAATTGAGGAGATATACAGCTGTCATGCAGCACTCGTTAGTCAACTCCATAGGCAGGTCTCCGCCGATCCGGATAGCCCGTCCCCTCGTGACAATCGTGCTGCCGGCTCTCTCTGTGAGTCCGTTCTGTTCCTCAGTGTACTCGGCTCTTGGTTCTACGACAATACCAAGGTCTCTGAATATCTGTAGCATCTCACTATAGCTACGGTCACTGTCTAGTCTTATAACTGACACATCAGCATTGTACTGACGTCTAATCTTCGCCAGTAGTCTCTCTGCAGCACGCCTCAGCGTCACTGAGCTCTTATCTGGTAGGCAGCACGCCTCGTGCCAAGACGTGTACTGGTCAACGGCATAGAACATCCACAGGTCTCTGTTGTAACAGCGCTCTGTTCTCTCACGCAATTAAACAAGGTCAATGCCAAGTCTATAGAATGGACGGATGGCTGGCTCCCTAGGTGGTTGTTAGCTAACTATCCTGTGTAGCTTCGCCTGTATGCACGTCTCACACATGTCCCATTAGGGTGCCTTAGGGTGCTGTTCAACCTGTATCCCGTCGACGTGGTTGCTCAATTAAGCTACTGCCTTCTGACTTACGTGGCCAAGGAGCTTATAGGCATCCTTCTAGGTAACTGTTAGTGGCTTCTGTTCGTCTTGTAACGGCCTGGGTACTGGATATCGTGTCGCATACACTAACAATAGAGCCAGCTGCAGTGCCTGCTCTTTCTTATTGTTAATTAACCAGTGTCTATCCTGGTACTGTAATAGACATATGACGTTTGACGCTTTCTCCTAGTATAGGCAGTCACGTCCTGAGTCAAAGTGTACTCCTAGAGGCCTGCTGCGTGACAATCCAACCACGCTTGTGAAGAATCCAGGGATATAGGCCACATACGTCAACTTCATCTGGCTTCTTCCTGTTGGCGTCTTGACGTTGAGTACTACCTCACCCCACTCCTCTATCTGTGCTAGCACTCCGCCAGCGTACACGTAGTCTGTGGGTCCTCCCTTCATAGTTGTAGTCTAATTAGATCCTCTAGTGTTTGTCACGTGACAGTTTGAACCTGGATCCAGTATCCACCTAGTAAGTAGCAGCGGCTGACTCTGATTAGCTATAGCTGTAGTCTGTAGCATAGCATTGCAGTGGGTCGTGCTCCTGACTGGCTGGCCATTATCCATGCTGATTACAGACTGCTTCTTACTCTCTGTTTCTTGCTTGCCGTTCTTCCTAAGGCGAGCTTCTACGTGTCTAAGTGCCTTAGCTATAGTAGTCTCAGCCTGGCGTAGCTCGTTAAACTTCTTCTCTACTGCTGCATCTGGCGTCTAATTAGACTGCTGTAGGCTGTGGTTGACGTATTGACAGTCCTTGAATCTGTGGCTATTCCCACACAGGCATGCCGTACGTCGTGTTGATCCACCTAAGGCTGTCAGGTTGTCTGTGCTAGGTGTGCTAGCCGTGCTGGGTGCAACACCTAACGTTGCAAACGTGCCAAGAGATAATGCAATTGGACGTGTGCGTCGATAGTAAGACCGAAATTCAGCTACAAGATCTGCGGTTGACGTGTACTGCTCTCCTCTCTAGTCCTTCCTGATTAGCTTATGCAGCTGTGTAGCTGCCCAGCTATTGTTAAGGCCCCTGATTGACAGTATAAAGTCCTCTTGAGATCGGTTACCATCCACTTCGGGCATCTTGGCCTCCGTCAGGAGTCTGGTGATTGTTACCTACTCGTTAAACCAGGTATCCAGATTTGCTCTCCTTGGTCTTGTACACACAGCTCTGTAGCGGCTGCGTAGCTGGTGATTCCGCTCACCTACTGATGGGCAGAGGTGCTTCTTGAGCGTTGTCAATCGACTGTACGGGTCTGAGCAGCTGACAATAAGATCCAGGTGCTTGACGTCGATTGTCTGGGCAATCTCAGAGTTGAAGCTTCTTAAGGCCTTCTCTCTCTGTAACCATCTTGCCTCCTTACGCTCAAACCTCCTTGCCTACGTGTTGTAGACTGATATCTCTTCAGCAGACAGATCCTTAATGTCAATATCGTCCTGCTCTTCTTTAGATACCTGAGTTTTCTTAAACCTCTACACAGGCTTCTCCTGTAGCTTCTCATCTTGTAGCTTCCTCAGCTCGTCCACTGACAGACTTAGGTTGACGTACGGCCACAGGTTGTCTCTGTCTGCTATGTCCTTTCTCACAAACAACCACTTCTCCCAGTCATCAGGCTTGCTGAGTATGACTGACGTCTTTGTCACTAGCGGGTCCTGCTCATATGCACTCATTGTGCTATCTCTTAGGACGTGCTCTATTTGACGGGTTAATAATCAATCTAGTTGTGTTAACAGCTAGTCGTACAGGCTGTATATAAACAGGTAAACGCAGCAATTAACTAAAGGCTTCTGGGCTTATAACTGTGGCGGCGTAACTAGCCGCTGTAGGGAATAATAGAAAGACTGCGCTGTATTGCTGTCTAGCTAGGAGAGTGCAATATATACCTGTCCCGAGACCAACTAAGCTAGGGCCGTCTGCCGTGGGTAGACGGTCCGATTGACACCTAATTGATACCGCAACAGTATTGTTCCACAGCCCCTCACCCTTACATATTAAAAACATACAGATGATAACCAAAGTGCATTACCTAGATACGAGTTGACATTGGGCACTCCAGGATGCTTTATGAGAGGTAGCAGGACAGATCTGACGAATGTGTACCTGACGGCCACCGGGTTGACTGAATCGACACTGCGATCTGGAGGCAGATCGCATGTCAATACCACACATCCGGTGCAACCCCATGTACGCGTCGCCAGTGCTCTCCCCTTGCCTCTCGTAAACTATCCTAGAGTACCTGATGCCGTGCGTGGGCTAAGAGCTCGCACTGTGGTTACAATAGCCTTGCCTCGGGTGCTGTTGTACACCACGGCCCCGGAGTTGTACTAACACGTATGTGTAGACTGTTGAGAACGCTGAGTAACCGCTCTGCCGTTTCAATGTACGTTTCTTGTAAGCGTGTTCTGATTGGATATCAAGATGAAAATGGGATCTATGTATCCGTTCCGCTCATTTTTCATGCGCCTGATGGTGGTTTGGTTTACACCTGTTTCGCTCGTTTTAGCATGCAGTAGTGCTCGATTCACACTCCTTTGAATAATACAGATTCAGCGCCATTTGCCTGCCTCACTCTCGCCTTTTTGTGAATAACATCCCCGCGATTCAGAAGGCATCCCTTGCACTGCAACTCCATATATCACCCATGGCACATTCCTGAGATTACTAGCGCCGGCTCATCGGTCATGATAAGAAAGTGACCTCCCCAGACACTCCCCCACACCCAACTTTGTCACCGCTGCCACGCAACTCTCAACCTCAACATGCTCCTACACGTTAACACGAAGGCCCTAGAAGTCGAACACTTGACCAACTACACTTTCACAGACAAGACACTCGCCGCCGAAGCTGTGCAGATGGCTGCACCACAAACCGCCGCCGATTATGGGGCCTTTATTAGCCTTCCCAACAACAAGAGACTTTCGGTACTTGGAAATGCAGTCCTTGCCAAGGCCCTCTGTGGTCTTTGGTACAGTGCTCTCGATAGCCGTGGTAAATTTATACTATCACAGCTCTCTCAACACACTGCTCATCAGACAGGCAACGAGCTTACGCCTACCGAGTGGACCATCTTACGCAACGACACGCTAAGCATTGAATGTCTCTCCCAGCGTGGTTATACGCTCAAGATCGACAACTTGGTCTACTGCAACGCTGGCACCGTCGTCTCTGCAAAGATGGTAGCTGCTACCCTCGAGGCGATTATCGGCGCTGTGCACCAGGACGGCGGAGACGACGCTGTTCTCCAAGTTATCAAACATTTTGGATTCACAGAGCATCGCTTCCTCATGGTAACGCCACATATTTCCCATTTCTCAACGTGAACAGCTGTCACCAATTGACCACTGTGCATCCTTCTAGATCCTTCCATTGCTGACCCTGAAATCCTCAGGAAAAAGCAGCATCAGATCCCTCTATCGAAAGGCTGGCGTCCCTATGGTATCTCTTCTGCGTCTTATCTCTTGTAAAAGAGCATGGACGCAGATCAGATTCACCTGAGGGGCGCCCCCTCGTCGTTTTGCTGATCTGGAATTGCTCGTTCTTGGGGATTCTGGGCTCAGCGGCGCCAGACCGGATCTATGGGCATGCGTAAACCATCCCGGCAGTTGGATTCTCGATCTGCAATGATGAGCCTGCGTACGTCTTCTAACACTGCCTCTGCAGAACAACGAGCATTGAACGACGCTCTGGAATCTTCGCCGATACGTACTGGCGTATCAGCACAGTGATATGGTTGATTCAATCATTCAAGTTTTTGTCAGTCTTGAACCCAACACACGAAGGATATGCGCAACTCACGTCGCTTTTGCTTTTGGCTCAACGGCCTTCCACATTCCTGTTTGCGCCTATCGCACAATAGGATTATAGCACCCAAAAAAGTTCTCTGGATCTCGAGGCCTCTTCAGTTGCCATGGTTCCTCCAGATATGGTCCCTACTCTAACAACGTAGCGAGATTTGTCTTTTGAATGTCGATTTTAGGTTCATCGCAGGTATTGGCTGATGGTTAACCGTGCGAAAGCTTCTAAAATCGCTCCTCGGTCTGGTGACGACGTCACACCTCACGTTGCGTCTTCCGCGTTGCTCAATGGGGCGCGTTCATCTCGACTCATCCTCAATCATCAGATCCACTTTTCAAGACTTCTAATCCTCTAATCAACAGAATGCCGCTGACTCCTTTTACACAAACCGTCAATATCGTCAATATCCACCAACCAATATTCACATGAAATGGCGGGCTACCATGCGCTTGTCATCGGTGCCTCCGGGCTCATCGGCTTGTCAGTCGTGAACCAGCTGCTCCAACCTTACCCTTCGCAATCTCCGTTCCGCAAAGTGACTGCCCTAGTCAACAGGCCTTTGAATATCGACGACTCTTTTTAGCCAACACCTTGAGGACTCGATCACCCTGAGCTAAAGCTAGTCTCAGGCGCAGATCTACTGTGCAGTGATGAGGCTTTGGAGAGCTTTCTTGAATCGAACATCCCGGATGTTGCTTCGGTCAGCCATGTATACTATTTCTGTGAGCACTCGTTTCGAAGGACCTGGCTTCAAAGCGACCAGCTAATGCATACTTTAGCATTTAAGAGTGATGCGGATTCTGAGAAGGAAATCCAGACCAACGTTGGTATGATGCGCCGTGTTGCACGAGCTGTCAAAAGCTTTTCCGTGAACTTTCAGTTCTTTGTATACCCTGGTGGCACAAGGGTAAGCAAATAAATTCTCAGTATTAGGCGCACCACGCAGTGACTTCTTTAGGGCTACGGAATATACCGCCTCGATGGCATCTTCACAGCACCACTTACGGAAGCCCTCGTAGATCAACTACCAGATGACTACGTAAAGACGGTTGCATACCCACACTACCGTGCCTTGCTTGCGAAAGAGTCCAAAGATCAACAATGGACCTGGTGTGAGCTAGTTCCAGATGTCATTGTTGGATTTACGCCCAATGGATCCGGCTTCTCACTTGCAGGCCACTGGGCAGTGTACCTCTATACCTACAAGCTTGTCCACGGACAAGCCGCAGAGGCGCCGTTTCAAGGTGTAAAAGCCGGCTACGACTCCTTGTTCAAGGAAGTAAGCGCAACGATGCTGGCAAAACTTGCTATACATGCATCGCTCCACCCGGATGACTTCCGCGAACGCATTTTCAACGTAGCCGATAGCGCGATACCGGGCTCCATGCGACAGCGTTGGCCTCAGGTCGCGAGCTGGTTCGGCTTGAGAGGTATCCCGCCACGGGACACAGCAAGTGTGAACGATCCAAAGCCAAGCGACCTAATCAAAGCATATCGAGAGGAGCTGAGAGAGGCTGAGGTAAAGGGTGTGGATATCTGGAACTCGGGCCAGCTTGATAGTGTCGGGTACTGGCTGACTTTCGATCGACATCTGAGTCTGAACAGGCTGAGAAATGCAGGATCCCACGAGAACCGTAAGCCGGAGGAAGGATGGTGGGATGCGTTTCCGATGTTCAAGAAAGCTGGGATGATCCAGTGAGTAGCGAGGGTGTGGACAATTGAGTGCAGGTTTCCCCCCACTCCCATCAAAAACAACCGCTTGACAACCGTGGAAATGCATCTAGAGACTTGCGGGGTTGCTGCATCATGGATTCAACTTCTGAGGAAACATGGCGTCAGTGCAGGAGTCGTGGACCACGATGAATCTACATCCATGCAGCATGCATCTAGCACCAGGGCACCAAGTGAGTCAACAACAAGGTCAGACCTACCCAACAACGTCGGAAACTGGCGGTAGCCGCTTACGGATCATCGCAATGTGGGGCTGGCTTAGGTAGCACGACAATAACAGTACGATCTCTTAGCCCTCGAAGGTAGCAGCAGACCGCTCGTTACTGCCCGCGTCTTGGTGCTGTTAACGTGCACTGTGCAACTTTGAACGCAATCTACGCCGGCCTCTCCTCTCCCTGCCAGGCAGATGTTTGCCTAGAGTACAAACTTTCTGCTAGTAGTCTATCATGGTGATCTTGTTGGAATTTGTTGGAGCTGAGAGAACTGGAAAGTTGGATCAGAGTGTGAAAGAATCGATCAAGTTCCTTATTCCATTGTTGTGGTCGGAAACCACGTTTACATACCTATCTGATCCTGTTCTAGTCTGAAACGGTGTTGGATCGGATCAGTAATCTGGTCATGTGTTCCGAGCCCTCCGTGCTCGGTGGCTTGGTCTTGGGATCAGCATCTTTCACAGACCACCTTACTGCGACAGGATCAAAGTGAAACCAGTTTCGGGTGGATGATCTATTTGGTTGAAGCTGCCGAGACGATCTATCACGAGCGCTTTCACTGAGTACTTGTGTAGATCTGAGCTTGAGAACACTGTATGGTGGGATGTTGGCTTTCGTGGATGCAGTCGATCTTAAGCTTCTGTGGACAGTGTTGGTTCAGCACAGTGATACGTGTTATGGGATCATGATGTGTCGTTGCTGGGATATTTTTGGGTATGCCATTAGCAATAGACAACGACTGGAGAGTGAAAATAAGATGCAGACCAAGCAACCACCCCTAATTACGGGGTTGTACACATCGTTCCAGGGGGGGAAATGGCGCAATCAAGAGGTGAGAGAAAACCAAGTTGGAACCCAGTGATGATGAGGTTGCAAAAGCGCTGCACCTGCAGAATTACGTGCTGAACATAAAGACATGAATGGTCGTTACAAACAAAGGAGATGGTCATCTTCACCTTGCATAGGCAATACCTCTCTCTACATCTGGGGACGCCCAGTCGTGGCTCCGCTTTTGCAGCGACTCCTGAGACGCCTTCTGACTCGGTCCTTCGTTTTCCTCGAGGACAGTAACTTTCGTTGTTTTCATGATGCCAGCACCTTTACCCCCTTCATCCTCCAATATCGCGCGCTCGCTATCGGAGTCGTCGTCCAGCATCGACTCGCCGGGATGAACACTCCTGTGTGTGCGTTTGTTGCTCTCGTACGTGTCGAGTCTAATGTGGTTTCCGTTTGTCGAGCGCCCGTAGCCGTATTGCGAGTTTGGCGTTTTGGTGTTTCCAAGGGTCGAGGGGAGGATCCTTTGGAAGAGACTATCAAATGCCTTGCGCAGGGGTGGCAGGGATGCAATGAGGATGCCGATGGATAACTCAGCTGAACTCCAAATCGTGAGGTTGACGCCTGACCACGTTGGATCTGAAGTTTCGGTGATAGTTTTCAGCTCGATGGTTTTGAAGATGGAGCAAATCGTAGCCCTGTTGAGTCTTCTTGTTAGCGTTTTTGAGCATGTGTAACATCAAGACAGTACTTACGGAATACTCAGCAAGAAGACGATGCGAATCCCCCACTGTGTCTTGCGTGATAGCTGGACCTGGGAGAGGTAGACGAGCGGCGCAGCCATGTAAATAACATCGGTCAAAATGTTGCAGATTCCCTGTGTATAAGAGAGCCACAAAGTTCCCTTCGCCCAGCAGCGCCTGTCAGGATAACCATAGTTCCAGTTCGCTTCAAGAGGCGCGCAACCAAATAGCGTCAATACTGGCGCTAGGAAGTTAAAGGCAGTGACGAGAGCGATCGAGAACCACACAATGGCCTGGTAAAGCTTGGAGAAGTTGAGAACCAGCAGCCATGCACAAATGGACCACTTGAGCATCGCTACACCCACGATATTGAAGATTTGTGCGACCCAAAGAAAGTATGAGTATCGCATGATGTCGATCGACGGATCTTCGATGTGTCTTCCGAGGCCAGCATCAACGTTAACTTGGTTGATAGAAGTCGCGACAATGTTCAAAAGCTACGGATAACCTAGTCAGGCTTTCTGGTCGATCTGAAAGTGGGTACAGAACTTACTGTGGCGATGATCAACAGGTAATCGCACGCCATGAACTTGCGCCCTTGCATGAGACCATACACAACTCTCCACACGAGGAACGCCGTACTAATGATCATAAGAGTCCATGCTGGGACGAGGACTTTGAGCCTCTCGTTGGGCCAGTGTTGTGTTGCTGGGCCCGGATTGTCCATTGTGTTCGACGGGCCTTTCCAAAAAAAAAAAAAAAAAAAGCTAGGGAGAAGACAACGTCCGAGGGCGGTCGCGAGCAACGTCGATATGTAGGCAGTTTACCTCCTATCTCATTTTGGAGGCGTAAATGCAGTCGCACGTGAGAATATAGGACCGACGATTTGGGTACAGATCACGGACGTGGCGACTGATCCGAGCAGAAGGGACACGGGTTTCCAGACCGTATTACATGTTTTTGCACAAGGATATCGATCCAAGGACCGAACTGCTCGAACTGCTCGTGGTTCGATTCTGCCTTGATTGCGGGTCAACAGGGATCAGCTCTGCGCCGATTGGAGAAGGGTCGGTGGAGAGTGGGGTTGGCTGCCCTGAAATCGCTTCGAATCTTCACACTTCTGGCTCCAAATGTGTCAAGCTATCTCTAACTCGCGTTGGCATCAGCAAGCTGTGACAGATGTTAGTACAGCCTTGCCCACGTCTCAATTATTGACGTTCCACTCTAACAGCTTCTACTGCGTGTGGGGATGGCGGCGGCTCCAGACCGATAGAACTCTATAGAGCGGAATGTGGATAGATTCTTCGAGCTTGATTCGTGGGACAGAGCTAGCGATTCGACCTGGGTTTGCCTGAGATGTCGACTCATGGATCGTGGTAGAGAATTCGGCAGACCATCCTCATTCTTAAAGCCACTTCGTCCCGCCGCCACATGCCGAACGAAGCGGCGTGATTGCTCATGCCATCGTGCAAGATGGTTAGCACCAGTGCTGATAGTTCCAATTTTGCTTCTTCGCCAATGCTACTTCATACTTCCACCCATACGTTGCTTCGACGTGAAGCGGACAAGTAGAACGCCGCCAGTAAAGGGAAACCTGCTCACATCTGGAAGTGAGTCCGGAGGCTTGTTCGAAATAAGCTCACCACGACGGAATCATCGACTATGTTCCGGCAGTTA
This sequence comes from Ascochyta rabiei, assembly GCF_004011695.2. Classification (NCBI taxonomy): domain Eukaryota; kingdom Fungi; phylum Ascomycota; class Dothideomycetes; order Pleosporales; family Didymellaceae; genus Ascochyta; species Ascochyta rabiei. The sequence goes on along the minus strand of NC_082408.1, from coordinate 287,614 downwards.
CAGTTGCAGGTACGAGTATCTCTGATAGGAAACGGTGCTCCGATGCTGCAACCCTTGAATTAGACGATGTTACTGAGGTCGGGAAGCTAGTGTGGAGGACCGGTGACGGCTTGAGGCCCGGCCGCAGATGCGTGTCTGGCTGCCGTTCACGTGCTTTTAGGGGCATCCCTGAAGCCGAAGGATCTAGCTTGAGCCATGACAGAATGCACCAATCTTTAAAGAAATGGAGCGCTTTGACCGGCAGAGCATGATCTGATTCCGACGGTGTGTGCTACTACCGCTAGGCCAGTTGTGATGCTATTGCTTACCAGGATTCAGTTATGGTCAATGGTTTGCCATTCCTTCGGTAGTTCAGCGGTCCGATTGCTTGGTAACTCTCCGGCGCAGGAATTGCGGCGTGTTGCGGCAGATGGGGAGAAGCAGGATCATCAACATAGACACCTAGGCAATGTGTTCACAAGCGTCTTGTGTGCTTTAGCCTCTGCTGCTGCGTAATTTTGTCTGATCTGTATGTTTCAGTTGCCGCGCCCTCCGAAGTTTGGCTTGAAACAGACATTTCCCCGAATGCGTGAGACCGGGAGGGCAATGCCGAGCCGTCATGGAGACTGGCTGGAGCCGTGCACGTCCATCTTTTCTTTCTGCTGGACGTGCACCCGACGAATCCTTACAATTTCGCCATCAACGGTAGTCTTTTGCTCACCTTACCCAAATAACGCTCTGCTATGTGTTACTCGGACATGTACGGAGTGCCAGACCCTACTTCAGGCCTATCTCCTGCACCCAGACAATGACTGCGCAACACGAAAAATGATTCCCAGTCAGGCTTGCATGTTTGTCCGTTGACAGCTGCCAGCTTCGGCTTCTAGAAGCACTCCATTGTGGGGTCGATCTTCAAGGCACACCTGTCAGAATTCTCTAAAGTGGAGTTGGATTGGGTCCCTTCGTCTGCCATGCTCTGCACAGCTCCTTTGGCATCGCGTGATGTCAACTCTGGTCTCGGGTAACGCGCCGCGCCGTTCTAACAACGATGTTCCAAAGAGTGCCAGATCCTTGATTGCATTGACTCGCTGCCGTTGTGTAATTTAGTAAAGACGGATTTGGCTCTGAGAAACATGGGATTCCAGCCAGGGAAAGGATTGCACAGCCGCCACTGTTCGTTTCTAGCCATTAGCTTTGCTCGCCCTTCGCCTTGCTGTGGGACTCCCTCCTATCGACGAAAGGAAGCCTCGGGACGTGGCGAACTACCGGCCCTCCCACGTGGCGCGGGAGTACTTCGACCAATGCCAATGCTCCTCTCTGTTGTATAAAGACCTTACTATCCGCAATTCTTCCAACGCTCATCCACGAACATCCCAGATCACTTTCGTTGACAAATTAATACCTGGGTTTCAAGATGCCAGTCTTCTCCCGTTTAGCCGTAGCGGTCCAGCTTATCAGCATCATCTTCACTCCTGCTCTTGCCGCATCAACTCCTAAAGACTACGACTATGTTATCGTGGGCGGTGGCGTCACCGGTTTGGTGGTCGCAAATCGTCTGACTGAGGACAAGCATGGTGAGTAACCTATTTGGGACAGAGAAATACTGGCTTGAATGCTGACGTGGTGTTGTAGTATCTGTCCTGGTCATTGAAAGTGGCGAGTCTGTCGACAGCCCGGGAAACATGATTCCCTACAAGGCAAACGATCTTACCAGTGCTAATGGCCTGATGTGGGATGGTCTCACGTCTCTGCCAGAGCCTGGCCTGGGCAACGCCACGTACGACGTCCTGGTCGCCAAGGTCCTTGGTGGCGGTTCTGTTGTCAACGGAATGGTCTACGACCGTGGTTCTGCTGCCGATTATGATGCCTGGGAGGCTCTCGGCAACAACGGCTGGGGCTGGAAGGGTATGGAGCCTTATTTCAAGAAGGGGACAACTTTCCAACCTCCCTCACCTGCTGTCGCTGAGGCCTTTAACATTACCTGGGACGCCACGACATACGGCAACGGTCCTCTGGCTGTCAGTATCACTGACAACCAATACCCTGACATCAAGGACTACTGGGCAGCATGGAAGGCTACCGGTGTACACGTTCCTGAGGATGGCAACAACGGCGAGGCTTACGGTCCGTCCTGGTACGCCAACACCATGGACAAGAAGACCGGTCGCAGGGCACACGCACGCTACGCGTACATCGACCCCATCGCTCAACGTACAAACCTCAAGATCCTCACCAAGACGACCGCTCAGAGGATTGTCTTCGGAAAGAAGATGGCCGCCACTGGTGTCGAGATCACTGATGACGCTACTGGCAAAACTTCTATCGTTAATGCTAAGAAAGAGGTTGTTCTTGCTGCTGGTGCTATCCAGACCCCAAAGTTGTTGCAGCTTAGTGGTGTTGGCCCCAGGTCCGTCTTGGAGGCGGCTGGCATTCCGGTCAAGGTCGAACTCGATGCAGTTGGCTCCAACTTCCAAGATCATCCCTACGCTACAGTAGTATTCAATACCACGCCGGTTCACTACCCCAGCGCGAACCTGTTGACGACCAACGCCACATTCAATGCCTCTGCTTGGGCTCAGTACGAGACCAACAAGACTGGGCCGTACACATACGCCCGCGGTAACGCGCTCGCTTTCATCTCTCTGCCGGATATGACTTCGGACGTCAGCTCGATCGTTGCCAGCCTCAACAGCCAGAATGATGCATCTCACCTCCCCAGCTTCTATGCTAACAACAAGAAGTTGCTCAAGGGTTACGCTGCGCAGAAGAAGATCATCGCTGGTCTTTTCAAGCGCAAGGATGCGGCTGTTGCAGAATTCCCTGTTCCTGCTGACGGCTCTTACGGTCTTGTTGGTGTTGAGAAGCCGCTCTCCCGCGGTTTCGTCCACATCAACGCCAAGAACCCTACTGGATCCCCTGACATCATTCACAACGCCTTTGTCAACCCAATTGACAGGAGCGTTATGGCAATTGGTCTCCGTTTCTTCCGCACTGTCTGGGCCCGCCCGGAGCTCAAGGAGTACAAGATCAGTGAAACCGTGCCTGGAGCTCAGTACACTTCCGACGAGGACATCTACTCTGCTCTCCTTGCTCAGGCTATGCTGTCGCCTACCCTCGCCCATCCTTCCGGCTCGTGCCCTATGATGCCCGAGAACGCTGGTGGCTGCGTGAGTGACAAGCTCCTGGTATACGGGACACAACGGCTCTCCGTTGTAGATGCCTCAATTGTACCCATCATTCCTTCTTGCCATCTGCAAGCTACCGCTTACGGTATCGGAGAGAAGGCTGCTGATGTGATCAAGAAGAGGGCGTAGGTGGGTTCTACAAGCTCCAAGTTAGATATTTTTTGTACATAGATAATACCATTTTCACACAAACGTCTCACGTATCTCCAACATTCCCAGTTCTTTCACGTACTCGTTAGACTCGTTTCTCACATAAGGTTGCATACCTGGCTTGCGATAGGCGGTGGGGCCGCTCTCAGTTGGACCGCAAAACTGACCGTCGGTCATGAAACGCCGAGCCGTGCACACGACTTCGACTAACGCAATATCCGTAAGCGAGGGATCTACAGATTGTCCGGACGCATGAACGCAGATGAACTCCAGATTGTGTTGTTTGATGAGCTCTGACGCGACCTGTCAGTGGGACGCGTCAGATCACGCTTATCCTGGTGTGGCCCAAGCCTCCAACCTTCACTTCGCACCACCAGAGATGATCACAATGTAAGCTACTTTTATCCCAAATTGTACCTTCTTTACGTCCCGCTCCATTGTTTTAGTCTTCGAATCATGCTTGGTGGACTTTTTCTCAGCAAGAGCGAAAGACATACACTGCTCAATAACAGACTCAGCCTCTGGATCTCATCAATACAGGAGGTTCGAAAGGGGCTTTGAACCCTTTTCGATGAAGCCTTGAACAAAACTTGCTAGGCTTGCTATGTCGTCCAACCCCCCCCCCCCCCCCCCCCCTGACTCCTGCGTGAGTCGCAGTTGGAATGCATCGCCAACCGAACCTGAATCGTAACAATGAATTTTCAGGACGCTCGGAGAACTTTTTGAAACACCATTCTGATTTTTCTGGCTGCATTAAATTTCCTGGTCTTGCTCCGGACAGGCTGTAAAGAAGCCGTGCGACGGACCTGGGTCAAGTTGGTCCTTCACCCTAAGTCCACTCTCCAGTGAACTTCTGGACATTTAGCAAAGCAAGGGCCTCAATCGCAGGTGGCAGAAAATGAGTCCTGTGCGATGCTCTTTCAGACATTATACAGGACTGCATTGTAGCTTCATTTAGGACTAGGGTATATCTGAGGTCTTCTTTCGGGGCGCAACTTGCTTCCAAACGGACTCAACGCATCTTTTTGTCAGGCGTGAGGCATCGTCAATCTCATCAACAGAAACATAAAGTAATTCGAGCAATCAAGCCTCGCTACACCCAACCTTTTTGCCGCTTCCTCCACCTAGTGGTAGTAACTAACTTTAAGACAGCCCAGCTTCCGGTTTTTCATATTCTCTCTTCTTGCTCCGCTGCTTGTCGGCTCTTCTCTCCTGCTTCTTAGTTTTCTTCTCTTGCTTCAAGATCTTCTTCTCTTTTCGCGACAGTTAAGAAAAACTCGCTGTTAGGTCTAAAAAGCCCTTGTCTAGGGTGTATTAGGCTAAGTAGGAGAAGAGCAAGGAATATTAGAGTAGCATTAAGGGCGCACATAAATGCTTCGTTAAACAGCATTAGGTTACTAGGTTTGAAGCCTTTTGCGAATTTAATTAGTTAGAAGATGATATGAGCCTTTGCTAGGTTAGCAACGGGTGATTGCGACTTGCATGTATATGCACAGTGATGAGGATAAGAACAATGAATATACTCGACATCTGTAGACGCCAACCGGTTCGGTTTTCGGGTACTCGGCCTTGCTGTTTGATTCGTACCATGTCCCGTACGAACATGATGCCAAGGATGGTGAATGTGACCTTTGGAAATAATTAGTGTTGCCAATCAAGACTTGTGCAAGAGCGACTACGATGAAACCTTCCTGCACGCCTACGCCAACCGTGTACACCTTTAGACCAATACTCTGCACATCCGCACCACTACCTGAACTCTGTAATGTCAGCCCAAACGAAGTACTTCGCGATGCTCGACGCCTTGGGGCCAGCGCAACGACGCTCAGGATGGAAGAAGTGGACTATGCGACCGAAGATCATGTAGACGAAAGCATTGATCCCTGCCACTATCAGTCACACTCTTTCCTGATCAGAAGAAGTCTTACAGAGCGGCGCAAGCAAAAACAGTAATTGACTCGCGGTCGCAAGCCCAACGTTCTGCTGGTCCCTACTTCCTTTGTTCGTCATATATTCTTATTATTATGTCGCTTCTAATGATTCTATCAGCACTCGCAGGCTCTCGGGTTGCACCAAAAGCTTAGACTTGCACAAATTTGAAGTGCTTTGCAAGACTATCCTAAGTGCCTCTTGATCTTTGAAGAAATCGCACCTGGAAGCGGTTCTTGCTTTGAAAACAAGCAGGCTTCTCCAAGGCGTCTAATCAGATCTTACAGTCGCGCGTCAAAAGTTAGTTCCGCGCTAGCGTCCCTCCGACGCGTCAACCCAGCCACCTATACTTTTTGACCACCTACAACTTCACCACTACCACTCCGTTTTCCTTACTTTCTTAACCATTAGATGCAGAAATGCCGTCGCTTAAATTCTGTAGAGCGGGATTAGGCAATTGGGTGGCTACATGCAGGTGCAGGTACCTATAAAGTTGCTAGTCACTTTGGCTGTTACAAGCATACTATCTAAAATCTTTACAAACGATTTAACACTACAGGAACCACACGCGATAGACCTTGCTTAGGCAGACCTAAGATACTATCTGATACGCAGAAGAAGCTCCTACACTGCGCAACACAAAGGAATCCCCAGATTACCTACTCTAAGCTTGCTAAAGTCGCCCAGATTGCCCTACCTAACAACACTACTACCTACAAGCCTAGCAAGTTAACTATCTATTACGCACTTAAGCAATACCATATAACCTGTTAGAGGAGTAAAAAGAGGCCTAAACTTACTTATAGGCATACTCTCTAGCGTCTCTAGTTTGCTTAAGAGCATTAGACGTTTAATTGGCGTCAGCACACAGTTAAGTTCAGCAATAAGTGCTCTGTTTAGAAGGGCTCTGGCCATAAACAGCAGTGGGTGTTTTGCTATCCTAATGAGAGATGGAAGCTAAGGATGATTACTAGGATCTCTACTAGTTGTCTACCTGCTCAGATGGTGTAGGGAGCCATATGGCTAGATGCACGGGGTAGACCACAGCAGAGTCTACTTATTATTATAGAGAGGGACCCTAATACTCCACGTGGTAGCTATACCAGCAAAAGTTACATTAAAACACTTAAGTAAGGTCTCTTACCTTACTATTGTAAGTCTTAGCTTTTTATGCAGGATAACGCATGTATACACACCTCCTACGCCGTATAGACGTTTATAGCAGATTATAACATTACAACTCTCCTATAGCTAGCTTACTTACCTAATCTTAACCTAATTAAGCACCTCTAGTGGCGCCTTAAACGGATAATGCATAAGCTCTACCTACAGTTTAACAACTATAGTAAGGTAGAAGAGCATTAGGATAAGTTTTGTAAGGTGTTAAAGGAGTGCTGGCGTCGCATCCTAAACTTGCTTATTAAGAAACTTATTAGTAGTATGCCAGCACGCCTAAGTGCCTGCAGGAAGGCAAAAGGCTGGCAAACAAAATACTAGTATAGAACAGTACAACCTTAAAATTTGGAGCGTTTTGACTATGTGTAGCTATCTCAATTGCCTCACAAAGTGGGGTGGTGGGCGTGGTGATGATGCGGGGATTCGCTTAGTGGAACTAACTTTTGACGTAGTACTGTAGCAGCCGCCAGTATTACGGTCTTGTTCATGACAAATGCACCCTTGCCCTCTGCAAAAACCTTGCCATGCCCATCTTCGATCCAGCCTATCCATTCGGTCTATCTGCCTTTCTTTCTGACCACTTTCGCCCTGCAGAGCAACACACATGGTGTTGTTACCGCTACCTTGTATTTCACGTTCAGGTTGGCAGTTGCGCATGTGTTATCGTAAACAGACGAGATGAGAGTACCCATCACCTGGTCCAAGAGCGTAGCGGTTATGCCTCCGTGCAAATTTCGCACAGCACCGTCCACATCTCGTCCAAGGCTTATCAAAATATACATCTCTGGTGTGGCGGAATCAGTCGCACTCCACACTTCTTCAGCCTTGGACTGCAAAGGCAACCCTTGCTTGACAACACGGTCATGTTCCACGCATGCATCAGCCGGAAATGTGCTTCTAGTGAATACCGCCTTATCGTCATGTTCCCTCTCGGTCTATCCAGGCCTATATATTGACAAAAATGCGCGTAACGCGTCGTCCGTAAAGAGTGTCTTTGTGAAGAGCGTGTTCGGTACATCGTCGCGTTGGTCGGGTATTTGGCGCTTCGATATACGCGTGATGGACGGGTCAGAGAGCAGGTTTTGACACCAATCCAGAGAAGTGAAGCCTTGAAGATGCTCGATCCTACCATAGGCAGAGTGAGGGTGCGGTAGCCGGGTCATGACGATGCAGAACGGTTGTAGTCTGGAAGAAGAGATCGTTTCAACACGATGGACAAGGGTTCGTTTAATGCACAGCAAGACTCAACACGGAAGGACGTGTGATGAGTGATGATTCTGCCATGTTAGCGCAAATGTGTGTTCTGCGACTCCTCAAGTCGCGATGTGAGGGGAGCGCCTTCCGAGGTTGTTTTGCGCCGAACTCTCAGGGTCCACTCGCTGAGTCGGGTTCAAGAATGCGTCTTACACTCCACTCGCATCTCACGTCCCTCTCAAGTACGACTTCTGAACAGATTGCGAGACGTAGGCATAGTCCATCGAATGAGCGCTGTTCGAATATCATCACGTTGGCCGTTTACCGCATTTGGCTTGTCTGTTATGCTTTGGCCACAGGACGTTGGGAACTGAAGCTACAGTCGCGTTAACAAGCAGAGATAATGCAAGATCAAACAATGCACAAGGTAAAACCTTGGGATTTTTTGACACCTCAGATTCATGAAAAAGACCTCGAACACAACTTCGGTGTCAGGATGCTGCCGCAGACATCAATCTATTGCCCAGCTTCCTTATATACAACCAGGCTGCTCAGCCCGAGGTCAAAGATAGGGCAGAGATGGTGGCCAATGATGCAAGATCCGATATTGATGTCGTGCCACAGTCACAGAGGCGGGCATCATTGTGCCTTCTCCTATATACTACCGAAACATCATGGCCTTCATAACGCTCGTTAGAACGCATTGGTAACGATAAGTTTTGATCACCTTCCGTATCAGCACCATTGCTTATTTGCCAAGTTTGCGGCACGGTACTGGAACAGCTCACTGTAGCTCTTGTTGCACGTTTGGCGATGACGCGAGGCTGGGCAAAATTGCATGTTCCCACCCCCAGCGTATAAGCTGCTTGGCTGCAAACACCCAAGAAACCTGCACAGCCATATAAAACCCTGCAACACAACGTAAACATGAGTTTCCGGCCTCAACCGATATTTCTAGTCTCTTCCGACCCAAGACTGTTGGGGTGCCATGGCGGCTCTTTCCGCGTCACATCTGAAGCATCTCTTCTGGGGTAATTCAAGCGATACTGTCGATTCTGCCGACGTCAAGGCGAAGAATGCACAAATCGGCGAGGAAGTTTTTGTTAATGGCGTCCCGGTCTATCAAGACGCCAATGGAGCTCCCGTTGAGACGGTCAGTCCGTTAGGATACCATGTAGGCTGGGCTGGCATATTGTTCCTCAATGTTTCGCAAATGGTGGGGACAGGCGTATTCAGTACACGTAAGTCGGACTCCAAGTGAGCTTGAGATGAAAGACAGCGGTAGAGTGCTGACCTGGGCCATAGCCGGTTCGATCTTACGCGCCCTTGACTCTGTTGGACTTTCAATCTTGTATTGGATTTTTGGTTTCGTTATAGCTGCCAGTGAGTCTTTTCCAGTTCCATCAAGAAATTAATGCCCAGGTTATGCTGATAGCATCTAGCTGCCCTCGCAATCTATTTGGAGTACGCGTCCTTGTATCCGAACCGTTCTGGGGGACAGGTCGCGTATCTTGAACAGGCGTTTCCGAAGCCTGCGTTCCTGTTCCCTGTTACATACGCCTTTTTTACGGTTGTGTTCTCCTTTTCCAGCAGTAATGCAGTTGTCCTTGCCCGTTATATTTACCGTGCTGCGGGCTACACTGCATCTGAGTGGGAGAACAAAGGGCTCGCCATGGCCTCGTACACCTTTCTTGCGTTCCTAGTAAGATATACGTTAGGATTTTGGAGTATCGATACTAACCTAGGGCAGTGCTTGATCTCCACAAAATGGTCCATTCGACTCATGAATTTGATCTCGCTTGTGAAGCTGATCATCCTTTTGTTTATCGTGATAACAGGTTTTGTTGTACTTGGAGGAGGCACTAGCGTCCAAGACCCGCGCGCCAACTTCCGCAACTCTTTCGATGGCATCACCCAGAATGGCAACGACTTGGTCAACGCGTTAGTCAGCATCAACTTTGCCTACCAAGGGTATGCGAATGCTTTCAACGTCACAAATGAGATCAAGGTGCGTTCACACAACATTGTAGCTCCGGTCGTTCTGACATGTAACAGAATCCATTCCCACTACTAAAGAAGGTGGCTCCGCTGTCGCTGATCATTGTGTTCGTCCTTTACGTCCTTGCCAATGTAGCTTATTTCGCAGCTGTACCGGCGGCGCAAATCCGGGAGTCCGGGGAACTAGCTGCTGCTCTCTTCTTCGAAGCTGTATTTGGTACGAAGGCTGCGAAAGGTCTTCCTGCTCTGATAGCCGTCAGTGCAGCTGGTAACATTATGGCTGTAATCATCGGAGCCACGCGTCAGATCCGCGAATGCGCGCGACAGGGTGTCATCCCTTGGCCACATGTGTGGGCTTCGACCAAACCCTTTGGCACACCTTTCGCGCCCGTCCTCCTCAAATGGGTCATGACTTGTATTATCATCCTCGCACTACCTTTCGGCGATGCTTTCGACTTCTTGGTCGATCTCAGGTCCTATCCGGATTCGGTCTTCATCTTTCTGATGGTCGTTGGCATCTACGCTATTCGATATCGTCGCAAGAAGGAAGGTTTACCGCCAGCGCAGTTCCAAGCATGGCACTCGGCCCTGGTCTTCTCTGCGCTCGTTTGCCTCTTCATCCTGATCATGCCATGGGTACCTCCTGAGGACGGTGGTGATTACTCATTCTGGTACGGCACGTACATCGTTGTTGGCATCGGTCTACTGGTAGGTATGGGTATCTATTACTATCTGTGGGTACATCTGCTTCCGCAACTCCGCAAATACAGCATCAGGACGTTGACTGTAGTCAATGAGGATGGCAGTGTCGTTCATCAGCTGAAGAGAGTGCCGGATGCAGACGTCGCGGAGTGGGATAGGACTCATGATGACGCCGGTAACGTGCTCGGTGATGCCACGGGTGTCTATGATACAGGCAATTCGCACTTGGTTCACAGAATCAAGATTCGTGACACAGCAATCAGCTACACCACTGGAGAGAAAGTATAAACATTTCAAGAGTGCTTGGCCTAGTCGTAGGAATGCTATTAGCTTATCTATGTAAATACATGGTATCAAAATTGCTCTGCCTTGAAAACCTTCGTCAACCACCAAAGAAACTTGTTGTTCTGCGTAGATGGGCTGGTCAAGATTCAATGAGACCAATGACGTCACGTTCGTGCTAAGAGCTGATCACCCCTCCGTACGCACCGCCGCTTCACCAGCCACTTCTTATCAACGGATATCATTCCACACCTTACCACACGCGGAACTCACTAGCTCCAGATTCCTATATCATCTCCGTCTCCCACCGATATGTCCTCAAACGGTATTCCCGAAGTGTTGATGAAAAAGGTCGATGACTACGTCGACTCGCTCGCCCCTCAGATTCAACCCCGCATTGCTTCTGAACTTGAGCTCTTCCAACAGAAGACCATCGACAGTCTTGAAACGCAAGTCATTGATGCCTTCCGCTCGCTTTTCAATAAAGACAAGGCAGTCTCATCGGACGGCAGCCGAGGCCCGTGGAATTTGAATGATACAGCACCAGATGCCTACGGCGGCCAGTCTCTTCCATTTGCTGACGAGATCGCCAAGTTGACGCGGAGCTTCAGCCAAATCTCCGATGAAGCGGGGAGTGATTTGCGCGATATCTTTAACCTTACCGAGGGACGCGGTGATACAAACCAGAATCAGTCTCGGGATCTCGGTGGGGATGGCGACTTCTCCTCCAGAGCTCGTGGCTTCCTTTCCTCAGCCATCAACGCCGTCCAAGATAATTTGGACAACGACGAACAAGGTTTCGGGGGCCAAAATTTCGAGATTGGAGGACTCCTTGGTATAATCAGTGGAACTATTAAGGAGGCTTCTCAGAATCCTGAGGATAAGGCTCGACTCATCAGCCCTGAGATCAAGCAGACAGTCGGTGATAACCTACGCATGCAGCACGCACCCATTGCGGAGCAGTTTACCCGTATAGCGCTAGATCACATCAAACGCTGGCTACGCGGAAACACAACCACACGTGATCTTGGAGACGGTGCCAAGGCTGAGATTGCAGACCAAGTAGGCGTTCTGGTGAAGGGTCTTGGTGGTTTGTTCGGGAACAAAAAAGCTAGCAATGAGAGCTCGGACAGAAGCTTCGGGGAGTCGGGTCGTGATGGTCAAGAGCAAGGCAGTGGAGGCTTTTCTAGCGTGATCAGTGAGAAACTCAGCACGGGTCTGGCTAAGGTCCATAGGGAAGTCCGCCTGGAGTTCCGCAAAGTACTCGGTGAGATCGAGAAGCAGCTGTTCGAACTGTTGCCCGATCAATTTCAGGGTCCGTTGGAGAAGATCCTCGGCGGCAATCCTTTCGACTCGCAACTCGATCGCGACGCATCTGGTCAAGCGGACCGTGGGTTTAGCGATGACATCAAGGCCAAGCTCCTTAACAAGATCCGCGCTCTTGTGCAGAAGGTCCAGGAAACGCTGCGAGAGAGCATCTTGGGTGTTGTCAATGGGGGTCATCGCAAGTTCGAGCGTGAGAGCTGGGTCTTCGTGCAGGCTATGGTAGAGCAGAAGGTCCAGAGATACCTGCCTGATGTGAAGATCAACGTGCCAGATGATATCGGAAACGAGAATGTCAGTGTGGGAACACCAACTTCAAGTACGCAGACGGGTTGGGGGAACCAGGCTTTCACCCCACCAGCGGAATATCGTCCGGACCCCCAACGAAATACCTATAGTGAGCAAGGGTCTGGCCAACAGGGATACAACAATTCTCCGCAATACCATGATGGGCCGAGTCAGTCCTACCCAGACCATCCGTCTGAGCAGTACCCCTCCGGAGGTTATCAAACTGAACACAATGTGCCACACCAGCAAAGCTACCCTCAGCAAAGCTATCCTCAGCAAGACTACTCTCAGCAGGAGTATCGTGGTAATGATTCTACTCCACACAACTACGAGCGCCGGTACTAGTTGCGTCTGTTTGAGGTGGTCGTAAAAGCAACCTCCCAGTCCCACAGTTCGTATTATACGAAAGGATCGAATCCCCTGCTAGTACGGACAGGGCCCTGCCAAGATCATGCTCCTCTAGCCAAAGCCATCAAATTGGACAGGGCCTGCCGGTTCCTTTTGATCTGACTCGCTTGTGATAGGAGCTCAGATCAACGGCTGAGCGATTGGTCTCAGGCTCCCCGACCATAATCCTACGAGGCAAAAGCGGGTGGCAGAACTGGTCTGGAAGAGACCCAAGGGCGGTGAGTGGCTCGTAGAGGTATCTGCACTAGCAAATAGTTGTGAAAGTCGCCAATCCCGAACTTTGTCAAATTTTTATACATCCATAGGGCTAGGGAAGGTAGTCCTGCAAAGGCCATTAGGTGGGTCTAGGCCTGTATTACAATAGAGATAATGCCTTGAATGAATCTAGAAGCGTGCCTCTCTCTGTTGGCTACCCGTCCCCATCTCTCCCTTGGCATGAGCATCCGCCTCTTTGTGGTCGACTAGTTCCAGCGGCCGGTACTCTGCTTTCCACATCTGCTCGCGGATCCACTCTTCCAGTTCGTCGTCGTTGGTCGGGATGTCTTTTTCCTGAGCTAGCTCGTCCTCGACAGCTTTCTTGATGACGTTTTTGGCGATCTGAACACTGATCTCACGTACATCTTCTACGTCTGGTAACAGGCCTGAACCGGAGCCGGTAACAACTGGCGCTGCGGCGGCTAGCGCTTCGACTGCAGCCACGAGGAGCGCGGGTGTCATGAGGCGTGTTCGACTGAGGACCGCGCCAAGGCCAATACCAGGGAAAGTTACAGAGTTGTTGCATTCAGCTAGAGTATGTTAGTATTAGAGCTCCATTTGTGAAAAGAGCTTGACTCACAAATTTCATATTCCTTGCCGTCGTGCTTTACAGGATCGAAAGGCGAGCCAGTAGCGACCAGTACCTTACCGTCAGTCCATTCATACAGATCTTGGGGCTTTGCCTCATGCAACCTTGTGGGATTCGACAGGGGGAAGATGGCTGGACGATCGACGTGTTTCGCCATCTCTCGCACGACTTCCTCTGTGAAAGCACCAGGCTTGGTCGATGTGCCGATGAGAACGTGTGGTTTCACTTCCTTCACCACAGAGAGCAAATCGCCGTGATCTTTACCTTCCCACTCGCTATCTTTACGGGCATATCCGACCTGAGCTGGAGTGAGCTGGTCTTTTTTGCCTTCCAGCAGAAGACCTGGCTTATCAACACACCTGTGGAATATTAGCTTGTCGCGTAGACGCCAAGGTTGTTTGTGTCTCGCCTACCAGATCTGCTTTCCAGCCTCCTCTTTCGACTTGCCGGTTCGCTGCGATATAGCGTCTGTGATCTGATCCGCGATTCCTGTACCTGCAGTGCCGGATCCAAACATGACAAAGCGCGCATCATCCCACTTTGTCTCACTGACCTTAAAGGCCGCCATGACAGCAGCCAAAGTCACACAACCTGTTCCCTGCACATCATCATTGAAGCAGGCGATCTCGGGTGTGTACTTATCAAGAATCCTGCGCGCGTTGTTCAGACCAAAGTCCTCGAAGTGAATGTAGGCTCTCGGGAATCGTTTCTTAGCAGCAGTGACAAACTTCTCCACGAACTTGTCGTACTCTTCGCCACTAGCACGGGGCTGTCGCAGGCCAAGATAGAGGTCATCATCGAGTAGCTCTTTGTTCTAAATCTTTGTTAGCAACAACATGAATCAGATGTATAGCTTAGACACTCACGTCTGTACCACAGTCCAATACCACAGGCAGAGTCCGCGACGGGTGGATCCCTGCGCAGAGTGTATATATCACCAGCTTGGCTACGCTGATGAGGATAGCCCCGACGCCTTGATCCCCAATACCCAGGATCTGCTGACCGTCGCTAACAACGATAATGTCAATGTCCTCAGGATTGCCCCATTGTCTGATATCATCCTCTACGCGGTCGGCGTCGCCGATGTTGAGGAAGCAACCTTCGGGCTTCCGGAAGAGCCTCGAGTAATTTGCGATGGCCTCGCCCTCAGTCGGTGTATAGATAACCGAGAACATCTCTTTCAAATGATCAAGGATGAGTCTGTAGTACAGAACCTCGTTCTGCTCTTTCAGACTTGTCATGAACGTGTTCTTCGCGATGTCGCTAGGTCGGGATTTGTACTGTTCGTACGCGCGGCGCACTTGTTCATCAAGTGTCTGGACATTGTCAGGCATGAGACCATGTAACTTGAAGATTGCCCGTTCTTCAGCAGTGAAGGCGGTTCCCTTGTTGAAGTATGGCGTTTGTAGGAGGGCATTTCCCTGCTCGTGTGTCAGCCGCTGATAGCCTCCACTAATGCACAGCGCATACTGTAAGAGTAGTCTTCTGCGGCCCCGAAGTAGACAGAGGCAGATGGCCAAACTTTTCGCTCTTCTTGTGCTGACTGGAGCGCGGTGCCATGTTTGCAACGTTACGTTGACCTGGCTTGTGTGTGCGAGAACGAAGAGCTGAAGAAAAAGCTGCTCTGCTGGTCACTAGGCTTTTCAATCGTGGACACATATCAGTGCATCAGTCGCGAGAATAAAAGCCTCTGAGTTTCCTGGTGGCCGCTTTCTTCCGCCTTTATTTGGTTCCAACCTTTCCACGCATTGGAACACGCGTTCTCGACAACAGACTCACCGAACACCAACTTTTCATAGTTGGAGAAAGGTCGATTTCTATCGATTTTTCATCCCAATATTACGAACATGCCTTCCTAACATCTATTTCCAGCGTCTGTTTTGTAGTGCAGGCGCTGGAACAGGCGCGCTGGCTATTGTGAGCTGAACAGAGTGGTTATCTGGTCTCAGTTGAGATGAAATCTCTGCAATGGCCCGTGCGCTTGAAGATTTAGACCGGTCGAAGGCACAACAAACAGAGAACTCCTAGCTATAGCTATTGCCTGCCTAGCAATTGCTACACAGCTATTACTTTATTACGAATACCCCCCTATCATAACTAGCTATACTGACCTCCTATACCTAGACAAAATTAACCAAAATCAACTAAGCAACGGCTTAAACCTACCCCTAATACGAACACTATATCGACAAAGCAACGGCTCTCTCCTTAGGCCTATAGATACCTGCTGCCTAGCAGGTCTATATCCCTAGCTATCCTACAAAATCAACTAAGCAACGGCTTAAACACCCCCAGCAGCCTACTACTAGCAATAGTAATAGACAAACAAACAACAACAACAACAACAACAACAACAATACAAAGACTGTCTACTACAATAGCAATAGCTAGCAATAGACAACAAACAACAAACGCTAGAACTACCTACTTGTAGGATAGTTCTACACAACCCTAATTCGACAGGGCAACGGCTCTTCTTAACAACTTAGGGCACAGGCCCTCACTATTGGATTACGAACACACATTTACTACCTTTAAACAAACACACTCCTTAAATTACTAGAGTAGCTTAACTACTCTCGTCTTATATAGTCTTAGACTCACACAGGACGTTAAACTTATCAATCAATCAATCAATCAATCAATCGACAACAGACTTCGGCACGATGACGTCGCTTCGGCCCCCACTATCGCCTTATCGATAGCTTGTTAGCTCAACTGAAGCATTGAACTGGCAGCCTGAAGCATCTTATATATAAACAGGTTAAAGTGATCTCCCCAACAAAGCCCCTGTAAGCCCTGAAATAAGTGCCAGATAGCTGATAAAACTCGCCGCTACCTGCCTATCTGCTTGAGACAAATTAATCAGCCCTGTAGCGGGCGCAGCAGACGTGTAAAGTTGTCGTTTTCTGGCCGTGCACCCTCTAGCGTCAACTCTCAGCTATACTGACGTCCTACACCGCCCGTAGCGGCCCTATATTGTTCCGGTAATCTGCTCCTGTAAACTCCTGTAAAAAGCTTTACAGGTCCTGTACAGGCTCGCTACAGGTTCGTATGGCCCGTCCACGGCGTGTTCTAGCCCCCCCCCCCTCCAGTCTTTTCCCTAGCCGTCAGCCAGCCATCATCCCAAGTATTTTGCAGCAGCTGTAGGACCTATCTCCCATCTGCTAACTTCCGCCGCAACCGGATAGGGGGCGTCTACCAGCCATGTAGCAACTGCAGTGCCGTAACTACTACCTCCCCCTCTCTCTGATTACGCTTACAGTCAGTAGACGTCCCGTGCAGGCCGCCGGCGACGCCGTCTCTCTACACCTCCACGTCCATCAAGCCCCCAGAGGGACCGCCTAACTGCCTCCCAGCCAGCGCCCAGTGCTAGCGCCCCTGAACAGGCCTCACGCCGTGAGGGCAGTGCCAGTAATACTCCTAATAACCCGGCTGCTGCTGCTCCAGCTGCTGCCCCTAGCTCCCAGTATAGTGATAACCCGTTTGACGACCTGCCCGAGACAGTCCTTGTAGGGCTCCAACAGGACACCACCCCGCTCCTGCGACGTCGTCCTGATGGTGTATACTACGATATTGGCAGCATGCAGGTGCCCTGTTCAGCCTGCGGCGCCTTACACTGGATAGATGAGCGGAAGAGCACTACCTCTGTAACAGACCCGCGATTTACTCTCTGCTGCCTGGACGGCGAGGTCGACCTGCCAGCCCTTACACCGCTGCCGTCGTACCTGTATCAGCTACTCAACACGAATACTCTAGCAGCGCGGCACTTCCGTAAGGAGCTACGGGCCTACAACGCTGCCTTTGCGTTTACCTCGGTAGACTGTACACCTACCAGCCGTGGGGCGCAGGGCCCTGGCGTGCAGGTGTTTCAGATCCACGGGGCCCTATACCACCGCAGCGGCCCTGTAGAGGTTCTCAAGGGAAGCCTGCCGCAGTACGCTCAGCTATACTTTTACGACCCACAGTACGCTGCCAACGCCCGCCACCAGCGGAACAGCCACTTACAGCTCCAGATTCTCCAAGATCTAACGGCAATGCTATATAAGATTAATAACCCATATATATCTATATACCGCACGGCCCAGGATCGGCTCAACAGTAGCGCTGCAGACGCCTGCGTTATACTAACCAGCAGGCTTACACTAGCCCTAGAGACTGGGCAGGACCGCCGCAGGGAGAACGTACCTACTAGCGATGAGCTAGGCCTAGTGATACCTGACGCAGCAGGTGCAGAGACGTCCCGTCCCATCGTCCTAGCGGCCCGTAACTCCAGCGCCCTGTTTACTATCAGCGCCGCCCACCCATCTTACATGCCGCTACACTACGTACTGATGTTTCCCCACGGGGATTCTGGGTGGCGGCCGGGGCTAACGCTCCGTAACCAGGACGGATCCCGTCTGCAGACGTCGCTGACCCAGCAAACCTACTATTGATACTATCTACACCCCCGCCCTGGGCAGACTACAAATCCGTTCCGCTTCTACAGGCTGTTTCAGCAGTACGTTGTGGATATCTGGGCTATCTGCGACCAGGCCCGGCTGGCCTGGATCCGAGCAAACCAGGCACAGCTGCGGGCAGACCTGTATAGCGGTGTTGCTGATGCCGTTATAGGCAACAACGACGCCCAGGCAGGCCCTGTTGGACGCCGCGTTGTCCTGCCGTCGTCCTATCTAGGCAGCTCACGATTTGTCAGCCAGTGCTATCAGGACTCTATGGCTATCGTCCGTCGATATGGCCGCCCTACCCTGTTTATCACTTTTACAGCTAGCCCATACTGGCCAGAGGTTGCCCGTGAGCTCCGCCCTGGGGAGACAGGCCTGAATCGGCCTGATCTAATCTGCCGGGCCTTCCATCTGAAGGTGCAGAAGCTAGTAGCCGATGTGAAGAGCAACCTGTTCGGCACCTATCTGGGCCACGTGTACACGATTGAGTACCAGAAACGGGGCCTGCCCCATATACACCTGCTGCTGTTCCTGACCCTACACGACCGCGAGGCGTTCACGGATCCTGTAACAATTGATAGCACTATCCGGGCTGAGATCCCTTCCCCTGTGGATGACCCAGACGGCCTGCTTACAGAGGTTGTACGGACCTTCATGCTTCACGGGCCATGTGGGGAGCACAATCTGCAGGCCCCGTGTATGGTGCCTCAGCGCGACAGCGCCCCGCCGCGGTGCTCTAAGAACTTTCCCAAGCGTTACTGCCCATCTACAGTGGTCCATAAGGACGGGTACCCTGAGTATCAGCGCCGGGATGATGGCCGCACGCTTGCTGTACGGTGTAAGGGCCGTATTGTACACCTTGATAACAGCTGGGTTGTCCCGTATAACCCTGGTCTGCTCCGTAAGTACTGGGCCTATATTAATGTAGAGGTTTGCGGCACTATCCACGCTATCAAATACGTCCACAAGTACATCTACAAGGGCACTGACAGGGCAGTACTAAACGTCTCAGAAGCAGATGAGGTTAAGCAGCATCTAAACGGGCGATATATCAGTCCATCTGAGGCTGTTTGGCGGCTGTTTGAGTACCCAGTACACATGGAGCGGCCCACTGTAGTGCCCCTAGCGGTCCACCTACCGAATGAGCAGATAGTTACGTTCCCTGCTAACGCTACCACTGCAGAGTTATCAGCCCGCCTGGAGCGATCTGTAACTACGCTTACGGCGTTCTTCCAGCGCAACGCTGACCATGAGTATGGCCGTGAGGTCCTATATCAGGACTATCCATCCCAGTTTGTTTGGCACCTCCCGTCACGGACCTGGCACGTGCGTCAGCGCGGCACTGCGATTGGCCGCATGTACTTTTGCAGCCCGCTACAGGGTGAACGGTTCTATCTACGGCTTCTCTTGACTACCGTACGGGGTCCACAGTCCTACGCGGACCTGCGTACCTTTAGCGGCACAGAGTATCCTACTTTCCAGGCCGCCGCAGCTGCCCGCGGGTTACTGCTACACGATGGAGACTGGGTAGCCTGCTTCCAGGACGCCGTTACGTTTGCCACAGGCCAGGCGTTACGGTACTTCTTCGTTGCTGCTCTCTTAAATGGGCCTGTTACAGATCCAGCTGCTATCTGGGCAGCCTTCCAGGCGGATTTGTGTGACGACTTACCTGAGGCTGCTGCTGCCCTGCTAGTATCCGCAGATCCAGACGCGTACCTTGACTACGGCCTGTATCTGATAGAAGGGCTGCTGGCAGAGTCTGGCAAACGTCTTACGGATTTCTCACTCCCTGCGTGCCAGTTCAACTGGGGAGTACGGCTGCAGAATCAGCTTCTTGCCGCTGAGCTGGCCTACGATACAGACGGGCAGGACACTGCCTTCTGGGACACTGTTACAGGGCTGAATATGGACCAGCGCGCCGTATTTGATGCCGTTACTGCCGCTATTGAGGCTGACCACAGCACTGCCCACTTCTTCGTACAGGGCCCAGCAGGCACAGGCAAGACGTTCCTCTGGCGCTGTATATGTGCCTACTATCGCTCTACAGGCTGGGTGGTCCTGTGCGTTGCGTCGTCGGGTATAGCTGCTGTCCTGCTGCCCGGCGGCCGCACTGCCCACTCCCGTTTCCGGATCCCGTTGGATATCCACGACGATTCCATCTGCCCTGTTGCTCCAGGCTCGGAGCTTGGGCGGCTGCTGCAGGCCGCTACTCTAGTTATCTGGGACGAGGTGCCTATGCAGCACTGTTACTGCTTCGAGGCAGTCCACCGTATGCTGCAGGACGTCCGTAGCTCCCCTGCCCTGTTTGGCGGCCTCCCTGTAATTGCCAGCGGCGATTTTGCCCAGATCCTACCCGTCGTCCGCCGGGGCCAGCGGCCTGCCATCGTCAACGCCTGCCTGCAGCAGTCTACGCTCATATGGCCGCACATGACCGTACTGCACCTGCGTCAGAATATGCGGGTGCTATCTGGGGCTGACAACACCTGTTTTGCAGCCTGGTGCCGGGGACTGGCTACCCGTGAGATGGATGGCCTGATCTCCATCCCAGACTGGATGACCGTCTACTACAGCCTACAGGGCTTCCTGGATCACGTCTATCCGCCGCACCTCCTCCAGCAGGCTGCTGCGGACTATCAGGTCCTCAACGGCCGTGCTATACTGGCCGTACGGAACGACGCAGTGGCTGTAATCAACGCCGCAATGCTTGCTGCCTTCCCTGGTGAGCTAGTAGAGCTGGTTGCAGTGGACTCTGCTGAGGTTGAGGACAATACAACACAGGATCTGCCTCCCGTAGAGCTGCTGCAGTCCTTTGAGCCCCCGTCACTGCCCCCGTCACGCCTTCTGCTCAAGGTAGGCGTACCAATAATGCTTCTACGGAACCTGTACCCAAGCCAGGGGCTCTGCAACGGTACCCGTTTAGCGGTTACACAGATATCCTCCCGCTGTATCCAGGCCCGCATCCTATCTGGCGAGTTTGCAGGCCAGCTCCGCCTGCTGCCACGTATCAGGCTCACTTCAACCAGTAGAGAGCTCCCGTTTATCGTCAGCCGGGTCCAGTTTCCAGTTCGCCTCTCCTTTGCAATCACTGTAAACAAGTCACAGGGCTAGTCACTCTCTGTTGTAGGCGTTGATCTGCGTCACGCTGTGTTTACACATGGCCAGCTATACGTAGCTATGTCCCGTGTAACTACACTTGCAGGCCTGTCAATCCTGCTGCCAGCACCTGATACTAGCGATGAGCCATCCTGTACAGTCCCTAATATCGTATACCCAGAGGTGCTCCTGTAGCCAGCCACAACCTACTAGTATATCAGCCCGCCAACGTCGCCGCTACCAGTATATCAGCCCGTTAACGTCACTGCCACAACCTACTAGTATATCGGGCTAACGGCTATCAATAGTACGTCACCGCCTAGTTATTCTGCCGTTACAGGTGCTATTGTGCCCGCAGGTTGACCTTCACCGTGAGCTTACAAACCCCCCGCGTACCAGTATCCAGCACCAATCAGGCCACGTACAGTGACCGTACAATCCAGATACAGTATAGCCACAGGCCCTATAACGTCATTTGATAGCTGCCTATTCACTGTTTTGGCCCGACAAACAGAATATACTATTCACGGTGAGCTACAACACCAAAATATCGCAGGTCTTGGCAGCCGCTAGCTGGCTGCGATATACTATATAGGCAGCCGCCCTCCCCCGTTTTACTACTCTCTAGGTCATCAATATGGACTCCTCCGCCCCCGCCGACGACGTCGCCGCCCCCGTCGTCCCCGTCCCCGCCATCGCCACCCCCTCCAGGTCCCGCCGCCAGGTCGCTGCCGCTGCCGCTGCCGCTGCTGCTGCCCCTGCCCCTGCCGCTGCCCCTGCCACCCCCTCCAAGAAGCGCCGCCGCACCACCGCCACCCCTGCTGCCTCCCCCGCCGCCGCCGCCGCCGCCACCACCGCCACCGCCTCCAAGAAGGAGAAGAAGAAGGAGAAGAGGAAGAGGAAGAAGAAGAGTAGGTTACAGGCCTGTAAAAGAAATCTACTGGCTGCTAACATTTTTTACAGAGGTCCGTAAGTGCGTACGGGACGTAAAGAAGTCCGTAGCGGCTCTAGAGCTTGCTATGGATTCCTCCTCCTCAGAGGACAGTGATGAAGATGATGAGGATTAAATAGTTTACAGGTCTGCACATGAATGAAACAGTGTTTACAGTGCTATTTACACTCCTGTTACTGTTGTGATTTTCCCTTGCTTACTAACTCTCTACCCCGCTACCCCTGTAAACGCAAAGCTCTGCACCCGCTGGCCCAAACACTGGCATCGTGAGAAGTGTTATGTTGGTAAATCTTCAGCTAGGTTTAAGAGGGACTGCACGGTCAAAAGGTTTGTCAAGCTGCCAACAGACCGTGCTGTAGCTGATCGCCAAATTGGCGAACGGCAACGACTCCACCACAAATCCACTTGCTTTTCGGAAAGAACGGCACCGGCATGGCATCGCCTATTGCTTGTCCGCTTCAAGCTTTTCTTCATCCCTGCATTGTCTCTGCCGCTACCGTTTGAGGTCCAGACACTTTTGACCTCCTGAGGACCTTTTGATGCATTACGTCAATCCAAACAGACACGACTACTCTAGTACCATCTGATGCTACCAAAGAGGCGACAAAACCTCAGATGGTCGACAGAAGTAAGTGTATTGTATCGGGAAGCAACTGAAACCGACACCCTCTCGCAGTTGCCAATGACTGACTGCTCTGCGCGTTGGGATTTGTGCAAGAGGCTGGAATTATAACAGCACACCACGGCGAGGACTCACATTCCGTCGCCTCACAGGATCCATCAGTCTTGAAGCCTGCTTCAGAAAACATAAGGGCCCGGTTAGCGTCGTTGGCGAAGTCTAAGTTCAAGATTGACGGACGACTATTTTTGTTACCTGCATGAGAAGTAAGAGTTCTAATAGGAATCAGCAATACAGTTGTAGCCGACCAGGCGAACCAAGGGGTATTTTAGAACACACGAAGGCAGAATAAAATTCCAGACAGAAGGAAACAACTGTACAAGAACAAGACAAGTTACGCCAACCACCCACAAACAAAGCTAACCACCAAACCAGTTTGTCCACATGCTCGAAACCCCTGTACCACCTATTCGATCATGACATCAAAGCAAGTGCTCCACCTCGGCTTGCCTCCATACTCCCAAGCCCACACAAACATATGCCTTCCCTTCTCCATATCCTTGGGCATTTCAACCGTCATCCAGTTCCCCTTATCCAGCATTCCCTCACTCGGCGCCTTGACGTTCTTGTCCTCCGGCCACACAAACGCCTCTTCGGCAAACCCAATTTGCTTTAGCCTATTCTCCTCGTTGAGTTCTTTGATATCCTCAATCTCCTTCTCTTTGCCTCCCTTCCAGTAAACAGCGACCGTACCGGGGTGGCCGCCATCGACGTTCGCGCCGCGTGAATGCCCGTTGCCGCCGAACATGAGTTTGATACTGCCGCCCGGTGTTGTGGTGGCCATGCCTGCGTTCTCGGAGGTGAAGTAGGTGGACGTGCGCTGCGAGGGGTGGCAGGCGTGGGTGTCCCCTTTGGCGCTTTGGGCGGCGATGTCCCAGAGATAGTTGCTGGACTCGTCGATCCAGTTCCCCGGGTTGTGTTTGGCGCGAGGCCATCCTTTGCAAAAGACTGCTAGTCCCGGGGCGCTGATGCTTGTTAGTGGACAGTCGATGCTGCTGCAAAGAGGTGGTACTTACAAGGTGTCTACAAAAAGATCGCCGGCACCTTTGTATTCGGTTGCATTTCCCTTCATCCATTCGAGGATTTGTCTGTTGTCTTGGTCGGTACATCCTAGCCACGAGTGTGCGGATGCTACGGCGGTGCAGCCAAGAACGAAAGGAAGAGATCGAACCATTGCAGCAATTAGTATGAGTATGTTTGGGGTGCAGCTGTGAGTTTTTTCTGGTAGTTCTTGTTTGGATCTCCTGGTCATTTTATGTGCATCGAGTGCTGTGATGTTCATGATTACTGACGTTGCCGTTCGGACTCCATTGTTCGGAGTCAGGTGCACAGCGCTGGGCGCAGCGGAACATCGAGATTCCATAAATGTCTAGCATGTTCAAGGTTTCATGAATTGTGCACTACCATCAATTCTCAGTGCGACGGGGACTGACTGCACGTTCTGCGGTGTGACACCTAGCAGCCAAGATAAATGTGAGATCGCAAGAACAGCTAGTACCTCAGTCCCCACACTTAGTTATTATAGTGATCAGCGCAAGCTATAAAGTTATGAATGCAAAGATCAGTAGTTCTCGAACCTCACAGAGTTGAACTTCGCTGGTCCATAGCGACTAGCACTGCACAAAACGACCACCACAATCACGGGACAGCGTCGCCCAAGGCAGTGCTCTGTTCTGTATCCTTGTCAACCGCAGATGCACTGGGATCTTTCGGTAGACACACCAGAATCATTCCTGCGCCAGAGTAAGCCGACGGGTAGAAGTCCGCTGCGGATTCTGTTCTTGGTACTGGGCGTGGGGGCCAGAATAACAAGTGTTACTCGGTATTACCGAACGAGACAAAGATGAGGATCATTTCCCCGAGAGAAGTGATTATAGCAAACTACGAGAAGGCTGTCTGAATTGCTTTGCCATTTAAGGTCTGAAGTGAGAAGGTTTGGGCATTGGACGATGGTAAGAAACGGGAAGAACGGAGGGCGAGCAACATCCATTGTGGAACTACGCAACAAAACGAATGCACACATTTTAGACACTACAGTTGTATCGTGGTCAACAAAGACAGTTGAAAAGAACAGTATAGGAATAGGAGAGGTGAAAGCGGACAGTGCGCAATGTGTAGTAGCGTGATCTGTTTTTTCTCATGGCCAATCGCCAACTTCGGCATATAGCATCGTGCGAACAAAGCGTTGTTTTTTCTTCAGTATTTAGTGAATCAGTTCTGGGAAAGACTTTCTGCGCAAGGGACTTTGCAAATAGCGGCTAAGAAAGTTGTTGCTGCATCGCCTTTGACGAATGGTCAACTATAATGTAGCGCCAAATGCAAAGAAGACGGGTAGCGAGTCTGCATTGCTAGTGCGAGAGCACCAAACGCAAAAAGGGCTTGATCATCACCCAAGATGTAATCCAAGACACCAGAAAAGCTAGGCAAGAAGCTTCCAGTGACCTCAAGAAGAGACCAAACTCAGCAGTATTAAAATATTTGCAGTGGTAAATTCTCGTCTTGTGATTAGCCTCGTAAATCTATCTACCAGCCCCATGACATGCGGAAGAGTTAATGGTGCAGTGATTCTCTTTTCTGTGAGCTGTATATTTCCACGTGCAAGTCGAAAGGCTTAAATATCCTTTACATGCTCTCTCTTGCCCCAACCTCCCACTGCATGAACTTTACGTTGGCTCGGTACATGTCGTCATCGTAGTATCTCCCTCCAATAGCATAGTCGAGCAGCAGTCTCACGAAGCCATCGTCTTGCCTTCTCAAAAACCGACAGAACTCTTCATCGTCCCGTCCCAAGATGTATTGGACGAAACATTCATTCATGACGAAACTGTTCGTCTGGGCGAGGAGTTCGACATCCTTGAGAGAGGGAGTGACGATGAAGCTCAGTATCGACGACAGTGAACATACTCTTGTTGGCTCTGTGACGGCAGCAAGGTATACGAACACAAGTGGGTTGTCGATATGCTGCGAGCGTAGTGACAACCGCACCCGATGTTCCCGGTCCTGGCTCAAGCGAATGTCGCTCAACAGGATGATCGGCCTGTTCCCCACCTGCTCGCGGTCGAGACAATAGTTTTCGGTGCCCGCGTGTGGACCAGTTCGGCCATGTGGACCCTCCACTACATTGAGGTCGATTTTGAGGGCGGGATTTGCATTGGTTGAGATCAGGTGTCGATTGAGATAAGCGACAAAGTGATTTCGTAGGCTGTGGGTAGCGGTAGGGACATAGCCGGATACAACGGCAACCGCAACGTCGTCCGCTGCGCTTTGATTGCTTGCTGGTGCTGTCGTAGGTTGTGCAGCCCGGGACCCAGAGCCATGGGCAATGAAGGCCTTAGCGCAGGCTGTGCCGAGACGGTGCGCTAGCCTGTCATCCCCGAAGACGTATCGTTGATAATCTTTGAGGTCAAAAGGGAAAGTCACTTCGTTTCCCCCTGGGCTTTGGTGGAGAGAGAAGACATTGTCAATCATCGAGCTCTGGCAGCTCCGCTCAGGCGTGGAACTGAAAGCATGGAAGGAGGCACGAGAGGAAATTCGAGGACCAATTGGAAAGTGCTTGGCGGCGTCTATCTGGTAGCGGACGCACCTGCAATCGTTTTACACAGCCCCGTCACGTGAGCTATATGCCCTGAAAATGCGTGCAGATCCTTTGGTAGAAAATGCCGCAAGACACGCAATTTCTAGGTCCTTCCACAGATCGTGCCTAGATGTGTTGCAGCGGGAACGTGACAAACGCCTTTGGCTCTGCCGATCGCCTGCCCTCAGCTCCGTCTTCAAACTCGGGCGACGCTCAACGTCGGACTGCTGGAGAGAGCTGTGAGCCTTCATCCAAGCGTGCGGCTACTAGCAACGCCAGCGGGAATCTAGCAGAGGATCGTGTCTCATAACAAGTCTCAAGCGTGCAGGAAACTCTGAGATCGAGTCATAGTGTACGACTGAGCTTGGGAGGTATGTAGCGAATCTTCAGGCGACGAGACAATGGGAGCGGCGAAACAGTCTTGAGTTGCAAGAGCGGAGTTTTGACCGACAATGGTCACGATAAGCGAGTAACCTTGCGCCAAGCTTAGCCGCGGAAAGCTTGCAAGACGTGCCGCCGCAGACCCTTCCTGCACTTCCCGCACCGCAGATCTCATCGTTGCAATC
Organism: Ascochyta rabiei; assembly: GCF_004011695.2. Lineage (NCBI taxonomy): Eukaryota > Fungi > Ascomycota > Dothideomycetes > Pleosporales > Didymellaceae > Ascochyta > Ascochyta rabiei. Next base: position 260,847 of record NC_082408.1, on the reverse strand, counting down.
GGCCCTTGAACCACTCTTCAATCGCGATTTGCGCGTCGCTCTTCTTTACCCCAGGAATCATGATATCAACGATGGGCGCTACATGAGCTTCTCTTGCTGATTCAAAAAATCTGACTCGGTTAAGATTGCCGCCACCTGTCGCCCACCCTTCCATGAACCTCTTCTCCAGCTCTCTTATGGAGTCATTCAACACTTCGTAGGCACCCGACCAAACGAACGCATCGCTCACGACTTGGGGCATGCCGTTCCACCAAGACGGGGGGTTGAGGCAGGCTTCGGTCCAACTGTCGCCAGATATTGGCCCCGGATCAGCTTCAGGGTTCGAGTCGTTCACTTTGCCCAAGAACATTGCGCCCCATTTGCGCAAAGCGAGAGGCGTCAGCATGTCCAGGGTCGCGTTGGTTTTGAAGCTAATGTAGTCGGTACGAAAGCTTACCCAGGGACTAATCAGCAAAACACCACCAAGGGGACATTCGAGCTTCACAGCAGGAACATCGGGTTGAGGGTGCAACAGATGCGAGAGCAATGAGAAGGCCAAATTTCCGCCCGCAGAGTCGCCGGCAATGAAGATCTCGGATGGTGAGCGCCCAGTTTCTCGGATGAGGTGTGCCAGTACAACAGCTGCTTCCCTCAACTGTGTGGGATACACGCTTTCGGGAGCCAATGTGTAGGCCAACAATAACACGGATACGGAGCGACTTCTTGGTTTGTTATTTAGAGTCTTCACAAGGCCAGCCAGGTAACGAAAGTTGCCTGCATTTGCTGGCTGTGTGTATGCACCTCCATGGCAGTAGAGTATCACAGCCTCAGCATCTGGATCTCCTATCCAGTGTGCAACAGCTCGACCATTCTTGCTGTCAATCTCAAGGGACTTCGGTTCAAGACCTCTGGGTCTACAGTACAGCCGGACGTAGCGATCGCTTGTTTGCGGATTTAGGTACCGGGAGTCTGCAATGGTGAGGTAGTCCAGCATGCACCGCACAGCCGCGTTGAGTACATCTTTGCATAACGTCGGTGCCCGCACACTTCGGAAAGGGTAAGTGACCAGCCGGATAGCAACTGTGGAAGCTGTCATCTTTCAGCATAAACTCATCTTTCTGCACAGTTGTAGGTGTTGCTGACCGGCATTCGCAAACAGCCACGCAATGCAGAGATAGCTTCTGGAGCCAATACCAGACATATCGAAGAAGAGAAAGATGAACGTAAATGGTTGAGCTGACCTTGGCCTCGATGTAATGTAGCCTTTTGAAGGTTGACCTTGGGATGCTTATTGCCGAGGCGTAGGAGCGGACGGCAGCCGCGTCCGGTCAATGCCTGCCAAGGATCCCTAGCGCCCGAGTACGAGTGCGAGACTGACGTCTGCTTTCTTGAACACCGCGAACACATTTTTACCGCCGTCTAGTCATGCTTCTCCTGTGTCTGCCCTGGATGTGACGGAACTGTTACTTTTCGCAAACGCGACTTTGTACCGTCATGCCTCTCAGCTGTCAGGGGCACACGCTAGCCTTGTGGAAGTGCAGAGGGGTCGACTTTGTGTATTTACTTGGCAGATCAGCACGCACAGAGCTCTCACGAATCTGTGGCTTTGTTTCAGCCTTGTGGTCTCATAGCGTTAATTCAGCCTGCGAGCGGTCGTTGGTAGATGCCAGAAGCCATGTGAGGCAGTGCTCGCTTATATTCAGCCCCCAATGCTGCCTAACATGCGGTTGCCAAGCAGGGGACCTGTTGGTATATTGTCAATTATCTTATCCACATGTAATTACTATTTTATAATCTAACACTTATATGCTACTAGACTAGAAGTAGTCAATGTTGACATAGTGCTGTGAAGATAGAGAGGTTGGTTAGCTTTGATGCACTACATTTGGGGACATAGTACACAGCTATCGCCGCCCCCAACCTGCAAAAAGGATCGGCAATTGTGCCACCTAGACAAAGATTAACCCCACGCCATAACTATGTTGTTCTACCAATCGAAACGCCTTGCCAGGTTTGACGCAGAATGACTGCAGGCTTGGCAGCTTAGTCTCTAAGGCCTCAAGCACTTTCCAGGACACGCACGAATTTATATCTTCGCAATCCCCAGTCTTGTGCTATGTAGTGGCTCAGATGGCTTCCAAACCTAGCAGAGAACTAACGACCCCACCACCGCCTTCACTTGTATATGAGGTGCAACTATCAGATATCGGTCCTGATCCTCGATATCGTCTTCTCCACGACAACGAATTTGAGCCTGATCTTCCGGGCCAGAGGCACCAATATTTGCAAGCCAGCACACACAGTTTACAGTGCAGCTCCCCGAGCCCGAGCGACTATCAACCATTACTCGAGAATGGCACAGGCATATCGACTACGTAAGTCGTGTACTTTCAACTCAATCAACCGCTATTTAATTTGAACCAAGTCGAAATAGCAGGAAGGCTAGCGGTGCCGGCGAGGTACGAATACGAAGCAGATTTGTCTATTGGCCACGCTGCATCAAGATTTCTTTCGCTTCGCTACAAAGATATCAAACTTGGATATCCAACCGAAGGAAGAACAGCCGCTATCAGGGATGGCGCATGGGTGTTCTTATCGGATGTTGTATATCTTTCTTTGTTCTCTGTTGCAACATCGGCCTTCTGAATGTTGGTGCTATCAGATACGACGGTTACAGCGAGGGCGGTGTCGCCGATCTCGTGCGCGGGGATGCAGCAACGGTGCTGAGGTGGAACATAGCGATCCATGTCTTCATCAACATCCTTAGCTCCATCTTGCTGGCTGCCAGCAATTACACGATGCAAGTGCTTGGTTCGCCGACCAGAAAGGAGATTGACAACGCTCATCAACGAGGAGACTGGCTCGCAGTGGGAGTTCTTAGCATGCGTAATTGGAAACGCATAGCGAGAAAGCGCGCATTTCTCATCCTCATACTTGGACTTTCTTCGGTACCACTACACTTGTTGTAAGCGAGATGTTGTCAGACAAGATTTTGATATCATTGCTCAATCGGTTACAGTTACAACGCAGCCTCCTTCAAGATCGTCGTACGAAATCGCTATCCTCAGCGCGCTATTAGCTTGAACTCGACCGAATACACCAGACTTGCCACGAATACATCCTACGTTAACCTGACGAACGCCCAGTGGAAGTCTGAATTTTCCGGTCTCTACACATCCGCTTATGCGGGCCTCATTCTCATATTTGATAGCGTCAACGAGACAAGATCGACACCACCAACAATGGACACTCACTGGTTCGATACTGTCTACGGTCAGAATTACATCTTGGCCTCGCAAATCAATGCTTCAGACTGGCTCACCTACCAGAATTGGTCATCAAACTATGCATACGACGAGCAGCTCGGCCGTGGCAATCCACCTGCCTCGGTACACATGACACATGCGTTCGGAGTCCGTTCTCCCGCGGAAAGCGGCGTCCAGCTGAGCTTGCACTACATGCTTGTGGTCATCAGTGTCAATCTTTTCAAGCTACTCGTCATGTTGAGTGTGTTGATCACAGATCGTTCGAATTACATGGTTACGCTGGGCGATGCCGCAGCCTCGTTCCTGTCCCACCCGGATCCTGCCACCGCGGGAAAGTGCTTGGTTGAGGATGAGGAGATATGGAATCAGATGGCTTCCGCTGCTGTGTTCACGAATGATCGAGCTGGCCGAGAGACGGGCATGAAACATCGACAGTTACACAACACTGTAGATCCTGGCGGATGGTGTACGCGGAAACTAGCTTATTATACCCTGATAAGGGATGAACAAGCCCTGTTTATTATTGTAACGTGAGTTTCCGCTTTGCGTTGCCATTTTATTCTAACGTCTTCACAGGCTGTTCATCTTTGCCTTGGTTGTCCTGCTCTACATTTCATTTACGGGCGGAAGAGCTTGGTCATGGGGCACTTCTTCGGAGGGGGTCTTGTCTTTTGGTAGCATGAAGAGTTCTGCCACAGCGACGATATTCAACGCATGGCTTTCCAACATGCCTCAGCTGCTACTCTCCTTCTGCTATATGAGCATCAATAGCTTCTGCACTGCCTTGGCCGGCGCTCAAGAGTGGAACGGGCTTGGCTCCATGGACGCGAGGAAAAGCCTGCGGGTGTCTGAGCCTAGAGGTCAGCAGCGCGGCACTTATTTCCTTCAGCTTCCCTACAGATGGGGAGTACCTCTTATTGTCGCTAGTACGACGCTTCATTGGCTTCTGTCACAAACGTTCTTCATGATACGCGTCGACGTGTACAAGGACTCGGGGCTTGTAGACGTTGCCTCGTCTCGATCAGCTTGTGGTGGATCAGCGTCGAGTTTCATTGTTTTCTTCGCTCTTTTCCTTGGGTTGTGCTCCACCGTTCGATGTTTGGCAAGTCGCAAGTTCGTGACAAGCTTGCCACAGGCTGCTTCGAACAGCCTTATTGTCAGCGCTGCTTGCCACCCGCCTAGGGACGAGGTGGATCCGCATCTGAAGGCCGTGCAATGGGGTGTAGTACAAGAGGACGTAGTCGAGGGGTTCGGGCATTGTTCGCTCTCATCGCGACCGGTCACTTCCCCGAAAGAGGGCAAGCCATATTGCTAGCAAAATGAGGGCAATCAAACAGGCTAGGTTTTACAGTCTACAATAAGATCGATATACTAGTCTAGCAATCATGCTGAAACCAATGCTCTATTTATCTAGCCTTTATGGAACCAGAGTAATTAGCATAATAGTATTATACTGTGATATTGTAACGAGAGCGATGCTTCTCCTTTGCTAAGTCCTCAGCCTTTCTAGCTCAGTTGTAGCGGCAAAGAATGAGGACATCTCACGGACGTATGGAGGAATGTGTTGGAAATGCTTTGGGTAACAGTTGAGGCGAACAGACCGGTCGTTTGAGGTAGAGAGAGCTGCGTATGGTTACCGAGAAGAAAACTTCATGACTAAGACTAATACTGCCATATGATTGCTTGCCCTCGCAGTCTGAGCTGTAAGTGTGTGAACAAGTGCGAAGGAACGAGGCATATGATCCAGCTATTCATTTCCATTTCCATTCCCGTTCCTATTCGTCAAATGCATCCAATCGGCCAAGCGGCCAGTCTATATTTTTGTAGATTCAAATCAAAGTACGGATATCATACCCTACAAATCCACATCCGATCAAGAAATCTAATTCCAAACATTCATGTTATGAACAATGACCTCCTCCTCGCCGCGCTTGATCAGCCGCCCAATCTCGAACACATTCTGACCCTCGGCGCGCAGCAGCTCGAGTGTGGCTTTTGCGTTTTCGGGGCTCACAACAATGACCATGCCAAGACCGGTGTTGAAAGTGCGCTGGAACTCGGAGTGCTCGAGGCTTCCGGTCTTCTTCAGCCACTTGAACACGTCGGGCAGTGGCCAAGTCTTTGCGTCGAGCTCGGCGGTTAGTGTCTTGGGCAGCATGCGGGGAATGTTTTCCGACAGGCCGCCGCCGGTGATGTGTGCCATGCCCTTGAGGAGGTTCTTGCGGACGGCAGCGAGGAGGGGCTTGACATAAATTTTGGTGGGTGTGAGGAGAGCAGTGCCGATGTTGTGCTCTGGTGACCACGGCGCAGCGTCGTGGAACGATAGACCGCTGCGCTCGACAATCTTGCGGACGAGCGAAAAGCCGTTAGAGTGCACACCGCTTGACGACATACCGAGAAGGATGTCGCCTTCTTGCATGGCCGCTGTGTCGGGGAGGATGGTGGCGCCCTTCTTGATTGCGCCAATGGCTGCACCGCCAGCGTCATACTCGCCTTCTTGGTAGATACCAGGCATCTCTGCTGTCTCACCACCCACAAGCGCAGCGCCCGACTGTCTGCACCCATTTGCAACACCCTCGATGAACTTGGCGGCTGAGGCAATATCGAGCTTGGAGCAGGCGTAGTAGTCGAGGAACATGAGAGGTTCGGCGCCCTGGACGACAAGGTCGTTGACATTCATGGCGACTAGATCAATGCCGACGGTGTCGTGCTTGCCCATCTCAAAGGCAATCTTGACCTTTGTGCCAATGCCGTCAATGGCACCCACCAGAATGGGCGCTTCTGTGTAGCCGGCAGCTTGCAGGTCGAGGAGACCGCCGAAGCCACCAATCTCGCCGTCTGCGCCGGGTCGCCGTGTGGATTTTGTGGAAGCCTTGATCTGCTGGACGAGCTGATTGCCGGCGTCGATGCTGACGCCTGACGAGGCGTAGGTCATGGCTTCGGCTTGTGTGGTGTTTAGGGAGTTGGTGACTGTGGCGCCGTCTTGGGCGGGCTGCAGGAGTTTCCAGTCGCATGCGATGCCCTCTTTCTTGAACTCGGCGAGGAGGTGGTTCGCGATGGAGTCGAAGTTTCCGGTCGCGAGGGCGAGGATGGTGGGACCAGCACCTGAGAGGCAGATACCGAGGAGGCCGGGGTGTGACTGGGGGGTGACGGACTGGAGGATCTCGGTGAGTCCGGGGATGAGTCCCCGGCGGTAGGGCTGGTGGAGCTTGTCCTGCATGGCGGTGTAGATCATGTCAGGGTCTGGCGGGGACTGTCCAAGCGCAGTGGTGAGGACGGCGAGCCTCTGCATGTTGAAGATGGCGTCCTTGCGCGAGTAGGATTCGGGGAGCACGGCGCGGGCGGAAGCGGTGGAGACCTCGAACTGGGGGATGATGCAGATGCACTTGATGTCGGCGGACCAGGGGAACTTTGTGTAGTGGCCAATGTTGAGGGGCGGCTGCGGCGGGCGCAGGCCCGTGTCGACACCGCCAGCGGGCTCAGGCAGGACCTCGCTGAGGGGAATCTCCAGCCTCTCCGTGTCCTCGGGCGACAGCTCGTTCAGATAGGTGCCCACGAATCCTCCATACAGCGCCGCGGCGACGTTGTCCGGGTGGCGCTCCTCCATGAGGCAGTAGTCCAGCATGCGCGCCTTGGACAGCTTCAGATTGCCGACCTCGTTGGCCAGGTGCACGCCCGCGACAATGGCGGCGGCCGACGAGCCCAGTCCGCGGCCCAGCGGGATGGGGTTCTTGACGTGCACGTGTGTCTCAGCGGGGAAGGCGCGGACGCCATGGCAGCGCAGCACGTAGACGGCGGTGCGCGTGATGAGGTTGTCTTGGGCGACGAGCGGCACGTCCTCTGCGCCCACGCCCTCGTAGGTGATCCTGCAGTTGAGCGAGTGCTCCGAGCGGTCCTTGCTGGTGACGGCGACCTCGAGCTCGAGGTAGAGGTTGAGGGCGAGGCCGATGACGTCGAAGCCGGGCCCAATGTTGGCCGACGAGCACGGCACCTTGATGAGAGTAGGCATGGCGGGGGGGTAGCGTAGAGACCGTCACCAGGGTTGTGGTCTGGTTGGTGATTCGAGGTTGTGGTCTGATTTGGTGATTCGAGGTTGTGGTCTGATTTGGTGATTCGAGATTGTGGTCTGGTTTGGTGATTCGAGGTTGTGGTCTGATTTGGTGGTTCGAGGTCGAGGGTCGCGCAGACCGTCACCAGGGTTGTGGTCTGGTTGGTGATTCGAGGTTGTGGTCTGATTTGGCGATTCGAGGTCGAGGGTCGCGCAGACCGTCACCAGGGTTGTGGTCTGGTTTGGTGCTGCTATTGTCGCGCAAAAAAGTGACTCGCGACCGCAGCAGTAGAAAATGTGGGAGGGGTTGCGCCGATCGCGGGGTTCACACGGACCACCGAACCCACCCTTGCCCTTGCTTTCTGCTCCCCCTTCTGAGTACCAACCTCACGACATGTCAGGCTTGCATCGACGCGAGTCGTCCTGTAGCCACGGCCGTCGTGTGCAAGTGTCCAGACGAGCGACAGCCGTGGATGCGTAGATGCTTAGCTCGAGCACGATGAACGGCTGCCTGCTGCCGCCGCCACTCGCTGCAGCCTGGCACCGCCCTTGGTTGCTGTGGTGGAGTGCAGTCCCATCGCAGCAGGTACAGCTGGAATCAGTGCGCGGTGCGTTGGCTCAGGCAGCATGGCAACGACTGACGTACAAGACCGTACCAAATACCGCCGCCTCGTGGAGACTGGGCCAAGCTGAGGCTGAACAAACGCACGTCAGCGCCCTCTTGTGTCAGCCCTTTAGCGCACCAGCCAGAAGCTGCCTACTCAGTCGACAGCTCAACACGGCATCGAATACGTGGTGACCTTGAAAACAGCGGGGTAATCGACCCTCGCCGTCTCCCGAGGTGAAGTTCGCAGCAGGACTCAAGGCTGTGCAGGCAGACAGCGAACAGGCAACCGCGCGCCTACCACCTTGACTGCTTAAGTACGCCTCGTCGCCATAACAGCCACACAACTACCTCCACATATCTCCTTTTCTCCCCTCTCTCGCTGCTCTCCGATCTCCTCATTCTACACCCTACTTGTCAGCTGCTTCTTTTCCATCATCTCCGCGTCACAGTGCCTCACAAGACTGGACTGTGGAGCAAGCCTGGCATTCCCATCACACCCAGAGCGCAACACTCGTCACTTGCATCCAAAGCCAACCATGTCGCCCAGTATGTGTGACTCAACCGTCTCAGGCTCGTCTAGCTCAGATGAGTCGGACTCCCAAGTCGAAACGGTCACGAACGGTGTCAAGCATGTCATCATCAACGGTGACCACAAGTCGAGTAGTGGCCAAGCAAAGACAGAAGAGTCGGCGGACGGCGAGCAGTTCGATCCTGGTATGAAGCTTGGATTCAAGAACCTCTACTCCGGCAAAGAAGACAAGAAAGGCCGGTTTCAGTGGCAAGACACGATCCCAGAAGACATCGGCGACCCAGTGGAGAACAGCGAGACCGCCAAGTGGGCGCTACTTGTTCGAAACGTCAAAGTCTACAACGACCCCAGGCGGGTGTTGTCAGTCCATTCGATCGTCGTCCAGAGTCCGCTGCTGAAGAAGATGCTGGCCGGAGTGCTGAGGAACTACCCTGGAGTCACAGTCGGTCTGAACCGCCTCGAGTTTTCCGGCAAGTTCGAGCCACTCATTCATCGATGGGCAGAGCTGCAGGCAGCCATTAGCAAGCTAGGCAATGCGACGGAGGAGCTGCGAACGACCAAGGAGCATGCAGAGCTGTTGCAGGGCATCCTGGTGAAGGAGTTCAAGAGCTTGATCGATACCTCGCAGGATATGATGAACAAGCGGGTCATGAACTTCGACCTGCTGTGGACCCTGTACCAACCAGGCGCAACGATTTTTGCGCGTCAGGACGGCCAAGAGACTGCATTGACACTGAACAGTACTCGTTATGGGCTGGATTCAAAGGGAGTCCCGTGTTTCTGGATCACTGGCAAGTACATTGACTGGGATGGCACAAAGTTCGGCACGCAGAAGCTGAACGTATGCGTTCCTGTCTTCACCGGTACCCGCGCCATTGGCTCGCTGAAGGCATACCCAATTGACTACCACCACGACTCACAGGTTGTGCGTGAGCGTCTTATCGCACGCGGAGCTAAGGCAGAAGAGCTTGCTGGTTCCAACTATCGGGCCTACCACGGCGTTGCCTGGAAGATGGGCTCGTTCGGCACCAAGGACAAGTACAACGTCAAGGGTCGAGTACGTGTTGAAACCGCTGGAACCATTCGAAGCTCCAGCTAACAAACGCAGATTGTCATTGATACCTACGGCTGGAATCGCTTCAATCCTGGCAACGCTGTCTACGTCACACCGCTGAGCCAGAAGGAGGCTGTTACAGACAAATCTGACAGCGAAAGCGACGTCGACGACGGGGATAGCGAGAGGTCCGATGAGGGTGAAGAAGAGTACGAGGAGGAAGACTGCGACGACGACGACGGTGGAATGCCCATCGATGGACGCTTCGCAGATGAAGACGACGAGAGCACACAGCCAGCACCGCTCACCACTGAACAGAAGCTCATCTGCACACCTCTGCTCCGTGGCTATAGTTTGAAGAACAAGATGTGGCTCAACTTCTTCGTCAACTGTGTTGACGATATTGAGTGGCAGAAGGATGCTTTTGACCGGTTAGTTCTGCCCAAAAATCAGAAGGAGCTCATCCTGGGCTTCACCGAGTCGCAGCGGAAGAATAGGGACACGTTCGACGACGTCATTGAGGGCAAAGGTCGTGGCATGATCATTCTTCTCTGTGGGCCACCAGGGGTAGGCAAGACGTTGACGAGCGAGGCAGTCGCGGAGGAGATGAAAGTCCCGCTGTACCTCATGAGCGCAGGCGATCTGGGCTTTGATCCTCGACACGTTGAGACCAAGCTACAGGACATCTTGGAGATGTGCAGCCGATGGAATGCTGTCCTTCTGCTCGATGAGGCAGACGTGTTCCTCGAACAGCGATCGCTCCACGAGCTTGAGCGCAACAAGCTCGTCAGCATCTTCCTCCGTGTGCTTGAGTACTACGAAGGTGTGCACTACCTGAACGCTCTGAAGGATTTCTGCTAACGACACCGCCAGGCACCATGTTTCTCACGACAAACCGAGTCGAGACGTTCGACCCGGCGTTTCAGTCGCGCATTCACATCTCGCTCGACTACCAGGAGCTGTCGGTTGAGTCGCGCAAGACTGTGTGGGACAATTTCCTCAATTCCTCTAGCCAGAAACACACCATCACGCAAGCGCAGCTCACCGAGCTTGCGCGCATGAGCATGAACGGTCGCCAGATCAAGAACATCCTCAAGATCGCGCGCCTGCTGGCCAGCCGGAAGGAAGAGAAGCTTAGCCACGAGCATATCCTGACCACTCTCGATGTCACGCAGCATCTGCACAATGAGAGCCAGGCTAGTAAACGCACGCAGGGCAGTTTGTACGGTTGAGAGGCTGGTAGGTTATTTGGTGAAGATTTGAGTTGCCCTTGGGCCTGAGCTTGCGCATAAAGGTGAGCTTACGTTGGTTGTATTGGATACAGAGTCAATACAGTCAATACAGTCAATACAGTCAATACAGTCAATACAGTCAATACAGTCAATACAGTCAATACAGTCAATACAGTCAATACAGTCAATACAGTCAATACAGTCAATACAGTCAATACAGAGTCAATACAGCGTGCTGATCAATCTGAACGTCCACAGGCAGCAGCTCAAGTCTGGAATGCTTCACATCAGATAGCCGTACCCAGGGTTCGGCTACGAGTTGAGCACGCTAGCAGGTAGCTGCATTGGGCAATTCCGCGACGTCTCCCACCTATCCTCGCACATGCTCACGACGTCACGCTTGAGCTGTCCGCCGCCGACACGAAGAGTTGCAAGAGGAGAAGAAGGAAAAGGGCTTCTAGCGCGGCGGTTCAGTTTCCACATCGGCTTCGAACCAAGCGCAGTGCCGCGGGCGAGTGTGCGGGTGCATGGTTGGCGTGCTTTTATTGTGGACAAGGGGATGCAAGGACGCGTCTGGTGTGTGGGTGGGTGCACAGCAGCTCTCCAAGAGAGAGAGAGAGAAAGAGAGAGAGAGGGAGAGGGAGAGGGAGAGAGAGAGAAAGTCGAGACGATTCATCACCTCGTTGTATGGATGTGAGTGTGTGATTCGCCCGTTCGTTACGAGGCCTCGCTATTGACGGCGGCGGCATGTCACAATGAAAGCTGCCGCACGGCTTGACTGACACCAATGTGGGAGACGGAAAGCGGTGAAGTCGACGATAGACAGGGCTAGGCACCGGCCTGGCACGTTTGAGCATTTGTTGGGCGCGCTCACACCTTGCCAGGCTGGGTCGGAGTCATGGATATCACACAGGACCTACCTACTCCGGAGTCGGTAGTGCTGCTGGGCTCAGCATGTGAAGCGGCCGTGCACGTCGATGGCTGCTTATCGGTGCTCCACCCTCGAAGCGGCCGGCGTGCGTGGCACAAGGGAGGGGTGGTGGTGTGGTGACGGTGTGGTGGACGGTGGTGCTGCTGTTTCCGTGGTGTGCAGCGGCGGTAGCGCGTAGGCAGGTGCGCTGCTGTTCCCTGCAAGCCTCGACGTCTCGACCCCACCAAGGAAGGGTTCAAGCCACTTTTTTGTGCAGCGACGCCATTGCGCCCATGTTCTCACCTGCCTTGCGTCCGCCTGTCCAGCGCCCACCGCCGCCCACCGCCCGCCGCGCTCGACGTACATACTTGTATCTGCTGCCTCCGCGCCTCTCTCACCATGTCCGCCCCCAACGACTCCCCCGCCCACCACCGCCACCCCGTCAACTCCACGACCCCCGCGGATCCGCCTGCTGCAGGCGAGGCCACCGCTGCCCACCCCCCCGCCGGCAAGCCAGACCCGACGCTCGAGAGCAATGCCTCCCCGAGAAGGCTCTCCGCCCCCGGTCCCTCCGCCTCCTCCGAACTCGCCGGTCTTAAGGTAAAGCTCAAGGACGCCCTGCGCCAGTTCCCCGACTTCCCCGCCCCCGGCATCCTGTTCGAGGACATCCTGCCCATCTTTGCAGACCCCACCCTGTTCGAGGCCCTGATCCACGCCCTCGAGCTGCACATCAACCAGACCCTCGCCGAGAAGCCCGACGTTGTCGTTGGCCTGGATGCCCGCGGTTTCCTGTTCGGTCCCACCCTCGCCTTGAGGCTGGGCGCTGCCTTTGTGCCCGTCCGCAAGAGGGGCAAGCTGCCCGGCCCCTGCGAGACGGCCGAGTACATGAAGGAGTACGGCGCCGATTTCTTCCAGATGCAGGCCGACGCTGTGAAGCCCGGCCAGAAGGTGCTGATTGTCGACGACATCATTGCGACGGGTGAGTGCAGATGGCTGGACGGCTTGAGCGCACAGGCTAACACCAACAGGCGGCTCCGCCTCCGCAGCCGGCTCGCTCGTCGAGAAGCTCGGCGGCAACGTCCTCGAGTACATCTTCATCCTCGAGCTCGACTTCCTCAAGGGCCGCGACAAGCTCAACGCCCCCGTCTACACCCTGCTCTCTGGCCAGGAGGAGAAGAGGAGCAGCTAAGATACCCCCCCAAAGAATCACTACACTATAGACCAACGGACGGGATTGCATGGCACGGCGTTTGCAGGTTCAGAGTACCGGTCGGGAAGGCTCCCTGTGCTCATCCAACCTATTCACACATCTACGGATCGAGCTGGCCACAATGCTCCGCTCATGTCTGGCAGTGTTGGCCAATACTGCAGTCGTACGAGGACAGAATACATATGTATATATATATATATATATTTGTTAACAGCACACAATACTAAAAATATTTCCCCTGCCGCAACCTCCTTGCAAAGAAAACACTTTGCGTTACCCCTCCATCTGACAGCGCGCTAATGTGATCACGCCAGGGATGGCCCCGGTCGTCGTTGTAAGAACGTTGTTCTTGGAGTGATGTGGAATGCATCCATGGAAGAGCATGGATACTGCCACGGACCGCCAGGCGAAGAAAGAAAGTCGAAGATGATTTGACTGACCGACAAATCGCGACACGAATACACGCTCTCCGAGTAGATGAGCACTCGCCAACCAACCAATCGTCTGAGTTCTCCGATGCAGATGGTCTGGAAAGAGAGTCGTCCAGACCGTCTATCAGAGAATTGAGGCTGACCCCTGATCCTAGCGTTCTCGACAATCTCGATGTCAGATCGAAGGACCGAATCGCCGCTGAGGCAAAGTAAGGCATATTGCAAGGCGCTGACAGAGGCTACAGAGATCATGGACGAGAGTTTCTACGTGGAGAAGCGGGGGTGGGGTGAGTAGACTCTCCATGGGGTGTAAGCATGGCGGTTCACACTGCCTGTGTTGTGTAAATCCATGCGACTTCTGGTGTCTTGGTGCTCAGCAGGGGTCGGGTGAGTATACTCTCCATGGGGTGTAAGCATGGCGGTTCACACTGCCTGTGCTGTGTAAATCCATGCGACTTCTGGTGTCTTGGTGCTCAGCAGGAGTCGGGTGAGTATACTCTCCATGGGGTGTAAGCATGGCGGTTCACACTGTCTGTGTTGTGTAAATCCATGCGACTTCTGGTGTCTTGGTGCTCAGCAGGGGTCGGGTGAGTATACTCTCCATGGGGTGTAAGCATGGCGGTTCACACTGTCTGTGTTGTGTAAATCTATGCGACTTCTGGTGTCTTGGTGCTCAGCAGACTCTTTGTACTTGAATACTTGATAGAAAAAGGTCTTAACCCCCATCGCTCACGTTGCAGGGATGCCTCCGCACATCGGACCCCCACCTTCCCCATTCGTCAACGCTCGCGTTTCCCGTCGGCGCATGAGGAGTACACGCGCCCTGTCGGCGTATCACCCCCATAGCTCCGATGACGACGCGAGGGGTACAAGCAGCTCCGATGATAGCCTGCGTCAACCTTTCCCCAACACAGACAAACAAAGCCGTCTCACCACAACGATTCACCTCGACTTCCGGTCGATTTACATGCTTCGTCCGCTGCTGAGAACTTGTCGATTGATCACTACTGCACCGCCTCGACCTCGATTTACGACGCCATTGCTTACACGCGCTGTTGGGATTCAGAAGCAGTTGTTGCACGCAAGCACCATGTCCGGAATTCAGATTGTTGCTACCAAGGAGGCTTGTCCTGGTGAGTTTCTGTGAGCCTGGTGCATGGACGTAGAGGTGCTGACAAAGCATGCAGTTGCTGGACCTTATGTACGTTTTGCAAGTTCCTTGCTGCAATGGCTTCGGTCGAGAGGATCACAAGCTGCTATCAACCGACTCCAACCGTGCAACTCCCCTTCCACAATCACCCACTAATAAACACACTCAGTCCCAAGCCATCATCGCCGGTCCCCAAGTCTTCGTCTCTGGTCAGATCCCCGCTGACAAGACCGGCGCCCTGATCGAGGGCAGCATCACCGACAAGACAACCCAGTGCTGCGAGAACATTGTCGCCATTCTCAAGGAAGCCAACACACCCGTCAACAAGGTGGTCAAGGTCAACGTCTTCCTCGACGACATGGCACACTTTGCCGAGATGAACGGCGTGTTTGAGAAGTACTTTGCGCACAAGCCGGCAAGGAGCTGCGTTGCCGTTAAGCAGCTGCCCAAGGGTGTCCCCGTCGAGATTGAGTGCATTGCGTACAACGGTATGCGCGCTAAGCTGTGATGTTGCATGTGGGCGAGGCTGACAGAACGTAGGTTGAACAACGGCCGTAAAGCGATGTAGCTTGGCTGACGGTTATGTACATATGTCTAGGTTCGGTGCTGGTGGCGCCGTACAGAAGATGTGATAGTCGTCGATCAGATGTGCTTCAAGTCCTCAAAACGCGCCAGAGACGCGCTCCACGTGAACACCGTCCCACAGGAGGCTGTTGTGCAAGAGATCTACGATGGGCATGTAATGTTTCTACCAAGCAGTGGAAGATTTGATGCCAATACCGCCAAGTTATAGAACAAGATCTCGACTGCTTCGCACAGCTGAAGCTTGAATCGTGACCCAATCACAAATTGCCTCACGTCGATCTAATTTCCCTCGCCCCTGCGCACATCACCACTTCGTCGCCAACACTGTCACCAAGCTGAATAGACTCGAAACCCACAGTGGACCGGGCGGAGTCTTCACGCTGAATCTGAAAGCTCTGAGGTTCAAGAGCCCTGCCTTTGGCATGGTTCCTGGTGCGATGTCTCACAAACGCGTTCCCCCCGCACAACTCCTGTACAACGACGACATGGCTGAGGGCAAGGCAATCACGACTCGCCAGCGCATTTTACAGTTCCGCGTTTCACACTCAATCAGCCCGCGATAGCGCCCTGCCAAGCCGGACAGTATCTGGATCAGGGCTGCGCGTCACCGCTGCCGCTACGCGACTACACACGATTGGACTCGCGTGTGTCTGTCTTACCCTTTGCAGCATCGTCATGCTTGTGTTGTCGAGCACACGGCGCCACTCAAAGATGCTCAAACGCAAGGTCTGGATCGCGTGTTCTCCATTGGACGGGTGATTGCAGAAGAAACGGTCAGGGATAGGGGCCCACGACACAATATCAAGTGCTCGCGTGCCGCTGACTTGAATGCGCGTTGCTATCGACTTCTGTCATCTCTTCCTAAACAACAGCAGTGATGGCGGAGAAGACGCAGACTACGGCAAATGTCACAAACGGCGCGAATGGCCCATCCGCGCAACCTCCGCTGAAGAAGCAGGACAGCGATAAAGACTTTGACGACTACTTTGTACGTTGCCCCTTTCGAACGTTCAGGTGCAGGCACGACGTTTGTTTGTACTTACTGATAGCATCCAGATTGGACCGCGCGATCTTGACCACCATTCGAAATGGCCTGTCTTCCTCCGAATCCATGGCAGTGTGACGCCGGAGATGGTGCTGCCGCTGCTCTTTGTAGCTGGCTG
Organism: Ascochyta rabiei; assembly: GCF_004011695.2. NCBI lineage: Eukaryota > Fungi > Ascomycota > Dothideomycetes > Pleosporales > Didymellaceae > Ascochyta > Ascochyta rabiei. The sequence continues at coordinate 244,683 of NC_082408.1, read as the reverse complement.
GTCGAGCATGATTACACTTATCTCCAAGTTCGTACATGATCGTAAGCCATGTCGGTATCAAGTCTTCTCTCAGCAGGTCATTGACACCTTCCAGTTGGCATCAACCAGCTTCTTCTCACCGTCCTCGGTTTCGTCGTTGGTCTTGCTCTCAGCTTCCGCAGCTCCACCGCATACGAGCGTTACAACGACGGTCGCAAGTACTGGGCACAGCTGACACTCGCGTCGCAAAATCTCGCACGTCTCATCTGGATTCACGTCGATGAGAGACACCTCAAAGATGCCGAGCTCGGAAAACAGGACCTCCTTGCAAAGATCAACTGCCTCAACCTGATTGCCGCTTACGCAGTGGCACTGAAGCACAAGCTTCGCTTCGAACCCTACATGCACTATGACGATCTCAAGCACCTCGTCGGCCACTTGGACACATTTGCGCGCGACGCCGACCGGCCAGACGAGAAGAAGAAAAGTAATGTCTTCAAGACCGCAGGCCAGTTCCTCGGTCTTCCCATGGCCGAGTCCAACCCCCGCAAACTGCTGAAGCGCTCGCGCGTGCCGCTTGGTAACCTTCCCCTCGAGATCCTCAGCCATTTGAGCGTCTATATGAAGTCCATATACGACAATGGGACTTTCAAAGTCTCAATCTACCAGACCCAATCCCTCAACGCGCTTACCACCTTCAACGATGTGCTCACAGGCACTGATAGAATCCTCAGCACGCCATTGCCAATTGCATACAGCATTGCTATCAGCCAGATTACATGGGTCTATATCCTACTTCTACCATTCCAGCTGTACAAAACCCTAGGCTGGGTGACGATCCCTGCCAGCATCTTCGCGGCGTACATCATCCTAGGCATCGCGCTCATCGGACGCGAGATTGAGAACCCATTCGGCGATGACGTTAACGATCTACCGCTCGATGCGTTCTGCGAGCAGATCAGGAAAGACATCGACATCATCATGAGCAAGTCAGCACCGAGTATCGAGGAGGTAGTCATGCATCCCGAGAACCAACTTCTTTACCCGTTGAGCAGTCTGGGCAGCGCCGGGTGGGCTGCGAAAAGTGTCGAGGAGATCAGGGACGCGCTGGCGAGTAAGCCTGGATTGCACTTCCCATTGGTCGAGCATAGTGAACATCCCAAGCCAAGCCACTCCGTTAGTACTGGAGCTCATCATCGCACGACGAGTGATGACCGTGCTGAGATGGGTGAAGCTGGGCATGGTGGACACGGTGCTGGGGCGGGCGATGGCGGCGATTAATTAAGAATGAGCGTGGCCTTTGGATACTTCCTGTGCCATACGACTGTTTTTTGGAAGATCAAGAATAGGTACTGTTCTCGTTCTGTGATGCTGCACTACACGTTAAGGCCTGATAGCTCTATATGAACATCCTTCTCAAATCCTTCGGTGATCGAATGCTTGAATGATACTCACATTGCTTGCCCCCTTATCAAATGACAAAACACTACACTAAGGCCACACAGTCTGTACAAGCCAGTCATGACCTTTACTTGAAGACAATAGAAACAAGAAAGGACCAGCTAACACCCCACAGCCTCAAAAGCTTAAGCCATCCTCGCCAAAAAAAAAAAAAAAAAATATGTTTGTCTCTCCAGATGATTCACTCAAGCTGTGTCGGTTATGCCTAGAGAACACCCAAAGCCGGAGATGAACGCCTGCTCCGTATGGTCCCAGGTGGTGACAGTAGGGGAAGACCCTACGACATGGATAATGACTAATTTCTTTGAAGAACCTTGACCAGCTTTTCGTGCAGTCTGGCCGCAAGTTCGAGGAGAAATCGTCATCAGAACCCAACTACCAACGAGCATATATTTCGTCACGCTGACCAGTAGCTTCGTGGTGTTGAAACATCCGTTAAAGCTCGCCCAGAGGTAGGATCTTGAAGGAAAGCAATGCGCGTGAAATTTTTCTGGTTTGCTGGTTTCTGCAGAAGCTGGAACGAGTCATTGCTTCTGTCCGTGAGTTTCAGTACCGGAGAAGTCCGCCGTTGGATCGCGGCCACATCTTTGAGATGCGAAAATGCTAGTTGCATACCAGCAGCAGAAATTGCGCCGGTCGGCTTAGAGTTGCTACAGGTGACAGAAATGGCTCGCGCTGCTGCTGCTTCTCCTACGACTTGGTGTTGATGAGTGTCTACCACTTGTGCTTTCCGACGTTTTATGCCCAGCCTCGTCGGAACCATGATCGGCTGATCAGAGCACGGGTTGCATCTGCCATAGGCTCCATTCTAGATCGCCCCAAGACTTCCCAGTCATGTGAATATTGCAGATTGATACTGACGCGCTCTAATTGACTGCTTCGCCCAGCCAGACAGTAACACTGACAGCATATGCGTATATTCTAGCCATGATTTGGTTCGTCAGGATCCTTTTGGTTTATACAGATAGCATCGATCCAAAAGGTGCGTGGGAGATTTGGATCTCGGAGCTTGTGCAGAGCAATGTGCAGGTTGTGTGATGCTGGAAGCTCGATAAGTTTGATCGTCTGCATCTCTGATCTGCACGTTGTATTGGCAACCTGAATGGCCCCAGACATAGGTGAGAGCTTCGTGAAGGCCAAAAGCTCACTCGTCTCTCAAGGTGTACTGGAACCGCTGACATTTTATGACGTCGTCGCCAGCTCCTGGTTGGATCTGCAGCAAGCGAATGCTATTGGTACCGGGTTTCAGGTGTTGATATTCGTAGGCTTGAACCAGCGCCATTGCGTGAGCTGGGTCCTCGCCAGACGGTGCCCATAAAAAGGAGAGATGCTGGGTTTGGAGAAAAGCAGAGGTGAGGTACCGGCCAGCAATGCTCCACGCCACGCTTGATAAGCTGCGTACAACCTGCAGGCGTTGTCGCTTACGCACCTTTGTCTAACACGCTTTTTGGGGAACCGATCCATCTGAAAATCCGAGGAGAAGTTTGACCTTTCTCATGAAGGGAGATTGAGCCACTGTACGCGGACGCTGTAATGGTGGGGCTGACGGACAGATTCAAATATGTCGAAGGTGCGCAGAAAACAACGTGGATGCAAGCGACGCGTACGGTACGTCAAACTCCACTCCTCGGCTTGGAGTGCCTTTAAAAACATGACTGGCCAAGATAGACGGGGTTTGTAAAAGCCGTTATACTCGTGAGTTGATCTCTATATAATCAGAGCGTTCTTCTTTGTTTCGCGGCCATCATCTCCAAGAACTTGTCGCCAATGGCATTCGCAGACATCGGGTTGTCGCCTGTAATGACTTCACGATCGACCGTGATGCTCCCCATACTCTTGGCAACACCCTCCTGCATATCTGCACCATTCTCTCTCAGCGTACCCTCGACCTTGTCGATCTCACCCCTAAGCATCGTCTCCATGAAGCTCTCCTCTGCATCCGACCACGAAGTAAGCTTGTAACCCTTGTACGCAAACTCCTTCTGCGGCCCAGCCTTAGTTGACAAGAACGCCCACGGGCCATGACACAGCGCCGCTGTAGGCTTCTGCTGCTGGTGGAAGTGAGATAGGATGCGACCAAGCTCTGAGTTGTCGCCAAGGTCTGAAAGTGGTGCGTGACCGCCGGGAATGAACACACCAGCATAGCTCTTCAGCTCCTCGTCGTTGATGGCTGAGAACTTGCGCGGGCTGGAGAATCCGTTCTCGCGCTTCATGCGCTCAATAAGGTCCTGCTCCCGCTGACGCTCATACACATTGCCTGCGAACGCGAGAAGAGATGTACTGAGCGGGTCTGGCTGCGGTTCCTTGCCCTCAGGCGAAGCAAATGTGACCTCGTAACCGGCGTCAAGAATCTTCTGCAGAGGCTTTGCAAGTTCCATAAGGAAGTAGCCTGAGTCCTGGCTGACGGTCTTGCCCTCGCTCCCGGTGTTGTAGAGGGGGAAAGAGTGGGCATCGGACATGACGATGAGGACCTTCTTTGCCGCCATGGTGTGTGTGTGTGTGTATGTGTGTGTGCGATATTTGGGTATGTGTAAAGTTGGAAACAGCTGCAGATGGGGTATCGAATGAAGAGAGAGGAGCTCGGAATTAATAAAGGATGCAACGGAAAAGAAGATTGATATATGAACATGGTGTCGTTGGAGGATTCATTCATCAACATGACGTCAGCGCCTCTCTTATCCACATCCGCATTACAGAAAGCCCACACTCAGAATCCATCGCTGTGCTTCGCCGGTGAACCTCGGCAGACGAAATATCAATATCTGTATGTGCTTGCGATACAACTGTAAGGGCGCAGCATGATGCCCCTCGTCTTCGCTATCTACAACAGTCTTTTCCCACTCAGCCGCTCAGCCTATCGCAGTACCAGGGAGACATCCAAGAGTCGAGCCTCATCGAACACGTAGATCGCTCACGGCTAATCTACATGCAAATCTGGGGACAAGAGCTTAATTCAGCTCACAATTAATTCATCGTGACACCACCACCCTTTCATCCCTACCGCAGCATAGACCCAGAGTAAGAGTGTGGATTACACTCATCTTCTTGTATTTACATTCAACTCTACATCTCGATACTTACATCATGATTCACACAACTCAGCCCGTTCCTACTCGATTTCACAATCGCCTTTTCACCGCGCGTCTTCACATAAAAACGCTTATCACAGCACCTAGCATCGAACCCACTATAGATATGACTCCATTCTTTTTCTTTGTTTTTGTCTATGGCTACTCATTTCAAACCTGGCTATTTGGATGCTGTTTGATTAGCTCAATTCATCTCAATGCAGGGTCCATGGTGGGGTAGAGGGGCAGAAACCACAGGATAGCTTACGTATCGGCTATATCCAGTTCCCCACCCATAGCCGATACCGCGCCAGCTCAATGGAAGAGCAGCGGATTATGAGGCGTGGAGAGATAAGGATAAGAAAACTGTAAGCTGACAAGATGTTCACAGCTTTGCAAAGCGGACCATACCTTGTCGGGTGGTGATTTGGATCCATCCCAGCCCGATCAGCACGATGGCATATGCATGCACCCCAGATCTCTCTTCCGTCCCGGCCGGGTATAGGCGGCGCGCTACTAATATCCGTCAACATAAACCACCCACTCCTCTTGCTCCCAAGCACCAACTCCTCTCCTCTACTCTCTCCCCCTCTCCACAGCCCACACCTTCGACTCACTACCCACCATGGCAGCCCCCTTAACTCTCACCGGCAATCCGAACGCTCACGACATCTCGGAATTCAGCACCTCGCTCACCTCTACCTGCCTCTGCAAAGCGATCCGCGTAACCATCACCGACGACGAGCTCTTCACGCGACCACGTGGCCACCTCTGCCACTGCGCCAACTGCCGTAAAGTCGCAGGCTCCTACGTATCCTCAAATCTCGCGATCGAGAAAGAGAAAGTGACCGTTGAAGACCCACAGGGTGCGATGAAGCGGTATGAAGACTGGGACACGGGGAGCGGGAAGAAAGTCGAGCGGTGTTTTTGCGGGACTTGCGGAAAGTGAGGAAATCCCCTTGTTTGGACTTTTTCCTTTCTTGTTTTCAGGTGTTTGGATGCGGAGAAAGAAGGTGCTGATGATATCCACAGTCCCATCATGTCCATTGCCGAGATATTGCCCACCACAGTCATAGTCAAAATGGGCATGTTTCCGCGTATCCCAAAGCCCGAATGCGAATCCTTCGCGCTGCATCGACACTCCTGGCAGGGCAAGCATGATGGGGTGACGCAGTACGAGATTGGGCGCGGCGGAAAGGTGTTGGGTGGGTGAGTGTGCAGGTCAGTGGGGAGTCTGTTTGCGTTCCCGGATCACATCGCTGCACCTGGCAGTAAGAATAAGGTGACGTTCTCGGGCATCAGGCTCAGCGCTCATGTACCGCTCGAATCTTCTAGCTCTGTTCCATCGGCTTCGCAGACTGGACGGGTGGTGGTGGTGAGACGGCGAGCCACGAGCCAACACGTACTTATGAAATGCACAACATATACACTACCTACCATCCAACAAGAACGCTAAGTGACCTCTCTCTGGCATAAAAGCAGTCCAACAAATGCAGCACTCATGGCCCCCTGATTCAATATGGTTGGATCCGATTCAGTCTGATCCAGTGCACAACCCACGGCTTAACGGGCAGCTGGGGAGTGGTTGTTCAGTCACACGTCGGCTCGGACTGATTTCTTCTCGTGTTCGAGGTTCTGTGCGTGGTGTAGGAGGGCTGGTATCACGGTCCATGGTTATTCCAAGTCGGCGTTTTCTGTGTGCTGACGAGTGCAGGCAGAGAGAGAGAGAGGTGTTTGTCACGACATCATTCTTCCACGGGGGATGCGTCAGGCATAGCGGGCAAGTTGTAGTCGCTGATCGCTGTGGATTGGCCTCGAGCTCGAGATGTGAGTACGGTCATGACTTATCTGTTTTGTTGCTGTGTATGTTTGATGTTTGAACAGGTGTTTCGTATCAGACATCAGGTCAACTCTTTCGTGTCTACGTGAGATGCGTAGAGTGTAAATAGCCTGTTGCGTCGTGTTTTTATCGTGCAAGTTACACAAAGTTTAAATCACCAACGACATGTTGTCGAGATCAATATCCAACCCGGAGCTCAGCTGGGGAACTTGGGTGTAGTTACTCTGATCGAGTAGCTGTCTCGTCATCTGCAGAGTCTAGTTTGCGTCAGCCAAATCACACCGAATGCCACGAAGTCATAGCAATCAAGACTCACCGCGGCATAAGTAGGGTTCTGGTCCCTCTTCATCGTCTCCAAAAACGCCCACGTCATGGCGCCCGTCGCCTCGCCGCGAATCCGCGCATCCGCACTCGTCTGATCATCCTTGCACCCGCTGAACATGGTGACCATCTTCTGCTCGCTGCCGTACTGCCCCGCAAACTCCCCAGCCCCGAGCCCCTCCTCGTCGTCCTGCTCGCCCATGTGCCGCAGGCCCTTGAAGAAACTACTGGCGCCTGCAAGCAGCTCCTGCGCCTCGCCGACCTTGCGATACGAAAACCCGCCATTAATAAGATCCGTAGCTTCACCGAGCAGGCGCGCACCCGCGCGCACATTATCCAGCAAGCTGATCTGCCCGTCGCTGTCGCTGCGGTACACGAATGGCAGCTCGACAGCGGAGCCCGAGTGACAGCAGTCCATGATGATGAACAGCGTGCAGTCGGCTGCCATGCGGGTCACGAGGTGCTCGTGCAGCAGCGTGCTGGACAGCTGGCCCCGCTGCTCAAAGTCGACAGGGACGATGGTGTTGTCCATGCCGCCGATTCCGCGGTTGCCGTCAACGTCGGCGATTTGGCCGCCGTGGCCTGAGTAGTGCATGAACAGCGTGCATCCGGGTTCACTGACGAGCCAGTCCATGGCGGCCAGGAGGTTGTGGCCGGTGGGGTAGTAGGGGGAGTCGTAGGGCACTTCTGGCCGGTCGCTGAGAATGGCCCGGTTCCGGTGTCCGTTGTCGTAGCCACGGTAGGTCAGAAACTCGGCCATGTTGTCGACGTCCGAGTGGCAGCCTTTGAGTTCGTGCTCCGAGTTGACATAGTTGATGCCGATCAGGAGGGACTTCTTGCGTCGGTGCGACATGTTGGTGGATGTGCGTATACTTGAATTCGGATGCTGTATGGAGATGCAATTCGACTGAAATGATTTCACGCAAGCCGAAGGATGTTGAAGATGTGGCTGTTGTTGTTGTTGTGGCTCAGGTGGGGTGGTGAATGTGCTGGCAGATCGCTGCTGTCTCCGGCCTAGTGGGGCATGTGGACCATCCGTCGTCGGCGTGCATTAGCCAGGTCTAGTGACAAGCAGCGGTCTCGATGCTGATGAGCTTGCGCAACTCAACGACGTAGAGGGAGTGGCAGTGAGTCGTTGCGGTGGTCAGGGCGAGGTTCAAACACAGAATATCCATTCGTAGTAAAATAAAACCAAACAACAAGGTATCCAATGCTCGTAAACCATAACACACTCCACAACCCGTGGGTCTCGTGAAGGACACCAAACGCTAAACGCCAGAAGAATGCTCCCTGGAGGGATGGAAGATGCTTTGCTTTCTAGCTGTCCTTGGCAACCTCTGTCCGCACCTCGCCCTTGACATTCTCAGAGTCGCGCTCAGCTTCGCCTTTTTGTTTCTCTCCAGCAATGTCTGCTTTTGTGTCTTCGTCCGCACCGGCCATATCGACGTCGGGCGCAGGGACGGCAGCGGCGGGTGCCGTAGCTGCAGCGGGCGACTCTGGTGGGGTGACGACGCCGGCGGGGGACTGTGATCTGGTCGACGTGACAGCAGCAGCCGTCGTTGCACCGGCTTCGTCCATGTCGACATCACCGTCGTCGGCGCTCTGCTCCGCTATTGCAGGCGTGCGTGTCTGCGATCTCTCAGCCGGCGAAGTCTGCCTTGTGGAGAGGGCACTATCGCCGTTGGTGTCGTCCAGAGCTTTGAGGGCGTCAAGACCATCCGGTGCCGCCGCGTTGGGGTTTGGGAAGTCTGTAATGTGTCGTCGTTTCTTTGTGCCTGGTTGGGCACGTACTCCCAGGCTGTTTTTGTACTCTTCATCGTCGCTCTCGTCGTAGAGCTCTCCGTTGGCCTCGATCCGCTGATCCTGCTGGCGTTGGGTAGAGCGCACATCAGGGTTCATGTCTGTGTCCATGTCGTCTTCAGCGTCTTCGGCATCGGAGTCTTCGGCGCGCAGCAGCGGGTTGTTTGGAATGTTTGTGAAAGCCTCAACGGAAGGCCTGCCCGTTCGTCGAATGTTGTCGATGACGGTCGACTTGATTTTGTGCAGGTAGTCGTGCGAGTTGGCGTTCTCCATGTTCGAAGGCCGTACGTCGAGCTCGTAATCGGGGGCAAAGTATTCGTAGTAGTCGTTGAAGGGCAGCTGCTTGGACATTTTCTCTCCGACCAGCTCTCCCGTCTCGTAGGCCCAGGTTCGGGCAACGTTGCGCATGGTGTAGCCGCCGCCGCCCAGCACGATGACAGGCACGCCGAAGCTCTTTACGTACTTGACGCAGTTGGCGTGGCCTGCCATGCTCAGGTTGAAGCAGCCCAGGCGGTCTCCTGACAGACTGTCACCGCCGCACTGGAGGACAATAGCCTCGGGGCCGTAGTACGTCATGACGGCCTCGATGACGGGCTCGAAGATGTTCTTGTAGGTGTCGTCTGTGATGCCGTCGCGGAGGGGGAAGTTGACGGCATAGTTCTTGCCGGCGCCTACGCCGATGTCGCGGAGCTCGCCGGTGCCGGGGAAGTACTCGCCGTACTTGTGGAAGGAGACGGTCATGACACGGTCGGTGGTGTAGAAGGCCTCCTCGACACCGTCACCGTGGTGGACGTCGATGTCGATGTAGAGCACGCGCTGCTTGTAGCGGAGCAGCTCGATGATACCCAGGACGATGTCTGGGCGCGGTTAGTGTGTGCGCAGGCAGTGCGGGTTGGGACAAGCCACCATTGACGTAGCAGAAGCCACTGGCCTCGCTCTTCTTTGCGTGATGCAGACCGCCAGCCCAATTGACTGCGACGTCGCACTTGCCTCTGTTCAGGCGGGCGGCGCCCTCCATGGTGCCGCCGGCGCTGATGCCGCAGAACTCGAAGAGGCCGTCGAAGACGGGGCAGTCGTCTCCCACATTGTACTTGCTCTGCTCCTTAGCGTAGCTGTCCATGTTGTCGGGGGTGACCTTGTGGAGGAAGTCGATGTACTCGTCCGTGTGGAACTGCGTCATCTCGTACTTGGAGGCGGGTTTTGCGCGCTGCAGGGTCAGTGCTGTGGGCTGGGGAGGCACGAGGGGCGCAACGCACGTAGATCTCCATCTTGGTGTACAGGCCGTAATTCATAATCAGGCTGTGGGCCATGCGTATGCGGTGGGGCTTCATGGGATGGCCGGCGACGTAGGCGTAGTTGCCGACGTCCGAATCGTAGAAGTAGGCGACCTTCTTGGGCTGCGACGCGGTGCCGCCCAGGAGGCTGTTGGAGCCAGTGGTGGGCTCCATGTGCGCGCCCTCCATGGTGTGGGTGGACGAAGTGCGCCGGGGGCCTTGGGGGATGGGTGGTGTGTTGGAGCCGGTGGGTGGTGAATGTTGGGTGGTGAATGGTGGGTGGTGGATGGTGGATGGTGGATATCTGGTGTGGGGCGCGCAGAAACCCCTTGGTGAAGGTGGGTGGAGGGTTCTTATGGACGCAGCATGGAGAATGGCCGACGGCGAACAAAGAGGGCGCGCGCGAACAAGAGCAGGAACAGGAACAGGAACAGGAACAGGAACAAGGCCAAGAGCAGGAACAGGGCGGGTGAGAGCTGCAAGAGCTCCGCGCTCCCTCGGCGCTACACGGCGGCGGGACCCCCCCCCTGCTGTCCGGGGCCGGAGAAACCCAGGCCGAGCAGGCAGAGCTACGGCGACCTCCCGTGCTACCGCCGCATCGCTGAGCTCATCGCCGCCGCCGCTCCAGCACCGCCATCCCGCCCTCTACCACGACTCTCTCCGCGAATCCCCTTGGCCAACACGACACACGACACACGGCACAGGGTGCACTTGACACTTGACACTTGACACTTGACACTCCACCTTCACACTTGACACTTCACCTTCACACTTGGATACACCCACCACACTACACCCACCACAGCACACGATGGACCGGTTAAGCAGAATGCTCGCCGCCGCGCAGGGCATGGGCGGCATGGGCGGTGGCCCCGCACAAGACACGCACCTGATCGACAACTCGGAAACCGTCTACATCTCGTCGCTCGCCCTGTTGAAGATGCTGCGCCACGGGCGGGCCGGCGTGCCCATGGAGGTCATGGGCTTGATGCTGGGCGAGTTTGTCGACGACTACACAGTGCGCGTCGTCGACGTCTTTGCCATGCCGCAGTCGGGCACCGGTGTCTCGGTCGAGGCCGTCGACCCCGTCTTCCAGACCAAGATGATGGACATGCTGCGCCAGACAGGACGGTAATCAACCCTCGCCCACACCTATGCCACTCGCACCTCACTTACACCCTCACTTGCCCCTCACTTACACCCACACTTGCCCCTCACTTACACCTATGCCACCTACAACTCACCTGCTCCCACATCTGCACCTCCTCCACTCGACCCTCATCCATGCCACCTACACCTCATTCACACCTCCACCACACACACCACTACACGATATGCTGACCAATATAGCCAGGAAACCGTCGTCGGCTGGTACCACTCACATCCTGGCTTCGGCTGCTGGCTCTCCTCGGTCGACATCAACACACAGCAGTCGTTCGAGCAGCTCACACCGCGCGCCGTCGCCGTCGTCGTCGACCCCATCCAGTCGGTCAAGGGCAAGGTCGTCATCGACGCCTTCCGCCTCATCAACCCCCAGACCCTCATGATGGGCCACGAGCCGCGCCAGACCACGTCCAACGTCGGCCACCTCAACAAGCCCTCCATCCAGGCCCTCATCCACGGCCTCAACCGCCACTACTACTCCATCGGCATCGACTACCGCAAATCGGCCCTCGAGGAGAACATGCTTATGAACCTGCACAAGCACGTCTGGACAGAGGCTTTGTTGATGGACGACTTCAAGGGCGAGGCCGACCGGAATCAGGACCGTCTGCAGAAGCTCGTCACCCTCGCCGAGGGCTACGAGCAGCGCGTCAAGGAGGAGACGGAGCTGTCCAAGGACCAGCTGAAGACGCGCTATGTTGGAAAGGTGGACCCCAAGAAGCGTGCGTCCATGTTTCCATTCAAGTTGGAGGGTACTGCTAACTCATCTAGACATATCCGACGTCGGCCAGCAGCTCATCGAGGACAACATCGTATCCGTATCGCGACAGATGATCGACAAGGAGGCGTCCGTGCCCAAGTCGAACGCAAGACAGAATGGGCGCGCGTGCCAGGAAGAGGCAGACGAGATGGAAGAGTAGACTTCTCCCAAGGACGCGCATACCAATCCTTGTCCCGACATGCACATCACGCCAGAGACCGACCTGCACATCGAGCTTGCGTACGAAAATGGAAGCAAGCAAGACAAGCTGCAGGACGTGCCCAGCAGCATGGACTGAGATGACACCTCCAGGCCTGATGACACCAATCACGCGGACTGATCACAGTAACTCCAGCGTGTGGTGAGCAGGGCATCGGTAGACTTGACGAGCATCAACGTGAATACGATAATCAACATGATCAAACATGTTCCACGTGATGTCGATTCATTACTTATGACGTGAAACAATCAATTCATTCTAGGGTATCACTTGTCTCATGACTTGTCTTCCTCCATCCCCTCCCCCACCACAACCTCGCCCTCAAACGGCTTCCGCGCATACACCACCCTAACCTCCTGCCAATACCTGCCCCTCCGATCCTTGATCACGCCCTGAAAATCCCTCACAAACGCCTTGACCTCGTCATACGTCCACCCCAACATCCTTGTATACATTGCCATAACCCACCCCTCAATCCCATCCGCCCAGTTCCGCTCCCCCCACCGCCCCAGGTCCTTGAGATACGGATCCTTAGGCCACGGCCCAATCGGCCAGATGAACGTCTGCGTGTGCACGTCTACGAACCCCGCGGCCGCCAGCGTGGGGTGCATGGAGTGGATGACGTCAAAGGACATGTGCGTCTTGTGCGCGCCGACGTCTAGCACGCTCTGGCTGAAGGCGGTGAGGATCTGGTCCGAGTACGCGGTGGAGGTCTTGGAGGCGGACGTCTCGACGCTGAATTCCAGGTGCTCGATCCACCCGCCTGGCGCTAGAGAGGCGAGGCAGTTTGAATACAAGGCGGGCCAGGACTTGATGCAACCTGTCAGGCCGCGGATGTGGATGTAGTCGAAGTGGTCCGGCGGGTAGGTGAAAGCCGAGTTTGCGTCGTCGATTTCGAACGTCAGGTTTGGCGGCACGTTGGACGAGTGGATGGGCGAGAGATCCGTGGCTGTGATTTCGGCGGCGGGGAAGAAATCCGCCATGTCCATGGCCCACAGACCCGTGCCGGTGCCGATGTCGAGGATGCGGGAGGGGGAGGTCAGTGGTGCGAGGAAGAGCTGGTCGTGCAGCGTTAGCAGCCACAGGTGGTGCACAATGGTTTCATAGTTGGAGTAGGCTTCGTCGTTGGGCGCGTAGTAGGTTCCATCCCGGTACGCGTGGTATCGCCGCCCGTTCTCGTACCGGTACGAGGTTACGCGCGAGGCAAGCGAGGCGCCGCCTGTCGAGGCGTAGAAGGATTGTCGGTCTAGGTCTGTGTCGTCGGATTCGATGTAGTCGTCATATTCCGAGTCCTGGCCGTGTCAGACAGGGAATGGTGGTCGATGATGTCTGTGATTAGACGATAATGGGGAATGATGAACAGAGATTCTACAGAACGTAGGAAGAGACGAATTCAAACAAAACAGCAAGCCGTGACGTGGTAGAGCCAAACCAAAAGAAACAAGCAAAGACCAAGAAAATTCACAACTCACAACATCAATACCCGCAGGCTGCGTCTCTCCACTCATCTCCATATTCCCCTTCTCGTCCCCGTCCCCCTCTCCTTTCGACGCCCCTTTCCTAAACTTCAAAACCCTCCTGTCGTTTCGTCAGCCACCACTCTACTCTCCATCCAGCGCTCGCCAATCTCCCCGCACAGCAGCAACAGCAGCAGCAACAACAACAACAACAACAACAACAACAACAAAAACAAAAACAACAACAACAACAGCAGCAGCAAGATCAGCAAGCATCTCGCCTCTCCAGAACGCGGCAAACGGAAAGCACAGCAACAAAGAAAAACGAATGCATCGACTCACTCCAGCCGCGAAAAATACCCGCTCCCCTTCCCTTCCATGCAGCGCTGCGACGCGCCCAGCCCCAAGCGTGACAGCGCCTCGGTGTCCAGATCTGCGGTCTCCTCTTTTCTCTTTCTTGTCGTTGATGATGGTGTCGCGCAGCGAGTCTCGAGGTTCACGCGGCTGCTACAGAGGCGTGGTGAGATTCGTAATGACAGCGGGAAAGGCGAACGTGTGTATGTATGTGTGCATGTGTGTATGTATGTATGTAGGTATGTATGTATAGTGTGTGTGTGTGTGTGTGTGTTATATTGTGTAGAGGTCGAGAGTAGGTTCCGCTTGCGGTGCGCTAGTGGTGTGGATGGATTGGGTTAGGTTAGTGGGAGTGGGTGATGTAACTTTCTTTCTTCTTTCTTTCCTCCTGATTGATTCGCACGCTAGCAGCTCCTCCAGCCCTGGGAGCTGAAGGAAAAGGGGTGCTAGGTAGAGCCGGGGAGGTTCCGAAAGAAAAGCCCGAGTTGCGTCACGTCACGTCGAGTCGAGCCTGTTCTTCTCTAGGCCTGGTTCAGGTTGGGTTGGGTTGGGTTGGGTTGGGTTTGGGCGCGTTTGGTCTGGTTTCTCGGAGAAATAATTTAGGTACATGAGTAACGCAACCAACACGCCTACAGTACAGCTTCCACGCAATCAAGCAAGGGCGGGTGGTAGCTTTGACCACGGGCCGAGAGAGTGTTCATGATACCACAGGTTAGAAGACGTAAATGAATCCATCGCGTAAGCAACTAAATCGCGGTGTGCAAACTACGCTCGCACCGCCCTAACCTCCCCGTAAACCACGAAAACCAAGTAGGTACAGCCAAGCCGAAGGATCCGCCCCACCCAGATCGGTTTGGCAGGTGCTGCGCTTTGCTGCGCGGCTCCGGCCAGGCCAGGCAACGCAGGCCAGCCCACGACCTCCATTCAACGCGCGGAGCAGCCCCAACGGCAAGTACCGCGAACAAAGAGCGCAACAAGCGGCATAGGAACCTCCCTTAGCCTCAGCCAGCTGATTAGGGAAATCACCAACTCACGAACGAGCTCACGAACGAACCCCATAGCATCGCCGCAAGCAGCCGAAACCCACACCAACATTCGGCACGGCGGTTGCTGAGACGAGGCTGCTGAGACCAGGGTACCGGGACACATTCGACGCAGAGGATAATGTATCTCAACGTCACGCTCTGTACTCGGTGTATCGGAGTTGAATCGATATGCTTGGTTAAAGGGGATTCGAGATGAATCGAGTCAGGTTGGATTAGATTGAAGTGAATTGAATTGAACTGAATTGAATTGAATCGAATGGAATTGAATTGAAATAAATTAAATTGAACTGAACTGAACTGGACTGAATCAAACCGAGAGGAACCAGAACAATCAACGTGTCTACAAGGTAGAGTGAGTGCTCATCTAGGATAGCAGATGTGGGTGTTAGTATTGGTACTAGCTGTGTAGATAGGCAGAGTGCTCAAGAAATACACACACATGTACAAGATAAGCGTTACTGCTCCAAAGCTGGTCCAGACACGTACTAGCAAGACAGATGATTTGCAGCGACGTTGGTGAGCATGCATTCTTGAACTGGGTGTTTGCTGTCAGGATGCTTAGGGACTGTTGAGGTCATGTCTAGCCGATAGTAATGATAATAATAACAACAACATGCAAGTGTATGCACGAACGCTCTACGCAAAACAAGCCCGCCCGCCAACAGCCCGTACCGTCTCTAGCGTATACAACATGCCGCGACACGACTATACTCCGGCTCCAAGTCGTACCGCACGACGTACCTGTGGGATGCAGGAGCCGCATCCTTGTTTCTCTCCATTAGTGCTGTTTTCGCCTTTGAATGCAAAACATCAGATTACCACCCATCCATCTCTGTACATTCCCATTTCCAAAACTCCGTAAACAATCATGATCAAGGGTTCCCCCGTGGTAGCGTCAAGGCTGATAGCCATACAAGATTCTATAGAACAGCGCAAATAGCGACTTAATTGGATGGTTGGCATGCGAGGATGAACCGCGATCGTAGGCTTCTCCTCGGCCTCAAATCTCCAGGCACACCGCAGCTTCAGACGCGACTGATGCAAGTCGGGTTTCTGGCTCCAGTTGTCAACTGGAATTCAATGTTTCAATTTGTGTCCTCGCATCGGTTGAGGAATCTAGGGGTGTCCACGTGGTTTCGAGGGGGCTTCGTCGCGATATGACCCAGACTGTTGGTTGTTGCGGAGCTTCTTGGCCTTCTCGTCATCTGAAGAGTTGGAGTGGCTACTGCTGCCGTCGTTGTCGATGGATGCGTCCTTCGACTGTCGACGGAGACGGTCGGCCTTCTCCTTGAGCACCTTCGCCTGCTCAGCCGCTCGCTGTGCGCGGATCTGCTTCTTCCACATTGCGGCGTAGTGACCGTTCCTTTCGAGAAGCTCCTCGTGGGTTCCTCGCTCTTGTACCTTGCCCTTGTTCAGGACAAGAATCTGGTCGGCGTGGGTGATAGTGCTAAGGCGATGGGCGATGACAAGCATAGTGCGTCCGTGCGCCAGGGTTGCGAAAGCTTCTTGGATGTGTTGCTCGGTCTCTGTGTCCAGGGCAGCGGTGGCCTCGTCAAGCATGATGATCCTGGGATTCTTCAGGATGGTGCGGGCGATGGCAACACGCTGCTTCTCTCCGCCAGATAGACGAAGTCCGCGTTCTCCAACCTTGGTGTTGTATTTGTCTGGGAAGGTGAGGATCTTGTCGTGGATACTAGCGGCCCTGCAAGCTTCGTAGACCTGCTCATCGGTCGCATCGGGATTGGCGTACTTGAGGTTGTACATCAGTGTCTCGTTGAAAAGGACAGTATCCTGAGGAACAACACCAATGTGGCGGCGCACCGAGTCGATGGTGAGGTCCTTCACGTCGTTGCCGTCAACCTGTATGCCTCCAGATTCGCTGTTGTAGAAGCGGTAGAGAAGGCGGAAAATGGTGGATTTGCCACCACCCGATTCTCCGACAAACGCCGTTGTAGTGCCTGGAGCGCAGTGGAAGTCGAGGCCCGTCAAGGCAGCTTTGCGGTTGTCATACGAGAAGTGTACATCAGCGAACCTCAAGTCGCCCTCGCAAGAGTGCATTTCGGTGGCGCTCTCCTTATCGACGACTGTTGCCCGTTCCTTGAAGAGCTCGAGCATGCGCTCAGAATTGATCATTGCAGACTGGATCATCCTGTAAAAGGTGCCGAAGAAGTTGAGCGGGCTCTGGAGCTGGGCCATGAACACGACCAGCGTGACAAACTTTCCGCCCGTCAGCACGCCCGTGGTAACCTGATAGGCTGCAATGAAACATGTTATCAGCAGGCCAAGCATGAATACTATGTTTTGCGTGATATTCATGATGTTCAACGACAGCAGGACCTTCCATTCAGCGTCTTGATATTTCTTGACAGCTTCGCGGTACCGGTTGAACTCGTACGCTTCGGCGTTGAAGTACTTGACGGTTTCGTAAGAGACCATGGAGTCGTTCCTATTGGGGTTAGCTTGGTCGGGAGGCATGGTTCACTCCCACTTACTTGACAGCATCCTCCTCACGGTCAGCGTTGACCATTTCACGACGAATCTCCGCGCGCCACTGGGCCATCCGAATAGTCAGATAGATGTACCAGAACGTCACGATGGCAATCACTAGCGCATAGTATGCATCGTACTTGACCAGGAAGTAGCCAATGGCAGCGCCCAAATCCATCAGCATGGGTACTACGGAGAAGGTCACCTGCTCGAGGAAAGTGTTGATGGAGCTTCCCTTTCCAAGCGCCGAGAGCACCTCGCCCGTCTTCTTGCCGAGGTGGAAATCCAAACTAAGACTGTGCACGTGCTCAAATGCGGCAACCGAGAGTTCGCGGTACGAGTACTGCGAAACGGGGATCCACAAGGCCGATCGTGCTGCACCGAGGATACCATTGGTTCCCTGCAGAAAGCGGAAAGCAATGAACAGACAGATGGCGGTCCATGGGCTGCCTGGGACCCTGTGCTCGAGTCGGTCAACGATTTGACCGAGCTGGTCAGGGACAAGCAAGTTGATGACGCGCTGTGCCATGACAAGCATGAAGCACGCCACGACCATGAGCTGTAGGCGGCGGTCCTTGGATGGCCACAGGTAGGGGAAAAAGACGTGGTAGCCCTTGACGTACTCCCACCAGCTGCGGGTGGGTGCGCCTGTGGGTCTGCTCCAGGCTGGTGGTGCGCCCTCGGTGTGCTGGTGCTTGCCACCCACGGGGTGTACTGAGCCGTAGGACGTGTCGCCATTGGCTCCGTTGGCTCCGTTGGCTCCGTTGGCTCCGTTGGCTCCGTTGGCTCCGTTGGCTCCGTTCGCGGTCGCGTGGCCGTTCTCTGCGCGGTCGGCGCCGTTGCCCAGAAGAGAGGTGGTCTCGTCCGAGCTTCCCGCCTCTTGGGCCCGCCTGGCGTGGGGCAGCACGACGAAGACGAGGTAAAAGCCAACGAGAGCGAACAGCAGCACGATGCGCAGCAGGTCAACGGCCACCTCGGCAGCCTCCCACTCGGTCATGTAGAAGTGCAGCTTGGGGTGCTTCGGGTGCTCGGGGTGGCCGGCGGTGGGCTCGTGGTGGGCGTGTGTGTAGATGGCGAGCGAGCAGGCCACGAGGACGATCTCCAGGACCAGGGCGACGAGCCATGTGGACAGATGGGCGGCGGTCGGCGAGGGTTTCGAGTCGAGCAGGGAGATGAGGAACAGGCTGTAGACGAAGAAGGAGCCTACAAGATAGATCTGGAGGCGCCCGTGTTAGCTGCAACGGGCGGCGGGGGGAGGTGGGTGGCCGTGTACGCACCACGACGGGCTTTCCGCACCACCAGTGCTCGCTCTGCTTGGCCAGTGCCTGCGAGATGACCAGGACCGAGTTGCCGAAGAAGGTCAGGGCGGCGGCCAGCGAGATCCACTCGAAGACGCGCTTCTGCGTCTGGGTGACGTCGTCGAGGACGACCTTCTTGACGAAGTTGCGGGTGGGATCGGTTGCGGGCAGCGGCTTGCCTCCAGGCCCGGTGGTGGTGGGTGTGGCGATGTTGGCGTTGGAGTTGCTGGCGGCTATGCTGCGGATGGTGAAGGCGGCCAGGAAGAAGACGAGCATGAACAGCGGGTAGGCGGTCTGGAAGATGGCGAGCACCTGGTGAAGGGCGCCGGCATGCTTCCAGCGCGGCTGGCCGTCGTCCAGGTCGCCCTGGAGCAGCGCGGCGGACATGATGGAATGGCTCTGCCAGGCGCGCGGCGGTGGCAGTGACGATGCAGGTGGATGGGGACGGCAGCACGGCAGCACGGCGGCACGGCAGCACGGCAGCACGGCAGCACAGCAGCACGGGAGGACGGGAGGTCGTGAGGTCGTGAGGTCGTGAGGACAGGCAGACGCTGGGACGGTGCAAGGGAGAGTGCAAGGGAGGGTGCAGGAGCGAGAGCGAGAGCGAGAGCGGTGCTACGGCCTGCAACTCGACAGGTACGCCATCGTCGGTCGTGGGTGCGTGGGCGAGTCCGGCACTGGTGGCGCATCGGAGTGTGGACGTCTTGGCGGCGCCATTGTGGGTTTGGGTCTAGAACAGCTAGAACAGCTGGAACAGGTGGAAGGGTGGAAGGGTGGAACTGCAGTTAGGGCCGGGGGCTCGGTGACGCGTTCGAGGGCATCCACCCGTCGCCTCGCTGCTCGACTGTCCCTGACGGCATTCCAGCGTCCTGGACGGCCTTCACCGCATCGCACCTCACGCACCTCACGCACCCCACCACGTTGCAGTGCGTCTGCATCTGCATCTGCATCTGCATCTCGTGTCGTGGCTTGCATCTCTTGCTCTCTTGCTCTCTTGCTCTCTTGCTCTCTTGCTCTCTTGCTCTCTTGCTCTCTTGCTCTCTTGCTCTCTTGCTCTCTTGCTCTCTTGCTCTCTTGCTCTCCTAGTCTCCTACATGCTGCCGTCACCGCCCGCACTCGACTTGCCTCGACAGCACACGTGCATAGTACACCCATGACTGACCATCGGCGGCCCCCAGCGCCTGCTTCGCCTTCCATCCCCCCGGCGCCCCCACCGCCGCCACCAAAAATAAAATCCCGTTCCTACTTTGAACGTTTCGTCGCCCAGCCCTTGCAGTCGGCCGCATATGCCTCGCGGCCACCAAGCGCCCAGGCCAATCGTCCGGACGGCGGGCCTCTGAATCCACTAGTCCCGAAGCTGCTCGGGTACGTTCGTTGGTTCCGTCTCCATCCATCTGCGGCTCCTTTGACACGGATGACGTCGTCGTCATCATCAGCCTCACCAAGCCACCTCACAAGCCACTCCACCAAGCCTCACCTCGCCTCATCTCACCTCGCCTCACCTCACCTCACCTCACCTCACCTCACCTCACCTGCACTCCTCTTGTCTTCTTCGTCCACTAAGCCATGATGCAGCACTCGCACAGGATACTCGCAAGATGCAACCCACAAGACAGGCCTCGACATCTCGGCCCTTGACATCAACTGTGAGAGGACCCATGCCGTGCTCGCTGGCAAGGACATCCTGAAAACAGTACGTGTCCACGGCACCAAAATCGTCGACGAGACCAATCTGCGTGCCGCTGTCCTCAACTATCCCGACTCCCATGCGCGCCAACGAGAGGGCCTGGGCATCCAGGACGTCAAGTGGTCCCACGGCCAGTTCAGCTCGCACATTGCCACGGCCGTCGCCAACGGCAAAGTCATTCTGTACGACCTGAATCGTGCCAGCGTGGAGCTCGTCAGACTACACGAGCATACACGTCAAGTCCACAAACTAGCCTTCAACCCACACCAAGGTCACCTGCTGCTTTCTGCAAGTCATGATGCCACGGTTCGTCTGTGGGACTTGCGCGACATGCGTCGAGAAGCCGCTGCCTGTACCAGTCGGGACCAGTACCATGGTATCAGTGGCGGCATTCGTGATGTCCAGTGGTCTCCTACTGACGCCGTTGAGTTCGCTTTTGGCACAGACAACGGAACCATTCAACGCTGGGATTTCCGCCACAGCAAAGGCCCCAAGCAGAAGATCCCAGCTCACGACCAGAAGACCTGCACTTCAATCGACTGGCACCCAGATGGAAAACATTTGCTCAGTGCAGGTGTCGACCGAACGATCAAGGTCTGGGACTTCTCAGTGGATGGTCGAAGGCAGAAAGCGGCTTATGTTCTGAGTACACCGTATCCGGTGCACAGAGCGAGATGGAGACCGCCTTACTGGTCTGATGAGTTCCACGAAAAGGGCGCTTTTCAGTGTACCCAGGTAGCGACATCCTATGATCGTGACCACCCAGTCGTCCACGTTTGGGACTTTCGACGACCGCATTTGCCTTACAGAGAGATCAACAGGTTCCGGAGTCCACCGTCAGATATGCTCTGGCATTCACGTGACACGCTGTGGACCGTTGGAAAAGAAGGCATATTCCAGCAAAACGATGTGCATCACGCTCCGAAGATTACGGAGCGGCGGCCTTTACAGGCAATTGCCATCTCGCCAACGGGGGAATTGAGCGGCGTTGCGCAGAAGAGATCACGGCAACGTCGTTCAGCAGCTCCCATGTATGATGATGTGTATCTTGGTGCGCCACCTGACAAGCACGGCAGCCTCGAGAAGGGCAGCATACGGAGCTCCGCAGAAAACAGCCTTGACGATAGTTTTCTGGCCTCCTCGATGAAGCGGCACCATGGCCGCACCGCCAGCAGCAGATCAGCAAAGTCTTTCAGTAGCACGCCTCCTTCTGACGTGACTCCCAAGGTTATGTTCTTGCCCGACTCCATGAGTACACAAAGCGAACAGTTCCAACCAGACCAGCTTGCGTTTCGAGGTACTCTACCAGGTGCCGCCAATGTTCAAATTTTCGCATACCTCGCTCAGAAGTACAAAACAATCCCACTACCTGATCCTCCTGCTTTGGAGTCGTATTTCGAGATCGAGCAAGCGTTCCGACAAAATGCCGAGTACGCACAAAGGGCTGCATATCACAGACTTGCGCAAACCTGGACCTTGGTTGGGATGGCAATAGCTAGTGCGACCAAACGGCGTGCAGAAATGCACCGAAGCTTACGACTGAAGGACAAGAAAGCCAAATTTGAGGACACGAACAATGTTCCTGGACACTCGCATGCTCAGAGTAAACCACTTGCTGCCCCACAAAACCCAGCGGTCCGCGCGATCCTTGGCACGCTCGACAGGCCGCGTTCTGCGTCACCACTTGCACGGCCAGCTGCTCAGTTTGAAAGCACATCCAACCTGGCGACGCCGCTGGCACGGCCTGTTGACATTCCTGGTTCAGCCTCCAATAGGACTGAACTTCCTGATCCCGATCATGACGACAAAATTCATCTCCCACCATCAGTCATGGGAGTTCCTGAAGCAAGCAAAGGGTCCACAGTCGCACCTCACACACAATCAAAGTCCAATGGATCGCATTGGTATGATTCCCCTGAGGGCTTGGAAGAACGCCGAGCTGCAGCCGGCAGCTGGCGGGCATCGCCGCGGATACCCTTGAATCTCAGCCCAGCACTTGCTCGCGAAAACCATTCAACCGTTCCCCCTCCGCTGGAGCGTCATAATTCGGGCGATAGTTTTACAATGTTCTCTGCATCCACGGATTCCCAGCATGGAAGCTCCGTTTCAGGCTCGTTCGAAAGTGGCAACTCGGATGGTCGCAGTCTGGAGTCTTTGTCAGCAGGCTGGCAGCATGCTCCGGACAAGTCTAGTTTCGGTCGGCCTAGAGCCCTGTCCAGCACCGGCCAGAAGAACGACCTGGGTCAAAGCACGAACAGAGGGTCAAATACGATTCCCATCCCTGGTGGTCCAGCACCGAGCCAGGACACGGGCCGTTTAATGCTGCCAAGCAGTAGTGAAAGAGTCACTCAAGAAATGAAAGCCCTACGACAAACAAATCAGCTTATGCGCCATGACAGCGCGGAATCCTCAGCATATGCCAGTAGCCAAGAGGGGGCCTCAACTCCGTCAGCTTACAGCGCTGACATGGAAGCCAGTGGTACCATCATACCTGAAGTGTTTGACAATCCCAGATCGCCACACGTTGCTTCCCCTTACGTTACGAAGAGTATCTTTCAATCATCCATACCGACAAAGGAATCTCAACTGTTGCTTTCAGACTTCCAGACGCTGCATATCGACGCTGAAGGCACATCTGCTTTCACAGTCGTTGGCTTGCTGAACAGCATCCTCCAATTCCACACGGAGACTTTGTCAGACGCACAATTTCCGTCATTACTTCTGCTACTGCTCTCGCCGCTATTACCACAGACACACTCGCCTTCTGAATCGTCGGGTATTGATGTTGCCGAAGTTCTGGGTACTTTCTCGGACACATTCACGGCTCTGGGCCTCACGCCGACTCAAGCCAAAGCGGTCCTCTCATCGCAGCTGGGAGAACTGATAGCCACAGGCATCAACCCATACCAAGCCGAGTCGATCTTGCATACGTACCACGGGCAGCTGCATAGCCTTTCCCTCTTCAACTCTGCAGCTTCTCTTCGACGGCTCGCATATCCTACCTTCCCTGCAGTCTACGAGCAGGCATTAAAAGACACCCAACTTGGCCTGTTGTGTCTCAGCTGCAAGTCGCCCATCAACAACCCGAAGGACAAGATGCGCTGTGAATCTTGCAAAAGAGCGCAAGCTTCTTGTCCGATATGTTGGGGCAAATACCCAGCATTCGAGCCCATCACCGCAAAGAGGAAGTCGAAATCGAAGCACCGAGACGAGAAGGGCCACAAGAGGAAACGATCATCCCTGATCGCCGTAGGAGAAGCCCTGCCGGACGATACGGATGACAGCCCCTCACCGTCAACGCCACAGAGGTGGAGCCCTACACCCGCAACCCTATGGACATGGTGTTCTCTCTGCGGCCATGGTGGTCACACTAACTGCTTGTCGACCTGGTTCGCTGACGCTGCCCTCTCCGACGGCGCTTGTCCCACTGAAGGCTGTCTCTGTGACTGCGTCTCGGGAAATCGTCGAGACGAGAAGATGCGCGATCTGATCCGCAGGAAAACGGAGAAAGAGCGGTCAAAGCCCGTCAAAAAGGGTGATGACTGGAAAGTAAGAGAGAGTAGAGCCGTCTCTGCAGTCCGCGGCACCTTCGGAGAAACCGGAAGCCAACCCCCATCACCCGGCAGCCGCAAAGAGGAAAGCAAGAAGGTCCGCGTGTTCGCTTCAGCATCCGGGATCGGCCCGCAGGCGGGTGCCTCATCAACATGAGACGGCCCTTCGCGAAAACAACAAAGCTTATCAAGAGAAGTCACGTTGCGTCCTCGACTCGACACTACGATGCGGCTTGCTTGACGCACGTGGACCCGCATGTTCACACCGCTCAGCACCGCCAAGCCACGATCCCGGAAACCTTGTTTTCGTTGCTCCGACACCCACTTCCCCGGTGCAGGGCGTGGAATGCCACGTCGAGCGGCAGAACGTTGGACAATTTCTCATGATGAGTACGTCGTGGTGCTGCACTGCATGCTGACGTTTCTTTGGTTTACGTAGATAATGATCAAGCATTGAACCAGTTGGTCAGACTCTTACTTCCCTGGTGCAAGGCGTAGGTATCCACATGGGGCGGCACAACATGTAGAGTCTACATTGCAGACAATTGTGCGAGAAGCGCGTTATGGTGTTACACTGCTCGTGTCGACGCAAGGCTGCTTCACTCCACGTAAATGTTAATTTTACTCCAATCCAATTCGCCAGACCTAGACAGAACACCTACCTCCGCGGCGCAAGGCGCGAAACACCCCATTGAGCGGCGGAACGTTGAACAACTACCGCATAATGAGCATGTTCGTGGTTTGGCACTGCTGGTGTTGATGCAGGGCTTTTCATCCACGCAGAAGAGGATTCAGACATCAACCCAGCCCGTCCAATCAGACGAAGCTGAATCCCTTTATCGTAGACGCTTAGACTGCCGAACTGCCGCGTATTATAGTTATTCCCGCAGTCATCGGGCCGAGATGCGCCGGCAGGCACGTGGCACAACGTCTACCTCTGACCTGGTAGGTACTGGTCTGGCTACGAGGCTCACTGTCGGAGTACGCGTTAATGCCTGCGTGCGTGTTAATACTGACTACTATTCTTTGATCCATCTATATTCAAATCTACACCTATATGATGATCTAGGCTGGCGAATAGGTAAGGGTTGGGTAGAGGTTGGGTCGGGGTTAGGTTAGGGTAGCCCTGACTGGGTTGCCTCATAACTTCGCCAACTTGCTCGATTCGACCGAAAAGTAGTTCATTTAAAAGCGCTACTCAAGTTCTATAACATTGTCGTATTTAACTTTTCTGTGTCTATAGAGCTTAGTAACTTGTCTCTGACCCGACCCTAACCCAATGGCAACCCCTACCTAATCCCTACCCAACTCTTACCCATTCGCCAGCCTAAGCCTACTAGAGAGTTACGTAAGCAGAGCATACACAATGTAGTTAGTAAAAACGATACTACGTTAACCTTAGAATCCTGTTAATTTCTATTCGAATGTATTGTATATTTAGTCACCTTGAAAGTGCAGTACATCCATCTCGTATAGAGCCAGCGCTGCCGTACACCTTAGCAACCGCAGAGCTTAAAAACCTAAGTCAAGTAATGACTGCTATTTGCGCCAGCCGTTTAGTTTCCCATGGCACCACAGCTCGCCATTAATGTTGCCAATGAACACATCTACCCGCAGTAAGTAGATATCAAACAACAGGTGATTCAAAACTCACTTGTGTCAATGTGGGTATCTTGCCATCCTCCGTTGCCATTGTTACACTGGCCGTACATCATAGAACCATTTAACTTCATGTTCCTGCAGGAAGGACTGAACATGCCCCTAAACAAATTAGCTGCGAAGCACGGTATGAGACCATGTTTATTTTACCTGACCTGAGGCAGCAGGTGACCCCATGAATTGGTGAAACAGTTGTTGAGATGGATGGCTTCGCCGACACTGTATAGTCCAGAAGTTTGTCGGCAATTGGCAAAGATACTATAATTGTTGTCTTCGCCACGGTATATCTGAACAGAGTTGCAACTGTTGTAGTAACCGCTCTCTGCAGCCACCTCGATGGGAGCGAGCGCGAGGAACGCAATAGCAAGTAGATTTTTGAAGTTCATGGTGAACGAACGATGAAGAGCGCAGATCAAGATTGGAATACACAAGTAGAAAGGAACGTCGAAGGCATAGCCCTTTTATTTAGTAAGAGAGCAGAACACATATAACACACTGTTGATAGGGTGTTTCCCGTTACAGGATTGCTCAATTCTACATTGCATCCTTGGACCCTTAGCGGCATCCATACTTATCTAAATCCAGGCCTTTAGTATCAGAACATGTAAGCTGTAGCTCGACATAATTGGTGTGAACGCTAGTCGCGCTGTAGTCTAGAACTCTTGGATATACGAATGTAGAAGGTGAATGAAGGTGGAGATTGCAAAGGATTCCCACGCTTGGCTTTTTCCGTCCTGCGAAATGACTATTTCTACCTGGCAAGCACTACGTTCAGTAATACTCGAGGTAAGCGCTTAATACACGCACCAAGTTGGTGGCGGGAGGGTGTTGCATACATCTCTACAAGGACCGAAATGTGGGATCTGCAAGAGGACATCAATCCATGAGAGATTTGAATGCAGAGCAGGCAGGTCGGTAAAACGACAGCTCGCAGATGGTAGCAGTTTCTCCGCGCACGTATGCCAGCAAGCAATTGTTAGATCTCCGTATCGATGGCTGGCACGGCAAGAAAGCTCGTCTGCTGGGCGGCTTAGCACGGGTTGAAACAGGATTAGAGGGAAACCAACAAGCGCGCCAAGCAACACGGTCTGAATCAATGGGCATTTTGCCGTGTTCGTCTGGGTAGAAGTGAGGATAAATTGGTTTGCACAAGTCAAAATAAATTGCTGATGTCCTATCTATGTTCTGCTGTCGCAATGGTCTTTTATACGGCCAT
Organism: Ascochyta rabiei; assembly: GCF_004011695.2. Lineage (NCBI taxonomy): Eukaryota > Fungi > Ascomycota > Dothideomycetes > Pleosporales > Didymellaceae > Ascochyta > Ascochyta rabiei. Next base: position 218,041 of record NC_082408.1, on the reverse strand, counting down.
CAGTAGGGTATGTTTACATGACATGTCTACAATAGATATAGGTGTAGAAGGTGTCTATCAAGAGGAGAAGGAACCTTCACACCCCCACGTGGCAGATAGTACGTCCTTACTCCATGAACCGTCACAACTATACCTGTACAGGACTAGCGTTGTTTGCGCTCACTCACCTACAAAACCTATTTGTAGCTTCAACAACACAACCTTAGTTTAATCCTTAGCTAGCGAGCTCCAGTTATGACCCCGATGTATCGAAATTACCGGTTGAACGTCTGTCATAGAATCCTAGTGTAACTAGCGAGGTTGACCTGTGTAATGGAGTTATACTTCTTAGTAGCCCAGTATACTATTTAGCACGGTTCGCCGTCAAATCCTCCACCGCACACCATATCGGCCTACCCAGGATTGCTCGGCTGCTGTGCTGGCCTCTGACAGCTATGGCTTCGATTGGCTGAACTTGAGAGGTTCAAGGGTGAAAAGCACCTGTTCAGTCATAGAAATATGCCTGTATCGAGGCCAAAGCTGTACTTGGGCATGGGCAGTGCGGTAACGATCGCGAACAAGCCGGCTTTTGGCATATGGGTGTACAGGAGAAGAAGCAGCTCGCCGCTGCAGATTCTACTTGTCGATGTGGCTGGTAGCTTATCAGCGCAACTACAACTTGTATCCACCCTCACGGTGAGCTGCCTCTGTTGCGGCTGCAGCGGAGTGGAGCATGTAATTGCCAACTGCGTGCACGTCGAGGAAAATCACCAAGTCCCTCGAGCAATTGCGGCACCATACTGAATCTGCGACACCCACTGGGCAACAAAAGCAAGACTATAAATAACAACTCACTCTGGACGTGGAGAATCCTCTGACGTAACAATTATAATTAATATAGTACTCAAGTGACTCCAGCACTCTACAGGCGGTCCCTTCCTGCTCGCCGTTCTATCACTAATGCATCCAACAACTAAACACCTCAAAGACCAAGACGAAAATTCGGTACAACAACCGCTGCCTCCGTCCTATTTTGTCGCACAGTTTCCACTCGTTGGCCACCAATGCATCGAGGTAATGACAAGAGAATTGACATACATGAAAATGTTAAAGGTCGGCCCACAACTCAATACCTTGCTTTCTAGCGAACAGCATGAAGGAAAACTTGTTTTATACAAGATTCGGTATATACTTCAATTCTACAAACCTTGCAATAGTGCATGTACTTGCTTGCATGATCGTTTGAATCCCATCGCCCGCCACAGTCTCCCAGTCCCTCTCAATTCAACTCCAAAATCTACTGTGCTCGTTCCTCGTCGCATCAAGAAACACATCGCTGTGTGTGTGTCACTGGTCGAATTAGAATCAGCGCATGCAGTATGGTGTTGCGCTGCACGAGGTAGGTCGCCTGAGTGGTTGTAAGTGTGTCTCTTGTCAGCTGTCAAGTCGCGGTACAGCAAAAGCAATGCCAGATTGCAACCATCAGGTTCAATGGTTGTAGCAGCATTAGTCCACAGATTGCGATGGTTAGAGTCGAGGGCGAGGAAACTGCGTCCCAACGCATGGGAGTGCGGTTTCAGTTCGTCAATATTGAGCGTTGCGTAAATTACCGGATCCCAGCCGGAAGCGCTTTTTGTTCAATGTTCAATGAATGTAAACATGCCTTTTGTACTATACAAACCGGGTCAGATGAATCAGACTGGTGGACGTAGCAGGGTGAGTGATCCCAAGCACTCGTATTTTTCCAGCAACTGTTTGCCAAAACAATCTCCCTGGTTGCCTCAGCTTCTCTTAACGCTCTAACAATATGGCTAAGTTGATCATACTGGTAAGTATAGAAGGATAACTCAATCCAAGGGTTTTGCGTAATCCATCAAAGGTTTCTTTGCTTAGCTTCGTTGCTTCTTTGTACTTGCCCTGTCGCTGCAAAATTAGTGCCAGATTTTATGCACCTTTTAAGGTATCCGCATGCAGCTCTCCATGTTCGGTCTTGCTTCCTTTTGTTACTCGTCGGCTGAGCGCCTCTGAATCTTCATACCTGCCCTGATGGTGCAGAACTAAAGCTAGGTTGCCAATGCTCATAAGAATTGAAGGGTGCTGCGGCCCTAGTATCCTCTGAAATCCTTTCAAAGCAGATCTATTCACCTCTTCTACTTCTTTGTACTTGCACTGACTCATTAACACGCCTGCTAGGATCTCTAAAGTAACTGAAGTATGCTCGTTGTCAAGACCCAGCACGCTTTGTCTCAGTACAAGTGTCTCAAGCATGACGTCTTGGGCTTCATGAAAAAATCCCCCCCCTCCACAGAAGATTTGACCCCAAGCTTGCGAAAGCTCAGCTGTGCAGCCGCTGCGCGCGGTGTGGATGCGCGAGGCCGGGTCTGCTGCAGCCCTGCTGCAGCGTCAGCTCATGTCTGGGACGGTGATCGGGAGTGCGAATTGTTGGGGCCGGGGGATGGGAAAGTGGTAGCGACTGGGGTTAGAGACATGAATGCGCTGGAGTGGGGTGTGTATGTGCTGGTCAGTGTATCTTGGTGTGGCACAAGGGTAATAAGCGGTGTCAGCTCTGGAGGGTACGCGTCAGTACGTGAGTTGTACTAGGTGCGTTGTAATGCAATGTGTGCATACTTGTTGACCTATAAGTTACAGCTAGCATCAGGACCGTCAGCAGACCCTGTTCTCCGGCTGACGCTCACCTACCAGTTGAAACTCGCGCATCTGGCATGGACCAGCGATTGAGAACACAGTCTAGGCTCCACGTCTCCAGGGCGGTTTCCGTCCACGGTTGCACAACAGGATCGGCGCATGGTAATTGATTGGCGTGGGACCAGGGCATGGTGTGGAGGGGCATAGGATACGAGGTCGGATGGAGATAGGCGGCTAACAAGGTTGTTTTCACAGTGCGCATCCAAATCTGGTATGGGGGCTTGCTGATAACCTGCCATGTGGAGCCAGTGTGAGTGTCTTGTCCACGTGCGATGGTGTAAAGAGCCATGCTTGCTAAGGATTCAGCCTAGTAGTACGTCGGCGTTGAGTAACCTTGCGCTAATTAACAGTGGTCCATTACTAAGGGTGGATTTGTGACGATGCGTTGTAACCGTATCGCGAGGCATGTAGATGTGCTGGTAGTTCGAATTCTTGTGCAGATGCGTCGATTCTACCGAGGTTGGAAGGCGGTGTGAGGTCTTGATGGTGAACAAAACGCCCCATGATACAGGCACACATCGAACATACATGGTGAAGGTGTCAGACGCGGCTGACTCGAAAAATCACAGGCCTATCCTGTGGGCATTCTAAATCGACGTTTAAAGTTTCCTAGAACCTGCGTTACGAAGCTCAGCAACCTTATTTGCTCTCCCCCACAACGTGTAACTGTCCGAACGATGCACTGAGCGAAGAAAAGGCGGAGGAGCGTTTCTGGATTCGATCGTATTGGTTTATAACCGGGTTCCTTGCCTCGTGACACCGTAATAGTCTTCATGAGAAAGGAGATGAAGGCCTAAGTCGCCATGAAATGCATGCCCACACCTCTGAGACGCAGCTCAGATTCCGAATTTCCTGCATCCAGTCAGCCATGACGTTCTCTCGTTGACACTGCCAGCCGCGGGTCTTTTGCGTGTGCGCGTACCTCAACTCCGTTTCCACAACCATTTACCTCGACGCAGACCAGACAGACTTGAGGAAGCCGTCACGCTGTGTGAGCCTGTTCATGCTGTCGTCGGACTCGCCCATGGCGCGAACAAAGCCAGAGAGGGCGTAGACCTGGTTCTCGCCGGTGTAGCGACCGTTCTCGTCGACCTTAGCGACGCTGATCTGGACAGAGGCGTGGTCCTTGGCCTTGATGATGCGTCCAGTAGCGGACTGCGAGAAAATTAGTATCGCAAGGGGGATATCATGGCGGACGGTGCGGTCTTACGCATTTGCGGGGGACGTAAACTGCGAGACGTGTCAGCAATGGTTCAGGATGCAGCTGCCAGACGTGGGTTCAGTCGCATTGCGATGTTCCGCACCCCAGCTCCAGCGGATTGTGGGCGTCCTTACGGTCAACGAGCTCGCCGCGTTCGTTCTCCATTTTGGCTGATGTGTAGAAAGACGGAGGGGTGGTCTTAAAAGTCGCTACGGTGGGCTGTCGTCGAGTCGTTGAGAATGTGGTTTTCGCGATATTCGAATATTGAGCTCCGCTCGCGTAGTGTGTGCCAAGCGGGCCAGTCCATATTCGGCGCGCTAGTGCATGTCTGCTAACACCAACATCACCCCTACACCATTGTCGGGACGCGCACGGAACCATCAACACTGTACATACGTGTTCTAATTTAAATCCACGCTGCAATTATCACAAAAGCCAAACAAGTAGGGTCTATGTTGCAGAGTATGCAATGCCAATGATGCGTTGTATCAATAGTGGTACTTCTTGCAGCGCAAATAGACTTGTTTTTGGTATGATGAAAATATACCCATCCATCTCAGGTTCTCTCGTCTGTCTGGAACCTGACTGCGAATAGTCCAATCTGATGATCATTAGGTGCCATTCCATTTCTTTACACAGTCACTCCTCGCCCGGTCACCTACAACCGCGACTAGGCCTTGTGTCAGGCCCAGAACCATACATCCAACATAGCTGCACATTAAGGTTGGCATGCCTGCCCTCCAAAGTATCGATTGATTCGCGGTCACTCTACATAGACTAAGTACATTGATGATTGCAGCCGCCCAGAAAAAGTGCACGGAGCCGATGGAGGTCCTTGCGATGGCATGTTCAATGTGTGTGACTTTGATAGTCGCGTTGGTCATTGATACATCCACGATGAAGAGCGATCTCTCAAAGACGGATACGCATTGGGTCTTGTTCAGCTGGGGTAACCGGCACCAACCAAACATCCATCTGATTTCATCGTTGACTGGCTCACTGTTCATTGTACTGACGATTGAATAATCCAAACAGTTCGAACCAAAGCAATACTGCGCGAAGGAAATCACCTCGCATGCGTGACCCCCCCCCCCCCCCCCCCCCAATCGTATCCTATTATTCTGGTCCGTCTGGCGTTGGGTCAGGTCCCATAAGCTAAGTAGAAACTGGGCCACGAGCTGTACTCGGGTATTTCGTATGGTTTTTTAGAGCAAAAGAATGTTTTGCAAATGCATTTGGTCTCTGTGCGCGTTCCAACTTGTTCGTGTGAGTACTGTTGCAGTTGCAGATTTTGAATTGCCGTTATGTGACGATCTGTAGGCCATACAGCCGCACCGATCCCAAAAGATCGACCAATGAACTGAATGCTCATACTGTATACCTGGGTTCTGTGATGGCTTGCAGTTGTTTCCCTCAATGTGTTCAGATTTCACCAAGCAAAGTTTCGATTTCTCAAAGATGACGTAACGCGTAGTATGACTAAGCATTGCCTTTGCCTATTCTGTCTTACACCACTCTTTCACCTCCATCTCCTCGAATAACATTTAACAAGACCTCAGAAGACGGGCGATACTACCTAAAAGCTCACTGAAGCAGGTCTTACTGATCATTCTCCGGCACGCAGGTGAGCCTCTGCCGTTTGCTACATGGCAAGCATCAGAGAATCCGACTTCCCGCCTTTGCCATCGCAGAAAGCTAAACGCCAGCGATCGAACAAAAGCAAAGATGCAGCCAAATCACAACAACCAAGACCTGTTCGCTCCTACGCGACACTTGATGATCTTCCCGATGAGCTCATATTGAAGATTCTGGACTACCTGCCTGGTATTGATTTACAAGATTTCCAACTGCATACACTCCTGAGCCTATCATTAACGACCCGCCATCTACACCGAGTGGTCAGTGAAAGGCTATATGCTACATACGACAGCTACTTTTGCGAGCCATATCTTTTTCTTCGCACTTTGATCTCGAACCAACACCTCGCGGAGAGTGTGCGTCACGCCAAATTTAGATATGGCGATGATGCTCATATCGACAGAAGTCGCTACTCGCCGAATGCCCGAGACAAAAAGATCGTCAAGGAAGGAATGAGAGCTCTCGATTTTCCTGATTGGAAGGGGTGGGCTACCCGCTGCAACTCCGAGGAGATCGAGCTCGACATCCTACACACAGCTGTTATGTTGCACACTCCTAATCTTGCATCGCTCGATGTTGAAGATGGAAACATATCAGCCTATTCAAGACCTAAGTGGCCTGAGCTTATCAAGAAAGCAACGACCGGGGAACACTTCGGGCATACACATCGTTTTAGTGCCTTGAAATCAGTTCAGATCGATGCTCAGAACATGGTAATACACCATCTGGTGCCCCTACTGCGACTACAGTCCCTACAAAAGCTTCATCTGCGAGAGTTGAGCGAGATTGAACTGGACATGCGGGCTCCAGCTGAACTTCGGCGTGCGCTTCCAGAGAGTTGCAACAACCTTGTCGAACTTGTCCTGGAAGAGTGCTTCTTACGTTTTGACGCTCTGACCACCCTCATCAGCTCGGCACGAAGCCTGAAGAGTTTTCGGTTTGACGCCAACCAGGAAAGCGTACTATTAGATGGATCTGGAATTATGCTTCAGAATGCTTTGTGGCGACAGAGAAACTCCCTTGAGAGTCTCGATATATATCATGACCCATATCATGACGACGTCAGTGGCCCAGCTCATGGTGGTCTCGAGCAGTTTTCGGTACTTAGTCAACTCAAATGTCCTATGCGTATGGTGGTAGACGTGCGCTCAGGCGCATCCGCAAGTGTGTTGGAGTTCCTGCCACCTGCCCTCGTAAGTCTCTGTCTTACGATACGACAAGACTCTGGCGAAGAGAACTTCTTACCAGTTTTGGAGCGTATGGCGAGCGAGTATGTCACCACAGTTCCTCGACTGAGACTTCTCCGTCTCAACGTTCAGGTACCTGCTGAAGATCTGGACTATGATTGGGAGCATCTTATTAAGCCTTGGTCTAGTACTGGTGTCGAGGTCAATATCAATCTGCCTTCCGAGAGCGACGATGAGTGGGGCGATTGGCGCACTATGTCTTCGGATTCGGAGGATTCTTCTGATGATTCGGACGAGGTGGAATTATATAGCGATACCGACAGTGATGAAGAGATGGTCTGAAAGAACTAAGAGCACTGTTTATAGGACAACTAAACAGCAACATCTGACACGCCGTGTTACCATCCCAGCCATTACCCGACTTGTTGTCATCCTGATAGTCAACCACGTTCTACACTTCCCCGGTTATGTCCAAGGGCTCGCCTCCGTCCCTCCAGAAGGCTACGTTTAGAGAAACGCCAGCTGCCTTGCATCTTCTACGCGTATGCAGGGCCTGACCTTTGTGGTTGAGAGCAATCATCAGGACCCATCCATCTTCGCATGTCTCGCAGTCTGGCACTAATACAAGCAACACCTGCTCCAAAGCCATGTCGTTGTTCGTCTGTGTGAACCACCATTTCAAGCGAGCCTCACTGATGCCTTCCATCGCGTCAGGACATCACATGAGAGCGCTCAGAACAAATGACGGTATACTTTCCATCAGCTTAAGCTTATCGTCTGCACCTCTCGAAACCACCTCATAGGCGCCAGCATCGGTATCAAAGATAAATGGACCGACGATGGTTTTATCGTATACGCCATGATGCTCGATAGGGTAAAGAGCTCTTTGTGACATGCGCCAATGCCGATGAGGCATATCTCCGCCTATGGCAGTGTCCTCGACCGAGGTAATATCGAGACCTTCGTTGTCATACCATGTTCAAATCCAGATGGCCCACGCGCTACTCCATCTCTCTGGATTCACGAAGCCCTTTCCTCAAAAGCAGTCAAGCTCTCGGTATCTGTTCGGGGATAGGAGTATTGAAGAAGAGCTCACCAAATGGACGAGTACAAGAGATGAAAGCTGGTTCAATCGAGGCACTTCAGTGCTTCTTTCAGAACTCATATTGGACAAGGCTGTGGATCGTCCAGGAGGTTATGCTAGCAAAGTATATTCGCATCATATGCGGAGATACGCTATTGTCATGGGAGCTGAGATGCTTCTGTGTGTCCGGCTGGTCCTACCTCCCCCCTGGTGCCAACTCTGATTATTCCTGCCCTCTTACGTACTAGAACCGGATCGACTCCACTAATATCCTTGTACTTGCCTCTTTAGAGCCATTTAACCTCTGCTGCCGTAGCCACACTATTGCGGTCCTATTTGTACACTACATGATTGACGTGTTCAAGCTTCTTGCCACACATGTAAAGCACTAGGCTGCACAGACCTATTACCTTACACGCTGTGATTCGGATTTATAAACCACTAAAGAATAGAGGTTGTACTAAGAGTATCCTTTAGTATAGAGTATATTCTGTTGAACTCTATAAAGTAGTAACAGGCCCTCCTGGAGCAGCAGATCTAAGAAGAACAAGTACTACTGCGATCCTGTTACGAGAATAATGGCGATCGCTGACCCAGTAACTCGTCTTGCGAATGGACCTCAATTATAAGATTTTGAGTTTATTTAATCAGAGCTGAGATGCATCTGACAACTACTGTGGCGACTTCTTCAGGCAGTTAATTGCAGCTAACATTCCCAGCTCGGATCACACAAGCCTGACCAACAGTCGATTCTGCGTTGAAAGTTCCCCAAACACTTAGACACATTTAAATAGGGCACAGTGTTTGGTGCAAATACACAATGGATATGATGCTACCTAATCTACAAATCTTAACGTATATGCACGTTGACCTGTCGGTTCGCTGCCATGTAGGATTTTGAAAGACTGCTTCATTGGCCCCAATTGAACCTGTAGCCAAACTTTCTTTGCAATTTTTGCGGCTAGTGTCATTGCCAACTCTGAATAGTCGTCTTTTTCCTCATTTTGCTCGTACTCTTTACGAAACATCATCTCATGACACAGTTCCTTCCGCATACTGCCCAATATTGAAGGCTTTATTTTATGCAGATGGTGTTAGGACGTTTGCGGAGTCAATGACGTATTCGAAGCTGTCCTATGGAGCCCCCTTCGGACGTACAGAAGAAAAAATTGAGTTAAGAAACGTTCTGGCTAAAGATGACGAATTTCAGCCGGAAAGCAATGTCAAACATCACGAAGTAAGGCGGTGTGCTCCACGATCGTGACTGATCTCGTAACAGCTAATCGATTAGATTGCGAGAAAAAGACAAGTTTACAGTTCTTAGAATTAGTCATAGTTCTGGAACGTTCTCTGTTCATCGTGTCATATCTGTTCTTAATCGAAGGTGTTTTACAAGGCATGTAATGGCGGTTTCAAGGTAGGTGTATCACCTCTGCCGTCAAGGTCTTGCATACTTATGTAGCGTAGAAGCACTTCAAAGGTGTTATCAACATGGGGCATGTGCCCTGTCAGCAACTAGAAAGGATGATCAGTTTCTTTTACGGCATAGACTACGACAATGGCCTGACTAAAGGAGCTGGCGAGGCTTCCCTCCAGCTCCATGCGCAAATGTTCGTACTGGCGGATGCGTACGTTAATTCTGATTTAATTACAGTGGCGAAGGGAAAGTACACGAATAGGTGTGCTGACGCCTGGGACTCTTTTGAGTTCTTTTCCCCTGCTCCAGATGTCTTCGAATCGACACCGGCTTCGCTGAACGAACTACGCCAGGTCGCCTGCGTTGCGGTGAGAAGACATTTGCCTAGAATGCTCGAGAATTCAAGCACGGCAGCGTGTTTCGAAAAGACTCTGACTAAAAATTCTGAGTTTACAAAGAATCTACTCGAGAGTTATATCAAAAGCTCCTTGTTCGGCTACTGCCAAACAAGCCGTTTAGAACATGGCATGGCGCCTCTTCAGACTCGATGGCAGAGTTGTAGCAAAGGGCAGGGTGGTCCTCGCAGCCACTGTTATCCGACACTATAAGGGTAAACAGACACCGGATAGGCTCAGAGACGAGATCAGACTTTGATTCCGATCAATGGTACGCCATAGTGCTAAATCAGTCGTTATATGCGACTGATTAGGCACTATTTATCACAAGGAACAACTGTGCTCGCAGCTCAGAAAAGCCTCAGGCACATATTTCGCAAGCACCAAAAGCCCATCATCGTGCCTTTTATCGCCGCTACCACTACTCCGATCGCGTTTTCGTCGGTCGTGACGTGTTGAGACAACATGAAACTCTCTATTCCATGTATTAATAGTGATTTTCTCGAGAAAGCACTTTGATTGTACCTCTGATCATCATTACTGCCACCACCATTTCACCACCTAGGAGAACCACCACCCAAATCCCCCAAACCCTCGCTGCCATCCGTCACAATCCCACTTGCGGATTCCCAAACTTCTTTCCCCTTGCTTCTCTGTCTCTCAACCATGCATACCGCGCCACATCTGCACTGTGCTGATCAAAAGCTCCTTGTGTACTAAATATGCAACCGCAGACACAGGTTAGACTGCCTGCTGCAGGCTGTATCTGAGCTGATTGAGAGTAGAGGCTCATTGAAGCTAAAGTAGAAGTTAGTGATTCCTCTTGATGTGCTTGTGGAGTCGAAGAATCATCGGCGTGACGCTGATGGTACACGGAGTCGTGCTTGTGGAGTTTGAGGCTGCGTTGGGTCTCAAAAGAATGGCCACAGGTGCAGCGGAGGAGTCGAATCGCCGAGAGTGTCGAGCACGGGATGCTGCCTGGCATTTTTGCGAAAGCGGGAGAGTTGGAAGGCGTAGGTGCAGTTTGAGTCGCTGGTTGCATTGCGTTACGCGTTAAGGATATGAGTTCTTCCGCCCGAAAGATTTTTTCTGCCCGATGGGCCTTTGACATTCGCAGATGCATGTCGAGTGCTGCTTGTTTCGCAAAGGTACGTCCACACGCACAGTCTATCCTGTTCGCAGATCGCGGAGGGGAGATGGGATGCCCTGCTGCGGACATGAAACCTGCATCTGGAGTCCGACCCTGGAGCAGGCCTGGGTACGACAATGCTGAGTTCGTTTTCATCTGCTGTCCACGCGCTGAATAGGCCGGACTCTGATTTTGAACTGTGCGAAAAGTTTTCGACGATTTGCTGGAACAAAAAGCTCTAGGCTCCTGTGACGCAATTGTGAATGAAGCTTTGGCTGGAGCGATGGAAGCCCTTTGACCGGCGCTTGAAGGTTTGGATCCAATGCTCGTGTCCTCTCGATGTCTCGTGCAGAACCCTTTATGTCGTAGGTACTTATCCGCATTCTCAAAACTGATGCCGCAAGGACAGCGAACCTCGACTTTGTGGATTGTCCATGGATAGCCCTCCATCTCGTCTTTCGCGCCGAAGAGGAGAGTTCTCGAGTCGCTGGAGGGGAAAATGAGAGCTCAAGGTTCGCGGAATAAAGCTGAGATACTCACTGCATATCATCGCCTCCACACTCCCGCTTCTGGTGATGGGGAATGCGGGGAAGCTGCCGGCAAGGGTTCAACGGTCTGCGGTGTGCATGGGCGCTCCACAGCTGCCTTCTTGTTTCATCGAACGCTGCCCATCTGGAACTCTGGATTAAAGTCGAAATAATGTGAGCTCCAAGTCCTGGATTCTCAGCGACATCCTACTGTGTTTGCACCATCAATTTTGCGTGCGAAGAAGCATTTCTTAGAGCAAATTCATCAGCGAGGCAATTAAACTTTGCAGAATTGAGTTGCTCCTCAAATCTGTGCCTACAGCCACCCATGGCGACCTCATCACGCACCTTGAATGCTGGAGAGACTGTTCGATCAAGTACTCGAAAAGAGCGCCATCAGTTGATTCGTGGAATAAACGGGAAAGCAGTAGGTACGCCATCTTGGGGCGTCTTGTGCCTGCGCCACGCCTCACCGCCAGCTCCGTCCAACATGCAGCACGATACGCACCCGGCCCGCAGCTTGCTAAAAAGCACCTCTACCTGCTACCACTCACTGCTACGGCTCTCTTGCTCATCTAGCCATTACTTGATCCAATCCCCACAGCGATCACGTCCAGCCGACCCCTCTACGTCGCTGCAGCTCAACCCCGCCCGGTCCATGTATTACCGCCTCGCCAACTCTCCCGCCTCGCCCATTTTCCTGTGCAAAAGTCGATCATGTTCCGCGGCATCCCTACGTGCATGATGTACACGATACCCGGATAGTCCACGCTCGTGCCCAGCGCTGACGTCGCTAAGATAAGCCCGCCTTCTTCCTCACGCGCTGGAAGCCTCTCTATCCGGTCTGCTACGTCCGCGTAATAGTACCAGCAGTAAAGCAAGAGCTCAGATGTTCCAGCCCAGGTCGTGTGGCTGGCTGAGCATGCTATACCCGCAAAGGAATACTCTTACATCAACTTACTTCGAACCTTCAGCAAGAATGAACGCACGCCGAAACCCCAGGGACAAGGTTTACGGGTTCCAAGGCTTGCTTGTAAAAGAGGGTCAGACCTCGATCGGCTACTCAAAGTAAGTGGCCGAGGTATTCCACGATGCTGCCTCAACCCTATCAGGGACAGCAAGGGTAGTCGTGATGAAATCGTATCGCACGATTGTGCAGGAGTTTGAGTACTGCAAAACAGTTCCGCAATTTTTCAGCAACATCTGTGTGGCTTTTACGAAAGAGCATGAAATTCGTGTTCAATTTGGACTCTTCTCGGCTCTTGTAGACTTGCAAACCCAGATGGGCCTGGACCTTACGACGGAGTCGAAGAAAGTCGAAATGGAGACTTTGATAGAAAGAATAGATGCCCTCTGGACGTAACTTGCTTCTGTATACGTAAGAGACTATGAACGGTGCCATAACCATCAAAAGGCCCAAAAGCTCTTACAACAGCAGAAGCTAGGAAACGAATGGTTGATCATCAACTGGATGTCTTCAATCAAAAACAGGGTTCAAAAAAGCTTGATACGCTATACGAGCTGCTGGCCTCGATACTAGATGATATTACCTACGATATCGAGGACCCACAGCCCTTTATAGACCCACGATACCCTGAATAACACGAGAAACGAACGATAAGAGCATTTGAGGCCTTTGCCGCAATAGAGGAGTTCCGGTCGGCTGTGGAAAGCACTACCAAGCATATGATAGCCAACATCTGGCAGTATGACCTTGTTGTTTCTTCGAACTTCATAGGAACAGGTCAAGGCACCTTGAACAGCACTGCTTCTGGACAAACAACGCATATTGAGTACGCTCTTCGCTGTGTTTCAAGTCGCGCAATACTTGCCAATCCTAATAGCGCACAACTCACTATCAAACTACGGGCGCTTACTGACAGCGCACGCATCACCGAAATCAAGACCATGTTTCGTGGATTCTCAAGCAGTCAAGGAAGTCTTGTACTTTCTGTCACAAACGATGTCAGTCCAGCCTTGAACAGCACAGCAGAGCAATGAGACTTGAGTTTCGATTTCGATCTTAACTCTTCTCAGCAAATGAGAACTCGTAACTACGGCACCTGCATTATATTCAGAGCAGAGAAGCCGCCCAAACGGCTCGAGTATCAGTACACACCAGAGTACGCCCTAGCACAAGATGGTAGAGTTCAGGCGACGACATTCAGCGATCTTGGCGAGAATCGCTTGACACAATCAAAGTCTGGAAGGCTCACACTGTGGTGTTTGGCGGCCGTAGGCTGTTGACAGTGCTGCCAACTTGGAAAATTCGAGCATCTGATGTCTTACGAAAGGTCTGTGGCATAGTAAAAAGAAGAAAACGTTGTGACGGAGAAGCACACTTCAGTCGCCCGCAACAGACAGATACTAGTCTTCCATCTCACGGGCGCGTCGGACATAAGACGGATTTAATGACCAAAGAAGAAGTTATGAACACAGTTGTCAGCATGTCGTGATGTACATGATTGTAACTTATTTTCCGAACTGAACTAGACATTCATCTCCTCCTCCTCATCACCACAACGCTCGCTGCCGATTATGTCTTCACCACTTCCTTACAACCGTCAAAACGCACTTGCATCTAGCATTGCAGCTGACAATGCAGCCTACATCGCGGGGAAGATTGTTCTCACCACCGGCGTTACTCAAGGCGGTCTAGGCGCTACCTTTGTTGAGGCAATCGCGCAATATGAACCTCGCTTGCTCATCCTTGCAGGCCGATCAGCACAGAAGGTCCAGGCCACCGTCGACAAGATCAAGTCGAACACGAAGAGTTCAGGTGTAGAAATAAAAGTCCTGGAGCTCGATCTTGCGAGCCAAAAAGAGGTACGACAGGCAGCCGAAAATGTGCTGGGGTGGGATGATGTACAACACATCGACGTCCTCGTGAACTCCGCCGGTGTGATGGCAGGCCCGTACAAGACGACTCAAGAAGGCATCGAACTTCAATTTGGCAGCAACCACATCGGGCACTTCCTCTTCACAAACCTTCTCATGCCCAAGATCCTGGCCTCTCCCAATCCGCGCATCGTTAATGTGGCCAGCGATGGTCATCGCTTTGGCGGCGTGAGGTTCGACGATTGGAACTTCCAGGACGGGAAGGTGTACGAACAGTGGGAGGCGTATGGGCAAAGCAAGACAGCTAACATATTGTTTTCACGAGCACTTGCTGAAAAGCTCGGATCCAAGGGGTTGAAGACTTATAGTCTGCATCCTGGTGTAGCATTTGGCACAAGTCTGGCGCCGCAAGGCCTGGGGGACGAGGATTTGGCATCGCTAGGTATGCTGCACATGAGATTTGACAGTAGATCGGACTGACGCAAGCACCAGCGGCGAAAGATAAGAAGATTGGTTGGGATCGCGAGCTTGACGTAAAGAGTTTGGATGAGTGTAGCGCTACGCATGTGGTTGCGGCTTTTGATCCCAGGCTCGATGGTATGTCTGTCACATATCACTGTTATCACGCTAACATAGGAGATAGCATACAATGGAGTATACCTCGAAAATGGCAACCTTTCTGATGACTTGCAACCAACCGCTACAAATGCAGCAGACGTTGAGAAGTTGTGGCATCTCAGCGAGGAGTTGGTTGGCCAAGATTTTTTTCACTAGACGCCTACTGATATACGTCAAAACAGTTTGTTGAAGCTCCGATCTTGTCTCATCTCTTGCACAATTTCACACGTCCCTCTTCAACCACTGCAAATTCACTGGGCTCACCAACCCAGACTCCCCCTTCTCCAACCACCCTAACAAGTTCACCATCCCCAGCCTTTCAAATCCAACATGACTCTCAACACTGGCACCGGCCGTGTGGCTCAGCATCATCACGTTTCGTCTCGATGCAAGCTCTTTGTGCACATGCGGCTCATCGGCATGCACATCCAGACCCGCCGCACTCACAACCTCATCATCTAGCGCTCTCACCAAGGCATCCTCATCCACCAACTTCCCCCTTGCAATATTTACCAACCGCGCACCTCTCTTGAACTGTCCAAACTCTTTCCCGCCCAGCAAGACATCCCCACTGAACGGTGTGGCCAGAAGTACACAATCGCTCCTCCCCAACATCTCCTCGAGCGTCGCGCAGAACTCGGCACCAACTTCCCTCTCCCTCTCCTCCATCCTCACCACGTCGTGATACAGCACCTTCATCTCAAACGCCTTCGCTTTCTGCGCAATCCTGTACCCAATCCTGCCGAGACCCACGATCCCCAGCGTCGAGCCATTCGGATTATGCGTCACAGCCGCGATGTTGCTATTCGCGTCATGGAAGCGCGCCGGGTCGCAAGAGCGGGCCGCCAAAAAGCTCCACGCGAAGCTGCGATACACGGACAAGATGAGGAAGACGGCCGCGTCGGCGACCGACTCGGTGCACGCGGATGCGCTGTTGCAGTACACGACGCCGCGCTCGGCGAGCGCTCGGGTGTCGACCCAGTCGAAGCCGGCGCCGGCCGAGGCGAAGAGCTTGCACGAGGCGGGCAGCAGGGCGCTGGGGTGTCGTTAGCTCCTATGCGGACGTTGGGGGTTCGATGGAAAGAGGGAGCAGCAGTACATTAGCTCGGCATCCCAGTTTCCCATTTCGCCGCCCGTGTTCCAGAACGGACGGTACATGCCCACGAAGTCGCCCCATTTCCTCTCTTGCAATGCGCGCTTGAAGTCATCGCGTCCAGTGGAGTAGGTTCTGACAATGTTGAATTTCCGCGCCAGTTCGCGGTACAGGTCGTGATTCCAGCGAATGTCATCACCGAGATGCAGCAAGGTAGGCTTCGATTCCGACGTCGTCGACGTCGCCGACACAGACGGTGTCGTGATGTTTGGCGTCAGGTCTTGCGTGACATCTCCATGTGTGGACGCCGTGCCAGCCATGGCTCCGTGTCGTGCGTGCAGCGCGATTGATCCTTAGCTCCCCCGTACCTCTCCAGTGTGACGAGTGCAGCGCTCAGGTTGATGCTACGCGGGTGTGTCAGGGTGCGGACGCACGCCAGAGCAGAGGCGGAGCCACGGTGCTCTAATATCGACGCATATCACCATCTAAACGCGCGCGATCAGGGCGTGGATCAAGCCGGCCCGGGGATCATCCAAGAAAAGGAGCGGTAAGCCCAACTGCATGTGAATGAATGCATGCATGCATGGGCCAATCGTACATCGGCTGGTTGGAGCCGTTGGAGGCATCCATCCCCGCTGCATTGCTTTCCCTCTTCCCCGCTACTCTGATACGGTGTTGTGTACGCAACCGTGTTGGAATGGGCAATGAAGGGTGATGATAAGGTTATTGGCACGCCATCTAATCAGCCCTTCCACGTGGCGCGCCTTGCCCTCTTCCATCCGTCTTGCATATAGCCGGCGGGATCCCGGTGGCACATCGCAACGTATGCAGACTGTGGAGAAAGATGGTATTCGTGGAAGAACGAATGGCTTCTGGGCGTCCGGGCGGTGCCGTGATTGTCTTTGGTTTGGCTGTGGCTACTGTTCAGACATCACGGGGTCGACACTAGAAAATAGTAGCTGCTTTGTTCTTCTATACTACAAAGTACTGTACAGCAGATGAGGATTCATGGGTATCATGGCTTCTTTGAGCCGAAGAGTCGAGTTAGTTCGCTGCGTACGCCTCATTAAAACGTGCAATGTTGTACAAATGTACGCAATCCTACAAAAAGTGCATCAGACCCATGTGCCCGAGCTCTGTGGCGTTGGCATTGTTGGCTATTTGACCTTCAATGCCGTACTGGGTGACCATGTCATCCCAGACTTGCCAGTCCATGTTACCACCATCCATAATGGGAGAGTCGTTGCTTTGTCCGTTGGCGGCGTCGGTTGGTGCCAGATTGTCGAAGTTCAAGTTTGTGAAGAAGTTTTGACCTGGTGCGTACACACTCGACATTGAATTGACCGCACTAGCCATTGCCGGCTGAGTGCCCGAAAAGCCAGATTGCGTTGCTTGCGTCGATTGTTGCAAGCCCTGAGCGTATGAGAGGGTGCTGAGAGCCGAGAAGTCTTGGTCTTCCATGACATCTTGAAGGACGTTGTCGAGCCCAAGGTTGGCCAGGTCATGGAAGTGTTGTCCGGGGCTGGCTGTCTGGCTTCCAAGGCCATTCGATCTTTGAATGAATATTTCGCGTTGTCCAAAATCTTCACCTACAACGTCTGTCACGGGCCGGCTTGTATTGAGACTGCCATATCTTTCGGACGCTGACGAGACATGGATCAACCCTTCGCCGAGCTTGGGTGCAGTGGGTCTGAGCAGTCTGTCCAGATTTTCTGGACTCGGCTGATCGTTGCTGATGGGAGCAGACACATCTGACGCAACCCAGGCAAAGTTGTTGTCAAGCATTTGACCTTTTTTGAGCGCTTGACTTGCTAGCTCTAGCCGAACCTCTCTCTCTCTTGCTGCTCTGGCTTTGGCCAGAAGTTTCCGAAGAGGTTTCCACAAGCATCCTTGCTGGCCTTTGCGGTATGGCGAGGCGTCATTGAGTGGGAACCACCATCGTCCAGCCGTGGCTTCCAGGGCACGCCATGCACGTTCTACTGCCTCACCTTTGGTGCGCACGCAAAGCTCAGATAGCAAGAAAGCAATGGCATGCCACTGCACATAAGTCCGGAAGAGCCAGCCCCACTTCATGGTCCGAGCCTCGGTCTCAAGGAGTATGGAGTATTCGACGTTTTCGAGCGAGGTGATGAATAGCTTGTCTTTTTTCTCCTGCGGCAGAGATGCGCCTCCGTCTTTCCGTTGATGCGGGTGATATACGACCAGCCACATCTTGCTCATGATGAGTCGTGATATCGTCGCAGTCACCCAACACAGTGGGATTGACATGTCACAATCCTTTAAATACTTCTCTTCCATTCGTTGGTGACATTCTGTAATCCACTTCTCCTTATCGGCAATGGACATGTTGGCATACAGCGCATTACACCTCACAGGGCCTGGGGGGATATAAAAAATGCGACGGAAGATGTTGGCAACTTCAAAACGAATCAGACTAAACGTCATATCGGTAAAACCCGTACGTTCTTCCGGAAACTCGGTCATATCGGGATGAAGATCGGTGTCGTTGACGTTCAGTGGCTGTCGTGTTTGTCAGTGAAATGCAGTACATGTATGGTGATGATACGTACCATCTTGGCGTCGAACTGCGCCTCGACGATGGTAGGATCACAGCCATGATCTTCCGACGACCTGGCATCCAGGACGCAGACTTGCCACCAGAGCCTCCTACGCATCTCGATCTGAAACGGCGCAAGGCCGAAGTGGCTGCCATCCCTGTGTATACCGAGTGTCTGTGCAATGCGCACAACTAGGCCAGTTAGTGTCCAGATCTTCCGGGCATCATCGTTTCTGCGCAGGAGAATGAGAAAGATCACAAACGCCTGGAGGATGACAATCTCGTCGCAGTAGAGGAAGTTGGCTCTGGCGAGCGCCTGCTCCAGCGCAAATCGGTATCTGTTCAGCAATGACGACCTTTCTTCGCCCCAGCGCTCTAGGCACTCTTCTGCGATTGTGCTGGTGACGGCGCCGTAGTATATGGCGAAGAGTAACGATTCTAGTCCTTTGCCGACTTTCTCGGGATATGCGAGGGCGTCGCTGAAAGTCTGCTCGAAAGTTGGGACGTGCAGTACCTTGACTAACGGTTCGACCCTCTCCTTGTACGCTCCCCAAAATTGCCGTGCGACTTCGGGCGTGGGATGCAGTGCTCGCATGTCGACATTGGTGGAGCTCAGGCCGAAAATAAACCCCTGGTGTTGACCTGGTGGCTCGGATGATTCTGGCGAGTTGGCATCTTCCTCATCGTCGGATGGCTCAATAAGGACGGCTTTGAGATCCTCCACTTCATTGTTCAGACTCGCCCAGAAAGAGTTGTTGATGTAGCGACTCCTGCCTTTCTCGACGACAAGCCTGCCGAAACGACTCTCAAGCCCTTCGACGCTGTCATCCACTGCTACTGACGGGCTATCTTTGGAGCTGCTGCTACCGTTTGGGCCACCAGGGAAACATTCACTTATGCTGCCTTGTCGACTGCTACCGTCGCGCTCACGCTCCGCAGCCTCTTGCTCGTGCTCTTCGACTTGCGCATTGAGATTCTGCACCACGCCCTCCAAGCGCCGTAACCTCTCCAAGAGCTCTGCATCAGGCGGCTTCCTGCTCTTTCGTGGCGCGCGTCCAGGTCCAGGGAAGACGCATTCAGTTTTCGCCCTTGCGCAGTTGGAACATGGCTGTTTCTTGTCGCATTTGACCTTGCGCTTCCTGCATGTAGTGCAGGAGCGGGGGTTCGGTGCTGGGGAACCTCCACCCAGGCTGCCGGTCTTGTGTACGCGGTCGGACGCGTTTGCGCTGTGTGCTTGTTCGTCAAACATGCTTGTGCATGTGTGAGGTCTTCGTCTATGATTTCCAGTGAGATTTGCATGGACCTCTCAATACCGGCTGACAAGGCGCGTGATGATCTCGAAGACCCTGTCGGTGGATGCAAAGCACCGATGCTTGATATTGCCCGCTAACGTCCCCAGTGGGGATTGGTAATGCGGCTAGAGGGAACAGTAAGTCAATAAGAAGGGCTGAAGGGCTGGAACAGAAAGGGCTGGAGATTGTGACGAAGCGTTCTGCTCAGTCTGACACGGCTGCATCGGTTCGCTTTTGCTTGACGGGGACACACACGCCTGCCTTAAACCCAGCAAGGCGGACCGCGTCATGGAGGTCAGAACTGCGTCCCTGATGAGTATGGTCGATCGTATCGCAGACTCTATCGATGCAGCGCGAGAAGGCAGGCCTGAGTCATCGCTGCAAGGCCCCCCACTGAGCCTCCGTTTGCTGGTAACGGTTTCAATCGCAACCGGGCGCGGAGCAATGCAAAGCCTGTCCACGCATCACCTACAGCGTAAGCTGCTATCGTATCGTGCACAGAGACATGTCTGGCGGCTTTGTACAGTGCGAACAGGGCCAGGTGGTACTTCTACACAACCTCACGAGAAAACTCGCGGTCTCGTAAAGTATTTTCTTGTCTTCTACAGACTTGATCAGTCCACGCTGAAGACCTCTACAGGACTTGTGTGAGTGAGTACAGGCAGACGAAACGGAGTCGGGTTGCGTCTAGTCCGAAACCGAAAGCGCGCCATGTCCGAACACCGACATTTAACCAAACGATGGGTCTACCTAGACGACTGTGGCCCATGGCCAAGCTTTGTGGGGTAGGTCACGGAATTCTTCGGCAAACGACGTTGACGTCTTCATCCCATAGATCGAACGGCCCGAGCTGGTTCTAGCTTCACGTCGCTCAGGATGCACGTCTCAGGCCGCAAACGTCGTATGCCGATTGCAGGCGTTCGTCATGAATAGATGTCTATTCCTGCGACAGGGTATCGAGACAGTGACATTTCGCTTTACTAGATTCCTTCCAACGCCTAGTCCTCAACGCCAGTGCTGGGTTATCCAATGGTACAGCCTACTACTCACAAGGCGGTGGTTTGGAGGCAATAGGTATGCTCTAGCGACGCTCGTTTCTGCCTCCAACGTTCCTCTCTCGCGTTCGTCGAGTCTTCTCCGCAGTCAGGGAATATTGCCTGTCCTCCTCCTCGTCCGCCAGCTCCTGCTCAACTTGTTCTCGAATCTTCATGATCTGCTCCTCCGTGATACCCTTGGTGTTGACCACCACACTGGGTGCACCCTCCATGTAACGTAGATTTTCCATGGCTTGTTCGACGAGCTTCTGCAGCCGTGGCGTTGTGTTCAGATTATCGTGTCGCTTGGTGTTGTGCAGGTCGGGGTACAGTATGCCGCCACCGTTCTCCTCGCCCTGGAATGCCTGTAGGTAGGGGATGTGTGTTGGCAGATCGTTGTGCAGCTCTGTGCCAACACAAACCGCTGTTTCGTGACACCAAGTTCGGGCAACGTTGCGAGGAGTGTACCCTCCACCTCCAATGAGAACGAGAGGGCGGCCGAAGGACTTGACTGTTTCGATGCAGAAGCCATGTGCCTTGATATTGAGATTGAACCGACCAAGGCGATCTCCGCCAAGCGAGTCGGCACCCGACTGTAGGACAATCGCTTGAGGATTGTATTTCTCGACAACCTTGCTGGCCACGGTCCTGAACAACCATTTGTATTGGTCGTCATCGATGCCATCGTCGATGGGAATGTTCAGACTGTGTGCTTTGCCGCGGTTGGCTGGATCTTTGGGACCCATCTCGTCGATGTTACCAGTTCCGGGAAAGAAAGGCCACCCGTGTCTATCGATGCCGTACTTGTGGAATGAAAGAGTAAACACACGATCAGTTGATTCGAAGGCTTGCTCGACGCCGTCGCCGTGGTGGACGTCGATGTCGATGTAAAGAACGCGTTGATGCTGGGTTAGTAGCAGCTGAATGGCAATGACGATGTCGTTGACGTAGCAAAACCCAGATGCTAGATTTTTCTTCGCATGGTGCAGACCGCCGGACCAGTTGATAGCTATGTCAGATTGCTTGTTCAGCAGATTCCACGCTGCACTCATAGATGCGCCGGTGTAAAGGGAGACATAGTTCCACAATCCATCGAAGACTGGGCAATCGTTCGAGTCGCCACCAAAGCCATAAGCTATGTACTGATTATCGTCAGGCTTGGCGTTCTGTGGTGTGATTCTGCATGTAATCAACAAAGTGATCTCGTGTACCTGTACATGCAGTTGGATTCTGCGACTTACTCGCTGAGATATGACAGATACTCGCGGTCGTGGAAGATAGCTAGCTCATCGTAGCTTGCTGGACGCGGTTCGTAGAGATCCATTGTGTACTCGAGCCCATACGACAGAACAAGCTGCTTAGTCAAAGTCAAACGCCAAGGTTTCATTGGATGCGAGCTTCCGAAGTGGTGGTATTCGACATGTGGGTTGTAATGGAAGGAAACGTTCCAACCCAGCGGCTTCTCCAGTCCATAGTCTTCAGCTTCTCTCGCAATTACCTCTTGCTTCTCTGGGTCAGTAAGGCGCTTGAAATCCTGGAAGTCTCCTGTGAAAACATCGTTGACGGGCGAGAGATACTCCTCGACGATATTGTTGGACGGCCCGTTCGACATGGAATATCCAGACACGCGCATGATGGCGGCTTTGCCTTGAACTGGATCGTCCAAGACAAATGACGTCCAAACCTCGATGGATTGAGTATATTCACAGATCCAACGTTGAGCGATGTCGAGATGTTTTCACAAGCAGCACCTGGCTGATTCAACGTTAGGATTCAGAGTTTCACGGGTAAGCGCGAATTACCTGACTGGGTGGGCTTTGCTGCAGGATATCGAGAATCTGCTTTTCGCAGTCTTGCCGCGCGCTCACCGATGTTTCAGAGGCACAGCCTGGCTCAACCAGCGGTCTTCGTAAGTGTGCTTTCTTCGTCTTCGTCTTCCAGAAGCTTCGTCTTTCGCTTCGGTAGCTTGTGAATGGAATGTAGAGGTGGAGAAGCCATCGTCGTCTGATTGGGCGCGCTAGGGCTCCAGCAAAGCGCACGTGATGCGCTAATTCAGCATGTCCCTGGCTTAGCTTGTTAGGGCTGGATGCACGAAGACGAGTACACTCACGCACCACAATAAGCTTATACAGAAGTAAATTGGACACTTGTAGCAAGAGTTGGAATCAGGTTTACGAGGCCAAAAGACACCTTTGCGAGGACATTGCTGGGTCTGACTATAGTGCGCTTGCCTGTTGCGCTTGCATTGCACCTTGCGCTTTCATCAGGAAAATCTATCAACAAATCATCAACTATCACCGGTCCAACAGCAACTGGCTGCTGCTTCTTCAAGCCCAGCGTTCTTTTTTGTGTTGCAGGAACCTGCAGGCAGAGTGTAATCTCCTCCATCTAGCCCGCTCGCCTGCAAAGCCTCACCATGGCCATCGCCGAGGATGCCGCGACCGTTCTTGAGCAGTTCGTCCATGATGGTAGGCAGGTACTTCGAGGTGCTATAATCTGTGCTAATACCAATCAGTGGCCAACCTGCCTGCGGAAATAACGCATCTCTACGAGGAGGTGCAGGCAAAAGATGTGCAGATACAAGAACTGCGCACGGCGATCAACCAGCGCGACAACAGTCTTCAGAAGTTCATCAAACTAAACGGCAGCCTGGTGGTAAACCCCAAAGAAGAGCCGTACAACAAAGTGGTTATCCAGAATTACGAGCGTGCACAGATACTACAAGAAGAAAAGATGGGTCTGGTGGAGAAAGCAGCCGCACTCGTAGGTTCCGTGGTGAAAGTAGCGAGAGTTAGCTAACAGGATGCTGCAGCTAGACAGACATGTAAAGCGACTGGATATCAAGTTGCGAGATCTTCAGAGCGATGGATCCATACCGGCGGATCCGCAGATGCCTTCTTTGTTGAAGGAGTCGCCGGGGAACCTCGTACCACCTCTCTCGGCTTCGAACACAGGTTCTAGCACTCCACTACACGCGGCGTCTGGGAACCAAGGCGGTGGTGCTCCTAACCTTGCGCAGGCTGCAGCCATTGCGCGCATCACAAACGCCACAAGCGCAAACGTCCATGGGAGAGCAGCGCCGATGCAGAACATGCAGACGCAAGCACTGCTGAACCAGCAGAGGCTCACGAATGCGCAGAGTGGGATTCAAGCAAGCGCTCGGTCGGAACGAGAAACGTCGGCAGGAAGCGATAGCAAGCGGCGGCGGCCGACAGGTAGCATTGGGCCTCTGCCAGCGGCCAGCTCTTCACTTGGCCGACAAGGGTCTATAGGCCCTGGGACGCCCAAGCCATCGACTCCGGGGTCACGGGCAGGAAGCGTAGGACCACGGCACGCTCTCACGGTCAAGAAGGCCAAGCCGCAACAACCGTTGCGCAAGGCCGCGCTGACTGCCAAGGCTGGAGTTCATAAGAAGCGGCGCAAGGGTGGGTCGAGGGCGTCTCCCTCGACGACAGCCGAAGACGAGAGCGTGGCGAGCGACGCAGGGACCGAGGACGAGGAAATGTCTGGTGTTGCTGGCGAGGCTGACGAGGAGGAGTCTGACGACACCAAGTACTGCTTCTGCCAACGGGTGAGCTTCGGCGACATGGTGGCGTGCGACAACGACCACTGCCAGTATCAGTGGTTCCACTGGGAATGCGTGGGGATCAAGGAGGAGCCTGTGGGGGACTGGTTGTGCCCGGAGTGCAAGAAGCAGCCGGCGCAGAAGATCAAGCGGGTGCGGTAGCGATGTATTGGCAGATGGGTTCTTGAGATTGAACGGCCTTGACACGGCAAGGATGATTGCCTTGTTGAAGATGAACGGCCTTGACACGGCAATGATGATGTCTAGCCTCTTGAAGATGAACGGCCTTGACACGGCAATGATGATGTCTAGCCTTTGACGTGGAAATGAGGATGGGTCCAGGCGGAAGTGCAAGGATCACCGTGTGCGCCGTTGGCGTGGCAGGGCAGCCGGTCTCGATGGTCAAGCTCGGCGCTTGACTAGGGTGTGGGTGCTTTGCACAAAGCAGCAAACGGGCGGCAATGCTAGGCGGGTGGCGGGTGGCGGTTCGGCAGGCCTGGCAGGTTTGGCAGGTTTGGCAGAGGTGGCCGAGTTGGCAGAGGGAGGGAGCCAGTTTGGACTTGGACGGCATGCTAGTCAAGTTGGTAGAGTAATCATCTAATCATCACACAGCACACAGGCGCTGGACTCGACGTGATCGGCGGGCTGTCCACACAGCGCACAGCACATCAGATGATCAGGCCTTGTCCAGGGCGCGCGCTCCACAGGGCGACGGCGAGCTTCGCGGTGGCATGCAGCGGCACCGGGCGGGCCAGTGCGCCAGTGCCATTCGTCGACGCTCCAGGCCCGCTGCAGTTAGCGCTTCGAGCTTCCAGCGGCGCCCTCCCGCCAAGACGCGTGAGAGGGAAAGGGGCCCATGACGGACTGACGGACTGACGGACATGTGGACGGGCGAGCGGGCGGGTCGAGTGTCGGCGCACTCGCTCGTCGTCTGCTCGTCTGCTCAGAAGCCTGCTGGTCCAGGCACCGCGCGTTGCAGGGCCCCTACCGCCTCGCCTGCTGTTGCCGCGCTGTGGGGTGTCACGCTGGCGCTGCTCTTGTTGCCCGCCGCCATTCCAGAGAGCCTTGATTGTTGTTGTTGTTGTTGTTGTTGTTGTTGTTGTTGTTGTTGTTGTTGTTGTTGTTGTTGTTGTTGTTTTGGTTGTTGTCGTTGCTGCTGCTGCTGCTGCTGTTGTTGTTGTTGTTGTCGTTGCTGCTGCTGCTGCTGTTGTTGTCGTTGTCGTTACTGTGACAGGCTGTGATTGTCCATGTCGCTCCTTCACGCCCGCCACGCCGCCCACTGCGACCACGACGACTAGAGCCGGCTGTCGTACCCTTGGACTCTGCACCGCCTGGAGAGTTGCACGCTTGCCCGGCCCGGCTTCGCAGCAGCCTCACGCCCTCCGGCGACCGACGCTGTGCGCTGAGCTGACGTCCGAGGCCAACGCCCACACGCCCTGAGCACGCTAGCAGCGACGGCGGCCGCCCGCGCGGTGAAACACGACAGTCAGCATCGCCATGAACACGCGCAATGGCACGCGGTCGCCCGTCTCGACCGACAGCCACGAGTGGTCGCCCATCACCCGCTACACAAGCTTGGCCAGCGAAAACCCCTACTCGCCCACCCTGCCGCCCAGCACCTACGGAGGCAGCCAGTACGGCGGCAGCAACAGCCAGCCCAACTCGAACCACTCCAACTCGAACCACTCCAACTCGAACCCCAACTCGAACCACTCCAACTCGAACCTCAACTCGAACCACTCCAACTCGAACCTCAACTCGAACCTCAACTCGAACCACTCCAACTCGAACCCCCCAACTCGAACCACCCCAACTCGAACCACTCCAACTCGAACCACTCCAACTCGAACCACTCCAACTCGAACCACTCCAACTCGAACCTCAACTCGAACCACTCCAACTCGAACCTCAACTCGAACCACTCCAACTCGAACCTCAACTCGAACCTCAACTCGAACCACTCCAACTCGAACCCCCCCAACTCGAACCACCCCAACTCGAACCACTCCAACTCGAACCACTCCAACTCGAACCACTCCAACTCGAACCACTCCAACTCGAACCCCAACTCGAACCACTCCAACTCGAACCACTCCAACTCGAACCTCAACTCGAACCACTCCAACTCGAACCTCAACTCGAACCACTCCAACTCGAACCACTCCAACTCGAACCCCCCCAACTCGAACCACCCCAACTCGAACCCCCCCAACTCGAACCACCCCAACTCGAACCCCCCAACTCGAACCGCTCCAACTCGAACCCCCCCAACTCGAACCACCCCAACTCGAACCCCCCCAACTCGAACCCCCCCAACTCGAACCCCCCCAACTCGAACCACCCCAAGTCGACTCACCCCAGCCTCAACCCTGCCCACGCCACCACCACCGATGGCGCCATGCTCAATGGAATGCGCCAGCAGCCAAACGGCAACCCCTCGCCGCCCAGCTCCGTCGGCCGCTCCAGCGACGGCACCGGCCTGTATGCCTCGAGCCTCGCGGGCAGCGACGCCGGCATGAGCACCCGCAAGATGCAGAGCCTCGAGGACACCATGGCCGAGCACTTTCGCGTCCTCCGCGTCTACCTGGGGCCCTACCTCAACGACGCCCACGGCAACCCGCGCCCCAGCCGAGCCAAGGACAAACTCACCCGCCTGTCCGCCGTCCAGTTCCAGGAGCTCAGCACCGACGTCTACGACGAGTCGCTGCGCAGGGAGGCCGACCGCAAGCGTGGAGGGCCCGGCGCCCCCGCCAACGACACCCCCAACTTCCTGCTGCCCAAGAACAACTTCCACCCAAAGCGCAACCAGGCGCGCCAGAAGCTGTCCACGCTGCCCCTCGAGCGCTTCCGCCAGCTCGCCACCGACGTCTTCTACGAGCTCGAGCGCCGCTTCCCCCGCTTCACCACCCCCGACCTGGCCCGCTCCGCCAGTCCCGCAGCCAGCGTCGCGAGTCGCATCAGCAACAGAGGGCCGCCCAGCCGCGCAGGAACACCGAATGGGAGCATGGACAGCCGCATGGACAGCCGCATGGGCATGGACAGCCGCATGGGCATGGCTGGTCGCCCGCCGCCAGCGCCCGGCTACAGAGCGCCGCCTCCACAAGGAGACCCACGAGGCATGCAAGCGCCCCCAGGAGCACTGGGGCCAGGGCCGCAGCCCAACGACTTCGGGCGAGCGCTGCCCAAGACTTTTCAGCAAAACACAATCGTCCCGAACAAGGGCATCCTGGTGGAAGACGACGACGACAGCGCTGCCGACGACGACGACGACGACGCCTTCAACCTGGAAGGCGCTGCTGCCAGGCGGCAGACCAACAAGAGCGCCAAGAGCGTGAGCATGGCGCAGGAGAAAATGGTGGCAGAACTACAGAGCCAGGTCGCAGAGCTCCAGAGCAAGACAAGCGCCCTGGAACGCACGTTACAGCACAGAGACGAGGAGCTGCAGCGGGCAAAGGAGGCGCACAGCACAAAAGACAGCGTGAGTCGTTTGGCTGCCAGCACAACGACACCATGCTAACACTCTCCAGAACAACGCATCAGAGCGCGCCGACTGGGACCAGCTTCGTTACACGCTGCAAGACAAGGTCGAACAGGCAGAGAGTCTCAACGCCTCTTTACGTTCCGAGCTAGACAGGATACGCAGCGACCACGAACAAGAGCAGCAGAGCCTGCGAGCGCAGCTTGCCGACCTCGAGTCGAATCCCCCTCAGCAAGCATACAACAATGGCAGCCACGAATGGAGACAACGATGCGAAGAGCTCGAGCTCGAGCTGAGCGAGCAACAACAGGTTGCGGACGAGGTCCGAAAAGACGCCTTTACATCGTTGCAAGAGATGCGGGAGCTGTCTGCGCGCAGCGATGCTGCTGTCGAGAAAGAGGAGCGACTCACAAATCAGGTGGCATCTCTAGAGGCAGAGCTCAAGGAGTGGAAGTCTCGCTACGCACGATCGAAGACGCAGTTACGAACCCTCAAAGCCTCCTCGATCGGCTTGTCAGGCCTCGCATCGCCCAACATTGCCAACTACAGCCGCGATTCTAGCTTGACGACACCGGATGGATTGGTCAGGGACGTCCACGTTACCAATTTCCAACTCAGCATCGACGAGCTCCTCCAGAAGGCGCGGAGGGTGGATGCTGAGCAAACCCTGGAAAGCATGCGCAACGTCGTCCAGTGTGTACGAGCAATCACTGGGGAAATCGACAGCACGCCCCTCTCGCAGATGCAATCACCCACCAGCAGCGTCAGTATCGATCTCACGGCAACTCCAGAGAGGCAGCAAGCCAAGTTGAAGTCGCGTGTCAGCGCCACCGCCAACAACCTCATCACGGCCACGAAAAATCACGCCTCTTCGAACGGCCTCTTGCCAGTCAGTCTTCTCGACGCCGCTGCCAGCCATTTGTCTACTGCTGTAGTCGAGCTTGTTAAGCTAGTCAAGGTCCGATCGACACCAGACAGCGAGCTGGACCGTGACCAGTCTGACCGCCAAGAAAACAACGACATGCCGATGCCGCTCAAACCTACAGTTTTCGGTGGCTACGGCGCCTTTACGCCGAACAGCGTGGGCAATAATGCAAGTGAGAACACCAGCAGCATCAACGCGAACGGAGTTGGTCCCGGCCGTGGACACCAGCGTGGGCTGAGCAGCAAAGGCAGCAACGCGACCGGCTATAGTGGTTACAGCTCCCCCTACAGCGGGTATGGTCGTGAAAGCGCCGGCTTGAATGGCGTCAACAGTCGAGATGATGGTGGTATGACGGATTTCAAGGTACGTTGATCGAGTGGCCGTATGGATCCGGGCTAACAGTCGATCAGAACTACCTTGAAGACCAAACGGCTCTGTTGGTGCAAAGCATCCAGCCACTTGTCAATCTAATCCGGTCAAGCCCCACCTCTACACCAGCCGAAGAGCAGCAAATGTACGACTACATCCAAGACATCTCCCGAGCCGTTGACGACACCGGCGACAGGACGTACGATGCCGTCAAACAGCTGTCCAATCCTGCTTTACAAAAGCATGCAATCCCCGTCATTCAGGTTCTTGACGACTGCCGACGTGACATGCTCGACATCGACATCAGAAACGGCGGACGCGACAAGGTTCCTCCACTAGCTTTCAAGACTGCTAGAGCTCTCAAGGTATGTCACCTCAACCGCAATCTGGCTCACTCGCTCACACCTGACAGGAACTCGTCCTCCGCGTCGATCGCATCGAATCTGGCGAGCTGACAGTCGATCAGACTCTCAAGACCGACTTTTAATTCGCGCAACACATCTTCTGCTTGCTTCCGGGATCATAGCGGGTTCCTTCACGTACTCATGTTGCGCTTGGCTTTTCTGTTTTTTACGTTATACCTACCTGTGTTGGATTTGCTTAGATGCAGGGTCCAGCGGGTTTGAAGGATCGCTGGCGGCATCCGGCATCCGGCACCCGTATTATGCTGCGCTGTCTGCACCCTGTTCATGTTGGATACCTCGACTCTTTACCTTGCGAGCATGCAACATTACAAATGGCTTATGCTTTACCCTACCATCCTTCTTGTCTGTTCCGGGGTTATCGTGTCGCGCGTCTTGAGCGCTCTAAATATTATCTATACACTTTGTACATCTAATGCATAAATCAAGCAGGCATGCTATCAGGGTGGAACGCGCACTGTAGGAGAGAATAGAAATCCGCAATTACACTATCTATATTAGATGCCTCAACTCCTTACCTAATAAGCATGTAACAGTATGAACAGCTTATACTTTACTCTGCTGTTATTCTTATCTATTTAGGGGTTGTTATGTTGTACGTCTTAAGCGCTTTACATGATATCTGAGCTCTTTGTACCGCTAATGCGCAAAGTAAGTAGGCATGCTATTAAAGTTAAACGCGCGCTGTAGGAGAGAATAGAAATCCGCACTTCCAGACTGCGGCCCGAGTCTGCTGCTTGTCTACTTGCTACTTGCGGTGCTTCGTTGCGGTGCATCGCTCCTGCAGGATTTGGTGACCCGCCCGGTACAAACTCCATCAACGCCAAAACTCTCTTCGCTGCTTCGCACACCTTGGAGGACTTGGCTTCTTCACCTCGTTGTCCGCATCAAATGAAACGGACCGGCTCTTCATACGCAGCTTGTCGCGGCATGACGTCACTAGCGGACTTGGGTACCCTGTGACAGATGCCCTCCCGCTTTACTTCAACCGCACATCTGGATCCAGCTGTGTCCACCGCGTCCTCCGCCTATCTAGCAATACCGTCTCTGAGTAGACCGAAAACGCGGGAGAAAGCAAGCCGCGAGAGAAAGAGGAGGACAGGCGAGCACCGCGCAATGGCGTTCCCTGGGCAGCAGACCCATTCTCAGATGAATATGCAGAGGCCGCAGTACAACGACTCTATCCTGACGATCACGGAAAAGAGCTGTGCTGATCCGTACGTGCTCTGGGATAAGGGCACGTACTATATGGTGAGCAAATGCAACGCTCGAGGAGCGGGCGCGTGCTGATTCGCAAAGACATGGACTACCGGTTGCTCAGTCGAGATCTGGTCGGCAGACAGTCTGTTTGACTTTGAGAAGAGGTGCAAGAAAGATATCATATGGTGAGTGTTGAAGGAGCAGGCGTACCTGGTTGCTCGTGCCCACACGATCTGCATGTTTCAGTGTCAGCAATTGACGCTGCCAGGTGGGCGCCAAAAGATCAACCGTACTCGGGCGATGTATGGGCGCCAGAACTTCACGCCATCCACGGCCGTTGGTATGTCTACTTCGCGGCCGACGATCCAAAGCACGGCAATAAGTCGCACCGCATGTTCATTCTTGAGGGGCCACCCGCAGACCAGTCACCTCTAGTCCCGGATGATTGGAAATTCTTTGGACGTGTCGGTGGACTTCCAGATGATCAGTGGGCTATCGACGGCACAGTCATCACCCTTGGTGGCAACATGTTTTTCGCGTACTCAGGCTGGCCTCCAGGCGTCCACGAGAATGAGTCGCGGCAAGAAATCTACATCATCCAGATGACATCTCCTACGCAATGCACCGGTCACCCCATCCGCATTAGCACACCGGATCTGCCGTTCGAGTTCTCAGGCTCCAGCGGCATTAACGAAGGGCCGCAGTTCTTGTCTTCGCCCGATGGACGATGGATGGGCCTTGTTTACTCTTGCGCGGGTTCCTGGACGCACGAGTACAAGATGAACGTTCTCTACTGGACGGGAGGCCACCCTCTGGACCCCCGCTCATGGGCCAAATCCAACAACCCGCTGCTCCAAGCCAGTCGCGACGACAGCCCACCCTACGGCCCGGGCCACGGCAACTTTGTGCTCGTCAACGGCCCCGGCGGTGCAGAAGTCTGGGGCGTCTTCCACGCCACCGACGCCAAAACCGGCTGGGAAGGCCGCAAGGCACGCGTCATGCGCGTCGGCTGGGGCCAGGGCGGTCCCTTCATGGGCAGCGGAGAGTGCGGACGCTGCTGCGCCGACGTGAACCACTTCGTCCAAGGCTGCCCCGGGGGCCAATGCGGAGGAAAAGGCCACGCTGGCGGGGCCGGCGGCGGCGGAGGAGGGCAGTATATCCAGGGCGGCGCGCATGGCGAGCACGGCAACGCGAGTGGTAGCGCGAACCTCAAGAGCGAGATGAAGAACCTGGTCAAGGAGGGTAGGGGCTTGATCAACAAGTTCCTCAAGTAGCTCTTCGTTGCCTCTCTGGATATATAAAGCTCGCAATACCACTGTTTACTCTACTTTTCCTCTCCTTCCATAAACTTTTCCTCTGACTTTCTCATATTTAGATTTACTTCAACTACTCTCACTAGCTTTATAGCCAGTCGTACAGAAAGATGTATATAATTAAGTGCATATCTTCTCCTACCACTCTCTAGACAGTCAAAAATGTCCCGCGGGGTACTACGGTATCAACGTCAGATCCGACATGCTCGTGTTTGACCTCCGTCTGCGAAAAACCGACGCTGGCTGGAGGGAGGGACTGGGACGTAGGTAGGGGGAGGCGCAGCGGTGTTTGTCTTGATATACTACTCTGTGTCTATTTTCCCGTTGTAGAATACTGATCAGCAAGCTGTGTGTATGTGTGGAGGAACTTTTGTTGTTTTGAGTGGCTGTCCACTTTTGCAGGTAAGTGAGGAACTTGCCAATCTCTACCTACGCGCTTAGTTTGCAACTCGACCGCTTTTTTTTTTTGAGACGTGAGCCAGCTGCACACGACCAGCTTCGTGCTGCTCTCTGCAGTAGGTTGGATTGGTGTTTCGGGCCAACGAGAAATAGACACGGCGTATCTACCTACGACGACTGTCGACGTCTCGAACGACCGGCGCCTGTAGAGACGTCTGGCTGTACGCGCAACGCCAACATCCCAAGCACGCACCATGCAGCCCTGGCGCGGGTCTAAAGCCAGCGTATCCGCGCCTGCATAGGGCATCTGCTCCCCCTACAGTGGGTGCCCCAGCGCACCATCTGTTCTATGGTAGGTAGAGCGTACCCAACACGATGCACCGTCGAATGCTGCATGCACGCACATTGGCCGAGCCACCGCTTGGCCCCACATTCTCGGCCGACTTCGCGTGCTCGCTTGAGCAAGCTACATCAGGACGAAGCAATCCTACCAGGCAGCCATGTCAGCACGCGCGTACAAAGCGCTGCTGTCTCGCTGTGTGGGGAAGTAATACCAGCAGAGCAGAGCAGCTTCGTACACAAGCAACCCTCTCCTCCATCAAATCCTCCGTCAATCGGCAATCATGGCTCAAGTCTCGGGAACCTGCGGCGCGCGCTTCACCGCGGTGAAGGCACTGCTGGAATCCAAACTCGCCGCGGGGGAAGAACTGGGCGCGTCGCTCGTCGTCGACATGGGCGGCGAGAAAGTTGTTGATTTATGGGGCGGGTACGCTGACGTGGAGAAGACCAAGCCGTGGGGGGAAGACACCATCACGAACGTCTGGTCGTCTTCCAAGACAGTCATCAGTCTCGCAGCCCTGCTGCTCATCGACCGCCAGCTGCTCGACCCGTATGAGAAGGTGTCGAAGTACTGGCCCGAGTTCGGTGGGAACGGGAAGGAGGATGTAGAGGTCCGCCACGTGCTGTCGCACTCCTCGGGCGTCTCGGGCTGGGAGGGCGACATCACCATGGCAGACATGTACGACCTGGAGACCTCGACCGCGCGCCTCGCGGCCCAAGAACCCTGGTGGACGCCGGGCACCGCATCGGGCTACCACAGCCTAACCATGGGCCACCTGCTCAGCGAGCTCTGTTCCCGCACCACGGGCAAACCGCTCGCGCGCTTCGTGGCCGACGAGCTCACGACCCCGCTGGGCGCCGACTTTTCCTTCGGCGTCGCCAAATCAGAATACCACCGCGTCGCCGACCTGGTGCCCCCGCCTGCGCCGCCTGCGCCGCCCGCGGACCAAACCCCCGACCCGACGAGTGTGTTCGCGAGAACGCTGCTCAATCCGCCCATGGACGCGCGAGTCGCAGCAGAGGACGCCTGGCGCGCCGCTACGGTGTTTGCCGCCAACGGCCACACCAATGCGCGTGGGCTGGCGAAGATACTCGCGCCTGTGTCCTGCCACGGCACCGTTGGCGACACCAAGCTGCTGCGTCCAGAGACGGTGGATTTGATATTCCGCGAGCAGACGCTCGGTCCCGATCTGGTCCTTGGCGCGCGCACCCGCTTCGGTATCGGGTATGGGCTGAACGGGGCGGGGCCCGGTGGGGCTGGGTGGTGGCTTCCCGAGGGCAAGATCTGTTTCTGGGGTGGGTGGGGTGGTAGTGTGGCGATTATGGATGTTGGGAGGGGCGTGACGATTACGTACGCCATGAACAAGATGGTCAGTCAGGGGCTGGGGAGTGGGTTGGCCAAGGACTATGTTTGGGAGGTGTATAGGGCGCTGGGGGTTGCTATTCCCGAGGAGACTGCGTAGGTGTTGTGTCGTTCCACTAGATCTGGATCGCGAATGGTAGGTTCCTGCTGTATATTTGAACCCGAGCCAGTCTGAGCCTAATAGTTACCTACCAGATGCGGTGGAGAACCGAATCGTCCGTGTCTTATACCTCCGAAGGTCTTCGAGATCATGGTACAAATCCCTATATGGATACGCAAAGAGCCCAGTGTTCAACCCTTCGTTGTCATCTATAGGTGGTTCGGCTGAGTACTCGACGGCGGATTTGAGAATGTTCAACAGATAAGGAGAGAATGTTTTCCCTGTTGGCTCGCTGCCTACGTCAGCTTGGCGTAATTTTGAGAGTTTCGTGTTTCCTCTTCTAGCACCAAAGTCGTTGGTATGTCCCAGCGGGTCAGGCGACACCTCGGTTTGCTTCCTTCCTTCCAAGAGAGTAACTCTGTCGTGTTCATTGGAGATCTCGAGTTCAATTGGCTCCGTGTAGACATCCTCACTTACAAACTCTGGACGACCACCGTGTTCGTGTCGCTCGTAGTAACTGATCCTATACTGGATTCGATTCTCATGCCAGATTTCAGGCTCAGGTTTGGTTTCCGGAATACGGGGAGGGGCCGCTGTCATAACTTCTGTTGGCAATTGCGGAGAGAATTCCACGTGCGAAATTGGCATAGTTACGGTCTCCCAGAGGTTGGGGTAAATGGCGCCGTCGTATGTGTCCTCAAGGGTAAAATTACCATCAGCGATACATTTTTGAGCGCATTCATCTTTACTAAGCCAATCTCCGAAGAATGCGTCCATGCACTGTATCAGTCAGTAAGGCTTCAAGTGAGACTAGGAGAGGAAGGACTCCTACTGGCCAAGTTCGACACGCTTTCCGTGGAATTGTGTACGTTTGGCTGTCATCAATAGATATGGTGGCAGCTTGGACGTCAGTTGGAGCACTTCCAGTTTTTGACGCAAGCACTGGTTTTGATTCTGAGACTGTCATCGCGCGTTGGACAGCGGTATGAAGTTGTTCCATTTCTTCCTTGTACTGCATCCACTTCTTTGAAGATGTTGGAACCGCACCTGCAACGGTGTATCATCGACAGCCTCAACGATCTGGCCTTCTCGAGCGGCGCCAGATGGTGCAGTGCATTCCTTGAGATGCTACTTGAGCACCAGACGACGTCAAATCCCGGGTTCAAGATCTT
Source organism: Ascochyta rabiei (assembly GCF_004011695.2). Lineage (NCBI taxonomy): Eukaryota > Fungi > Ascomycota > Dothideomycetes > Pleosporales > Didymellaceae > Ascochyta > Ascochyta rabiei. The sequence goes on along the minus strand of NC_082408.1, from coordinate 182,701 downwards.
GCCTACCACCACTGGGCAATCGAGAGTCCTGCCGGATTACCTGCAAGTCAAGGACAGAGCCTTTGTGCAAGGAGGAGCTCGGGAGGTGATCCGCGGCGGGAGATGGCTCAACACTGGCAGTAGATAGGGTCATGCAAGCGACCGCATCGTATCGAGCTTGGCGCTGAAGCTCGAGTATGTCTGAGCAAGGTGCATCGATGTGGCCGACGTCACCGAGCAGATCAGACAGGCGCAAGGACAACGTACCAGCGTGCGTGCAGCGTAATTGACGTCGCATTCCAAGTGTAGCATACGCAAAGGCAAGTCGTAAGCAATGCAGAGCAAACGTCGAGTACCATGAACGTGCGAACGCGAAAAAACGCGTGAGCGAATCGAGACGCGTTCGACGCTAGCAGACCACCATCAAGATTCAAGCTGAGATCGAGAAAGCGAGTGGTTGTGACAAGTAAGCAGTCTAGTAGTTTCGCCGATGGGTGATTGCGCCATTGATTCCCTCATACATGAAAAAAAATACGCAGTAAATTTGTAAATCTGCGATACACAGACACCATCCAAGGATCAGCCTGCCAGATAAGATGATGCACAACGCCTACAATGCAATGCTATCGAAACACTCAATTCACGCTCAGTGCCCGCAATCGCACGCCCTGCCGTGCAGCAGATGCCTCTTCTTGAAGTCGCCTGTGTAGTCGGCTAAATGCGTCTGGCCATCCAACCTCTCACCTTCTTTCGGAACCTTGCCCATCCAGCTGACTTCCGTGCCGTTGATGCCCAGCACCTTGAGATCCTTGCCTTTCTCTCTAAGCTCTTTTGTCACGGCCTCGACGTCGACTGCGAGGTAGTTTCTTAGGAACTCGCCGACTTCCGTGTTCTCGTGGTTGCCGACTAGCGCTGCGGCTGCTTTGGGGTTGGACGAGTAGATGTTGACGTCTGCGGCTGAGTGGCCGTGCGTGCTCCACCCGGTCTGCGAGCGGCGGGAGATCATATCGGCGTAGGCGTACAAGGAAGTGAGGGGCGCGTCGGTGATGGCTTCGACTTCGTCCTCGGTGTAGTCGTGGATACCGAGTCCGTTGGTGATGCTGTTGATGACAAAGACCTTCTTCCGCTCGTGCGAGGGCGATGACAGAAGATATGCTGCGTATTCGATGGCGAGGCGCTCGGCGGAGTGGGTTGCGTTGGCAAGGGGCGCGGGGTGCCAGACGTACTCCGGGTAGGTGGTATGGAGTTCTGGACGAGTTAGCAAATGTGTGTATGTGTATGCGGGCTGAGGGTAGACGTACGGCGAGCGGTTGCCAAACCACCAGTCTCGTGGTCAGAGGTAGAGACCATGACGGTCTCCGTCTTCTCATTTTTGATGAAATCGAGCACACTGGCGAAGGTCTTATCGTAGGCGAGCACTTCGTGGACCTGAGCAGCAGGATCATTGTGGTGGCCTGCGTGATCGATCCTCGAGCCTTCGATCATGAGAAAAAAGCCCTTGTCACTGTCGCGGGTGGCCTCGCTCAACGCCTTCATAGCGGCCTCGGCCATCTCGTGCAAGGAAGGGTATTTGTCGTTCTCGTTGCGGCGGTCGATCTCGTAGGGGATGTCTGTGTCGGCGAAGAGGCCCAGCATGGGCAAGTCAAGGTTGGCGCCACCCTTCAAGCCATCGAAGCCTGCGCGGTCCGAGATGTAGTTGAAGCCGTTCTTGCGCGCCAGGTCCACCACATCGCGGTCGTCATCCCTGCACGAGTGGTCGAGCGTGGAATTGGGGACGAAGTGGCAGCGACCGCCACCGAACATCAGGTCCACGACACGGCCCAGAGGGTAGTCGCCCACCATCTGCTCGGCAATGCGGTCCTCCTCCTGGCGCATGTTGACGTGGGCTGCGAAGCATGCCGGCGTAGCATCTGTAATGCGCGTAGTAACGACTAAGCCTGTCATGTATCCGGCCTTCTTCGCTGCCTCGAGCACCGTCCCGCAGGGCTCGTGATCAGGCGTGACTGAGATGGCACCGTTGTAGCTCTTCTGCGCGCACGAGAAAGCTGTTGCGCCCGCGGCCGAGTCGGTGATCAGGCTGGACGAGGATCGAGTGCGGGACTGGCCAATCATGTGCTGGTCGATGACGAGCTGCTCGCTGAAAGGTGCGCCGTTCTGGAACTGCATGAAGCTGCGCGTCAAGCTCAGACTCGTGGGGCCCATGCCGTCAGACACCATGAAGATGAGGTTGCGCTTCCCGTGGCCGCTGCTCGGTGTGCTGTCCGATGGACTTCCTCCTGCCTTTTGGTAGACTACGGCAAGAATGACGACGCCTGCTGTAGCTACGACCGCCCACACCAACAGCCCCGTCTCACGCCATCTCTGCCATCTCTGCCATCCCGAAGTGCTGCGCTCGGTGCGCTGACCAGTCAGGAGAGCATCTTCCTCGGCAATATCACGCTCCTGGAACTCCGAGGATGTCCGGTTCGAGAGAAGCGGGCGACTCATTATGCGTTGTGGTTGAGGTGTAAAGGAGTCGACGGACAGCGGACCGTCTTTTGTCTCAGGAGTGCATCGTGTTCGAGGGTTATCAGCATGCGAGGCTGCGGAAGATCGGCGCTGATCCAGCCGCTTTCAGTCTAGCCTGACATGCTCAACATCATCTGAACCTGGGGCATGACCATCGATCTTTCGTCTCTGGGTTGCATCACGAGCGATGCAGAGGAAGCTCCAGTAATGCCAAGACCATGGTGGTCTGAGCCGTGGCAAGCTGTGTAGCAATTTTCATGAGAGAGACTGGCTTGAGGGAGGCTCCATGAAAGCTTTGCTAAGCTGAATTCTCAGCCAACCGGTAAGATTCTGAGCCAGATTACAATTTCGTCACGTGCGGAATCTATGTGTATGAATATGTGGAGGTGGTCTTGAGCACCTTGCGTTGGGCCAGGCAGGTGGGAAGAAATCACGATTGAGCTGTGTCCGCGCATGTGATGACAGTTGTCGGCCAGTGGTAAGCACAGCCATATTCCTTGGCCGCACGTTGTCGCGCATCACATGATCTCTTCAGAGAGGAAGGGGGAGAGAGAGATCTGGAGCGACTCAATGTGCGGCAGACGTCGAGAGTGAGTGACCAAATGTGTGGCAGACGTCGAAGCTCGGAGGTGAACCGCTCCCCGCAGCACATGTGGGGCGGGCACAGTCACGTGACGTGACTCCACTCTACTTTTTTGTGAGCAACCAACAGTGCGGCGGCGCTCGCAACACTTTGCGCCTCGGCTGCGACACATTGTCCATGATCGACCGGTGACACGCAGCAAGTATTCGACAACATGGCTGCACCCATGGCGCCCTCGATGGTGCCGAAAGAGGAAGAGCCCTCCGCTGTGGAGCTCGCGAACAATGAAGCAGGAGCAGGAGCAGGAGCAGGAGCAGGAGCAGGAGCAGGAGCAGGCACCCCCGCCGACGCGCTGTACGACAAATGCGCGCAAAGATCCCAGGGCACCGTCTTCTTCCAGCGCGACCTTTCTAACATGCAGGTCGCGGAGACCATGGCCGAGCTTACCATGCTCTTGCAGGAGCTGTGCGATCGCCATCTCATGAAGCTCATGACATTCGAGGGGGAGCCGTGCTGGAAGCTGCGCTCGCGGCCAGAAGCCGACAAGTATGCATCGAACGTACACAGCAACGTCCCACCGTACTAACACCCGCTCAGGCTGCGCCGACTGACGCCCGACGAGCGACTCCTCTACCACCACATTGACCAGGTCCAAGCCGAGGGCATCTGGTCCAAAGCACTACGAGCTCGCACCAACGTTACCCAACAAATCCTCACGAAATGCCTGAAGAGCTTGGAGTCGAAGGATCTCGTGCAATCGGTCATGAGCGTCAAGTTCCCGAACCGCAAGATGTACCTGCTGAAGCACCTGCGCCCGTCCGAAGACATTGCTGGAGGCCCATGGCAGTCAGAGGGAGACTTTGACGCAGCCTTGATAGAGACAATATCAGGCATTGTCGCGCAGTATGTGGAGAACGAGACGTGCATCAAGGTCCCTGGCAACTGGAACGACTACGAGCGGCCGGACAGGTCTGCTGAGATTGCGCAGAAGAAGGCGCAGGTGCAGGGGATACGAGATATTGAGGATGCACCGGCAGTGAAGCCCTACCACCAGCCGAGAAACCCAAACGCGTCCAAGATTGTGCACAAGAACAACCCCCAGTATCCAACTTCTGCCTCGGTGGCTGAGTGGCTGAACGCAAAGGAGATTCTGAGGGGCAAGACGGTCAGGGAAGACGACATGGAGCAGCTGCTGGAGATGATGGTGCTTGACGGGCGGCTTGAGAAGATATCTGGAACCAACTACCGCACCGTCCTGACCGCCATCGACACCAAGGTCTACAACGGCTTCGTCGACGCTCCGTGCGGCAACTGCCCTGTCTTTGACCTTTGCGGTGACGAAGGAGAAATTTCTGCCAGAACCTGCGTATACTTTGGGCAATGGCTGGAGACGCAGTCAGAAGAGGTATAAACGCCAGGGTTCACACAGCATAGCGATGGCGTTCTGGGCTGCTGCATTTACGGCTACTTTTGACGAAATACCCAACCACATCTTCTTGCGACAGCATCGTCCTCTCCATTCAAGCTGACGATGACGGCTCCTGGATGTACTTTGAGTCTTTCCATTTCACTCCCCCTTCCATCTTACCCCGACAATCCCCTCGCAATCCATAAACACCGGCTTGTCCATCCCGCCCGCCTCCTCTACCGCGGCCGCCTTCATCGTTTCCACAACTTCCTTCACCCACTTCTCCCTCAAATCCTCCCTCCACATCTTACTCAACATCCCCACGACGAACCCCATAGTCGTCATAAAAACCTCGGGCGTTCCACAGTCTATTTTTAATCTCCTCTGCACCATCTCAACACCCCGCAACCCAGCCTCTTGCAGCTGCTGCTCGACAAACGAAGACTCATACCACGGCCTCCCATTCGTCATCACGCCCCAAAGCTGCATCGGAGATGGTAGCTCCGGCCCATTCTCGATACGGGCGTACGTCTTCTCCAGCAGCTGATACCACGGCACCGTAGCCCAGGTAGTCACTGCGAGCGCACCACCAGGATGCAGCAGCCCCGCGAGTTTGCGCAGCGTATCGAGGGGGAGAAGGAAGATGCCGAAGCCGACAAAAACATGCGTGAACGCTTCTTCTTGCAGGCTCACATCGAGCTTCGCGCCATCCACAACACGGGTCGTCAGACCTCTCCACCCCTCGCGCTCCCCTCGCCTGGCCAGGTAGTCCACCATCGGCTGGCTGATGTCGCCGGCTAGGACCTCGACAGCGTCCCATTTGTGCTGCTCGATCGCAGAGTACATCTCCGCTTCTACCGCGCCGGTCCCGCACGCTAGGTCGAAGATGCGCGCGGGTTTCGAGGTGACGCTGTGCGCGAGATGGGTTTTTGATACCATGAGAGCAGCAAATGGCCGCGTTGCGTTCTCGGCGAATTTGTACTGTTGGGCTACGTCTGAACTATGCCATGCTGATGTTGAGGCGGGGTCGAGCTCGGATTTGGTGGATGGGGTTTGCGCGGCCATGTTGTACAAACGGCGAGGAAGTGGTGGTGCAACGGCAATGGATGGTGGGCTTGAAGCTTGCGATAGCGTAGGCTGCTAAATGAAGAGATCTAGTCGGGCGTAATGTGTACATCTGTAACTACGCGGTGCGAGGTTTAAGTACTCATACGCGCAAGTGCTGTGTAGCGCTTATGTCTCGCCATCAGCGTGTCCAACCGTAAGTAAACGGCTACGGCAAAGGTCGATTGCCGTAAGTAACGGCAATTATCGTCGGCCGTTACGTCCTAAAATTACGGCGTAGGCCTACTTTACAGTGTAGAGACGTAGCTACAGGTGTACAGTTGCCATTTTTAGTCTAGCGTAGTTAATAACTGTAAAGGAGGCCTATCCTGTAACGCCTGTAAGCACTTAGGGGTCGCTGTTTCTGTTAAATCTACCTGCTTCTTCTCCTGTAGTATTATTAACGCCTCTATCTTAGTATATAGGCTTGTAATAAGCCTGTAACACAGCTAATTCTTCTGTAATTAAATAGCCTCTATTATACTTAGCTGTAATTAGTTCTAATTATTAGTTATTATACGCATAGCAACGCTAAAACAGCACTTGCACTTGCAGCTGGTACTTAGGATAGAGAGGAAATTGCAAGCTATTTTAAATAGCACAGGATATTTGTGCTGCCTCTAATATACCTACTATTGCTATAGATTGTAGAAGAGTTATTAATACTTAGGATTATTATTACAGAGGTTAATTACAATAGCTTTAAAATACTCCTACAGCTTATTATGCTGTTTCTGCTGCTTAGAGCCCTTAAAACTAGTAAGTAAATAGAGGTCTACTGCTATTATATTATTAAAACAAGTCCTTATAGCATCTCTAGGGACCTTGCGGCAGCTTAGCTAAGAGTATAGATTATTAAGTTAATCTAAATTGTTATCTAATTAACTACTCTGCTTATAGGCCTTATAAACAATCTAGATTAACTTATTAGCCTTCCTGTTGTATATTAGAAAATAACCCTACTTATTCTTAAACTAGTACTAGCAAAGCATAGGGTGCAGCATTGTAGCAATACAATAGTAGCTAACGTCTAGGTTGTTAACAAGCTTCTTCTAGTACCTATTAAGCTTTGTAAGGCTAAATTAGACGCCCTGTTTAAGGAAACTAGCAGGCTTTTTATCTAGCTTAATTAATTTCTTGTTATATAACGCCTATAAAGTCTATAAATTAGGGATAGTCTACTATAACAAGCTGTATCCTAATTAGCTGTTATTACCTTTAAGACGCTTTGTAAGCTAGTACAGCTCTTAGAGGAAATTAATAAGCCTGTTAACCTTATCCTAATTATCCTTAGTAATGCAATTATTAAGTACTTTAGCAGCAGCTTTGTTAATTTTAGAGGTTATATAGGTATTAAGGCTGCGTAGTTAACATTAATAAGCTTATATAACACCTTAGAGCTCCTAGTAACAGAGTAATATAAGGTATGTTAAGTGCTAGTAGACCCCTCTAGCCTGTATAAGGTTAAGCGTAAAATACTCCTACAGAGGATTATTATTAGATAATAATTATTAGTAATATTTAAATACCTTATAACGCTTATATAAGGTATAAACAGCGTTAATAAAGTTATATAGCTTACTAACAACGCTATATTACTTGTATAACTTAAATTAATCTAGGGGACCTACACTAGTAAGCTCTTCTTTAAACTAACTAACGCCGTCTCTATATAGTGTTGCCTTAATAATAAGGTTAATTATATAGCTAGCGCAGCAGAGGCAGTAACAGGAGTCTAATTTAATTAATTTAGACAGGTTGGAAAGCCTGTTATATAGTAATTAATTGTTACTAGTAGTATTATTGCTAATAAAGCAGTTAAATTAAGTCTTAAAGTTATACTTATAGATAATATTAATAATAACTAAGGCTTATGCACTACCTAAGTAATTACTAATAAGGTTATAGAAGGTAAGAAGTACGTCTTATTACTTATATAAAGCATTAACAAAGTAAGCTATAATAGTAAGAAAGCTATAGTAGTTACGTAACGTCTACACGTTAACGCTTACACTAATCTTACTCTAAGCTATCTTAATAAGTGCTGCTACCTCTAATTAATGTTGTTAAAGTTAATTAGTAACGTATAATAACATTGTTAAGCAGGAATTAGGTAAGGCGTAGAGTAGATCTTGTTAATTCTAAGCAATTAGGCCTTATATAGCAGGTGCTGTTATTATAGTAAACAATATATTATTAGCAATAGCCTAATTAATAAAGGCTAACTAAAGCTTATCCTCCTCCTAAGGGGTATGTGCAGTAAAGGTAGATAAGCTAGTAACGCGTGCAGCTGCCTATAGGTTCTTAGGGGTAGCTTAGGTATCTAGAATAAGGCCTGTTTTAGGGTTAATTTAATGCTTGTTGCGTATATGTGTGTTAACGTAAGCTGTCCTATTAATACAGAGGGCATTAGGGGTAACACCTAATTTGTAACACCTCTAGCAAAGCCAGTACTTTATAGTAGAGCTGTTAACCTCTAAGTACTGTAGTGCAACTCCATATAACCATATAGCAGCTAAGTCTTTTCTACTAGCTAGCTAGGCCTTATAGCGTACCTAATAACCTAGCTAACTAGCGTTAAGGCGTGTGTTCCTATAGTATACTTAGTTAAAATTAACAGAAAAGTTAACGCTAGTAGCGTTAGAGTGTTATATATAAGCTAGGCTTGCCTTAATTAATAGATAGGGCGATAGTAATACTAACAGAGAGGTTAATAATAAGGCATAGGCTATCTTACTAAGGGTCTTTAAGCCTGCTAAGTGGTATACAGGTGCTCTAGTAACGTTAGTAAGCTAGGTCTAGGTTAATCTAGTTAGAGGCATGTTAATAATGGTGGTAGAGGGCGTAGGAGGGGAGGAGGGGAGGGTTATATAGGCGGACTTACTCAGAAATCTCCTTTCTAGCCACCTAGATAACCAGCTATCCTACATAGCGCTGAAGTTAATAGATAATATAGATCTATTGCGAGAATCCCTAAGGACCTTCTTACTAGAGGTGCTTACATATACAGCCTAGCTACATAAATAACCTTTACTATTACTAGTTAATAGTTATATACTGTGTAGCAGAGTATATGTTATACTAGGGTGTAGATGCCTTAAAAAGCTCTAGATTTACTCTCCTTTAGTAGGTGTCTATATTATCCTAGCGCGTTATATGTGTAACAGTGAAGTTAAGCGTATAAGGAAGCTAGGGCTTGTTATAGGTAGGCGTAGAGGCAGAGGCAGGTTATAGGTAATAGGCGTTGTAGTATTATAGTGTTATAGGGATGGTTTAATTAACAGGGAGCTTAATTAACGCTAATTAGATAACTTATCCTATTAGCAAGGCGCTAGTACGTTATTTAGAGCAAATTTAAAGCTGTTGCGATGCCTAGGGACGCTGTAGTTACTAAACCTGGTGATATACCTCCTGCACGCCCCTACAATTAATTTAGAGTATAACTGTGCTTTAGGAACGTGTTCTATAGGCTTTATCTGCCTTTATGCGTGTTAATATTAAAAAAAAACGCAATAATCGCGTTATGGCGTGGTAGGGGAGGAGGTAGTAATACTTTTAAGGCCTTGCGTCAGGCGTGGTGTTAAGTTTTAACAATAGTAGCCTATGCGGCCCCCCCCCCCTATCCCCCTATTGTTAACACTAAGGTTGGCTGTACTATAACTATATTACAGCTTTATGTATAGCTACAGTACGTATACAGCTACAGCTTATATAATTGCTGTTACTTACTATATTTACAGCCGTAACCCGTAACTGTTACGGGCCGTACTACGTACGGTTAGACACGCTGCTCGCCATCCCTTCTAAGACGAGCCTGCCAATCCACTACAAGGAATATATTGCACCAGTACCTATGGAGTCGCATGGGCTGGAGTGGAGTAAGCTGCATCCCGCGCGGAGACATGATTGTGTGCTTCCGGAGACTTTCGTGGTCGTAGGATCGCAAAGGCCAACAACTCTCGGAGACTTTGGAGCGCAAAAAAACCAGGTCACTGTGAATCATGGGCATTTTTCCAAGAATGAGTGGCGCTTACAAACGATGAAGAAGGAATAACGTCCTGTGTGTGAAGATGTGCTGAGACCGAGCGGTTATGGCCGCTGGCTTGATCAAGCCTTGGAATAGTCCTCCAGAGCGGTCGTATCAAGAGCACAACACAGACACCTTCTGACGTAAGCTCGCCTCTTTCGCCATTCGGGCCTCGGCCTGAGTACCTTGGTGACTGAGTCGCAGCTTCAGAACGGAAGGACTAAACGTGCCTGCTTCCTGTCAATATGCGGTATCACGTCAGATCAGTCTATATTCTGTCTTGTCGAACGTGTTGTATTGCGAGAGCGATGCGTATGCGCAAACACCTGATCTGAACTACTAAAGCTCACGGCTTAATTTTCCCGTCGTCCTCAACCAGTTTCGTGAATTCCAACATCGCTCTCAGCACCGCAATGCCACTCCCCTGCGTCTCAACCGTCCGACCTCGTCCACGGTCGTTCAGATCACGAGAGCTGCTCGAGTTCATGCTGTCATCCGTGTCTCCGACCACATCATCGCCCGCCAGAAGCTCATCGCCGTCTCCCTCCTCGCCTGGCGAGTCGACTACATCCTCGAAGCTCGCCACGTACTCGTCAGGTCTGTTCCTGTAGTCCGTCGCATTCATCTCTCGACTCACCCGCAATGTTCCTCCGTGATGGACGTCCGCGCCCCACCAGCTGCCAAACAAACCCTGCTCGTTCCTCGTGCGCAGCGCTGCTTCTGCATTGTGCACAACCCACTTGGTATACTCCTGACAGCTTCTAGCATGCAGTGTGCGCGTCTCGCGACTCGCTGCGTATGTCCTACCCGGGCGAACAGGTACAGACGGCAACGGGGCGCAGAAAGTCGTGAGGTGGTGGAAGAAGATACCCTTGAACGCCTGGCCGTCTTGATTGCAGGTCCCAGACGGATCGCATGCCTCAGCCAGAATGCCATCTGCACCGAGGCCGGCCCATCTGGTGAGAACATCTTGCTTCGGCTCGAAAATCTTGTCGGGCTTCTTAGAGTGAGTGCAAGCTGGAGTCAGGATGTGTTCGTCCTCCCAGCCCGTGGCGCGGATGACGTTACGGACAAGCTCGTGGCCGTCTTCGAGGTAGGTTTGTTTTCCTGTTGCTTCCCAAAGGCCTCTCAGGCCGGAGAGAACGACACCCTGGTTGTATGTATACACCATTTCGTTGCGTTCGTTGCACTCGGTCTTGCTGTGGTTCGTGCGATAGCCGGCGATATGAAAACCGTCTACATACAGACCTTGACGATTCGTCATACCGCTGTTCTTCAACCAGTCATAGCCATGGATCGCATTAGCCAGGTAGACAGGGTCATACGAGCTGTCTCCGCTAGTATTCTCTTCACATTGATCGCCGTGCTCTTGCGCGTGGAGAAGCTCGTCGTTTGGCTTCTTGTCATTGCTGTCTTGGACTTTGTCGTACTGCGAGAGAAACGGCGAGCAATTCGCATCCCCTGGAAAATGCAGGTACATGCCGATACTTGCTGATATGAACAGTTGGTTGGTGATAGCGTTCTTGTACGGCAAAAGACGTGGGTTCCACGTCATGCCTCCACCGCATAACCGCCAATCCCAACCTTTCTCAGCAAGTTCGTAAAACACTCGCGCGCGGTGGGCAAACCCTGGGATGAATTGACGAGCATGCCATTGCGGTATTGTTGTCTCTCCCTGCGAATCGGAACCATAGTGTCCTGCAGAATGCCCTTCGATGAACTGCGTGCTCTCGAGCCAGCCCAGCACAACCCACAGTATGTCGTCGTACGCCTGCATTCTTATCGCAAAATGGTCCTCACCGAAGTAGTACGTCGCAATCTGGCCGAAGTACTTGTTGATCTCATTCTCCACCATTTGCGCTTCGACGTCGAGGTTCTTGGACATATCGAAGGTACCAGGCATTGTATACGCGAGCGAGCGCGAAAGCGAGGCCAAAGTCGCTGAGACGTGGGTGGACATGACGGCGGCGGTCCAGTCGATTGCGGTCGTGTACTTTCCCAACCATATAGAAAAGTACGAGCTCTGCATCGTTTCGAGCGCATTGTGCAAGCCTTGCAGTATGTTCGCGGTGAAGGGTAAGTACGAGGGCGCATTAGGTGCTGCGGCTTTGTTTGCGACGTCAGAACTGCGAAGGTGTGTTTGGGGTATGTTATGGTTACTGGTCTCGTAGACCTGTGTACGTGTGTCTATATCAAGATCAGTCTCGCAAAGCACAGCGGGCGCAATTCGCTTCTACCTGACACTGGCCGGTCTTTGGTTTGCGCTGCAATTGTAGTGATCGTAAAGACGCTCAGCGACAGGAGTGCAACTGTGCACAGTCGCCTCAGAGACATCTTTCGACACATTACAGTCTTAACCTGCGCAGTGCGCTGCACGGCCTACATGCAACGATGGTGGTCTGGAGTTCAGCCGTCCACAGTAAGTTCTAGCGATGGAAAGCCACTCCTGCTAGAGCAGCGGGTAACAATGAGCTAAATCAGGGCATGAGATGGATAGAGGAGAGCAGTGAGTGTCTCTTGCGATAGCGGAACTCGATCATGTTGAGGGCAGATCAGCCGCGAATCCTTGAGGCGTCCCAAGACCAAGCCAAGCTCACCTTCCCATATTTAGGCGTGTGGCTTCTCACGTCCCATGGGTCGTTATCACAGCGACTGCAAGCTATCGTGAGCGCTAAGGGCGAGTATGACTGCTGTTGCGCCCCTGCAAAAAGAAGGTGCAGTCGACCACATCAGCGCGACTGCTGCTCGTTCCACGCGAGATGGGATGGCTACGCACTGACCTGCATCCAATCACGGTAGCCCCACTCCCGCGTGGACCCCGCGCTACCGGCACAGTGGGTCACGTGCTAGCGCCTCACTCAAAAATCTACGACCCGCAATATCTCGAGAACCAAGACAACTATTGGAGGCCCAGCGAATGCAAAAAGATAGTGAACAGAGTGGGATTCGAACCCACGCAGATTACTCTACTAGCACCTGAAGCTAGCGCCTTAACCGCTCGGCCATCTGTCCGATTTATTGATTGATGAGATCAATCCAAAGTATTCATAATATATTCTTTTATTTTATCGTGCCAGAGGGTGGAAGTAAATGAGTTCACTTTTCCTCCAGTACACAAAGCCCCAAAAAGAAGCTATGGCTTCCTACCCAGCCTCACTAAACATATGTATCTGGTGAGCACTAAGCGAATGGCAAACCCTCGGCCAATACTTTCTTCGTGTCAGAATCATTTCGAACGAGTCAGCTACCTTGTACCAGCCCAGAATAAGCAGCATAAACATAACGCCTTCGTGTTGAAGAAACTGGGGAGAACACGAAGAAATAACTGGTTCTGTTATAACGTCTATGTCTTGCGATGCTCTTTGTGCGCTGCTATCATGCACAGAAAGGGATGATGCTCGTGAAACTTCTTGCAGCACAAGCTCAAATTTACATCGTTCGAATTTGGGTTAAAGCAATGCATCCGAGTCGTAAATCTCAGAGGGCATATTTAAGACAATTGCGAATAGTGCTGTATCGTTCTTCTCAATCATAATTAGCTTCTAGCTGAGCCCGTATATTTGGTTCTGCTTATTCTTCATGCTTCTTCGCTGGAGCTTTGCTAAAGTCACGGTCCCTCTTGAACGGCCACTTTAGGCGGTTGCCTCGCCATGGCTGATAGAATGGTACCGGCTCTTAGGTGCTACTCGATGTATATTACACTTGCATTTGCGAGCTTACGCAGACACTGGCGGCTGTGTCTCCGTCTCGACCTCGGCCTTATGCTTTGAAGGCAGTGATGCAGAGTCTCTTGAATACCTGTAGTCTTCTGAATACATATAGTCTCACAAAATAGAGCCAGATCCATTTTGGTAACCTCCCGAACTTTGAAGGATAGCGGGCTCGTAGCTGGCTTTGTCAATACCATTTGCGAATATGACAGTCGGGCTGCAAACCCTGTGACTTGCACTTGATCAAAGCCTTTCAAAACCAATGTAGAGTAAGATGCACTCACTAAGGTGCTTTCTGGAGGCTGACAGCAGTATTGTTACCGCCGCTTCCATGCCATTCAGATAACGAAGTCTTCAAAGTAACCTGTTAGTCAATCAAGAAGTAGCATCATGACTTTACTTCGACAACTTGTTCCAGTCCGTGGCAGCATCTCCTACGAGTTGAGGTGCGTAACGACATGCTTAGCGTCTTCGGGCCTAAAGATTTGCCAGAAATATACGTGAAAGTTGTCCTGCGTGCTAAAGATACAAAAGCTGTTCAATACACAAGGCGCAGAGTTTCCGTATATTTTGGAATGCTCATAACAGTATTTGCAAGTCGTTATGAAAGTGACCGCACAAGCTACGAACCGAGCATCCGTAGCTTTGCAGAGAGAAAATACCCGTGTCTACGAACCACCACCTGCTCACCCACCCACCAACCCACTTGATTCCTGTGGTCCCCAACCACCCCGTAACACTCCCAAGACCCCAAGCACTAAGCGCTTGTAGCTATTTATTTCTTGCCCCTCGGAATACAACACACTAGCGCGTCACACCCCATACGCTCCCTACATACGTCACACGACGACACGTTGTAGATCCGAACTTCAGACCTACTGGACTAATCTCAATACCCCACTGACGAGGACACCCGTAAATCAACACGGAATCAACGACGTGGTGCGCGTTGAGAATTTTCGGCGTGGTTTAGATGGTCGCAAAATTAGTGAGGGCTTGCACGTGCGGGAAGTTATCACCATGACATCTTGTGATGGATAGCTTGTTTTAGTCAAACGTGATTCCGAGATTTGCCGTGATTGGTAGCTAGTACAGAGTATTATGTATTCAGAAAGTTGCTACCAAATGTCGAAGGCCAGAGCCAGAAACATTTGTTTAAAGGCTACGCAGGACGATCACACGAACGAGCGCACACAGACACCACAGCGACATGGACGCAGTATGAAGTTGAAAACTCGCTGCTTGAATTACATTGCCTTGGTATACACTATGCACATTTGGTCTGATCACTAGATATCTCCCGCCCATGCAATCCCGATGCGAAACGCCAGCCACGCAAACGCCTTGAAAAGTTCAGTATACATGGCAGCCAAAGCACAATATCATCACTGCGTCTCTACTCAAACTGGTTCTCGCGATCGACCCAGACGTCCTCCAGCTCAGCGAAGTTGTGGAAATGCAGCGGTCGGTGGATGCTGTCGTAGAACCTGACCGGTGTGTCGAGTTTGACGTGCACTGGCTTCTTCTCGACAGCGCCGAACGTGCTGCCCATGAAACTGTAATTCCAGATGCCGTTGTCCGGCACAAGGAAGTATCCGCGGATCTTGTCCGAAAGCAGGAGCTGGCACTTCTCTCCGAAAGAGGTGCTGAAGCCAGACGGGTTGTCAGACATGGTGTCCTTGTTGTCAGCGCCCCACTTGTAGCCCTGAGGGGTGAGCGCCCAAGCTGCAAGCGACACGGATCCAGGCGTGAAGGAGACGGTCATGGAAACAGTCTTCTTGTCCCAAGTGGCATGCTGGTTCATCAGACGTGCGTGCTGGGTGACGTCACTGGCCTGCATGTACGGTGGCTCGTTACCGCTGACGGTGTGGATAATACCAAGAGGCTCAAGGCCGTCGAGGTACTCGTGCTGAGGAAGCTGCTTGGGCAACTGGACATCGCGGGTGTTGCCGACTTGTGGGATCATGACGATGGTGCTGACTTCCTTGACCTGGTCATTGTCTGGTGGTGACTTGCCGTACAGGTAGCCGGCGACCTGAACACGCAGATCTGCGATAGTGATGAAGCGCTTCAGGACGTTCTTCGGCATGACGTAGGTGAAGTGGCCTTCTTCCTTGACATCTTCTGAATTGATGTATATGTTGTTCGCACGAGTACGCAAGTTGGACGTCGCAACAGCCCTTGTGCGCCATTCGGTCTTCGACGCGAACGAAGCCTGCTCGTACTGTGAAGTGGTGGTGACAACCATCTCCTCACCATGGATGTTCTGGGTCTTGGTGGTGACAGCAGTCAACTGTTGCTGCTCTTCCTGCTGCTTATCGATCTCGGCAGCCTGCTGACGTTGCATGGAAGGCGCTGAAATCTCCATACCCAAGATGATGTCGCGCACTTCACTGCTGGTCAGCGATGATGTGTTGACGTTGTTCTTCTTGCCGTAGTCGTTCAGGATGAGATCACGAAGCTGCACCTCGACCTTGATCCAATCCTCGTCCGACAGGGATGGCCAGATGTGATGTTCCTGTGTGATGACTGTTTTGTCAGGGCGCAAGAGCAGCTTCGTCTTGTCCATGTTGACGTGCAGCGCACGCAGGATGAGAATCAGACGCGAGAAGGCGGTATAAGACGAGATCGTCTTCAGCCACTCATCGTACAGATTGAAAAGCACCATCTGAGGTCCAGTGGCTCGGAGGATCATGTCACCCAACTTCTCGACCTTCATGGCCGCCTGGAACGGCAGCTGAAGTTCGGATGCGCGAATCGAGATGTTAGGGAAATCAAGGAGGTGGACCTCGAGGGGATCCAGCAGACCTTTACGGGTGACGATCAGCTGCTTCGGCTGCTCCTCGACGGGCAGAGATCGAATGAGAGCTGCGACTTCTTCCGCGGTCTTCCACTTGGCCAATTGACCAAGACGCTTTTGACCAGCCCATACACTCGTGTGAATGATCTTCAAGAACAGCTGCCCAGTTCGGGGGTTGAAGATGAAGATAGCACCGTTGATAGGCTTTGTCGTCAAGTTACCCTCGAAAGTCTTGTGGATGGTGACACGGTAGACGTTCGTATCGTCGATGAAAAGCTGGATCTGGT
This sequence comes from Ascochyta rabiei, assembly GCF_004011695.2. Classification (NCBI taxonomy): domain Eukaryota; kingdom Fungi; phylum Ascomycota; class Dothideomycetes; order Pleosporales; family Didymellaceae; genus Ascochyta; species Ascochyta rabiei. The sequence continues at coordinate 166,295 of NC_082408.1, read as the reverse complement.
TGCTGAACAGCTCAGAGTAGTTCTGCGAGTTCAAGAACTCTTGGCTGCTCTCGGAAGCGTACAGCTGGAGACCCTTCCTGATACGCTCGCGAAGGACGTAGAGCGCAGGGTTGGCCTTCATGACCTTGGCCATAGCTTGCTGGATGAGCTGCTTAAGACCGGGGAAGTACTGTCCGTAGGCCGAGTACAAATTGTAGGCCAGATCGATACCAATCATGAGACCGGTCGCTGAAGGATAGATACTCATGCTGTCCTGGGTGTAGTCAAGGTATTTCGCACGGACGTATCGTTCTATGTCGTGAGAGTCGTAGTCTCCGTATCGCAATTGGACGTCGACCCAGAACTTGTTCGTCGTCGTGGAGCTCATCGTGTCTTTGGTGTCGTAAAGCATAGACGGCGGCGAGACGCTCCATTTGTGGCTAGCAAAGAGCAGAATATCAGCGCACGAGCTGTTCATCTTGTACGACTTTCGGGGATGGATTGTCTCCTTCTGCACAGTCTCAATACCAAGAGCCTCCAGCTCCTGGTCGAAGACCTGACACAGATCCATGACAACAGACTCGTGGATCTTCTGCCACAAATGGGCGCGGAAGATCTGGATCAGCGAGATCTTGAGCGTGGGGATCTTGCCGTGCAAGAAGATTCCCGTCAGATCGAGTTGGACCTGGAAACCAACGTAGACGTTGGCCCGGTTAATTGTCGGTGACCACCAGAGGGTAAAGCGGCGGTTAGGAATCTGGTTCAAACCGGAACGTTGGGCGTTGGTGAGCTTCTTGAACTTCATTGACTCTTCGAAACCTGTACATCGTTAGCGTTCGTCTTGAAGTGGGAATCCGCGTATGAATACCTGATGCCTTCTCCCAGAACAAACCCTCCCAGGACGGGAAAGCCGTCGCCTTGAAGAGTGTGTGCTCGAGGATGGTCTCAACACCGCCTAGAGCCTGGATTACGTCTGTTCTGTACGCATTGAGGTTCCAAAGCTTTCCATCGTGGCGCTGGCTTGTCCACCAGAATGGATTGCTCTTCATGTGCTGGTAAATCTTGAATTCAGTCCTGGCGCGGAAACCCTTATCGAAACTGAGTGTGCTGCGGTCTTTCTGGAAGAGTGTGTTGATACGAGGAAGACCACGATCCCAGCTATCTTCCAAATCTTCAAGCGTCAATCGGCGGTTTTGCTGCTGTGCTTCTTGCCGCTTCTGCGAGTACTCCATCCACACGCGCTGAGAGTCGCGGAACTCTGACTCCCACGGAATGATGTAGCGGAAGATGTTGGGAATGAGAGTCTCTTCGTCGTGAGACATACCGGCGCGGTAGTGCGTGACGCCAGTGTCGGTCTGTTTGGACCATCGCTTGTCGCTTGTAGGGATCAGGATGTGAGATCCGGAGATCATACCCAATCCACCAAGCTCCTTGGGTGTGTAGAACACAGCAGGAGGGAAACGCGAAGGCATCTTTGAGTTGAGACCAATCTTGACACGAGTCTGGATCTTGGTCTCGCACTTGACGATGGTGTCCAACAAGCTAACGGTCGAGACTGCAGCTTCACGGTAGTATGTGAACAATGCAATCAAGGTGGTGTTCCACTTGTTGGCGATCTTCGTGAATGTCGTCGAACCAGAAGACATCAGGATCTGCCGGATGCGGTTGTTGAATTTCGCAATGTCTTCCTCCGTCACCTGCAGGAAAGCAACCGCAGTTCGCTCCTTGGTTGCGTTGTCGATAAGCGACCATACACTGTCCTTCTCGGGAAATTCGCCGCTCTGGTTGCGGATCTTGGGCAGAATGCGAACCTCAAACCCGCTCATCGAGAAGAGCAGATTGGGGTTGTCGCGACTGTAGACGCTAGCGAAAGTATCGTCCCACTCGATAGTGGTAACCGATCGTGGCAGTCGGTTCTTCATGTCCCAGAATACAGCGCGGCCGAGGTTGACATCGTGGCGCATCAGGCGCATCCTGGAGTCGCGAGGCCAGCATTTCTTATTCTTATATCCAATCACATTTTCGAAGTTAGGATCAGGGTTTTCGGTCAAGAACCGCTGAATCAGATCACGCGATTCATCGGCTGTGAACCTAAAGAAGACCCAAATGCGATCGATGTACCTGGTGTAGAGTCGGATGGGGTGACGGACCTCAGTCTCCTTGTCTTTGAATTGCAGGAAGTCGTTGGGGCTCTCCGGCGCACCAGCGATTTCGTTCGCTCGCTGCAGGCCAAGAAGGAGGATATCAAGGACGAGTCCGTAGAACTGAAACACGAAACCAGAGAACTGCAGACCACGGATCATACCATAAGCGTTGACGTGGTTCATGTCCTTGTAGTTGAGCTGGACGTTGTTCTTGGCGGTGATGTAGTCAGCCAGGTTGTGGTCCATGATGAGACGGAGCAGTCGATTCAGCATAGTGAGATCAATCTTCTCATACACCTTGGACAGCTGTGTCTCGATCATGACGTTGCACTGGCCGTCTTCGTGCTCCCAGACTTGATCGAGGTTGTTGATACCCTGAGCCCACTTGTATGTCAGAAGAGGAGGTACCTCAGAATCGGAAGGCTTGATCCAGGCGGGGAACAGGTGGCGCTGGTCAGCCTGGTACCACAAATACTGGTCGAGGTAGGCATCCGTGATCTTCTCCATAGGCTCAATGTCGTATACTGGGTTGATGGTGCTGTAGTTGTCGTTCATGTCAATACCGACTTCTTTGAACGCGCGCTGTGTCAGCAAGAAACGCTTGATACGAGCGAGTGTCGTTCCTGGTGAATCGTACGCCTGCTCGATAAGGGCAAGCTCTTCACGCTGGCTCTGATTGAGGCGCCCCTTGACTGAGTAGGCTTCTCGCAGGCGCTCCAAGGCAAGAATGAGGATCTTGGTGTCGTGCTTGTACGAAACACTCGGAAACGGAATTGGCTGGAACTTCCTCGCCTCTAGCCAGTGCACCATCGTTGTGTAAATGGCAACAGCCTCTTCTGAGGATACGTAGGGGCCATCCTTCATGTAGTTGTGCTGACGCTCCTGCTCAGCCTTTAGCCACAACCGCGTCAGACGACCCAGGTTCTTCTTCGCAACGGTCTTGTCGACAGTCGCACCTCGTCGGATGCGCTCTCGGTTGTAGTGCGCAACCGAAATCCACCAATCGGCCTTGCTCTTGACGTATCGTAAAATAATGTTCTCGATTGGCGCAGGCAGGCCAGGCACCTTCCATGGGATGTTACTCTTCCAGCAGCGCCATGCTTCCGAAAGATGCTGCAGGACTGTATTGACCTTGTTCTGCTTGATGCCCTCGGGCATCATGTCCATCAAATCACTCATGACAGCGGCACGGAGTTCCAAGTCGAAGTGGGACTCTACACGCTGTTTCGTGACCGTCTTCGCAACACCCTTGCTGTGTCGGCCCTCAAATTGACGTGAGAGCAAATTTCCGAGCCAACGCTCCAGAAGAGGGATAATACCGCGCATGAAGAACAACCACACCCTCCAGGCAGGAGCCCAGAAACCGCATCCAGGACCCTTACCAACCGGCCCAGAGTTGAATCGGTAGTAAATGAGATGCTTCAGATCCTTGCAAGAACGGATCTGGTGCATAAGCTTGTACTTGTATCGGTACATACCAGTCAGTTGACCGACATGGTTGAAGGCGTACAGGATACCGTCCGCAAGCTGGAAAGCGTCGATGTTGCCCAATCTGTACTGGACCTGCGCATCGACGATGAGCTTGGTCAGACGAAGAATTTCTCGCATCAAGTGAAAGGCGTTTCCGAAACGTGACTTCTTGCGCTCTTTTGTGGTGAGCGTCTTGACGGGCTTCAGATTGAAGTTGTAATCAAGATGCAGATAGGTCAAGTTCTTGCGGTGAATGAGGAGGTTGAGCATGTTATAGCCCTGTCGGCAGACCTGCAGACCTGCTTCGACCCAGTCGATCTTGGTCTGCTGGAAGAACTTCGTACTCTTCAGCGTGCGCATCAGATTCTGCTTACTCTGTGCTTGAGGATCCTTCTTGTGAAGCTCGTTCAGAACAAAAGACTTGAGAAGTTTCTGGTACGACACTCGGACCTTGACCGGCTGACCGCCGGGAACGTGCTCAAGGTACCATTGCTTCACCAGAGGCACGTCTTGTGCGCGCACCATGCGTCCTGATCGCTTGTCGAAAGGATGGGGCGCCCACCACAAAGCGATCGCTGAGGCGGTCTCAGGTGTGGACAACTCCTCATCAGCCATAAATGGCTCCATGTCCTCGGGCATCTGGAAGTCGTCCTCATCATCTTCGTCGCCATCACCAAATACCAGGTCCTCGTGGCTCACAGAGAGGTTCTTTGGTGCTACCGCTCGTGATGAGATGGGATTAATGATAGGGTCAAAGTAGAAGGCAGGCAGACTGGGATCCTCTGCGTGGACGTAAACAACCTGAGGGTACGAGTACCAAGCCAGCTTGACACTACGGGGGAGGGAGTTGTAGAGGAAAGGGTATGAGACGCGGTACTCTGTTCGAATAGGCGCACGGAAGATGATGCGGTCGATAGCGTTGAACTCGCCAAAGTCCTCATCGTTGGGGTCGATGTCCTTGTACAAGGGCTCGAAGCGGGGACCTCCAGGTATCGCTACGTTGAGCGCCTTGGCTGTCAAGAAGCTGTTCATGTCGAACATGTGGAAGTAGTTCTTGTCCACGATATCGCTGAGCAACTGCCTGCTCAGTCGGTACAGTGTGGCCATCTGTGGCAGGTCGAGGTTCCATGTCTCGTAGCTCGGTCCGTTCACATGTGGGGTATCTAGGAGAGGTCGGTGCTCATAGAACCATTCAACGACTGGGTCATCCTCCTCTTCGTCAAGCTCCAATTGAATCGGCTCCAGAGGTTCGACATCCTCAATGTTTTCTGAGTAGGACAGCGGAGGCTCCTCGTCGTCAAAGGGTGGGAATCGCATGCGCTTGAAGTGGCGGCGGTCGCTCTTCTCCTTTCTCATCGCAACCCACATAGCCGCCCATTGTGCATGGAAGACTGGCTCGATGACTCGCGGTACTTCGTTGACAAGGGTTAAGCATCCGTTGGTGTGGTACAGGACCTTGACATCTCGCCTGCTCTCCCAGGGCATGGGCATGTTCTCCAGAAGCTTCAATACCGCGTGAGGCATGAACTTGAGCGCGCCCAGATAACTCCGCTTATCTGTAGTGAACTTCTTCTGTGACACGTCGCCGATATCTCTGAACACCTTGCGCAGATGCTCCGGGGGCAGGTCTGCCTTCTGTGTCTCGACGAAGCCAGCCTTGCGCTTCTCGCCAAATCTCTGGCGCTGTTGGCGCAGCCAGTCCTTCTTCTTCTGCGCGAACTTGGCGACCTGGGGGTCAACCATCTGCCGCATCCCGGGCGGGCCTACGGTACCTGGAGCGCCCGGAGGACCAGGAGGGGGAGGTGGTGGCGGCGGCGGAGCTCCATATCCGGAGCCAGGAGGACCTGGAGGAGGAGGGGGAGGAGGGGGGGAGGAGGAAACGCCATGGCGGGTGGGTCGTTCTTTGTCGCGGTGTCGCTGTGTCGCTGTGAAGTCGTGTCCCCAGGCTTTGCGGACGACAGCGCGTCGCGGTCGATGTGGAGAAGTCGCGTCCGCGCGCAAATTCCAAATCGGTCGCTGGATGCTCCGAAAGGGAAGTGATGCAAATGCGCGTCAAGCTCGATGTGACGCTCCACGCGTTGTGGCGATTGGCGATGGGGTTGATCGCTCTGTGGCGTTGCAGCTTTGATGATATCTTTTCCAGAGTACGCTAACGCCAGCATCACGTGCACAGCGAGGGCCTGCCAAAAGCCAAAAGTTGCCGCCCGCACAGACACCTCGCTTAGCAGCAGCGCAGCGCACTGAACCGGAACCTCTCACGAGATTTTACGACCATCACGACTACTAACGCCCAGCGGTAAGCCAGCCCCAGCGAAGCCCTGCCCAACTCCTGAAGACCGACGAAAACATCGACTGCCTCCGCGCTCGAGTGTCCCTTCAAGACTGCCGGTCGACCTACGAAACGAATTCTTCGCTCACGTTCTGATACAGACAATCACCACTGATTCCCCGGGAAATCCACCACAATGCCTTCCACCAGACTCACCTACGTACGTCGCACCGAGCCCCCGAGCGAATCAATCAAAGATGGAGTCGCTGGGACGATAGTGGGACAATGGCTAACACCGGGCAGAGGCGTCGTGCCCCCTACAACACCAGGAGCCAGAAGGTCCGCGTGATCAAGACTCCCGGCGGTGAGCTCCGCTACCTTCACATCAAGAAGAAGGGCACTGCTCCCAAGTGCGGTGTAAGTGCAGCGCGATGGCATCTCGACGCACACGTATTGACATGCTGCAGGACTGCGGTACCAAGCTCGCCGGTGTTCCCGCCCTCCGCCCCCGCGAATACGCCACCGTCTCCCGCCCCAAGAAGACCGTCCAGCGCGCGTACGGTGGTTCGCGATGCGCCAACTGCGTCCAGGACCGCATCGTCCGTGCTTTCCTCATTGAGGAGCAGAAGGTCGTCAAGAAGGTCCTCAAGGAGTCCCAGCAGAAGAAGCGTTAAGCGGGGAAGGTTCGAGGGTAACTGGGGTTCAAGCATGTCAAAACTGGGGCTATCGGTGTTCATGTGCATTATGGGCAATCTCCTGGTTCGGTTGACTTTCACGATATCACGGCGATTTCTGCGCCACTCTCCGAAGTCCACCAGGACAGTAGCTGAGTAGGATCACGAATACATCCACGAGCTGCGCAACACAGTTACGGTGCCATGAGGCGTGATGAGGCGTGATGAGGCGTGAGAGGGACTGAGATGCTTTGGCCAACGTTGGATTGAGAAGGCGATGGATGGTGGAACGTAGAGAAACTGCCCATGTCCTGCTGCACCCGGGCACGACGCTACTGACCATGAAAATGCGCAGATTCTCCGATGCTCCCGTCGACCAGACCTCCGAATTGTTATCAAAGCGCCTGTGTATCTCCGTGTGATAGCGGTACCGCACGATCCTGAAAGGGCGCGTCTCCAAGCTTCCACTTGTCTGATTGTGTTTCGATATCACCAAACGTGCTCCACCACTTGTTGGGCTCGACGTGTGTTGGAATCGCCTGTGTTGCAAGTGCATGCAGTCCGTGACTGGCTACATGGTCTGATGTGCATGTACCCTACCTGGCCAAGAGTCGAGCACTTGAATCGAACTAGCCAGAGGCGCCCAGGGGGCCAGCATGACCCTGATGCTCGCAGTTCACAGCGGGTACAAGCGGAGTTGGGTAGCGTGAAGAGGCTGGAAGCGCGCAAGTGAGCGTGGGCGCGTGCGCTGTGATTGGCGATGCAGGGCGTCGAGCGTTCGGCGGGACTCTGCAGTTGACGAGCAAGGCGTGGTAGGGACAGGCGGCGGGAAAGCACATGACTGCCTGATAGCTGATAGCTGATAGCTGATAGCTCGTGTCCTGCGTGTCCTGCTCCCCTCCGACCCCGCTACCAAAACTCTACTCCAGGCGCGCGCGCACCACCTCGGGCTGCGATATCGGTGCTGCAGCGCGCAACACCTGCCGGAGCTGCACACGGCCATGGCCACCATGTCCATGTCCATGTCCATGTCCGACCAGCTCTCTCCCACGACACCGGGGGCCGGGCTGACTGCGCAGGGCTTTGCCGCCAGCCCGCCCGGCCAGCAGCGCGGCTTCAAGCGCTCGGCCTCGAGCGAGGACGACGACTTCCACCACGGCGACGCAGACGGCTCGCGCCCGGCGTCTGCGCGCCGCAACCTGGCCGTGAAGCGCGCATGCAACGAGTGTCGCCAGCAAAAGGTGCGTGTCGGCACAGGCCGTGCCTGCCTTCTTGGGCGTGTCCCTCCCGCTGACAGCGCGTGTGTGTGTGCAGCTCAAGTGCAACGTCCAGCGCGACCCCTTCGTGAGCTGCAACCGCTGCGTCAAGCAGAACCTGCGCTGCGTCATCGAGCCCAACTTCAAGCGCGTCGGCAAGCGCAACCGCAATGCCGAGATGGAGCGCGAGATGGAGGCGCTGCGGGACCGCCTCGCCATGTACGAGGGCCGCGCGCCCATGCCTGGCCAGCCACTGCTGCCCCCCCCGCAGCCGCCCATGGAGAACCACGGCCACAGCAGCTTCGCCGCCACACCCATGCCCAAGCTCGAGGACGACGCATTCCTGCAGACACAGCACCAGCAGGTCGCTGCGACCTCGCTGCTGGACCTGCGCAGTGGATCGCCCATGTTCTACGTGCTCGGTGCCGGCGAAGTGCGACTGGGCCACGGCGAGGTCAACGAGCTGTTCACCGAGTACTTCCAGCTGTACCACCCCTTCCTGCCCTTCCTCGACCAGGTGCGCTCGCCCGAGGAGTACTACTCGCACGACCACAAGCTCCTGTTCTGGGCCATCGTCAGCGTGGCCGCACGCCGCTCAGCCACTCGTCCAACACTGCTCAAGGACCTCGCAAAGCCGCTGACAGACCTGATCTGGGACTCCGTCAGGAACCAGCCGAACCACCATGTCGTCAAGGCTCTGTGTTTGCTGTGCACCTGGCCCGTCCCTGCAGAGCGTACCGTCACAGACCCCACCTACATGCTGTGCGGTGTCATGATGCAGATCGCCATGCAGATTGGCCTACACCAGCCCACGCATCCACAGGACTTTTCGCGCACAAAGGTCCGCCTGCAGCAGGAAGACATCCACGACCGCCTGCGCACATGGGCGGTGTGCAACATCGTAGCACAAACGTGAGTCGTGCATCCAGCATCCATACACCCTGTTCTCCACTGACATGTTCCAGCGTCTCAACAGGCAACGGCCAGCCCTCCATCACCCTGTACGATTCGACACTCGAGTTCAAAGTAGACGACGAGGACCATATGCGCACCATACCGCCCACTCTGTTCGTTCGTCTTCGGCAGGAAATGGCTGCTAGCCGCATCAATAAGCTCTTGTACTCGGCCAATACCCACCGCTTCGCGGCCGAAGCTGCAACAACGTACATGACCTTGGAAGCAGATCGCCTCAAGGAAGAGCGCGGCTCACTGGACGGAGTTGACAACGGTAAGCTGACGTCTGATTGACCCAAGGCATCTGACTCATTTCCGCAGAACTAGAAGAGCTCTATCACTATGCTGTATGCTTGCATCTGCACCTCTACTCTTTCTTCAGCCCTGAACCAAGATTGGAGCGCCGCGACGATCTGGTCGCACTATACTATGCCGCTACAACCTACCTGGACCAGGTCTTCAAGCTACAGCAAGCCAGCAAGCTACCTTATGTTCCATACTACATCATGCAGATGGCTCTCGCTGCTGGCTTTGCCCTCCTCAAACTTCTAAACTCGGACTTTGCTGGAAGGCTGCCATCGAAAGGTCGTCAGTATGTGTTACAGACAGTGGAAGCGCTGAGGAGATCTAAAGTCTGGCCGAACGACCTTTTGGACCGCTTCGCCGAAGTCCTGGCGCAGCTGTGGAAGGAAAGCTCTCGAGGGCGCAGTCTACACAGCATGTCGCAGTCGCCATCTGTCAGCAACGTTGGCGCCGCTAACATGTTCAACAACCACTCACAATCTCAACAAGCTACACAGCAGCGACGAGAAAGCACAGGCTTGCTCGAAGATCCTCTTGGTCTTATAGTCCGCAGCCGCATGAGCATGAGCGTCATGTTTGACTGCGTGTGGCGCTGGCGCGAAGCCCAAGTTGGCGGCGCCGCAGAACAACTCGACAACACCGTCGTCACAAACCCCACCAACCCAGACTCCTCAAGCAGCGTCACACCTCCGCCGGGTACCATCATTGAAAACCCTGCACACACCATGCCAAACTTCAACCCACACCTGAATACTCTGAGCATGCCGCTAGCACTGCCCCAGGGCCTGGCGAGCGCAAACAGCTACGAGTTTTTTGATTCCGTGTCGTGGATGCTGGAGGCGCAGACGGATTGGAGCCAGTATGGGTCTGGCGGGTTCGGCACAGACTTTAATGCTTAGGAAGGCAACAATCCACAGCAGCAGTCGAATTTTGTAGGTAAGACCACGGGGATCGGGTTTGGATTTCCAGGACCAAACAGTCAGATCCAGCAACATGTCCTCGGCGATGTTGAGTGAAATAGGCATCGCCTCACAGGCAAGACTTGGATGCTTCATCAAACCTCTGTTTGGCAACACTTTCTACCGTACTCACGGTCCTACCAGCGAAGAGTGAAGCATCAGACCTGAGTCACCAAGCAGCAATAGACCGAGCCTCTCCAGCGCCACGACTCTTGTTGCGAACGAGGCGAACACTCGATATGACTCTGTCAATGGAACTGAAGCGATCTTCGACCCTACTTGGATCCATGCATCCCCCTTTGGGGATATTCACGGAGTGCTCTGCGCCTCGCAATTGGGGGGCATCTTACCATCTGAAGACCAAAACCATATCTCGCACTCCTCTGCGAGCTTTTTTCTGTCGTTTTATTCTTCGAGTTTGAGTTTAGCGTGGCGTTTACGGTAACGGCGCCGAAGGAAAAGAAAGTAGTTGGCTACCTTCTTGTCATGGACCAACTGTGTGCTGCCCTGTTGCTTTTGTCATTGTATCTTCTATTGTTTCGACTAGTCTGTGTGGATATACGACTTTGTCCGGAATGAAAAGAATGCCATGTCATACCACCCCTTAAGTCGTTCTCACCGGTCTTCTTTCTCTTTGTCTGGACGGTCGTCGTTACTGAGCTTGGATTCGACGTGGCTCGATGAGCAGTTCATCCGTCGATAAGACACTCTAACAGAACCTCGTTCCACATCGCAGAACCCGTCCATGCCTCGCTTCCTCGAGTTGTGTTCGCGCCTCGCCGCACCGCTCGCTCAGCACTCCGGTCCACGATCCCGATGCCCGTACAGCGTTCCTCCGCGCCAACCGAACTAACGATGCACGAGTCGACGGAAGACATCGCGCCATCGACGCGCGGTACAGAGTGCCTACTCGTCATCGAACCCAGCGCTGAACTCGCTCTACCAGGCGATACGTCTCTTGATGAGTCCACCTTTACACTCCCCATTCCAACGTCCCGCATCCCGCCTGCATCTCTTTTCCCCAACACACCATCCCTCCCCAACGCAAGCACCGCCCAAATTCTTGCCGCCAGCGCAGCAAGATGCAGCAGCCCCAGCACAATCGCCATAAACACCGCAAACCCCCCAGCAACGTGGATATCCACGTTCAGCCCAATGCACCGGTCGCGCATGCTCAGCAGCACGTTGGTGTCGCCGAACTCGTAGTCTGGATGTGCGAGGACGGCGGGCATGTAGCAGAATGCTAGGGCGGTCGGGAGGCTGACAATGTAGGTTGCGATGTGCGCGGTGAGGATGGAGAGCATGAGTAAGTCGAAGAGGGTGAGGAGTGCGAGTTGGGCTGTCGGAGGAAGGCGGGGGTGGAGGAAGGGGTGGAGTGTGTATGGTTGGCAGGCAGGCGTTGAGTTGATCTCGAAGCCGGTGAGAAACGAGGTGTGAGGATATTCTTGGGATATCGAAGCCGCATGCGTTCTGTAGTCGTTTCGCTCTCGCTCTCGCCTTCGCTCGTCGACATCCTCGTCCCTATCCACATCCACATCAGCGCTACCCTCCCCTTCCTTACCACGCAACACAGCACACCCCCAATCGACCCCCAACAGCCCAAGCACGCAATCAACCGGCACCTAACCCCCGTCAGCCCTCCTCTTCACCCACCTTCCTTCCTCTCGAACGGTCCATTCCTCAAAACTCACCAGCACCCCAACCCCGACCCAAACACCCACTCGCCACGCACTCGCGTGCTCGGCTAGGAACAAATCGACCCACCACTGCGGCATCCGGTAGTTCTCGACTAGCGTCGTGGTGCTGATGTGCCAGAGGAGCATGAGTGTGAGGAGGAGCGCGGCGATGAGTTGGAGGGTGGCGAGGTGGATGGCGATTGTGAGGATGTGGCGGGGGTGGAGGGGGAAGAAGGAGGAGGAGGAGGAGGAGGAGGAGGAGGGGAGCATTGTTGGTGGTGGATACGTGGAGCAATGGGAGAGATGTGGCCGGGTGGGGTATAGCGTGCCGTGTGTGGGTGGTATGCTGTAGTGTGGTGGGGTGAGGGTAAGGGTCGAGCTGCAGATAGATGTGGAAACCAGCATGTAATCAGATATACGAGTAAGCGTGCGCTCTTCTGTACGCTTTGTTTCTCCTTCCGCTGATGTAGGTGAGATTGAATCGATGCATACTTTCCTGATTCGAAAAGTGAACTGCAATAGATATTTGGGAAGTGGCGTCCTCCTCTGCGCAGGCATGATGGTTCTTGGATGCTTGGAGCTTTGCTTATCGCTGCTTGCAGGCACGAGGAGGTCTTGTAGGCCGACAGGAAGAACAGGTAGATTTGATACAGAATAGGATAATTACAATGGCTGAGGTCGGGCCATAATCACGAATAACAACTCCGCCTTCGCGCTAGCAATTCACACGCCCGGAGGCTTTCCATATGTCTCCTTCTGGCTGGTGGTTGGCTTCCATTCGAAGTGGTGCTTGCCTTCCATCGGCTTCTTAACCTCAGGATCCCGGTCGCCCTTCTTATCGAACATGTGGCTGCCGAAGTAGTCCAGCTCAGCTTCGTAGAAGCTTGTCGGTAGGTCTGTGCCAGTCGAAATTTTGAAGTACTCCAGAGTAGTGCTCAGCGCAGGAACGACTTGATCAGTTTCGACCGACTTTGCGATGATGCGTCGCAAAGCTGGGAACGAGTTCTTGATATCCTTGGCGACGACCGATGAGAAGTTGAGGTTCAGGTCTTCTGAAGAAGGGTCGCTCTTGAGCACGGGAGCGAGGATGTTATCAGAAATGTAGTCTGCCTGAATGATGCAGCCAGCGCGCCAGATTTGCCAGACTTGCGAGTAGTCGATGGACCACTTGTGTTCCTGATCAGCTCGTGCAATGATGTTCATGCCCTGGATGTAGCTGGCCAAACAAGCTGCGTAAGTCGCTTTGCGAAGATCCTCGATGAAAGCCTTCTTGTCCTTGATGTCATTCAACTCGCTGGGTGGGAAGCCACCATCAAAAGTCTTGTTTGCACGCTCGCGGTCACCGCGGTAAGCTGACGCGAGACGCAGAGCATGTGCAACGTTCAGTGTGAACGCTGGTACGTGTAACTCGATAGCTTCAGTGTTAGACCAAATTCCTGTTCCTTCCTCGCCGGTCAAGTCTTGCACGACCTTGTCGAGGACCTCGGAAATGACGAGCGGGTGCTGTTCTGTGTCTGGGTTTGACTCACTCCCAGAGTCGCGCTTGTGTGAGAGGTCGGCGCCGATCGAGATTAGGAACGTGCCTTGCTGTGTAGTGTGTCAGATTGCGAAGCAGGCGAAAACACCAGTATACGTACCAGTTCGCCAGACGAGTTCCACTCCTTGAAAATGTCGCCGATTTCTTCGTAACCCATACCCATTTTGCGCATGATACCCCAGGCTTCACATATGGCACTCATCATACCGTGCTCGATGCCGTTGTGAATCATCTTGACGTAGTGACCAGCACCACCCTTTCCGATCATACCCACACAAGGCTTGCCCTCTCTGTCCTTTGCAGCCACGTTGTGGAGCAGCGGCATGACCTCTTTCAGTGCAGACTCGTCGCCTCCCGGACACATGGACGGCCCAGCCCGTGCAGCTTGGTAGCCGCCGCTTACACCACAGCCAATGTATCTTACCCCTGTGTCCTCGCACTTGTGCTGCCGGCGTTCGGTGTTTGCAAAGTGTTCGTTTCCGCAGTCGAGGATAATGTCACCCTTGGACAGCTTGGGCATGAGGTCTTCAAGGACTTTGTCGCCGACTCCACCATGAGGCAGAGAGAACACCAGTAGTCGTGGTTGGGATAGTGATTTGCATAGCGACTCATAGTCTTTGTTCAGGTCAGCCATGGTGCCATGTGCGCTGAGTTTGAGTTTGTACATACCTGAATGCTTCTTGATCTTTCCATAGTAACCGGCCTTCTCAGCCTTTTCAACGACTGCATCCATGGCCTGCTCGGAAGGATCTGAAAGGTTGACATGGACTCCGTCTTCTGCGAAGAGCAAGGCCATGCCTCCGCCCATACTCCCGCACCCGATCATAGCAATCTGTGGTGTCAGCGTTGCATGCCCTGCTGTTCGTGTGGTGCAAGGTGCTCACTGATGTGAACTTGGACATGATGTCAGCGTGCAGACTCGTTTTCGAGGTGTCGCGAACGGTAGGATATCGGAAAGGCAGAGAAGAGCACCAGTGTGAAGAGGCAGGCAAGGTTGCAAAAGGCAGGTAGGGTGGGATCTTGGTAGTGAAGTAGCATGTCGAGGAAATCGAGCATGATGGCTGCGAGCTGTCACAGGCTTTGTTATGAAATCACTCGATAGGAACGACAGAGTGACGTCGAGTGGGGTAGGTAGCTGCAGTTTAGTGTGGTCCTAATTCCAGATCTTTGCACGGTCTGCGGGCCTCAGCGACCGGTTGGAAGGAGGAGAAGGCTGGGGGGCAGCATGGGCAGCATGAGAAGCATGAGCAGCAATGATGACAGCGACGCCATGACCACGGTAGATTTGCGCGTTCTGATGTCAGATCAGAGCGAACGGCCAGCCCGCGCTGTTAAGAGCTTAAAGCTTGTAGCGGCATTGAGTTGGAGCGGCGTTGGCGGTGTTGGAGGAGTCCGGCCAGGCGGCTTGCGCTTGCATCCTTGGCGCGAGCCGCATACTACGCAGAAAGCTTGACCACCATGGCTGCCCACAACGACCCACTCTCTGCGCATAGCCAAAGCTCACCACCAACACTCCCGCAATCACCTGACCGTACACCTGACCGCACACCTGACCGCACACCTGACCGCACACCTGACCGCACACCTGACCGCACACCTGACCGCACACCTGACCGCACACCTGACCGCACACCTGACCGCACACCTGACCGCACACCTGACCGCACACCTACTGCACGCACATCCACCGCAATCATGACCGACACAGAGATGGAAGTGGACCAAGTCGAGGTCGAGGTCGAGGTCGAGCAGCCCGAGACCAGCTCCACCGAGCCCAAGGCCAGCGACGCGCGCACCGCCGCAGGCGCCACAGCCGTCCGCTCGATTGAGGGGTGGATCATCATCGTCACCAACGTCCACGAGGAGGCCACGGAAGAGGACCTGCAGGACATGTTCGGCGAGTTCGGCACCATCAAGAACCTGCACATGAACCTCGACCGCCGGACGGGTTACGTCAAGGTAACGACACAACACAAGACTACACGCATGGTCACATAGACTTACAACAAAACAGGGCTACATCCTCATCGAATACCCCACCCTCGAAGAAGCCAACGCCGCCATCAAGGGCGCAAACGGCGAAGAGCTGCTCGAGCAGAAGGTGACTGTCGACTTTGCCTTTGTACGGCCTCCGCCCGCCGGCAAGGGACGCGCCCGCGACCACGACAAGCGCCAGAGCGGACGTGGCGCGGGGCGCGCGAGAAGTAGGAGCCCTGGACGTGACGGCGAGGACATGGAGGACTAGGTGACTTTGAGAGCTATACAGCAAACCAGTAGCGAGCACAGAGCGCGCAATCTGTCGGTGCGCAGCAGACGCATAGTCGAGCAGAGTCCGAGCCGAATGCGCACGACGCATGGTGCAAGATACCAAAACAGGCGTTGGACATCAATCGAGCTTCCCGGCTTGCCCTGGAAGAGGGCAGGTCGGGCTTTCGTACGTGACTTGTAAGTCTGAACGGATCCAAGGCGTTGAGCTCTGCTGACCGATGCACAAGCTCTTCGCGTTCAATTGCCAATTGCCAATTGCCGTGCAGTGTGAGGCCTGATTTTGACGATTTTGCATCCGACTACATCAAAACACACACCAGTCTACATGGGGTGAGAAATGAGAAAGCACAAGTCTGCGCAACCAGGTATCAGTACGACGAGTGAAAACGAGGACTGGTCTCTGATCACACCTCGTGGAGGCGCACAAGCGGAGGAGCAAGGTGCAAGCTGGCTGAGTCTGACAGAGCTCCTCGCAAGTCGTCAGTCAGTCACGCGATGCGGCTATACCAACAAGGCAGATGTCAGGATCGCAGCCTGCATCATCACGAAAACTGTAGTGGCCGAGCTCCGAGCATGCCTTTGTTCGTCTAAAATCGCGACCAAGCGCTGATTGGCTGGAGCTCCGCCGACCCTCTCCCACCCACACCCACCTCATCTCGTCTTGCAGTAGCAGTCTCTCTTTGTTGTTTCCCTGCTCTTCATTAGCAGATGCCCTATTGAATCGTGCAAGTACAATACAGTCCTTGCTATCGTCGGCAACTTCGACTTGGGTGCCGCTTTAACGGTCCCGCGTTCAAAGCTGCCGATCTCCAGGGCTCCTGCTCTTTCGAGCTTGGTCGTCGTTCGTTGCACCGTCCACCTTCCTGAAGCACAATGGCTCGCCTTGCACGATGATAGCATCCCTGCTATCATGTACATGGTACCTAGTCGCCGCCGCCATACCGCGCAGTGCAATGTATATATTCGGTTGTCTTCCGTGATTCTCGTCGTGCATCTTCGCAGCAGCATCCTGACGCCATGCGTTTTTCCACTGTCATTGCAGGACTCCTGTTCGGCCTCGAGGCCACGGCTATTCGCGTTGGGCCCGTGAAGGCTGCACAGAAAGAAGTTGAGGTATGTCGGCTTGCGTAATCTCTTGTTGTAAGCGCGACAAGTCAAACTAACTGTGTCCAGGTTCGAAATGCAAAGTCACGACGCAGCCTTTACAAGCGCGACGACAAGCCCGACCTAACGCTGTTGTACCCTGAGCACAACATCTCAGTTCCTATTGACTTCTTCCATAACGATACGCGCTATGAGCCGCACTCGAACGGATCCTTTAATCTCAGGTACTGGTTTGACGACACTTACTATGAGCCTGGCGGCCCTGTCTTCGTTCTTCTTGGAGGCGAGACTGATGGCGCTGATCGTCTGCCCTTCCTGCAGAAGGGCATTGTTCACCAAGTCATCAAAGCTACCAAGGGTCTCGGAGTGATTCTTGAACACCGTTACTATGGCACCAGTTTTCCTACCGAAGATCTGACTACTAAGAACCTGCGCTTCTTATCGACCGAGCAAGCTCTTGCTGAAGTTGACTACTTTGCGAAAAATGTCAAGTTTGCAGGCCACGAAGACAAGGACCTCACAGCGCCATCCACCCCCTGGGTTGTGTACGGAGGCTCCTACGCCGGTGCCCAGGCTGCTTTCCTACGCGTCACATACCCTGAGACATTCTGGGGTGCTATCTCTTCCTCCGGAGTCACATTTGCTATCTATGACTTCTGGCAGTACTTTGAACCCATCAGACTGTTTGGTCCTCCCGACTGCATCAAGAACACCCAGACCTTGACCGATGTCGTCGACAAGCACTTGCTGGGCAACAACACTGCCAATATCCAGGCACTTAAGACCGTCTTCGGTCTCGGCGATATCACGGATAACAGAGACTTCGCGAACCAGCTGACTGGTGTCTACGGATGGCAAAGCACTAACTGGGATCCTGAAGTAAACTCGCCTTCGTTCTACAGTTACTGCCGAAACGTGACCCAGTCTGCCGACCTAGCCGCACCTGCGACCGAGAGCTTGCGCCCCACGGTTGCTAGCATAGTTTCAGCGGCAGGCTACGGCAATGACACGCTTGTCCAAAACATCACACTGAACGCGATCAGCTGGGTCAACCAGACCGTTCTTCCTGGCTGGCGAAGATCCAATTACACCCAGGACAGATACTTCACCAACCTTAATGCGACCGCTCTGCAGCAGCACACTGCCCTTGAAGACTACGGCTACACCAGCTGGAGCTACCAAGTCTGCACCGAATGGGGTTACATCCAGACCGGGAACACCCCCGCCGACATTAAACCCCTAATCTCGCGTACGCTCGACATGGATTACCTGACCTTTTTCTGCCGCGCGCAGTTCAACATCACCACACCACCGGATCTTGAGAAGGTCAACAAATACGGCGGCTACAACATCAGCTACCCTCGCCTCGCTATCATTGGCGGAAACGCTGACCCCTGGCGCCCGGCCACGCCGCTTTGGTACCCAGACACCAGGGAGGACACTGTGGAGGAGCCGTGGCACATCATCAGCCATGGTGTACACCACTGGGAAGAGAACGGCATCTTCGATAACGAGACCACGCCTATCTTGCCGCCCAACCAGGTCATCTACGCGCAGCAGTACTTGAAGAATTTTGTCGTGGATTGGTTGGCTGAGTGGAAGGGTGGTTACCAGACCGAGCTTTAAGCCGCGTCGACAACGGCGCCAGAAGCACGTTCGATTGCCAATATGACAGTACCATCCACCTGATGAGTTTGTATGCGAATGCGCAACACACTTGCTATGCCATCCGAACAGTGAAAATTCAAGAGTTCCTTGAATGGCTACTGAGTGATCAGTACTAACACCTAAGCCACAAACCTTGACACATGTACATCCCCTTATATTATTTCTTGCCATGGTAATTGCCCACACTAGACATCCGGCATACAATTGCTTGTCCAGCAATCAGCAGTACTAGGGAGTTAACGCCTGGTTCATGAGCTCCCAGGCTTCGATTTCGGATGCCATCACCTACTTTAGCTATCTGTTCTGCGCCCTCGGGGCACAAAGCTACTATACGCGTAGTACAACTCAAGAAAAGCAAAGCATGCGAACCGATTGTGCGTGAACTCGTTGGTACGCCCTTGACTGGAGCTGAGTTCCATGTCTTCAGTTGTGTCTCGGGGACTACATTGGCGCTGTTTAGGATCTTGGTGATTGGACTGGACTGCCTATGTCACGTATAGCTTGCGCAATGACTTTGCAAATATTGCGAGATTTTGGCTTCGATCAGAATTGGAATCGATGCTGCGCGTAGCAACCAATAGGAGCACTCGAGTACAGATATGACGAGATATCTGAACGTTGTGGTATGGCTGGATGCACACTCCAGGTGGGCAAGTATCGTAGTATGGCACTGTCGGCACAGGTGGAGAGGAGTGGCCTAACCGTACACGGATCATCCCGGAAAACATCATGGGGACGCAGCACACAAGGGCAATTCCGGGGGTGAAGGTATTCCAGCATCTGCTAGAAGTGTGCAGGGACTTCGTCTAAGCCCTCAGAGCGACGTAACAGTTGCCAGCATCCTTTTCGATCCGGGGACTCTAATGTCAAGGGCCGTCAACAATCTTTGGACGAGACGAGCTCTATGCCCTCTGTGGTCTGTTTTGTTGAAGGCGGATAACCCGATACTACTCGCAAAAGACTACAGCAAGTCGACTGCTGAGATGTTTCTTCGCGAATCCTTGCTTGTCTTCTGAACATTGCACCGACGGTCAAATATCCCTGAGGCAGGTGCTCGGCCATACTATCGCAATAGACGCGTGGACACGAAATTTGCAACAGTAAGCTCAGCATGTTCGGCTTTGAGGCAAGCTTGTGCGCAATGAAGACGAGGAACATAGCCCTGACGAAGCCGGTACATGACGATCTTTCTGTGCATTGGGGACAAGGGCACAACGTGCATCCTGCTGGAGGGGGGCACCTATCCCTTTCGACCGTGCGCACCACCTCGCAGGGTTGGATATCACGAACTTTCGGTGGGGCAACTGTCCACGAATTGTTGATCTACTAGACAAGCATGTTAAACGCTATCGAGGATGGGATGAGCCTGCGCTCCAGACAAGCTGACCCGAGAAAAAGCAGCTGGCGCCAGTACCATCGCAGCCTTCGCGGGTGTTTCGTTGGGGTTGGTTTGTGAGCTTCGATGCAACACCGTATTCCGCCGAAGCAGATCAATGAGGAGGCGTGGTGTTGTCATCGCCCGAGCTATCCGGTCATGGCCACTGGCGCGCCTCCGTAATGACGTATTTGGGCATTGCCTCACTAACACCTAACCTCCAGCATCATCAGCCTCGTATTCGCGCACTCTTCCGAAGGACGTCCCCTGAAATAGCAACATATCACAAAGATCGGCAAGCTTCTGATGCTTTCGGCAGCTACCTATGTGCCAACGTGGTAACGCTTGTGGCTGATACGGGAGATCTGCAGCCTTGTGTGATGCCGGCGGAGCCTTGACAAACTTCCGGTGCTACCATCACGACAAGGTAGCTTTGATGAACAGTGGGTACGATGATGATACGTGCGAAGGTGTGCGAGTTATATAAACCTGCCCAACAGCATCGAATCTATACACACAACATCAACACATCACTACACTTCAAGCTTCAAACCAAACTTTCCTCACTCTACACCGTTCCCACACTTCTATCCAGTCACCATCATGCGTTTCACCAGCCTCGCAACCGCTCTCACCACCCTCTCCGCCGCCTCTGCGCGTATCATCGGCATCGAAGCCCCCTCTACTCTCGCTCCCAACAGCACATTCAACCTCACTCTTCTGACGGAGAGCTACATCCAATCCGTCGCCGATATCTCTGTAGCATGGGGCTACGCACTCGCACCCGGCTATCCTGCGACCCTCGGCGCCTTCATCCAGTCGTCGTACCTGGGTCCCAACAAGAGCAACACGGCCGAGAACATCACAATCCAGGCCACAGTGCCCGCGGGCCTCGCCAGCGACAGCTACAACGGCAGCCTGGTGCTGACCGCCGGTGTCTACAGCCTGTACGGCGCCAGCTCGGCCCCCGTTGTTACCGGATTCAACGTCACGGTTGAGGTTGGTGAGGAGACGAGCGAGGAGCTTGTCATTAGCAACGGCACAGCGTGGAACGTTAACAGCCTGAGCCAGTCTTAAGCCTATGATATCATGGCGCTTGTCTTGGTATCGCACAATGGTCTTTTAGCGGTTATGAATTAGACTATCAATATATCTTTCTATTCACTCTCAAGATATAGCCATTAAAGCACTCGACCGCAGCCTCATGATGAATGTTCACTTGATTTGTCAGATTTCTACACATGCAACTAAGCCAATCGAATCATTGTCCACAAACCCAAATTCCACGACAGATCAAACAAGTATTTCCATTTGACCCGAGTCCAGGCCTTCAACAATGCCTTTAGAACTCGACCGAACGGTCTACTCAGAAGCTTGTGGTCGAAATACAGATCGTTCTTCTGCAAGAGAATCCGTCGAGCGGGCTAATAGCGCGACTCCTCGCACTGAGCAGCCAGCGATCGTTCACAAGAGAACTAAACCCCTCGACCTCCTTGTGCTTTGTGCAACGCCACATCAGCACTGCCGCTGCTTGGAGTGGTCCTATCCCTACTCCCTACACTACAGCTGCTCTCAGTAGGCAGTGCTCGGGAGCCAGACCTGGCGAGGAGAGCAGAGACTTTGCGCGCTAGGGATCAATGCGTGGGTCCGCCACATGCTGTCCCCGTCGTGTCGGTGAGGAGATGTTGGGTGGCGGTAGGATGGGCTGTTTGTTCAAGTGCCCATACATATCGCTGGTGTGCTCATGTACTGTTGTGTCCGAGTGACCGGCTGATAAGGATAATGGAGTCCGTAGAGATGAATGAATCTGAGCCAAGCATTGCCATGATCATGGGCTTCCTGGAAGCTGAAAGGTCCGGTCCTCTTAGCCGACATCCCTAAGCTGACCTTGCTGATTTGGTGTTTGCTTTCAGCGGGATCGGCGACACAATGTGAAGAAGTATCAAGTCAGCACAACATGAATTATATTCGGCTCGTAGACAGCGTTGCTCGAGCGAACCCACAGCCTATCGGATGGCTCGGCGATGGTGTGTTGTGCTCGTGGAGCAGGCTCTAACCATCCACGCTATGTGCACAGCCACGACCAGCGAGATTGGAATCGTGGCAAGCCATCTCCTAGATCTCGAGACAGCTGCCAATTTTTTTTGAGCGGTACGTAACGGCGGTTAACGAACGAGATGGTAGATGGGTAGAAGAGACTGCAAGCAACAGCAGTCTGTTTCACAAATGTCTTTTGCCAAGGGGCGTGAAAGGGAGGTCGCGCATGATCAACTCGTGAGGTCTACACCATTTGAGATAGCGCGGATATTGAAGCAAGACCTGGGTTCTCTAAAGCATAAAAAAACAAGAAACAAACATAGTACGTTGCCGCAACTTGAGAAATGACTGCAACAGCACAAGTGTCTTCTCCGTACGGATTGTAGTGTCGTATCGTAAACATTGGGTCGATTCTAGGACAAACCACAACACATCTTCTCGGCTCTCACTCGATCTCACTCGACCTCACTCGATCACCAAGCACGGCAGCGTAGTCCACGGAGAGGGTGTATGCCGAAGTGGCGACCAAGGGAGAGGGTCTCCATTTCAGTCTGAGTGCTCTACTCTGAGGACAGCTGATGGAAAGGACACATAGTAAGGGATTGTAGGTAGCCAAGGAGTCACACTCTTCGTGGAAGGTCTCCTGAAGAGCGAGGAAGTGTGAACTATGAAGGACCTTGATTTGTTCTTGCAACGACGCCATTGGAGCAGCAAGCTGGACCAACGGCAGCGCGAACCGGAGTACAGCCGCATGCACCGCACCAACGCAAGACGCGACAGTACGGGATGCTCCCGAGGGACTCGTTGGGGCGTCCGAAGACCGAGTGGCTGACGCGCGGGGTGCTCCTACGATTGATGGCTACGGCAGAGCGCATTCGTGACCTGGCCACCGCAGCGCTCTGCATGAAGAGGCTGGCGGTGAGGCAGTGAGGCAGTGAGGTGTGGAAGAAGGCGAGGTCGCAGCGGGAAGAAATCTAACGCAGCCGCCAAGACATGTGCACTAGCGCCCGCTCCAGCTTCGGAAATCGCGACGTGAGCTCGACCGACATCAACGCCAGCCCCGAGCTCCCTCGAGTCCTGACGTCCGCCCATTTTCTCTCCCACTGCCCGGCGCGTACAGCGACGCCCGTTTTGACGACCGCCTGACGACCACACACGACCGCCGCGATGACGAAGAAGCGCAAGAGATATCCGGACCTCAACCAGAAGCTCGAGCGGCCATGGTGCTTCTACTGCGAGCGCGACTTTGACGATCTGAAGATCCTCATCTCACACCAGAAGGCGAAGCACTTCAAATGCGACCGCTGTGGGAGACGGCTGAACACGGCGGGAGGTACTGCGCCCACTCTCCCAAGATCGATGCACGTGCTGACACGCCAGGCCTGTCGGTGCACATGAACCAGGTGCACAAGGAGAACCTCACACACGTCGAGAACGCCATCGGCGGGCGCCAGGGTCTGGACATTGAGATCTTCGGCATGGAGGGCGTCCCCGCCGAGATCCTCGACCAGCACAACCAGCAAGTCACCCAGAAGCACTTCGCCGAGGAGGAGGAGCGCGCTCGCCTGACGGGCAACCCCGTGCGTGGCCAGTACGCGAACGGCCAGGCGCTGCCCAACAAGCGCAAGAAGGTCAACGAGAGCCTGGACGAGATCGAGGAGCGCGCCAACAAGTTCAGACACGACCGCCAGAACGGCATCCTGCCCGCGCCGCCTGCTGACGTTGCACCGCCGAACCCAGTACGACGCGAACTGCTGACACGGATGCACACGGCTGACAGACTCCAGACCCCCCCCGCAGCAGCAGCAGCAGCAGCAGCAGCGCCGCCCTACGGCGCACTCCCTGCAGCCTTCCCTGGCGCGCCCGCCTACCCTCCACAGCCCTTCCCCACAAACAGCGCCATACCCGCGCGGCCAGGCAGCATCCCAGGGCAGCCCGCTGCTTTGCCACCGCGACCAGGTTTCGGCGCGCCGCCAGCCCTTGCCCAGAACGGCTCGGACCCAGCAGCCATACACGCGTCGGTCGACGACCTCATTGGGTCGGTGGCGCACGAGGCGGCAGGGGGCGACAAGAAGGAGGACAAGAAGAGCAAGAAGAACGCCAACATCAAGCTCGTCTTCTTCGACGACAGCACCAGCCCGGAGGAGAAGATGGCGCGTCTCCCGCGTTTTGCCGAGTTTGCGAGGGCGTAGTCGTGTGCGTGTGTCGTTGAAGTGTGGTTACCAAGTAAAATGTCACGGATGCAGCATCCAACACTGCTCATGAAAGCACCTGTCCACCCCACCTCAAGTCCAGCTTCACAGGAAGCGAACCAGGCTGGCGCGTGCCTAGAACACGTGACGTGCAGGCCGAGGCGTGCGCGTGTAAGCGTAGTTGGGTCCAGGAAGCAGGCCGTGGATGGATAGCGAGAGAAGGGGAATATAAAGTAGCGCCGAATCAAGCCTGTTGGACAGACACGCAGAGCGACAGATGTCCATGTCTATGCTTGTTCGTCTAACCTTGTTCGTCTAACCACCTGCCATGCATCTCCTACTCCTACTTCTCTTAGGCATGGCTGTACTCATCCAACGCCCACCTTTCTCACGCATGCATAAGATAGGCAGACTGACAGATGTCCATGTCTATGCTTGTTCGTCTAACCTTGTTCGTCTAACCACCTGCCATGCATCTCCTACTCCTACTTCTCTTAGGCATGGCTGTACTCATCCAACGCCCACCTCTCTCACGCATGCATAAGACACGCAGACTGACAGATGTCCATGTCTGTGCTTGTTCGTCTGACCACCTGCCGCGCATCTCCCACTCCCACTTCTCTTAGGTATAGCTGTACTCATCCAACGCCCCCTTCTTCTCACGCATGCATGGCTGTCATCAGTTCTGCTTTGGTTTGGGCAGTGTTTCAACGGCTGATGTGAGTGCAGTGGTAGCTGGCACTCTATGCTACCTTGTGTCCTATCCTATCCTATCCTGTCCTATCCTATTATCTGGTATCCCATCCCATCCCAAATCCATTACTCGCAAACTCGCACACTCGCACACCCACTCATCACCACCCACCCTTCACCCGATGGAGTAACACCGGCTACATGCCCTCATAGTCAGCCTCCAGTTCCTCCCCCTCCTCCCCCTCGTCTTCGTCGTACTCCTCGCTCTGCTCGTCTTCGTCCTCGTCTTCGTCTTCGTCATCGTCATCGCTGGCATGAGCCCAGGCCGACGTCTCGGTGAAAGCTAGACTGTCGCCGAGATCGAGGGCGTGTGTTGTCTCTAGCAGGGCGTCCGTCTCGAGAGGCGAGGGAGGGATGTGCTGGAGTGGTGGGTTGGTGTCTGTATCTGTATCTGTGTGTGTATCGAGCTCTTCATCTTCATCTTCCTCTTCCTCTTCCTCTTCATCTTCCTCTCCTTCGTCTTGGGCAAAGAGGACGGATTTCGCAATTGCACTCCCACTCCCACTCTCTCTGTGCAGATGTGGGTGTTTTGAATCGCGAGACGGAGACGAGATGCGCGGTGCGGTCTTCGAGGGGACGACGTCGCCCTCCCACGGCGCGCACGCTTGCACTACGGCGCCGCACCGCAGACACGACCAGCCCTCGCCCTCTTCACCGGCGATGCGCTGCGCGAGGCAGGCGAAGCAGTACAGGCAGCCGCAGTCGGCGGCATACGGGTTCGTGATGTCGGTGGCTGCGGAGCCGACGACGCCACCACCGCCGCCGCTGCTGGCGGAGTGGGTGAGCGTGTCGGCTTCTGACGAGGTCGAGGGGTTCTGGCCGTGGTAGCAGATGGCGCAGGTGCGGTCGGGCAGGAAGGCGAGGGGCCCCGAGTTTGGGGAGTCGGTGTCGTCGGCGTGGTCGCGGGAGGCGGAAGATGGGGAGCGGCGGCCCACGAGGGATAGAAAGGCGGTGCGCAGACGGCGGACGGAGCGCGAGAGGATGCGGCGCCAGCGGGTGATGCCGACGAGCGGGAGCAGGAACAGGAGGAACTCGGTGAAGGCGTGCCATACCAGCTGCCGGTTGAGGTACTCGAACGAGACGTCGCGCGAGGTCGAGTGCGAGGTCGGCGTCAGGCGCAGGCGCAACAGCCGGTCGGTCAGCGTCCGGTAGCGGCCGTTGGCGAGGAAGACGAGGAACGAGGCCAGCGAGGCGACGTCGTGCGCGTTGGCCAGCGCCTCGGTTGCGCGGGCGAGGAAGCCGAGGCGGGCGGTGTGCGGGCGTGCGGAGTCTTCCTCGGCCGCCAGCAGATGGGCCTCCCACTTGCTCCAGGCGTACCGCCCCCCAATCGTCACCAGCCCGTAGGCCGCCTTCTGCCACGGCCTGGGCGGCGGGCGGCTCGGGGCGGACGAGCGGGCGTCGGAGTAGCGCAGGCCCTGCAGGTGGGCGCCGTAGCTGGCGTGGTTGTTCCAGAGGCCGAGCTTGAACAGGACCACGCGCAGCGCCAGCAGCACCTCGGGCGCGTATGTGTCCGGCAGGTGGGCGCCGAAGTACTTGAGGCCCTCGCCGAGCTGGCCCTTGAGCAGCGCCAGTAGCTCGTCGTCGAGCAGCTCGGCGTCCAGCTGCCCGACTCGGAATGCTGGACGCGTGCCCTCGCGGCCCTTGGCGGCGTCCCACGCGCCGAAGCCGGCGGCGCTCAGGCGGTTGAGGGGGAAGGGCAGGCGGGCGAGGGCGGGCGAGGGCGGTGGGGAGGCGAGCTGCGTGCGGGCGTGGGCGGCGCGTTGGGCGCGGCGGGCGGCGATGCGTTCCTGGGCGGCGGCGAAGTCGGCGGCGGGCATGGCTATCTTGTCATGGCTGCGCGCGGCGGGGCTGCCTGTGTGTCGTGGAGGTGGAGGGAGGCTGCGTGCACACGTCGAGCACGGGCGATGGGCGATGGGCGATGGATGGGGTGATGCGCCGGACCGAGGTTGCGTCGCGTCGCGCAGTGGCAACGGCAAGTCTAGCCGAGCCAGGGTCCTGCCGATCGCGCGCGCAGGCGGTAGGTAACCAGTCAACACCAAACAGCCAAACAAGGTCACGTCCTGACTGCCATTGCCACGCTCACGCCCAACCAGCCTGGGTGAGCAGGCGCCCAACCCCACGCCACACGCCACACGCCACACGCCACACGCCACACGCCACACGCCACACGCCACACGCCACACGCCACACGCCACACGCCACACACCACACGCCACACACCACATCCCTCCTCTCCACACCCCCCACTCGCCCTCTCGCTGCCCCGCAACACCGACACCCCGCCATGAACGTCGAGTTCGGCATAGAAGTGCCCGGCGAGGCCAATCCCCTCACCGAGGGCCTCTTGTTCCACGTCCTGCGCTCGGCCGCCTCCACCGACCCGCAGCAGATCCAGACAGGCACCAAGCAGCTGCAGGCGTGGGAAAAGGCCCGCGCCTTCTACCCGCTGCTGCAGACCGTCTTCCTCGACAAGTCGCTGCCCCTCGAGGTCCGCTATCTGGCCGCCATCCAGCTCAAGAACGGCATCGACAAGTACTGGCGCAAGACGGCCACCAACGTCGTCCCAAAAGAAGACAAGGCCGCCATCCGCGCCCGCCTGCTCGAGAGCGCCGTCCACGAGGCCGACCAGCGACTGGCCCTGCAGAACGCCCTTGTCGTCGCCAAGATTGTCCGATTCGAGTTCCCCAACGACTGGTAAGGGGCCGTCTATGCAACACGTGCAGTGCTGATGGTACCAGGCCAGACCTCTTCCAGCAGCTCCTGCACATCCTCCGCGCCTCGACCGACCCCGGCGCCTACCGCCTGCAGCTGCCCCGCGCCCTCCTCGTCCTGCTGTACATCGTCAAGGAGTTGTCGACGGGCCGCCTGCTGCGGACGCGCCAGAGCCTGCACACGGTCGCACCCGACATCTTCAATGTCCTCGCCACCATCTACGTGAACAAGGTACAGACATGGCAGTCGCTCCTGCGCGACGCCGGCGAGGGGGAAGGAGGCGCCCTTGAGAGCATCGAGCACAGCTTGATCGCCATCAAGATTATTCGTAGACTGCTCGTTGCCGGCTACGAGTTCCCAGGCAGGGAGAAGGACGTGCAGCAGTTCTGGACACTGACGCGATCGCACTTTGGCCACTTCTTCCAGTACGTGTCTGCTGAGAACTCGCCGCTTGGGGAGAGCGTGCAGAGCTGGATCGAGAAACACTTGATGCAGCTCTCCAAGCTCCACCTAAACATGGCCCTTACGCACCCTGCCAGCTTCGTGCTACTACCCAACTCAATTCCTCTTGTGCGCGACTACTGGACCCTGATTGCGCGACTAGGTGAGACATGGGGCTCCAAGTCGCTCGACGCCGCGCAGATGGGCACAGACGGGGACGCAGAAGACGAGCCGCCCGTGCTCGAACGACTCGGCCTAAAGGGCCTTCTCTTGATACGCGCGTGTGTGAAGATAGTCTTTTACCCCACGCAGACCTTCAAGTACAAGCAGCAGCAGGAGAAAGACGAGCGGTTCCAAGCCACGCAGGCCGTCAAGCTGGAGCTCCTCACAGACGATCTTGTACGTGAGATGATCTCAACCCTGGTCACGCGCTTCTTCGTCTTCCGGCCGAGCGACTTGCGCATGTGGGAAGAAGAGCCCGACGATTGGGAGAAGAGGGAAGAAGGCGCTGAGGATTGGGAGTTCGCCATTCGCCCTTGCGCTGAGAAGCTGTTCCTAGACCTCGCAAAGAATTTCAAAGATTTGATCGTCCAGCCGCTGCTCCAAGTCTTCTACTCTGTTGCCAGTGAGTCGCGCCGCTGTCCACACTTGCACGCCTACTGACCCTCACAGCACCGGAGAATGAAGACATTCTGTTCAAGGACTCGGTCTACACCGCCATCGGTCTTGCTGCTGACATACTGCACGACCAGCTCGACTTTGATGCTTTTCTCCAAAACACGCTTGTCGCTGAAGTAGGCAAGCAGAAGCCTGGCTTCAACATCATCCGCCGCCGCATCGCCATTGTCATCTCGCAGTGGATCGCCATTAAGATCGCCCAAGAGAAGAAGCCGATTGTGTATCAGATCTTCCAACACCTGCTGGACACGAGCGACCCACTTAACGACCAAGTCGTTCGCGTTACTGCTGGACGGCGATTCAAGGACATTGCTGACGAGTGGGAGTTCCATGCCAACAACTTCCTACCGTATGCGCCGACTACACTCGAGAGGCTGATGGCGCTTGTGCGAGAGGTCGATCTGCCAGACACGAAGATGGCCCTTCTCAACACCATTAGTATCATAGTAGAGAGACTCGAGTATCATGTGAGTTTACCATCTGCTATGCGGAGGTAACCACTGACAGTTCAGATTACACCATACGCCAACAGCATCGTCACCCTCCTCCCGCCGCTCTGGGAGCAGTCTGGCGAGGAACACCTCATGAAGCAAGCCATCCTCACCCTCCTCGCCCGCCTGACGAACGCGATGAAAGCAGAATCCCGATCCTTCCACGTCTCGTTTCTCCCCATCATCCAGAGCGCCATTGAGCCAGAGTCGGAAACACAAGTCTACCTCCTCGAAGACGCACTCGATCTGTGGTCGTCAATCGTTGCGCAGACACCTTCCGCGCCCGAACCCACACCTCCAGAACTACTCAACCTCCTGCAGTATCTTCTTCCTCTGTATTCGATGGACAACGACACCCTTCGCAAGGCCATCGAGATCACTGAAGCTTACCTCCTCCTCGCACCCGCTTCTGTGCTGGCAGACCATTTTCGGTCCGCTTTGTTGCAGGCTCTCGCAGACCTCCTCGGTAACCTCAAGCCCGAGGCCAACGGCATCTTGACGCACTTGACGCAGTGCGTGATTCGCGGTGCCGAGGGAGTTGGCGGCGAGGCAGCGGTCCACGTCTTGACACAAGACCTCATCTCGACCGGCTTCTTCGCCAAGGTCCTCCAAGGTCTCCACGGCGCCTGGTCCCACCATCAATCCCACGGCCCGTACCGCGAACTGCCCTCGCATGCCGTCGACGGCGTAGTCGAAACCGACTACTTCACAGTCCTCGCGCGCATCGGCCTCGCATCGCCGAATGTCCTGCTCGAAGCCCTTTCCTCCGCCGGTGAGGCAGACCTGCAAAAGACGCTCGACTGGCTGCTGGAAGAGTGGTTTAGCCACATCGAGAACATCGGCGACGCGCCCGGCAAGAAACTCATGACACTCGTGCTAACCCGACTCCTCGAGACAGGCCAGCCATGGGCGCTGGGCCGGCTGCAGAATTTCATGGCGCTGTGGACCGATGTGTTGGGCGAGCTGCTCGATGGCATGGACGATCAGAGTGTCGAGTACGTCGAACCCCCATCATCACCTCGTTGTCGTTGTGTTAGTCACTTACCTTGCATAGTTCACTGTACTGGCCCCCCGAGCCCTACAACCCCACCGAGCCCGAAGCCCCCGAGGACGTGCGGAAGCGTGACCTCCTGTATTCGGACCCCGTGCACCAGATCAACCTCGTCGCTTTCGTGCGCGAGCACCTGCAGCAGGCCGTGCAGACTGCGGGCGGAGATCAGCAGTTTCAGGAGGAGTGGTTAAGCAGGGTGGATGGCGATGTGCTGAAGGGATTTGGGGCTCTAGGGATTATGTAATGCATGCAAGGAGAGAGGGTGGACGACATAGCGTGGATAAATAGCCAAGACAGCGTCGCGGCAGGCATCCTTGTTCGGGCTTCTTCGAGAGCACAAACGAACAGTCTTCCATGCCGTCATACACTGCAATAAGTAATGGCTGCTAGAATTACACTACGATTCAATCACACAACTCCAGCAACATGAATCATTTAAGTACGGCCTCTATTCACACGCATCTATATCTAGCTGAGTAGAATACTGTACTCTATCTCGCACTAGCAAAGATGAGACCGACGCGGCAGTTAGTACTGCTCATTTGGCTGTGGTGGCGCTTAGAGTTGCCACACGATAACGATTGACGTTGGATCGTAAATACCCAACACTTGAAACTACCTACACATTTAATCTACAGTTATGATTTGTCCAGTTGAAATTCTTCCTGCCGAGCTCTTCGCCTGTGTGGTTGCATTCAAAAGCCTACCACGCGATTGTGCGACCTGCTCTGTGGACCGCGATCGAGCCCACCGCTCAGACTTCCATTCAAAGCCCGTACACCGAGCGCTATGCGTCGAAGAAACGAAGACGCGCAAAAATGCCACGTTACAACACCAGTCCGCTTGCTTGAATACAGGACCGCGACGACGAGCGGGCACGCCTCCGAGGTGCGCGATTCCTGTCAACGTGTTCAGTTGGCCTACGGTGGGGGAGGATTTTGCACAGAGCGAGAAGAAAGGTAGGCGCTGCTCTTTTGCGATGACGCTGCCTGCCGGTGAAGATAGAGCCTGCGAGCACGCTGGCCTCGAGGTTCGCCCACTGTGTAAATCTGGATGCTTCCTGCACTACTTGAGCCCGAACACTGCCCGAGTCTGAAAGCTGTCCAGCTGTTCGGATTCGAGCCACACAGCAAACTTACTGACGGAATGTTCAGCTTTGGTGGCGATTACCCTAATAGCAGCGTTGATATTCCAGGGCAGCTCCGAGCGGCCATCTCCCATGCCAAGGTATCACACTACGCCGGCGGCCGAATCATCTTCTGGGTTGGCTCTGGCGAGGATCAATCTTGTAAGTTCGCTTCGAATGCAGGGATTCACGCTACAGATCACTACTGCGAGCTATGGAGCTAATTAGAAGCAAACCATCATCGTGTTGTACAACTAGATCCGGACTACACAAGCCCTCAACATTATGATAGTTCAAATCCGAGTGGCAGACTACTAGAAGAGGAAGTAGGTAAAAAATTCTTTACTTAAATTCAGATCTTACCCGCGCCCTAGACATGTACAACATAATTACTTGTAACGCTAATATTGCTTACTTAAGATAAAACTCTAGACTAAATTGTTAAGCATACTTCAGAAATATATTCATTTTGAAGAAGTAGATGATGCATGTAAGATTCATAGTAGAGAGTACGCAGTAAAGCATATTAGTAACAGAGTAAAATATCTATCTTGATTGTAACAGAAATAATAATGTTGTAGACAGCTAGTACTAAACGCCTCTACACAGCCAGACTTGTAGTAAAAGAAATACACACAAGCATACATACAGAACCAGTAACTAGCCTAAGAAGAAGTCTGTCTAGCTAAACATGCCTCACCAACCTCAACACGCCCCTCACCCTCTCGATGGCGCGTTGGAAGCGGTTATCGTCCGAGCTAAAAAACTCCGCGTCCCATTGCTTATAGATGCGGCCCTGCCCGTTCTCTGCCGCGGTCTGGACGGGCCAGGTTCGGTAGACTGAGTGCGAGCGCGTTCCTCCTTGATGAAAGCGTAGAGCTGGCTCTTCCTCACCACCGTGCCTGCAGCGATGAGCGTCTCCGCGTCGCCGACGCAGGCCATCTTGGGGAACAAGACGACGACATCCTCTTCGTCCACGTACGCGGGGACCTGGCAGGCGTCGGACGACGACGGGATTGGGATTCCCCAGGCGAATTCGCTGGCTTGCGTGGCTTCGAAGCTCGACACGAAGACGTGCGTGCTGTACTGTGCTTTTTGCCAGATGTCCTGCACGTCACATAACATGTCGTCTAGGTTGCTCAGAAACGCTTCTTTGAGATCGGAGCGGATCACGTCCGAGACGCCTTTGTATCGCATTACTTCTTCCACGACGCGGCTCGTTAGCTGGTCTTCGGCGTCTTCTCGTTCGGGCTCGAGGACGGCGAGGAGCATGGCTCTCAGTGCCCTCTCCCGCTTCGAGTCGATGGAGGCGAGGTTGTAGAGGATGCCTTCGAGCGATCCGTGGTCGTCTATTGACTGGTATGTTGGTTGTAGCAGGTGTTCGTTGATGGCGTTGGCTAGGATAGAGAGTACTGTGACGATGCGCAGCTCCTTTGCAACCTCCGAATTGGACTGGGGCAGCGGTTTATCCACGGGGAAAATAGGGTTTTTGTTGAGAGCATCCCAAGTTGGCTACGCGATGTGAGTCGGTGGCCGAGAACGATGGCTCGAGTCGGAAATCTTACCGCGAGCATACTGTCTGGTAGGTCTTCGCCGACGTATTTCCTGACCAGTAGCGTGACAGATACCCATATTTTCTTAAATTCTTTCGCCCTTGGTGATGGTCAGTTACGGTATCGGGCTTCGGACCACTGTTGACTTACAGCTCGTCGGCGTTGATGTCCGTCAGTCGCGCAAAGTAGCTGTTTAGCTCTTCCAGTCGAGCTTCGACCACCTTCAGGTTCTGATCCAGCAGAGCGTTGTGTTGCTTTGTGTGCTCCAAAGAACTATTTAGGGTGGATGTCTCGGCCTGCGATGTGTTGAGTGCCACGGCAATCTTCTTGGCCCTGGCCTGGTCATCCTGTATTTGAGTTTTCAACTGCGTGATCTCGTTATCTTTTTCCTTCAACTTGGCTTTCGCCACTTCCCACTCCTCTTTCAACCTTCGCCCTGTACTTTTGAAACCTGTTGCCTTTTCCTCCAATTGAGCAACTACTTTGTCTTTATCTACTAACCTCGCCTCCAGTTCTGCAACCCGCTGTTCGAAGGCAGCCTTCTCCTCTCCGAAGTGAACAACTCTCTCTTCGTACCCCTTCAGATTGTTCGTGCGTTCTGCAACATGGGACATCTTCTCACGCTCCCAAGCTTCTTCAGCCTGATCAAATACCTTCTTCTTCTCTCGTATCTCTGCCTCAAGTTTTGGGATGCGATCTACCAGCTCTGCCAGCTTTTGATATCCTCCCTCGGAGCTGAAGCTGGCCACTGCACTGACCAACTGCCGCGCCACCTGGAACGTATCTTCGGGAGAATTGATGCTGCTGACGGCCGAGTCTCTCCTGGGGAGGGTTTTTGCTGACTCTGTGGCCATGATATCGACTGAATCACTGGAAGACAGCCTGTTGTCGTTGAAAATAGCACGATCTTATGCGCATCCTTACGCCTGTTCTTATCTTTTATCAGTAGAACGTGAGGCGAACGTGAATTACTGTGTTGTTCTCACCGGTCAAGCCACGGCCATCATTTAGCATCCATACTCGTCGCCATATCTCTAAATGTGACATATGGCATGCTGCCACAGAAGGATCATCAAGAAAAAGCGCAATACGTGGGTATCTTCAATTGGCCCTACAGTATCTACCCCATGTCTGCGATATCAAGACACCCCTACATGCACATGCCTTCTGTACTGTTCGAGCGGAGAATAGCGCAAACAAGCCAACACAGCGGAACCAACAAGTTGAAGCCACCCAAAGCCCCAGATCAGTGGTGCGTGACGGGCTATTGAGTATGCTCCACGTCCTGAACCAGACTGAAGGACGATGGCGATTCACGGCTATTGCGTCCCGGTCCGCTCCCCTGCAGATGCCTCACTTTCAGATTCTGTAAGAATGGTTTCAATCTACCCGATTGGATGTGAGAGATTCCTTTATCTTCATGCATGATGAGGCGCAGTATGGGGTTCATGCGAACCACACCGCCGGGCTGGTACTGTACCCCAGACGGTACCACACCATGGCATACACTATGCATGTGAAGTGCGTGGCCTTGTTGGCGAACGGGTTGGAACCTAGGGTTCGCAATCTCGAGTGCAGGACCACGCGGGGTAGATACTGCTAGGCCTTTGCTGTGCCGCACTGCTGCAGCTTGCTGAGATACCGCGGGATCGCATCAACTCGTGCTGACACGATTCCCTGGACCAGTGTCATGTTACAAAGTCTTGGAAAGTATGCGAAAGTGAGGCATAACGAAGCAAGCAGGTCTATTGATTTAGATAATTGAATGGCGTGTTCAGACTCAAATCAACGCACCATCGAGCTGCAAGGCTGAATCTTGGCACAGCCATCGACGTCACGCACGGCATATTTCGGGAGATGCATGAAATGATATCCCATCTTCTGCTTTCAATTGGAAAGCGTTTGAGAGTCATGTTGAATCAGCGCCTGAAAGACGTTTTGTGTACGACTGAAGCTTTTAGAGGATGTCGAAGCCAGTGCACCCAGACGACAGCCTTGCAGTCATACAATAGTCGGAGTCACGTTAAGTGTAAGCCTAACCCTCGTTGATGCCACGTCAGGCTTTGCTGAATTCAGCCATGCTGCGTAGAGCTGCATACGCGCGACTACCTGAACAATCTTTATGTGGAACTTGCCAGCACAACCTTGACCGGTATGCTGAAGTCGCACAATACGCAACATGCAAGCTCAAATTCACCGGTACTAATGCTTGTACGTCACTCTGAGGTAGTTGCATGTACAGCTTCGAGTGGTTGCTGTGCCATGATCCTGTCTGCAAAGAGCTTTCTTACACCACCTACCACGGCAGAACGTAAAAACCCGATAGCTTCTCTATACTGCCATTCTTGAAGACAGTGAACAAATTGAATAAAAGACACTGAGATATTTTTACCGGACAGTATCGAAATGTTACCAGTAGCAGCAATGCAAACTTAACACAATTGTGGTACGACTACTCACTCTGAGACCACCACAAACTTATGATATACTAAGTCTCCAGGGGATTTAATTTAATTGATTTGATTTATAAGTTTAGCGTCCTGTGTAAGTCTAAGACTATATAAGACGAGAGCAGTTAAGTTACTCTAGTAATTTAAGGAGCGTGATTATAAAAGGAGATAGTAAATATAGGTTCAGAGTCCTGTAGTAAGAGCCTATGCTCTAGGGGGTTAACAGCATTTTTAGGTTTCTGTTGTTTATTGTAGGTACCACTTGCAGGTGCCTATTCTAGTGTCTAAAATAAAAGCTAGAGTAGCTAGAATTCTCTAGGTTATGTGTAGTAGTAGTTATATTAAGAGTTATTATCCTTATAGGCTGTTCTGTATTATTTTTCTTACTTATTTATATTCTTTATAGCTAAGTAGGAGGTGTTAAGTTATTTGTGTGTAGCTGTAGATATATCTGTTGCTATCTACCTTCTATATATTATAGAGGTATGCTTTATTATATCTATATCCTAGTTTTAGTTAGTAGTAGGCACTTACTACCTCTTATTTAGTATTTTTAGGTAGTTTTATCCTGTTTGTTAGTCCTAGCTAGTATTTTACTGCGTAGGTGTCTGCTTTCCTTAGGATTGCTTTAGCTTTATAGGTAACTAGTTTATAAACCTATTTATTTGTTTTAATAGCTTTTACTTAAATTCTAGTTATAGTAATGCTTATAGCGTTTAAGGTATGCCTCTTTTTTATTGCTTCTTTTGCTAGAAGGTCTGCTTTCTTATTTCCTGCAATGTCTTAGTGGCCATGGGTCTATTTAAGGCTTATTGTGGCTCCTTTATCTTTAATAGTTTTAGCTGCCTTTATACAGTGTATTTGCTAAGCCTGTCTAGGCTTGTTTAAAGGAGTTTTTAGTCTTAGGATAGCTGCCTAGTTATCTGTAAAGACTTAGACGTCCTGTCCTGTAGTAGCTATAGTAGCTACAATTTTAAAGCCTTTTATTATTCTTTCTAGTTCTCTGTTATATATATTTTAGCCTTTACTAATATTGTAGTTTATAGTGTAGATTTCCTTAGGCTCTTAGTTATAGTCTAAGACTATAATTCCTACTCCTATTCCTAGGCCTCCCTCTATAGAGGAAGCGTCTGTGTAGATAGCTAGTATAATACTTCCTACTTTCTATAGCATCTATATTTTATATACTTTTACTTCTTCTTCTTTTAGTAGTTTTAAGATTTTAGTTTAGTATGCAATAGCCTTGTTCTAGGGGCAGAAGTAGAAGTCTTTTAGTTTCTCTTCTCTTATACTAGGCATAGCCTTTTCTATAGACTGTGTAATTTGCATAAGCTGTATAGGTAGTCCTATTCTTAGCCTAGTATAGTTAACCTCTCCTTACTCTATACTAGAGTCTAGGTCTATGTTTTGTAGGGTGGATTTTAGCTGTGTTGTAGTGTTCTAGTATAAGTATCGAAGCATCTCGTTAGCAGGCACATTAGGAAGGATACTTATTATTATTATTGTTAAGGGTTAAAGAGACAGGTAGTATGGTAGTTAAATTCTATAAGTAAGTGTTACTAGTTGTTGTTATAGGTGTCTTGCCTTAACAGTTCCTGTTAAGGTCTTTTATACCCCTCTGCTAGCTAGATTACGTACACTAGCTAAGCATCCTAGTTCTTACTAAGGAAGTTACTATGTGCACTAGCATAAACCTCCCCCCCCTAAGAGCTTAGCCCTATTAAGTAAATAAACTAAGTTAAAACTAAACTCTAAACTAATTACTAACCCCCCTTATTACTCCGCTTGTTCCTTTCCCTTGCTACCTCCCTGTTTCTGCAATCTTGTTAAGGCCCTAGTTTCCTAAGTAGGTTGTTAACTAGAGTCTCCTAATAGCTTAGGGGTAGGAGAGTCTGGTACGCGTCTTAATAAACCCTAGTTTAAGGCACTGCCTAATTTGTATATTATCTAGGTAGTAGCCTCTGTTGCTTTAACAGTTAGACTGTTAAATAACTTATTAAGAGCACTCTCCTGTGTATGCTGTCTGTCCTATAACTCCTATCCTTTCTTATATTCTAGTACTACTCCTTTATTAGTAAAGAAGGATTAATTAGGGATACCTAACTCTTTATTAGCTCTAAAGCAATACTTCTTAAACATCTTTACCTACTACTAATGCCTCTTTATTATAGCAATATTATTATCCCTACTCTTCTAAAGAAACTTTACAAGCTCCTTATTATTAAGACTAAAAATGCAGAGTATCTCTTGCTAGACTAGATAAGAGTTGTACTAAGCCTAGCAATAGATAGCTTTAGAAATCTAGGAAGAGAAAGTTAGCGCTATGTCTGCTAGGAAAGTATAGGGAGCACCACTATACTTATTTAAATAACCTAATAGTAATAAGGGTCCTAGCGTAAGCATCTAATAAGAGCTGGCAATGTCCTTATATAATCCTATCTCTAGAATCTCTATAGTTTCTCTGTCCTCTGTAACTAGTACGTACTAAGGGAGTATAGTTCAGCGCCTTATTATAGATAGTCTAGTAGACCTATGTGGTAGTGCTAGGTAGGAGATCCTAACGTCCTTATACTTGTAAGGATATTTCTTCTACTTAGTACCTACTATGTCTTGTGCTAACTTAGGGTAGTTAACTGTATCTACCTACCCTTTAATGTAACTATTATATTATTTAATTCTATTATCTTTCCTCTAAGCTAAGTATTCTAGAACTAAATTATAGAAGCCTTCTAGAGTAATGGTACAGTTATCTGTATCTTTATTATTAAAGGATACTAAGCCCTATATTATGTCTATTCCTCTACCTAACTCTATAGTGTTATAGAGGTTGTAATCTACGTGCTTAAAGAACGTCTAATCTCTAGGCTTAGTGTACTTAGTGTAGTATAGGTAGGAGATTAAGTT
Source organism: Ascochyta rabiei (assembly GCF_004011695.2). Lineage (NCBI taxonomy): Eukaryota > Fungi > Ascomycota > Dothideomycetes > Pleosporales > Didymellaceae > Ascochyta > Ascochyta rabiei. Next base: position 128,271 of record NC_082408.1, on the reverse strand, counting down.
AGTTTATTAATAGAGTACTGCATAGTAAAGCCAGTACTGCAGATTGCCCCTTACTAGCTGTTAGATAACAGAGTAGTACATAATCCTACACTACCCTAGGTTACTTTTACTATACTTTATATAAGTATAATAGTTATATATATTAAAGCATTTATCTACTATTTTCTAGAGTTCTAGATTGTTTTAAAATATAGAGGCAAACACAGAGACTATAATAGTGCCTTTCTAGTTTAGACTGTCTGCCTTAGCTTAAAAATGTTAAGATAGGTGCCTAGAGATAAAGTTGTCCTAGTTAAGGTTAAGTACTGTAGGAACCAGGCAGAATTAATAGGACTGTAGACTATCTATTATGTTTAGTGCACAGAGCTGCTCTTAAAACAAGATCTTAGTTTTTAAGTTGCTCCTCTACTTTCTCTAGCTGGTCTTATTCTTGTGCATTAGCATAAGTAGGTTAGATATTATAGTAGTGTTAAGAGTGCAGACTAGTAAACTAAGTTTACTAGCAGTGTACTAGAAATAAGGAAAGTAAACTTGTTACAGGTTAACTATGTAGTAGGTAATTGTTCTTCTACTAGCACCTTCCTCCTTTTAAGTTTCTCCTCCCTTACTGTAAAGAGTGTACAAAGCGATTACGAGGGAGGATAGGGTTAAAGAGGATAGCAGGTGTATTGAGGTACGTAGTATGTAGTAACAAGACTAATCGCTAGAGTATTAGTAATAACCTCTAACACCTTTATATAGTCTAGGCTGGCTAGCCCTATAGTAGCTTGCCAAGACTAGCAGAGGTACCCCTAGGCCTAGCGCCTAACAATGCCTCCCTTCTCTAGATTGTTTAGCTTAAACAACGGTATAATTAGCAATACTGTATTATTTTAGCCTAGCTTTAGACGTGTTTACTCCGTCTGTCCTGTTATAGCCAATTCTAACTAGGTTTAGGCGTTTTAGACGCCTTATAAGGCTAGATAGGGCTTAATACTAATTCTGCCTTTACCTAGTAAAAGTTAAACAGAAATCCTCTCTTACCTCTTACTTTACCTCTAGGGTCTAGGCAGCCGCCTGCGCAGGCTAAAGCTCTAACTAGGTAGCTGGCAGCATATAAGCTATCTATACCCCTAGTTTTGTTAGTTACTACTATATCCTACTTTATTTTAGTAAGTACTAACCTATTCTGTCTAGCACTTTTATAAGGATAGCTAAGGGATTTTCTAGGTCTTTCTAGCACGTTCTAACACGTTTTAGCAGATAGCACCGCACAATACGCCCCAGTAACCTTTTTAGACTATTCCTAACCACTACCGCCCACCACTAACTAATACTAACTGTTACTAACTACTATTTGCTATAGCTATTATGTTAATACCTGCTTACTACAAGATTAACATTGCTAAGAACAGTAGGACTACTAAGCAGTGCTGTATGCTATATCTCTACTACATTGCTAACAGTAATGTCTATAGGGACTATTGTTTCTCTACTAACCTAGCTTTGTAGGGTAGCCTGCGTTATAGGGACGCCTAGGCCTACTACTATAGAGAGTGTTATAATAGCAACAAGAATTGCCTATTAGTACGTGTTTTATCTCCTTTTAGCTTGTTTTAGCATCTTTTAACACGTTTAGGGCCCTAATAAGTACGCTAACAGCTATTTAAGGCTTTCTAGCAACATAGCGCGCCTTTACTCTAGTTGCTGCCTAGTTACTGCTGCTTATGCCGCTATTGTTAATGCTGCTAGAGTTAAGACCACCCCTACAACACCTGCTACCACTACGCCTATGTCTATTAACAAGAAGACCACAATAGGCGAGTCTATTGTTAACTAGGCCAGCTTGTTGCTAGGTATGATTTAAGAGTACGTTCTAACACGTTTTAGCTTATTATGGCATAATCTAACCTTTATAGGAACTATTTACTATAGAAAGAGCTGCTTATACTCTATAATAGCAACACTTATGTATATAAGTTAACCTTATCTAGCATCTACGTTAAGAAGCAAGATTAATCTAAGGCTGGCGCTGTTAAGGCTAAGATGAAGCGGAAGAAGCTGTTAGAGGAGAGCAGTAGCGAGTCTAATCCAGACGCGCCTATCACCCCCCACAAGAAGGTATTATAGCACGTTTTAACCTGTTTTAATAATGTCTGACTTCTTTTAGTTAAAGTACCAGATTACAGGCACTAGAAAGACACTTAGTTAACTCTAAGAGGAGCGGGAGGAGCAAGAGGCTGCTGAGCAGGCTGCCGCCAATGCTGCCGCCGCTGCTGCTGCTGCTAAGAAGCCTTATAGTGGTTGTAAGGCTACTACTTATGCCTGTAGTAGTAGTTATAGTTAGTAGATGTTCCTTATAATAGAAGGTTTAGATTAATAATACCTAAGTTTGTAGTTAGTAGACAGTTTTAGGCTAATATAGCAATTAGGTGCATTACACTCTTAGATAGTCTAAATAATACTAGGAAGGTGTTCTTCTATACTAATTCTCCTATATTTACTTACAATTGTAACTATATAACGTAGCGTGTAACTTTCTTTGTCTCCTTATGTTAGAAATAGCCATAATAGGCTAAAAGATGCCTACTTTAGCTAGTCTGTATTTCTTAGGGTAAGGTAGGGTTATATTTTCCCTTAGCGTAAACTATTAAACACTTGTTAGTTAAAAAACCCCTATAGGGAAAAATCATAATTAAGTAAAGGTATTTAGCCTTTTTAGTCCCCCCCTTTTTTAGACTTTAACCTTAACGTCTTATTACGCAGTCTAAGCAGTTACTTTATAGTTTTCTAGTATTGTTTCAGCACTTCTTTAGAAAGATTTGTGCTAATTTCCTAGGAGTTTTCTAATTTAGGGAATCTGTCCCACTTAATAAGGTATTCCTACTGTCTGTTATCTAGTTACCTTCTGTTAAGGACTTTTTCTACATTCTACACCTTCTCTTCCCCTTTAACTATAGGTTCTTGTATTTATTCCTATATAATTGGAAGTTAACTTCTTAGTGTGTATAGGTCTAGCAGTAACGCATAGAATACTAGATAGATCCCTTTTATTCCTAGCAGGTCTACTCTGTATACACTAGGGCCAATCTAGGCTGTAATAGTCCTAGGTCCTAGGTATTTCTAGTCTAGCTTCTTTTTTAGGCGTACTGTCCTAATGTTCTTACTAGAGACTAGTACTTTGTTGCCTACTTTAAAGGGTGCTAGTAGTCGTTTCTTATCTAAGTGTTTCTTTTAATACTTGTTTAACTTTTCTATGTTTACTTTACAGGTAGCCTATAAGGCAATAACTTTAGCAGCTAATTCCTTTACAAGGGGAGATTCTCTACCTTTTAATGCTAAAGTAGGCTAGTCTGTGCTCCTTAGATCTATACTGTAACAGGCTTAGAAAAGTGTTATATTTATAGATATATAAATGCTATTATTATACACAAATTCGGTAATTAAAACCTATAGGGCCTAATTGTCTTATTCTAGAGTATAATAGCAACGTAAGTACTGTTTAAGAGTCTGATTTTGCCTTTCTGTTTGGCTATCTGTCTAGGGATAATAGGCTAACGTTAAGACTTGTCTTAAGTTTAAATAGTAGTTAAAGGTTTCCTACGTCTTTAAGTTTATCAGCAGCCCCTAATCTAAGATAATTTGTGCTAGCGCGCTGTGTAAGCGGATAATTTCTCTAATCTAGGTATACGCTAGATCTTTTCTATCCTAATTAGCCCTAGCTAGTATATAGTATAACATTTTAGTTAATTTATACACTACTACCAGTATAGAGTTATACACCAGCCTAGCCACCTTACTAGAGGGTAGTTCTGTAATAAAATTCATTGTTACGTCCTCCTATAGTTAGCTTAGTACTAGTAAAGGTTGTAATAACCCATATAGTTTATGTTAGGCAGTAGTTAATCTTCTATATACTAAGTAGTTGTGGCAGTAGTTAGATACATCCTTATTAATGCCCCTCTAGGTGTATCTGCGCTAAATCTTCTCTAAGGTCCTTTGTGCTCTAAAGTGTCCTAACATTAGGTCATTATAACGCTCTTTAATAACTTACACTTTATCCTTTAGCCTTATAAGCAAGATGTGCCTCTCCTTAGCCATGTTGTCTTTTTCTAGGTTATTTTGTCCCATTTTAACGTTGCTTAACTCTTTTTTAGTGCTAGAGAATTTGTCTGTGTTATCTAAGTCTGTTGTCAGCTCTGTCTAACTGTTCTCTCTTAATTCTTCTCTTTTAAGATCCCTTATGTCCTTTCTTCCTTTTGCAGACAAACAAAGGGTTATAGCTGCTACCAGGGGAGCATTAGGGTTCCTTCTAGTTAGGATCTCCTAAAGCAGTTGTATAAAAGCCTTATTATACTTTTATAAGGGGTCTTACGCCTCTCTTATGTAATTAGGACGCTGTAAGGGTCTATCTGCAGGGTTTGTAGACCCTAGGCAATAAGTAATTACAAAGTTAAACTTAGATAACACTAAGTATACCCTTACTTACTAATAGCTAAGAACCTTTGTCTCTATAAACCACTTTAGGTTTTAGTAATCTATTAAGATCTTAAAGAAGGTACTGTCTAAGTATCTTCGCTAATGCTGTAGGCTCTAGATAATTACAAGAAGTTCCTGGTTATAAGTATCGTAGTTGTACTCTACTTAGATTAACTTCTTTAAATAGAAGTCCACAGGCCTCTATTGGGCCAGCTTCCCCTCCCTAGGGACTAGTTAACTAAGGATTCCTAAGATAGCGCCTCTAGAGGCATCTACTTCTATCCTAGTCTGTCTCCTAGGTACAAAATAAACTAAGATAGGTACGTTAATAAACAAATCCTTTATATTCTAGAAAGCTTATAGGGATTCTTTGCTTAGCTTAAGAGGCTAACTCTCCTCCTTCCTTGTTACTTGACCAGATTTGGCCGAATTTGGCCCTTTCTAGGTCAATTAGGTCAATAGCAAGGCTAATTTAGAAAACCCTGCAATAAATCTCTAATAGTAGTTTATAAAGCCTATAAATACTTAGATATCGCAAACTGTGCGCAGGATCAGCTATTCCTAGATTATTATAACCCTGTCTAGGTTAATGCTTACCCCTTTAGGTAAGACTATGTACCTAAGGTACTCTGTGCGTTAACAGTGCTATTTACACTTGTCTAAGCGCACATAGAGGTTCGCTTTGCAAAGCCTCTCTAAGACCTCCTTAACGTGTCTAACGTGGTCTTTCTCTGTCTTAGAGTATACCAATATGTTGTCCAGATACACAATACAAGTTACATTAACTAATCCTATTAGTGCCTTGTTTATATAGGCCTAAAATTAGGTAGGAGCATTTGTAAGTCTAAACGGTATTACTGTGTACTTAAAATGTCCATACCTGGTTTAAAACGCAGTCTTCCACTTATCCCCTTCCTTAATTTAGATATAGTAATACGCCTTATGTACATCTAGTTTAGTATAGAACTTAGCTTGCGCTAGTTGTTCTAGTAACTCTGTAATTAGTAGTAATAGATAGCGGTTTTTAACTGTTATCTTGTTTAGACCTCTATAGTCTACACATAGTTATAGGTTGCTATCTTTCTTCTTTAAAAAGAGAATAGGCGCCCTAGCTAGCGACCTTAAGTGTTGTATCCAGCCACGTTGTAGATATTCTACTAGGTACTTCCTAAGTATCTCTAATTCTGTTGCGGATAGTCCGTATAACAGTTAGTAGGGGAGAGTAGCTCCTTCTGCAATATTAATTGCCAGGTTGTGCTCTCTATGCTCTAGTAGGACCTAAGCATTATCCTCTAATCCTAAGTGCGCATATTCGCAATACACTTCTAGAATTAGGCCCTTTTTAGCAGATATTAGGTTGTACGTACCTACTAAGTTCACTATACACATATAAACGTCTACTAAGGAACTTCTTATAGTGCGTTTAAACTCTTTAGCGTCTTCTAACACTATTTTCTCTAGTTTAGGAGAGTCTCTATACTTCTTCCCTTAGAAGAGCATACGCTAGCTTAAATAGCTTAGCTTAGGGTTTAACTAGTTAATCTAGGGTAATCTAAGGTATATCTTGTACCTTTATAGGTCTGTAACTACAAAAGGTATCTGTTAGACCTCCTGTCTTCTACAGGAGTTAATAATAGATACTTCTACTGTGGTTACTCTGTAGATAGGCAATTCTGCTCTGCCTACACCTTCAGCCACCATTTTATTTAATAGTGTGACCTCTAGATCCTGCTCCTTTACTAGAAGAACTGAAATTAAGTTTAGTTGTAACTCTTTATCTATTAAGGCTTCCACGTTCTCTGCGTTACCTATAGATGTAACTGTAAGTAGGCGTGTGTATTCTAGGTACACTGCCTTATAAAGAGAGATATTCTCCTTCTTCTCCTTAGACAATTTAATATAGGCTACAAGAGAGGAGATTAGCTCTTAGGTCTCTTGTCTTTTCCTAACTTATCTAGAGCAGGGTCTTTCTAGTTTAACTTTAGCTTTAGGCAGTTAGGGCAGTAGTAACTAGTTTCTCTGCACTTAAGGCACGCGTTTTAGGTCTTATGTGGCCCGTCTTAGCCCTTTTTGCCCTTTACTAGCTCCTTACGGAACTTCTTAGACTTAAACAACTTTTTTAAGGTTTTTATGTTCCCCTCTAACCTAGAGTTACTAAATTAGCGCTTCTGTAGTCCTTTGTTAGTTGTCTTACCCTTGGCTAGAGTCTTCTTAGGTGGCTGTTAGCTATGCTAACCTAGTCTCTAGTTAATAATATTAGCTTATTCCTCTACCTTTAGGATTGTGTCCCTTTAATTATAGGGGATAAGGAACAAGTCCTTTTATATACTAGGGAGCAGTACAGCAACATATTCTAGGACTTAAAGTTCTAGTATATGTAAGTTGCCTAGTTCCTCCTATAGTAGACGCATAAAGTCTAACAGATCTGTAGGGGACTAAGATTTCTGCTGCTTACATTGCTTTAAGGATTTATACACTGCTTGCTTGCGTTTAGCTAGCATTCCTAGAGCATCTAGCATAATTCTTTTTAGCTCTTGCTACGTTAGTTCCTAGGTTAGCTAATTACAGTAGTTGGTTGTGCAGTAGGCCTACTACAACGTCTTTAGGTTCTCTAAGAGGTACCTTACGCTAAAGTCGATCTTTTGTTCCTCTATAAGGAAATTAACTAGGGATTAGAGGAAGTATCTCTTACAATCTCTCTTCTAATAGTTGTATTTAGTGTAGTTGCGCTTTGCGTACTTCTATAGGGGTTTAGGTTGTAGAAGGTTTACAGATAGGGAAGATTATAGTTTCTCTACCCCTTCTAGTACTTTTTAGAAGGATAGGATTATTGCTAGATCTCCTTTGTTGTATTTACGTCTAAGTTTGCAAAGAGAGGAAAGTTCCTTGCAGTCTTTTGTCTCTTACAACTATTTGCGCAAGTTCTCTAACTCCTATTGTTAATCACCCACTTCTAGGCTATTCTGGCCTTCTCTGGCTGAAGCTGCCCTACAGATGCAAATTCTAGGGTAAGGTGTACCGCCTAGAGGACCTACAGATCCTCTTAAGGCACTATAGACACTTGGTGTCTATTAAGGTATCTCCTTATCTGCAGAGGGAGGTGTTACCTCACGCTCTACTGGCTCTCCTACAGGTAGGTTGTCTTAGTCCCTCTCTAAAGACAGTAAGCCTAGATAATTTAGTTTAAGACTTATAGTGGCTTAGGTCTATCTTTAATTATAATGTAAGAGTAATTAGAATGTAAAGATTGTATAAAGTAATTATAAGGGAGGATAGAGTTAAAGAGGATAGCAGGTGTATTAAGGTACGTAGTATGTAGTAACAAGACTAATTGCTGGAGTATTAGCAATAACCTCCAACACCTTTATATAGTCTGGGCTGGCTAGCCCTATAGTAGCTTGCCAAGACTAGCAGAGGTACCCCTAGGCCTAGCGCCTAACACTTACAGCACTCTTAGACCTATGCATCTAGGAGCTTTACACGCTCTAGATCCTTAAGGAGCTTCTAGCTAATCTTTGTGCAGAGGAGAATAAAGGCAGATTAGCTGTTAGTGCATTTGCACTTAGCGCTATCCTAGATATTGTTTATTATGTCTTTACTAATCTCTGCGTCTTCCTACATAAACTAAACGTCTAATGTTAATAGGTAGTTAACTTTAGAGCTTATAACGTCTTAAAATAATCTAAATTCTAATAGCCTAATTAACAATTGTTCCCTAGTTTAATAGTCCTCTGGCACTAAAGTAACAGAGCTGAATTACGTTCTTCTAGACTGTTAGTGCTTCTAAATTGCATCTATTATACAACGCTGCTTTTCTGTTTTATTAACACCTAACTTAAAGGCTATCTAGTTAAGGTTGTTAGGTGTTGCAGAGAATAGGTCCCTTTAGTGTTCTTGTTTAATACTTTTAATAACACCCTTAGGGAATTTGTTACCTGTTAGGAATAGCTTTGTATTAGTCTATAGCTTTGTTAGAGTAAGGGATAATCCTTCTAGGGAAATACTTAATTAGCCTGCAGTCCTTATGCTTGTTGCTGGCTTAGTAAGTAACTATAACCTAGATAGTAATGCTAAAGGGGCTAGTGTCTAAACTCTGTTAAGAATGTACTCTAGCGCCGCTTGTATTAGTGTAAGGAAGTTCTTAGAGCTAAACCTTATAGCATTTAATGCTGCCTACTCCTAAGTAATCCTTTCTTTTAGCAAGTAGGGTATTCTAACACCTTTTAGGTTAAAGATTAGTGCTAGTAGTTAGGTCTTCTATAGTACCAGTGCTTACATCTACTATTAGTAAGTTTTTAAAGTTAGGTCCCTAGTTAGGCACACGTCCTACTCTATTGCTTTTAGCTTTAGTACGCCTTTGCCTAGTACTTTTGCTTTTACTATAAGTAGGTAGGTCTTGTTATTTAGGTGCGTAACAAAGTTTATTATGTCCTGCTAGAGCATAGTAAGGGCTTAGTATACGGTATTCTAGTTACTTAAGTTACAGAACTTGTCCCTCCTCTTTTATAGCATAGATAGGCGTTAGTAAGGTTGTTAGTGTCTACTTAGCAGACACAGTATATAATTAAATTAAGTGTTATATACTCTATAGCAGACTATAGGTAGTATAGTGTTACTACGTTTACTAGAATATTTCTACTGTTCTTATTTTTATAGATGTACTTTATAGCTTATACTATTTCTGTTATCTTCCTCTAGTTGTAGTCTGTTACTAATTAGATTGCTAGGTATTAACTATTAAAGTTGCTTATACCTCTATATTGTGTAACTAGGTTTAGGGTTTACTAGATAATATCTGATATTAAGTGTATTATAGCTGCTAATTTGTTAAACTTAGTAACTGCTGCACTTATCTAGAAGTTAAGCCTTTCCCTTTGCGCCTGTAGCTCTCCTTAAGTAATCTCTATTACAAACTAGCTAACTGTAGATCCCTCTATGTATAGTATTAGGATATTAGCAACCTTAGTAATGTCCTTACTCTTAATAGCCTTTAAGACTAATAACCACCACACTACCTCTTCTCCTAGTTCTAGCTCTTTCTGTGCGATTGCCCTCTGCTGTAACATTATAAACTTTGTGTGTAGTTAAGTAGATATAAAGAAGTTATAAGCTAATGTTATAAGAGAGGAGAGTTAGAAGTAACAGGGTGGCTCTGCTTTAAGAGTGTCCCAGGCAGCTGTAGGCCTGCTTTTCTTCTGCGCTTTTACTTACTATTTATGTTTTTTACTTACTATTTATAGTTTTACTCACTTACTTTTACTTACTATAATTATTAATTATTTATAAACAGTTGTTTTAGTTATAAGCTGTTAGCTTACACCTTTCTCTGTACTTAGTAAGTACCTAGGCTAAGTTACTTTTACTAGTGTTAAGTTTCAGCTAATTAGGAGTTAACTAGTAAGACCTGGTAACTGCTAATTAGCTTATAGCTTTAGTAGTTAGAACGTTACCCCCCTATCTTTAGCAGTCCGTCCTATAGACTACACTGCTATTCCTTATTATTAGAGTCTAAATTAGATAATTTATTATATATTTTATATTACAGTCTTTTATACTATATAAGAGGTTAAGGGTAGATTTTAATACTTAGTAAATTTCAACTAGTAGGCGTTCTTCCTTTGCTTGCTGGAATAGGGGTGCTTAAATTCTTAGCAGCCTTGCTTTGTCTGCTCTATAGAAACATGTCCTTATAGTTTTAATTCTAGGTATCTTCTCTCTATACCTTTATAAGTCCCTTCTCTTCTAACTAAATATCCTCTAGTAAACGCTTACAGAACTTCTTTATTCTCTACCCTAGCACTATATATGGCATACTAGTCCTGTTAAGATCTTTAAGCAAATAGGTGCCCCTGTCTAGCTACGTTCTGTTAAGTGACGCTCAGTATAGACTAAGCTACTTCTTTCTTAACTTCTTATCTCTAGATATGTTAATTTGTCCTACTAAGTCCTACAGTAAAACTAGGTCTCTAGAGTTAATCTGCTTATGCCGCACTTCGTTGTTATTGTCCTAATATTTCTTTTTTAACGCTCTTAGTTAATTAGTTGTACTAACTGCATCTTTTAGGAACTAATCCTAGAGATCTAACTGCATAGCCCTAATTGCAACTAGTTAAGCCCTGTTCTTAACCTTCTAGAATAGTAGTGTTTGCTATGTTAGTAGTAACAGCTTAATTAGAAGAACTAGGTTCTAGCTAGTAATAAGTTAATATGCTAAGTATCCTATAGATTATATAGAGATCCTATTAGCTAGGAGTACTGTTAGAAGGTTGTCTACCTAAGACCCCTTAAGCTTTGCAAGTGCGTTAACAATAGGTTTATGTCCGCCCTCTACTTTTCCTATTACTTAAGGGTTGTGTGCAGATGCCTGCACTCTCTTAATCCTATAGATTAAAGTAAGCCTCTTGACTACTTTAGTAAAGTCTAGTCTGCTGTTAACTATAAGTCTTCTTATAGTGCTCTACCTACAGACAATGTCTTTATATAGGAACTTTGCTACTATTAATAACTTGTTGTTATAAAGCGCCCTTGCCTCTATCTACCTACTTAAGTATTCTCTAGCTGCAACTAGGTACTAGAAGCCTCTGCTTATTAGCATGTGCATAATATTAATAGTAACTAACTCCTATAGCGTATAGGAGTAGGTACTAGTTAGCATATCCTTTATAATCTTAGTTACTCTAAGTTAGCACTCCTTACATATAGAGATTTTTCTCTTAACACTCCTATACATGTTAAGCTAGTAGTATTATTAAGAGACTATAGAGAATACTGCGTTTATACCCCTATAACTAATAGTTTAGTAGATGTCCTATATAACTGCAGTTTAGATATCTATATTATTAACTACACGCCTAATAGCAATATTCCTTAATATTTTCTAGAATAAGTAGCTGTCTCTCTTAAAGAAGTTTATAGCTCTCTTCTTCTAAGCCCTGCACTCTTTCCTGCTTAACCTAACTGGGGTCTTTAGGGAGTGTAGAAAAACAGCAATGTTCTCTAATTCCTAGGAGTATTCCTGTCTTAGAATCTAGGTAGTCCTTATGTTAACCTAGTTACCTAACACTACGTTTGCTATTAGGTTTTTAACAAACTCTTTAACGTCAGATTTAGGTTTGTCTAGGTTCTTCTACCCCTCTAGCTTTAGGTATCTTAATAGTGCGTCTGCAACTATATTCTTCTTTCCTAGTACATAGCGTATTTTAAAGTCCTAGAGTAGAATTGCAGCAAGCTACCTGTTTATAACTAAGCCTAGAAGGTCTAATAACAACCTGTTTAGCTAGGTAATTAATATTTAAGTATTAGTCTTAATATTAAAGTGTATACTATATAGCTACATTCTAAACTTCTTAAGTGCCTAAATAACTGCCTTACATTTAAGCTTTGTTAAGTGCTACCTACTTTCTGCCTTAGACTAGATAGTGCTTTTAAACCTGTATAGGTATTGTTTTCTATCTAGGCCTATTTATTTAAGGCATGCTCCTGCGCCTTTATTACTTGCATTAACTAAGAGAAACACTAAACTAGGATTTTTGTAAGATATTGTTATAAGCGCAGGTGCGTTAATAATGTGCTCTTTTAGGAGTAACATTAAGCTCTGTTCTACGTTGCCCTATTGCTATACTGCGTTATTCTTTAATAACTAGAATAGTAGCTTTGCTTTTAAGGCGAACAAGGGTATCTAGATACAGTAGTAAACCACAATTCCTATAAACATCTAGACCTCCTTTAGGTTCTAACACTCTAGCTAATTAACAATTTTATTAACTTTCTTTTGTGCTAGATATTGTCCTTCTGCTAAAACTTTGTAGCTAACTACCCCTAATTAATTGTGTCCCTAGTAGCATTTAAGTCCTAACACTGTGCCTCTAGCTCTTTCTACGTCTATAAGGACCCTGTCTAGTTCAACGCACAACAAAGCAAAATTTCGACATAGGTCCCTGCACACCGGAAAAACATTAGAATCTATCTTAACCCAGCGAGGATATACTATCCTAAGCTTCCTAGAGCCTTTAGGCGTCTAGTTGCTGCACGCTGCCTAGTTATCTAACCTAATCTATTGCAAAAATTTTCAGATTTGCAGAGCACAGACCTCCCCTACAACAACAATCTTATCTTATCTTATCTCCTAAGATCTTACCTTAACAAACACAACAACTAACAAATCCTACCCCTACTAGATAGCAACAAGCCTTTCCTTAGCTTTCTGCTTTTAACCCCTTCTTTCTACTCCTAGAGGTCTACCAGTTAGGCCAGTAAGAATAGAAGAAAAGGCAAGAATAGTAAAGCTAAGACTGCCTTTTCCTTGTTTTTTAGCTCTGAAAAGCGGATAGAGACTAGGTATTTCTTTCTGTGCAAAAATAAGCTCTCTTCTAGTTATTTCTTAGTTATTTTATCTTAAAAAAGAGAAGGAAAACCCCACCTAGGACCAGGACCCAGGACCCAGGACCATAGAACCGGAACCACCACCTAATAGAGACTAATCTCCAAACACAGGGATAATAGAAATAAGCCCCCCTAGCTCCCTAACCCCTCTAGGAGAGATGTACCAGCCTATACTAATCCTAAGACCTATATCTATACCCTTGTTGTCTATACTACACCTATAATCTACTCTAGGAATATACTAACCTAGTATATTTAACAGAACTACAATGTTACCTCTACCCTCTGCTCCCTCTAAACAACCAGCTAGCAGACCTGCTACTCTAACAGCACCTAGGCTTCCCCCTTTCTAATTTAATATAGCTACTAGGCCTATAAACCAAGCTCCTATTGCTAAAACAGTAAAAGAAGCTCTATCTATTACCAGGACAATAGTTATCTAGGCTTCCTCCCTAGCTACCTTAAACAAGGAACAATTAAACCTCCTAGACCTTCTAGAAATCTTTTAAGACTACACAGAAAACAACAGGATAAATAAACAAGGCCTCTCTATCCTAGCCTCCTAAGTATCTAACCTTAAAACAGTGTCTAAATTAATTAAAACAAGAGCAAAACTCCTTTAGAAACCTACCCTAGCTACTAAGACTCCTACTATTTAACCTTCTACTTAGCCTACTTTATACGCATCTGCAGCTTTAGCCAACCTCCCTAAGAACACAGACTAGTAAATAGTTACAAAGAAGAAGCAACCTACTATTATAAAGAACTCTCTAAGTGCACGCTAACTAGTTCTTACACTAGAGCAAGAACTACTCTCTTTTGCCCCCCTAGAGATGTATAATGCTTTTAATAAGGCCTTTACAGATAAAGGAGTAAGCCTCCCTGTAATTGCTTCTGCTAGCCTAAGTAGGAGGAACAACATTGTTCTTACTACAACGCCCTCCTTTACTGCAAAATACCTGCTTAAAAACTAAGTAATCTAGTAATTAGTTACTACCTACAAGGAAGCCCTTCTAATAGAACTATGGCACAAAGTAATCCTACACAACATCCCTACGTCTCTAGAAACAAACCAGGACCTAGAGGTGCTTAAGTTAGAGATAACTACCTTTAACAAAGGCCTAATAATAGTAGGAAACCTATTCTGGCTAACAAGCTATAAAAGGAGACAGAAGCAACAACTAGAATCTGTCTGTGTAGCGTTTACAACAGAAAAAGAAGCATAACAAGCTATACGCAATAGACTATACCTACTAGAAGCTAGCATAAAAACAGAGAAGTTTGTTCCTACGCCTCCTACTACACAATGCTAAAAATGTCAGCAATTTAGACACATAGAGAACAGGTGCCTTAATAGTACTATATGTAAGATATGCGAAGATAAACACCCTATAACACTATATAAGTGTAATACGTACAGCACTACTAGTAAAGCCTGCGTACACACTATACCTAAGTGTATAAACTATAAAGAAGTATATACAGTAGATAGTATTTAATATACAGCCTATAAGGCTATAATAAACATATAAACACACCTAGAATACTAGACAACCTAAGAATTCTATAAGTAAATCTAACCAAGAGCGTATAAGCTACAGAGAGCGCCTTACAACTTGCAGTAGAACTTACTATAGACCTTGTCTTAGTACAAGAACTATAGCTTACCCCTACTTAATAACAACCTTTAGACTACTTAGACACACGCTCTGTAAACCACCCCTTCTTTACACAAATCCTACCCCTACTACAGGACTATAGCATAAGGCCACGCGTTCTAGCCTACGTCCTACATTTAACACTAGTACAAATCACCCTAATAGCAGACTTAAACCCTAACCTAGACTTCCTAGCTATTACAGTCTAGCAGTCTAGGTTAAACTTTACAATCTATAATATATACAACTAAACAAACGCATAAGGAATAACAACAGTAGAAAGAAAGCTTCTAAATAGCTAAACTCTGCCTAACTTAATCCTGCTAGGGGACTTTAACACCTACCACCCTTAGTAGGACCCTACTATAACTACTATAACACTAAAAGCCAGTAGCTTTGTTACCTAGATAGAAGAGCAAAACCTAGAGCTACTAAATACTCCTGGTACAGGCACCTTCTACAGGCTAAACATAAGTAGAGAAAGTGTTCTAGACCTTACCTTTGCCATACACAGGCTTACAAACTAAATAGAAGACTAGCAAACCCTAGCAGGTATAGGCTTAGACCACCTAGGTATCCTATTTATAATTACTATGCCTAGAATACAGCTCCTAAATAACCCTACCCCCCAGTTTAACACTAAAAAGGCAGACTAGGACCTATTTTAGAAGGAGCTAGCAAAGGAATTAGGAAAAAGCGTTACCCTAAACACTTTAAGCCCTAGACACTCTACTAGCACCTCTCTACTCCTAATCCAAGGAGAGGACAGAGAGCTAGAAAAGCAGCTTAAAGTAATAGGGAAGGAGCTGACTACAGTAATAACAAACGCAGCTAAAACTGCAATCCTATAAAGCTCTACTAGTGCAAGAAGCAAACCTTAGTAGAACCTAGACCTAAAACTACTAAGGACAAACATGCTTAACAAACAACGCCTCCTACAGAGAGAACTAGCTAATAGCCCTACAACCACATACATATAGAAAAGGGACTACCTAATTACTAGAAACAACTACCTACAAACAGTAAAAGCAGTAAAACGCAACTACTAGAATTAATTCCTAGAAAAAGAGGATATAAAATTAATCTTTAAGGCATTATCCTATACTAGAACTGTAGGTAACTAAAGCATACCTGCTATACAAGGCCCTAGGGGAATTAAGAACTCCTTTTAAGGCAAGTGCTTAGCACTAAGAGACACTCTCTTCCCTAGACCACCTTCCTCCCAGCCTATAGAGTAGAGGACCTACTAAGAAGGTAGCTAGGAATAGCTACCCCTTACTAAAGAAGAGCTAGAACACGCCTGCTTATCACAAATCTAAAGTAGCTCCCTAGGACTAGATGCAATAAACTAGGAGATTATTACTACAGCATATAAAGCAGAAACAGACATATTCTTCCATGTGTTCTCCACACTATTTAACTATAGATACCACCCTCAAATCTAGAAAAGAGTAACAGGAGTTATCCTGAAAAAGCTAAACAAACTAGACTATGCAACCCCTAAAGCCTACAGGGTAATTGCTCTTCTTAGCTAACTAGGCAAAGTTACAGAAAGACTAGTTGCTAAACAGCTTAGCATACTAGCTAAAACAACTACCCTACTACACCCTTTACAACTAGGTAGAAGAGTACAAAAATTAGCTATAGACGCCTCTATACTGCTGCTAAACTAAGTGTAAGAATAAAGAAAACTAAAGTGTATAATAACTACAGTGTTCCTAGACATTAAAGGAGCCTTTAACTACGTCTTACTAGGCTAACTACTTACTATCCTACAACAACTAAAGCTACCCTGCAGCCTAATAGCCTAGATCTGATCTTTCCTCTCTAGACGCCAACTACAACTGTCTTTTAATAGAGAAACAGAAGAATTTAGCAATATAAACGCTAGAATCCTACAAGGAAGCCCTATCTTACCTATCCTGTTCCTGATATATATTAGACCTCTATTCTAGTTAATTACAAACTACTCGCTGTCCTACCTAGACAACCTAGCTATTACAGTATTATCCACTAGCCTAAAGAAAAACATCTCCCTAATAGAAAGAGATATAGCTAGCCTATTTGCAAAAGGATCTAGCTGTGCAATACAGTTTAATGCACTAAAAACTAAACTTATCTACTTTACTTTAAGCTAAAAAGCAGAAAACTATACTCTTACCCTACTAGGCAGGTCTACTATAACACCAAAAAAGACTGTTAAATGGCTAGGAATCTACTTTAACAACAGGCTCTTCTTTAAGGAGCATGCTGCCACAAGGATTAGCTAAGTAAGAAACGCCTTCTACAGAATATGCAGACTAGCAAACAGTAGTAATAGCCTTACACCTACTACTCTCTAACAAATATACCTAGCCTGTGTTATAAGCATAGCAGACTATAAATGCCAAGTCTTCTAGAAGCAACAAGCTAGGATAGCAAAACAACTACAAGGACTACAGAACCTAGCACTTAAGGAAATCTTAGGCACCTTCTAAACCTTACCTATAATTCCCCAGGAGGTAGAGGCAGCACTAGCCCCTCCTACAATAAGGCTAAACACTGCAATAAGAAAGTACGCCTTTAGAGCGAGGAAGCTCCTAAAGAACCACCCTATCTACACTGCTACAACACAGCTAAAATCCACCCTATAAAACACAGACCTAGACTCTAGCACAGAGTAAAGAGAGGTTAACTGTACTAGGCTAAGAGTAGGACCTCCTACATAGCTTATGCAAATTACACAGTCTATAGAAAAAGCTATACCTAGCACAAGAGAAGAGAATATAAAAGACTTCTACTTCTGCCCCTGGAATAAAGCTATTGCATACCAAACAGAAATCTTAAAACTACTAAAAGAAGAAGAAGGAAAAGCATACAAAACACAGATGCTATAGAAAGTAGGAAGCAATTTACTAGCTATCTACACAGACGCTTCCTTAGTAGAGGGAGGCCTAGAGATAGGAGTAGGAATTACAGTCCTAGATTACAACCAAGAGCTAAAGGAAATCTACACTATAAACTACAATATTAGTAAAGGCTAAATTGTATACAACAGAGAACTAGAAGAAATAATAAGAGGCTTTGAAATTGCAGCTACTATAGCTACTACAGGACAGAACGTCTAAGTCTTTGCAGACAACTAGGCAGCCATCCTAAGACTAAAAACTCCTTTAAACAAGCCTAGACAAGCTTAGCAAATACGCTGCATAAAGGCAGCTAAAACTATTAAAGATAAAGGAGCCACAATAAGCCTTAAATAGACCTCTGGCCACTAAGACATTGCAGGAAACGAGAAAGCAGACCTTCTAGCAAAAGAAGCAATAAAAAAGAGGCATACCTTAAACGCTATAAGCATTACTATAACTAGAATTTAAGTAAAAGCTATTAAAACAAATAAATAGGTTTATAAACTAGTTACCTATAAAGCTAAAGCAATCCTAAGGAAAGCAGACACCTACGCAGTAAAATACTAGCTAGGACTAACAAACAGGATAAAACTACCTAAAAATACTAAATAAGAGGTAGTAAGTGCCTACTACTAACTAAAACTAGGATATAGATATAATAAAGCATACCTCTATAATATATAGAAGGTAGATAGCAACAGATGTATCTGCAGCCACACATAAATAACTTAACACCTCCTACTAAGCTGTAAAGAATACAAATAAGCAAGAAAAACAATGCAGGACAACCTACAAGGACAACGACTTTTAATAAACCTACTACTCCACACAACCTAGGGAATTCTAGCTACTCTAGCTTTTATTTCAGACACTAGAATAGGCACCTGCAAGTGGTACCTACAACAAACAACAGACACCTAAAAAATGCTGTTAACCCCCTAGAGCACAGGCTCTTACTACAGGACTCTGAACCTATATTTACTACCTTTTACAACCACGCTCCTTAAACTACTAGAGCAGGTTAACTGCTCTCGTCTTATATAGTCTTAGACTCACATAGGACGTTAAACTTATTAATTAATCAATCAATTAATTAATTAATCAATCAATCAATCAATCAATCAATCGACCCTGTCTAGTTGCTAGATGTGCTTAAGCATATATCGCCTAACACTAGGTAGAGCCTCCTTGCTATTATAATCTGTCTTAGGACTACTACTAGTAACGTTATTAAGGAAGGGAAGTGTATCTGGCTAGTAATCCTTAAGAATCTTTGTTATAATTCTTTAGAAGACAGCTACTAAGTTAGTAGCCTCTTAAACTAGGGTACATAATTATAAAAGGCTAATTAGCATTATAACTGCTGTTATGTCTCTACTGTCTTTATACAGTGTTATCTAGTTATAACTAGAAAAGAAGTCTATAAGTAATATAATCTTACAGCTAGCAAACCTCTTAGAGAACTTATCTATAGTTAGAGGGGTTCCTACATCTTAAACAGAGACCTTATTTATATGTTAAGTGTTATTAATAAACTAAAATCTACTGTCTTTCTTAGACACTAAATGCTATAGGTTTCTGTATTAGCTGTTACATTGCTTAAGTGTTCCTTATTCTAATCTTTCGTTTAACATCTTAATAAGTTCCCCTTCTAGACTTCTTATAATAGGGAAGGTCTTAACCTGCTAAGCTTTGTATAGAATTGTCCTAATTTAGTATAGAGGAGAAACCTCCTTCTAAATCTACCTAGATTTAGAAAAAGTAAAAGCTATAGCTGCTTCTCTATTCAGGATCATTTCCTTAAAGAGTGCTATCTCTGCTAGGAATAGAGTATTACTAAACTTCTAATCTTTTATTCTCTAGGGAGTAATCCTTTTTCCTCTTAGGAACAGGGTATATTGCCTTTTAAATAAGTAATTAAAAGGCCTAATATTATATAGCCTTAAACTAAGTATTAGCTGCTGTTGTTTATATGTAACTCTTTTCTAGTCTTCCTAACTAAGTTCTATAGGTTTATTAGGTTGTAGATTATTAACAGGTTAAACCTTTACTCCTACTTGTTTGTAGAGTGTGTTAGCTTCTTAGTTTTTAACTGTATTATACTAACCTCTTATCCTTAATAATTATAAGTTTATTTAGGATAGTAAGACAAGGAAGTCCTTATCCGCATGTCCCTGCCTAGGGTCCCCTCCCTTAGAGATCTATTAGAGGCTGCTAGCATTGTTCTGTGTAAAGATGAAACTACTTAGGCCTTTTAAGATTCCTAAATCTATAGTTGTACGTAGGAAGTAGTAGTTTACTTCTACTAAGTAGCAGAACTTTAGTATTATTAGGTCTTTACTAGTATTAGAACATCCCAGCCTAATTAAGGAGTTCCTCTAACTTTTCCCTTATTCTGGTTATGCTTAACTAGGGTGGAGTAGTAAGGAGATAGGTCTAATGCGATAAAGGTAGCGTTCCTCCTACTATTATTAGACATAATACAGCATGTAGTTCTTTTAAAAACGTTGTACTATATAGCTAGTCTTACTAACAAGCACTATAGCTTTCTAAGGATAACTAATCTTGTTAGGTTCCTTATAAGTCTAAAGTGCGTTAAGGTTGTAACTTCCTCAATCTAGACTAGGACGTTCTACAATATTCTAACAAATAGATCTATACTACTATTAGCTGTAATAACACCCTACTATTTTCCTATTAGGTGTGTTATTTCTTTGTACACTATTCCTAGCGCTTAAGAAGCACTAAACCTTATTAAATTTATCTAAGCTTTAGTGTTAATTAAGTAGCTAACTGCATGTAACCTAATATAAGCCTAGTATGTCAGTAAATCTTAGTGCACTAGCTTCTCTAACCTAGTAGTTTCTATAGTTTTAGCTAGCTTATTTAGAAGATCTTTATTGTCCTATGTATTGCTGTGTACTTCTACTTAGTAGCTCCTGTAAGCATTCCTCTCTAATCTAACGTTAAAGTATTAAGCCCTGCTGTTCCTAATCGCAGGGTAATTTTTGCTAAACTTGGCGCTAGTGCAGACCCTTATAATTTCTGGCTAATTAGTAGTTAACTAGTAAGACCTGTTAACTCCTAATTAGTTAGAACCTCTAGCCCCTAGGATCGCTACGTTGACACTTGCGCTAGCTAATAGGTTAGAGTCTAACTCCTTTATAAGCTTCTAGAACATTACTTAGATATAACCCTAGGAGACTAAATCTCTAACAGTAATCCCTTGTACTTCTTAACAAAGAATTGTAGTTAGAATCTTGTTTTTAGATAGTTTAAGTAGGTCTGCTATTCCATCGTCTAAGCCAGTTATTAATTGTTTCCTCTTTTGCTAAGTTAATAGTAGAATAGTTTCTAATACCCTCTCTTATAATAGTAGTTTAATAATAGCATATAGCTAACTGTAAGGTTAACTAGCAAAAGGTATTATTTGCTTACTCTCTATTAGCAAAGGGCTTAACTCTAACAAGTCTTTAATATCTACTGCTAACTTATCTCTAGCATTATTGTATACTTGCTTAACTGTAGCTTATTAAAACGTTAAAGGTCTTTCTTTCCTAACTGCAGCTCTCTAAGCTCTTTCTAGGATAGCATTAACTTGGCGGTTGCGTGCCTTGTCTGACCTAGTTACTACGTTTAAGGAGGAGCTATCTTTAATATTATATGCCCCTAGTATAATATCCCTGTTATTAATATAATTAAGACTATAAACTTTATAATAGTTATTGTTAAGGATTTAGAAGTTCTAAAAAGAGTGCAGTAACTTATAGTCTAGCTTGTAATTATCTATTATAGTTAGTGCGCTAACACTTCTAATAATCTTTCCCTATACGTCTAGGCCTGGCCTAGATCTATACATTACCCCTCTAGGCCTAGAGTCTACACCTTTAAATAGATTAGGCTTAACTGCAGAGGCTAGCTGGTCTAGGACATCCTGTGGAACTTTAAAGTACTCTCAAATCTTCTATTTTAACTAATTAAGTTAATAAGTAGGCAGGACAGATCCTTAGATAGGTTTAATTTAATAGTAAGTAGGACTAAAGTAGTATCTGCGTTAACTGTCTTAGTTAAGTTAAAAACTACACTACCCTATGTAGGTAAGTGCTCTGTACAATTCACACTTACAGGCTTAGTAGTTTAGCTCTCTATATATGTTACAAGAGTTACTATACTCTCTTCCTTAGGAGTAGTTTACTCCTTATCTTAGGTTAACGTTCCTAGGTGCGTTAGTGATGTAAGAGCTATTGTTCCTTTCCTAGGTAGCACTAGCTTTAGTTGCTTAAGAAATAATATAAGCATAATTAGTAGGAGACTAAAGGATTTCTCTTATCTGATTGTTAGAGTTTATAAGGGTGCTAACTTCTGCTAGAGATAGCTTCTATCCGCCTATTGCCTAGACAAGCTCTTTAACGTCTTTATTAACACTAGGAGGTAGAGGTGTTTTGCTCTTACTACCCTAACTAGCTAGTTAATCCTTAGTCTAGGTAACAATAGACTTAGCCTTAATTAGCTTCTTAGTACTGTTTATAAGGCGCTGGGTTTCCTTAGTATATTTATTGTCCCTTCTAAGCGCTAATTCCTTTAAGCCTTAGCACTGCTTATGCAACCTTTTTATAAAATTATAGATATTATTAAGTATAAATAAAGATTAATCCTTTATGTCTAGTCTGTTTTATATGTTAAAGAGGATAAGGTCCTTATTAACCTTTAGCAGTCCTAAAAGAAGTAGTATCCTTCCTTAGAGGTTAGAATTTAATTATTCTTCTAATATATATTACTATATACTATAAAGTTAGTATAGTAGTATAATAGTCTAGGGAAGGCTTAAGAGGTTTCTTTAATATAGGCTTTAAGGAACGCTTAATTGCCTATGCGTTAAGCAGTGTCCTAGTCTTTCTAGTAATCCTTTATAGCAATCTAAAGCTTAACCTAATTATCTAAAGCGTATAGTTTTAGGCGTATAATAAACCTCCTCTAGTAATTATAGCAGTAGTTAGGGAGGACCCTAACCTTCTACTTGTTACTTAACCCTCTGTTTTCTACTATACAGTTATAGTTATTAAGGAACTCTATAACCTCCTTTCTATTAAAGGATAGTTAGATAGACCTTTCCTTTATTAGAATAACAACCTAACAGCTGTTTCCTGTTAGAGAAGACAGTGTCTCTATAGAGTCTAAAGGGTTGTCTATAGTAGTGTATATTAATTCTTAATAGTCTATTATATTAAGAAGATAATAGTTTCTTATAATTAAAGTAATCTTAATTGCTCTGTCTTGTTAGAGCAGCTTAGTCCCTGTCTTTTATGTTCCTCTTGTCCTAAGTCCTAAGGAATAGGGCTAAGCAGAACCTAAGGAATAGGGCTAAGCAGAACTGTGCAGATAATATATATAATAAGCATTAGAAATTAGACTAAAATAGTTCCTTTGCTAAGGCTTTTTTAGGTTAACTAGATGCCCGCCTTGTTTTAAGCTTGTTTTTCTTGTTTTCTAAATAATAGGTCTGATAGTAACGTCCTAGTCCAGAATTAACAGGATAATTCCTAGGCCGTGCCCTAGCCTTTAGAGTAGCAGATATTTAGATAATAACGTCCTAGTCTAGAGTTAACAGGATAATTCCTAGACTATACCCTAGCCTTTAGAGTAGCAGAATTTTAATATTACCTGCTATACTGTGCCCCCTAGTTAGGTTACTATTTGTTCTAGTATAAGTATTAAAGCATCTTATTAGTAGGCACATTAGGAAGGATACTTATTATTATTATTATTAAGGGTTAAAGAAATAGGTAGTACAGTAGTTAAATTCTATAAGTAAGTGTTACTAGTTGTTGTTATAGGTGTCTTGCCTTAACAGTTCCTGTCAAGGTCTTTTATACCCCTCTGCCGGCCAGATTACGTACACTAGCTAAGCATCCTGGTTCTTACTAAGGAAGTTACCGTGTGCACCAGCACAGTAGCAGTGTAGATAGGGTAGTTCTTTAGGAGCTTCCTAGCTCTAAAGGCGTACTTTCTTATTACAGTGTTTAGCCTTATTGTAGGAGGGGCTAGTGCTGCCTCTACCTCTTAGGGAATTATAGGTAAGGTTTAGAAGGTGCCTAAGATTTTCTTAAGTGCTAGGTTCTGTAGTCTTTGTAGTTGTTTTGCTATCCTAGCTTGTTGCTTCCAGAAGACCTGGCATCCATAGTCTGCTATGCTAGTAACACAGGCTAGGTATATTTGTCGGAGAAGTCTCCAGGGGACATGCACTTGGAAATCACCATTGAAAGTCTCTTGTTCGCACAAGGCAAGATAAATTTTTGAGCCAAACAGCTATCTTAGCTAATGACACATCGCTAGACTTCAAATCATGATTCGGAAAGCTAACATTCGAGAGTGCCGTGGCCGAGATCATTCTGCGAGAGCTTAGTGGAAGACCAGATTTCGATTTACTCACGTGTAGAATCGTCATAATTACGTGTTGAGCCAAGGACTAATCTCGTGTAAGGGTGTTGTGGGGCTTGTCGAACTCCGCTATGCCGGAGCTGTCATGGAAGCTTTCGACAAGCTTGAGAGCTTCCAACCGAACCATACTCTCTTCTACAACTACATTTACTATGTCCGTGACTGTTCGGACAGTGCGAAATGGGTTTTTTATAAAGAGATCTTGTTCCGCATCATTGTCAGCTGTAAAATACTTTGGCAGACTCCCTCAGGCGACTTCAACACTGGATCCATAGGATTTCATCGGTAGTATAAAACGGTCACTTCTACTGAAACACGTCAGAATGGGTCAAACCAATCTTTCCAACCACCTTTGCCTTCATTTCAGGAGACGGGATCATCGAGCCCGTCATGTAGGTCCGACGGGCTAAAATCAACTCCCAACACTCGAAAGACGTCACGTGCATCCTCGAGGGCAAGCACGCTGCATCAAAACATAAGTGCTTGCTCTTGCGCCTATCATTTTTAATATTCGTGGCCAACCAAGTCTCATTTCCGGAATACGTACGTATCTGTTGTTCGTTGCACACATCGCCATTTTGTGTAAGAAGCAGGCCTGTAGTACTACCCGCTTACTGGAACGAATTAGGCGGTCAATGTTACCTAAGCCTCTGTAATTCTTTCTTCCATGCGAGGGTTTTTCTGGATGGTATAAAGATGAACTGTGCTTAAAAGGAGATGTCATGCTCCCGTCACCTGTCCCAGGTTCACGTGTTGACTACACCACGATCTTCTTCATTGGTTGACTATACATAACCCATCGATGTCCTTCCGATTTGTCTGCGTCATGGATAAAAGTTTGACTTGCATTCCCCAGGCTGTCGAGCCCAGGAATTCTATCTCCACTAGCGTGCAGCTGTGGCGTGGTATGCAAGCACCCACACCTATTCATTGCAGCCTGACCCAATTCCTTCACCGAAAAATCCAATCAAGGTTATAAGAGCACGTCTTGTCCTGTAAACTGAGGGCTCTATTTTCTGTGTATCTTGCTTGTACACTCTTGGACACCACCCCACTGCTACCAAAATACATCTATTACACCTTATTGAGAATGAACAAGCATCTAAGGTACTTAGGAGGAGCTTAGTTTAGAAAGAGCGGCTTATATTAGATAACTAGCTCTGCCAAGGTACAAGCGGCTCATTGCGGATGGCCAGCTCTGACTACATACGAGCCTCTGTATGTCGGTCCACACGCTTGCTTGTGCGACACCTAGGGCGGTATGTATTGTTATTAAGGCTATTAGTACTTACACTCTCTACCTATTCAATAAAGTTACTGCTCTTAACAAAGCTCCTATAAGTGGGCTGCTTTAGTGCTTCTTAGAGACAAGAGACAACGTTCTTTTACCTTACTTAAAATGTGCTTTTATTGTCTTATTAAGTTATTTAGTTCATCTAAGAGATGTGCCACCTCGGTACCATTCTCCTTGGGCTGGTGCCCTACAAGACTAATCAGCACTAATCATGGGTTCATTTTCAAGGACGGCCCGCAAACATTTCCGCAATGGCAGAACTTATTTTTGCAAGTTTGGAGTCTCCGACAAAGAAAACAATGGAAACAAGATTTGCGGAGCTGAGCGAAATACTTGATTGCTTTGTTAACTAATTGGTTGAGATTTACGAAAAAAGCAACAAATAGTTAGAAGCAAGCTTTGGCACAAGCGTAGATTGTGTTTTGTTATGCGCACACGCAAGCAGTAGCCCGAGTACTTAAGCTATCTAAGCCTACTGTCTCGCGCGTGCAATCTAAGAAAAGCGCATAGAGAAGAGGACGAATAGCTGTAAAGCCCCGATTAACTACACGGTGAAATAGCGATCTAATTGTTACAAGCCGTAGCTGGTGCTCTGCGCCGTGTCCTTGGTACTGTAAGGATGTCCGAACGGGCTTGAGGCAGACGCAGCTGATTGTGCTCGTGCGGAGGTTTAGCACAGCCTCGACAAGTCACGCCCCCATTATGATGCACTTCTCATCATCCGGCGCCCACACACTTAACTAACCTTGTCTATTACAACTTTAGGTTGGCCGAGTGAGGATGGTGAAGAGCGCATTGAGGCGTCTCCGGGCAGCTCGGTTCTGTGTTGGGAGTGGAGTAACAATGCAGCAACGACAAGCCACCTCTCGGAGACGCTTGCAACAGGCCGCCTGCGTGCGCTGCGCCAACTGTGGCGGCTAAGAGGAGTCCAAGGTCGTTGCCCGTCATGCACGGCTAAGCGAGCCGGCAGCGAAGTGATAGATGAACGTTCTATTCCATCACACATCTGCCAGCTTGCGCTTCATCATTTTTGACGGTACTGCATCCCTATTGGCGCTTTCTCCAACACTACTTGAAGGCGTTATCGGCAGATCGAACCGTAATTCCGACCCTGACGTTGTTGTCGAACTTCGGGACTTGGTCATCTTAACCCTTCTCTTTGGACGGTTTGGCCAGAACGCGGGAAGGGCTTCCTTGATTGACCTTAACCTTTCTCCGAACGCAAAGTCAAGATAGTTGTGAAGCATCCTCCGCATATCGAGAAGGTCATTTAGCTTGCCCATACGCGCCGTCTCCACTTCCTCCATCCGGAAGTATACTTCACCATCTTCCGGGTCCACTTCCCGCCAGTGTATCCAAAGTATGATTGTGTAACCCTCAGTAGTTAAGGAGAGATGACATGTCTCGAGCTGCGTGGGGTTGCGATTGGGGTATGCAAACGTGTAGAACTGGTGCATGTAGGTAACGATAAGGGCACCATCGCGGGCAGCCTGGAGGGACGCATGGACCTGGTTCTCGCCAAAGATGGCGGCCTTCCACTGAGCGGTGAGGAAGGGAAAGTGTGTATCGGCATTGTGGACAACGTTATACCTACAGTTAGCGTTAGCTGAGGAGACTGGGACTGGAGAGGATTACGTGCCAGTCAGCCATGTCGTCCTCTTCGCGGGTGAACGGCATGACGAGCGCAGGTGCGTGCGCTGTCGCCTCTGTGGCCGTGATATATCCGATGCAGCTATCTGGCTGTGGTCGCGCGAGCGAGCCCCATAGCTCCGGGACAGTGACACGCGGCGGCGTCGGGAGGTAATCTTTGATCAGATTCACTTGATCCTTCAGTGTCAAGCCCTTGACACCGCCAGAATATCCCTCGCCCCGGAAAAGGATGTGCTCCTCCATCATCTTCCGGGCGGTGATCTCATTCTCTACTGACGCAGCCCTCCGGGTGTCTATAATTGCTTGTGCATGGGGTGAAGGCTTCTGCTCACGCGCTCGCTGGAGTGTTTTCACCAAGTCAGCGAGCGCCTCGGGGAGAGCAACTCCTTTGTCGACAGTTATGTTGTACGCTGCCAATTGCTTCTTATCGGTGATAGCAGTATCTTTTCGCGTTGGGGACGGATTTCGAGGGATAGACATTACAGGTGACTGCGTGCTATCTTCGAAACAGCGTAGGTTCTCTCGTGTGAGGCGCAGAGGAGATGGGATGCGGTTAAGGGAGCGGGCTCGTCCACGTGGAAGAGCGTGAGTACTTGGGCTGCGCAGGCGCGGCGGGGTAAGAGTGTCGACGGAGCATGCACGGCGCTTTGGAAATCCGGCGGACGCAGGAGGATCGCGGGCGACGTTGATATAACAGGGGCATAGAGGGAAGTATTGAACAGAGGGATCGCCTCTTTTCGCACAAGGAGCGGCAGCCTGACTGGAGCGGACCAGTCGTTTTGCAGGTCGACTCTCCTCGAGTGTACCCTCGGAGTGATTTGCGGACCTAGTCGAACGCGCGCGCTTTCCCAGCATGTGAGAATGAAATCAGGTGGGATATAGGTAAGATCAAAGGGAGATGCAGCACGGGCGAAGCAATAGGGAGGAACGGTCATTGAGGGATTGTTGTTGTGATTCGAAATGAATGGGCCGTTGTAGCCGAGAGCTACGTGCTCAACGCGCTAGCCACACTAACACGGGAACGCTCCGGAAGGTGGGCTCCGGGCATAGAGCTTTGGCTACTCTTGGCATGCCGTAGCGTGCTTAGACGTCTGTGTGCGCTACCGTAACCAATTTGACGCTGTGCTCGCAGCAGAAACGTAACACGACAAACAGCGGGAAATCAATTTTTGGCATCACCCATCACAACAGCCTCAAAAATATCTGCCAGCGGCCGCAATCGCAATGGTCTCTACAGGCCATCACGCGTCCCCCCGCGTCGGTTTGGCACATGTAGAGTCGCTGTTGCGGCCCTGGCAGACACAGACGACCAAAATCTGCGAGCAAGCTACTTAACATGACACGTCCACTGAATGCAGCGGCAGCTATCTAGCCACGACACAGCAGTGCAAGACGCGACGACGGAGCCCAGACACCCCTTTGAATATAATGGTCACAACATACACAATACAGTCACTGATGGGCTTCCTGGTTAGCCCATCGCTATCGGACGATGCCTGCAACGTCCCGTATCGACGAGCCCACGAGATAGGGTCTTTTTGCGAGTCTATTGAGTGATACCGAGTGTCGCACGGTTGGGTGCGGGTATTGTAGACAGAAAAATCAAGAAAGGGGGTGTATGTTGTATTAATTGTAGCATCCTAGCTCGGCTTATGTGAAGTTATCTCATGAATCAGACGCTCCGTTCTTTGCGACGCTAGCGTTATTAGTACTGTCTGAATCTGTCTTAGACCATCTGCAACTATCTCGACTAATCACCTGCTGCTAACATAATTAGCAGGCAACGCGTTAGTAGAGCGTCTAAGAAAAAATAGGAATTGCTTTAGTGTAACTCTAATTTAAAGTGTAATTTTTTTAACACTGCACTAAGCAGAAGCCTACTACTGCTATCTATTTCTATTAAAGTAAGAGTTACATAATATACACTGAATAATTCTCTATACACCTGTTAATATTAGAACTTCTACTAATTAGTTTAAACAGCTAAAGTACACTATAAGGGGTTTAAAAAACTTACACAATTATTAACACTAATAACCCCTATTATATTACCTTCTGTATACAGTGGCAAAAGGGTAAAGGTAGAGTAGGGTAGGGGTACATCACGTGATGTACCCCTACCCTACCCCCTACCTACACTAATTCCTTACTAAGAGGGTAGGAGTAGGGTAGGGTCTATATAGGGTAGGGGTAGAGGTAGGGTAGTATAAGGCAGACTTTACAAGCATAAAAGTAGCGATCTGGTAAACTAATAGATTTAAAAGAGGAATAAACAAAATAGCAGACAGTAAGCGACAAGAGGATAGAGAGAGACCTACTTATAGTAGTAAGGCCTATACTCTCTACAAGTAAAAGTAAAGGTAAGTAAAGGAAGGTTCTACTAGGTTTAATGGAATCTGCTAGTAGGTTGTAACATATACTAGTAGGTTACTATCTTACCTTAGTAGAAGTCCTAACACGTGCCCCTCCTTATAAATAGCAAAGTCTCTTAAGCTAAAGTCTGTGTACAAGTAACTGTAAGAGTCTAATACTAATAGTTTTAAGTAAGAGTAAAAGAAAAATAAAGGAAAAGAAGATATAGTGTGGTGGAGTAAAAAGTACAAGGTTGACTAGCAAGGGCTTAAAGGGCCATTAGGGATTAGAGGCACGTAATTGTCAGGAGGGTATATCAGATAATCTCAGCAAGCCATTAGGGCTTGCTATTAAAGATAACAACCTTCTTGTATTAAGCAATATTCTTACCTACAAAATAGCAACTAATATGCAACTTAAACACCTATAAGCCTTAGCCTTAAAAAGGCTAAAGCTACTATAGCTAGTACTTAATAAAATATTAATAAACAGTACGTGAAAAACAGTATCTCCTTTATAATGTCTTTTATGTAGTTGTAACATAGTTTATAGGACAGGCCTAGCAAGCAGTTATATACTTAGCAGTAGGCCTAGAAAATAGTATAGAGTAAAAGGCGTTAGACAGATCTAACACTAACAGTACAAAACTAAGCTAGGCTTAGGATTCTATTAGGACTTGCAGTAAAAAGTCTACACATACCAGCAGTACAGAACTAAGCTAGGCTTAGGAATTGTTAGGACTTCTGCTAAGGTAAGATGGTAACCCACTAGTATGTGTCACAACCTACTAGCAGATTCCATCAAACCTAGTACAGTACTACGTTAAAAGTTAGTTCCACTAAGCGAATCCCCGCATTATTACCACGCCTACTACCCTACTTTATAAGGCAATTAAGATAGCTACACATAGTTAAAACGCTCTAAATTTTAAGGTTGTACTGTTCTATACTAGTATTTTGTTTGCTAGCCTTTTACCTTCCTGTAGGCACTTAGGCGTGCTAGCATACTACTAATAAGTTTCTTAATAAGTAAGTTTAGGATATAACGCTAGCACTTCTCTAACGCCTTACAAAACTTATCCTAATGCTCTTCTGCCCTGCTATAGTTGTTAAACTGTAGGTAGAGCTTATACATTATCTGTTTAAGGCGCTACTAGAGGTGTTTAATTAGGTTAAGATTAGGTAAGTAAGCTAGCTATAGGAGAGTTGTAATGTTGTAATCTACTATAAACGTCTGTAAAGCGTAGGAGGTGTGTATACGCGCGTTATCCTGTATAAAAAACTAAGACTTATAATAGTAAGGTAAGAGACCTTACTTAAGTGTTTTAATGTAACTTTAGCTGCTCTAGCTACTACGTAGAGTATTAGGATCCCTCTCTATAATAATAAGTGGACTCCGCTGTAGTCTACCCTGTGTATCTAGCCATATAGCTCCCTACACTATCTAAGCAGGTAGACAACTAGTAGAGATCCTAGTAATTATCCTTAGCTTCTATCTCTTATTGTTGTAGCAAAACACCCACTGCTGTTTATAGCCAGAGCCCTTCTAAACAGAGCACTTATTACTAAACTTAACTGTGTGCTAACGCTAATTAAACGTCTAATGCTTTTAAGCAAACTAAAGACGCTAGAGAGCATGTCTACAAGTAAGTTTAGGCCTCTTTTTACTCCTCTAACAGGTTATATAGTATTACTTAAGTGCGTAATAGATAGTTAACTTACTTAGCTTGTAGGTAGTAGTGTTGTTAGGTAGGATAATCTAGGCGACTTTAGCCAGCTTAGAGTAGGTAATCTAGGGATTCTTTTGCGTTGCGCAGTGTAGGAGCTTCTTCTGCGTATTAGATAGTATCTTAGGTCTACCTAAGTAAGGTCTATTACGTGTAGTTCCTGTAGTGTTAAAACGTTTGTAAAGATTTTAGATAGTACGCTTACAACAGCTAAAGTAACTAGTAACTTTATAGGTACCTGCACCTGCGTGTAGCTACCTAATTGCCTAATCCTGCTCTACAGAATTTAAGCGACGGCGTTTCTACATCTAATAGTCAAGAAAGTAAGGGAAACGGAGTGGTAGTGGTGAAGTTGTAGGTGGTCAAAAAGTATAGGTGGCTGGGTTGACGCGTTGGAGGGACGCTAGCGCGGAACCAACTTTTAACGCGCGACTGTAGAACCTTTCTTTACTTACCTTTACTTTTACTTATAGAGAGCAAAGGCCTTACTACTATAAGTAGGCCTCTCTCTCCACCCTCTTATAGCTCGCTGTCTGCTATTTTGTTTACTCTTCTTTTAAATCTATTAGTTTACTAGATTACTACTTTTATGCTTATAAAGTCTACCTTACATAATAGCAGACCTAACAGCTAAAAAATTTCAGCTTTCTCTTAGGCTTCTGCCTTTGTTAAGCTAGTAGTTAGCTACTACTGCTTAAGGTTACACTAAAGTTTTAGTCTAGTGTGCTATCTCTTTACTAAGTATTAGCCCTATTTAGAGTTCTTTTCTTAGTCTCTACCCCTAACTAGCGCAGGTAGTAAGTGCCTGTTTTTAAGTACAAATTAGCCTCCCCTGTACGTCTTCTAAGTACAGATTACCTATCTTTAACATTTAGTAGGCTAAATTGTTACTTTTTTTTAGGCTCTAGAGTACTAGCCTTTTCTTTTACCCCCTAACTAACCAGCGCCTTTTAAGTAGTCCAGCGCCTCCCTTTAGCACCTTTTAAGCAGTCTAGTACCTATTTTTTTTAATCTACTAGGCGCCTTCTAAGAGGTCCAGCGCCCCTAAGTATCCCCTACCCCTTTTTTTTAAAAAATACTTACTTCTTTGTCTTTTACTAACATATAGCTCTTTTACTAGAATTTGTCTTTTACTTATATATAGTACTTTTACTACAAAATATCTAGGCCCTACTACTACTGAAATGCACTAGGTACTCTACTTCTCCTCTAACTACCTACTACTACTACACCTACCTTTACAGACATAACCCTTTAACTTCTACTAAAATCTTTACATATTACAGCTATATTACTAACTAATAAGGATAATATTAAGCCTAACTCTATGCTACCCTCCTAGCCTTCTTCTACTTCTATAAAGAAGACTTCTTGCAACAAGTCTTGCCTATGCCACCTAGAAACCCCTATAGATCCTAAGTCCTTTAATTATTAGGGTAGAAGTGCTATTTCTAATTATATATAAGACTTTAGCTACAAGACATATAAGAAAGCTGCTACCTTAGAAACCTTTATTAGACGTAGTAGCCTATCTGCTTTATCTGCTAATTAACTAAAGTCTTAGACACAAAAAGACAAGCAAGCTACTATTAAAACAGAGGATACTGTTACAGAAATCCACCAGCCTACTTCCTACTCCCCTTAGGGACAGGCTTCCCTATAGAAACTTACTAGCGCTACTCTAGGGCTATAGGAAGAATCTACTTACGCTAGCTAGTAGGACACCTCTACCCTAGCTCTATAGTTTTGCTACAAGGACTCTTTACGCGCTATGTCCTCCTAGGTCCCTTTAAACAACAGTCTCTCCTAACAGTTTTAGCACCTTCCTACTACTATAGTTAAACACTTCCTAGTTAAATACTTTAGCCTAGGTAACTAACCTTTAGAGTTTCTTATTACACTACTTACAGATTTTAACTTCTAGTCCCTTAATCCTCTTGTCTAGAATCTAGGGCTACCTTTGATGTCTAATAACTATCTAGATAGGTATTTTATGCACCTTACCTACAGATAATACTCTATACTCTCTACCTTCCTTCTAGGACTTCTTAGTAAGGTTAATAGTAGTCTATATGCGCTATCCCAGCAACTAAATAATAAGCAACTTAAGCTAGATTAGGCTAAGCACTTTTACTTCTAACTAATTAACTATAATAATTAGATAGCCTCTTAACTAAACAACTTTTAAGCTAAGTTTACTTAGCATTAGCAGCAATCTACTTAACTTGCTTAGTATTACTAACAGCTTAAGCTAAAAGCTAATTAAGGCTTAGCACAGGAATATCTAGGAGGCTAGGCCAATAACACTACTAACTAACCCCCCTCCTGCTTTAGACACCTCCTTTAATTAGCTTAGCAGTCCTCTAATATCCCTAAGCCTAAAACACTAGGCTTAGTAGGCACCTATACTAGTATACTGTTACAGTTATTACTTTATAATAACGTACCTACTATAATAGACTAATTCTATACCCCTCTAACATAGGTTAAGGCGCCTTCTACATACACGCCACCAGAGAGCACTACCCTAGTTGCCCTAACTTCTACTCTAGCCAGCGCCTATTAATTCCTTTAGTTCTTAGACTAGTACAACAACTAACTAGATAAGGCTATAAAGAAACTGTCCTATTTTGTAAGCCCTAAAGACAACTTTAATAATTAGTTATTTAACTGCTTACACTTTATACGCGCTAATAGTTAGAACTATTAACATCCTGTAGACTAGGCTGATTTCTTCTTAATCTACACTAAAGAACCTGCCTACGCTCTTCTACAGGATCTCTTTAGTTTTACCTACTACTACTCTAACCCTATAGATTGTATCTATTGTCTATAGGAAGTTTATAGAGATAAGGATATCTATAGTTTAGCTAAATAAGCCTTTAACCTGTTTACATTCCCACAATACCCTAGCCTAGAAATTGCTAATGTTGCTATAGCGTTTTTAGTCTTCTATACTAAGATAGAATATTTTGCTTAGCAGCTTAACTAGATACTAGAAACACATTACTATAGGCTGCAGACTAAACTCCCTAATTTTGCGCAGCAACAGATAGCTAACGTAGCTTATAATAAATTACTGTCTAGGCTACGTAAC
Source organism: Ascochyta rabiei (assembly GCF_004011695.2). Lineage (NCBI taxonomy): Eukaryota > Fungi > Ascomycota > Dothideomycetes > Pleosporales > Didymellaceae > Ascochyta > Ascochyta rabiei. The sequence continues at coordinate 94,328 of NC_082408.1, read as the reverse complement.
TACTATAACTAGCTTAACACCTTCTTCTACAACCACGCTTATATTCCTTCTAAGGTTAATAACAAGGATATCCTAGGAGATAGGCAGAATTGTTTTAGTCCTTGCAACTGTTAGGCTACTTGCGAAAACACTACTACTATCTCCCTAGGGTTGCCTGCTGTTCCGCAACCTGCACTAGGCTAAGAGAACAAAGATACCTACTAGTATTAACCTAAGAAGACTAGTTTTATAACTAATACATTTATATGTTTTAACTGTAGAACTAAGGGTTATAAAGCAAATTAATGCCCTGCTCCTTCTAAGCCTAAGACCTATGCTGCACCAGCAGCTGCACCTAAGGACTCTACTATAAACTAACATATCTCTACAGACTAATTCCTACTATTAGATAGTAAAGATAATGAATTTAACTCCTTAGACAAGTACGCATCTAATTTAGAAAACTAGGTACCTTAGATAATAGTTACTACCTAAGGACTGTTTCCTAATAAGTGCGCTCTACTAACCCCTTTATACCCTATTTAGACACTACTAAGGCTAGCTTAATTATTTGTTAGGTTAATACTACCTAGACAACTACTAAGAAACCTGTTTAAACAGGCAGCTAATTAGCTTTCTAGGCTTCCTTAGGCTGTAATAAAAACGCCCCTTACAGTGTCTGCACACTAGCAGACAATAGCACTAACACCAGCTTTATCTCTAACGCCTTCTTAGAGAAAACAGGCGCTATTTAGCTTATTCCTCTAATAATACCTATTGTCTGTTAGGGATACAACAGCAAACCTGCAGAAACTATTATACATTAAGTAGAGTTCTACCTTAAAATTAACTTACACCTTAAGTGTACTAGCGCCTATATTGTAAACAATTATAGATCTTTTTATATAATTCTTAGATTTAGGTAGAGGGCTATTTATAACCCTACTATTTCCTAGCAAAACTGCTCTATTACCTTTGTAGACAAGTATTGTTTACAGCACTGCAACTTAACTACTTAAACCCCTGCCCTACTTTACGAAGGTTCCCTGCTAGATACTAAGCCCCCGCTACTATTAGAACCTAGTTCCAGCAACTACTACAAAGGGCAATCTACTTAACCTAAATTTATACTTCCTAGATTACCTTATACTTATATAGCATAAAAGATATATAATATCTATATTATATTAGCTTCTATAGTAAGACTATATAGGAAATGTACTAATTACTCCCTTATCTTGCTATAAAGACTCTAAGCTACAACTGCTAAACGCGCTTTAGTAGATACTAATTTTAACAAATTCTTCTAACTTAGCCAGGACCTGCCCCTTTCTAACTTACTTACCTCTAAAGAACTAAAGGGATATGCTGACTTTATTCTAACATTTAATAGGGAAGCTGCTAAAACTCTCTCTAACTACAGTAACTTTAACTATAAAATAAAGCTTAACCTAGGTACAAACCCTCCTAATTATTGCCTTTAACCTTTCTCTAGACAGCAAATAGAACCTATTAAACACTATATTAAGGAAAATAAGGCATAAGGTTTTATTAAACGCTGCAACTCCCCTGCTTAAAATAACCTGCTTATTGTTGCTAAACCTAGGGGGGGCCTGCGAGTCTGTGTAGATTACTAGGAGCTTAACAACGCTACTATTAAGGACTAATATCCTATTCTATTTTTCTGCAAAACTATAGCATAACTTAACTAGGCAACTATATTCTTAAAATTTAATATTATTTACGCCTTTTATAGAATTTAGATAAAGCCTAGCTAAGAATAGCTTATAGCATTCTCTATATAGAAAGGTATATACTAGTACAAAGTTATACCCTTTAGACTATACAACGCCCTAGCAACCTTTTAGCAGGTAATTAATAACTTATTATTTAAATATCTTAATTAATTCTGCACAGCTTATTTAGATAACGTCCTAGTCTTTTCTAACTCCCTAGCTAAACACAAGGAACACGTTAAGAAAGTTCTTGGCTAACTTAAAGATTAAGAATTTTACGTAGATCTAAAGAAATCTAAATTCTATAAGGAACACGTTAGGTTTCTAGGCATAATTATTACTAATAATAGTGTACAAGTAGACCCTAACAAAATTAAAGCTATCTAAGATTAGGAGATGCCTAAAACAGTACCTAAAATTCTCTACTTTCTAGGTTTTACTAGATTCTATTAACATTTTATTAAAGGGTACTTATTAATTACTCTCCTCTTAACACAAGCTGTTAAATCTACTGTTATTTCTAGACCTTCTAAGAAAGATCCCTTAGTAATCTAACGTTCTGTCTGGTACTAAGACTTTAAGCCTACCTAAGCCTACAAAGACGCCTTTTATGCCTTAAAAAGCGCCTTCTAACTAGATATTGTACTCTAACACTTTAATCCTATACAGCAAATTATTATCTGTACTAATTCCCCTAGCTAGGCTACAGGAGGAATTATAAAGCAACAGAATTAAAAAGGCAACCTGCAACCTATTGCGTTCTTCTTAAAAAAACACTTATCTACAGAATGTAATTATAACATCTACAATATAGAACTAATAGCTATTATTTAAGCCTTTAAAGCATAGGAACTAGAACTTATAGGCTCCCCTTATATAATATATGTAATAACAGATTATAAGAACCTAGAAACCTTTATAAAGACTAAGAAGCTTAACTAACACTAAGCTTAATAGTTACTATTTCTCTCTTAGTTTAATTTTAAAATAATATACGCACCTAGACCTACAAATAGTAAAGCAGATGCGTTAAGCTAACGTCCTTGGGACATCCCTAGGGATAAATAAGACACACAGTTATTAGACACACACTAAATTATCATAGGACTACGCAACCTAGACCTAGACGTTACGCCTATAATACAAGCTACTCTATAAGCTCTCTCCCTTACTACTAGCAGACAACCTATATTTATCTTACTAGAAGTTTAGGCAATAACAACATTCTGCGCTACTTAGAAACCCTTAGCAGAGCCTAATAACTTAGAAGATAACTTTAACCTCATAGACAACGTTTATAGGATATTGCTACTAGATTTACTACTATATCTAGAAGATCCCTAATCTACTAAAGACAAACTTACTAACGCATATGCAACTAATACAGCTACACAGAAAATCTTTTCTACCTTAGATAAAAATAACTACAAACTAAGCTCCTAGTTCTGCAAAAACGACTACTATATCTCTCTAGTTAACTGTTACACTATTAGTAAAGGCTCCTCTAGACGCTTGTTCCTAGACAAGACTTGGCTCTATATACCCCCTAACGCACAATTACAATACTAGATATTTAACTTATGCTATAACTGCAAAATTGCAGGCTATAAAGGTCCTAAAGCTACTTTATATACAATAATTAGGCGCTACTATGAGCCTAGTATGCCTTAGTCTATTAAAATATATTACTAAGCTTACGTAGTGTGTAAATGTGCAAGGCCTTCCTAGAAAGCCTATAACAGTTTCCTTAAACCCCTACTAATCCCTAACGCTAGGTAGTTAGATATTTCTGTAGACTATATTTAAGATTTACTAGCTTTATCTCTTAATAGCTAATTATACACAAACCTGCTTGTTATAGTAGATTATCTTACTAAGTAGTAATACTTCTTCCTACTAGTTAGCCGCTCTTTAAAGGAATTCGCTTACTACTTTATAGAAAATTTTCGCCTCTATAGACTCCTGCGTACTATTATATCTAATTAAGGTACTTCCTTTATAAACAAATTCTAGAAACAGGTTTGCAAACGCCTTTAAATCTTAGCTAAGCTATTAACCTCTTATTACCTATAAACTAATAGTCTAACTAAATAAGCTAATTAAAGCCTTAAAATCTATTTATAAAAGTATGTTTACTATACATAAAATAATTAGGCTTTATAGCTGTATCTTGCTAGGTTTTAAGCTTATAACACTATTAATATGTCTACTAGACTTACATCTTTCTTTACAGATCTTAGATATTATCCTTATAGTGGTATACACCCTAGTAAAGACTATACCTAAATAAAACTATTGTTAAAAGAAGCTAAAGACTAAATCCTGCGCGCTAACAAGTTACTCTGCACCTACGCTAACCTTCTAGAATATCTAAAGATTTAGCTTACCTAGGCACAGCAAGAACAATAAGCCTAAGCTAATGCCTATTGCTAACAGACTCTAAAATACGTAGTTAGTAACCTGGTTTAGGTTTCCACACGTAACTAGAATACTACCTAGCCTTTAAAAAAACTAGACTATAACTATACCAGGCTATACTTAGTTACTTATGTTATACATAACAGAGCTGTATACAAACTAGACCTGCCTACAGATATAATATTAAAAGGCGTATTTCTAGTATTTTACCCTAACTTGCTCTAGGAAACAAGCTAAGACAATCTACTAGATAAAGTACTACCTAAACTAACACCTGTAGAGGTTACTAACAACTAGGGTTTAGTCTCTTAAGAATAGTACGTTAACTTATTCCTTAATTACAGAAAGCAACGTGGTATATAGGAATACCTTGTTAAATAGTCTAATAACCCTAAACCTACCTAGGAACCTGCTAAGCAACATCTTAACTATTACAACACTTTCTTGTTTTACTACAACAATCCTAACAAACTAGTTCCACCAGCACTTTAAATGCTAATGGACTGGGAGCCTTCCCTAGAAGACACCTCTAATAAGAGCCAGTTTACTAATCTTAATAAATCTAGTTAAAATAAGATAGGCTAATAAAAGCAGACATATTACTTAACAGAATATTAGGCTACTTTTAATAGGCTCCTTTATAGGTTAAAAACACGCCTAAAGACACGCTAAACATAATCTAGACCTGCTTAAGCTTGCCCTTAGGCTGCTACAGTTTAGCAATTAACTATTAATAAAGGTTAACCTTAAAGTTAAGGATAAATCTACCTCTAATAAATTAATAAATCTCTTTACACTACTCCCTTATATAAGCTCTAAATAGAGAGAAGTAAAATTTTTGCGTTATAGGGTTTGTGTAGTAGAAAAAATCTTAGAGGTTGTTTTTTTATATTAGGATTTAGGGAGACCTAAGTAACACCACTAAAGGCATATACCTTAATTATACTCTAACTACTAATAGGTTCTTATATAGAATTTCTATATCCCCTTTTTCTTTATTTTTCTTTTACTCTTACTTAAAAAACTATTAGTATTAGACTCTTACAGTTACTTATACACAGACTTTAGCTTAAGAGACTTTGCTATTTATAAGGAGGGGCACGTGTTAGGACTTCTGCTAAGGTAAGATGGTAACCTACTAGTATGTGTCACAACCTACTAGCAGATTCTATTAAACCTAGTAGAACCTTCCTTTACTTGCCTTTACTTTTACTTACAGAGAGCACAGGCCTTACTACTATAAGTAGGCCTCTCTCTCTACCCTCTTGTAGCTCGCTGTCTGCTATTTTGTTCACTCCTCTTTTGAATCTATTAGTTCACCAGATCGCTTCTTTTATGCTTGTGAAGTCTGCCTTACAGGAATCTATTAGGACTTATAGTAAAAAGTCTACATAGTTATAATAGTTACAGCCCTTATGTGCAGTGTTTATAGTCCTAGTAAGGAAGCACTCTTATAGTTTTGTTAAGGCTACAAAAACCCTTACTTATTAGATATTTATATAGTAATGTCAGATTAGATAGTAATAGTAATAGGTTAATGATAATGTATTAATGTTCTGTTGTTGTTCTATGTGAGGGTGATTTTTATCTTATCTAGGTTCTAGTAGGGGCCCCTGTACGGTTTCTTAGCAGGTATATTACCTAACCTATTTCTCTAATACCTTTTATTTCATATACCCCTTTAGCTTAGAATCCTATAGTAAGCTATATAAACTAGTTAATTAACTCTTTAATATAAGGTTCTTAAGTTGCTCTTACATCTTCTTAAGTAGGATATCCCTTAATGTACCCTTCTAGCCCTTAACAAGTCCTAACTAATTAAGAAAGCCAGCCTATTTGCTAATTAGCAACGACTTTTAAATCTATATGTAATTATATTGTTAGATAGGATATATTCTACTTTAATTATTTTATAGTTAACTTCTTATTATAACTAGTAGTTATATATATTAATATACTAAAGTTAAGTTTATATCTTAGTAATATCTATAGTAACTAGACGTATTGTCTGCATATTGTTACATTTAATTGTTATTATTAAATTACTTAGGGTTACCTAAAGCTCTTTTAATAGTTAAGAGGTAAATATCGCTTCCTTAGCTACTTAAGACAGTGCTAGGAGCTTAGCCTTAGTAGTTGACGTTGTAACAGTATCTTGTTTATTCGCTCTCTAGGTAATAAGTCCTCTAAATCGCTTAATAGCGTATCCATTAGACCTCTTTTAGTCTATAGTATTATTAGTAAATAATACGTTACTTTTAACTTTAAGTCCTTTACCCTATCTAAAGTTAAGTAATAGATTCCTTATTTTCTATAGGTACAGGAGCACTTAGTTAGCAGCGTCTTAGTGTTTATTACTTAGGTTAACTAGAAAGTATGTAAGTTGTAACGTAGCAAACGCTATACTAGGTTAAGTAGTTACTACTACAAATAACAGGGATCTAATCTTTTACTAATATAAATTAATCTCTAACAGTTTAGCTAGACTATTTCTAGTCTTAAGTTTAATTCTAGATATTAGCGTATTATGCCTTACGTCCTGTCTAGTTACTAATTAACTAATCTTGTTAACGTATGCGGCTTGTAACAATTAAATTATCTATTACTGTCTATTATGTTAGACTTCTACACTAAGGAACTATTAAAGGTTATCTCCTCTAGTGCACAGGTAGTGCTTCTATATCTGTTTAATAGCATTATCTGCCTCTTATTTGTGCTTTAGGTGGTACGCAATTATAATATTGTCTATATAGAAGAAGATAATGATTCTAACCCTTAATTATACAGCATAGCTCTTATAGTACTTGTTTAAATCTAAATTTAGCTAATATTACTGTAAATTCCTTCTGCTATAGTAGAGGGGAGATACAGAGTCTGTATAAGGCTTTCTATAACTTTAGTAAAGTGCCTATCTTCTAGTATCCTCTTAGTATCCTTATATATATTTTGTAGTTAATAGCTGTATAGATAAAAGTATTTATAACATCCTATTATTTTAGTTTAAAATTATATTTTACAGTAATTACTATTAGTATTCTAAGTAATTAGCCGGTAAGTGTTGCTGTATACGTGTCTTATAATGTAATATTACATTATTAGTCTCCTCTAACTATAAGCCTTACTGTAAGGCAGACTTTACAAGCATAAAAGTAGCGACCTGGTGAACTAATAGATTCAAAAGAGGAGTGAACAAAATAGCAGACAGCGAGCTACAAGAGGGCAGAGAGAGAGGCCTACTTATAGTAGTAAGGCCTGTGCTCTCTGCAAGTAAAAGTAAAGGCAAGTAAAGGAAGGTTCTACTAGGTTTAATAGAATCTGCTAGTAGGTTGTAACACATACTAGTAGGTTACCATCTTACCTTAGCAGAAGTCCTAACACGTGCCCCTTCTTATAAATAGCAAAGTCTCTTAAGCTAAAGTCTGTGTACAAGTAACTGTAAGAGTCTAATACTAACAGTTTTTTAAGTAAGAGTAAAAGAAAAACAAAGGAAAAGAGGATGTAGAAATCCTGTGTAAGAACCTATTAGTAGTTAGAGTGTAATTAAGGTATATACCTTTAGTGGTGTTATATAGGTCTCCCTAAATCTATACATAAAAAAACAACCTCTATGGTTTTTCTACTGCATAAACCCTGCACCGCGAAAATTGTACCTTTCCCTGTTTAGAGCTTATATAAGGGAGTAGTACAAAGAAATTTATTAATTTAATAGAGCTAGATTTATCCTTAACTTTAAGGTTAACCTTTATTAATAGTTAATTGCTAAACTGTAGCAGCCTAAGGGCGAGCTTAAGTAGGTCTAGATTATGTTTAGTGTGTCTTTAGGCGTGTTTTTAAACTATAAAGGAGCCTGTTAAAAGTAGCCTAATATTCTGTTAAGTAATGTATCCGCTTTTGTTAGCCTATCCTGTTTTAATTAGATTTATTAAGATTGCTAAACTAGCTGTTGTTAAAGGTGTCTTCTAGGCAAGGCTGCTAGTCTGTTAGCATTTAGAGTGCTGGTAGAACTAGTTTGTTAGGATTGTTGTAGTGAAACAAGAAAGCGTTGTAGTAGTTAAGATGTTACTTAGCAGGTTCCTAGGTAGGTTTAGGGTTATTAGACTATTTAATAAGGTATTCCTATATACCACGTTGCTTTCTATAATTAAGGAATAAGTTAACGTACTATTCTTAAGAGACTAAACCCTAGTTGTTAGTAACCTCTACAGGTGTTAGTTTAGGTAGTGCTTAATCTAGTAGATTGTCTTAGCTTGTTTCCTGGAGCAAGTTAGGGTAAAATACTAGAAATACGCCTTTTAATATTATATCTGTAGGCAGGTCTAGTTTATATACAGCTCTGTTGTGTATAACATAAGTAACTAAGTATAGCCTAGTATAGTTATAGTCTAGTTTTTTTAAAGGCTAGGTAGTATTCTAGTTACGTGTAGAAACCTAAACTAAGTTACTAACTGCGTATTTTAGAGTCTGTTAGCAATAAGCATTAGTTTAGGCTTGTTGTTCTTGTTGTGCCTAGGTAAGCTAAATCTTTAGATATTCTAGAAGGTTAGTGTAGGTGCGGAGTAACTTATTAGCGCGCAAGATTTAGTCTTTAGCTTCTTTTAATAATAGTTCTATTTAGGTATAGTCTTTACTAGGGTGTATACTACTGTAAGGATAATACCTAAGATCTGTAAAGAAAGGTATAAGTCTAGTAGACATATTAATAGTGTTATTAGCTTAAAACCTAGCAAGATACAGCTATAAAGCCTAATTATTTTGTGTGTAGTTAATATACTTCCGCAAATAGATTTTACAGCTTTAATTAGCTTATTTAGTTTAACTATTAGTTTATAGGTAATAAGAAGTTAATAGCTTAGCTAAGATTTAAAGGCGTTTGTAAACCTGTTTCTAGAATTTGTTTATAAAGGAAGTACCTTAATTAGATATAATAGTATGCAGAAGTCTATAGAGGCGAAAGATTTCTATAAAGTAGTAAGCAAATTCCTTTAAAGAGCAGCTAACTAACAGAAAGAAGTGTTGCTGCTTAGTAAGACAATCTACTATAACAAGCAGGTTTGTGTATAATTAGCTGTTAAGAGATAAAGCTAGTAAATCTTAAATGTAGTCTATAGAGATATCTAACCACCTAGTGTTAGGGATTAGTAGGGGTTTAAGGAAACCGTTATAGGCTTTCTAGGAAGGCCTTACGCATTTACATACTGCGCAAGCTTAGCAATATTTTTTAATAGACTAAGGCATACTAGGCTAATAGTAGCGACTAAATATTAGATATAAAGTAGCTTTAGAACCTTTATAGCCTACACTCTTGTAGTTATAGTATAAGTTAAATATCTAGCATTATAATTGTGCGTTAGGGGGTATGTAGAGCCAAGTCTTATCTTGGAACAGGCGTCTAGAGGAGCCTTTACTAATAGTGAGACAGTTAGTTAGAGAGATATAGTAGCTGTTTTTGCAGAACTAGAAGCTTAGTTTTTAGTTGTTTTTATTTAGGGTAGAAAAGATTTTCTGTGTAGCTGTATTAGTTGCGTATGCGTTAGTAAGCATGTCTTTAGTAGATTAGGGATCTTCTAGATATAGTAGTAAATCTAGTAGTAATATCCTATAAACGTTGTCTATTAGGTTAAAGTTATCTTGTAAATTATTAGGCTCTGCTAAGGTTGTCTAAGTGGCGCAGACCGTTGTTATTGCCTAAGCTTCTAGTGAGATAAATTCAGGTCGTCTGCTAGTAGTAAGGGAGAGAGCTTATAGAGTAGCTTGTATTATAGGTATAACTCCTAGGTCTAGGTTATATAGTCCTAGGATGATTTAGTGTGTGTCTAATAACTATTTGTCTTGTTTGTCCCTAGGGATGTCCCAAGGACGTTAGCTTAACGCATCTGCTTTACTATTTATAGGTCTAGGTGCGTATATTATTTTAAAATTAAACTAGAAGAGAAATAGTAACTATTGAGCTTAGCGTTAGTTAAGCTTCTTAGTCTTTATAAAGGTTTCTAGGTTCTTATAATCTGTTATTACCTATATTATATAAGAGGAGCCTATAGGTTCTAGTTCCTATTCTTTAAAGGCTTAAATAATAGCTATAAGTTCTATATTGTAGATGTTATAATTACATTCTGTAGATAAGTGTTTTTTTAAGAAGAACGTAATAGGTTGTAGATTGCCTTTTTAATTCTGTTACTTTATAATTCCTCCTGTAGCCTAGCTAGAGGAATTAGTACGGATAATAACTGGCTGCGTAGGATTAAAGTGTTAGAGTACAATATCTAGTTAGAAGGCCCTTTTTAAGGCATAAAAGGCGTCTTTATAGGCTTAGGTAGGCTTAAAGTCTTAGTACCAGACAGAACGTTAGATTACTAAGCGATCTTTCTTAGAAGGTCTAGAAACTACAGTAGATTTAACCGCTTGTGTTAAGAGGAGAGCAATTAACAAGTACCCTTTAATAAAATGTTAATAGAATTTAGTAAAACCTAGAAAGGAGAAAATTTTAGGTACTGTTTTAGGCATCTCCTAATCTTAGATAGCTTTAATTTTGTTAGGGTCTATTTGTACGGTGTTGTTAGTAATAATTATATCTAGGAACTTAACGCGTTCCTTATAGAATTTAGATTTCTTTAGATCTACGTAAAATCCTTAATCTTTAAGTCTACTAAGAACTTTCTTAACGTGTTCCTTGTGTTTAGCTAGGGAGTTAGAAAAGACTAGAACGTTATCTAAATATGCTGTGCAGAATTAATTAAGATATTTAAATAATAAGTTATTAATTACCTGCTAAAATGTTACTAGGGTGTTATATAGTCTAAAGGATATAACTTTGTACTAGTATATACCTTTCTATATAGAGAATGCTATAAGCTATTCTAAGCTAGGCTTTATCTAAATTCTATAAAAGGCGTAGATAATATTAAATTTTAAGAATATAGTTGCCTAGTTAAGTTATGCTATAGTTTTGCGGAAAAATAGAATAGGATATTAGTCCTTAATAGTAGCGTTGTTAAGCTCCTAGTAATCCACACAGACTTACAGGCTCCCCCTAGGTTTAGCAACAATAAGCAGGTTATTTTAAGCAGGGGAGTTGCAGCGTTTAATAAAACCTTATGCCTTATTTTCCTTAATATAGTGTTTAATAGGTTCTATTTGCTGTCTAGAGAAAGGTTAAAGGCAATAATTAGGAGGGTTTGTACCTAGGTTAAGCTTTATTTTATAGTTAAGGTTACTGTAGTTAGGGAGAGTTTTAGTAGCTTCCCTATTAAATGTTAGAATAAAGTCAGCGTATCCCTTTAGTTCTTTAGGGGTAAGTAAGTTAGAAAGGGGTAGGTCCTAGCTTAGTTAGAAGAATTTGTTAAAATTGGCATCTACTAAATCGCGTCTAGTAGTTATAGCTTAAAGTCTTTATAGTAAGATAAGGGAGTAATTAGTACGTTTCCTGTATAGCCTTGCTGCAGAAGCTAATATAATATAGATATTATATGTCTTTTATACTATATAAGTATAAAGTAATCTAGAAAGTATAGATTAGGGTTAAGTAGATTGCCCTTTGTAGTAGTTGCTGGAACTAGGTTCTAATAGTAGCGGGGGCTTAGTATCTAGCAGGGAACCTTCGCAAAGTAGGGCAGGGGTTTAAGTGGTTAAGTTGCAGTGCTGTGAACAATACTTATCTGCAAAGGTAATAGAGTAGTTTTACTAGGAAATAGTAGGGTTATAAATAGCCCTCTACCTAAATCTAAGGATTAGGTAAAAAGTTCTATAATTGTTTATAACATAGGCGCTAGTACGCTTAAGGTGTAAGTTAATTTTAAGGTAAAACTCTACTTAATGTGTAATAGTTTCTGCGGGTTTGCTGTTGTATCCCTAACAGATAATAGGTGTTATTAGTAGAATAAGCTAAAGGGCGCCTGTTTTCTTTAAGAAGGTGTTAGAGATAAAGCTAGCGTTAGCGCTATTGTCTGCTAGTGTGCAGACACTGTAAGGGGTGTTTTTGTTACAGCCTAAGAAAGCCTAGAAAGCTAATTAGCTGCCTGTTTAAACAGGTTTCTTAGTAGTTGTCTAGGTAGTATTAACCTAACAAATAATTAAGCTAGCCTTAGTAGTGTCTAAATAGGGTATAAAGGGGTTAGTAGAGCGCACTTATTAGGAAACAGTCCTTAGGTAGTAACTATTATCTAAGGTACCTAGTTTTCTAAATCAGAGGCGTATTTGTCTGAGGAGTCAAATTTGTTATCTTTACTGTCTAATAGTAGGAATTAGTCTGTAGAGATATGTTAGTTTATAGTAGAGTCCTTAGGTACAGCTGCTGGTGCAGCGTAGGTCTTAGGCTTAGGAGGAGCAGGGCATTAATTTGCTTTGTAACCCTTAGTTCTGCAGTTAAAACACATAAATATATTAGTTATAAAACCAGTCTTCTTAGGTTAACGCTAGTAGGTATCCTTGTTCTCTTAGCTTAGTGCAGGTTGAAGAACGGCAGGCGACCCTAGGGAGATGGTAGTAGTGTTTTTGCGAGTGGCCTAACGGTTACAAGGACCAAATTAATTCTGCCTCTCTCCTAGGATATCCTTATTATTAACCTTAGAAGGGATATAAGCGTGGTTATAGAAGAAGGTGTTAAGCTAGTTATAGTAGTTACGTAGCCTAGACAGTAATTTGTTATAGGCTACGTTAGCTATCTATTACTACGCAAAATTAGGGAGTTTAGTCTACAGCCTATAGTAATGTGTTTCTAGTATCTAGTTTAGCTACTAAACAAAATATTCTATCTTAGTGCAGAAGACTAAAAACGCTATAGCAACATCAGCAATTTCTAGGCTAGGGTATTGTAGGAATATAAACAGGTTAAAGGCTTATTTAGCTAAACTATAGATATCCTTATCTCTATAAACTTTCTATAGACAATAGATGCAATCTATAGGGTTAGAGTAGTAGTAGGTAAAACTAGAGGGATCCTGTAGAAGAGCGTAGGCAGGTTCTTTAGTGTAGATTAAGAAGAAATCAGCCTAGTCTGTAGGATGTTAATAGTTCTAACTATTAGCGCGTATAAAGTGTAAGCAGTTAAATAACTAATTATTAAAGTTGTCTTTAGGGCTTACAAAATAGGACAGTTTCTTTATAGCCTTATCTAGTTAGTTGTTGTACTAGTCTAAGAACTAAAGGAATTAATAGGCGCTGGCTAGAGTAGAAGTTAGGGCAACTAGGGTAGTGCTCTCTGGTGGCGTGTATGTAGAAGGCGCCTTAACCTATGTTAGAGGGGTATAGAATTAGTCTATTATAGTAGGTACGTTATTATAAAGTTATAACTGTAACAGTATACTAGTATAGGTGCCTACTAAGCCTAGTGTTTTAGGCTTAGGGGTATTAGAGGACTACTAAGCTAAGCAAAGGAGGTGTCTAAAGCAGGAGGGGGGTTAGTTAGTAGTGTTATTAGCCTGGCCTCCCAGATATTCCTGTGCTAAGCCTTAATTAGCTTTTAGCTTAAGCTGTTGGTAATACTAAGCAAATTAAGTAGATTGCTGCTAATACTGAGTAAACTTAGCTTACAAGTTGTTTAGTTAAGAGGCTCTCTAATTATTACAGTTAATTAGTTAGGAGTAAAAGTGCTTAGCTTAATCTAACTTAAGTTACTTATTATTTAGTTGCTAGGATAGCGCGTGTAGACTGCTATTAACCTTACTAAGAAGTTCTAGGAGGAAGGCGGAGAGTACAGAGCATTGTCTGTAGGTAAGGTACATAAAATACCTATCTAGATAGTTATTAGACAGCAAAGGTAGCCCTAGACTCTAAACAAGAGGATTAAGGGACTAGAAGTTGAAATCTGCGAGCAGTATAATAAGGAACTCTAAAGGTTAGTTACCTAGGCTGAAGTATTTAACTAGGAAGTGTTTAACTATAGTGGTAGGAAGGTGCTAAAACTGTTAGGAGAGACTGTTATTTAAAGGGACCTAAGAGGATATAGCGCGTAAAGAGTCCTTGTAGCAAAACTATAGAGCTAGGGTAAAGGTGTTACACTAGCTGTCGTAAGTAGATTCTTTCTATAGCCCTAGAGTAGCGTTAGTAAGTTTCTACAGGGAAGCCTGTCCCTAAGGGGAGTAGAGAGTAGGCTAGTAGATTTTTGTAACAGTATCCTCTGTTTTAACAGTAGCTTACTTGTCTTTCTAAGTCTAAGATTTTAGTTAATTAGCAGATAAAGCAGATAGGCTGCTGTGTGTAACAAAGGTTCCTAAGGTAGCAGCTTTTTTATATGTCTTGTAGCTAAAGTCTTATACGCAATTAGAAATAGCACTGCTACCCTAATAATTAAAGGGCTTAGGATCTATAGGGGTTTCTGTGTAGCGTAGGTAAGACTTGTTACAAGAAGTCTTCTTTGCAGAAGTAGAAGCAGGCTATGGGGGTAGCATAGAGTTAGGCTTAATATTGTTCTTATTAGTTAGTAACATAGCCGCAATATGTGAAGATGTTAGTAGAAGTTAAAGGGTTGTGTCTGTAAAGGTAAGTGTAGTAGTAGTAGGTGGTTAGAGGAGAAGCAGAGTACCTAGTGCCTTTAAGTAGTAGTAGGGCCTAGATGTTTAGTAGTAAAAGTACTATATGTAAGTAGAAGACGAATTCTAGTAAAAGAGCTGTGTGTTAGTGAAAGACAAAGGAGTAAGCGTTTCTTAAAATAAAGGGGTAGGGGATACTTAGGGGCGCTGGACCTCTTAGAAGGCACCGGTAGATCGAAAAGAATGGGCACTAGACCGCTCAAAAGGTGCCGAAGGGATTAAAAAGAATAGGCACTGGACCGCTCAAAAGGCGCCGAAGGGATCGAAAAGAATAGGCACTGGACCGCTTAAAAGGTGCTGAAGGGAGGCGCTGGACCACTTAAAAGGCGCTGGTTAGTTAGGGGGTAAAACAAAAGGCTAGTACTCTAAAGCCTTAAAAAAGCGACAATTTGGCCTACTAAATGTTAAAGACGGGTAATCTGTACTTAGAAGACGTGAAGAGGAGGCTAATTTGTACTTAAAAACAGGCACTTACTACCTGCGCTGGTTAGGGGTAGGGACTAAGAAAAGAACTCCGAATGGGGCTAATACTTAGTGAAGAGATAGCACACTAGACTAAAACTTCAGTGCAACCTTAAGCAGTAGTAGCTAACTACTAGCTTAATAAAGGCAGAAGCCTAAGAGAAAGCTAAATCTTTTAGCTGTTAGGTCTGCTATTATGTAAGGCAGACTTTATAAGTATAAAAGTAGCAACCTAGTAAACTAATAGATTTAAAAGAGGAGTGAACAAAATAGCAGACAGCGAGCTACAAGAGGGCGGAGAGAGAGGCCTACTTATAGTAGTAAGGCCTGTACTCTCTGCAAGTGAAAGTAAAGGCAAGTAAAGGAAGGTTCTACTAGGTTTGATGGAATCTGCTAGTAGGTTGTGACACATACTAGTAGGTTACCATCTTACCTCAGCAGAAGTCCTAACACTTACTTTATACTTATTAAGGTAGTAGTGTTTATTAAACTTATATGTATAGACCTATATATAGTTAAGTATTTATTATCTAGACTTCTAAACTAGAGCTGCTAGAACTTTAGTCTATAACTCTATTTATTTGTAGCTTTATAGGTATTTGTTTTCTGCTTATTTAAACATCTTGTAGAGAGGGTGCTCCTCTAGCTTTAAGTATGCTGTAGGTAATAGCAGTAGTTTATTCTAATATAGTTTAATTCCCTTTACTATAATCCTCTTTAATTAAGCTTTATTAAAAGGTTTTCCTTTATATTGACTAAGGTGTCCTGCCTTAATGCCTGCTATAAATGCAGCTGCCTATAGCAATGTTACAGACGTTCCTTAGTCTTGTTTAAGTTAGTCTGTTTTCTTATTATAGCTTATCTATTTAGTTAGAAATGCTACTAGTAGAGGAGTTAGTAGAGGCGTTAGGTATGCCTCTACAATATTCCTGCCTTAGTAATATTAGGGTTGTTTAGCACACAGAGTGTTCTCCTATGTTGTCTTATCTTTATAAAATGTTTTAGTTTTAGATATATAGCTCTATATAACTAGGAGTTTAACTATACTAATCTATATTATAATTTCTTCTAATATATTATATATAAGGTTATCTACAATTTCCTCTATTTTACTGTTAAATATTATTTCTTTATTAAACACCACATTACAGGTACTAATTACTTTAGCTATTAGTAGGACCTAGATTTGGTATATGTTGGTAGACTAGTATCCTACTAAGTATCTAATCTATACCTTTAGGTCTAGTCTTTATAGCCTTAATTTTCTTTAATAGGTGTTATTAGTTATAGTAAATGCTTTGCATCTGTATGCTCTTAGGTAAGCCTAGTTTAGTTTTTAAGGTCTAGTAACTATACTATTTATAGTGGCTATATACGTAAAGAATATTTTGTATAGTAATCTCTACTTATTTAGATAATTTAGTGTCTAATTATTTAGGTATACTGCTACTTTAGTAATTTCTAGCTAGAGTTCCTATAGTAGATTTACGTCTAGTTAAATTGCGTATACCTTCTCTTTTATTACACCCCCTAAGCATTTAGCTCTTCTATTTTAAGCTTATGTGTCTAGAGTAGAAGGCTTAAGTCTTATTAAGAGGGACATACACTATCTCTTAACCTCTTATTTAACTATAACAATTTTGTTGTCTGTCTTAATTACCTTAACTATAATATTAAACTGTTTCTTTAAGAACTAGACAAAGATCCTAAGTAGACAGATAATAGATCTTACAGGCCTATTGTCCTTAAAGTAGAAGTCCTACACATACTAAGAGTATCAGAAGGTAATAAGCATTTAAATCTTTTCTTTATTAAAGCTTCCTGCTTTATATTTATAGAAGTCTATAGCTATTTATTTACCTAGGCCTTTATTATTTAATTATAGGGTTCTTTATATTTAACGCTTTAATTTTTCTTATCTATATGTATTATATTGCACTGTTATAATACCTTTAATCTTTACCCCTGTAGATTAATATAGAAGGTGCTTAATTGCAGATAGTTATAGATGTCTAAGCCTCTTATACTATATTATAGCTGTTACTCTCTATAGTAATCTTCTATTATAATTTATACGCACGTAAAGTGCTACTATAGCTATATTTAGTTATTTAATAACCTACTATCCAAAGCTTTCTGTTAGGACAGCTATAATGTTGCCGTTTCTTTAGCATAGCGTTGTTAGATCTTCTTAGTTATCCCACCATATTCCTTGTCTTTAGAGTAACCTAAATGATACTAGGTTGCAGAGGAAATCTAGGCACTACGCAACATTGTCTAAGCGTAGTACTTGTTTACCTTATAATCCCTCTGCTAATATATTAACAGTACTATATCCTTATATCTAGACCTTAGAGTTCCTAGTCTAGATATAGTCTCCTATTACTAGCTAGCGTACGTCTCTAAGTCTTAAGAGGTTATTACAGATATGCGTAGTTAAGCTAGAATCTAGGAGAAATGCCTCCTTTAATAGATATCTTTAATTACTTACGCTACATGCTGCTTTTATACTACCTTTATTAACCTAAGTAATTTCTTAGCTATCTAGTTACTTAACAATCTTCTCTAGTGTTTAAGACGTCTTAATATGTAGAGTAATTAATTAGACACTGTTATTATTTGTAGTTGCTTAGTCTCTTAAGACATTACCTGTATTCTCTTTTATAAGTTACTGTTATGTTTAAGCTTATACTATACTAGTTTTACAACACCTCTATTTAGCTTAAACTACTTAGATGCCTTAGCTGTATTTATGTAGTAGTAGTTAGATATATTATAACACTGTTTACAGGCAGTATATATGTCTTTAGCTCTTACTATATTTCTCTCTATATACTGCTTAGTTCTAGCACTTTAGCTATCTATCTTTCTTTAATTTTGCCTAGGGTTTCCTTAGTATTAATAATTGTTTTTAAATAGCGCTCTTAGTTCTCTATACAAGGCGTCCTTTTATAGGTTTAAGTTAGATTTACTACTTGCTGCGTATAATGCCTCTTCTACTGCAAAGGCGCTCTTAGGCTTTCCACTTAGTAGATGTTAAAGGCTTATATAATTATAGAAGAGTTTTATTATTCTTTTTCTGTTTATAACTTTCTTATTATATCCTAGCCCTTAGAACGCTGTAGTCTAGGTTAATGCTATCTTAGATACAGAGCCTAGAAAATTATTAACAACAGCTTGTGTTTGCATAACCTTAGCTACCTTAAGGGTCTTAGCTAAAGTTACTGCCTAATTGTATTTACTTAGCTATGTCTCCTAATTTGTAGTTATTTGTATTAGTCTAAGTATAGCGTAGTATCTTTCTTATACTTACGCCTGTTCTTTATCTATATCTACTCTAACAGTGTCTTAGAGGGCAGTTATCTATTTGCGCAGTGTTCTGTTTTCTGCGCAGGAGCTTAGCTGTAGATGTAGTGTTACTATTATAAGAATATACTTAACTATTCTTAATATTTTACTTTTCTTATTATAATAGTCTTTCTTAAGTATCTTGTATAACTTAAGGTAAAGCTTATAGTCTTTGCAATCTTCTTTATATACCTCTTCTCTCTTTTCTAAGAGGTCTAATACCTATATTAGGATTGTAGGTGTTTATAATATAGTTGTTAACATGTCTATTACTTTATGTGTTATTCTACGCATTCTGCTTTAACCTGCTTAGATAGTCTGTAATAACATAGTTTACGTGTTACTTATACTTATTGCTAGTTTATATTACATAATTTCTAGAGGTAGTAGCGCCTTTAGTTATATGCGTTAGAGTTACACCCCTTTAGGGTCTGCTAGCAGCTATATATCTTACAACTAGCACTTAATTTTAAGTTAGCAGTACTAGGAGACCTAGTTGCTTAAGTTGGTGAGAATGACTGTCGCGTCCCTCTAGCTTTGGCTAGTTACTGTTTTGCTTGTTATTGTTACAATCCTGTGCTAGGGCAGGGCACAAACATAAGTACCAGCCAACCAAGACCCCTAACCCCGCCCTAAAGGAACGAACTGTGGAGAAGGACAGAACAGAGAGAGATGTTACGTAACTGCTTATTAACAAGCATAACATACATAACTGCTTGTTAATAAGCATAACATATATAACTACTTGTTAACAAGTATAACACACGTAACTACTTATTAATAAGCATGGTACAATATGCTTGTCTACAAGCACCCTTATGTATTTTTATGAGACTAACTCTAGTTACTTATTAAGAAGCACTATATCTCCTTAGTATATAGTTAGTAGGAACACAACCCTTATAGTTTGTGTTTAACCTTATTAATTAAGTTTATCTTTAGAATCTTAACCTGCGCTTAAACTAGATAGTCTACTCTGTACTATTTAGTGCACCCTATCTTTATAAGCTTTACTTAGTTAATAACTCTAACTAATCTACTAGTACTTATCCCTAAGAACTAATAGAATTAGTGCTTACAGTCTTTAACTAAAGTACAACTTTAACATTTTAAACACCCCTAAGATAAGTACTATTAGATCCTGTGCTACCCCTGGCAACTCTACGTCTAGTAACATTAACATAGATGTAACTATTACCACTAGCACTATAAACATTAATAAGCCTAACCTGTACTACAGAGATTGCAGCAAGCTTAATAACTGGCTTATGCAGTATGATCTCTTCTTCACCTTCTAAGGTAAGAAGGTTCCTAAGGCTAAACAAGTAGTCCTTGCAGCTAGCTACATGCGTAGCAAAGCGTTTACCTAGATTAAGCCCTTTATGCAGCAGTACTAAGCTAGCAAGGCCCTAGACAACGTAGATAAATAGATAAAAGACTTTAACCTATTTAAAGAAAAGATTAAGCTAATCTTTAGAGTCTCTAACAAACTATACATTGCTTAACGTAACATTTAGAAGATTAAACAGGACAAGTTAGCTGCTAACTACGCCGTAGAGTTTTAGCAGCTTACTGCTAACACTAACTAGGACAACACTGCCCTAATTACTATGTTTTAACAAGGATTAAAGCCTAAGGTTAAGGAAGAACTTATGCGCACTAGCGCGAGCACAGAAACCCTTAATAAGCTTATTAATACTGCTATTAACATTAACGTACAACTCTACAAACTTTAGCAAGAACTTTAAGATAATTCTAGAGTCTGTACTACCGTCATCGCTACTAATAGGCTACTACTAAGGAACTAGTAGCGCAATAACTTAAATTAAGGATAGTAAGGAGGTTGTAATTAGCTAAATACTGGTTGTTGCACCTACAGCAACACTTAGAGTAGATACTACAGACCTAAAGCAATAGACCTCTTAAACCTTAACAAGAGACTACTAAAGCAATAGAATAAGAAGCCTAAGGGGGGTAACTAACACAGAGGCAGCAGGGACTGCTACAACTATAGCAAACTAGGCTACTTTACTACGGACTGCTAGATAAACAAGGTTTACTGCTAGTTAAATGTACTTACCTGTAATTAAAATAATACAGATGCTAGTAAATAGGAAATTCTTACTAATAATATAGGACAACTGCTAGAAGACCAAGAGTCTAGTCTAGAGGACAATAACAACTTTATTGTACCTCTAATTCGTATAGCAACACCCTACTAGAACGCCTAGACAGGCAAAGAAACAGAATACTACTCTAACAACAACTAGTAGAAGATAGACGACCTACTAGACACCTTAGGGCAAGAGTTTAACTAAATTAGCGCCCTACTAATATGCAAATAAGAACGCATAGCTTAACAACGCCAGAAGCGTAATAATAAAGAAGCCTATTGCTAAATATGTTAAGAACTTATAAGTCCTGTAGGAGTACCTAAAATTGCAGAAATAACACTAGAACTCTAACAGCTTGTTTACTGGTTTAGAAAAGGAAGCAATAATAGCAAACAGTTTGCTAAGGACCTAGAAGAAGATAAAGACTAGCTTTAGTGTAAGTAAGAAATATAGCTTAGCCTAGAACGTATGCAGAAGCAGAAAAAAGCACTACTAATAACTAGCCCACAACTACAGTACATCCTAGACTACTAAAACCTAAAATATAGAAACCTTACGTAGACAGTATACACTAAGGATAAATACATAATCTACTACAACAAGAAGCTTAGTGCGGGATAGTTCCTAGCACAACAAAGCCTCTGTTGCAGTTAATAGTACTAGTGTTACAATAACCTGTGTGAACTTTATCTTATTAACAAACGCTAGAAATTATATTTTCCTAGAATAGATAACCTACAGGCCACAATACAAATATAGCTAGTAGTTAACAGAAGTTGCTACAACACACGCTGGTAGAGCTACCTTAACGCAGATTGTAAGAAGCATTGTAGTAAAAAGTAACTTAAAGGTTTTAGTAAAGAAGGGACTTTTTTAGGCCAGCGCCTACAAGCCCTAGGGATTAATCTATTAATAGCATTAGGAACGATTACCTTATTAAGCTACCTATTAAACTAAATAGGGTAGCCTTAACAGCACTCTTAGACTTAGGAGCATAAGTAAATTATATATCTAGAACAGTAATATAGTAAGCTAGACTTAAATTATATTGTAAGGAGAACCCTTACTTACTCTAAGTAGCTAATAGAGAATCTATGCTAGACAAACTGCTAATTATACTTAAAGTAATAGCAGCACCCCTATAGATACAGGGGCACTATAAGGAAATAAACCTAGACGTCTTTACAAAGGCCACGCACAACATTATATTAGGACTTCCCTAGTTATAAAAGCACAACCTAAAGATAGACTAGGCATAAGAAAGACTTTTATTAGAAGGATGTAAATGCGGCACTAATATATCTACGCCTACGCAGCGCACGCAGTAGCTAGTAGATAAGAAGGAGATTAACAACGTCTCTTTAACACATAAGACGTGCTAAGATAGAGCAGTTAACTCTGTAGATACTAAACGTCCTACAGATTATAAAGCAAGAGTTAAGGAGGAAAGGAGTGCACCTTCTACTATCCCTAACGTGTACAAACAGTACGCAGAGATGTTTAGAGAAGAGCTTACAGCAAAAGCCCTGCCTAAGCATAAACCCTAGAATTATAAGATTAAGCTCTAGAAAGGAAAGACACTAACTTTTAGGCTATTATACTAGTTATTAGAAAAGGAACTTAAAGTACTTTGCAAGTACATTAAGGAGAACCTTAAGAAGGGATTTATTAGAAGATTAGAATTACCTGCAGGGTACCTAATCATGTTTGTTCCTAAGAAGGATAGTAAGCTACAACCTTAGATTAACTTTAGGAAGCTTAATAAAATTACTATTAAAAACTGCTAACGTACTCCACGGGTGAGCGGATTAAACAGGTAAGCGGATCACTCTGCCAAGACCACACTAAATTTCTACCCTATTATAGCTTATATTAGCCTACTTTAGCCTTATATACAGTAGTGCAGTACATAATATTATTTAGAAACATCTTCTACAGCCTTCTTACATGTACGTAAGTTATGTCTAACGTTGTAGCACTTTATACAGCGTCTTTAGGTTACTTCCCCTCCTTTAGCGCGCACTTGCTTCTTTGCCTTCTTACTATTACCACGTGCCCTAAACTTAGTTAGAGTAGTTAATTAAAGGCCTTCCTTAGCTGTTAGGACTTCCTCCTGCTGTAATTGCTTTCTTTTATGCGATTTACGTCGCGTAGCAGCCTTATTTGCTGCTTAAAGCCTAGTAATCTCCCTTTAAGCTAACACTAGCTTATACGCTACTATAGCTGCGCCTTTAGCAAGCTTTTTAAAGGCCTTAACTATTAAAGTTAGTAAGCTGCTTGCATGCCTTTAAATCCTCTCTTAAACCAGCGTTAATTGCGACCCTAATTGCAGGGTAGTGCTTGGGGTTTAGGACTACCAGGGCTCATCTTCTACAGTAGGTAGCGGTAGGGTACGTAGGCGGACATCAAGACCTATTATAACCCGTTCTGGGTTAAGAGGGACTATTCTAGCGCCTTAGAAGCCTCCTTAGATATTGCTAGAAGTAAATGTCTCCTTATAGGCGTCTATAAAGCATAGTAGGAACTTAGTTTTAGTAATATAAGTAATGTAGTTGTGTATAAGATTCTTAGCTTAGCGCCTATATACCTTCTTTAGAGGGGCAAAATAACCTATATCTAGTAGTTATAAGAGGTAAGATAAGTATAGAGGCATATACAGTGTAACAATCTTTACTTCCTTACAGTATTGTTAGAAGTTAAGGAAGTTGTAGCTCTTGTGGCTGTTAATAAGGAGCAGCTAGTACACTTCTTAGGTGCGCGTCTTTATATAGGCATCAAAGTGCTTTAACTAGTCTAGACCAAGCTTGTTGGTAGTCCATCCGTTCTCAGAGACTCTAATAACCCAGTTATGGGGCAGATTGTCCTCTTTCTACCAGGCAGAGAGGTAGTTGCAGCCTTTAAAGATAATAAAGGGTAGAATAGCCTACCCTGTGCCATTAATGCCCTGTATAACCGTTGTCTACTCTTAATTGCCCTACTGCACTGCCTTTAGCTGTCCTTAACGCTCTAAGCCTGTAACAACTGCTCCTGTTAATATCTAGCCTATTATAAAGCCTGTCTTATTAAAGTTGTATATGTTATTGTCCTAGATACTATACTTAGCTTTAACATTCGCTACAAGCCTAAACCAGCCCCTAATAATCTCTAGATCCTTACAGAGGGCTCTCTTGTAGTCGTACTTGCGATTAAACCTTACTTTAAGGTTAGGGCGGCGCTTAACAAACGTGTTAGGCCAGTTTATGCTAACATGGCCTATATTACACTTAGCACGTAAAGAATTAGCTATATCAGCTACAGCAGCCAGCTAAGGGGCAAATCCTTGTGCATCTAGCTTAAGGATGTACTTAGCAATCACGTCCTCCTTAGTCTGGTCTATAATCTGTTAAACTGGCGTACAATTAGCTTGTGCAGGTTGTCCTGTGTATTAAGCGTGTAGTGTGCTGTAAGGCGCGTTATATATAGCTGCAGCGTGTTACAAGGTAAGCGTTGCGTCTTATTTAATTGCCTAGAGCGCAAGCTGTATCGCAGCTTCTCTTAAGGGCGTAGATTAATGTTGTTGTTAAGGCATTGCGTGGTAAGGTGGAGGTTTGGTGTGGTCTTGGCAGAGTGATCCGCTCACCCGTTTGATCCGCTCACCTGTGGAGTACGTTACCTGCTCCTAAACATTACAGAGTTGCAAGACTAGCTAGTAGGAGCTTAGTACTTTACAGCGTTAGACCTATAAGGCGCGTACAACCTTATACGCATAAAGAAAGAAGGAGAATAGAAAATAGTATTTAGGACGCAATATAGACTCTACAAGTACCTAGTTATACTGTTTAGTCTAACAAACGCACTAGCAACGTGCTAGGAGTTAATTAACAACGTCCTAAGAGCATACTTTAACAGAACTGTAGTAGCGTACCTAGACAATATCCTAGTGTACTTAAAGACACTAGAAGAGCACAAACAACACGTTATAGAAGTGCTAGAATACCTAAGGTAGGTAGACCTATAACTTAAACCTAAGAAGTGCAAATAGCATAAGGAGGAAGTTAAATTCTTAGGGTACATTGTAGGACGACATAGAGTTAAGATTAGTCTAACAAAGGTAGACGTAGTTAAGACTTAGCAAACGCCAAAAACGGTTAAACAGATCTAGGAATTCTTAGGATTTGTTAACTTTAACTAACGCTTTATTAAGGACTACTCTAAGATTGCGATTCTGCTAACAAAGCTTACGCAGAAGGATACATTATTTAAGTAGGGATAAGAACAGAATAATGCGTTTAAGGCACTTAAGCAAGCCTATATTACACCTCCTACGTTAATTATATTTTATAGTAGTAAACTAATGCGCATAGAAACTAACGCCTTAGATCTTATATTAGGCGTATATATTATATAAGAAAAGGATAGACTATAGCACCCTATTACTTAATACTTATATAAGTTCTTAAGACCTAAAGAACACTAAAATATATATAACAAAGAATTACTTATAATTATATTAGCCCTGGAATATTAGCAACTATACGTACAAAGCTGCTTAGAACGTACTATCTATACTAACTATAAGAACCTAGTATACTTTACTACTACTAAGGTCTTAAATTAATAACAAGTATGTTAGTCTAAGATGCTTAGATAATATAAATTTAAAATATTGTATACGCTAGGCAAAGATAATAGTAGAGCTAACGCGCTTAGTAGACAACACAACCTTACTAGAGAGAAGACAATAAACCAGTTTGCAGTACTAGGAATTAACAATAATAGGTTACTTAAACTATTGCAGTAACTAAACAATATAATGCAAATTAAAAATAAACAGCGCATTACATTAGACATACTGTAGGAAGTTTAGGACAAAATTATAGCTAATTACTACAATAACGTGCTACACGGACACCCTAGAATTACACGCATAATAGAACTTATTAAGTAATACTATAAGTTTAGTAATATAAAGGACAAGGTTACTAAATACATTAAGAACTGTGTTAACTGTTAGCAAAATAAACACAGTACACACGCAAAATACAGAGAAATACAGGTAATAGAGCCACTAACAGCGCTATAGACACACATTACAATAGACTTTATTACACAGCTACCTATCTTAAGAGACCTTATAACTAGATACAACTATAACTTAATTTTTGTTATAGTTAATAGATTTACTAAGTACGCTAAAATAATACTGTTTTAACATAGCTATACTGCAGAGCAGCTTATATAAGCGTTTCTAGATTAATACATAAGGCATTATAGCATACCAGAATTAATTATTAGTAATTAAGATAAACTCTTTACGTTGAATTATTAGACTACGCTCTTAGCAGCTATTAGTACTAAGAAGAAGCTTTTAACAGCCTATTATCTGCAGACAGACAGACAGACTAAAAGAACAAATTAGACTATAGAAACCTACCTACAGATATACAGCAACTAGCAGCAAGACAACTAAGTTTTGCTGTTACCTATAGCACAAATCGCATACAATAACAAATTATTAGAAGTAATAGGAGAATTACTGTTCTTTCTAAATTACAGGATGCACCTAAATCTCTTTACTAGAAGTCTGGACACGCTAATTTAGACTAAATTAGCAATGTCCTTAGTAGTAAGACTAAAAGAAGTGCATAAGAAAGTATTAGAAAATATTAGTAGGGCTTAAGAACAAGTAATCTTATATGTTAACTAGAAAAGAAAAACAGCACCTTAGCTAAAAGAGGGGGATAAAGTCTATCTTCTTACAAAAAACCTTTGCACACAAAGACTAACAAAAAAACTAGACTACGTTAAAGTTAGACCCTTTTTTATTTTAAAGCAGATAAGCCTAGTTAGCTACAGACTTAATCTGCTAAAGGATGCAAATATCTATCTAGTGTTCCACATATTACTATTAGAACTAGCTAACTCTAGAACGCCTATCTAGGAGAACTTCTATTACTAAGCCAATAGCGAAGACTAATAGGAAGTTGAAAAAATAGTAACACATAAAGGGAATAGCAATTAAAGAAGATATCTAGTTAAATAGTTAGGATACCTAGACTTAGAAAACATATAGAAACCACCTACGTACCTTATAAACTACTGCTAATTAGTACGCAAGTACTATAATTTGCTACAGACTCTTTAATTAAGCTAAGAGTACCCTAGGTAGCTGGCAAGGCACACATGCTAATAGACGCTGCAGAACAGTTAGGATTAACTTCCTTAGCTAGGTCTAGCTTGCCAGCCTTAACTATTCTATTTGCTAAATATAGCGCCTTTTGCTGCACGCATTTATTTGCCTGTTTTAGGATTTTCTTATTACGCAATAATTGCGCAATTACAGTTATAAGAAGTAACTTGTCCTCTTCTACCTTTTTCTTATACTCCTTGCAAGTCTTATCTAACAACGCCTAAGACATGTTTACACATAGCTTGCTAGCCTTTGTGCACTTAGCACACTTTAGACCCTTTAGACTACCTAGCATAATATAGCACTTATAGCCGCTAAAGAAATAATAATTGCAGGGGACTTTATGTAAGGTAGACTTCACAAGCATAAAAGTAGCGATCTGGTAAACTGATAGATGTAAAAGAGGAGTGAACAAAATAGCAGACAGCGAGCTACAAGAGGGCGGAGAGAGAGGCCTACTTATAGTAGTAAGGCCTGTGCTCTCTGCAAGTAAAAGTAAAGGCAAGTAAAGAAAGGTTCTACTAGGTTTAATGGAATCTGCTAGTAGGTTGTGACACATACTAGTAGGTTACCATATTACCTTAGCAGAAGTCCTAACACTTTAGCAGGTATATTAGCTTAACAGATTTCTAATATAAGATAGATGTTGTAGGCGTATAAGGACATCTTAACTTATAGGTTACTAGAAGTAAAGATTGTAGATTATATAAAACTCTAACAGATAATTACATAGTTTAAGGACAAACTAAAGAGGAAGGGGGGATAGTGTTATAATGCTGTGCTAGGGCACAGCACAAACATAAGTACCAGCCAACTAAGACCCCTAACCCCGCCCTAAAGGAACAAACTGTAGAGAAGGACAGAACAGAGAGAGATGTTACGTAACTGCTTGTTAACAAGCATAACACACATAACTGCTTGTTAACAAGCATAATATATATAACTACTTGTTAATAAGTATAATATATGTAACTACTTGTTAATAAGTATAGTATAATATGCTTGTCTACAAGCACCCTTATGTATTTTTATTAGACTAACTCTAGTTACTTGTTAACAAGTACTATATCTCCTTAGTATATAGTTAGTAGGAACACAACCCTTATAGTTTGTGTTTAACCTTATTAATTAAGTTTGTCTTTAGAATCTTAACCTGCGCTTAAACTTGACAGTCTACCCTGTACTATTTAGTGCACCCTATCTTCACAAGCTTTGCTTAGTTAATAACCCCAACCGATCCACCAGTACTCATCCCCAAGAACCAATAGAATCAGTGCTTACGGTCTTTGAATAAAGTACAACTTCAACAGTTATTAGCGCTTATTATAGCAGCAGTACCACCCTTAATTATTAGATTAGCTAGTAATAGTAATAAGTTAATAATAATTTATAAATGTTCTGTTGTTGTTCTATGTAAGGGTGATTTTCGTCTTATCTAGGTTCTAGTAGATGCCCCTGCACAGTTTCTTAGCAGGTATATCGCCTAACCTATTTGTCTAATACCTTTTATTTAACAAGACTAAGGAGTCTAACATCTATAAAAGTATTTAGGTGTTAAGCCTAAACGCGTAATAAAAGGAAACAGAGGTAGAAACCTTTTAGGGTGCACTATTAACTAATCTTAATGTCTTTAGATAGATTTAAGTAAGAGCATAGTTGCTAGGACCTAGAATATAGTAAAATATGCTTAAATAGGGTAAAGCTAGAGGAAACTCTAGTAGAGGCTTTAGCAGTTCTAACGTGTAAATTAATCGTTAAATTTAGGCATAGGGGCGAAACACTAATTAAACTATCTAGTAGCTAGTTCCTGCTAAAGCTTCCCTTAGGATAGCAGTAACGTTTTTAGGTTTATAAGGTAAAGCAAATAATTAGAGGCCTAGGGGTTAAAGTAACCTTTACCTATTCTTAAACTTAAAAAATATAAGAAGTACTTATTACTTAATTAAATATAGAGAGTTAAATGTACTATTACTAGTAGGCTATTTCTAGTAGGCAGAACTAGTAATGTAGAATAAAATAAATATAGGGTTAAGGTAGTAGAATATATGCTTATTAGACACTATAAAAGGTGTTAGTTTATATAGACAGCAGAATAGAAGCTATAGAAGTTAGAATCTGCTAAGAAGTATATAATAACTTACCTGCTAAATAAACTAGCCCTAAAAATAGATAGTGCTTAAGCGTGTTACCTATACCCTGCTGCTAGGGCAGGATTTATGCCCTAGTAAGTAGGCAGGCGTAGAGGTCTGTAACAAAGCCTTAGGGGTAACCCTAGGTTAAACGGCCTCTAGTGCAGATCTTAGTAGTAGTACCAAATACTTAAATAAGAACTTTAAGGACTAAAGTAGGGAAAGGTTCTATATAAACTGCAGTTAGACACAGGTTAGTTAATTCTAAGAGATAGGGAAACTCTGTTTTAATATAGGTGCTTGCGCCCTACTCTTAAAAGGGAAGCTAGTTAATATTCTAGCACCTAGATATAGATTCTCTGTAGTAACACAACTAAGAGCGGAGACCTTAGCAGGAGCCCTAAGAAGAGTTCTCTTTTCTAGTTAATATTCTAGCACCTAGATATAGATTCTCTGTAGTAACACAACTAAGAGCGGAGACCTTAGCAGGAGCCCTAAGAAGAGTTCTCTTTTCTTCTTAACAGTCTGTTACCCTGAAATTGGTTTGTCTGGAGCTAGGGTTTAATAGCTAGAAGAGCGCTGCACTTTTGCGGCGTTTAGTGCGCTCCTAACAAGCCTTAAAAATCTGCTTAAAGAAATAGTTTTTACGCTAGGTTGTACTTATAACTATAGTAGGTCTCTAAGGTAAAAAGCCTCTAGTTAATAGAACAATGTAGATAAGGGAAGTTAGCAAAATAGATCTGTAACTTTAGGAAAAGGATTAGATCTAAGGGTAAGGTACGTTAGGCCTTAGGGAGAAGCTTCTAGCGCAGAAGGGTACTAGCCGCAAGGTGGGCACCTTTCAGCGCTAGGATGCAGGCACTCTTAGCAGGCTTTAGCTATCTAGCGTATGCTTAACAACTAACTAAGAACTAGTATAAATAAGGGGAATCTAACTGTCTAATTAAAACATAGCATTATAATAGCTAGAAAGTGGTGTTAACGTAATATAATTTCTGCCTAGTGCTCTAAATGTTAAAGCAAAGAGATTTAACTAAGCGTAGGTAAACAGCAGGAGTAACTATAACTCTCTTAAGGTAGCTAAATACCTTATTATCTAATTAGTAATACTGTCAGATTGGATGGTAATAGTAATGAGTTGATGATGATGTATTGATGATGTGTTGTTGTTCTATAAGAGGGTGATTTTCGTCTTATCTAGGTTCTGGTGGGGGCCCCTGCACAGTTTCTTGGCAGGTCTATCGCCTAACCTATTTCTCTAATACCTTTTATTTAACACACCCCCTTAGCTTAGAACCCTATTGCAAGCTACGTAACCTAGTTAATTAACTCTTTAACGTAAGGTCCTCTAGTTGCTCTTGCATCTTCTTAAGCAGGATATCCCTTAATGTACCCTTCTAGCCCTTAACAAGTCCTAACTAATTAAGAAAGCTGGCCTATTTGCTAATTAGCAATAACTTTTTAAATCTATCTGCAATTATGTTATTAGATAGGATATATTCTACTTTAATTATTTTACAGTTAACTTTTTATTATAACTAGTAGTTATATATATTTACATGCTAAAGTTTAGTTTATATCTTAGTAATATCTGTAGTAACTAGACGTATTATCTGTATATTGTTACATTTAATTATAATTGTAGGATTGCTTAGGGTTACCTAAAGCTCTGTTAATAGTTAAGAGGTAAATATCGCTTCCTTAGCTACTTAAGACAGTGCTAGGAGCTTAGCCTTAGTGGTTAACGTTGTAACAGTATCTTGTTTATTCGCTCTCTAGGCAATAAGTCCTCTAAATAGCTTAATAGCGTATCCTTAGGAACTCTTCTAGTCTATAGTGTTGTTAGCAAATAATGCGTTACTTATAACTTTAAGTCCTTTACCCTGTCTGAAGTTAAGTAACAGATTCCTTGTCTTCTAGAGGTACGGAAGCACTTAGTTAGCAGCGTCTTAGTGTTTATTACTTAGGTTAACTAGAAAGCGTGCAAGTCGCATTGTAGCAAACGCTATGTTAGGTTAAGTAGTTATTGCTGTAAACAACAGGGATCTAATCTTTTACTAATATTAATTAATCTCTAGTAGTTTAGCTAGACTGTTCCTAGGCTTAAGTTTAATTCTAGACATTAGCGTATTATGCCTCACGTCCTGTCTAGTTAATAATTAACTAATCTTGTTAACGTATGTGGCTTATAATAATTAAATTATCTGTTACTGTCTATTAAGTTAGTCTTCTACAATAAGGAACTATTAAAGGTTGTTTCCTCTAGTGCACAGGTATCGCTCCTATATCTGTTTAATAGCATTATCTGCCTCTTATTTATACTTTAGGTAGTACGCAATTATAATGTTGTCTACATAGAAGAAGATAATTATTTTATCCTTAATTATACAGCATAGCTCTTATAGTACTTATTTAAATCTAATTCTAGCTAATGTTACTGTACATTCCTTCTACTACAGTAGAGGGGAGATGCAGAGTCTGTATAAGGCTTTCTGTACCTTTAGTAAGGTGCCTATCTTCTAGTATCCTCTTAGCATCCTTATGTATATATCGCGGTTAATAGCTGTATAGACAAACGCATTTATAATATCCTATTATTTTAGTTTAAGATTGTATTTTACAGTAATTACTATTAGTATTTAAAGTAACTAGCCTGTAAGTGTTGCTGTATACGTGTCTTGTAACGTAATATTATATTATTAGTCTTCTCTAACTACAAGCCTTACTTTATACTTATTAAGGTAGTAGTATTTATTAAACTTATATGTATAGACCTACATACAGTTAAGTATTTTTTATCTAAACTTCTAAACTAAAGCTGCTAGAACTTTAGTCTATAACTCTATTTGTTTGTAGCTTTAGAGGTGTTTAATTTCTGCTTGTTTAAACATCTTGTAGAGAGGGTGCTCCTCTAGCTTTAAGTATGCTGTAGGTAATAGCAGAAGTTTATTCTAATGCAGCTTAATTCCCTTTGTTATAATCCTCTTTAATTAAGCTTTATTAAAAGGTTTTCCATTATATTAACTAAGGTGTCCTACCTTAGTGCCTACTATAAATGCAGCTGCCTACAGCGTTGTTACAGACGTTCCTTAGTCTTGTTTAAGTTAGTCTGTTGTCTTATTGTAGCTTATCTATTTAGTTAGGAATACTACTAGCAGGGGAGTTAGTAGAGGCGTTAGGTATGCCTCTATAATCTTCCTGCCTTAGTAATATTAGGGTTGTTTAGCACGCAGAGTGTTCTTCTGCGTTGTCTTATTCTTATAGAATGTTTTAGTTTTAGATATATAGCTCTGTGTAGCTAGGAGTTTAACTATGCTAATCTAAGTTGCAATATCCTCTAATGTATTGTGCATAAGGTTATCTATAATATCCTCTATTTTGCTGTTAAATATTATTTCTTTATTAAACACCACATTACAGGTGCTAATTACTTTAGCTATTAATAGGACCTAGATTTAATATATGTTAGCAGACTAGTATCCTACTAAGTATCTAATCTATGCCTTTAGGTCTAGTCTTTATAGCCTTAATTTTCTTTAATAAGTGTTATTAGTTATAGCAAATGCTTTGCATCTGTATGCTCTTAAGTAAGCCTAGATTAGTTTTTAAGGTCTAGTAACTATGCTATTTATAGTAGCTACGTACGTAAAGAATACTTTATACTGTAATCTCTACTTATTTAGATAATTTAGCGTCTAATTATATAGGTATACTGCTGCTCTAGTAATTTCTAGCCAGAGTTCCTATAGTAGATTTGCGTCTAGTTAAATTGCGCGTGCCTTCTCTCTTATTACACCCCCTAAGCGTTTAGCTCCTCTATTTTAAGCTTATGTGTCTAGAGCAGAAGGCTTAAGTCTTATTAAGAGGGACGTGCACTATCTCTTAACCTCTTGTTTAACTACAACAATTTTGTTATCTATCTTAATTACCTTAACTGTAATCTTAAACTGTTTCTTTAAGAACTAGATAAAGATCCTAAGTAGACAGATAATAGATCTTACAGGCCTGTTGTCCTTAAAGTAGAAGTCCTACACGTACCAAAAGTGTTAGCAAGTAATAAGTATTTAACTCTTTTTCTTATTAAAGCTTCCTGCTTTATATTTATAGAAGTCTATAGCTATTTGTTTGCCTAGGCCTTTATTATTTAATTATAGGGTTCTTTATATTTAATGCTTTAATTTTAATTATCTGCATGCGTTACATTGCACTGTTATAATACCTTTAATCTTTACCCCCTTAGATTAATGCACAAGGTGCTTAATTGCAGATAGTCCGAGATGTCTAAGCCTCTTATGCCACATTATAGCTGTTACTCTCTGTAGTAATCTTTTATTATAATTTATACACATATAGAGTGCTACTATAGCTATATTTAGTTATTTAATAACCTACTATCTAAAGCTTTCTGTTAGGATAGCTATAATGTTGCCGTTTCTTTAGCATAGCGTTGTTAGATATTCTTAGTTATCCCACCATATTCCTTGTCTTTAGAGTAACCTAAATAATACTAGGTTGCAGAGGAAATCTAGGCACTACGCAATATTGTCTAAGCGTAGTACTTGTTTACCTTATAATCCCTCTACTAATATATTAACAGTACTATATCCTTATATCTAGACCTTAGAGTTCCTAGTCTAGATATAATCTCCTATTGCTGGCTAGCGTACGTCTCTAAGTCTTAAGAGGTTATTACAGATATGCGTAGTTAAGCCAGAATCTAGAAGAAATACCTCCTTTAATAGATATCCTTAATTACTTACGCTATATGCTGCTTTTATACTACCTTTATTAACCTAAGCAATTTCTTAGCTATCTAGTTACTTAATAATCTTATCTAGTGTTTAAGACGTCTTAATATATAGAGTAATTAATTAAGAGTTTATTATTGCTAGGCAGGGTTGCTTTAAACTAGCATTTAGTTTGTTTACTGTTCTTTATAAGTCTAGCTTATATTAAAGTTTATACTATACTAGCTTTCTAATATTTTAATTTAGTTTAAACTACTTAGGGGTTTTTAAATTACTATTAACATAGTAATAGTTACTAATGTTATAGCGCTGTTTGTAAGCTAGACATATGTCTACGGCTTTAACTGCATTCCTTCTTTAGAATTGCTTAGACTTGTCGCTAGACGCATTTATTTTGCGCTTTAATTGCCTTTAGTTTAGGGCTGCAGATAGCACTCTAATTTACACACTTAATGCGTCCCTCTGTGTGTTTAAGTTAGATTTACTGCTTACTGTAAAGGCTCCACTATCTGTTATAAAGGCACTTTTTATTCTACCTTATGTTAGATAGGCTAGGCTTATATGCTTACAGAAGAGTTTTATTATCTATCTTCTTTCTATTTTGCTTTAGTTGCTTCCTGCACTAGTAAATATTGCTATCTATACTAGGGCAATCTTTAAGACTACTTTTAGGAAGTTGTCTATAACCAGCTTACTCTGTATTATGTCCCCTATTTTAAGGGCTTCTACGCAAGTTAAAGCTTAGTTATATTTACTAAGCTATAGTTCCTAATTTTACAGGACTCTTATAGGCTTTAGTGCTTAATAGTACCTTTCTGTAAGGCAGACTTCACAAGCACAAAAGTAGCGATCTGGTGAACTGATAGATTCGAAAGTAGAGTGAACAAAATAGCAGACAGAGAGCTACCAGAGGGCGGAGAGAGAGGCCTACTTATAGTAGCGAGGCCTAAGCTCTCTGCTAGTGAAGGGAACAGCGTTGCTAGTGAAAGCAGGAAGGTTCTGCTAGTAGGTTGTGACATCTACTAGTAGGTTGTGACACTACTAGTAGGTTGTGCCATCTTACCTTAGCAGAAGTCCTGACACGTGCCCCTCCCTACAAATAGCGAAGTCTCTTGAGCTGAAAGTCTGTGTACAAGTGGCTATAAGAGCCAATACTAACAGGTTTTAAGTAAGAGTAAATAAAAAACAAAGGAAAAGATGATGTGAAACGGTATCTAGGACGCGGTGGCGGTCGGCGTAGAATCAAGGTTTATGCCCCTGGTGGCGCTGCGCAGGTCTCCCCGGATCCTCATACAAAA
Source organism: Ascochyta rabiei (assembly GCF_004011695.2). Taxonomy (NCBI): domain Eukaryota; kingdom Fungi; phylum Ascomycota; class Dothideomycetes; order Pleosporales; family Didymellaceae; genus Ascochyta; species Ascochyta rabiei. The sequence continues at coordinate 59,404 of NC_082408.1, read as the reverse complement.
CACTGACCTCCAAGATTTTTTCTACCGCACGAACCCCGCAACGCAAAAATTGTGCCCTAAGCTGTTCAGAGCTTATATAAGGGAGTGGTGCAAAGATCGTTAACAACTAGAGCTGAGGTTTATCTCTGATTCGGAGTCGACCTTCATATTCAGCGGCGGGTGGCTGAACTGTGGCAGCCTGAGGGCGAGCTTAAACGGGTCTGGACTGGATTTGGCGTGTCTTTGGGCGTGTTTTAATCTAAGAAGAGCCTGTTAAAAGCGACCTAATATTCTGTTAAGTGACGTACCCGCTGTGTTAGCCTTATCTTGCTTTAACCAAGTTTATTAAGATCGCCGAAACGGCTGTCGTTGAAGGTGTCTTCCGACCGAGGCTCCCGATCCGCTGGCATTTAGAGCGCTGGTGGAACAGGTTTGTTGGGATTGTTGTAGTGAAACAAGAAGGCGTTGTAGTAGTTAAGGTGATGCTTGGCAGGTTCCTATGTGGGTTTGAGGTTATTAGACCATTTGACGAGGTATTCCTATGTACCGCGTTGCTTCTGGCAGTTAAGGAACAAATCAACATACCATTCTTAGGAGACCAAGCCTTAGTTGTTAACGACTTCCACAGGTGTTGGTTCAGGTAGTGCTTGATCTGGTAGACTGTCCGGGCTTGTTTCTTGAAGCAGGTTAGGGTGAAACACCAGAAATACACCCTTTAATATTATGTCTGTAGGCAGTTCTAGCTTATATGCAGTTCTGTTGTATATAACATAAGTAACCAGGTATAGACCTGCATACTTATAATCCAGCTTCTTTAAAGGTTAGGTGGTATTCCAATTGCGTGTGGAAACCCAGACTAGGTCGCCAACTGCGTATTTGGGAGTCTGTTGGCGATAAGCATTAGCTTAAGCCTGTTGTTCTTGTTATGCCCAGGTAAGCTAAATCTTCAGGTATTCTAGAAGGTTGGCGTGGGTACAGAGTAACTCATCAGCGCGCAGGATTTGGTCCTTAGCTTCCTTAGACAACAGTTCCCCTTAGGTATAGTCTTCACCAGGGTGTATACCGCTGCAAGGATGGTACCTAAGATCCGCAAAGAAAGAAGTAAGTCCTGTAGACACATTAATAGTGTCGTTAGCTTAGAACTTAGCAAGATACAGCCAGGAAGCCTAATTATCTTGTGTGTAGTTGACATATTTCCGCAAATAGATTTTAAGGCTTTAATTAGCTTGTTCAGTTTAACCATTAGTTTGTGGGTAATGAGAAGTTAACAGCTTGGCTGAAATCTGAAGACGTTCGTAAACCCGCTTCCAGAACTTGTTTATAAAGGAAGTGCCTTAATCAGATACAATAGTACGCGGAAGCCTATAAAGACAAAAAATCTCTATAAAGTAGTAAGCAAATTCCTTCGAAGAGCAGCTAACTGAAGGGAAGAAATGTTACCGTTTAGTAAGGCGGTTTACAACAACAAGCAAGTTTTTGTACGCGCGGCCATTAAGAGACAAGGCTAGCAAATCTTAAATGTAATCTACAGAAATATCCAACCAACGGGCGTTAGGGATTAGCAGGGGTTTAAGAAAACCGTTGTAGGCTTCCTAGGAAGGCCTTGCGCGTTTACACACCGCGCAGGCTTAACAATACTTCTTAATAGACTAAGGCATGCCAGGCTAATAGTAGCGCCTAATTATTAGATACAAGGTAGCCTTAGGACCTTTATAACCAGCAATTTTGTGGTTATAGCATAAGTCGAATATCTGGCGTTGTAACTGTGCGTTAGGGGGTATGTAAAGCCGGGTTTTGTCTAGAAATAACTGTTGAGAGGGCCCTTCGCTGACGGTGTGGCAGTTAGCCAGAGAGATGTAGTAGCTGTTTTTTCGGAACTATAAGCTCAGCTTGTGGTCATTTCTGTCTAGGGCAGAAAACACTTTTTATATAGCCGCATCAGTTACATATGCATTAGTAAGCATGTCTTTAGTAGAGCGGGGGTCCTCTAGATAAGGTGGCAAATCTAGGGGCAAGATCCTAAGAACATTGTCTATGGGGTCGAAGTCATCGTCCGAGTCGTCAGGCTCAGCTAAGGGCGTTCGAGTAGCACAGAACGTCGTTATTGCTCAAACCTCTAGTGAAATAAACCTAGGTCGTTCCTTAGTAAGGAGAGAGAGAGCCTGCAACGTAGCGTGTAAAGCGGGCGTGAATCCTGGATCCAAATTGCGTAGGCCTAAGATGATTTAGTGTGTGTCTGACAACCGAGTGTCCTGTTCGTCTTTAGGGATGTCCTAGGGACGCCGGCTTAGAGCATCTGCTTCACTATTCGTAGGGCCTGGCGCATAAGTGATTTTAAAGTCAAACTGTGAGAGAAACAGTAACTATTAAGCTTAGCGCTAGTTAAGCTTCTTAGTCTTTATAAATGTTTCTAGGTTCTTATAATCAGTTATTACCTAGATTGTATAAGGCGAGCCTATGAGTTCTAGTTCCCATTCTTCGAAGGCGCAAATAATAGCTATAAGTTCCATGTCGTAGATGTCGTAATTACACTCTACAGATAAATGCTTTTTTAAGAAGAACGCAATAGGTTGCAGGTCGCCCTTTGAATTCTGTTGCTTCATAACTCCACCTGTAGCCCAGCCGGAAGAATCAGTACAAATTACAACTGGTTAGGTGGGATTGAAGTGTTGAAGCACAATATCCGGCTGGAAGGCGCTCTTTAAGGCAAGAAAGGCGTCTTTATAGGCCTAGGTAGGTTCAAAATCCTGGTATCGGACGGAACGTCGTATCACTAAGGGATCCTTTTTAGAGGGTTTAGAAACAACAGTAGACTTGACCGCTTGCGTCAAGGGGAGGGCGATTGATGAATACCCCTTGATAAAATGGCGATAGAACCTAGTGAAGCCAAGGAAGGAGAGAATGTCTGGTACCGTTTTAGGCATCTCCTAATCCTAAATAGCTTGGATTTTGTCAGGGTCCATTTGTACGCCTTTGCTAGTGATAATTATACCTAGGAACTTGACGCGTTCCTTATAAAACTCAGATTTCTTAGGGTCCACGTAAAATCCTTAATCTTTAAGTCTGCTAAGAACTTTCTTGACGTACTCCTTGTGTTCGGCTAAGGAGTTAGAAAAGACCAGGACGTTGTCCAGATATGCGGTGCAGAATCAGTTAAGGTATTCAAACAAGGAGTTGTTAATTGCCTGCTAGAAAGTGGCTGGGGTATTGCATAAGCCGAAGGGTATAACTTTGTACTAGTAAGTACCTTTCTGTGTAGAGAATGCGGTAAGCTATTCAGAACCAGGCTTTATCTAAATTTAATAAAAGGCATAGATAATATCAAACTTAGAGAATATAGTTGCCTAGTTAAGTTGTGCCATAGTTTCGCGAAAGAAAGGAATGGGATACTGGTCCTTAATAGTAGCGTTGTTAAGCTCTCAGTAATCCACACATACTCGCAGGCCCCTGCCAGGTTTAGCAACAATAAGAAGGTTGTTTCGAGCAGGGGAGTTGCAGCGCTCAATAAAACCCTGTGCCTTATTCTCTGTAATATAGTGCTTAATAGCCTCTATTTGTTGCCTAGAGAATGGTCGAAGGCGATGATTAGGAGGGTTGGCGCCTGGTTTAAGCTTTATTTTGTGGTCAAAGTCGCTATAATTAGGGAGCGTTTCGGCAGCTTCTTAATTAAAGGTTGGAATAAAATCGGCGTGTTCCTCTAACTCCTTAGGAGTAAGTAAGTCTGAAAGTGGCGGATCCTAAGGTGGTTGAAAGAACTTGTTAAAATCAGCATCTGCTAAGGCGCGTTGAGCAGAGGTGGTGTTAAGTCTTCGCAGTAAGATAAGGGAGTGCCTAGCACGCTTCCCGTACAATCTCGCTGCAGAAGCTGATATTAATCAGATGTTGTACACTTCTTATGTTGTAGAGGCATAAGGCAATCTAAAAAGCATAGATTCAGGTTAAGTGGATTGCCCTTTGTAGCGGTCGCTTGAACTAGATTTCAATGATAGCGGAAGCTTAGCATCCAGCAAGGAACCTTCACAAAGTAAAGCAGGAACCTAAGGAGTTAAGTTGCAGTGCCTAGCACAGTACTTATCTGCAAAGGTAATAGAGCAGTTCCGCCAAGAAATCGTAGGGTCATAAATAGCCCTCTACTGAAATCTAAGGATAAGGTAAAAAGATCTATAATTGTTTATAACATAGGCGCTAGTACGCTTGAGATAAGAGTCAATTTTGAGGTAAAACTCTACTTAATGTGTAATAGTTTCTGCAGGTTTACTGTTGTATCCCTAACAAACGATAGGTATAGTTAGGGGAATAAGCTGAAGGGCGCCTGTTTTCTTTAAGAAAGTGCTAGAGATGAAACTAGTGTCTGCGCCATCGTCCGCAAGTGTGCGGATTCTGTAAGGAGCGTTTTCGTTGCGGCCTAAGAAAGCCTGGAAAGCTAACTAACTGCCTGACTTGTCAGGTTTCTTGGCAGCTGCCCAGGTGGTATTGACTGAACGGATAATCAAACTAGCCTCAGTAGTACCTAAGTAAGGTATAAAAGGGTCAGAAGAGCGCACTTGCTGGGAAACAGCCCTCAGATGGTAACTATTATCTGAGGTGCCTAGTTTTCTGAATCAGAAGCATATTCATCTAAGGAATCGAACTGATCGTCTTCACTGTCAGACACAGGAAATAAATTAGTAGAGACATGTTGGTTTGTAGCTGAATCCTTAGGTATAGCCGTCGGTGTAGCGTTAGTCTTAGGCTTAGGGGGAGCAGGGCATTAATTTGCCTTATAACCCTTAGTTCCACAATTAAAACATGTGAATGCGTTAGTTATAGAACCAGGCTCCTTAGGTCAACGCTGGCGTGTATCCTTATGCTCTTGTCCAGTCGTAGGCTGCTGAACAGCAGGGGTTCCTAGGGAAACTGTGGCAGAGATTTCGCGAGTAGCCGGACGGTTGCAAGGACCAAAGCAGTTCTGCCTATCTCCTAGGGCATCCTTGTTGTTAACCTTAGAAGGGATATAGGCGTGATTAGAGAAGAAGGTGTTAAGCCGGTCGTAGTAGTCACGCAGCCCAGACAGTAATTTGTCACAGGCCACGTTGGCCATCTGTCGCCGCGCGAAATCAGGGAGCTTAGCCTGCAGCTGATGGTAATAAGTCTTAGGTGACCAGTCAAGCTGCTGAGCGAAATACTCCATTTTGGTGCAAAATACCAAAAACGCAATGGCAACATCAGCAACCTCTAGAGTAGGGTATTGTGGGAAAATAAACAAGTTAAAGGCGCGTTCAGCTGAACTATAGATGTCCTTATCTCTATAGACTTCCTACAGGCAATAGATGCAATCTATAGGGTCTGAGTAGCAACAGTTAAAACTAGAGGGATCTTGTAGAAGAGCGTGGGCGGGTTCTTTAGTGTAGATCAAGAAGAAGTCAGCCCAGTCCGCAGGGTGCTGATAGTTCTGACCGTTTGCACGCATAAAGTGCAAGCAATTAAATAGCTAATTGTTAAAGTTGTCCTTAGGGCTCGCAAAATAGGTAGGCTTCTTTATGGCCTTGTCCAGTTAGTTGTTGTACTAGTCTAAGGACTAAAGAAATTAATAAGCACTGGCCAGAGAAGAAGTCAGAGCTACTAGATTAGTGCTCCCAGGCGGCGTGTAAGTAGAAGGTGCCTCAATTAGTCCTGATAGGGTGCGGAATTAGTCTATTGTAATTGGCGCATTATTACAAAGCTTTAATTGTGACAGAATGCCAGTGTAGGCGCCGGCTAAGCCTGGTGGTTCGGTCTTGGGGGCGTCAGAGGACTGCTGAGTTGAGCGAAGAAGGTGACCAAAGCGGGATAGAGGCCGGGCAGTAGCGTTATCAACCTGGTTTCCTAGATACTCCTTAGCTAGGCCTTAATCAGCCTTTAGCTTGAGCTGTTGGTATTGCTAAACAAGTTAAGTAGACTGCTGCTGATATTAAGCAAACTCAGCTTGCAGTTCATTCAGCTCAGTAGCAGTCTGGTTATAGCAATCAATCAACTAAGTATAAAAGCGCTTAGCTTACTCCAGCTCAAGGTCCTTGTTATTCAGTTGTTAGGACAGATTGTGAAGTCCACCATTGATCTCGTTAAGAAGTCTAAGAAGAAGGGCAGATAGAACTGAGCACTGTCCGTAGGTAAGGTGCGTGAAATACCCATCTGGTTTGTTGTCAGACAGCGAAGGCAGTCCCAGATTTTGAATAAGAGAAGTAAGTGACTTAAGACCGAAATCTGCTAGCAAGGTGGCCAGAAACTCAGAAGGACAGTCATTAACGCTGTGGTATTTAGCCGGAAAGTTTTTAACCATGTGGGCAGGCAGGTGCTAGAACCGCTAAGAAGAACTATCATTTAAGGGGACTCAAGAGGCGATAGCTCGCATAGAGTCCTTGTAGTGAAATTGTGGCGCTGGGGTAGAGGCATCCCATTAGCTTGCGTTAGTAGGCTCATATTCCCATACTCCTAGAGTGGCGTCAGCGAGTTACTGCAGAGAAGCCTGCTCCTAAGGTGAACGGGGCTTAGGCTGGTGAATTTCGGTGACAGTATCCTCGGTTTCGACAGTGGCTTGCTTGTCTTGGAGTGTCTAAGACTTTGGTTGAACGGCAGATGAAGCTGAAGGGCCGCTGCGCGTAACAGAGGTCCCTAGAGTAGCAGCCTTTTTACGTATGTCATAGCTGAAGTCCCGCACGCAATTAGAAATAGAACTACTACCCTGACGACTGAAAGACTCAGGATCTATAGGAGTTTCTGGATAGCGTTAGCAAGATTTGCTGCAATAAGTCTTTTTCTTTGCAGAAGTAGAGGAAGGCCTTAGTAGAGGCATAGAGTTAGACTTAATATCGTTCTTATTGTTTAGTGACATAGCCGCAATTATTGAAGATGTTGGTAGAAAACTAAGAAAGTTGAGTTGGTAAAGGTAAGTGTAGTGGTAGGTGGTTGGAGGGAAAGCAGAGCACCTGGTGCCTTAAGTAGTAGTAAGGCCTAGATGTTTAGTAGTAAAAGCGTTTCGTGAAGGTACTGTGCGTTAGTGAAGGTGAAATGTAGTGAAAGGACTATGTGTTAGTGAAAGACAAAGAAGCAAACATTTCTGGAGCAGGGGGAAGGGGAAAGATACTCAGAGGCGCTGGACCACTCAGAAGGCGCTGATAGATCGAAGAAGCAGGGCGCTAGACCGCTCAGAAGGCGCTAAAGGTGAAGCGCTGGACCACTCAGAAGGCGCCGAAGGGGAAGCGCTGGACCACTCAAAAGGCGCAGAAGAGGAGGGCGCTGGACCGCTCAGAAGGCGCTGAAAGGGAAGCGCTGGACCACTCAAAAGGCGCAGAAGAGGAGGGCGCTGGACCGCTCAGAAGGCGCCGAAAGGGAAGCGCTGGACCACTCAAAAGGCGCCGGGGGAAAGCAACAGGCCAGTACTCTGTAACCTGGAAAAAAGCGACAATTTGGCCTACCAAACGTCGAACAGGAAATCTGTACTTAGAAGACGCGCAGGGGAGGCTGATTTGTACTTAAAAACAGGCACTCACTATCCGCGCTGGTAGGGGATAGGGACTAAGAAAAGGACTCTGAATGGGGCCAATACTCAGCAAAGAGATAGCACACCAGACCAAAACTTCGGTACAACCTTAAGCAGCAGTAGCCAACCACTGGCTTAACAAAGGCGGAAGCCTGAGAGAAAGCTAAATTTTAGCTGTTAGGTCTGCTATTATGTAAGGCAGACTTCACAAGCACAAAAGTAGCGATCTGGTGAACTGATAGATTCGAAAGTAGAGTGAACAAAATAGCAGACAGAGAGCTACAAGAGGGCGGAGAGAGAGGCCTACTTATAGTAGCGAGGCCTAAGCTCTCTGCTAGTGAAGGGAACAGCGTTGCTAGTGAAAGCAGGAAGGTTCTGCTAGTAGGTTGTGACATCTACTAGTAGGTTGTGACACTACTAGTAGGTTGTGCCATCTTACCTTAGCAGAAGTCCTGACACTTTCTTATACCCTTCTAATCTTGTTATTAAGATCTACTCCTACTGCTGCCTGGATATTTATAATCTAGGTCTATAGGGTGCTATGTTTATTAAAGCAGCTTACTTATAGATAAGGGTTAACTATAGCATTTAAGTATTTTATTATTACAGCTATATATTTCTATTTATCTTAGTAGTTTTACTTATGTATTTTGTATAAGTTAAAAATTATTTTAAATTCTTACGCGTCGCCGTTGTATGCTTCCTTTCCTTCTGCTAAGAGTTCTAAGTATTGTATTAGGGTATTAGTTGTTACTATAAAGGTATTAATAGGGTTAATTAATTCTTATGTAGTTGCGCGCGTATTGCCTCTTATAGTTTGTGTTAAGGAGAATACCTAAGTGCTCCTTAGAGTAGAGGCTTGTTTGTATTCTAAGACAAGTAGAGGTTGTAGTTTAATAGGCTTTGCGCGTAGTTAAGTGTTACCTTCTAGGTCTACAATATTCCAGATTTCTAGAGCTTTGCATTGCATCTTAAGTTAGCAATACTAGGGGATCTATTTGCTTAAGTTAGTAAGAATAACTGTCGCGTCCCTCTAGCTTTAGCTAGTCGCTATTTTGCTTGTTATTGGCGCTTATCGTAGCAGTAGTAAGACTCTTAATTGTTAGATTAGATAGTAATAGTAATAAGTTAATAATATTGTATTAATAATGTGTTGTTGTTCTATGTAAGGGTGATTTTCGTCTTATCTAGGTTCTGGTGGGGGCCCCTGCACGGTTTCTTGGCAGGTATATCGCCTAACCCATTTCTCTAATACCTTTCATTTAACAAATACGTATAAATAGATTAATAAGATTCCTACTGTCCCTATCTACTATCTAGCAAAACTACAGCTAAGGGAACGGGCTTAGCCAAATTAGCGGAGAAAGAAGACCCTGTTAAGCTTAACTCTAGTTTAATATTATAAAAAGACATAGGGGGTATAGAATAGGTAGGAGCTTTAGCGCTAGTGAAATACCACTACCCTTATTGTTTTTTTACTTATTTAATAAAGCGGAGCTAGACCTTATAGTCTAACTTCTAGCGTTAAGGTTCTTTATAGGCTAATCTAGGTTAAAGATATTATTAGGTAGGGAGTTAAGCTAGGGCAGCACATCTGTTAAACTATAATGCAGGTGTCCTAAGGGGGATTTATAGAGAACAGAAATTTCTAGTAGAGTAAAAGAGTAAAAGTCCCCTTAATTTTAATTTTTAGTGTGAATACAAACTATAAAAGTATAGGCTATCAATCCTTTAGTACCTTAAAATTTAGAGCTAGAGGTGCTAAAAAAGTTAATACAGAGATAACTGGCTTATAGCAGCTAAGCGTTTATAGCAACGTTACTTTTTAATCCTTTAATATTAGCTGTTCCTATTATACTAAAGTAGAATTTAGTAAGCATTAGATTACTTACCTACTAATTAGGAACGTAAGCTAGGTTTAGACTGTTGTATAACAGGTTAGTTTTACCCTACTAATAACCTTACCCTAATAGTAATACTACTTAGTACAAGAGGAACTACAGTTTTAAATAATTAGTTTTTGCGGCTGTCTAACCAGGTATTACTGCGAAGCTACTATCTGCTAGATTATAGATAAACGCCTCTAAGTTAGAATCTATACTAGAATAGGGTGATTTCTGCCTACACTAGTCAGATACAAATAGGCCTTTAGCCTAGAACCTTACTAGATTAGCGTTAGTAGCCTTATTAAAATTAGGGTTACTAGCTGGTGTATTGCAATTGTATAGTGCGTAGGATTAAATCCTTTATAGATAACTTAGTTGTCTAGCTAGGTTGTGTAAGCAGTTAAGTAGCCTTATAGTTAGAAGCTGCTAAGTGTAAGCCTACTACTAGCTTAGTTAAAAATAGGATATCTCCCTCCCTGTTTATTTAGTAGCTTCTAAAAAAGAGCGCCTATAGAAGGGGAAGAGAGAGGGAAGAAGGAAGGTAGTAAGTAATAATAACTGGCCTAGGTTAGCAATACACTACAGCTAGCTAAGATCTGCTAGTAGGTTGTGCCATTGAGCCTGCTAGTAGGTTGTGCCATTAGGCCTGCTAGTAGGTTGCGCCTAGCGCGCTAGGAAGGTTATAAACAACTAAGGAAAGAAAGATACTACTCCTGCTAGTAGGTTACGCAACATATAAGTAAACTACCTAGGTGCTATAGAAAGAGGCGCCGATAACAGCTACTAAGCAGGTAGCCTACCTATAAAGGTTAGGAGGTACTGCCTAAAAGTTTTAGGAGTACCGCCTAAAGGATAGGAAGGTACTGCCTAAAGTGGGAGATACGCTCTAAAAAACAAATCTGCTAGTAGGTTGTGCCACTTTAGTTTTTGAATCTGCTAGTAGGTTATGCTATGTTAATTTCGAGATTCTGCTAGCAGGTTGTGCCACTTTGGTTTTTGAATCTGCTAGTAGGTTGTGCCATGTTGATTTCGAGATTCTGCTAGTAGGTTGTGCCACTTTGGTTTTTGAATCTGCTAGTAGGTTGTGCCATGTTGATTTCGAGATTCTGCTAGTAGGTTGTGCCACTTTGGTTTTTGAATCTGCTAGTAGGTTGTGCCATGTTGATTTCGAGATTCTGCTAGTAGGTTGTGCCATGTTGATTTCGAGATTCTGCTAGTAGGTTGTGCCACTTTGGTTTTTGAATCTGCTAGTAGGTTGTGCCATGTTGATTTCGAGATTCTGCTAGTAGGTTGTGCCACTTTGGTTTTTGAATCTGCTAGTAGGTTGTGCCATGTTGATTTCGAGATTCTGCTAGTAGGTTGTGCCATGTTGATTTCGAGATTCTGCTAGTAGGTTGTGCCATGTTGATTTCGAGATTCTGCTAGTAGGTTGTGCCATGTTGATTTCGAGATTCTGCTAGTAGGTTGTGCCACTTTGGTTTTTGAATCTGCTAGTAGGTTGTGCCATGTTGATTTCGAGATTCTGCTAGTAGGTTGTGCCATGTTGATTTCGAGATTCTGCTAGTAGGTTGTGCCACTTTGGTTTTTGAATCTGCTAGTAGGTTGTGCCATGTTGATTTCGAGATTCTGCTAGTAGGTTGTGCCATGTTGATTTCGAGATTCTGCTAGTAGGTTGTGCCACTTTGGTTTTTGAATCTGCTAGTAGGTTGTGCCATGTTGATTTCGAGATTCTGCTAGTAGGTTGTGCCACTTTGGTTTTTGAATCTGCTAGTAGGTTGTGCCATGTTGATTTCGAGATTCTGCTAGTAGGTTGTGCCACTTTGGTTTTTGAATCTGCTAGTAGGTTGTGCCATGTTGATTTCGAGATTCTGCTAGTAGGTTGTGCCATGTTGATTTCGAGATTCTGCTACTAGGTTGTGCCACTTTGGTTTTTGAATCTGCTAGTAGGTTGAACCACTTTAATTCTAAGAGTAGCTAGCAGATTGGACGACTGTTCTAGTAAATAGGTCACCTATATTTTATAGCGTTTTACAAAGCTACACTACTCTGTTCCTCTAAATCTTCTGCTAAACCGCTCTATAACAATCATCTATACCTACTACTTATACTTAAATCTTTTATAAATCTTTTTACTTTCTATCTTTACAGCTATTAATATACACTGTAGTCTTACTACTACCCTAGTCATATTTAGTAGCACCAGATACCTAAATAATAGTAGTGTGGCACAACCTACTAGTAGGTACCCCCCCCCCCCCCCTCTTATTTTCCGGCTAGCAGCCAGGTTGACCTAGCTAGAAGCCTGGGGAAGCTCAAAAATTGACGCGATCGCGAAAATCCAATTGGCGGGCGACGTAGAATAGAGGTTTATGGTTTGTATATAGCTGCGCAGGTCTCCCCGGATCCTCATACAAAAAACCGACCTCCGAGATTTTTTCCGCCGCACGAACCCCGCGACGCGAAAATCGTCCCCCAATCTGTTCGGAGCTTATATGAGAAGAGCAGGTGAGCTTAACAGCAAACCTACTCAGCTCAACCACA